>NW_026138143.1:0-1304218 GCF_025592945.1 Manacus candei
CAGCCCCGCGCCGGGCGCTGTGCGACGGCCCTGGTGCGGCGGCGGCGGGGCGGTGAGGGAGAGGGGCATCCAGGGGGATCCCGGGGCGGGAGGCACGAGGGGTCGGGCAGCAGGGCCACTGAGCCCCAGGAGGGGTCGGGCAGCAGGGCCACTGAGCCCCAGGAGGGGTCGGGCAGCAGGGCCACTGAGCCCCAGGAGGGCGCGGGGGCCGAGGCCGGAGGTGGCGGGGGAGCTGCGGCGGGCAGGACCGGCCTCGGCCGTAGCGGGGGGGGGGGAGGCGCTGGGAGAGGCGGGAGGGTCCGGCCTCTTATCGGGATATCAAGGGGTCCGTGCGAGTTAATGCCAGCGGATCCCCCCGGGCTGGGCTCCTGCGCGGGGTGGCAGTGCTGGCACTTGTGTGCTGTGAGAACGGGACGCGGCCGCAGCGTTCCCCCGGTGCAGCTTTGGGCTGGGGGCGCTTCTCGAAACCGGCGACTTCTGCCTGTTCAGACATCTTCAGCAGTGTATTCTGAAACGCGGCGTAGGACATCGGCTGAGAGGAAAATCTGATGGAGCTGTTGTTTTCTGTGCCGAAAGGCATAATTTTTCCTGTTGTTTTTTTTTTTCAGTCAGAAGTAGGCCCTCGTGTTTGTTTACTGATACAGTCTCTTCATTTTCTGCAAAGTGGAAGTATCTTTTAAAGTCCACTTAGGTTGGAATATGAAATTTTAAGTTATCTTAAGTCTTTACAAATTTTGTAGGTAACTGCTATTTCTGTAATTAAAAAATTCTGTTTTGCAATATATATATATATATATATGGAACCATCAATGTTAAATGCATTCACCTTTGCAGGTAATCATGGATCAGGTAATGCAATTTGTGGAACCCAGCCGTCAGTTTGTGAAAGACTCCATACGACTTGTTAAAAGATGCACCAAGCCTGACAGGAAAGGTAAAGCACACAGTAAACCAGAACACAAACTTATATCTTACCACGTGTCTTTCCATATGTCACTTCTGCTGATTAATTTGCTGTGAATGTTTCTCATCTGCCAGTATGAGATTTAAACTTGAGCAGTTGTCTAAATGGTAATGGATTTATGGTTCTGGATGTAATAAACTTGGTTGTGTTCTTTTCTGGTACGTACGTAGGTGTGTGAGTGAAAGTAAAACTCACATTATGAAACAGGCTAAGTAGCTGAAATTAGCCATTTTGAGACAGGCAAGCAATGCTTTTCATGTATAAAGTAAACTGCTCTGAAAAGAACTTGTGTGTACTTTGAAGTGACAAATGAAGCAGTCAGATGTGACTGATTGCAGTGAAATTGGGGGAAATTCTAGTGGAAAAGACTTTATTTTAGGAGACTTCAGTGGAGCCAGAATTGCTTTTTGCAGTGCTCATTCAGTGCTCCACAGTTGTCAGACACTGCCTGATTGGGATGGGAAGAATTTTGTTGCTGGGAGTATAGAAGAGAGGTTTTGGACTTTCCCAAAGGCCTTAGACAGAAGCTGTAACTGTAACCAGAATGCAACTGGTCATTCTTACTGTTAATATTTACAGTGCTTTATTTATGTGCTAAGAATGAACAATTCTATGACTCTAAGTTTACTGGTATCTTCTGAGATCAGTAGGGAACTTCATTCATGGTCAGACTGGCAGGTTTGTTGACCTTCTTAGTCCACTTCATGGTTGCTGTCTTAAAATAATTGAAAATATCACAAGTACTCAATTTTTGTGGGGACTTAAGGTGCTGTCCTTCTGTGACAGACATTAATGGAGCTTTTATATTTTTGATACTGTATTGGGGATTATTTTCAGGGCTTGTAGGGTTGTAAAGGAAAGATAAAGGAAAAAATGTTCCATGAATTGTCATGGATTGTGGATATTTCTGATTTTGCTACTTAAAAAAATTGTGATTGGCCATTGTTTGTGGAAAGCAGCACCTTCTCTCTTAAAATTATCATCTGTCTTCTGAAAAAGTGGATTTGTTTCTCGGGGTCACTGCAGTGACTATTTCCAGAACTATTTCCTGTGTTAACATTATTCTCTAAAGAGATACCTCTCCTGTGGTCACTGCAGTGCACATCTATATGCCAATACATGAGATTTCCTAGACAATTTTTTTGGTTTTGTTTTTGCAGAGTTCCAGAAGATTGCCATGGCAACAGCAATAGGCTTTGCAATAATGGGATTTATTGGTTTCTTTGTCAAATTGATCCATATCCCAATCAACAATATAATTGTGTAAGTAAATATGACCTTTAATTTCACTAAATTTTTACCTGTTCATTTTTAAACAGAGGATGTCAGTGAGCTCCACAGGATCCATGTTGCTTTAGTGTTTGCATTTCACATGTTAGTGTAATGTAAAAGGAGTTACTTGATTCAAAGAACTTAATCAGCAAGTAGGTTGTTAATTTAGCATGCTGCAAAATATTAGATCTGTAGATCTTCATTTTTTTTCTGAGTATTCTGCTTCAAAACTGAACTTCAAATATTTTCATTTCCAGTTCCTCAGTGTGTGTTTGACCGTAGAACATTTACTTTATTTGGATCTTATACTCTCACAATTTGCAGTTTATAATTTGGGTATCCAAAGTAAACAGATGGATGGTAAGGTAGAGAAAACTGAGTGGGTGTCCTGCAGGATGACAGAGCACAGAACAAAATTGGTCTTGTTTCATTTACTCACTGCTAGATGTGTTTGAAACTTTGGTTTATGTGTAACTGCATTCTGTAAAATCCCTTTTGGAATGAATGTTGCAGCAGGAAAATCTTGACCCTTAAGTTGACTGGCACCATGGTACTGACCCATTAACACTACCAGTTAAAACTCCTCTTATTATTCAGAGCTGATGTAATGCCCTTTCTAGCACTGGAAGAGATTAAATACTGTTCTGTGACCATGATGTGTGGCTTGCTTATACGTGTAAGAGTGGTCCTGTAGGCAAGAAGTGTTTGAAAATAGGAGATAAGCTGCAATGGTAGTAAAGGTTGTCCTAGCAATGCAGTGGTGGGAGGATAAATTAGACTTCAGGTGGGATCACTTGATTAGTTGAAACTGATTACTTTGTTCTCTCAACAGAGGTGGCTGAATATTCATCATGAAGAAGAAGAAGAAGTCAGTTGTGACACCTGCTGCAAAGATTTCACAGCTTTAATTTGTTTGATATTAAACAAGCTCAGTTTGGGTTTTCAAACACTGTTGTCACCTTATTTTTCTTTCAAAGTGTATGTGATCATACCTGTCTATATTACAGGATTTTTTTCTTTTTTAGTAGTAGTGCCTTTTGTTTGTTTTGTTACATCTTTTAACTGGTAGTAGAATCATTCAGGTGGGAAGGAAGCTTGGGAGGTCTCTAGTCCAGTGTCCTGCTCCTTGCTGGGTCAGTGTTGCACTCTTGACAAGATTGCTTAAGCTTTGTCCAGTCAGATATTGGAAGCCTCCAAGGATGACAACTGTATGACCTCTCTTCAGGAGCTGTTTACTAAGCAGTAAATTAAACATAGGAACAGCATTGTTCCAGCAAAAGTAGACAGCAAGAAAACAACATTCCTGTATCCTTTCAGGTGGTAATTTAAAAGTCTTATCAACTGAAATTCTTGTCGCTAATTTCTAGAATCACCATCATTATCACTAATTCCTTTCTGCATTTGGAAGTCCTGCTAGGTTATATTATGTACTTGACTGGAAAAATCCTCCATCAAATGAAGAACTTGCATGGCCAGTCCTTATTCTGATGGCATAATTAAAAAAGCCAAACTTAGTTGGTTACTGAGATGTACCATTTGAGTATAATTTAGTTGTCAGAGATGCTAAGCAGTCCTTCTGCAAATCTGCAACTTCCTCACAGTGTTGGTTAGGATATACAACCATTTTGGATACTCTTCTGCACACAGAATTATAAAGGGCTGTGCATGTTGACCTGGAAGTTTTCATTATTAAATGAGCGAACATTTTGATTTTAAGAACTAAGCCTGCAAAAACTCTAGTAGGTGCAATGCTATTCCTCCTCAGATTGAGATTAAGAAGTTTATTTCACTCCAGAAAGCTTACTGTAAGCATTTAGTATTTGCAGAAGCTACAATGGTACTTCTATTACAGATTTTAAAAGCACTTAATACTTAGAAATCTGATATTGATATTACAGGAAAACTGAAGCTCTTTCAGTACACAAACTTGTTTTCTAAGTAGAAAAGTTCAACTATTACTCTTCTTGAGAAATCTTCACCAGCAGCTACATATGTTACAAACCAGGACAGAAAAATGAGATTAACTAATCCTAGTGCTATCACCTTGTAATACAGTTACACTGTGTGCAACTGGGTACTGTATTTTCTTTTGGCAAAAGGGGAAAAACAGTTCAGTATTGCAATAAAATACTTTGCAAAAGTAGTCTGGACTAACCAGATAAGCAGTAGCAGTTTCTTTACATTCATTTTTGTTTGTGACTGTACTGGGTGGCTGCTCATGTGTCTAATGGTTAGGTAGTGTGAGGTACCAGAATGAAGTACTCTATTACTGCAAGTAGTTTTGATTGGATCTCAAGTAACTTTTATTTCAGACTTGTTTTCCATTCGATACATAAAATCAGTGCCTGCTTATATTTTTTGGAACAGCTTTACTGTCTTAATTCAGTGAAATTTTGTAGTAATTGGAGTTGTGTTGGATCAGAAAAGGCAGCTATAGCTGATCTTATCTTTTGATAGCCATTGTCCACAGCAAAGGTTTGTCTGTCTCGACAGTCACAATCCCAGAGCCATCATAGGTGTTGGAAGTACTGACGAGTGTTCCAAACTTCAGCACCTGGTTAGCTGTGAAAAAGAAATAGGAGATTTAGTGTTACTCTTCAACAATAAATGCACATCAGTGCATTTGTTTCAAAAGATAGCTGCTGCCACAAAGAACGAAAAAATTGCTGAATAAATCTAACCCAGATAAACATAATTAAAATACCTACGTTAAATGTTAATTAGAAGGCTTCAGTGAAGCTTTTTGATGACCTGTAGTGGGAATAAATTAATACTTAATCCTCAAATTAACATTTTGATTTTATAGCAGATTATTACAAAAGCAGTATGTCAGATATTCCCCAGAGTTTCACATCTGGAAATTTGTACTTCATTAGCATCAGCTCAAGTACCAGTGCTAGAAAAGGTATTTAAAGTAAGACAAGGCAGAGGATCTTATTTTACTTCCAAATTTGGGATTTGCTTTAGCTCAACAACAAACCAATAGTCTTTTAAAACATGAACAATTCTAGAGCAAAGGCTAACAGTTAAAAGGGGTATTATTTAAAAACTTTGAATCAAGTACAGTTTTTTTCTTTAATTTCTTCCCTTTTTGAGATAGCATTGCTTGCATTTTGCAAACATAGCTTCCGCAATGGTACTCCACAACTAGTCAGTTCTGTTAGTCCTTGCTTACAGAAGGGTTCAGAGTAAGCACTCTTAGTCTCCTTTGCTTTAGCCTGTAAAACAAGCCAAATGACAGCTCTTACTCACTGGCAGCACAGAGATAGATTTCCATGGAGGATACAAGGAGAGCTGCAGCTGAGGAGAATTATTCAGGAAGATCAGCAAGTCTGTGTGGCCTAACAGAATTGCCAAATTGTGCATTAATACTGAAGGAAAAATCCTCTGGGTGTGCTATTGAGTGAGCCACTGCAAATTGAGATCTCCCAGTGATCGAAAGGTGTGCAGAGCAACTTAGTAAACTCTATTTTGTGATTTGTGCAGGAGACACATTTTCCCATGTTGAATATCAACACAGGCTGTAGTACACTTGGGTGTAGTGCATGATTACGATGCATGTTACACTATCTACCTGTTGCTGGAAGCTGCACAGGAGGAATGGATCTTGCCAGGCTGTATGGCTTTAAAATAAGGGACAGTCTGACAAAAGCCAGGACATGTGGTTCAGTATCTCTTCTGCCAAATCTGTGCTTGCTGCTACTTATTCCTACTCCTACGCTTGTTATTAGCTTGAAATGAAATGAACTGAAGAGAAGGTTTCAGCTGCTAGCTCTGTTGGAACAAGAGTAACACCCAAGTTTCAGTACTACTGCAAATGGAAGAGTCTTGCCATTTGAATTTCTCAGGAGCTGGGAGCATAACTGCAGTGCAGTGCAGAAATTCAGCAAAGAGAGCAAAAGAAAAGTACCACTGTATTTGATCTACTGCGTACCTAAAATAAAGGTGCTAGATTCTATCAGGGTGCTTTTAGACACACAACAGCACTGGGGAGGCTTCTAGACAAATGCCAGGATCAATGAGTTCTGGTGTTTGCCTTTGGAAGACACACAGCAGAGGCCACTGGGGTCTTGCCAGAAGTTGATGCACTGGAACTGCATTGCCAGAGAACCCAGATTTCACCATTTACAGGTAAAAAAGTCATTTACTGATGAGGTAACACATGGGTAGAGTTCCCTGTGTAAAAATACTTCCAAAATAGTGTTAAGTCAAATCAAGTTATGAATGCTGCCAGTCAGTTTTAAGTAGGAAAGAACCGTAAATAGTTTAAAATAATTATTGACACACAAATTACCCATATTTGGTTACTATATATTGAAGCTTGAAGGGGGTGGGGAGGAAGAACCTTGTGGATCAACTGCTGTATAAACCCACTCGTTTAGTATCATTTATTGCTTCTTGCTCAAGAGTCAGAATAATACTTAATGTTTCACAGCTTTGCATATGAAATAATGGCTCTGTAGAAGGCAAGAATTAACAACATGGCAGCTTAATGAAACAAAATCTAAAGCTGTATTTCTTCATGCATAAAATTAAGTGAAAATGAGAGCATTTGTTTTCTTTAAATAGAAAACTCTTGCCCGCTAGATGGAGCCTTTTATCTTTATCAGATTTTCTTCTCACAAGGATCACAGTTTGAAATGCTGAAGTGAAAAAATGCAAAAACTATAAAACAGTACTGCTGATTCACGTGGGTCAAATGGACCAACTCCAAGCACTTGGTTTCACAACCAGCCAACATTTCCACTAACATAATTAAAAATGCATGCTTTCCATTCAGTAAATGAACAGTAATTAATGTGAAGAACTAGGTTCGAGCCAGTAAAGGAAATAAAGAGGATGTACATACATACTGCTGCTAGGCAAACATCCTGCTGTGTCATGCATTTTGATGTGAAGTTTACAAGGTCAAAGAAGTGGGAAGTTTTATCAGTTCATACCTGATCCATTCCTTTTTTAAAATGAATTTCAGTTGTATTTGTTAAGTCTTAGCGAGAGCTTATGCCTTGGGAAAAAAACCCTGTTACAACACCCATTCTTGCTCTTGAGATTATTTCTCATGAAATGCATTCCAAAGAAAACCACTTTTTTGTTTTCTAATATTTAGCATTTATACTTTTGCTGGGTAGTAAACCCAATTTTAATAAAGGATTTCACATTTTGATTTAAAAAATTATCTAAATCTCAAAAACCTGGGAATTCTAGAATTTTCTAATTAAAAGAGATCTTATTTTGGATCACTGAAAATTTTCTTTTCTTGTTTTTCATGAGAACTTTCAAGAACTGATTTGGATAAACCCATAAGTGATTTATTAAAAACAAACCCCCCACAGGTGCTTCCAGCACTGTCAGAAGTTTTGCTTAGTGCTTTGATTCCATTCAGACTGTGTTTACTGATAATAGACTGTTGATGAGAAAAATACCCAGCTCCTCCATTGTAGCTATATAGTGTTTCACATTACTCTCCACCAGTCCAGCATAGACTTCAATACTAAAAGCAAATGCTGTTCCTGCCTTTATTTTTTTGGGAAAAAAACCCCAACAACCCAACACAATCAGAGACAACTTTTTGTGGTGTGCCCTATGTTCTTATCAGTAAGCACTTACTGATAGATTGCAACATACCATTAATTCAGACCAAAACATGGGCATAGAGAGGACTTATTTTGATGAGGTAGTGGAGGAATGTTTTTCTAGCAGTTTTTGTTTTGTTTATCAGGTGTTTGAATCTGCCAGTGTTTGAGAATGTTAGAAATAATTTAGAGAAGAAATTTGAGGGCATGTAGGTAAGCTTCCCGAAGGAGCATAATCACAAAGATCACTATTTCTTAGACGTGTCTTTTGCTGACCAAGTTATATGACTAAAGAGGAAAATTAACCCTGAGACTGCCAATTTCCACGATTTTATTGCTTATATTTTGATTTTTTTTTAAATATGCAAATCTAAGGATGCCATGTGGACAATGTTAATCTCAGTTTAAGAATTGATGACTTAAGGTTGCAAGAACAACATTTGGAAATGTTAACAAAATACACCCTATAAATAGTCAAGATATATAATCAAACAAAAAACCCAAACTTGAAAATTTACTTCGAAATCTCATCATATTTATACCTCTACCACAGTTAGGAGTTATTTTTGAGTTGATGGTACCATAAATGATTCCTAAGCCTTGCTTGCAATCTTTGTGCTGCCGACTTTCAGCCTGGAAACTGAGAAATAGTGTGGACTAATTATAAATAGATTGGGAGTCATCATGTTGGGTGCTGCAGAAACACTAACTCTCACTATCAGGTAATCTCTCTTAATAATTCTATTAATGATCTAGTAGACTTATAAACATTATTTCTATAACTTCATTGTACTATTTAGGATATATATATACACACATACAGGGCTTGAGGGAGGCATATTCAGAGAAAAACTTCATCGTAAACTTGTCATATATAGCAAAAGCAAATCATGTCAGGTTCTTATCATTGTTACCGCAAATGACTTAGAACAAAACAATATCATGATAAGCATAATACTGTGATGCTTATACTATGCTTCCTTTTCTCAGCTAGGTGTTTCAATTACTTCCTGAAATATGTAAAGTCACACCTTGCTGGTTTCCACCACCAAAAATAGAAATAAGGAAAGGAATACAAGCAGATTGCCAATTCTGGCATAGATGTTTGGAATATTAAAATAATTAATTATTAATTAAAAGCCATATTACAGTGAATGTAATCCTCTTCCCCCTAGGCAAATGCTTCATCAAAATGTTAGAAAATAAAGATCAATAAGCTGAAACACAAGCTTAAGTGAAATATTGAATCACCATTTGGTATCCTGTTACAGTTTATCTGGAGAGGATTTCCCTGAAGTTCTGTGTTAGGAGCAAAAATCTGCATTTAAATGGAGATACATTAGTAATGCAGGAGATAGTACTTTGCAGGTCACCCTATGTCTGCAGAATAGCAGCATTAATTTTGCTATTTAAAAATAAAAGAACCCAAGTAGTTTGTGGACTGATTTTCCTTTCATTCCTCCTAGTTTTACACTTGTGGTTTAGACTGACTTTAGTGGAGTTAATCTTGATTTACACTGATGGATACAAAGGAAAAATTGGGTCCTTGATCTCTGTGCAGTGGGAACTGCAAAACTGGAAGTTGCAAATAACAGTAATTTACAATAAAACATGGACTATTTTCAATATTGATGCAACAGAAGTACCATAAAGGCTTGCTGAGTCTGCTGGGAGGGAACAGGCTAGCCTGTTACTGCACTGATCCCCTCAGGGCCAAGGGGAGTTTTGAATAAGCAGAAAATTGCATTGGGCAATTTTTATAACTATTGTAGCTTTTGGTACCTGGCTTTGTAGCACAAAACAAGGGTTTTGCAATCTCAATGTATTCATACAAGCAGGCTTATGAAAGCATTGAGAGGATATGGGGTGAAGGGGGTCCAGCAGGCAGGGCCAGGTGGCTATTCCACCCTTTCAGATGCTGGCAAAGACTCTTGGCAGGGGCTCTGCAGCACAGGCTGCTTGGCCTCACATCGGTGGGAATTCAGGAGGTGACAACAAAAGCACTGGCTGTCAAGGCTTCAAAATTTCATTTAAAAAGAGAGAAAAATATGTTAACAGGACTGTGTGTTCTACCCTGGATAGAAACCATCCATGTTGGGTGAGCCTTCAGAAATGCAAATGGATGTCAGAAGTTTTCAAATTTATTTCCAGCACACATTTTTTTCCAGCTTTGTAATCACGGTGGTACTGTAACAACAGCTCTAACTCTTCCTGTCACATCACCTGCTTGGTGGCAATTTAAAATGATAAGCTGATAAAAATGATGCTAAGAATCAGAGTGCTTTCTACATTTAGGTCTCTGCTGCTTCTACTGCTTCACCAAGATCAACAAGAATCATTAACTGCAGGGAGTTTCTACAGCTATTTAGCAGCGTTTTAGCACTGCTAACAAGATGTGCTTCAGTGTTTGTCCAGGATCACTTTGGCCTCTTAACTTAGTTAAAGTGACCTGGAAAGTAAGACAAGGAAATGGTATATACTGTTTTCAGTAGTGTCTTTCCAGTCGAGATATGATAAATCTGTACCAATACTACAATAGTAGAAGTGATTTAGGAAAAACAGTAAGTCAGAGAAATAGCTGTCTGGAAGACTGTTTCACTAAGCTAAAGGGAAAGTCAGGCTATGAAGTAACTATAAGAGTTAAGTTTAGCCAGTAAGAAGTAGGGTGTTTACTTATTTTTAATGCTTTCCATTTGTATAATGTTTGTAAGTTTGTATAATGTTTATCAAACTACTTACAACTCTTAGGGGCTGTACAGGTGACAGGTACTATTAATAATAATGTTAGAGCACTGAAGAAACAGCTGCAGAAATAAAATGTAGCTTCAGTTTGACAGTCGCTGCTGTAGAGATTTTGCATATAAGGCAGACAAAATAACTTGTTGCTATTTTGGTCTGTCTCTACTTTGTGTTGTGAGATAAAGAACACTATTCTCATGAGAAAAAGGGCAAGAGTAACACTGAGATGCATCAGCTAATGAATTGTCTTACTTCTAACTTGTCCATAAGACACCTCCCTACGCACATCATCCTATTATGCTGTTAGGCTTTAGAGACATTACTTAGTCACACAAAGCTGAGGATGGCAATCTCGTGCAATACTGAAACCTGAGATTAGCTTAAAACAATGGTGTTCTGTCACGGCATTTTGGTCTGAAGCTCTGGTTTGACATGACAGCAAAGAACCTAAAAATACTTGCTATTTTGAAAGCTGCCATGCTGCCAAGTTGATATGATGCTAGCAGTGAAATCTATCGAATTTGTTAGAGAAATCCAAATGATCCCAGCAATTGACCACACACAGGGCTGCAGAAAGGAGTGAAATTCTCCCTACATTCCTCATGACTGGGTTGTTGGAAACAGGGAAGAGAGACAGGGGAAGAGGAAGGAGAAGGAATCTTTTCCTGACCCAAATCTCAGGGCTAGGTGACTATGTCCATGTACTCAGGCTTCGAATAGCTTGGCACCAGAAAGCTTTTCAGCACAACCAGCTCCAGGACTGACCATGGTCAACAACTTGCCTCTAGCTACAGTAATTTTCCAGCACTATATATAATGATGAAAAAAACCCCTATCTATCCTTCAGCGTGGTTTAAAGTACGATACTAGTTAACTAGAACACAATGTTAATTATTTTTCTCTTCTATTATTTGGAATCCTGATAAATCCTGTCACATTTAGATTAATATATTCACAAGAAGAGGCAATAAAAGAGGATTTTAAAACACATTTGTAATACAAGTCTTTCAGCTTCTGTATGCATACCATTGTTCCCATCATTTGCAAAAATGTGCAGATACAATGATTATTCCTGTAACAATCAAACTGGGCCTGTAGCTGCAATATTGATATCTGGATATCTGCTCAGTAAATACCTACACAGCTTGGGTTAAATGGGGATTTCGCTCATCCGTTCTATGGAGGAGAACTGCAGCTATGCCATAAATATTACACAACAGTCTTGGCCAACCTCTTATACTGCCTACCAGTGTGTAGGAAGAGTCCCCAGCATCAACTCTCCCAAGAAATTTAGCACTTCTCTGCTCTCTTTCTCTGCGATGGGGATATGATTTTCCTAAGGGAGTTGATCTAAAGCCAGTCCCTAACCTGCCCTGAAAACCAAATTTAAGCAGGCTATCTCCTCCAGTGCTGCCAGCACTAGCTCAGGACCATATCTAGAGTCCTGTTCTGCTGCACACGTTGCTTTGTCACTGGGCTTCAGTGCCAAAATAAAATGAAATATGATTTGACAAAGCTCTGTAAAGGGTCAGCCCTTAACTCCAGTTTCTGCCATGTTTTGTAGGGGCAGGAAGCAGAGCAGCCACACAGCGGTGGGCTGGAACCAGTATTTGTGGCAGAGCAAATGTGGATGTGCACAACGTGCAAAGTTACAACAGCAAAGATCAAAGTAGATCTTCTGAACTCTAGGAGGGTGTATTGGGTTTGGTAGCAGGGAGGCTACAGGGGTGGCTTCTGTGAGAAGCTGGAAGCTTCTTCCATGTCCAGTAGAGCCAATGCCAGCCAGGTCCAAGACAGACCTGCCACTGGCCAAGGCTGAGCCAATCAGGAATGGTGGTAATGCCTAAGTAATAATGCATTTAAGAAGGGAAAAAAAAAGTTATTGTGCAGATGTAACTGTGGCCAGAGGGGAGTGAGAATATGTGGGAGGAACAACTCTGCAGACACCAAGGTCAGTACAGAAGGAGGGGGAGGAGGTGCTCCAGGTGCCAGAGCTGAGGTTCCCCAGCAGCCTGTGGTGCAGACCATGGTGAGGCAGCTGTGCCCCTGCAGTCCATGGAGGTCAACAGGAGTGCAGAGATCCACCTGCAGCCCATGAAGGAGACCCATGCTGGAGCAGTGGATGCCTGAAAGAAGGTTGTGAACCCATGGGAAGCCTATGCTGGAATGGGCTCTCAGCAGGGACCTGTGGATCTGGGGAGAGAGGAATCCACACTGGAGCAGTTCATGGAGAACTGCTGCCCATCAGACGGACTCATGTTAGAGAAGTTTGTGGAGGACTGTTTCCTGTGGAAGGGACCCCACGCTGGAGCAGGGGAAGGACTCTTATCCCTGAGCAGTGTCAGGAACAACGCGTGCTGAACTAACCATAACCCCCATTCCCTGTCTCCCTGTGCCACTGAGGAGTGGGAGGTAGAGCCCAGAGAAGGAGGGAGGGGTGGGGGGAAGGTGTTTTTGAGGTTTATTTTACTTCTCATTATCCTGTTCTGATATTTTTGGTAATAAATTCAATAAATATCCCCAAGTTCAGTTTTGCCGATGATGGCAATCAGTGGCTGATCTCTTCCTGTCCTTGTCTCAACTCATGAACCTTTCACTATATTTTCTCTCCCCTGTCCAGTTGTGGAGAGGAGTGATACAGCAGTTTTAGTGAGTACTTGACATCCAGCCATGGTTGAGCCCTCGCAGAGGGGTTCAATATATTGCATATTTAAACCTTTCCCCTCCAAGTCCAGCCCTGCACCAGAACTGACCTAGTCGATGGCTGCTCCGTTCAGACTCCTGGATGGCCCCCCAGGAGCCACAGATTCTCATGACCACCAATTGCTGAGTTTCTTGCTCCAAGGCCTCATGTAAGTCAAGCTGCCTGATGAGACAGAATGGTAGACCTAGTGCTCAAAAAGTTCCTCTGACCACAAGGAAGTGAACAATTGCCTTCAACTCCGAGCACTGGTCAGAGTGCAAAGAAGGGTATGTGCCCTGCCTCATTGAATCCCAGGACAGCTGTTTGCAACATGGCCTGCAGAGGGCCATCACCAGTCTTGAAAGCAAGCTGCAACCCCTCTTAGCTACTAGCACTTTATTACAAATAATCAACTTCAATCAAATTAAATCCCTGACAAACAATTTTATTATGCTATCTTTAACAGAGAAAGGCACCATTTCCTAACAGAGTTTTATGGAAATATGGTATTACATTTACATGGAAAAATGAAGAGAACAAACAACATCCTTACGCACAAAAGGCACCATTAATACAGCAGCTGTGCTTTTGTCTAAAACATTTCTCTAGAAGCGGGTAATTATTATTTAAAAAACCCACACTGATCTGCTCCTGACAGCTCACAAGGTACATGTTTATCTACGTGCTCTCCCTGACAGCTGATCTATTCTAGGCACAGGTAACTAACTAATAAAGTCTATTATATTTCTAATAGAAAAGTAATTCCATTTATCTTTACCCTTCCTAGCAGTACTGCTTCCTTTCACTGCATTGGGGTGGGATGCTGTTAAGAGGTTTCTAAAATGGGGTTATTTTCACCCCTACAATTGCTATGAATTACTTAGAATTTTAGATTGCTCTGCTTTCTTGAGAAAAAACAATTAGACACAGATAGTATCACCCTGAGGATGAAGTAAAAGCAATTATTTCTGTTACAAAATGTCCCCCTAGATCTGCATGTGAACAACTAAGCTTTTTGATTTTTAATTTTATTACTTTGTCTTTCTCTTAACAAATAATTAATATGGTTACTAACATCCGATGTACTTCTAATGTCTATATGATTTCAATTATAAAGCCGTTACTGATACTTACTAATTCTATTCCATTTATCTTCAAACTTGCATCATAAACTTAAAACATTTGTTGACGTTCATGGAGCTGCAACTCCTCTAAACTCGCTCACAGGAATCCAGCAAAGTTTATGTGTTGCAACCCTTGAGACAGAACATGAGATTCAATAGGAGACTGAAAACTACACTGTTTGTAGTTCAGAGGCAGTCAGTTGGATTAGATGGCTCTCCATGTCCTCCAAAAAGTAAAGGATTTTTTTGGAAAAAGTGTTGTTCAATGTGTCTTTCAATCTTCCTTCTTTCTAAGCTATAAAGTCAGATTTAAAAACAAAAAAATCCCCCCCAAAAGTAACTTATGACACAGCAAAGCCTGTTTTAGCTGGTATAAGCCACTTCACCCCTCATTAGAACCCTTTGCTCCAGAAAGGACACGGGAGTGGAATCTGCCTTCTATATGAATCAGTAAGTCCTTGCACATGGCTCATTTAAAGTTCCTGGCTGTTTGCTTTTACAATGTTTTTGGGGGGGATGCAAGATTCAGATTTGTTATCGATGCTGCTGAATACAAACAGCTTCTGTATAAAGTTTGTCCCCAAAATGAAGAAAGGGAGATTCATCATTAAAGACAAGTCCTAAGTCTCATCGACTGTCAAAGACTTTATTCGAGTGGAAAACTAGCTACTGAGAATCCATTAGCCAGTTGTGCACTTTGGAAAAAATCTGATTGATTTTGAGCAATGATTTCCAATATGAGCAGTGCTCTTCGTGTTGGTGTGCTTCCTCCTCCTGACCTCTGAAAAGCCTTTTTTGCCCTGCCTACCTCCCCTCTTTGCAAACTGGCTTAGCTATTCATCTTTTACATTCAGAAACATGTCATGCACTTCAAGGCCCTGAAAGGATTCAGTGGCTGGGGGAATGTTTTCTCCTGGTTCTTCTTCTCTAGGGAACTCCGCCTCAGCAGGGTTATACCATGCTTTCTGCCTGGGCTGGGAGGGATGAAAGGCTTCTGCATTAATGATGCAGTGCTGAGCCAGGCACTGCCCAGGCCAGGTGGGGTAAGCTCTTGAACCTCAAACGCAGAGACTGAATGCACCACTAAATTAATGTAGTGCTACATGGTGCAGCCAAAGACATTAAAGTTTTAAGAGTGCAATTGATTATATGTAGTTCAACTTTCAAACACACTAGTCAAGATGGATTGCAACAGTCATGCCATGGCACAGTGATGCATGTCAGCAGGCTCTCAGTTTTACTGCATGGAGGACTTGACATTGGCTTTTAAGTTACCAATAAACTACCCTAACACTGCAAGAAGTGGGAAGGAAAAGGAACTACAAATCCAGTAGTCACATGTAAAATAAAAGCCTAAGCCAACTACATTACAGCTTGTCTGCTGCCAACACCAAATAATTTCTAGGACTTGGGGTTGAAGGAACATGATAGCTGCAATTGCCAAGTAAGGAAGTGCCTCCTCAAACAGCTTCTTTTTTTAAACTACAGGGAGCTTCCATGAAGTAAATCTGCTTATAGACTGGAATGTTCCTTCTCTTACCTGAAATTACTGTCATCTTCAAACATTTGTAATTCCTCAATAATTATCAGTGTCTGAGGATTACTGTAGGAGAAACATTCCTATCAACAGTTAAGAAAGCTACCTTTCTGAATTATATTTTGAACTCAAAATCAAAGCGGTGAGATGCTGGAACAGGTTTCCCAGAGAAGTTGTGGATGCCCCATCTGTGGAAATGTTCAAGGCCAGGTTAGATGGGGCTTTGAGCAACCTGGTCTAGTTGAAGGTGTCCCTGTCTATGGCAGGGGGGTTGAAACTAAATGTCCTTTAAGGCCTTTTCCAAACCAAACGGTTCTATGATACTATGAAATATGACTGTATCTTATTTGACATTGCTTTTCCCATCCTGGCCGTTTGTTATACTCAATATTTTCCATTTTTTTTTTGTTTGCTTTGTAGTCACTTCACAAAATGTGTGATATCTAGCAGAATTTCATTGACATAAAGTATTTCTCTGCTTAAAATCACTAGATGTGAAATACTTTTTTATTTTGAAAATATGGAAAATTCTACTGAAAGCAAAATTATCTCAGAGGAAAAGCAAACTTTGCTACAAATTACTATTAAAACATTTCTGTTAGTTCTAGAAACAATGATAGCAGCTTAGATTCCTCTTAAATTCACATCTTCCTTAAAAGCATCTGAAGGAAGAAAAAATAGCACTGTAAAAGGTATCTGATTAACTCACCATCTACAGTAGACTAATGCAACATTTTAGAGGTGTGGCATAAGTGTGAGGAAAAAAAAAGTACAGTTTAAAAAGATATGAGTAGGGTTGTGTATTTCTATATCCTGGGGGGAGAATAATAGATGTAGAAGTTTATTTCATATCTTGTTTCAAAATTTATTTTAACTAGGTGTGTTTGCTTAAAATTGAAAAAAAAAATCCCAGCAACATGAATTTCTACTTTCAAATAAGGCAGATCAACAATAAAGCACACAGTGTTTACAAATTATAACCATTTCTTTAACAACTTGCTATGAGGTTTCCCACCAGTAGTCTCAACATCTGCTGCACAGAGCATTAAAAGATGGATGTATCTATGACTAATGCTCATGGGAAAAACTTGACATAGCAATAATAGTTTAATTTGAATTCTTCTATGCTGTACTATTCTAAATGTCCTACAACATCCACATTAAAAAAACCCTCTGATGTCTACATGATTACAAAGTAAACAGAAGTACCTAAGAACTGACACATCTAGAGATTAATCCTGGGATATTTCAATTAGGGTAGACACTTTAACCAAATTCAGGAGTCTAAAAGCAAGTGAGCCCTACAACTCTATTTGACCTCTTGGAAGATGTGGGTATAGACACATATTCCTCTTAATATCATAATTTTAGAAGGATATTGTTACATATCACTAGAAGACACCCAGTGACATGGAAGAGGTCAGTATATCTCCAAGGTAACCCTCAAAACCTAAAGATGTCTCATGCAAGGTTTGGACCCAACATGAAGCTTGGTGATCTCTGAACAGTTATATCTACTCTATGGCATAATAAACACTTGAAGAAAAGTACCAAGATCAGTATTTACAGAGCCATAGTGTTGTCTACTCTCTTGTATGGTTCCGAATCATGGGTCATCTACCGCCACCACCTGCGTCTCCTAGAACGCTTCCATCAACGTTGTCTCTGTACAATCCTAAACATCCACTGGTCAGATTATGTGATCAATACATCTGTTCTTGAGCAAGCAGCAATCACAAGTATTGAGGCCATGTTGATGAGAACACAGCTGTGCTGGGCAGGGCACATCTCAAGGATGAAGGACCACCGCCTCCCTAAGATCCTGCTTTATGGTGAACTCGCCACTGGCTGCCGCATGAGAGGAGCCCCCAAAGAAAAGATACAAGGACTCCCTGAAACAACATCTCAGCCTTGGCCATATTGATCACCATAACTGGTCTACTCTGGCCTCCAATCGGGAGGCCTGGAGACACACCATCTATAACGCTGCTGTCTCCTTTGAGAACACACGCAGGATCACTCTCGAGGAGAAAAGGCAACACAGAAAGAAATGTGTTCTGCAGAATATACCATCTAAAGAGTCTTTCTGTTGTGCCTTTTGCAATCAGACATGTCTGTCATGTATTGGCCTCATAAGTCACCAATGTGCCTGTAACAAATGTGGATAGAGCCTTCCCTAATCTTCGTTCGCGAAGCCCAACCATGTGATACCTACTCTGTAATTTAAGGCATGGTCACCGAGTATCAAAAGGTGTATCTGTTACAGAATAGGCAAGCACCGCTCTTCTAGAAACAGGTAGGTTTGTTTCAAGACCCTCAAAATAATGTCACATGCATGCCCACTACAAGGCAGCCTTCATGAGACCAAGGCAAGCACTTCGCAGCGATCCTCAAAATCAGTCAGGAGGAAAGTCTGATAAGAGTTTAAACCTTACTGGGGGTTGGGTTTAGAAAACACCCAGTTAAACACCAACATTTACAGGAAGAACTGGAGAACCTTGCAAGATTTGTACATGACTGGTATAGAGGAGCCTTGCAGCAATGAGGTCAGGAAATGGTGAGAGGTTTGTCATGTCATGTGCAAGAGTGAAACCTGAACAATACTGATTTTGAAGGGCTCGTTTACAGGTACATAAGCATAAAAAAGAGCAATAAAGTGTCACGTTTAAAAGCTGTGTGCAAAAATGTAGTTATATGACTTTTAATATTATTGGCTGCCAAGGGAATAAATCTCTGCATGCTGTGCTGAAAGGATATCCATAACTAGCTCTAGCATTCTCCAGTAAAGCACAGAATCTTTAAGGAAGGGCAGAATACTGCAGGAAGCTCCTTCTCAAATATACCTGAAATCAGTCAGCCATAAAGGATGCCTTACAGATGGCTCACACACAAACTATACTGGAAATGGGCTGAGAGGCTTGAAAACAATGCTTCAGAACAGAAAAAGTCCCTCAAATCTGTAGTTTTGGGAGAAAAAAGTAATACTATCAAAGTTTTAACAGTAGAAAAAGCATGCCTTGGAAAGCTTGCCTTGCTGTAGCACACTAAACTCATGAAATGCACTTTGCTGGCTAACCTCTGTTGCCCACAGGTAAACATTCCTGTTAAGAAGTTTTGCTCCCTCTCTTGGATTGTGGACTTCAAAAGCCAGGGGATGCTGAACGCAACACTGAGACAACTCCTGTAATTTGTGGAAGACAGAATGGACAATATCATTGATGTAGCGTAATGAGCCGTTTCCCTCCTCCCCACTGTGATTAATGGTGTGGAGAGGAGGTCTGCTGGCTGAACTGGTAGCTGTGGTTCTGGCCCTGGAGGCATGCCCTATATATAGTGCCTGTGAACACTTGCATGAGAGATTGGCAGGCAGAAGCAGCTCTGGGAGCCTTTGTTATTGTCCAGCTTCCTCTTTCCTGAGCTCCTCCAGCTTGCACAATCTGTGTAGCCTCTGGGAAGGCAGCTTTAGAATTGGCTTACTTGATGGAAAAAGCTGCTCTTCTTGATGCATATGATGCAAAGTAATGTGACAATGATTGACAGCTAGGGGAGAAGAGGAGAGAAAATTGAGTTAATTTGGGTATTGTGTGAAGAAGCAGAAGGGAGAAGGAAAGAAAAAGGAAAATTCCTCATTACCACAGCACGTGTGTAGTGGTGAAGATAAGAGTTGCTGGTTTTTGTAATAATAATCATTATTAAAATCAGTTAAGTTGACACAAGTTTATGATGGTATAAACAGTACCCCAGTGCTTACTGGATGTTTTTCTTCAAAACTTCATCTTCTCCAAATAGAAAATAATTAATAAGTTTAGGAGTCTGCCAGCCTACTCCCCCTTCTCATTTGCGAACAGTTAATGTAATGTGAATACAAACCCCAGGGCCTAATCCTATCTGCACCTCCATTGATACACTATGCTCCTCATGTATAATTTAAGGTGAGTCAGAACTTGCCTGCCAGCTTCTCATTTCCTTCTCCCTTACACTGTGGAGTCAGTGGTAATTTTTATTGAATGATACAATTACATTGCAATGTACACCAGGCGAAAGTGCACTGAATGCTTTTGTGCTTTTTTAGTTCAGGTCTGAAAACAGAAGAAAAAGCTGTAATTGATTCCATCAGCCTTTTTTTGTATTGAAACAAAAGTTAACACCCAGAGAAGCTTCCTTGCACTAGAAAGATGAACTCAAAATTTGGAGTCTCACTTTTTTGCTTTAGGAGATGGTACACGACTAAGAGAGACATACCATCTCAGTTTATATCTTAGTTTATCTTCAGCAGACTGGTATGTTCTAGATCACTTGCACGGAAAGTTGAAATGTTGGAGAAGAAAAAAAGGGAGACGCGGAAATTATAACAACTTGAAGACACTTCTGGTAAAATTGGAGATAGAATTATATATATCGAGGAGGAAAATGCTTATTTGGACAAACCCCAGCTGTCTCTTATTCTTAGTGATGAGTAAAAGTCCCTTTTCCTGAGCTCCAGAAGGCATGCTAGAAATCACTGCTAGTTGCTGCTGTTTAGAAAGTTCTACAAGTGTCTCAGAAAAATATGCCATGCTTGCATTCAGCCTGACAGAACTACCATCATTAGTAAACAGGTAATGTTGTAGTTTGCCTCCTGCTGCATATATACATGCAGCTCTGTATAACAAAGTCGTAGGAGATAAGGTTAGGAAATGACATGCACAGTAGTTGTCTGTCTGTCAATATAGAAACCTTTTCTTCCAGAACAAAACCAAATGTTGGATTTTTTTTTTTGTTTAAATTCTGATCTTCTACACTTACTAATATCATACCATATGCCACAGCACACTCAGTTTGATGTAGCATTAACACCACTATTTTAGCAAGCTCTGCATGGATTCATGATGCTCTAAAACACCAAACCGTTCCCTCAAAACCCCTTAATTGCTAATGGGACTAATTTCAGTTTCTGTCCCTCTGAAAATCCTAGAACTTAAGCCAATCCCTCTTTACAGAGGCTGTAACCCAGGGTCATCTTTGCAAAAGATCTGCAAGTCTAGATGGGTCATGACGGGTCAAACTTTGAATGTATTTCCTGCTTTGAAAATACCTGGTAGGTCTCTCTATCACTCCTTAGGGATGTGGGGTTCAAATAGGACAAATCTTCAGGACAGTTGAGTACATTCACTATCATGTTCAGGGACAACTGCAATTTCAAGACATATGCACACTCATCTTTAGGGTAAATTCATGCCTAATTTGGACCTTATCTAGTCAGTCTAGTTCACTGTTCATTTCTGTAGGCTACAATTCAGAGAGGGACTAAATTATGTGCTTAAGCTAAATTCACATAGACATGTCACTGTTGTCATAGAAACCTCAGTACCCAGCCTGTGTTATACTGAATCGAAGTCCAAAGAATTCCCTTTAAAACCTCAGACCACATAACATGATGGAAAGAGGACAGATATATTTGCAACCTCTCACAATAACATCTAGACCCCCTCAGTGCCTTTAAAGCGCAAGTAAAACAAGCCAAAACTTAGCCTAGCAAAGTCCTTCTACTTAAAAATTAATCTCTTTATTTATAACCTTAATGATAGTAAGATACATCAATAATAACATGGTATGAAAACTCCTCTCTTTTCTCCCCAAAGTGGTATTTCTTAAAACAATTATGCTAATTTTCAGTATCTCTTGAATAAATGAAGGCGGTTTGCTTCATTTACACATGACTTGCCTGAACCAAGCTGGCTTCACATGTTGGCATGCACACAGAACTCCAAAACAAAAAACCTTAGCTAAGAAAGATCTAGTGTTCAAAAACTACTCAGTCTTGACACTGTATAAACTCCTTCATTTTTGTTGCAGCTTGGTTATGGAGGAGGGAAGTTTTTTAACCTGTCACATTAAACTAGAGTTGGGTTAATCTGACCCTAGTGACAACGAGCCAATTTTAGGAACACATGAAAGCTCTGCACTACTTTTCAAGAAATAGTAAAAGCAAGAGTTATCTTTCCCCCAATCTCTCAAGTACCCCTTTCCCAGCCCTCCTCTACTAAAACTAGAGATGTATGCTTAGAAATTCATCCTATGAAGCGTTTGAGACATTCTGACGGCTGCAATTTATCAACATAAATTACTGTACTTCACAGCAAAACTTCTGTCATAAGAAAACACCATGTGCCCTAAATTGCTTGCTGCCCTCTTCAATAATCAGCCTAGTTTTTAAGATCTAGAGATTTGCTGATAAAGGACACCTCAGTGCATACAGCAACAAAAAAAATGAGTTTCATACACATCACTGGAAACGTTCACACACTGCTCTATTAATCTTTAGATTGGGGTCATTTTTCTCTTGAGATGTGGTAACAGATTACTTCGAGAGAAAATGGGGAAGAGCATCCAGACAGGGGCCTGCTGAATACTAAGCAAGCTCGCCTCCTTCTTTCTTGGTTTAATTCTAAAAAGTATCTAATGGTCCAAGCTGCTGTTAACTCTGTACCAACCAACATTGATGCAGAAGGAGCACGTGATGTGTTAGTAATGTCAGTCTGCTCCTACATCTTCTCAAGCACCCTGTGCTGTAAGACCCATGCAGCCACGGCTCATCTTCTCTCCCTGATCACAACACATTTTGCTGGTTCCAGCATCATCACCCACCTGCCCAAGAGCTTCTTAAATCCCCTACCCAATACCCTTTGCAACTCTCTTTGTTTTCTCTGGGAATCAAAATCTACTCTCTTCTGTAAAAGCAGTCTGACCCCTTGTCTTTTCTCCTGTGGAGATTCAATTTCTAAGTTACAGCATACAGAAAAGACTTTCTCTCCTCTCATTCCTCAATCCCTCTGGATGAGTCTCAGCATGGTCCCAGACCTTGAGCCCCACATATTAATGTTCTTTTGTTTCAGGACATTTAAAACTGCATAAGGAAGAACATACCTGGAAGCTCCTGGGAGGAGATTATGAAGGGAAGTGGTCTCATGTTCTTCAGCACCTTTTTCAGTCCTGATTTTTATAGTATTCTTCCCACGTGGACTCTGAAAACTGCAATTACCAGCAGCATAGGAAATGCTCATCATTGTATTTAGGGGCCCAATTCTCCACCCATAGAGTGAAAATCAGGACTGGGAACAGAAATCAGCGGAGTGCCCTTTGTGCAAATGACCAAGTGTTCTGCCTTTGCTCATGAGGGTACAGTCCCTGATCCTTGGAGGATCTCTGCTGGGTTCCTCCTCTTTCACCATTTCATTCTGCAGCCAAGGAGATGGTCTGTCAGGGTAGAAGAAAAGTACATTGTGCTTCACCACTCCTACATCAGTTGAACTGCCTGTGGGAGCTGTGTCTATAGGCATAAACTAAAGTAGTCTCAAGCTGCTGCATGGAATACCAGCATCCAGCATGCCTCCTGCATGGCTCAGGAATCCCAGCACAGGGAATAACAATTCAGTGGTTTAATGACACCACTGCTTGCATCTATGCAGTCCTCTGGTGTGCTTACATCTCCAGAGAGCCTCAAGATGAAGCTCTTCTGATGTACTTCTCTCTGCTCATGGTAACCTCCAAACACCTGCTCCTGTATAACAGTATGTACTGGCAATGCTGAGGTTAAAAGGTTCTGTTAGGATTTTCACTGCATCTTCCTCCTTTTAAGATATCAATATTCTGTGCTATTGCCCATGCAAAATTTCTCAGGATGCACACAGCTTTTAAATGATGGCTTACGGCTTAAAAGTTTTAGGCTCTTCATTATCACTTAGGAAAATCTATGGAAAGGGTGGAAACATTTTGAATTTTTTGGGACAATACAGACTGGACTTGACTGAGAGAGAAGAAAAGTATTTTTATGAGGAACAAGTTAAAGTATTACCAGGTAGTCCCCTATATAATGGGACAATATAATACTAATCGATTCTAATATATTCTCTAATGGTCCTGTTCTATTCCAGTCTTGAATTTCTAAATGCCACTTGTCCTGTGGGAGACTGTTATAGACCCTCATTGATATTAATGACATCTGCTTCACACAGCCAGCAAGTCCCCAACATTACGAGACATTTGAGCTTTAGAAGGGGAGATGCTTTTATTACACTTTATCATAGACACTGTGAACTTCTGCCTCTCCAAACTCTGGGAACATCACCCTAGCTACACAGCGGGGATGATTTGCTCATTTCATTGTTGCTGTTTCTTGCTGTTTAGATGCTACAGACACTATTTCGCAGAACTTTCCCCCTCCTTTTCATGGTTTGTGCCAGTCTCATAATTTCATGGATGGAAAAGAATTTTGTTTCTTGGGAGAAGCTGCACATGATAGAATGATAGAAGTTCATACTGCAAGCACCTTGCAAAAACACACACCGAGAAAGACCCACCATATATTGATCCTACCTGGATGCTAAACCATAGCAGTTTTTGGCTGCCAGCAATGGTGCTGAATATCTGCACACAACCCTTTCAGCATCAGCTTTGAAAGTTATTTTTACACTAAGTAGGTCATAATTTTTGTTCCCAAGTCACTACGCAGAGAGAAAGAAAAAAACCACTGGGGCACCCCGTGACATTATGGGGGACAGGATGAAGGTAAAATGACAGTGCTTACTTCTTCATTAAAGCAAGACATCTGCCGCTTTGTTAATATTCCAGTATGCCCTGCTCTCAGAGAATTGTGAAGGTAGCAATGATTAAAGCCAATTCCAACCGGGGAAAATGCATGTTACACTGACCTCAAAAGTGTAATTCAAAATTTATGCTGCTGAATGGTCTACACTGTAATCCGAGGAACCATCTGTGTAGACGTAGGTACAGTACATACACAGTCTCAGGAGAGGCACCCTGGACTTATCATCAGCGTGACAGGGAACAAAAGATGACAGTCCACTATCAATCCCTCCTGCCTAAAAAAATAATTTCAAGTGAAACTTATGACCCAGCATGTAAAAAGTTACTGAACTTTGTCCTCAGAGAGGCCATTGCCCTGACCCAATCAGCTGTAATAGCTCAAAGAAGTCACCACAGGCTGCTCAGGGCAGTTCTGCTGTAAATAGACAGCTGTGAACATAGGAGACTACGGTGGCTTCCTGCCAAAAATCTGCATTTTAATAACTTTGTAATTGCATATTTTTGCAATCTGTTGACTCTGACTTATTTTAAGAACATCCAAGGAATAAAACAGCATCACCACCAGATTTTCTGGTACTTTAAATTTCACAATGAAGTTTGCAACAACTCAGTAATTACTGTGAATAATTCATAATAAGGGTTATAATGATGTGACACATTTTAGTGAATCCCTGAAATTTAGGATGTTGAAGTGATAAAAACAAAATCAAAACTAAATTCAATAGTAAATATTAGAAGAAAAATAATTAAATTCCATAATTAAAAAAACCAGATTGCAAATCCAGTCTGGGTGGTGGTGTTGCTATCAAGCTCATGTAATTTCATTAGGAGTGATTTGTTTTAAAGATGAAGCATTTTAATGAAAATGGCTGTGATCCTGCAAATGCCAGCATCCACAGGCAAAGCCGTGCATATGAGTAGTCTCACTGCACAATGGGACAACTTGTGTGAAACTATTTGCAAGACTATGGCTTCCGTCACAGTTTGCACAACAAAACACTTGAAAAAAAAAATCCATCTTATTAAAAGTAATGGGGAATTAAATCCACTTTTACTTCGTTGTGCTTTTTAGATTAGTGCTACGAACAATATTACATTGTATATAGGTATTACATAAGGGATATGGAAGAAGTTTCAAATTATCAAAGTCCCCCTGCTTAAAGAAACGGAGTCAATTATGTTCTATCTTACCTTGGCTCACTGTACCCTTTCTATCATCCAATATTCTGAAATTGTGATCACTAAAGCAGACTTCCAGGGAAAGCCATAAAATACTAGATGAAGTATTTCTTTCATGTACTAATGAAGTTTGAGAGACCTCAAAAATCTTTTTTCACTTGAAATTGAAATAATGGGCTTTTTACATCTTCCCTCTATACAGATACACTGTCTGACCATTCAAAGTCAACCACTTGAACTCTAGTGCTTAAACAGAGCAATAACATAAGTTCAGTTTTGTATTTGTAATGCTTTCTTCCAATTTTAAGTCAAAATTTTAACCATGGAAAGGCTTGTTGTTCCATTTCATGAGTGCAAGAATGAAAGCCCAGTTCTCATACCCTTCTTTTCAGTGAGGCAGTAGGTTGAAATTAAAATTAAGTCTCTAGTTTCCTGGACTACTATCTAAGAATCCACCTCATAATAAACAGATAAATAGTTATAACCTAAAGTGTATGACTCTGAAGGTTGATGAGGCTGAACAGGCAATGACCAACTGCTTTTCTTTCCTATTCCCGAAAAGCAGTAACAAAAGCCCCTTGTGGGCAGGTGAATTTGCCCCAGGATACACTGAGAAGGACAGGGAAAGACTGTCAGAAATATGATTGAAGGTATAGCTGTGCCAGTTCAGCCCAAGAGGTGGAGGGCTTTTTGTCATCACTGTTCCTTCCACCCACAAGTTATCATTCCTTGTCATTAGAGCTTATTTCCTCAGTAAAGGTGTATGTGTTTGCTAGCAAGAGAGGGGAAGTGCTGGGTGACAGATCCTGGTGACAGATTTGCCACATATAATGATATACGGATGTGGTTTTCATCGTGCTTTGCAAAAGCAAATGCAGTGCTTTCACCTAATTCTGAAGAATGTAAAAATGCAAGGAGTTTTTTTTCCCCCTGAATATTTAGCAATGACCTTTTTGACAGCCTGTTGCAATTATTTTGTTGGTTTTCTCATTAATTCTCTTCAATAGTCAGTACATGTACCCTGTCCTCCAGTTTGAAATCGTACCACGTAGCCCCAATGAATACACCAATTTTTACCAACAATGAATTAAATATTCAGAGAGAATACATTAGACTTGCAAGTATTTAATACTGGTCACTAAATACAACAGAATAAATACAAGATCCTAGAAGGATGGCAGTCATCATAGATAAGACAGATTTGTGATATATGCGGAATGCAAACTCGCCCCAACTTCCTAGTGCCACAACTTTTCTAGTGACAAGGGAAACATTGCGGTCTTTTCGTTTCCATGTCAGTTCCAACAAGTAAACTGAAGAGCTTTATTCACTTAGAAATGTAAAGTAATAGACAGTGGAAGACCATTCTTGAAACATTCTCCATCACTCATCCACTAAGAAACCTTCATCGCCAGGCAGCAATAACAACACTTTCTAGAAGGAGCTTCCAGTGGCTGCTTCAAGGCTCAGCGATGCCATAGGAGGAAAGTAACATTTAATTTTACTTCTTTATTGGTGGGTGGGAAGGATGGGAATGTAACAAATGACCCCTGACATAAGGCATTTCATGGAGAATTGACCAGTTGGGATTAATGGCCCTTGGCTGAATTTGGGCTATAAAATTTTTCAGCCGGCCATTAATTTTCAGGAAACGTTCTGTTCCTCAGTCATGATTACTTAAATAAAAACATATATTGTATATATGGTCAAATCAAATTATGGCTAGAATTTTGTCAAGCACAGAAAAGGGTGTAAATTTACTGTGTTATTAAAGCTTTTTCTTTTATGTTCAGATAACTATACTTTGGTAGTGGGAATGACTATTATACATGCTCAGGGAAAACACCCTTGCTTTGTCCTTGTGTAAAGTGATCACGGGATTAGAAGCCAGGATAACTAATTTAAAAAAATCATCACCAATTACCTCAATTTTTCTGCTATTATCATGAAGAAAAGTAGTGTACATATACATACAGATGTTCACTGTAATTACATCCAATGATACATGTACTTACCACACAAAAATATATACAGTATATGAAACACATTGAGGGTGGTGTGGCATTTTTGCAGTGAATTTGGGCTGACTGCATTAATTATGTGTGTGAAAGCTGTAAGTGCATAGTGCAGATCATCCTAAAGAAAGGCTAATAAAACTTACCTATAACACTTATGGTTCCCTGGTTTTTGCTGCAAACTGCAGGGTTAATATATAAAAAGGAATTTAACAAAATTTTATGGAAACTATGGCTTGCAAGCCTGAGTCTATACTTCAGCTGCCATCAGTGAAATCATACAGTGATTTGAGAAAGACTATAACCACTAAAATTTTAGAAGCCTCTATAAATGACTGAAAATAGATTTTCTATACAAGTGCCTTGAATTGAAAATCTAATAGTAAGGTCTGGACCCATGATAGGTATACAGTCCACTACAGTTAGTTTTAATGTATTATTTTATCAATAGACAGAAGGAATTTATAAGCTTACCAGGGATTACAAAGCATCTATGTAGAGCCAAGGATGGTCCACAGATATCTGACTTTAAAATCTTGAATGCTTTTTATGTATACAGAAGTGATGTTAGTTCATGTCTGGAGATGCTTTACTTTTATGAGATGCACTGTTTTTCTTCCAGCCAGCCCAGAGCAGCACGCCTACTGAGTTAGGTCTTGTCCTTTGGCCCACTAAGGCCACCTGATTTTGAGGTGACAAAGCTAAGAAAGGAATGGTGAAGCTCCACTCACACAGCAGCAATGGGGGATTAATGCCATTCCCTGTTTCTTAGGAGCAGCAGGGCTGGACATCAAACTCCACGCTGCCCCTCAGCACCTGAGGCTGAAGGGACCTCTGCAGTGCATGCCAGGTGTCCACAACACCCCTGAGGGGTAGTACTGTGTCCTACACTATTTTTACAATGCCACTTGCAGAAAATGAAGGACATTCTAAATCAGCATAAACAATACCCACTAATGGAAGGACAAATACCAATCTTATTTATGCTTAAATGCACATTACTTCATTTCAATTTTTGGGCATGCAGTCTCCCACCCTCCCTCTCACCTCCGTGTGTTGGTGCTGCTCCCTGGCACCCTCAATGTGGTGTCCTTGAGGTGCTCTGACCACTCCTCTTCCCTCTCAAACCCAGCTGCCAGTCTTCTTGTTTCCTGCACAGGCTGGCAAGCTCTTCCTTCATCCAGTTACCACATTCGGCCTTCTCACACTCCCTTCCCCACGCCAAGAAGTACCTACTTTTTTAGCAAAATAACAACCTGAGTTTTCCAAGCTACTCAGCACCTGCAGTTTGTCAAGTGAGAAGGAACTCTGCCCAAAACACATGCAGAAAGGCCTGTTCTAGAAAGAGTTTCAGCTTTCCAAATCATTTGCTATTTCTAATGTCTTCCACAATGGTCTGCCTCATGCCTTGTTAGCTCTGTAGATCACACAAAGACTTCCAAGCAGCATGATATTAAATGCTTTAAAAGATGACAAAATCAGGACAGGGCCCATTGTAATGTGAGCTTTATACTAATACAGGATCAGTGAAATAATGACTTACTGCCTCCACACTTCATGGGCACATTTGAAACAAAGGAAAATTAAGATCACATGTTCTGATTCACCTTGGCCTTCTTCAGCCTTGTATTTAATGTAGTCACTGATATGCAAGCCAATTTTATCAAGTCTCAAGAGATTATTCTGGCTGGTACTAATGACTGAGCTAAAAAAATCAGGTTTGATCAAGCTCTGATGCTGAAGAGCTGCATATTGAGCTCTAAATTTGTATTTCCCGGCAATTGCCCATTTACTGTGAACACACACAGATCACAAAAAAAAGTGCTTTCTAAGGACACCACACTGGACAAAACTTATTCTCAAATCCTGCCTATGTGCACCCCAGGAACCCAATGCACCACAACTGAGAAAGCGGTCAAGATTTTCTCTCCTTTTCATTCTTTGTACTGAAATGAAACTTTTTTTACATACTGTGTTAACCCATAAGAGAATCAGAAAGCAAATATTAATTTCTGCCTTAAAACCAACGAGCAAATGTAGCATATATTTTATGTTGCAATTTCAGTAATCACTAATGTAAAAATTGGTGAAAAATGCATATCCACCTTAAAAAGCAGAGAAGCCCTGTAATGAAGGTTAATAGTCATTATTATGTTTAATTTATCAAACAG
The DNA here is from genome assembly GCF_025592945.1 of Manacus candei. Taxonomy (NCBI): domain Eukaryota; kingdom Metazoa; phylum Chordata; class Aves; order Passeriformes; family Pipridae; genus Manacus; species Manacus candei. The sequence continues at coordinate 29,844 of NW_026138143.1, forward strand.
ATGGAGCATAAGAGATCATATGCTGTGAAAGATACAATTCAAACAGTTTCAGAGCCCTAAAATAATATAAAACCAGTAGAACAGAAAAATATGTTTATATGCTGTGGATTTAAATTCTCTTCTGAGTAGAGAAAAGGCAGAAAGACACCATGAGGTGATATTACCATGTTCCTTATGTCTACAAAGGTACTTAAGAAACAATCAGGTAAAAAGAATCATACTTTGCTTTTTTAACAAATCAGTATGTCTTACTAAAGAAATGTATCACCTGGGAGACAGAAAAAACAGCTATGCCAATAAAAATTAATATTAATTAAAAAATAGTTTTTTAAAAGGAAAATGCTTTCCCTGGCTGTGACCTCCGGTTAATGCAAATCCACTTCCTTCTATTGCTACACTCTCCTTGCTTTATTTCCCTGTTATTTAATTTTTTTCCCAAGATTAAGAGCCTTTGGAGGAAGGTATTGTATATATACTGTATGTTAATACACTCTTTTTTAAGACTTGCTTATAGCTTCTAAATGTCATAGCAATGACTGAAAAATGAAATCTCATCAGCTTAGAAATACAATCCATGAGATACAACACAGGTAGATATCCAAGTACATAGTCCGATTTTAGAAGTAACAGTAATCTGTGCTAAGCAAACTAAGGATGAATTAAAGGGTGATATTTTCAAGACTTTTGGGTATTTTTATCTGTAATGGTTATTAAACATGGTTATCAGAGGGAATTTGTTAAGCATCTCTGAAAAATCAGGACACAGCACAGGGCGTGTAAAAATTTTGGTCATGGTAGCACAGAAAATGCATAGTTAGGGAAAAATGCCTAATACCTTTTGCAATTTAAAACCGTTGTACTGTTATTTTCCACATCAGTCAAAACTCCTGTAACTTCCTCATGCACACGAAAAATAATGTCAGACACTGAGAACCAATTATCAGTTCCTGTGTAATTAATCCCTTCTGCTTGTAATTAATGTATTTCAGCTTAAAAACAAACAAACAAAAAATATCTGAAATTAATAAGTATTTGTCCTAGTTAGAGCAGCTGGAACCAGCTCATCACTGTATGGGTGTAACCCAAAACTGTGTATTCTATAGCCTTCCATGCCATTTCCCAGAAACTGTTATCAATAGAGTATTTACACCCTCTGCCCAGAGCAGCCTGACTCCTCAGGCTATAAACTGGGTGTTAAGAGGCCTTCGAGATAGGAGGGTGCCTCCTGTCCTCACGGTCACTGTGGAACTCCCTGCCCTGAGGGAGGCACTGGGCATTCCTGCCTGAACTGGAGAATATATAATCTTGGAGTCTTGGAACTTTTTTAACCACTCGTGGGATCCAGAGGAAGACTGCAGATCACCACTCTCAACCAGACTGCAACCATCACTCTCAACCAGACTGCAATCACCACTCTTGACCAGACTGCAATCACCACTCTTGACCAGACTGCAACAGCACTCTCACCAACAGGTTTTCCCCTCTCCCTTTACTTTGGATTCAGAGGGCCCAAAGAACACCACTCTGTTCATGCCCCAGGGTGCTGGGTTATACATTTGGGTTTTGTGGGTTAAAACCAATTGTTTGTCTGTATAATCGTATTTATTGTATTATTTTATTAAATTGTTATTCTGACTTATAATCTCTCTTTTGAGTTGGGTTCATTTCCCCTGCCGGTTTACCTTTAAACCAGCACAGTATTCCATTATGCTTTCTTTGTTCTACAAAGAAAACCCACCAGGCAGCCAAAGAAGAGCTATATCAATATACCTTCTCATAGTTTTCAAAGTTTTTGGCCTATATAAAATAATTAAAGACGGTGGAGGAAAAGAATTTGCTTATAATGCTTTGAATGGTATTATGAAGTTATCAGCTTGAGATGATTAGCTACTCATTTAATATAATGCTGAAGTAATTTTTCCTACCTAGGCCCTCATATACATGGATTTTGCACACATACATACAAGATATGCATTTATTTCACAAAATAAACCAAAAGCACTGTTAGCAGTATCATTTAGTCCCTTTCAACTGATCCTGATGAGAATTATTTGTGTCCTTTTTACCCATCCATTAAGATATAATTTTAAACACTTGCACAGGAGCTATTTTTTCTCCCACTTCCTGCCTCTTTGATACTGAGGTGTTTTATTCAGACCCTTGAATTACGATTCTGTGAGTAGTTTTGCCTGTGGAATATTCTGGACCTGACTTAATACTGTGTTTATTCCAGCAGTGCTGAAAGGTTTTTGTCCTATGTACAGCTCTAGTTGTGGCAATGCTGAATTCAGCCCTGGTGTCTGAAATGCTTTGAAATCTCACAAGGTGAGAAACAGCATGAGCTTGCTTGATCTTGGTATTGAGGCCTTTTGTTCACTCCTCACTTAAAAGGCACTATGGGTGATGACTTTGATTGGGAAAGAGAAATTTCGAGACAAAACCCTACAGTGAGATGCGGTCTCCAGAAAGGTTAACATGTTCTTCAGAACAGCAAAGATAGATTGCTGCTCACCAGTAGCACTGTGATCCACTTAGCTGAGACATAAAAAAAAAAAAAAAATAAAAAAATGTGCTCCTTCTGCTTTCTGATACTTTTCATTGCTCTTTATGTAGGAAAGTAAATAGCTGATGCTGGCCCAGCACCTGGGCACTCATTGCCCTGTTCATAAGTCAGAATAAAACAAACATCTCTTTCTTACAGTGTAATCAGGCCACAAGTTCCCAGTTGATGGTGCTTTCAGCTGTCAGGTTTCCATATTTATTTTGCCTTTTGAAAATCAATCCTATGCAATGTGAACATAGAGAAGTGGAAATGAAGAAGAGAGAAATTTGCACAGTATCACTCCTCATGTTTACTTATCTTGTAAACCCATAAGGCACCTCTCATGCTCATGGAATGAGCATGTTACAAATAAAAAAGATAAAGAAGACATCTCTGCAAAGTAAAATCAACAACAAATCAAACACTTTTACCCTAATAAATACAAGGAAAATGCATGGAAAAGAGATCCCTCCCTTTTAAATGTTTTAAGGCAAGACATTTATGAGAATATAACTCATTGAGTATGCTTCCAGTATTAAAGAGAAAAAGTTTCTTCAAGACTGAAGCTATAATGGAAAAGAAACAACAAAGAAATTATTTATGGTGGAACAAAGGGTTTTTCACATGGAATCAGACCTGTATGAATAAAATCATTATATTAGGCCAGTATTAACCCAGTTGCAACTTCAGCTGTAACTGACAATAATGCCTTTATATTACATATAAATAATATAAATTGTATATAAATAATGGTTATATAATCATTAGAGCAATCTTTTTTCAAGGATGAATCAGTTATGACAGGCTATTTACTTCCAAATGCTGAGACTTATGGTTCAGCTTTGTTTTATGTGACCCAAAGATCTGGAGATAAGCAAAGTAAGGACCTCAGGACTTCAACCAGTGTCAAAAGACAAAAATGACTATATATTTTATAAAACTTTGATAAACTTTTTAATACTCCTTTAACTCTGTCTTATTTATATTACCTGCTATCACCCCACAAACAAGTACAATACAAATGCATTTGAATAATGAAACTTCCTCTAATAGTCTCATGAGTAAATATTAATAAAATTTTTCTTTAGACATTCGATTTGATGTCTAAATAAGAATAATTCCAGAACTGCACAGAATAACCCCACCATTGCATTGCACCACAAGAGGGACTGAGTTGCCTGATTTTAAGTCTCTAAATCATACCTAAACTAGAAGCATAAAGTGATTCAAAATAGGTGATGGAGGGGCCCTAAAAGAGGCTTCTGGAGGACACTTCTAGGCCACTTCTCATTCACTGCTTGTGACCTTCTTGAATATTGTGGATCATAAGCATATGGAACTGGAAGGGCTAACAACAGCAACACAGTGAAGTGTAAATAATTGTAGTGTCCACCTTGAAAATGATTCTCTTCATATCCTTTAAACAGACCTGAAACCCTGTATTCCCAAGAAGAAGAGGCCAGTAGTGAAGAGGGGAACATTTTCTTCTCTACTACAGCTGACACTTTTCAGTTTCAAGAGAATTCAGTTTGGGATGACCTACAGGGGCAAATTTCTAGGGGAAGCAGACCACTAAAGAGCTTATGTTAAGAAATGCCAGCTGATATTCGTTCTTGCCACCTCACCTGCAGATGCTGTGGAGCGGAAAAACGAAGAGACAGCCAAAACACAAGCGAAGTTTAAATGAGACTGGTGTGAATCATGACTGTAATAACCAGCTCACCTGGGGCATGTCTCCTATGTGTAGGCAGGAACTCAATCAAAGCAGTCTGGTACAAATGATGTCACTTTATGGAGAATGACTTAAGCTAACTCTACCTAGTATGTGAACATTTCGTGTTGATCAAAACCTGAAAAAAAAAATCAATACAAAATGAAAATTCAACTGGTCAAGCTTTGAATAGTGGTAGACCCTGACATTTAGATCTGAGCTCCGCAGGCAGACATCTCTTTTCAGGTACAGGCATGCCTCCATATCAAATGCTCATTTCCCCTGCTTGGCACAGCAGGCCTTTAAAAATTGACTGTCCCTTACTTCCTTTGGACACAAAAATAAATCAGGTTAGCTCAGCCAACCAATTGGAACCGTTAAAGCTAAGTTGGCCTGCAGCAGATCAGGAAGTGCACAGGTGCCCTGCTCTGACAGCAGACTGATGGAATAGCAAGCCTGGAGTAGTGATGCACCTCTCCCACTATGCAGCATCAGGTCTGCACAGGGGCCATGGCAGGGAATGCAAGGAATTACATTAAGGGCCTTCTGTGCTAATCCATCATGATGGGACAATCGCAAGGCTTCTCCTTCCTTGTTTGCATTTGGTACCTGTGTAAAACAGATCAGTTCTTAATTCCTATGCACATGACCAGTTAAGTGCTTAAAGCATATACATGATCTTTAGTGAAAAACTCTTCTTTTTCAACAAGCGTAGAACTGTATAAAGCAAGAAGCTTCAACTCAAATCAGCAGGCTGCTCCATATGTTTTCAATAGGTAACTGCAGGCACCGAGTTACATATGTGAATCACATAACTAACCCCAGTATGCATAGTACTTGGATTTTAGGCAATAAAGTAGTACTGATTTTAGGCAATAAGCCTCAAAAGATAAAAAAAAAGCCTTGTTAACAAAATGACTAGAATATTTCCTACAATAAAGGGGTCTTTCAATGCTCTTCATGTTCACACCAGACTATCCTAGCTGCTCTTACTCTTTCCCTCTCCTTTTCTCTCCTACCCTCACCTATAGCTCATGGAGCATTGGCTCTGCTTGGGTTAATGGGTTCCATTTTTAGCCACTTGTCAGGCAGAACTGAGCTACATCTTGGGGAGAACTGTGCAAATACAAACAAAGTAAACAAAACCTAAACAGCTTTCCTTTGATTGTAAAAGCTTACATAGGATGTTGCAACAGGTATTGTATTAAAGCCTAAAATAAATAAATGTAAGCTGTTCCTAGCATAGTAAGTATAACATTACTTTCCGTGTAACCCAAGGATTGAAAAGAGAAGAAAAATCCCTAAACATAAAACAGGTGACAGAACAAAATGGTCACTACACCCTGGTAAAAGTGAAGTTACTTACGCTCAGAAACTAAAGCAATATTTGTACCCTTTCTCCTGGGTGATCAACAGGCAGTAATTATTTGTTCATTAGCTGCTCAGATCACCGTAAGCTGGTGATGGGTTCAGAAATGGCTGGGGAGTAGACAAAGAAATTTTTCTCCCAAGAAATCAATTCGGCTGCTTCAGGAAAACATGATTAATGTTTTCTTGGGATGCTGCCTGCACCAGAAGGGCAGCTATGTCTTTACACATTATTAATATAGAGTGCACTCCTGTTATAAAACTCTCTCAGGTAAAGCCAGCTATGACAGAATTACCGACCTGTCAAACCTCACCAATTTGCTTTCTAACACCAAACCATGCGAGTGCTTACCAAAGCTGCTATTTCTCACTACTCCCACCTTGCAAGGCCACCTGCCCACTAAGAGGCATGGGGAGGTGGATGGGTTTTTCTTTCCTTCTGCATACGTCCATAAACATGTGGAAACTTTGACAACATGTAACAAGCCGGAGTCAATTAGGTGGTAAACACACTCCTACACGAAACACTTAAACTGCTCCAGGATGGGGAAGATGCTTCAGTTTTCCTCTTCAAGTTGAGAAATAAGAATCACTGCATTTGTCAAACAAATTTACTGCTTTGGAAATGGGAATTTGAATAGTTTTCTCATTTTTTGGGGACATTACTATAGGTCTTATCTCATTGAAAGTCTACCTGATGGCATGATGACAGTGTATGTTTATACCTTCTTAGCCAACAAGACATATAGGTACGCTAAACCTAGAGATGTTAAGACTTGAATGTGCATTTGTATGTATGCAAATATCCACTTATATAGTGTAAATGATCCTAGAATATAGCACTGTGCTATATTCAAATATAGCTTTTTGTAGTTAAAACAGAAAAAACCCAAAATACAGACCTCATAGTTTTAAACTTTTTCCCCATGAGAAAAGACATTATAGATGCATACGGAAAAGTTTCTTACTACTACAATATAAGACAATTTATTCTCAAGATGTCCACTGAGCAATAAAGCACAAGTAACCATAAAGTATTCAGCAACTTTTCTGCAGTTTGCTGTACTTCTTTATCCAAGATATTTTTATGTGTGTGCAAATGAGCACATATATTATCTGACTTGTCATTAGCTTATCTAAATCTTGACATGGAGTATAAATTGTTAATGATGTGCAAACAATACTGCAAGTACTGAGAACTGTCAAAAGTATATAGCAGGACCAAAAGTCACAAAAAGGCAAACAGGAAAACTTTCCATGGCATCTTCTTTCCTGCTATAAAAATGTAGTTCGCTTTAACACCAGTTAAGCAATCTTTACACAGCATTAAACAGGTGAAAGAGTAGAAAAATCCTTCTTTCACAACAGTACTTAACGGGGGAAAAAAACTAAGATTCCTTAAATGAACACTGAAATAGTCAGTCCTAGTCCTTTCTTCATGACAGAAACCTTCAAATGCCCATGTCTTTGAGCACTAATGTTGGCAACTGATCTCTAAGCAGGATATTGCACTCTAGTGTCATCCTTGATTTTACACTGCATTTACAGTTGGATACACTGGTTCGTTGCAACAAGGTTTTATTGTTTTTGTTATGTTTTCATTTATTTAACTGCATGAGGAAGGGTCTAATTCATAAGCACTGTTAAATATTTACACACCAAGATTTGAAGAACAGCTATTATAGGTCTAGAGTTTGACAGAGATTACACCTCTAATGAGAAAGTAAGAAAACTGCACTCTGTAATGCCAAGGTATATTCCAGGGAAGAAGGAGGGATGGTGGGAGGGATACCGCCTAGTTGTTTCTTGTAATCCATTCAGATGTCACCACCTCTGAGATAAACAGGAAGATGTTGGTTTCCACTTTGTGTTGGTGATGCATAAGCAGGAGAGTATTGTTCTTTCCATCTAAAGAAGGGAAGGGTCATCACACATCTCCCTATGTCAGGCACATGTAAGTATGCAGTCAGCATGGCTGCTCTTGAGATGTTGCAGTTTAAACACTGCCTCTTGCTCAAAGGTGCATAAAATCAATGTCAAGCTCTTCCTGGTTTCTAATAGTTACAATGTAACCCCAAAGTTACCTACTGAGGTTAATTGAGTAATTTATGATTTATACCAGTTTAAAGCAAAGCAAAGCAAAATACAGTAACCTTTGTAGTGCATAGCTCATACACTTCTTGTAAATATGGGTGACCCTGAAAGTTATCCAATTTCTTTGTCTGAGGAAATATTTACTTCGTGAACTGCATGTTTCAAGGTCACATTTCACATCCACCACATGTTCATACTTAACACCATATTAGCAACTCTTGGCACACCAGTCTCCTACATGCAGCATCAATTCTCCTGCTAGCAGAGGGAGGCAAAGCTGCCCTACTTCCTTGAGACTTCTAGGCTTTGCATCAATCTTATAGCTCGGTGCTCTCTAACTGAGGTTTAACATACTGTAGAAGCTCATGCAGAACTTCAGCTACTTTTCAACCAAGAAAGACATATTTCACATGAACAGTTTTTATTCAGTATGGAGGAATGCTGGTTTGTAAAATGCACTGACTATTCAGTGCTATTAGGTGTTGTGTCCTAAACTATGGGCCGTTATTATTATTACTGAAAAAGTTGTTCATTAATACTTTGTTAAAAAAAACCCCAAAACAAAACCCTCTTTTACTTGTCCATGGTTTTATAGAGTGCTCTGGTACTCATTGGAGAAACACGAAGGTAAGAGCACAAAGAATGGGGGTGAACAGCCAAACTAGGTGGCCTCAGGCCATGATAAGAATATTGGAATATGAGGAATATAAAAGTAATAGCAGAAATAGAGACTTTCAAGTGCCAAAGTTCGATGTTCTGCAGGTTAAATTAATTCAAAACCAAATTTCTGCATTAAGGGAAAACAATTCAACAAGAAATTGGTTCAAAATTTTGTATTTGGAAAACCTGCTGATTCAGCAAGTTAGGATCTGTCAAACGGTTGCTACACACAAAATCAGTAATTAACCTCAAGGTACTAAACTTTCTTTTTGCATTTAATGCCATTCATATACAGACACACAGAGCACATTGTTTCTACCTCCTCCATGGAAGTAGAAACACTCAAGTCAAAGGATAGGTTTAAGGTACAACATTTAATTTTAATTTAAAACTAGCATCTTGAAATTTTAAGGACATAGATTTGTCACACAAGCACCTAAGAACAGGAAACTTCCAAGGTATCATGCAATGAACAGAGAAAAAAAATACATGTTGAAGAATACAACAACATCTACTAACCCTGACTAGAAATCAGGTTCATTGTATCATCTAAGTAAATTAAGGATTCTCTTTGATCCAACTAACTTCAGACAGTCAAAACTATAACTACTGCACTTGCTGAAAAACAGAGGAAAAGTCAATGACTAAATAAAATTTTGAAGGCTCCTGAGGACCTTGAGGATGTGCCAAAGCATGGAATACAAGAGTAATGTATGTTCTTTAAAAATATCTCCAAAATGCTCCGGTTACTAGCAGTGGTCTTTCCAAAACATGATTGAGACCAGGTTGCTCTCAGGAGGGAGAGGAGCTGACACTATCAGGACTATTGGTAGTTCAGAAATAGAGAAGCTTGATAATATTCAGGATATGATGCCTTACATCAGTTTTTATATTTTAAATAACAAAGTTGCTAATTCAGTCTCAAATTTCAGGGAAGGGGAATAAATTACATCCTTGACTTTAAACTAACTTTGAGGACCATTCCTCACCTCCCTAAGAAGGTGAAGCAGGGCACCAAATAGTGTTCATTATTTTCCAGCAAAGCTGAAAATGAGTACGGTGCTAACAGTCAGATTACTAAATTAATTCTTACTTCCCTATTCTATAGATAATTCTCTTTATGGTCTGTGTTAAAACAAACAAACCAAAACCACCTACCAATCATAGACGAAAAATTACAGTTAAGCAACAAAAGCAACGAAGCAACAAAAAGAGGGTTAAAAAAAATTGGGAAAAATAAGGGTCAGTCTCCTCCATGCTTTTCATGTAAATTACATAATTATCTTTTCAACATTTATTACAGATTTTAGTGCACAAATCTTATGAATTCAGAAACATTTTACAAAGACTGACAGCTTTACTAACCATTCAAAACAACAAACAGTGCTGATCTCAGAACAGAGGGGGGTCTAAGCAGAGCTGCTATTAAGCTTGAGCAATTAATTGACTTTCTGTTCTATTAAAAAAAAAAGAAGAATAAAGTCTACATTATATTGTTGGCTATTTTTTTCTTTTGCAAGAGTGACATTAACAATTTATTATAAAGGCTCTCGATTACATGTGTTGATTTATAGCCAGTAAAAGAACATAGCAAAGCAAGTGCTATATGTTGGCTAGCATGAACGTACCACAAGTGCCTTAATTTTACAGTTGTCTGAGTTGCACCAATTATTAATAAAACACTTTAGAAAACAAGTAATTTGCATTAAGAAAACATTAAGGAAGCATTTGTCAGCACAGTCATGGTCATCTTTAGAGATGTGAGATGGCATCCACTCCCTACGCACTCAATTTCAAATTCTGCAGAGGACAAGAGGATGAAGCATTTTGACCTTCTATGTTGCAGAGGAAAAATCTCTAAATAAAGTAAGGATTACAAACATACATATTTGCATCCACAATGAAAATCCTCAAAAATAGAAAGAAATAAGAATGATGGTAATTCATAAAGTATTTCTCTTTCTGAAAAATACTTTGCTCAGGAGAGCAAATGGGAGTGAGATTCATCTGAGTAAATGCAAACACCTACAATGCCCTAAGGCTGTATCTGTACAGGGGGTGTGACTCATCTTAAGCTAAACATAAAAAGTAAATCAATAAATGATACTTTCAAACTGCCCACTCATCTTCTGAGCATAAAAGGAGCAACTGTGAATAGCTAGCTGCAGAAATATAATGTTTGGCAAGATGACTCACAGCATGAGTATCTACATTTTCCTAACAGCACTACCGTGGATGGACAATTTATCCCTTAATCCCTTGTCCCCTCTCCCCCTGTAAATGTTATGTTTCCTACATATTTTTCCAGTTATATTTTGAGAGAAATGCAATAACTGTTATAAGTCTGAAGCACTTACACCAAAATTGTCTGTAATGGACTATATATGTATGTATGGATCCCTGGATCCTTTGCTGTGAAGGCAAGGATGCAATGGTATTCCACTTGATTATACACATATCATAAAAATGTCTAAAATACTGTCAAAAGTAGCATGCAATATTTTGAGTAACACAAACTACAGCTGCTGATTTACATTCATCCAAACAACTACTGATGGTTTATGAGCTGGATATTGATAGACTCTTAATAAAAAAGTGACCTCAGTTCCCAGAGAGCCCCTTGGTTTTCCTGCACTAGGAATTGTAGGCATCTCCAGTGAAACTGTCTTTTCAGTTTGTTCACTCCATCACCTAGAACAAGTCCACAAGAAATGATGTGCGATCAGTGTTAAGCAAAGGAAGAACTAAATCAAATCCCCAACTCTGGTGTTGCACTGGGAGCTCATCTAAAGTGCAACAGGAGTCGCACTGCAAAAGTCAGATTAATATCATATGAATGAAAGGAGATTTATTACGGTAAATGTGACGTTTGAGAAATTGTATGCTAAACAAATAGAGAAGGAAACAGAAGGCAGCCCAAGCTGTTTTGCTGACCCTCACATGCAACAATATATTTAACTCTCAACAAAACATTTTAATCATAATTCTGCAGTAAAGCTGGCAAGTAATTTTCAACCAGACTCCCTACCCTCCTCTTCCTAATCTTTTCTGGTTGCAGAAGCACTTCTGCAGCTGGCCAGCTGTTCACTGCTTCATGTTGTCATGGGGAAAGAATGATAATAAAATGCACAAATTAACAAAAGACGGTGTCAGTGTTGCTGAACATGTTGGAAAAGGGCAAGTTCCCCTGCTTCTGATGTAGCAGAATTTTACAGAGAGTTAACCAACTGCCCAGGAGGGCAATAATAATTAGTTGGGAAAATTATACTAGTATGTGTAGAAATAGGACAGTGCAATGAACATTGAGTTGTCAAGCTGTTGGTTGGCATTTCTCACAGTGACTTGAAGTGTCACCTCTCATTAAGCTGCAGCATTAGCTTCACAGAACACCACAGCACCACACAGGTCGGTGTATACTTCTGTGGTCCAGAACCTCTGGCAGGACTTTCTGCATTTGCCAGGATGCACCCACAGCTGCACAATTCTTTCCTTCTCGTTGCTTCCATTTCTAGTCATCACAGTTAAGAAGACAGCTTTGAAGAAGTCCACAGAGCGAGACAAAGTAAATGCTACCTGATCGGCTTTGAGATGCAACAGACACCTCATCAGTCACAGTGACTTGTTAAACTATTGAATCTAAAAGGTGACAACTAAATATCAGCACAATCATTTAATTGCTGATCGTTTAGCAGAAAAATCAAGTCTGTCCCACAGTCCAAACTGCTTCCCACACAGTGCCAGATAGAGAACTGAATATTGCAACAACATCAGGGGAAGAATGTCTGTTTCTAGTCTGTGCTCTCATCTTCCCCCCTGTTCAAAGACTAAATTAAAAACTTCCTTTCTTTTACAATTTGCTAATGTGAAAAAATATTCAGATTTAAATAGGATATGAATTTAAACTGATACAGTTATTCTCATGTAATTCCTCGTATTAGCCGAGAGCACCTTCTGAAGCTCAAGTTTACCTGGGCAGAGATACAAGATTAGCTTTAAAAGCTGCAATTTCTAGGAATAAAAGCACCTAAAGCAGCATTACATGAGCAGTTTGACTGTAGTGATATAACCAGGGAACACGAATGTTGAAGGGATATGAAGTAAGAAGCTATGAAAAAGCTCTTATGGGAGAAATATGACTCATATTTATACAAGAAGAATAAGTACAGTAGTCAAGATTCAGTATTTAAAGGACATTTAGATGTGGCACTTAGGGACAAGGTTTAGTTATGGACTTGGCAGTGTGAGGTTTATGTTTGGACTCCATGATCTTTTCCAGCCTACATGATTCAGTGATTCTATGAAAGTGGATGATGACACAAGTAAGAAAGAAGGTGTATCTCCTCCCTATAAAATGTGCTGGTGGAGACACAAAAGGACATGATGCTGCTTCTAAAAATTTCATGTCAGGCTTTCTCCCAGGAGTAAGCTGAATATGTGCAGCAGGCAGGGGCCTTCCATGACCACTCACCTAGAAGTCCAAAGGTTCTCCCAGTGCCTCCCTCATACCTCCAACCACCCTCATCTCCATTGTACAGTTCTTTGCCAGCTCTGCAGTGATCCTCATCTTTCCTCCAACCTTTTGTCAAGACCATACTCACTACCCTCTGCATATTGGAAGCTTATGACTGCTTCTTTCTCTGGCTGTATTTCTTACTTGAGGGAAGCTGGGACCCATGATAGGAGCTACACTAGGACCACTTCTCGGGGGCAGGAGTGACAGGGAGGAACAGATCATACAAAGAAAAGATTACTAGGGCTTGTGTAGGATGAGGACTAACACATAAGATCTATTCTTTTTTTTTATATATATGATTTAACAGTTATCAAACATTTCAGGTTCTTTGATACTAAAACCAAATTTCATGCCTGCAAAACTGGTAATGGTCAAGCACAACTGTTAGGGCTGTCCTCTCAGTAAACATGTAGATTATTAGTGCTACTTTTTTTATCATGCTCACTAAGAATACAAGTGTCTTTGATGCTTTGGCAACGCTTCTGTTAGTACCAGATACCTTATTAAATAACAAGTGATGGAGCAGTTTTAAGAAGTGTTTGACAGAAGGAAAAACAGAGCTGTATCGTTTGTATAAGCAGCAGCAAATGGAGATCCACCTGTGATCTGAGACAGCTGAGAGAATAAACAACTCCAAAAAGTCAGGTTCTTAACCTTGCAACTTCCAAAGCTCTGTTAGAGTCCTTTATGTTTCTTTTTAAATGACAATTTTGCTACATATTTTTGACTTTCAAATGAAACTACACCCTCCTCACCACCATGTTCAGAGTTGTCATTGAAAGATTGTGTTACAGCTGTTGCATCTCACTGAATTCAAAACAGTCTGGGTAGAAGCAGCGAGAAAGAATTTCTTTTTTCAATGCTCTGATACAACCCACTGATTGTGCCATCTGTCTGACACATGATGAAGAATCTCTAAACAGAGAATAGCTGTAGGGGACATAGTACAGTATTTGTAGATCTATGGTTGGTAAGAGATAAGAGCTTGTATTAAAAAAGCAAATTCGGCTTTTTTTGAACACAATATATTAGATATGCAGCATGTTTCTGGCATGAAGTGAGGAAAACATAAACCAGCAGATATGTCCAGATGGAAAAGGGAAGTACAGCCAAAGGCAGGACAACAAAAAGGTGCTTGATCCTGTGTGAAGACCATGTCAACACAATCCGCCTATCACGAGTATAAAGGAAGATGGTGAGAGTTTTAAAGATGTCTTCCTGCAATGCATGAAGTCACACAAAGGATAAAATATACAAAGCTCAAATTACCGTGGGATGAGTGTGCAAAACTGTGCTAATAAAAGTGACAGCACTAAGTGCTTCAGCTAAGTATTTAATAGGATTGTAACAGCTACCTCCATAAATCTGTCCATACCAAATATCAATTATGTAGGGATCTATCTCACTGCAATAATTTCTCTAAATTGGCTCCTCACTGGCACCTCTCCAATTATTCTTAGTAGTAAGGATAGTATGTCTTTATCCTTTTGACTAGCATAGGACAACATATCTTCAGAGAGTCTGGTATATTTATAGGTCCTTTCAACTCAGAAAAACCTGTGGGTATAGCAGGAATTTTAAAGACTTGGGGAAGAGCAGCAGACCAGAGAGAGGCAAACCCTCTACCTGTTCAGCAGCTCTGTTTGGATCCCTCTAAATATCTCAGGCTGTCCTCAGACCTGACTGCTGTTGCAGTAAAGGGGCTGCAGCAAGGCCGGAGCACAGTGACTCCTTGGGTGTGCAGGACCAGGTGAGGACTGCCCAGCTGTCTCTTTCCCATGTGCAGAGCCAGATGAAAGCCAGAGGACTAGCTTTTAGGTTATGGAGATTGATGGTTTGTTTAGAGCTTTGCTGCCTGCATGGGCTTAATATTCTCTCTTCTAAAAGTGCATTCCTAACTTCCCAATCCCTAGAGTTGGCAGGAGCCTTTCAGCAGCAATACTCTTAAATCTGGTGAGAACTGAGGCCTTCTAAAGTCATTATATGAGTACTTGTGTAAACAGAATGAACAGAAACACTCCTTCCTATCCAAAGCCCAAACTACAACCTAAAATATTCTGTGATGGTTTTTTTCCCCCACTGAATTTAAATTATACAGAATTGGAAGTACAGACCATGCAAACACTGTAGTTTAAATAAAGAACAAATTAGCTGTCTGTTGTTTGATTACAAGATCCTAAATAGTTTCACTTCAAAAGGCAAAGGAGCTTGTTAATTTAGCAGGAGAGAGAAACAAATACCTAAGAACAGCTTTGTGAAACCAATGGAGCCTATATACTTCAAAAATTGACCAATGACTGTGTTTCCTCTCAAAGTATTCTAACTTACCTAAAAATCAACTTTTCCATTCTACACAGTGAGAAACCTGGCAAGATCAAAATGTCACAAATACAAGAATTCAACAAGTTAGGAATGATCCAGTTCTGTACAAGAGGGATTTACAGGCTATTAACATAATAACCATCCCGTTACAGGCTATTAACATAACCATCCCATCAACTTACCAAATTCAGTTTTAATTACCAGTGTGATAGCAGTCATTGCCTTCAGACTTCATTATGCTGGGCACTGTGCAAAGAAAAACTACATGATTGTCCCAGTCCCGAAAAAAAACCTACCAGTCAAAGGAACCAAGACAGTGAGAAGATGGGAGAAGAATGAAGAGTGCAGCCTTCTGCCCCAGTTAGACAGCACATCTAGTGACCCAGTCAGGAATAACAGCAGCAGCATTAGCTATTGTAAAGAAATGTTCATCAGTAGATCTCACAGCACTTAAAGGATGGTCAGTGGCATTATTCCTGTTTCTGAACTGGAGAAAATGAAGCACAGAGAAGTATGCTTGAAGTGGTCCTGGGTTACCCAGCATAACCTGAGAAAATGCCCGTCTAGTGATTCCTAGCACAATTCCCCATCTGCTGGACTATGATGTTTCTAATCTAAAATATAATTAAAAACTTTAATGGAATATAATATAAAGGTCCTTTTTTCTTATGAGGTCAAATACAGGTTGAATATTAGAGCAACTATCCGGAATACAGGCAGTGGACACTCACAACAACAGATACTCATGTTGACATCAGATAATAAAAATTGCAGAATTTTATGATTGTTGCTAAACACTTTGTACATAATGAAGCCTGTTTTCTCAATTTCACAACTCTATGAGAGGCATGGGGAAAATCCATTGCTGAAGGCAGTGCTGCTTAAAAGTGAAGGATACTCCATAACTCATAATTATTAAAGGTTTCCCTGAAGTGACAAAGCCATCCAGGAATTCCCATGCCTTCAGCTGGTTAATTCTGGTGCTAAGTCCTTCCTCCTGCCTCAGACTGTAGACCTGTGACACAAATCAATTGTCACTCTGACATCTCTGCCCCTCTCCCCTAAACATAGAGATAAAGGTTTAAGATTTTCTAGTTAACTAAAGGTGTGGTCTAATTCCAGAACTGATTAAACATTCATCTTTAAAACAGTTAATGAACCAGCTGTGATGCCATCCTTTATAGGGATCCCTCCATTGGGATCCCTCCATGGGACTTCCCAAATCTCCATTCTCACTGAAGACTGAGGCTCTGCAGTGGTTTGTTTGCTTATATTTCCTGCAATACTTCCTTTTGAAAAACAACATGCTGTAATGAGGAAATATAAACCACTGAGACCTATCACAAGACTTTTAACTGCCTTCCCACTAGTTAAGTTGCCCTGAATACCACTTTACTACATAGTGTGAGTTACTGTTAATACTGCACTGAGATTGGCTGTAAGTTATTTAATTACTTCTGATTTATGCCTCGTGCTTCTGAAAGAAAGTAAAACAAACAAGTATAGGAAAGAAATTGTATTTACCTAACATTAAAAGTTGCTTCAAGTACATATTTTGGGTTTTAGGCAAACGAATGCCTTAAGTGTTGATTCTAGGAGGTGCAAAACATTATGAAAACAATGAGAAACTAACTTTATGTGAATGTAAAATTATGATGGAATGCTAAAAAAACTCTGCGTCTCTGAAGTACTAGATTTTCCTCAAAACTGTGCATAAAACAATAGCAATGATATAATGTACTTGGAGCTTATTCTCATCTTTGGATTTCAGTGTGCTTTTATAAATGCTAATTAATTAAACTTCAAAAGACTCCTGTGAGATACAGTAGGTAAGTATTATTGTACCTATTAAACACATATAAACCAGAGTTATGATGTTTAATTATATTCAGAGTTGCTTCTTTTTAAACTGATTTTCTTCTATAAAAGAAGATGCTGATGGTCTATTACTTTTTGAGCAGCTTTTTATGAGTTAGGTTTTTAATAGGCAACATTTCACTGCACCTATGTTTGCACATGCATGTATTCATTTAGAGTTTAAAAACATGCAGCCAACCAAAAGCTGGTAACATTCTATACAAACGGTTTGTGAGACAAACAAGCCTTAAACCAGAACTAGGAGTAATTATGGGAAAAGGCACACAGATCTCTTTTCCTTCCACACACGAGGGGCCTCTTTTCCTTTTTTGGTAACTTCCCAACCAAATTCAAAGGTAACAACAATGCCCTACTAATCTAGGCAGTTCTGACAGAGCTAGAATATTTTCTCCAGGGAAATATCATTCTAAGCCCTAAAGGCTGACTATGGTCATGAAAACACAAAACGTTGAAGAAGCATTTGTGTCTTTTTTATTTTAACTATGGACGGTTCCATTACTCAAATAAATTATCCACTGTTTGAAATCTTCCACCATTGTCACATCAGGAGCTCTCATGATGGTTTGCCTCTGTCGTGGACATTGCACACTGTAGGTTATTATATTATAGGCAGCCAAGGACAAGGCAATCAGGCAGGATTACATGCTGCTGTCCAGGCACTCACTTTGAAGAAATACCATGCAGTCACACACAACTAGTGCTGACACCATCTCAACCCAATGTGCTCCAAAGTGAAACTATGCACTGCAGAAAGCAGTACCTTCCTATCAGTTTTTGATTTAGGACAGATCAGTTTTGCCGAATATTCTCTGCTGGCTCCCATGTCTCCATTTCATCTAAGTTCCAAAAGGACAGGATATATTTAGTAATTATCTAACTGTAATAACCAATTGCTAAGTCTTTCGAGAGCACACAGAATAATAAATATGTATGTGTTCCAAAACTAAAACATTCAAGGCAACGCAATTCTACTAACAATTAGTTTTGCTTTGATACAAAATGTCATATGATAGCATTAGGTGACCTGCATCAGCTAAGATACAGGAGAATCTGACTTGTTGCTTTTGGTTGTTCAAGAAACAACTTCTCTCTGGAGCAGAATCTGCTTTTCTTTGCCTCTGAATCCCCGGAGTGTCCATGTAATTATCACTGTGATTGTCATTCCCAGCCAGAATAGTGAGACTAAAATGTCATCTCCAGGCTATGGCAAAAGCTATATATTTGAATCAGCCTCTACTAGCTCCAGTGAACCTTGACATGACAAGGCAGAAGGTCTAAAATACTAAGTACCGTAATTCAATGCATTTTTCTTTCCAAGACAAAACACTGCACTTTCAAGTAATGGGATGATTTTACTTCTTCTGAAGCAATACAGTCAGCAGCTTGGAAATTTTCTGCTAGTACTGTAAGTTAGCTGAACCACTGATTAGGGGGCAGAAACTTCTACATCATCTCTTCCCATCAATTTCTTTTCAATTTATCACATGGGAAAAATAATTTATTTCAGGTCACTCATTACAGATCACTTTTCCAACAGGGACAATTTGATTCCTGAAATCCAAGACTTTTCAGTAGCCTGCTGAGCACAGCACTGCCTTTGTTTGCCACAAAGGATCCCCTACCTTTCTCTAAGGCCCAGAACATGAGACTGAACCATTCATGTTTGTAACTTTCAAGTCATGGGCCATTTCTCTTCCAAGATAAGATTATACCCAAACGGTGCAGAGACAGAGCAATTTAGGCTACAGAAGCATAAAGAATAAGCAAATACAGGATGAGGTTGGTGTTACTCAAGCAACACAAAATAATGCTGCAAAAAGGCAAAGTTACATCAGTAGCACCACTTTTGGACTGTATCTGCTCTAGGTCAGTTATCACTCTACTTGTCACCTGGGACTTGTGGTAGAGTCACCATAATTGGAAGTGTTAAAAAAGTGAGATGACATGGCACCTCGAGATACAGTTTAGTAGGCATGGTGGTATTCAGTCAAAGGTTGAACTTGATGATCTTGGAAGTCTTTTCCAGCCTTCATGATTCTATGGCTAGGTATTTACCCTCAGGGGTTTAGTTTTGGCGAATAAGCTTACTGCCATAGTTAGGTGCTGCAAGCAGAACAAAAAAAGGTATAAGCTACTTCAAAACAAAATTTAACATTAATTCTCTTAAGGCATATTACTCACTCTGATTATTATATAATGAAGTGCCTCTGACAGTCTGAATCCGCTCCCCCATATATACCATGTTACTGTATGTATAAGTCCTGTTTGTGCTTACAGATATGTCTCCACCCACAAGAGACCATTTGGGGTTTTCTTCCTTTCCTTGTAGAGAATGGGCTGCAGAGGTTCAAGACTCAAGGAAAAAACAAAACCAAAACAAGTAATATCTATAATAATTCTCTTCTGTATATGGTAAAGTTTCACAACCCTTTGCCGGATACTACTCCATTACTTTCTACATTATCTCAGTAATGCTTTAGTCAAAGCATTTGAATGAAAAGGGGTGTGGCCCTGGCCCGTCCCGGGCGCTCAGCGTGGCCCAGCCCCGGGCGTGGAAAGGAGAGAGAGGGGGGGATCTTCGCCGGCACGGGTGGGAGATGAGAGGGGGAGCCTCGGAGCACACAGAGGAGAAGGACAACTCTAAACCCGGGCAGATGGAGCTCGATTAGCCCTGTAAGGCCATCCATCTAAGAGAAGGTCACTCTAATTAAACCTGCATCCTGAGGACCTTGCTGCCACTGTCCAAGCTCGCTTGGCCCTGGCAGATGAGTTTTAGGATTAAAGGGTGGGTTCAATTCCGCGCACACTGTGTCTCACCTAAAAAATCCACTGCGCAGGCTCGAAGGCCTTACCCACATTTGCAAAGCCCTGTAGCGACATCTTCTACAAATGCAGTCACACAAAGATCAAAAGACAAAGGCATATACACCTGCCTCCAAAGGTGTACCCAAATTAACTCTAGCATGCTGGAACATCAGAACCATGCTCGATTCTTCAGATAGCGGATGTCCTGAGCATTGCTCTGCCCTAACTGCCCATGAACTGTCATGTCTCAACATCGACATTGCTGCTCTCAGTGAAGTTCGCCTTCACGAGCAAGGCAGCCTCAGAGAACATGGTGCTGGTTACACACTCTTTTGGTCAGGTAAGCCCAGAACCGAAAAGCATCTCTCAGGAGTCAGCTTCATGATCAAAAACTCTATTGTTCCTAAACTCGAAAATCTGCCGACAGGCTGACCGCATTATCTCCCTACACCTTCCACTAAACAACAACCAACATGTTGTCATCTTTAGTATAAATGCCCCAACTCTCCAAGCTGATCCTGCTGAAAAAGATAAATTTTACACCGACCTGCGCCGCCTTACCCAAAAGGTGCCTGCAGATGATAAGATCATTATCCTTGGTGATTTCAATGCCAGAGTAGGAAAGGACTTTGAAGCCTGGAAAGGAATATTAGGTAAGCATGGTGTTGGAAACTGCAACGATAATGGTCGACTCCTGCTAGAATTCTGTGCGGAGCAACAGCTCACCATCACTAACACTATCTTTCAGCAGAAAAATAGTCTGAAGACAACCTGGATGCATCCTAGATCTAAGCATTGGTACCTCATCAATTATGTCTTGGTGTGACGGAGAGATGTCCGCGATGTCCACCATACCCACATGATGCCCAGCGCAGAATGCCAAACAGACCATCGGTTTGTGCGCTGTAAACTCAACTTCAATCTTAAATTCAAACCTAAAAGGGGCAGTATCCCAAGGAGGAGACTCCAAGTTAACAACCTCCAATCAGCCACAATTCCAGGCAAACCTTCAAACTAGGCTCGATAAGCATTCCACAGATTCTACAGATCTCCTACCTCTCCTAAAACACTTTGGCACCATATTAAAAGCAGCATCCTGCAATCCTCTGAAGAAACCTTAGGGTTCTCCTTCAAGAAGAACAAGGACTAGTTTGATGAAAACAAAAAAGAGATCCAGGAATTGTTGGGGAAAAAGAGAACCACCCATCAAGCACACCTTGCACTGCCATCCTGTCACACAAGAAAAGCAGCCGTTCGCCTTGCATGCAGCAAGCTCCAACAGAAACTCCGTGACACCCAGAACAAGTGGTGGATCGATCTAGCTGAAAAAACTCAATTATGCGCAGACACGGGTGATCACAAAGGATTCTATGAAGCCCTGAAAACAGCATATGGGCCTACATACCAAACCCAAAGTCCTCTACTCAGCGCTGATGGTCAAACGCTTCTGACAGATAAAACCTCCATTCTGAATCGTTGGTCTGAACACTTTCAGACTCTTTTCAGTACTAGCCGTGTAGTCCAAGACTCAGCTATTCAGTCCATCACACAACAAATGGTGAAGTATGAATTGGATACTGCTCCCACTTTGGAAGAAATCCTTAAGACCATTCAGCAGGTGAAAATCGGCAAGGCAGTTGGGGTTGATGGAATTACACCTGAAGTCTGGAAGCATGGGGGCCAAGCACTCCATGCTAAATTTCACGAATTTGTACTGCACTGTTGGGAACTAGGCGAACTACCATCAGACCTCCGTGATGCAGTCATCATCACACTGTATAAGAAGAAAGGAATTAAATCAGACTGTTCAAACTACCGTGGTATCACTCTGTTCTCCATTGCTGGCAAAATCCTGGCAAGAATACTCTTGAACAGACTAATACCCGCTATAGCAGAAGGAATTCTACCTGAAAGCCAGTGTGGTTTCGGAGCCAACAGGAGTACCACAGCCATGGTGTTTGTTCTCAGACAACTGCAAGAGAAATGTAGGGAACAGAACAAAGGTCTTTATGTAACCTTTGTTGACCTCACCAAGGTTTTCGATACTGTGAGCAGAAAAGGTCTATGGTAGATTTTGGAATGCTTAGGATGTCCCCCCAAGTTCCTTAAAATGATCATCTCACTCCATGAGGATCAGCATGGCCAAGTCAGATGGCAATGCACTTTCTGAGCCCTTTCTAATAACTAATGGTGTGAAACAAGGCTGTGTTCTCGCACCAACTCTATTCACAATCTTTTTCAGCATGATGCTCCAAAGGGCCACAGCAGACCTCGAGGATCAGGATGGTATCTACATTCGATACTGTACTGATGGAAGCCTATTCAACCTAAGGTGACTGAAGGCCCACACCAAGACCTTAAACCATCTTGTCCGGGAGCTGCTTTATGCTGATGACACCGCCCTTGTCGCCCACACAGAAGCAGCTCCGCAGCGTTTAACATCCTGCTTTGCAGACGCTGCTGAGCTCTTTGGGCTGGAAGTCAGCCTGAAGAAGACAGAAGTTCTCCATCAACCTGCACCTCAGGAAGTCCCCCATCATCCCCATATCACCATTGGCCAATCAGAGCTCAAATCAGTCCAACAGTTTAATTACCTAGGTAGCCTCATCTCCTTGGATGGTAAGATTGACGGGGAGATAGACAACAGCTTAGCAAAGGCATACAATGCTTTTGGAAAACTCTATAAAAGAGTTTGGTGAAATAAGCACTTGAAGAAAAGTACAAAGATCAGTGTTTACAGAGCCATAGTGCTGTCTACTCTCTTATATGGATCTGAATCATGGGTCATCTACCGCCACCACCTGCGACTCCTAGAACGCTTCCATCAATGCTGCTTCTGTACAATCCTAAACATCCACTGGTCAGATTATGTGACCAGTACATCTGTTCTAGAACAAGCAGTAATCACAAGTATTGAGGCCATGTTGCTGAGAACACAGCTGTGTTGGGCAGGGCACGTCTCAAGGATGAAGGACCACCGCCTCCCTAAGATCCTGCTTTATGGAGAACTTGCCACTGGCTGCCACATGAGAGGAGTCCTGAAGAGAAGATACAAGGACTCCCTGAAACAACATCTCAGCCTTGGCCATATTGATCACCATAACTGGTCTACTCTGGCCTCCAATCGGGAGGTCTGGAGACACACCATCTATAAATCTGCTGATGCCTTTGAGAAAGCATGTAGGATCACTCTTGAGGAGAAAAGACAATGCAGAAAGAATCGCGTCTTGCAGAATATACCACCTAAGGAGTCTTTCTGCTGTGCTTTTTGCAACTGGACGTGCCTGTCTCATATTGGCCTTTTTAGCCACCAGCGTGCTTGCAACAAACGTGGGTAGAGCCCTTCCCAAATCTTCATTCCCAAAGCCTAGCCATGATGATGAATGAAAAATGAGACTGAAGAGAGAAGGTTCTATTTTGCATGGTGATGGATATATACATGGATGTGAAGGATATCATCCACCTGATGTTCCTAGTAGGTAAGGTGCTAAAATACCAGGATCTTTTAGAAAGATGTGGAAAATTACACTTTTTGCTTCATACAGCATAATTCAATCACCTTTCTAAATGTGAATTTAAGTTTTTACAGATTTAGAAGTAAACTCATGACAAGGAAGTTCAAGATGAATAGGTTCTTGAAATTTTTTTATAACATAATGGTCTAACAATCACAAGAATGACCAATCAAGCTGCAAATTACAACATCAGATGAACCCCCAAAAGTGGCATTTTTTCCAGAATAAAATATAACCTGTCAATGCTGGATATTGTTACTAAAAAGTGCAAATATGTTTCATTCACCTTCCTTTCCCATCACCCTGTATATAAATGTTATATAGTAACAAAAGCCACAGAGTTATAATGGCTGTAGTAAGAATTCTGGAATCTTATGCTCCTGCCAGCTGCTACTATATCTGCAGCAAACTAAAGAGACATTACAGCCTTTAGAAAGCACCATCAAGTGGCTATTATACTGTAGTTTTACCTTTCAAGTCAGTGATGCAACATGCCAAGAAGGTACTCATGGAACATCTAAACTGCAGTTTCAGTCCTAAAACTGATTTACATAAAAACTACAACTCTAAAAGCAACATGGACTAGACAAAAGCCTTCTTTGTGGCTATATTCTGCCCAAAAGCATTCCATTTGAGGCAGCAGAGATAATATGCATCAGAGAAGATACAAATGGGATGAATTCAAAGAGAATTAATAGTTATTTAATTCTTTCCCAAAGAGGGCTTAAGGAAAGCAGTGAAGAGTTTCCACCTGTCAGGTGAGCTGCTATGAATGCATTTTTGGTCAGCAATCACAGAGAATTAACAAGAGAATTTAATGAAAGATCAACTGCCTAAGGCATAATATGGATAACTGCTTTCAGTTACTTATACCTCCACTCCTACTGTTCAAGGTTTGAAGTGCTCTTGTAGCTGCATACCCTGTGATGTGTATTCACTTCATAGCCTCTGGCAGGGAAGCTACAATTGTACCAGTTAAAACAAAACAAAACAACCAAATGAACCCAAACAGTTTTCTCTGTTAAAAGTCTGAAAACTCAGGAGAGAGCACTAAGGGAAGTCAGTTCTCTGCTTGAGACTCCACGCTTCAGTCCCAGAAACTTCCATTGACGCCAACACCACCTTTAGAAACCCAAACCAGAAAGCAGGTTTTCAAGTAAAGCAGAAAAGTCCTTCTCTGAAACCTTTGTAGACAAAGCCCATTAAAATGCTGAGGCAGCCTCTCAATTGCCAACTGAGTTTGACAATTTAGCAAGCAATCGCAGGCTGTATTTTACAGCTGCACTAGCAGAAACAGCCTAGAGATGGTAAAAAACATGTGGCAGGTTAGATGTTTTCAGCAGAGATAAACACCTATTATTGCCACAGTACAGGTAGTACGTTGTACAAGGGAATGCTTTCTGAAGAAGGGCGTATAGTTCTAGTCCTCTCTCCAAGAAAGGATAATTTAAACTGAAAAGATGAATCCCTAATCTGAACAGGGGACAAAACATGTTCGAGAAAAGCCCAAAAGGAAGAAGATAACTGTGCTCTCAGGAGGAAAAAGAGTAGCAGACTCTAAGGGTCAAAAGAGCACAAAAGCAGCCACTGTTGTCATCCCAAACATTTATCTTAGTAGAACGCTGAAATAGGAGTCTCAGGCAATTGTCCATAACAGGTATTCAGGAAAGACCTTAAAAGGCAGGGCAATATGGAGCATTATTCCCTCAGCACACCCTTCCTCAAAGGACCTATAGCTCAAGGGTTTCTTGAGGAAGAGACTGTATCACTGTGTTTGCTGAAGTGTTTTCCTGAACCCATTTATATCTGCCGGTATTCTGTGATTTTCACAGCCCAGGTCTGCCTTGTGCAGTGGGGTATGGCTGATCATCGCATGGCATGCTTGTTTGAGGCAACAAAGACGTGAATCAAATGACTCATATCCCCAAAATTCTCTCTAGTGATCCCCAACCCAAGATAATTTCCTTTCTTGGGCAATGAGTTATCTCAAAGGCTACCTGAGAATATACAGGTGCTCTCACACTGATAACTAATGGTTAAAGGACTGTTGAAGTGGAGAACAAATACTGCAGAAAACTGAATTTAACTCCATTTTTACACCTACACACCCTCTTTACGTTCAGGGATGGACACATATCAAATGACCAAGAGCTGACTACATATTCTAAGAGAAAGGCAGCGTTCCTAAATATAATTTTATTAGATTCACTTTGAAAATACTGAGTACAATAATATTACATATATCTTAAAAAACTCCTGAATATCAAACAGTTTTCCTTTGTCCTAATTTGTTTCTATCAGGATAAAAAAAAATAATTCCAAAGCCCAAGATACTAGGATTCCTACCTTTTAATTAGCTTCAGTTACAATTTTGGACCAGAAAAATGCTCTGTGACTCAGTTTCCTCAGTTAAGAGATTGGGAATGAAGCAGTTTCTTGCAACAAAAATGCTTTTCAGACACAGTAATGGACTTAATTCTGGTAAAGTGCCTGTAGAGATGGCTGATGGCAGGTGCTATGTAAGTGCAATGAATTATTTCCTAATGTTTCTCTACTTCCTCCTCTGCAAAGGAGGAAACTTGTCATTCTTCCTTTTATGAGCAAATGCAGCTGGGAGCTAAAAATGCTGGTGACTCCAGCTGACTGATTTGGTAGTGTTTATGCAAGTAAGCAGCAAGACACACTAAATCAGCACATAAACAAATCTTAGACTAAATGTGCAGATGAAAACCTAACACATACTAAAAATTGTATGTTCCTGAAATTAGTTTTCAGTTGGTAAAGATCCAAATTTTATTTTCCGGTTTAATTTTCAAATAATTTCAGTACTAAAGCATAACTGCAGACTGCACAGGGAAAAATACTGTAATGGTTATTTTCCCCAAATTTAGAAACCATCTGTTTTGAAGTTCTGTTTGGCTAAGCAAATTACAGGACTCACAGATCAGCTAAGTAGTTAAACACATACAGAATACCTTTTCTCTGGTGCAGGAGAAAAATGTCTTTAGCTGAGCTGTTTTGCATGGCACCTCCAACTTATCCCTTCTCGATTCTCTCTGACAACTGTGTCCTGGTGGGAGGGTAACAATCACATCAGGGTGCTCCACAAAGGTTAACACAGACAACACCCTGGCAGCATTTGATGTGTAAGGAAACAGGACTACCATTTCCCTTGCATCTAAAAGGTCAACAAAACACAACCTAATTCCCTTCTTTTATACAAGCCTATGGGCAGGCACAAGACAGAAAAGACAGCAAGTTCATTGTCAGTTCTACAACACTACAGGAAAAGTAAGAGACAGATTTCAGCATTGCAAGTGAAGCAAACAGAGCAGGGAATAGAGGCTGCTAATGATCTGGGGCTTTTCTTTGGTAATATCCTGCTTCTTTTTTTCTCAGTGAATAGAATAATTTATGTAGAATGAAGATTTAGCCTGTAATTTAATTACCACAGGTTACTTTTTGCATTGTATGGTACACAAAGAGCTGATATTAAACTCAAGCTGCTGCAATAAAAATCCCTTTCAATTAATCTAACTACCAAAGGTTGTTACTGTGATTAATAATTAGCAAATGGCAGGTGACAAACCAAATAGAATTATAGCACCATTAGATTATATAAACCTCTTATCCCACCCTGCTTTTCTAGAGACAGCCTTGGTTGCTTCCTTGTTCACATCACAAACATACTTTTTCTGTCCCAAATGGCTCCTACAATGGGGGTGTAACAGAATCATTCTGTGGCTGTCAAATACTGCTTCATAAATGCCGGATAGATCTACAGGGCAGAAGAAAGGAGACAGGACATTGGAAAGTTGCGAAGGTAGGAGCCATGAGAAACAATAGAAAAATGAAGAGAAATGGCATCTCCTCTTCTTTTGAGCTGAGGATCAGTGGGCCTTCCCCACCAAAAGCCATTATTCAAGAATGCTCAGCCTCCCCATCTGTACTTTCAGGCTCTCTCCTGTAAACCCACCTTCCCAGCTGTACTTGTATTCAGGTCTGAACGTGAGCTGGCAGACATTAGGTGCTCAGCCCAATGATATCAATGGCAAAGTTCACCAGTTACTCAGGTAACAGCTCTGTGGTTATCTCAGCCTACAATATTGGCCTTCTACTCTAAAGCACTATAGTTTGAATTCATATTTCATGCATCATCATATTGCCTACGGGCTCCATCCTTGCTGAGTAAAAAAGTGTTTACAACGGTATATAATGATAAACATATAAAGCCATCATCAATCATTCATCAGTTACAATTACCATTTGCATCCGTTTATCTAATCACAGTCTGCAGTAACTGCTGCACTTAAGCAGTTCAAAACCACTTTAAAGATGGAAATGTTGAGGATAACTACTACATAATTAACTTCACATTTTGTAGCACTTTGCTAACTCATATTTCTGTCCCTTTTCAGGTTTAATGTATATTAAATAAAGAGAAATTGTTATTTACATACACCCCCACTCACCTACACAGTCACATGCACTGACTGCGACAGTGCAGGTGAGAAATGGTAGACTAGTCTCATAAACTCTATTTAACATGTAACTTCAGCTGTCTCAGACACTCAGCTTCCCTGTCCATTTCTGCTGCTACTTGAAATACATTGGATTTCACAAGTAACTGTACAAAAATATCCCAAACAAAGACCTTATCCCTCTTCACCTCTGCAATATCATCTGCCAGAAAATTATTTTGTTTCTGCTCTGGATGTCAGAATTCATTCTCAGCCCTCCCTTCCCATTTCTGTTTTTCAACCCCACTAATTTGAAGATGCCAAACAGTGGGTCCTGAGCTAGTAACAGCTAAAAGGTCAGATAACTTCCAATGTTCAGAAGCTAGACAAAAGAGGACAGTCAACATTTTGTTCTACAGTGAGCATAGTAACTTAATTTGCTATATTACATACATAATGGACTCCTGAGAGTAGAAGGAGTGATATTTGTGTGTTCTTTCACCTTTTCCGTCTTAAAAAAAAAAGTATTGAGCTTTCTGCACCAAAATTAACATTTCTCTGAAGAGCACTCTAAAGATTTTGGGGATTAAGTCCGACTTTCCCTGCAATGTCAATACTGTCATTGCAACCAGTGAACCATGCAAACACAGAACTACAGCTTAACAGTTTTCTCTACAGCATGTGCTTAGGTAACACATGGGAGGACCTGCTCCCTTTCTCTCCCACATTTAAACTGACTCTTAACAGAGAGGACAGCTGACAAGGTGCGATAGCATACTTCATATTCCCAGCATAATCCCATTGGCCTTTTTTCTCTCTGGTCCCTTCCCTCCTTTTTCCACCTCTGTGTGCCTGTCAGACCACTGTAGTAGATCATGCAATTGCTAGGAAAGCTACCTGCAGTCACAGCATTTCTAGAAATAGTTGTATTAAAAAAACCCAAACCAAACCCAACAAAACAACCCCCAAAAATTTAGGCTTCTAAGAGAAAGTTAATACTGGGTGTTGTTGATGAAAGCTGGCCTATGGACACTGCAGATTGCAGCTGAAGCAGATGAGCACACAAACCACATCCTATTTGGGTACCCTGGGTGACATAATCAACTTCCCAAGCAACAGCAGCAGTTGAGAGATTAGGAGCTGCACCCTAACACTTCAGCCAGAGCTCAGTCAGGACCCAGGGCTCTTCAACTCTCATCCTCAGCCTTCAATTCTGCAGGTATCTGACAAAAACTCCTTATATACACTCTAGCCATTAATATCAACTGGACTGTGGAAAAAAAATAAAAAAAATACAGAAACTCAAAAGAAAAATCCCATATAATGCATGAAGTGCAGGCTGCACAACCTATTCTGTAGATGGCACTGTATGTTAAACAATGATTTTTCTTCTCTTTCCACAATACCCTTTCTGAAGATAATAATCCAGATGCAGTCTCTAACATAAAGAATATGCATTTATTTAAAATCAGGAATCATTCCATGGTATTAGCTTTCAATAGTAACTCCAGAAGTCACCTTCCAATTGCAATTAATTATGTTTCTCCCCGTAGTACCTCACTACCAGGCAGAACAGGGTGCACTGCACAGTCCCTGTTCCAAAGAGTGGGACAAGTGAGGTAGCATTCTAATGAGAGAGAATGGTGTGTTCCAGCCATACTGCTGAATTCCCAGCCTGGTGTGCTACCCACTGAGTCAGGAAGTGGTGTTGTGCCATGACAACATTTTAAGTTTCTTGATGTGGTTTTTTGTTGTTGTTTTGTTTTGTTTGTGGGTTTGTTGTTTTTTTCAAGACTCTTTTAATTGTTTTTAAGTTCTAAAGGATCTGTTGAAAGTGGTATCAGAGCAGATAGAGAACAAATTTGGCAGAGAAATTCAGAAAACATGGGTACAAAACCAAGACTGACAAACATCTAGGAAATCATTACTCTGGGAAGTTAGAGAGTGGCATAGACTGGAAAAAGTGAATCTCACAACAGGTGAGTAAAATTCTTTCGAGATTATTTCAGAAGTGACACAAAATAATTAAAAGGAACACAAGCTAACCTAAAAATTCACTGACAACAATGTTTTCTTGAGATATTTGGGAGGTAAAATAATTACCAGCAGAAGAGCTCCCAAAAATCTAAGACAAGTCTTAAATGGTCCAGAGCTATGCTAACATAAACACCACAAGATAACAAAAGGTAGCAGCAAAGACAAAGTGGCATGCATAAGCTCTGAATAACCAAACAACCTTCCTACTGTACATTGCAAATGAGCAACATAAATCTCTACAGAAGCTTACAACAGAAAGCTGTCTTTCAGTGTATTGCCAG
This sequence comes from Manacus candei, assembly GCF_025592945.1. Taxonomy (NCBI): domain Eukaryota; kingdom Metazoa; phylum Chordata; class Aves; order Passeriformes; family Pipridae; genus Manacus; species Manacus candei. The sequence goes on from NW_026138143.1 coordinate 60,030, forward strand.
CATTTGTTGATTTGCACTTGCCAAAAGACAGTTTGCAGGCTTCTAGAATGTTAAAAGGTAAACATAACTACCCTTCATATTTTAAAAATAAAAAAGGAACAATAGTTAATTATTCTAGTACAAAAAGATTTATGTTGATGTTAGTATTTCATACATTCTAGCCCATAACACGATATAGAAAATGTTTCTTATTCCCTGGTGGGTGTCTTGCATTGGCTGCATACATGGTTTTTATGTGGATTGAAAATCTTGCTTTACATATGGCAGAGACATAAAAGTGTGGAAAATTTGTATCATTGTAAGAAAAAAAAAATCAATTCAAATCCACTGTGATTGATTCACTCTATTCAGAATGTTTTGTTCTCTTACAACTATGCAGACATGTACCATATTCTAATGCTTTTGGCTATTTATGAAAACTTTATGATTGTTTAAAAATTCTGGTAGGTATCCAGAATCGGTCTTTAACCTTTTTTTCCAGAATTCTCATATGAAAAATTCACTTGATACATGGTCCTGACAGCTGTACCGGTAGGAAACCACATCTGTTGAACTACAGATAAAGAAGCCAGATGTGAGAAATATTTCAAAGTCATTTGTCTTACCATGTCTTCATACTTTGCTGAGGCATTCAACAGTAAAATCAGGAGGAATTCATGTAAATTACTACAGTCAAAGAGCAACACATAAAAAATGTGCAGAGCTAGAAAAGGGAGCTTTATAGCACTGGGGAGTGAGAAGAGGAATTCAAGTAGGAATGAGCCCCGACAGCTAACCCTGGAAATTGAGATTAAAGTCACTACCATGTTATTTTACACACAGAAAAGCCATTTCAGACATTTTTGAAGGTTATATTCTCCCGTGGCAGACTTTGACTTGCAGTAAGTACTTCTGTACATGTTTTAACTTTACCCACTGAATAATCCCTCTATATTCAATGGAACTAGTAACATGCATGAAAATGCATGAATGGGTAAATATTCTGATGAATTGGGGGTTAAATTACCCTAGTAAGGAAGGGACAGAGGCACTCCAGATTAACATACTAAAGTAAATTCTCCCACTGATTCCACAAGCTCATTGTTAAGCTCCAATATTTTCATAAAATATGAATTCTTCAACATACATTGGTTATACAGACTACAGAACAGCAAGGTTTGTTTACAAGGGTTTTACAATGATTACTTGGGGATAAATTTGGAAGAGGTACTTTATTTCTGTGTACCAAAAATATTTGTAAATCGTGCAGGTCAACTGAAGCTCATCTTGTTAAAACCTCTTAAATCATACAATAAATCATTTCCATGCCAGACAAAATTGACTCAGCTTACATGTGGTATAGACAACATTTTTAAAATTAAAGCTATTCCATCTGTTACTGAACAAAAGAATAAAATAGATAGGAAGAAGGCAAAGAATAATTAATTAGTCCCTGAGTGGTAAAGAGGGTTGGCTAAATTTATTGGGCTGAAAGCTAAAATTTGACATGTGAAAGGAATGGAAAACTGACTGTGCCTCAGCTTCAACTGACTAGACCCAACAGACTATACACAATGTCACATAATTATTATTAAACAATGACTGGAAATGTAACACCTGTTAAAAACTAGAATGTTAATGTTTAAGCTATCATCATCCAGTTTTCAAAATGCACAAAGGAAATAGCCTGAAGAATACTGACTCATTCATGCCACAGTTTTTAATTCTACACTGAACTTTTAAAAGCATAATCCAGATTCATGACATCAAAGCTTTCTATATTTGTGTTTTTCTTTTTTTTTTACTGTATCAATGCTTCATAAAATGGAAAAAAAACCCCAAACCCAAACCTGATATTTCTCTTTATAACTTGCTTTTTATCCTGGCTTGTTTTTATAAGCAAAACAAACCTTTTTTCTCTCCAACTCTGCTTTAAATCAAGAAGCAAGCTCCTGATGAGTGTTCATGCAGCTGATTAGAAAATTGTCTTATAAACAGCATCATTAGTGGCATGCCAATCAGCAGTGTTACAGTGGTATTGCTGGTGCCTTTGTAAATTATAGTTATGCCCTACGCTTGGGAAACCTAAATGTACAATTCTGAGATTTCTTATTGGCAATTAGATTATAAATGCTCTGTTATAATGCTTAACAGCATGAAAATATGTTTATCACATCCTGTATCTGCAGAATACAGGAAAGAAAAAACCCTAATTGGAGCAGACTTTCTGAAGAAGCTATTATGAAGGAATCCCCAAAGTTGAACTGAAAGTTCATAAAAGAAGAACCTCCTTTAAGGTTTTTCAGAAGTGATGCCTTAGGAAAACTATACAGATTGTAAGATCTTTTGACATTCATTCCTCCATTTGTTGGGGTTTACTGTTTGGTTTATTACATGTATCACCACTTAAAATATACTAAAAATATTTGGAATTGTTTGAAAGGTTTAATTTGTTTTATTGAACTTTTCTTATTAAATACAAGGAAAAGCTTCAAAATCTAGGTAACACAGGAAACTCAGCTGCCACATGCTGACCTAAACTTCTGTTGATACAATGTGATGTGCACCATACATACAGTACATACATACATACAGTTAAACAGCAATTGGACCCACATTCAAGTGGAAATAATACACATGGAAGAAAACTCTTAAGAAATGCTAAGGTTGCAATGTCATGGACTTGAGAGCAATGAGATACCAGAATTAAAGTTTGCCTGTGAAATTTTAATTCATGTTCTTTAGCTTTCATCCTTTAATTATACAGTCACATTAACCAAGCAGGCCAGACTCATTACAGTAAATAGTATTCTCTTATTTGACACACTTTCATCACAGTGCTCTATGCCTTATTTACTGCATAGATTTAAACTGCATCGAATGCATGCATGCAGCATTCCTCATGGGTTTGTATGTATGTTGCTCATTACAACAGAATTGATAATGCCATTGCACATGCTAAACTGTGCAAGAGCAAAGAATCCAATACACTAACATCTTATGTAGTACCACAGAGATGATACTACAGCTTTCATTTTGGACTATCCTGTGCAGAGCTCTCAGGAATGTTAGGGCACTGAGAGCTCAGCTCCAGTGCTAAGAGAGATGAATGGCTGTCTTGCAAGTAGCTAAAGTACCTGCACAGAGTAACAACCCCAGATAATCAACTGCCTGAACCACAAGAAAATCCCACGTTTCAGCAGTACTTGACCTTATTCCTCTCAGGTGACTCCACTTCTGCAGTGTGAGAGGCTGAGCTTGTACACACCTGCACCGTCAACTATGGTTGCAGATTCATTCCTAGAGAATACACCTTGGACCCTGAGTGATGCTGTTGTCTTCAGTCTAAATGCATGATTACATCCAAACCCACTCATTAATTTTATTTCTCTGTTTCTGGTTTTCCCTAGTTTCAGAGTCCTGCATTGGTACCCATAAGAGTGCAAATAAAGAGTTTTCCTCTTGTTCTCAAATCAAATGTCTAATGCCATCTTTTGCTGTTGGATCAATACACAGGCATATCCTGTGGACAGGCCTGCATGACTTGAGCTGAGCAGTTTACTGACAGTAAAAGCAGGCTATAATGCCTGGACAGCACTGGAAAATAAGAGAAATTGCTAACAACAGAGAAATAACAAGACTGAGAAATTTTGGTCTCAATTCAGTGCTTCAAAAGAGAAGATGTCAACTGTCTACTTAAAACACTTCTGTTCTCATTTTCTCAATCTCTGTATTCGTATCTTCTCCCATTTTGATGTTATCTGCCTTTTCTCCAAAACATGCTTCTAATTCCAAATGCAATCTCCTCACATCCCAGTTTTGCCAGTCTCTCTCTCTCTGATTTTTCTTCCCCTTCCTCCTGTTTCCCTGACTCCCTCTGCCATGTGAATTTACTGCCCAAAAGAAGCCACAGCTGCTTCTATGGCAAGACATAGAATCATCTATCAGAAATCTGTATTTTCCAACTCACCTGAAAACAACAGCCTTGCATAGTGATTTGTAATTGGTATGTACGTCTAAAATTAATAGTTCCATAGCATGCTCACTACACTCAATTGTTAACGGCTTATTAATTACGCATCAGGATGCCATAAACAACTTACAGCTAAAACATAATTTTTTAATAAAATAAAACAAAAGTTAGTGATGACATCCACCAGACTTTTGTCCTCTCTGGAACTTCACATAACAGCAAGGAAAAATCCACCTCTTCATTTCCACAAACATCTAGAGGCAAAAACTGGGAGAGAGCAGAGCCCCATCAGATACAACGTGCAAAGTGTTTACAAAGGGAACAGCCAGTGAAGAATTGAGACACTGCAGAGGAGATAGCCAGGACTGTTTGCCATTAAGGTTCAGAAATAGATCACTGCAGAGAAAATAATTTCCCTCAGTGTCATGTTTTTGGGGAGAAGAGATCAATCATATACACCAGTATGTACTAAAAAATACACAGAACTAAAAGGTCGGCATACAAATTGGAAAGGAGGAGTCAATGCTCAGTGGCAATGCCTACCTATTTGAACAACTTCCCCCAGTCTAAATAGCATATGTTCATTAACTGAGTCACCACACACAAACGCATCTCATTTTTTAACTCTGGGAGACTCTAGCCAGACATGATTGATTTGTCTTCCTACCAGTCCTTGCCCTTTTGTGGTTCTGCAGAGATGCTGGTAATGGCAATAACTCACCACATGCCTCCGAGAGCTTTTTTGTTTTTGGAAATCTCTCAGCAGTGTGACATTTACATTTATTATGGCTGACTCTGAACATTTAAATATGAAAACAATTAAAGTATATTTGCAAGGGATATGACAAATGAGCATTTGTACTCTGGACAATTTTTCACTGATTTTCATTGAAGTACACCATTATGTTTCAGCTTTGACTCTACTATTGTCTGAACAAGATGATTTCCCGGCATCCATGGGCAGGCTGACTGATGAGAATGCCTTTAGGGTTAAATGTCTTTAGTATAAACTATGAAGTCTCTTTCTTGGACAAATTCATCCCCCAAACTCACCTATGAAAATTCAGTCACTGCTGAAATCCATAGAATTAATGGCCCCCCATCCAATCTAAATGGTAGCTCTCTGGCTCTCTGGAAATCTCTATCTTGCCCAGAAAGGTGTTTTGTCTTTGCAATCATCATCCTTCTGTAGCAGCAGGTTGCTTTTGATTTCCATGTGACTTTAGTATTCTCACCAACCTAGTGCCACCAGAGAGATGAGGGTTATCTGCACCAAATCTGTGCTGAAGCAGAGCACCTACTTCCTCATACCTCCAGGTTACATTTCCATTAGCAGAAACAGGGACTGAAGTAACATAGGGGATGCAAATGAAAGAAGAGATCATTTTGCTCTCTTGACAACCCTCTCCCCTCTATATTAATAATGAAATTAAATTTCCATAGTTGCAATGTGCCACGACAATGCAGTTACATAAATATGTGAAAATGAACTGAATGCATGACCACAAATCCCCATTTCAAGCCTCTTCACAAAGCCTGACTGAGTTTTCAAGCTGCTGTTCAGAAAAAACTCAAATACAGGTTTAGGGGCCCAGCACAACTGAGCTCAGTGCTCATCAGTCCTTTAATGTAGACCAAAGGTCTTTGTGGTTCAAAATCATCTACACCAATGCTAAGCAATGCACTCATTGCTTTTGCTGACTTTCAGTAGGATACCAGGCTGTCACGATCAGAACATCTGCTTCATTGGAAAAGTATTTCAGCAGCCTTTGTCTTGTAATAAATGATGTGATCCTGGAAGGCCGACAGCAGCGCAGGAGTGCGGGCAAACAGCTCACCGAAGGTCAAAGCCACCCAATGCTTCTGGATCAGCAGCACCATTTCTGTCCACCCCACCCTACCCAGAGTCTTAGAGCTGCAATGAATAAGTGAAAAAGTACATCACTGATAATATATTTTCTACCAGTGAAGAACATGAGAAGGGAGGAAAGGAGAGAAAAGCAGAGGAGAAGGGAATCCAGCTGTGAAGATATTTACTCTCCCACCGAAAACAGAGTGATTCCCAGAAGTGCCGCTTAGTTTGCCTCAGTCAGAATGAACTTGGGTAGCAAAATGTGAGATATAAACTATTTCAGTTATGAAATAGGCTACAGAGTGCTTACACAAACAGCTTCACTAGCACACAGATACCTGTCCATCTTAATTTATAGCCTTTCCAAGAACAGTCCCTTAGCATCTGACTTTTTTTTTAAGGAGTTACTCATTTTCTTTCATCTTTTAGACTCTGTATTCTCCTAAAACACAACCCTCCACTGCTTCTGTAATCTCTTTTTTTCCCATCTACAATGCAATGTCAAGAAAACCCCAATGCCATAAAACAGTGCAAACATTTCAATTTTACCAACAGTGTAAATAAACAGCATCAAAAAGATTTTGGATCCTGTTTGTCTACCTGTGGCATTAGTAGTCAGTGGATGCTCTGCTGCTACAGTTAGAGAAAGGTCTTGTTCCTGTTGTTATTGTTATTGCCTTTTAAAGTGAAATGATAGTAGCACTCTGTTGAATGGTAGCATTTTACAGCAATTTAACTTCCTGCCTAAAGAAGCAAATCTGCATGAGAATTACCTGGAAAGCACGATCACATACACACAGTGTTTATATATATGTATGCACATATATGCTGGCATTTTCAGAACAGGTATGTCAAACATCATATCAAAGGCCATAGGGATGAAGCATAAATTAGTTGGCAAGATTATTTTCTAAACTAATTTCCTAGAAAAGGAACCATTTCCTAAAAAATCCTACCATTACTCTCCAACCTATTCTTTGATGAAAAGTGCAGCTGATTTCTACCTTCATTCTTATTTACCTTCCATGAAAGCACCACTGAGGACCTAATGAAGAATGCTGGGTAATTCTGGCATTATTGGATTTTTGGTTATTTATTTATTAGACATGAGAGCTGTTATCAGCAAGCAGTCAGGTGAGTCAAATCAGATAAAGCATTATCTGATTCCTGTGCTGTAAATCAGATTTTAATAGAGAAAAGATCTGTATGCCTTTGGGATTGGAAAGAATATGTTTATAATGTGTTCTGAGTGTCTGCTACACAATAGCAAGTATGGATAAAAATATTTTCTCTAATCAATTTTCCACCTTCTTCTCCAAGTTCTTTCACACATGAGAACTAAAATAAATGAAAATTCTGTTTCTCACAAGTGCTACCAAATAACTAAGATAAGCATGCATAAAAGCATGCATACATGCTGCATTCTCAAACGGACATACAAAAAATACTGAATTCTGCAATATTAAAAGACATTGTAATTTCTCTGCTGGCAGAATAACTTACAGATTTCAGGTTTATCTAATTCAGCCATTGAAATGAGACCTTTGGTAGCCTACTCTTATCCTCTTAACCTCAATACACCTTCTATCCTAGGTATTTATCCTTGTCTTTGAATCTATAAAGTCTTAAGACAGCACCTGTAGACTGGACACAGATAATATTTGACTACCTGTTGAAGGTTTTACAAATTTTAATCAGCAGAGTAATCTAGATATGCTCAGACAGAAATTAATGTTAAACATAAAAAAACTTAATACAGAGCCAGCTCTTTCTTGTACTGCAGTCTTACTTGAATTTTAATTTGCTGGAAATTTTTGTTCGCAAAAATGAGGGCTCCCCTCTCACCTAATGCATCTGTGTTTGAACTAAAATCCTGTAATTAGTTTACTGTCTGGATACTTAAATATTCTGAGGACTCAAAAATTACTTTTAAAATCAAACATGCCAGGTCACATCCAATTAATTCCATAACAAACCGGAGGAATAGGCCTCTCATGTCATATTGGGCTTAACATTTCTTCTATGATTGACACATGAAAATGAATTTATAGCCAAACATTTTTATTTACTGAGGTTTACGAAGGTGTGTGCTCAGAGTGCCATTAAAGAATGAATAGGGAAAGCTCTGCCACTGCCAGCCATCAGCAGCAAGGCTGACATCCACATCACACTTCACTATCTTCTTATTCCCTTTTCTTCCCAGGTGAGCCTTTGCTTCTCCATCAGAATTCACAGGAGGACTAATATTTTTAAAAATAACTGCAAAACTACAGGCAGCATAGAAGTCATTAACACAATGGAAGCTAATATCAAACTTAAGCTATCTGAATGTAGGTCCTACTTTCCAGTGAAAAAAACCCAGTCAAGTCTCTACTAACCATATGCTGTATTTGAGCTATTGGTTTCCCTTTCAGGAAATGTAGCTGCACTTTATTTTTTTTTTAATCACTATCTGAACAATAACATTATTCCAAAGTTATTCTGTATTTGGATGAGTAAAGGTTAGCTCTAGTCAGTTGGGCAAGAGTTTGTCTCAGACAGATTGAATATCTACAAGGAAGACCAGATAATTTTTTGGTTTTATATATCTCTCTATACATACATCTCTGATCAAAATGGAGAAATAAATGAAGGAACTAGGACCTGTGAGAAACATGAATACTGAGTCTGAAAGCATAGCCTGTAATTGGACACACTGTACACATCACTAAGGAAAATACTGTAAAAGTCTGTTCTCTTTCCTCCTGGAGACAGTAACAAGGGTGGGGAGAAGCATAGATGATGGTATAGTGCTAACATGAAACAAGTAGGAAACAGTTTTTTAAATACTTTTTTGTCCCCTCAAAAAAAGAAAAAAAAGAGATGAAATTAAGTGTAATAAAATTCCCCATAGGTCCACATTTAGTTACGTCTCTAAGAAACCTGAAGGAGTTGACTACAGCACAACTAGAATGACCAACATTGAAGAAACTGATATTTCAACCCAACCCTAGATAGGAAAAAACCTTTGCTGCCATTGCATATCCCCTCTGTGCCCTCTTTCAGCTGGCACAGCTAGACTAGCAATCCCTTTTTCCATAGCTTCAGCAGACCAGGCAATCATAATTTAGTACTAACAAAGCCACAAAGCCATGTCATTTGTGGGAGCAAACAGACCATCTTTAAAATTACCGTCTTTCTAATGAGCACCTTGTAAATCTGATGAAATTTTTGTCATTAAGCTCAAGAAATTTCTGATGTATCTGAAAAACAGCATTTTAAACTAATAGTAAAAACCACAAGAAAGGCTGCAGCCTCACAGCATCTACCACATTCTGATCCACACAGTAGCCTTTTGCAATATGACATAGGCTTCAGAGATGCTTCCTTCATTAACATGACATTGGTTTGAGCTTTTTTCCCCTCACCATGGCAGGTAGAACATTTTCCGAGAAATTAGTGTCTCAGTGCAATGGGCCACAAAATTCGCTGCATAACAGGAGATGAGCAGATGCAGATTCAGAACCTTATTTGTCAATTGTACTTATAAGTACAAGTGAAAATATCTGACACTTTTTCAAATTAAAAGAATGTCCCTTATACAATATAGTCAGCTCTTCCAATTCAATTTTAAAGGACAAAAGCGTTGCTAGCCTGGCATCTCTTCATCTGGCAATTCTCTCACATCCCAAAATTAATGCCATATTTATATCTTTTATCATTATTGAGCTACCACCATCTTAATTGCACATGTTCAAGCTCTCAGTGGAGTAAGAAATTCCCTGGACTAGCAGGTGTTCTGCTGCCTGGCACAGTGGGTCAATCTCAGATTTTAGCCAGCAAAGGCACTGCATTGCAAACTGTGAGAACCGTATGCCGTTTCTACATGGGATGGGTCTAAAGCCTGGTCATGTCAGACTGTGAGACCAGAGCCTCTCAATTACTGCTTTCCTCCCTCTTAAGTTTTAATGAATCTTTATTGAAAATATCCCATTACTTTCCTCTGTAAATACATCCTGAATGACTCAGTACAGGAGGAAGGGGCAGGAGGATAAAGGTTGCTTCAATTTTTTTTTAATCATGAAACCTCCTTTTTTACAGATAAATGTCCCTGGTTCTAGATCAAATGCACCTTTTTTCCACTTTAAAATAAGAAAAAAGATGTATTAATTCAGAGTTGACAAACAGACAATATACATGAAGCAGTTCAGAAGTGAGGAAGCTTTAATAATCTGTATCACATTATTATTTGTCTGTTGTAACTTTATGGCTTATAAACAGAAGTTTAGACACTCGTGGCTTCTTCTCCCTGGAGGGTAATGTATCAAGATGGTAATGTATCATGACCTCAACAAATGTTCTATTTGAAGAGCACAATGACTCCCAAATGGAAAACATGTTTCTGCCTGTGATATCTCAGGTTTAAACGTATTTCTCTTCTTTTTTTGTAAAAGCCCCTTCATTTCTAAGAAAAAAAATGGCCTGGCAGAGATTCAATGCCAGGCTCCACCTTTAAACTTGTAAGGCCCTTCAGCACTGGTGATGCTGGTGTAAATGTATGGTTAGGACCACATCAAACCCACCATCCCAGAGGCATCTGACTTACTGAGGTTCCACTTAAGGCCTGTCGTGGTCACGCTCTCGCAGGAGTTCCCAATGGGGATGAGGCCACACCAGGTGCCTTCCAGTCCTGTGTCCACACGCAGCTTGTGCTTGCCCTGCAAGACAGAAGGGCTTCTGGAGTCAATGCTTGCCAGGCACCCGAACCTGCTAACAGACCTTGCAAATAAAATAGAAAGTACTCAGATGGAGACAGGTCCAGAATGTCCCCCAAGAGCTGAGGAATATTTCATTGCAGCAGGAACTCAGGCCATTAATGTTTACAGAGGGTGGAGAGATGTGTGCTTAGGTTCCAGACCTCAGGGCTTTCTGGTTTGTTTCTAGGTTTTTCTAAGCAGAGTCTGGCTTTGTGCATTCTTTCCTATCATTTTTTGAATAGACACTTCTGTCAAAGCTAGGCTCTTTATTCCCATGAAATGAAGGCATCCTGATCCATTAATTCATTTTTTCCTCATCTAAACAGCTGTGTTTCACTTCCTAAACAATGCTAGTCAAAGTGCCACTGAAACTCCTTCATTATTTTGACAACATCTGTAAAATTTCATGTACTTCCCCAGGCATGTACTCTTCCCAGAAGGACAAATATGTGCAGAAACTCAACTAGGTGCTAGAGAAATTAGCCTAAATATTTAAAGTAACATGTTTACAATGAGAAAGAACAAAAACTGAAATTAAAGAAAATTTTTTGTACACCTAAGATAAATTTATCTTGTAACTCTACAGTTCATGGGATGCAGGAGAAACAACAGCTATTAATGATGATGGATTTGTGACAAAGCTCTTAATTAGCACTTATAGACCCTGTGTGAACATCTTGCCAGGTATCAGCATATGAACAGTTGCAAGGAAGAGTAGATAGAGGAAATCTTTCACAGAATGAAAAAAAAAAAGTGCTGAGTGTTATAGTTCTGGCACAGTATGTGTTCTGAGAAACTAAGGAGGTGTTTATGGAAACTAGCTACAAGAAAACAGCAAATGCCAAGTAGTGACAAGATCAGTGAAGAAACCATCTCTGGTCTCTTCTACACAGATAATTTATTCTTTCAAATAAACATGGGCTTCATCTGGGGGAACCTTAAGAATCTTTAATGGTTTATTTTATTTGCTTGTGGGTGCATGGGCAAGTCAAACTCCTTAGCATGTCTTTTACACAAATTCTTCATCACTATAAATAAAATCATATATGCCTATTTATAAATATACCAAAATAAAAGGACTCTCTGAAACCAAATGAGTATTCAGTGAGTAATTTGTTAAACAAGAAACCAAGGTTTTATACCAAGAGCAAGAAAAACACAGTTGAATCGTGAAAATCAAGTAAATGTCCCAAGCAGCAAAAAACACTGTCTCACAAATTTTCTAAGGAAAATGTATTTAAGCTTTTTTCTCATGCCTTGTCCTGTCATATGCTCATTTCACATGCTCTTGCAAATACAAAGTCACCAGTTAGAAAGTCAAAACTGGAGGCAAAATATCTTATTGCTGAGACATGATGTCTGAGGCATTCAACAACTTCTCCCGTTAATGCCAAATGCATTATGAAGAAACAACTTCAATACATGTCATGCTCTCAGTTAACAAATGAACCTTGGAAAAGCTGTCAATTAGAGAGTATCAGATTGCATAGCTTAAGCCTATTTGATTGTTTGCAGAGCAACAAGAAAACCAATCCAATATCATCTGTCTTCTCAGGGTGTCCAGCTTCATGTGGTGATGAGCCATGTATATCCGTAGTGGTTTTGAATGCTTGCCTGCCAAATTCAGAGGTGTAACAAATTCAGGCTTGATAACCTTTTAGCTATGCAATATGCCATGCTACTTCTCTCTCACAGCACAGAGGGAAAGGGAGAAGTACAAGTACAAGCTCTCTTGTTATACGATTGCAAATATTGTCTGTAATGAAGCTGATAATGAAGAAGAGATGAAGGGGTGGGACTGTCTATTTCCAATGAATATTGCTGCTCAGAGCTACTCTAGGAGAGGAGCAAACTCACCATATTTATCTATTAGTAAGGGAATATGAAAAGCAGATGTAAAAGTAGCTGGCCCCACAGAGAACCTGATTAAGTTGTGTGTTCTCAAAATCTATGTTGAACTACTATGAGGTCTGCATTTCCTATTTCATGACATTCTCACCCAGCTTATAGATAAGGAAACAATTCAATGGAAATTTATGCAGAAAGTTGTCTTCTTATGCTCATGAAATAAATCTTTAAACAATACCAGAGGCTCACCAATATCTAGGATTTTATCAGGAGTCTTTCAGTGTCTAGTACCTCCCTAAAATTCCAGTTCAATGTTTCAGTGATTATGTGAGAACATTAACTTTCTTCCCTAAAAGGACATTTTCTAGCACTCAGTTGTGTTTTGCAAACTGGGAACCCAAAGGGCTAACTCAGGGCAGCAGGTAAACAGGAACTGAAATATTGAAATGCAAATTATTTTAAAAAAAAAAACCCTCTGAACTGTTAGGACAAATTTATGTCTTAGGGATTACTCCACTAATTTAATAGAAGTCAGTTTTTAAGACTTCTCTTTTTATAAGTCAATAAGGGTTCTTAATATTACTGGGGATAGTGGTGGCAGAAAAGGGAATGCACATTGGGAAAAAACCCAAACAAAAGAATTCCAAGTAACCTACTAATTTTTGACAAAAAAGGTTAACCAGTCAATGCATTTGCACAGTACTCTAAATTCAAAGCACTGTGAGCCTGCCATGGGGGAAATTCAGTGCCCAAGCTCATCTTCAAATTTTTGAGTACAGATCTCTCAACCAAGCAAGATGGAACTGATATTTGCAGGAGGAAGGGAGGATCAGAGCTTCTAATTTGCAAATACAAGTAATAATTTGTTCTATTTAAGTCTGTGTGATTAAAGGAACAATTATATACTGACACTTAAAATATCAAACTGTTTTCAGTTTCTGCAGAACTCAAAGTTCTAAAACTAGGTTTAAAAAGAAATAAAATAAATTCCTCCTTCATAATTTTTTTTTCCTCTGTAGGAGATAACTGAAATATTTTCACATTTAACTTAAGAATCAAATATTACCATGTTTGAATGGTAATTCCTGGTGATAAAAGAATGGCAAATAATACAGCTGCATTGATTCTTATCTTATTAAGTCAGTTTTGAAAAACATTGATCAATCTTCAGCATTGATTTTTTTCCTTCATTTTGTTTCTGATGCTGGAAAATAAGATCAATTTCTGAGTTCAGCAATAAGAGGAAAATGTCAGAAGATATTTTTAAGAATTCTTCATCCACATAGGTTAAACTTTTCCTTTTGATTCTAATGCCTTGTGTTATAAAAGGCATTTAAGTAGTAGTGGTTAAATATACACCCACTCGAACACTGTTTTCACTGAGGGAAGACCTAAAGACATAGTTGTTCTTTGTCGCATCTCCTAACTGAAATGAATAGAAGTCTGATTGATGGGAACTCATATACCTAACCCCATTCAAGGTGGTAAGATGCTAAAATCCTTAGTCAAAAATTTTCAAGCTGAAAAGCACATGAACAGTATCAAGATAAAAGCTGATAGCTTCTCTGCGTATATAGATATCCCAGTACACAGAAAATTACTCCTCCAAGTGCTTTTCAGACCAACTTGAATAAATGTGCTGCAATAAATGTACACTCTAAAATAGACATCAAGCAAGTTATGAAAGAGAAGAGGGAATGAGGGTTGATCTTCAGTACTGCATTCTGAAGGGATCTGAAGGAGGGAAACTTGGAACTTGGCAGGCTGAAACTGTACATAGACGAGTTAACAAGATGCTGGGGAAGAATAAGGAATTAAAATTAAGCTTTAAAAAACAAGTGAAGAAAGAAATTGTAAGTAGATCTTGGAAACTGCTGAAGAACTAGGACATGTGAAAGGTAACGGGGAAGGAAAAAGAATGAGTTACCTGATTAGAGGGCAAAGCAACCTTATTCTGATCTTCAGGCTGCCCTGATAGTTTCTCTGGTATAATATAAGAAATCACTGATTTTTCTAAAAGGTATACTGTCACCTGTACTTGCTGCGAGATCTGGGAATACAGAGAAACAGGATTTCTTGAGATTTGGCCAACTGCTCTACAATACCTCCTCTGCTAGCTAGATCTTGTTTTCCATGATCTTTCGATAAAGCATCTTTTTTATAGCAGCTTTATTTCCTTGATTACTCCATAGATGGCAGCACACACTTGAAAGCAACAACAGCAGCAGAAAACTAAATACAGATGTCATAGTGTTACCCAGGGAAAAGGCAAAAACCACAGTTTGTTTTAGTACATAAACATCTGGGTGCAGAAAATTGTATATAGATAAAAGATTTGGGGAATGGGTGGAAATCAACACAATCACTAAAGACCGCAGAAGAGAGGAGTAGGAGAAAAGGAACAAGTATGAAACAAAGTCGAGAACATTTACGTTTAAAATCAAATATCAGTTGTTCCAGAAATATTTCTACTAATCATTAGTTGTGCAGAAGCTTGACTTAACAATAATAAAAGCTTTTAGGCTGAGATTCTGAGCAAGATAAATACAGCCAATTTTCTAAAAGGATGTGCTTAAGAAGAGCCATTTTATTATAACCCTAAAATATCATCAATTGTCTTTTCACACAAATACACATAGTGCCAAGTTGCGATTACATGAATGCTATTCAAAGAACATTTTCTGAGCAAATCAGGTTTTTTGTTGTTGCTGAAAACAAAAGTAGTTACAGTTCCAGCAAAAACTAGGAAGTTTAAAAGTTCTTGCCTGTCATATCAATGACTGCTTAAACGCATATAGAAAAAACAGCAAATTTATTATTCTTCAAAATAATATGGAAAACTATTGGACCCAATCTTGCCAATCCCTACTATCAAACGTTTTTAGTGTTCCTGCATTGAAATGGATAGACTTCAGTACATCAGCTCCTTTCAAGACAGAGCCTTACCAAGGCTATCCTTCAGGAGAAGCACTTCAGAAAAAATGACTTTATAGTGAATAAATTCCCAGGCAGGAGAGAAAGAATATTATAATCATTATTAGATCCAATTAATGAACACATGTGCTTCAAACCAGTTTATGTCAAGGGTACAGAAGGAAGTTCCTGTGGAGGTGAGTGCTACTAAACAGAAGAGATTTACTATACCCTGAGGTTATTTGCTGAAGTGGTTGCCACTGTATATCTAATGTACAAATTGTTCACAGAGGAAACGATTCCAGTTTCACACATTCACACATGAACATCTTACATACAGTCCTGGTAAAACCCTCCAGAGAGTACACTCCTCATGTAATAGCGAGGCTATGTTTTACTGAGCACGGTGAGTGAATTCCTTGACTGTCCATCACTTGTTGCAGCATGAGCCTGTAAAACAACTCTATCTTCTGCAGTCCAGTCTATACGAGTGACAAAACCCCAGTCATCATAAATGCAAAAAATGTGAAAGTTAAAACTGCCAGCAGTGTAGACACTGGTAACATGCACACAAATGAAGGGATGAAAACATTTTATCAAGCTAAAAAGATATCTGGGAATACAAAAGCTACTTTAAAAGACACAGACATATCTTAAAGATTGACAAATGTCATAAATACTAACTCTTGTTCTACTCTGAACACCATCCAAAAGGAAAACTCATTCTGTTGAAGCTTCCCACTTGGAAATGAAATTTCACAATATTTTCTCCAGTTCTCCATAAATCAATGTAAAATACACCACAAACGGAGAACGCACCAACGATAATCAAAAATTTACTGGTCCTTCTCTACATTCAAGTAAGTCTTAGACTGGCCCAGTATGACATTTTATCCTTGAGCTTGTGCATTTGATGCCTTATCCTCAGCAGGCACATCATTATAGGTTTAATTAGCATTTTTAGTGATGCCTTAAAAAAATCGGAACCATTTTCTATAAATCCATTTACGAGACTACAGAGTATAATAGATTGCAGATAGGAGTGAAAAGTAGACAAGCTGCTGAAGATTTCATATTGCCTGTATAATTATTATGCAATGTTGCAGTTAAATTGTCAGCCTAGAGGGGCCTTCACTAAGGGTACTAATACCCTGTAATTCCCAAGTGATAAAAAATACAGCATAATCCTTCTCATTATCCATCAGTTCATAATAAATTTAGTGTCACTACCCATTCTCTTTTGTGCATTTCTAGAGGGGAAGAGTCCCTAGGATCCCTTCTATCTAGACTTCATTCTCTTATTTTCCTGGGTATTAGAGAAGTATGGGAGTTAATTTAGAAGACAGGCTATTGTTCACCTAACTTGTGGCAAGGAATAATTTCTTCTTCATTGAATTACTAAGTGTTTCTGGAAGGCACCTTTATGCTATGTAAGATAAGAATACACAGAATTCAAATCTGTTTATCTGTTCTCAGGAGTCTTCCCAGACAAACTTGCAAATCTCTGAAGCTTTCCTCCTCCAAAATCTCACTTGGAAATCTTCTGTATTGCATAATTAAGAAGAATGATCAATAGGCTGCTGGCCAACACCTTTTAGTTTCTTGTACTTCTCAATCTACATCCATAGGATGCCCTTGCTTTTTTATATATTATACAATGCAGCAAATCATGAGCCTACAAATCCTCTTATATACCACCATCCTTTTAGTAGAACTGGCTTCATATTTGGGGCTTTCATGTTAGGATTAGGGGCTTCATAAAAGCCTGGCCTCTATGATTTGTTCAGTGCCAACAAACTTATTAACGGAATTCTTTTCATTGAGTGGTGGAATCCCACAAATGCTCCTTTCTCCCTCTCATTTCCGACTGTTACTTTCATATACCTCTAAGCAAGAAAGATAGAGGCTTGAAGTAACAAAGAATGAACTTTGGAAAAAATTTTGCACTTTCTTGAACTCTGTTACAGGAAGAAATAATTTGCTGATATTACAAAGATATTCATTGACCTAGGATAAGAAACCATATCTATTTTCAGTAGACAGGAAAATAGCTTCTGTTTTATAACAGCAGGCTTTGAAGAAGTGTTATACCCGAGATCTTGCACTAGAAATGACTGACTGCTTCTCTCTACACCTGTGAAATTCAAAGATGTGTTACTCAGGTCAGGAAGAACAAATATAATTAAAGAAACTTCAAGCTGGCTATTCAAATAAAGAATTTTTTCTCCTTTTTTTTTTTTTCAGCCTTCTTCCCTTTTTCTTGTATAGGTCAGTAGTCAGTTGGAAATCACAGTCCACACAAAAATCCATTATTGGATTGGTGGGGAAACAGAATACTATACTGCCCTGAACTCCACTTTCCTCATTTATAAGTCACACTTGGATAGGGGTGTGAAGTTTATTTGCAATAGCCTTTTGTAATGAATATAGCTTCAGTTCCCTTGCATTTCAATGGGAACTGTACCCATGTCATCACTGGTATCAATGACAGGTTTGGCACACAGAATACAGAGGAATATGCACAAGCACACTAAAAGCATTCAAAGTAGGCCAACTTGAGTCCTAAATATTTGACAGTGATTTCTTACCATAAACAAACGCAGTCAGCCTGGTATCTTTTCTCACAAGAATTTGAATGCTGAATGCATCTTTCCAGCACCCCATATGTCACCACAGTTATAATTCTGAGGGAGCATCCCAAAAGAATTGTAGCTTTATTTAAAATACCAAAAGGCAGAAGAAATTGTATTGTATAGCAGACAATGAAAGAACAAAAAGCCCATGTGGCATTTACCTTAGACCTATGTGGAGGACCTCTTATATTCCCCAAATAAGTATTAAAAATTATCAACATGCTGAAGCATACTCAGTCTTAGCATGAAATGGTTGAGTAATAAAATTTGGTACAATAAGAAAAAAAAAGGTCAACCTGGATTTTAAGAGACCAAACTTTTAGCTACCCAAGGAGCAGTGTCACCTGTGAATCTGCTTTTGAGGGCTCACAGGTTCACAAGTGCTGGTCATTTTTTAAGAATCACCTTTTAAAAGCACTGGAGCAGTAAAACCCATTGTGTCAGAAGTCAAGCAAGCAGGGTAGAAGACTTGGCTGAGCAGGGAATTCCTCTTGGAATTCAGGAGGAAAAATAAACTGCATGATCTCTGGAAGCAAGATCAGGCTTTGTAGAATGTTACAGAACTGTGGTTCACATATGCACAAGGAAGACAAAAAGGGCCAAAGCTCAACTAGAGATGAAATTGGCCAGTGTTGCATCAAGCAAGAAAGGCTTTTTCAAGCATGTTAATTGCAAGAGAAGGTCCAAGGAAAACATGGGACCAATACTGGTTGAAGATGGTCACCTGACAAACAGGGATGAAGAAACAGAGCCATTAATGTCCTTTTTTGTTGTTGTTGTTGGTTTTGCTTTTTGTTTTTGTTTTGTTTTTTAGGTTTTTTTGTAAGTCTATAGGGCCTGATGGGATTAATGCTGGAGTAATGAGGGAGGCACCAGATACTCTGGCAGGACCCCCCTCAAACATCTAGAAAGATCTTGGGAGCCTGGTTAGGTCCCCACTGACTGTAAACTAGCCAACACTGTTCTGATTTACAATAAGGGCTTGAAGGAAGCTCCAAGAAACTACAGACCTGCTAGTCTAATCTCAGTACCTGGAAGAATTATGGAGAAGATTCTACTGGGTGCTATTGAAAGGTATTTAAAGGACAATGCAATCATCAGGCCCAGTCCATGTGAGTTCACAAAGGGAAAGTCCTGTCTAATTTCATATCCTTCCATAATAAGGTCACCTGCCTGGTGGTGGATGTAGTTCTTCTGAATTTTAGTGAGGTTTTTGATATTGTCCCTCCCAGCATCCTTCTAGACGTGTTGTCCAATTGTGAAATAAGCACGTAGATGGCATACTGGGTGAAGAACTGGCTGAAGGGTAGGGCTCAAAGGATTGTAGTGAATGAGGCTACATCTGGCTGGTGACCAGTGCTTTTCTTCAGGGCCAGTTGTGTTCAATATTTGTACTGATGATCTGGATGCTGGAGTTGAATGCACAGTTAGTAAGTCTGCAGCTGAAACCACACTGGGAGATGCTGCTGACTGCTTCAAGGGACAAGAGGTCTTGCAGAGGGATTTGGATAGACTGGAGCATTATGATATCACAAATGGCATGAAACTGAACAAGACCAAATGCCTGATTCTGCAACTGGGATTGAGTAACATCGGATGTGTGACTAAACTGGTAGAGGAGTGGCTGAAGAGCAGCCCTGTAGAAAGTGGTCTGAGGGTGCTGGTTAGGAGGAGGCTCAGTGGGAGTCAGCAGTGTGTGCCCTGGAAGCCAAGGGGCAAACCACATCCTGGGGTGCATCAAACACAGCATCACCAGCCAGTGAAAAAAGGTGATTGGATAATCACACTCTGTATTTAGTGCTGGTGCAGCCTCACCTTGAGTAGTCTGTGTAGTTCAATTTAAGAAGGATGCAAAGGTACTTGATGCCTCTCTCAAAAAGGGCATCAAGGCTGGTAAAGGGGCCAGCAGACATGTCCTCTGAGGAGGGGCTGAGGGCACTGAATTTGTCTGGTTTGGAGAGAAGGAGACTGAGGGGTGACCTCACTGCTCTCTACAGCTTCCTGAGGAGGGGAAGTGGAGAGGAAAATGCTGAGTTCTTCTCCCTGGTACTCAGTGCCAGGGGATCTGGGAATGGCTCACAGCTTCAAGCATGGGGGGGGTTGATTTGACATGAGGAAACATTTCTTTACCCAGAGGGTGGTCAAACCCTGTGTCCTAGTTAGAACATCTGGGACTAGCTCATCACTGTGTGGGTGTAACCCAAAACTGTGTATTCTATACCCTTCCATGCCATTTCCCAGAAACTGTTAACAACAAACCATTTACAGCAGCTGCCCAGAGCACGCCTGACCCCTCAGGCTATAAGCTGGGTGTTAAGAGGCCTGTGAGATAGGAGGATGCTCCTGTGATCACACCCATTGTGGAGCCCTGAGGGAGGTAGTAGGCATTCCTGCCTGAACCTGCGGATATATAATCTTGGGGTCTTGGGACTTCTGGTACCACCCGTGGGATCCAGAGGACTGTGATCACCACTCTCAACCAGACTGCGATCATCACCCTTGAGTGGACTGCAACAGCACTCTCATCAACAGGTTTTCCCTCTCCTTTTACTTTGGACTCAGGGGGACCACGTGGGGCTCAGCACGGGGAGAGGGGGGCCCAACAAACACCACTCTGTTCATGCTCCACGGTGCTGGGTTATACATTTGGGTTTTGTGGGTTAAAACCAATTGCTTGTCTGTATAATTGTATTTATTGTATAATATTTATTAAATTGTTATTCTGACTTATAATCTCTCTTTTGAGCTGGGTTTATTTCCCCTGCCGGTTTACCTTTGAACCAGCACACCCTGGAACAGACTTTCTGTAGAGGTGGTTGATGCCCTGTGCCTCAATGTTTAAGAGGCATTTGGATGCTGCCCTTAAAGCTCTTCTTTAACTTTTGGTCAGTATTGAAGTAGTCAATTAGTTGGACTAAATCCTTGTTGTGGGTCCCTTCCAGCTGATCTGTTCTATTGTACTCTATGAAATTATTTAAATTTATTGTTTGGGAACAAACTAGAATTTGAACCCATGAAACAAGGGACCACACTAGAACAAGTATATACCAAATACAAAGTAGCATAATGCAAGATGTAAACCACTGACATAAAAGCGTAAAATAAGGGTCAACAGGATGACAGGTTGCTGTTAAAACTATACACAGCTCACCCTTACAAAAGCAGAAAGGCTGAAACAAGTAATATTACCTATTTAGACTGTTTGACTCGTACATATTGCATTTTCTGTATACAAAAATTTTCAGTCTGTTTTACACAATAGAAAGTCAGGATGCATCTTCTGAAAAAGGAGCTGAACCCTCCTATAAAACAGAAACTTGCTGGGTCAAACCTATTTGTAGCCTGTATTAATGAGATAGAAGAATAAAATACAAAAGTATCAAATAGAAACAAAGACAATCAAGAAAGAAAACATATGGCCAAATACTTAGAAAATCTAAAAGCTAAACCATCAATTCCAAGTTTTTAAAGTAGTAATAAACTTAAATAATATGCAATCCAATTGTTTATGGAATTAGGTGCACTACTCTTGCATACTAGATTACTTGCCTTCCTAATCTTCTCTAGTTACTTCTCCCTCTTGGAAAGCATATGATTTCATGGCTACTTTTGCCTCATGAAATGAGATGCCTTGGGGCTAGTACTAGTAGAGAACTGCAATCAAGCCATCTAAGATTTTAGAATGAAAATCCTATTACTTGCCTCAAAACATTACCAGCAACAAGGCAGTAGCATTTTGCAGACCAGAACTTCTCACAGGATCATGAAATAGATAAGGTTGGAAGGGATCACAGTGGCCTCATCTCCCTGCTCAAGCAGGGTTATCCTAGAGCACATTGCACAGGATTGTATCCAGATAGTTCTTGAATATCTCCAGTGAGGGAGACTCCATAACCTCTCTGGGCAATCTGTTCCAGTGCTCAGTCACTCACACAGTAAAGAAGTTCTTCTCCATATTCAGGTGGAAATTCCTGTACATCAGTTTCTGCCTATTGCCTCTTGTCCTATTGGTTTGCACCACTGAGCAGAGCCTGGCTCCAACAGCTGAAGGGACACCGTCCCTTCAGATACTCACAGATGTTGATACGGTCTCTCTCAGTTGTCTCTTCTTGAGACTGAACAGGCCCACCTCCCTCAGCCTTTCCTTTAAGACAGGTGCTCCAGTCCCTTAATCATATTCATAGCCCTCCACTAGAAAGTTGCTCCAGGAGCTCCATGCCTGTTTTGTACTGAGGAGCCCAGAACTGGACACCTCATTCCAGGTGAGGCCTCACCAGGACTGAGGCTGGATCACCTCCCTTGACCTGCTGGCAACTCTCTTCTTAATGCAACTCAGGATACCATTGGCTTCTTGGCCACAAGTACACACTGCTGGCTCATGGACAGCTTGTTGTCCACCAGGACCCCTAGGTCCTTCGCAGAGCTGCCTTCCAGCCTGTACTGGTGCATGGGGTTACACCTCTCCAGGTACAGGATCCTGCATTTGCCTTTGTTGAATTTCAGATAGCTCTTCTCTGTCTGTCTCTCCAACCTACTGAGATCCTTCTGGAGGGCCACTCCTTCCAGCTTTGTGTCATCAGGGAACTTGCTGAGGAGGCACCTGCCCCTTCATCCAAGTCATTGATGCACAAGTTAAACAATACTGTGC
Source organism: Manacus candei (assembly GCF_025592945.1). NCBI lineage: Eukaryota > Metazoa > Chordata > Aves > Passeriformes > Pipridae > Manacus > Manacus candei. Next base: position 82,612 of record NW_026138143.1, read on the forward strand.
CAGTACTGAACCTTGGGGGACACCTCTTGTGACAGGCCTCAACTAGACCCTGTGCCACTGATTATGACCCTCTAGGATCTGCTACTCAGCCAGTTCTCAACCCACCTCACTGTCCACTCATCCTGTCCCACTTCCAGACTTTGCCTTTGAGGGTGTTATGAGAGACAGTGTCAAAACCTTTGCTGAGATTGATGTACACTGCTCTCCATCCATCCAGGTAGCTGTTTCATTGTAGAAGGCAATCAGCTTGGTCAAGCATGATTTCCCTTTAGTGAATCTTTGTTGACTAGTTCTGATCACCTTCTTGCATCCATGTGTATAGAAATGGCCTCCAGAATGAGGCTCTACAACACCTTTCCTGATTGAGATAAGACTGACCGGTCCATAGTTCCCTGGGTCCTCCTTCTTGCCTTTTTTGAAGACCAGCATGGTATTTGGGTACTTCTAGCCCTCAGGCACCCCTCCTGATCACCAGGAGTTTTCAAAGATGATCACTACAGTGTCTACCAGCTCTTTCAGCACTCGCGGATGCATCCTGTCAAGGCCCATAGACTTGTGGATGTCAAGTTTGCCTAGGTGTTCTCTAACAATCCTGCGTGACCAAGGGAAAATTTCTGCTAATAAAAACTACATTGTCTTCAACAAATCTCTAGGCCTACACATAGTACAAAAAGAAATTTGAAGGTGCATTTTTGTCTGGTTTTAAAAGAACTAGTTAGTGTCTTGGCAATAGGTAGGGGAAAAGGTGCCTGTCAAATCTCCAACAGTAGAGACACTGAAAATTAGGTGTCTATTTCCTAGTGTTCATTTTGGATCCTCAAATATTATACACTTACCTCCTCAGTTTCAATTGTACATTAGGATGAATTAAATGCAATACATACAGCTATATTCATTTGCTCAGCTTTCCTACATGCTTATGCACATTTCAGCCAAATTTTATAGGAGCATATATGCATTGAGAATTATTTACAAGAATAGTCATCTTCCTTATATAAGTACAACTAAGTGTGGGTGTCTGTGAATATATCTGTCTGTCTATTTGTTCATATCTTCAGGGATATCTTTTTAGGGAAAAAATCTAAATCTCCCCCCTTTCATTTTAAACCATTATCCCTTGACCTGTCATGACAGGCCTTCGTCTCTCCATCTTTCTTATAAGACCCCTCATATTTTGAAAATGGTGCAAAAAAGTTTCCCCAAAGCCTTTTCCAGGGAGAGCTGAAAAACACCAACTCTCAGCCTATCTTCGAAGGAGAGGTATCCAGAAACTATTTAGCTCAGTGTGATCTGAAAATGTCTAATGAGAAACAAAGTTTTGAAGTAGAACTTTTCTCCCCAAACCACTTGAAACCTTTTTTTTTGTTTTAATTAATAGACAACTAAATCAGAATTGATTCTGTGAGGACTGCATAAAATAACAGAACTGAGAAAACAAAAAAAGGTTCATTACTCTCAAGTTTCTTCTGACTTATTTCAGAAGATCAGGTTTAAAACTATCTGGAATGTATTACAACCTTGATTTGATCAACTAAATTTCAACAAAGGCATCTCTGGAAAAAACCTAAATAATTTAAGTGTGTTATCTTGGACTTTCAAACAGGTAGCAACGAGTATTGCTGGTTCAAAATAAGCAGCCCATGTGCACTCATGTTCACATACAGGATTTGCAGAGGGACCCTTTCCAGAATCAAGGCAAGCAGAGACTACTACTCTACACTGTTTCTTGCAAACAAGAAGCTCAGGATATGAAACTCTTTTGAAATATTTTTCCAGTATGGGTCTTAGGCTTCCCTCATCTCCAAAAGCTCTCAGTGAAGACTTATGAATCTGCTTTTTAACATCCATGACTTGAGACCAACTGTAAAGCAGCCTACAATGGAAGGACAGTCATTTAAACCTCCAGTTAAAAAACTAACCACTTTCATGGCTGTTTCTTTAAGGAGGCTTTGGGGGAAAGTTCAGACTCATTCCTGACTCATTCCTCATTTCTCCATACTGGAGAGAGAAACATTTCTGTATGGGTTCATGGGCCACTGTTGGCTGCCTTACACCACTGTGAGAGTCAGGGACATCTCACCATCATCAGGAAGCCTTTGCATTTTTGTGACTGAGATGAGCTCCAACAACTCCTGTCACAGGCTGGACTCTGCACAAACATAGAGCAACCTTCCCATTTAAACCAAAAATTAAAACCCTACAAGGCAGGAACTGAGATGTAACCATCAATCACCATGGCAGTATAAAACCTTTCAGTGGATGTTTCTCCAAACAGTAAATAGTCAACAGTCCCCAGATGGCCCTTTAGAAGGGCTGAACATATATAATTAGCCACGTGTTCTAGCTATAGGGCCAAGCATAGTGGCAGGAAGAAACCAGACAGCCAGCTTAATTATCAACAGAATTTCTCCAGATAAATCATCCATTTCTTCTGGGGTGTTTTGGGGTTTTTTAGCAAGGAACCAAATGGAGACAAATACAGAGTTTTAAACTTTGGTCAAGACTATATTGGTTAGTCAATATGGCCAAGAAATATTAAGCACATCAGATTTTTAAAATGCTTTCAAGAGAAAGACAGAAACATACTGTTTTAAAATGTAATTCACCCTCACTGCTGGGGGAAAATAGTATGTTTTTATTAACAGACAATAAACCAGGCACTTCAGATTTCTTTTGGAAGTGAATGGAAGCCAACCCCTCTCTAATCTGATATTACTCTAATGAAACACCTATCCACAATAACATTGATTCAATGAATTGGTTTTATTTAATGTTAAATAGTCACAAGATCCTTGTTAGCTACTTAAGGACCACTTGCTTAGATAATTACTGAATATCTAGAGTGGATGAAATGCACCAGGAGGTTTTATATGGACACTTCGTGAAAGATATTTAAATAATAAATATGGTAAGCTCATTTGGTTTTGCTTTAGCATAGTTAATGCCAAAAAAGTTGGGTAATACATTGTTTCATTCAGCTTGTGCTGCAGGCTTCTATATATTCTGCAATATGTTACTATCTACATTACTTTTGATATTTGAGTTTAATTTAGAAAGTGTATATTGTTGAGACCCCAAAATTGTGTCATTTCAACTAATTAATATGAGTAATGTCTCAGTATTTTTTTTTAAAATGAAGTTCATCAGAAGTAAAATCTGAGATTACATATAAGATGAAATATGTTATTATTAATTTTGCCCTTGTGTGGACAATATAACTGTATGTTCCTTCATCTCCGCTTTAGACCAAAAGATTGTAACTTGTCTTTTTGGGATACAAGGAATAAAAAAAAATAAAATTTAGGTCTGCTTTCTAAATTTGTACATCCTGTTTTCCTCCATTTCTCGTTCTCTCCTTTGCTTTTCTTAGGTAGTTTCAGGACAGCAACTTATCAGCCTCAAAGACTAATAAATTCTTGAGATAAGTGTTTTCTGTTAACTTCAAGAAAACATTACTTCTGATGAAAACGAGTCACCACTTTTATCACTAGTGGTTGGTGAGGAAACCATTTCACTATTTGCTCTCAGCCACCAGGACCAGGTTCCCCAGAGGTCCTGAGTATGCCAAGAGAGTATCATAACCCAGTGGGTTTTGATTTTCTGTCATTCAAATCCTTTCCTTGTCTGTTGGTAAAGATACTGTAAAAGCCCATCAAAATACATATGTGCATCAGGTTATCTGTTGACGCACTTGGGCTTTAAGTGCCATGCTAAATTTTAAGTAAAATCCAAAAACCTTCAATTTTGCCTAAATTATCTTTTGGTGGTCAAACTGGAAAAGTGGTTGTTTGCCCCATCTGCTTTATGTCAGGCTAACTGCAAGCTGGCACTTAGATTTCATGCAGGGAAAAAAAAAAAGAATGAAGAATTCAGATGTCTAAAACGCTTCCCATTGCAAATGCAAACAGAGCTAGACAGCAGAAGTGTCACACTTGACTGTGTTAAATACAACTAGAGAATTTAAAGCAGAGTTTTATTGGGTCATCAGAAGTTTTGGGCCAGCAGAACTTCTATCCAACTGGAGTGAAACTGCTGGCAAACAAAAATGATAAAGCTTTTGAGAATTTAAATAAGAATAAGAAAGAAGGCTGACAGGTGCTAAGGAGCACTCAGGTCAAAGACATCTGCCAGAGACTTCAGCAACATATAGGTAACTTTGAATCCAGTAGTGGAGGACAAGACAAAAAATTAGAGCTGAAATGAAGGAGGGGCAAGCTGAAACCATGGAAGTAATTTCCATACAGAAAAAAAAAATCTACTGGGGATTATAACAAATTTAAATAAAATATACCTACATGTGTAAAATGAGGGAAAACTTAAAGAGGTTAAAGCTGTAAAATAGGAACATATATACTAGTAGGCTTTTACTATTGACAATTCATAGTGTGTTTAGCATGATATTTTATTTCAGACCAGGGAAAGTTGATTTGTGTTTTTTTTTTTTTTTTTTTTTTTTTTTTTTTTTTTAAATACTGTGGACTGTCTTCACACTTTGATTCACAGTGAGCTGGAGCATGCACAGCAAATTCCTTCAGGACAAAATTAAACTGGAAGATGCTCTTCAGAAGGACCCCTAAAGCACTCCACACACTAATGAGCATTCATAGAATCGCAGACCAAGACTAGTCTGAAATAAAACACTCTGGAAAGTGTACAGTGTGGACATCAGACATCACAAAGTGTTTCAGCCCTAAGAACCTCCTTCTACTGGTCTGCACTGCTTTTTGTCATAGACACAGGGTCTGGAGAAGAAGGAGGTCTAAGACAAAGGCAACAGTAGTTACTGTGCAACATGATCTGTCTCCAAAGAAAGTGGCAAATTTACATTCAGCAAGATTTAGGAAAGCAGATTCTTGATGTCTTGAAACAACTTATGTTGTCCTTGGTAACAATTTTAAAATGTTGTACAGTGGCATGATCCACCCTGAATACTGTGGTTTATCTTAGTACATTTTAGAGAAAACAGTCATGCAAAAAGAGGTCAGCTCAGGATAATTTTTTCTTGAATAGTTATCTATTAGAATACAATGGAGAAATGAACAACTGCAAAGATTTTACTTTTTAACTCTATACAAAAAATATTGGCTCAGAGGATGCCAGATAGAATTCTGGATTCAAACAATTTGGTTCTGGTTGTGTGAAAGGACCTGTCACTCTCTGGCAAGGAAGAAAACATCCTTTGGAGAAGCTGTTGGTTAAGGATCCTGCTCAGGGTATTTCCAAAGACAGGTCTGCCATTGCCAGAGATGATTAAGGTTAACCATTTGACAGAATTAGAAGCAGCAAACAGCACCTCCCACCCCTTCCAAACTGAAATGTAACCTTCTCAACACCAAATTTAAAAACAGTGACATTTTGTGATCTGCTTGCAAGTTAATTAGCATAATTCATATTTTGTATTTCTGCTCCATTTGATCTTTTCTCATCCTCTTCATGTAAACTATTCTTTAGCTATAAAATAAAGTAAAAACCAAAAATATACTGATGCAGGGAAAAACCAACAGTAGCGCGTTGTTAGATCTGCAATCTCTTCACTGCATGAGCTGGTTCCTCTCAAAATTATTATGGGCATGGCTACTAAGATGTTGTAAAAAAATAACCATTCTATTCACACAAAGCGTGTATATAGCTTTAAATAATAAAATTACTATTGCTCTGCACTCCCTACATGCCAACTTTGACTAAGGAACTAACAAATAATCAGATCAAATAATAAATCGATTGTTTACTAAACTTCTACCCTCCACTTTCCTCCTGAATTATAACCATACATGTTTCTTTATTTCAAAAACAATATACGTGATACTGATTTGTTCTAGAAAGAAACACATTTTTCTCTTAGGAAACGGTTACACTCATGTGCAAGGGAAGACAAAATCAGATATGGAACAATCAAAAAGTTCAGATCCAACCTTAAATCTAAGCTTTTCTGAAATTTTCAATGCTAAAATACAGTTTTGGTTTTCTACTACTGCAAAATGTGATTCACCAAAGAAACCTGCTTTTAGACCATCACAGGAGAAATATCTATGGAAAACACATACATCTATTTTTAGTTCTAGATTAAATTAATAGAACAGAAAGAAAGTGAGAAAATGTCAATGTTCCAGATTTTTGTTCACAAAAATAAAATGTACATCTTCGTCTTATTGTTCCTATACAGACTCTTTGCCTATCTGCTGGATGTATGAGTCTTTCTTTCATTTCTTTAAGCAGCTGTAGCTGCTGAAACTGAAACAACACCTGTATTACAACGACTGCCCTGCAATTTCCTGAGATGATGGATTGTCTTCAGTTTACACATCACTCATAAGAGACAGCTCTGTCTCTGATGGCCCATCAGCATCTGGGAATTCCAGCTATAAACTTAGTGGTGGTTCTGTTTTGCAAAGAGGTTAATTTTCCATACATCAAAATTTCTACCTGCTTCATTGGTTATGCCCTTTTCCACCTGCTGTCTTTGCAGTTATCAACTGCGCAATCCTTAAATTTTGCATCACAATGTGTAATTGGTAGGCAGTTTTCATCAGAGGAGCTACTGATTTTCTCAACAAACTAAAAAAAAAAAACTACAGATTTTTTCACTTTTTTTTTTTAATCCCAGAAAACATAGAAAAATCAAGATCTAACAAAACCTAAACTTGAGTTATTACCCCTAACCTAGAGTTACTGCAGGTACATCAAAAAGAAATGTGGCAGTAGTTAAAGTTTCATGCTCAAAGCAGCAAACCTGCTTTCAGGATATTGCATCTTAAACTACTAATGGGTGAAGTTAAAAACACCAGTGTGTTTCCTGATATTGGCAGCTGAGGTAGCCTTAAATTCACTCTAAGTCTGGAGAGTTTGTTTTAAATACCAAGCATTTTGGAGCACAGCTTTGATGCCTACTCTTTTTCTTTCCTGTACGTGTGTACTTTGTGTCAATACACATAGGTGTATTGGTAGGATTTAAATATTTTCACACTTCATATATATCATTTGCATGTTCCATGAAATGTCTACGTAGCCAAAATTTATGTTTGTTTCTAAAATTAGAAGAATCAGAAAGAGCTTCAAGTAAACATTTGCCTATCATATATTCTTATGAACTGTTCCAGGTATCACTGAAAGTAATGTCAGTCACAAAGTAAACCTCTGGACAACTAGTACTGTGTTTTCTACTGGGAAGTTTGTGTACATAAACAATCACACACTACACATATCTTTTGCCACTTCGCAAAAGCAAAAGGGTTTTGTGAATAACTAGCCTCTTTCCCTAAATTCAAAGATCAGAGGTAAATACATTGAGTATTACCTGAAATTATATTGCATATTTTCTGAATCACTCATCTCCCCACAGTGCATGCAGGTATGACATATAGAATGGTTACCACATGCGATTACTACCATAAATCTCTAGAAACCATTGAATGAAGTTTTACAAAATGGATTCTCCAGCTCTAAACATTCAACAACCCATTCTGTAAATTCGTTGTAGTTAAATCTGGGAAGGGCCATCTCTCTAGAACCAAACTTTTCTAGTATAACTTTTCAGCATGATGGAGTCAGGGACTTCATTTTTGCCTGTATTCCAAAAAGTTCATGTGTGATAAATGGTACACTACCTAAACATACTTTTTTCTTTTTTTAATTGCAAGTACTCTTAGCCTGCAATTTTAAATATTTAAAGATATCTAGAATGTAATTCGAGATTCTTATGAAGTTGAAGGACCTTAAGCCTCTGTCTGTATGACACAGATCCCCACACAGTTATATATCTATAATCCCATTCACATCGCACACATTTTTAAATACAACTCCCATGATGAAAAGGAAAAAAATTCTTGCTCAGAAAGATAAGTTCTAATGTTTTCTAAGTTTAAGATAAGCTGCTATGCTGTGTAAAAAGAGCAAATTCTGGTTACATCTCTAACTGGTTCACTGTACACTGAAGCTTAATCTGAACACAGGGGTGGGCTGAACAGTAAACACAAGATATACACTGGGAATATGTTATGTGAAGTACAGGAGGATAATACTGTTCCTAAATCAGGCTACCAGCTGATCACACCTACACAGCTGAGATGTGAATAACTATTTGCTGTAGGCACCTATTCATTCAGCAAGGGAGAAATAAGAGCCCACTTCTTTTGCTTCCATAACAAAGGCTTCTGACTTTGGTTAAAAAAAATTGGGTGACTTTAAGACTTAGAGGCCAAACAGCAGCCAAAGGTAGAGTTTACCATGAGGATTTATTAACATAAACCTGCTCAAAATCTTAAAGTACTTTCTGATTCATAAGTAAACAGAATATTCCTATTGCACCTCAAGAATTTCTTCTTCATTGCTGCCTTTATATCACCATGCAAAAATATTTCAAGACATTTCCAAAAATGCATAATCTCTTAACATGCAAAAATATTTTAAGACATTTCCCAAAATGCATAATCTCTTAACACTGCCATCTGCAGAGCCAGAGCAAAATGAACAAATGTGTTCCTACTTTGTGAATGAAAGACCTTATATTTCAGTGACTAGACTACGCAGTAAATGCCCATTAACCAGCCAGCTGATAATATTTAATTTTCACCATTTCCTCAAAAACCTCGTTAATGACTTCACAAATTATCGGCGCACAGTCAGTCTCAGTTTGTGTGAATAGTACTGCATGTAATTATGTGGCAGAACTAAAACCCATCAGGCTACAGGCCAAATCTTCGTTTCATTGCAAGGCAATGTTTTACCATAAATTTAAATGACTGAAAGGTAGGAGGGTTTTTTTGTTTGTTTGTTTTTGTTTTTTTTTGTTGCTTCCACAGATTCATCCAACAATCACAGATTTGAGTCACTGCTGAAACATGCTCTAGAGCTTTCAGCTAACTTAAGGAGAATGAGGAAATTCGTGCATCCTAGATCCTTAAAAGGCATTTATATTTCTACTTCTGGCAGCCCCTGCCTAGGCCAAAGAAGAGGGGCTTGTTTTTCACTTAAAACACAAATTTTTCCCTCTTGGAAAAGTCTCAAAGGGTTCACTGTATAAACAAGAAAGTCAGCTGGCAAGTGTGACAGGTATGTGGATAACCCCTTCAATCTATTCCCACTTTCATATTAGCTATTATTAACCAGAGGCTGAAAAAGGCACCCCAGGATGCTTTTTCTGTAGCTTTCTAAAGATCAGCTCCACAATACCTGCCTGATGGTGAGAGCTCCCATGCCTGCTGGAAAATGAGACAGAAAAAAACCCAAACCTACCCAGAGAAACATGAATGACTGTTCATTTTCATATTCAAAAAAGATTATTGGTAATTGCCTCTGCATGCCATGAAACATGCTGCCTCTGATGAACTTTATGCTTCCATGCAGCGCATAGGTCTGCTCAGTTTTTGTCCCTTGTGTAAATAACTCTTTTGACCCAGGGCTCACATTCCTGAGGAAATCTCTTTTCATTGTCTGAAAACCAGCAGGCTTCATGAAACTATAAGCAAGGGAAGTAAGTAAAATGTCAATCAGCAGACTAAAAACGTACTTATTGTCAAGGCAATGCAACATCTCTCACCAGCAGTCATGCAGCTTTTGCACATTATACCCACCTCTCATGTAACACTTTGTCTGTCCTCCAGTGCTCAGAAAGACTGTACAAAGGAGTCAACCATAATTTTATCAGCAGACAGCAGTAACAAACAGACTCAGGGGTGAGGGTCTTTATGGAAAAGCTGAGTATGCAGAGGGGAGGGCTTTACTCACAGAGTAAGTAAAAGCACCTGTAACTCCCTGTCAGGTGACAAACACATCACTCACTTAAAATGTTAAACCCCTTTCCCATCACCCTGTTGAGGTCCTAAGTCACTGCCTGCTCTGACTGTGGCTGCCCAGCCACCAGGGGCTCTCCTACTCTGCCTGTGGCCCTGAATTTGGGGCCATTAGCCCCTGCCCCAGTGTCACCATGTCCCCATGGCCCTGCCCTCCTGGGCTCACATCTTGTCCTGTACCCTTCTCCAGGGAGGTGCCCAGTGCATGGGGCTGGGGTTGTTGAACTGGTTGCCAGGCCCCCTACAGAGCTCCTGGCTCTCAGGGAGCCCTCCCTGCAACCCAGATGTCTGTGCTTTCATTTTACTCCTAAGTGAAAAATGTACATGACACTGGGACATATAAGGATGAAAAATCACAATTTGAACTCTTACATTGTCTTCCTAAGCGAGATCTAATATTTTTAAAGCAGAAGATAGAAATAATAAAAAAATCAGATTCTCTGATAAGTTGAACAGAAATAAAGGTCACAAAAAATTAACTTGCTTTCACCACCGAAAAAAATAGACCAGTTATCAGTGACTAATGGATCATCTAACAGAATATTGTTATTTTATTGAAAAAGGACACCTTCCAAACCATCTTTTACTCATTCTTTGGCAGAAGTTGTTTGGTTTTGCCTAATTTTTCAATGTTAAAATGAAGGTCATAAGGGACCATCTCTTGTCAGTTACAAGGTTGTTCAGCTGAGTCCATTGCATTAATTACAGACTGTATACTGCTTGAAATAAGAATGAAAGAGGAAAGCCAAATTAATGTGCAAAATACTTATCTGAAACTAAGATGCCTTCCTAAGAAAATAAATTTACAACGTCCATTGTTTTTTCCTATAGTGACAAGTAACCAGCCAGCAGTATATTGATATTTTATTGATGGGTGCAGTAAAAGAACACATAAAAACATTTTCTGCAAACTCATTTACAGGTTTTTATCCATGTTTCTCCATGTACCATTTCTTCAGTTGATCTCTATTCCACTTAAACTTCCTAAAAATAGTCTTGGTCTTGAAAGATCTGCTTTAAGACACCCTTCCTTTACTCTGCAAAAGTTAGGAAAGCACTTTACCATGCCACAACTTTTTTGTTGCTCCCAAACCCTAGAATCAACTAAATTAAAAAGATATGCTTTCCTCAAGCCCAAGTCCTTGGAAGTACATCTGCAAGTGCCTCAGTTTTACTGATCATTGCAGATGTACTGAAATGTAGAAATTAGCTTTCAGGTCAACATGTACATACCTTCTCTCATGCATCACACAGATTAAACATGTGACAACAGTTTTATTTTAGGATGGTTATATTTACTTATATTTTAGGATGGTAATATTTACTTATAAAAGCCTGTTTTCAAGAGCACCTAACTATACCATAAAAATCTGCTTTAGGCAGAGAGAAGCACAAAACAAAAGTTGATGCTTTTAGTTTGTTCAGAATAATAAAAACTTGTTTGAGCACTCCTAAGTCATTGACATCAGTGAGTCTGGTAAAAATAGCTTTTACTTTTAAATTAACTTTTGCTAACCGGAGTGTAAAGATGTCTAACTGTTCTGATATTTATTTTAGGTCTACAATACTTCAGAGAACATGCAAAGTCTGGCAGAAAACACTTTTCTTGAGAAGGGAGGGGCTGTTATGACAAAAGGCTCCCTTTTACAGATCTCACGGACCAGAGCTGTCACTGGAAAGAAAGTGTGTTGTGGGTCATACTATCGTAGTGTTTCTCCTGCACTTCAGTGAAAAGTTGAAGTGGTGTTTTCAAGGGCACTCAGCACCCATTTGACTCTCACTAACATCACCATCATTAACATTCCCCAGGGTCCAGTGGGAGCTCAGGTGAGTCACACTGGACCTTTTCTGAAAACACGTTAATAAAAACTTACTTATACAACTGTGCCTTTTGCAATCAGACATGTCTATCTCATATTGGCCTCATAAGCCACCAGCGTGCCTGTATCAAATGTGGATAGAGCCTTCCCAAATCTTTGTGAAGCCCAGCCATGATGATGATACAACATTGTTTAAAAAGAGGAGCATTCATTTTCTAATGCTGCCATCACCATCTTTCCTCCATGGTTTTTTCTCTCTTATTTCAAATGTATTGACCAATTGCCTAAACAACTAGTTTCCCATTTGGTCCAATAAAATTGTCTGTAGACAACTATAACAGTGATCTTTAGAATCAAACAGAATTTTTTTTATTGTAATGTTATGTATACAGGGTATTTACATAAAGGCATGACACACTATCCTGCCTGTAAAACTCTTTCCCCATTCATTTCTACCCCAGACTCAAGCCTACCAAAATTCCTTTAAGAGCTTCTTTATAATTTTTAGAAACTAAGAAATTGGCACAATCAAAGTTTATTTGCAAGAGGCAGGTGCTTACTTACAATGTACCATAATGATAAAGCATCCCAAACTGCTATGCACTGCTGACAAATCATACCAGACATATAATTTATACACAAGCACACAAAGCATAAATTTCTCACACCTTTATTCTCTCTTTTTTTTGGCCTTCATATCTTCCTTTTTTGTTTGTTTGTTTGGTTTTTTTACTCTGTTCATTCCCCATTCTTCTTTTTTTACTTTCTTTATCCTCAGAATATTTTTCTATTTTCCTGTACATAAAGCAGCATATCCCAAGATCAACATGAGTCAAACCATGTCTGAATTTAGCTATTCATACTGCAGTAAGCATATGGACTCAAGCCTACACAAAGCCCTCTTATTCATAAATAAAAGAAACATAAGGGATGCTCTTGGACTAACCCTCTAATCTGACCTCCCCAGAACCCGGAGAAAGTTCAGATCTACCTGAACTTTCCCTAATCAGGACCATACATATATGCACAAGCAAAACTGATCACATTTTAGAGAAGAGTTACATAAGAAAGGTATAAAATTTTGAAAAATATATCAAGAATGAAGAAAAATGAGAAGTGGACAGTGGAGACAAACATACAAGTAACTTGAGAAATGTAGGGCTTCTTTCTTGACTATTCAGAGCTCTAGAAATGCCAGGAAGACTTGCTAAGCTATGGCACATCAAGGAAATGTTTCTTAGCTTAGCATAACATTTTGACAAGTCATTTAAGGCCTTAAACTTTAATGAATATGGAAGCAATAATAAAAATGCATGACATATGCAGTGTGTGTTTGCTGTCTAATAGGCAGTTTATCTACCAGAATGTGTTCTGCCTGTAACCTCTCAAAATGTGGCTGGTTGTCTAACTCATGAACTCACAAATGCTCTTAAACTCAATGGTTTACTGTAAAAGCCTATGTGGTTTAACCTGCTATGTACACAAATACATCCACATTTCCCACCCAACATAAATATCAGTCAGGGGAGAAATAAGGAGTCAAACTTCATCCTCATCCATTCTCAACAATCGCAGCAATATCAGTTTCGCTATTCAATACTCACACCTACAGAAATGCAGGTGTTTATTTCTAGCACTGCTAAGATAGTTAAACCAAAGAGGGGTCAGGAACCTTGTTTGATAGGAATGTTCAGGTAGCCTTTTAAAAAATTAACTCCTGCAAATGAGGTCTTGTCTTTTCCCCTGCAAAGAACTGCATTCTTCTGGGCAACAAAATTACATGACTGTCTTAGAGAAGTGTAAGATTTTTCATCCACGTGGACACAAAAGTTCAGATAGTGCTAAATATTCTCCTTCCACTTTCCAATTAGCTTTCTCATAAACACATGCCTTTTCCTGCTGATGCACAAAACACGTCTGTGAGTCTGAGCAATGCCTGAGATCCAAAAAGCGTTAATCTTTTTAATTTCTAATGAAGTAAACGGCAGTGTACACAATCCTGAAGTTGTGCCTGTATTTCTAGGACAGATATCTTTGGGAAATTTCTGTTGTAAAGCAAATATTATATTAATTTTGCCTTTTAAAAAACACACACAGACATTTGGAGAAGACTCTGAGAGTGTTTTACCTCTGTTACTTTACAGATTGTAAGCACAGACTCATTTTTACATTTCTGTCTGGATGAAAGCTGGATTTTAAAACACTTAGTTTTTATCTAATCTGTCTTAATATCATAAAATGGAAACACCCCTTTTAAACCAGCAAAAGCATCAATCAGTTCAAACAGAGTAGCCTTCAAGTAATTTCCAATAAATATCATTATATTGCTTTTTCTCTTCCATAACAATAAAGTAGCACATTTGGGCACACTTATAAGCATATTCTTTCCATTCATCCATCATACTCCTGGGAGCATAACAGTTATAACACTATGGTTAATAACTGCCCCTTCAAAAATCATGTTCCATTTTTGAGAACATATTATGGGTCTATAATGAAAGTAGGCAAAATGTTCTGTACTGGATAGCACTCAATTTTTAGAACTATGAAATTTTCTTCAGGTATGTAAGAACACACCCACATGGCAGAAAAAAATCTCAGGAGTTTTGCAAGGGGAAAGATCCTACAGTCAGAGAATCTTTTTTCATACATGTCTAACTGGGATTTATTTATACTTAAACACACAGACCTAAAATCTTTAAACCAAACTATCCTCATTATGTATTACATGATGTATCATGTTTACGTGATGATAATTCACAGAAATCACATCAGTTACTCAGAGATGAAATTACTTCTGAGAAGCTCTATCTATTGCTCTGGTTTTGTTTGGCCCTCACTTATTTCAACAGGGCCATTCAATTGCAAGGAACAGACTGGAAGCAATTCTGTTTATTTCCTTGGAATATTTTTTAGGATGAAGAAAAGAAATCACACTTTTCATGTGCCACTCAATTATAGGTAATGAATATTAAGGCCCTGGCTAGTGCCAATTATAGTTCACTTTGAAAACACTGGCATGCTTTGCATGACCTTATCTGTCCTTGGAAATGGAAGAGTTTGTACATGTACAATTTGGGAAACTCATTGCTTTGTGATGCAGAAACAGAGCTCACGTTAAGAAAAATGCTCATTGTTCCAGATATCTCCCTCTGCTTCTGACTCCTTACCAATCTTTTTGTGTCTGTCTCCTCAGCTGGCTATGTTTCCACCTACCACACCAGCCCTGTACTTGCCACAGTGCCTGGGCTCCAGAGAGCTCTTTGTGCCAGCTTATGTATGAAGGTCTAATAAGAAAGTTGTGCTCCTTTCATCCGTAGTTTGGAATGAGAGGCCCAGATTATTCTGAATGACTGAAATGTATTTCCACTAATCTGATTGGGACTAGGGAAGTCACTCTGTGAAAGCCTATACAATCAATGAGAAAAGGAGAGACAAATATAACAAGAAGTAGCTTCTTCTGAACAGAGTTTATCCACGTAATCAATATTAGGTGCTAAGAGATAATTTACTACAAATAAGCATACATTACTCAGGATTTTTCAAATACTGGGTTAGAAATAGTCAGTGACAGCACAGTTTTCATATAAGGTACTGGTATCTTTCCAGAATGTAGTGTACTATTAGTGCACTGGTGAATATTTTCATTGGTTTAACATGAAATCACAACCAAAAAATGAAGCAACGAAGAATCATTCCCTTCGTCTCCTCTAAATCAAACAGAAAAGAACCTTCTCCTGTAATATTGTTCCTTACATGAATAAACACTGCCTGGGGAAGCAGTCGACACCACAAGAAGAGTGACTGTGTGCATGTGGAATTGCAACAGATAACTCTGCTATGACCTTAGAGTTCATTTCAATCTCCTTTT
Organism: Manacus candei; assembly: GCF_025592945.1. Lineage (NCBI taxonomy): Eukaryota > Metazoa > Chordata > Aves > Passeriformes > Pipridae > Manacus > Manacus candei. Next base: position 98,091 of record NW_026138143.1, read on the forward strand.
CAATCTACCATGGATCCAGATAATGATTATGAGCACCTCTAGAAATTTTTCCTAAACAATACAATAGGACAACAAATGTTTCAAATTTTTATTCTAGTAGAAAATGGCCATGTCCATTCTCTATTAGTTCTTCACGTAATTCATTTCATCCTCTGCTTTTATAGCCTGTCTAAAGTCCATAGCATTCTCCAGTCTGCATACAGTTTGTAAGATCTGCATTGCCTCTCTCTTCTCTTTGCATATTTTCACCAATTTCACTTCTGTAGCACATAAAGTACAAATGTTTTCCCTGCATTTCCAAAGTTATTAGATAATTTGGCCTAGACTACAGACCTAATCCAACATTTAAAAACCTCTTCTGCCTTCCCTCTATAAAAGAACAGGCTGATTCTGATTTTCTCATAGCTTATTCGGTCTCTTCCTCCATGCTGAACACTACACTTCAAATACTTTATTTGACACATATTTGTAAAGTTTCCTAATTTCAGAAAAGAAAAAAGAGAAATGCATGCTAGTTCTATACAACTGGGGTAAATGAGCATTCAACTCTGTATTTTTAAATTAATTTTAAGAAACTTGGCCTCTCTAAAAATATAGGTCAGCAGCTCTTCCAAGAAAGGAAAGAATCAAATTGCTTAGGGATTTATATAACATCTACAGTTAGAGACTAGTTTGGATAAGAAAAGGGGAAAATGTGTCTGTTCATCCAACCATGGAAGTTTGTCTGCCTACATATTAAAGGAGCATCAACATACTGCTATGCTTGAGTAAGCTGTGTTCATGACAGCTCACTGTACCGAGACATGCTATATGTATTTTGTAGACACCTCAGAGAATGAGAACAAATCTTGCTGTAAGCTCTATTATGTGATATCCTAGGATTTTCTTTTGCTCAGTGGTCTATGAAAGACTGTGATAGCTATAGTCATTTTCCCTTCTGCATTTTGCATTTCTAACCTACATATCTCTAACACTTTAAAAAAGGCAGGAGGGAGCAAATATCCATCCTCTGATGTCTTCTGGGAACTACTTTTTGTTATGACAATGGAAATAGAACTTATAAAATTCTGATGACATGAGAAATGGCACAGTGGTCATGTACAGGGGCAGAGAGCTAAAAGATGTAAAAATGTAGAAATTACTACTTCTAATAATTGTCTGACACACTCTGACTAGCTCTTTGTTTCTTTTTTTACCTGGATATATTGTTCATTAGAAATAATCAGCTGTTGATATAATTGGCATATATATATTTGGCCACTCTAAGCAATGGCATTTTCAGATTCAAGCAGGAGATTTTTTTTTCATATTTCTTAAGAACTGAGGTTATTTATACATATCCACCTCTTCACAATTTCTCCTAAGGAAGTTAGGATGAGTTTTTGACTACTGTAGAAAAATGAGCTTCTGTGATTTTTCAGAGAGGATTATGCACTTTCAGTAAAAATCCCCATCATCTCCAAAGGTCACTCCTAATAAACTCACAAGCCCCAAGAAGGAGGAAAAAGGCCCCAGCTGACAGGTCACTGGAGGTAGAAACCTGGAAAACTGTATTCAATTTTCAATATGGTATTGACTCCCTGAGTACCTGAGCAAATCATTTCACATCTTCATGCCTTTGTCTCTCTCTCTCCCTCTGTAATATAGGTGTAATATACCTTGAGATCCAGCTAAAGAGTGTGACATGACACATAGTCCGAGATTCACTAATGGAAGATCAGAGCCTGCACGAAAAGCTAAGTAAGTTATTATTCCTCATCTTATGGATTCTTCTAAGAGTAACTATTTCTACAAAAGACTTTGTATGTCAGTTGCCCTGCACAATAAAAAATGCTGAGAATAGACATAGCCCCAGTAATCTGATTTTAGGTGTAGAAACTGGAGGAAAGGAATCGTGGTCCTACAGTACAGTACTGTATAATACTGTAGAGGCCAGTATACTGTAGAGGCCAGTATAAAACATGCCTAAATACTAAGTTGATTTTCAGATTTAGTTCACTTTCCCCCTCTCCAAGATGACTACAAAGCAGGAGTAATCAAAACAATCAGCTTCAGGTAAGCTCTTCCTGACCCAACACTGGATTTTTATCCCTCAGATGAGAAAAAAATGTCCAATTATAAAAAGGTGGTGCTAAAACCACCCTGCATTTCCAGAGTCCTGTGGAGAAACACTGCCAAACTTCAAGGAGAGATGATCTTGTTCTCACTTCCCCAGCTGAAAGTGAAGTTTGCATGGTAGCAACCAGATGCAGGCATTTGACAGGCATGGGCTTCCAGGAGGAGACACCAGCAGGGTGGCAGTTTCCCTGAACTGCAGGGGTTGTCTCAGCCTGTCTCAGAAACACGAGCTCCTACTGTCTTTAAAGATGAGAGATTTGAACATCATTATGCACGAGTTTCCAAGGACTACAGAAATGAGCAATTACATTCACTTCATTACCTGAAGACTGGTTTTGGTAGGGACACCTCTCACTAGACCAGGTTGCCCAAAGCCCCATCCAACTTGGCCTTGAACACTTCCAGAGATGGGGCATACACAACTTCTCTGCTTTTTAACAGACTCCACTAAATAGCTAAAACTGATTCACTTTCTCAGGTGACTTGGAATGAAAAAAGAATGTTTAAGTATTTTGCCTCCTTAAGTTTTCTAGAAATATGTTTGACAGTTCAACGGGCTCCCATACTGGAAGCACTTAAAAACTTCCTAGACTGCTGCTGGAAAACTTTTCTAAATCAACAGCTTTATAATACCTTCCTAAGGAGACACAATGCATATAGTACAGTAATCTGGAACTAGGTTTAAGTAAGAAAGAGTAAAAAAGAAGAGAGATGTTCATGAAGGGCATTAATATAGATAAATTATAACGGAAATTACATGTTGCCCTGATATTTCTGCAGTATCACTGAGTGCTTATGAACAGGAAAGGAGATCCAGAAGTCAGATAGATGAAAGACTAAGAAATTACACCAGCTGAATGGCATTATTAATTTAGCTGATATCATTAAGCTTACAGAAAATTGATAAACTATGTATAATAGGGACAATTAACTACTTCCTTTAACTGCACAGGTTCTGAAGTGCACCTTCATTTGTGGCATACATTATCGGGCACACCAGAAGAGATGGTTTTGTTTATGATAACTTGGGCTGCTGCTCAAGAGTTCTGCCTGTGGGCACCCATTGCACGCAACAGGAATACACCAGACTCTCCACATTCCTCAAGGATTTCAAGAACCAGTGAGCATGGGTGGACTAGGGCTGCATGTAGTACCTTGCACACTTGCAACATGTGGAAATAACTTCTACACAATCCTGAATGAACAGGAAGGCCTGGAACTTTACGCAGAGACATACTGGCCCCTCAGAGACCTACTGAGTCCTCCCTTGGTGCTCTTTCAATAGCTTTAAAGTTTCAGCCAATACTTTGGGTAGAATGAAAATCTTAGTTTTATTCCCAGTTCCCAAATTCCTCTAACATAAAGGAGAGAGGTAGCTTCTCCTTAAAAAACCCCACCAAGTTTGCAGCTGATGAGACTGTCTGCCTGTGGCATCATTTGTGCCAGAAGACTAACTCCAGATCTTCAACTGCTCTCACTTCACTCTGAAGTACCTCCTCCAGCTGAGGAAAAACTGTGGTGGTTACAAAGAGAAGATTTTTTTTTCTTTTTTCCAGAGAGGCTTTTCCCCAAAAGAAAAGCGATAGCTAAGAAAGAACTGAACAAGGTGACCTCGTTATTGAGAGGGAGATACCTGCTGCAATGCAGTTTTTAGATGCTTGTATCTAAAAAACTTTAAGTTGTGAGGTAGGGAGACAGACTCATAACACAAGGGTACATTTCATTGCCAACACTGTGGTTACTAGCAGAGAATTCTGCAAGCTAATTATTATTCAATCTGATAATTTATTCTTTCTTCAGAATAAAAGGATTCCCCTCTGGGTACAGCTCCTTCTTCTCCCTCAGGTATCTGACATTGCCAAAATTGAAGGCCATAATTGAATTAACAATGGATAGGAACTGTGAATGAAAATTAACCATTCAGAAACAGATGTTGATGCCACAGAAATGCAGATACACCCCATGAAGCATCAGTGGCTGTCATGTAGATGGGAAAACGCAAAGACATCTTAACTTAGAATTATGCACCAGATGAGATAACAGTCTGCAGACCACCATTAAACAAAGTGCTTTAGCACATGCTTAGATTTCATTAATCTGCTTTGCCATATGCTTAAATTTATTCTGTACTGGTAACATTACTAGCCAAAAGGTATACACTTTCACACTAGTAAATTTTCCCTGACTGCTAAACCACCTTCGATATCTGTGATTTCTTGTGGCATACACAAAAGCAATGCCTAGATTTCATGGAATCACAGAACTGTTAGGGTTGGAAGGTACCTCTGGACATCATCTAGTCCAGTCTTCCTGCCAAGGCAGGATCACCCAGAGCAGGTGACACAGGAACATGTCCAGGTGGGTTTTGAATGTCTCCAGAGAGGGAGACTCCACGACCATCCTGTTCCAGTGTTCTGCCAGCCTCAATGTAAAGAAGTTCTTCCTCATGTCAAGGTGGAACTTCTTGTGTTTTAATCTATGGCCATTACTACTGTTGCTGAGCACCACTGAGAAGAGTTTGGCACCATCCTTTTGACACCCACCTTTGAAATATTTATATGCATTAATGAGATCCCCTCTCAGTATTCTCTTCTCTAGACTAAACAGGCTCAGGATCTTATCTCCTCGTGAGATGCTCCAGACTCCTAGTCATCGTTGTGGCCCTCTACTGGACCCTCTCCAGTAGTACCTTGTCTGGACACAGTACTCCAAATGTGGCTTCATTGACCTGCTGGCTGCACTCTTCCTGATGCACCCCTGCATACCATTGGCCCTCCTGGCAGCAAGGGCACACTGCTAGCACACTTATCATCCACCAACACTCCCAGATCCTTCTCTGCAGAGCTGCTCTCCAGTAGGTCAGCCTCCAACCTGTACTGGTACTTGAGGATATTCCTCCCCAGGTGCAGTGCTCTACACTTGCCCTTGTTGAACCTCATTAGGTTTCTCTCCGCCCAGCTCTCCAGCCTACCAAGGTCCCACTGAATGGCAGTGCAGCCTTCAGGTGTATCAGCCACTCCCCCAGTTTTGTATCATCAGCAAAGTTGCTGAGGGTGCATTCTATCCCTTCATTCAGGTCGTTGATAAACAAGTTGAATAAGACTGGACCCAGTTGTGAGGTTTTAACATACCTGTTCAGTCCACCTCTGTTTCCACAAGTGTCCCAGAATCACTTACGTAGGACGGTGTTTTGGGACGTCATTGAGTGCAGCCTTCCCATTGGTCTTTGAACACTGCCAGGGATGGAGATTCTCTGGGCAACCTATTCCTGTATGTAATTAACGTCAGAGTAGAAACTTTTCCTTAGAGTTACCCAGAATCTCCCATTTCAGTTTAGGACCACTGTCCCACATCCTTTTGTTGCGCATCTCAGGAATAAGCCTAGCTTTATCTTCTTGATAATCTCCTCACAGATCCTGGAATATTTTTTCCAGACTCCTTTTCTTGCTTTTAACAGAAATATATTCACTCCAAATATCTCGATTTTAGTATTAAGAGTAGGAAGCCTGTGCACTCCCATGAAGGTCATTAGTCCAACTGCACTGCTCGCAAGTATTTTTGATTGGAGTTGACATGAGAGTGGTAGACACATTACAGTCTTAAAAGACAATAAAGAATGTAATCCCTGAGCACCATCTGCTCTTGGGATGTTCGGTTATAGCAGAGAGAGAGTGTTGAGGTAATGTAATCAGTTGTTATCAACACGAAGAAAATTCATATTGCTAAGTCAATCACTTCCCACGGTTAAGCTGAACAGTTCTAGCTAAATCTTGTATATCAGTGTAATACAGCATTTTCCCTGGAACCCCCGATATTACCAAATATTATCATTCTTCTTCTCTGACCCCTTTTTAACAGTAAATGTCAAAAATCCATACAGTTGACAACAATGCCCTGGTAGATGCAGAATTAACAGTGATACTGTAAGGGACTGGAAAAGCCTAAGCCATTTCACAAAGGGACTGAATTGAAGAGATAACGTATTTTCAAATATAACTGAGGCCAGAATACAGATGCTCACCTTCTACAACTTCAACTATTGCCAGTACTCAGATGTGAGCAGAAAGGACCATTATTAAATTTACCTCTAAAGGATTCTAAAAACCCTTCAGACTTGGTCAGCCATTAGGTGTTCAGCATTCAGATTTTTTTTTTTTTGGTAGTAGATAATAATTTATCACCCACTATCACACAATTTTTACTGTTATTTACATTCAGTTTAGGTTTAATAATATTGATTTTTACCTGCTATATTTTTAATTGTATGCAGTAAAATATTTTCTTTTCAGAGGAGGCTCTGTCACAGAGTACCGACTTCCGATATCTGTTAGTTTCCCTGCTGAACTTTCTGTAACTCAGACAGGGAGTGAAAAAAATCCCATACCCCCAAACTAGCACTGAAATCCATTTAATACTCAAAGAGAAAAGTTCTTACTACAGCACTCTGGTGAAATTCATCTCAATCAAGCCAGTAAGATGCTTTAAGAAATACAGTGTCACTTAGTAGGTAGAATAGAATCCCAGAATTTGAGAGATGTGGGCTAATACAATAAAGCTGAACAAAGAGTTATAATGCAGCAATAATTCAAGGGTGATGCATAGGCACTCTGCAGCAGACATCACCCCAGTAGATTCCAATATTACACAGATGGGGCCACTTTGGTCATTGGTACAAGAGAATAAAGAGGAAACACTGTGAGACTGAAGAGGAATATGATTCTATGAATTGATTAAGCCAGAATTACTAGGCATTGATGAATCAATGCTTTGTAGCATACAACTGTAACTGCTGGGGGAAGACAAATCCTGGAAAAAGTCTTCAAGGCAGCAGTGGCTGCTTTAGTTAAAGCTAGAACATTTTATACAAAACTAAACCGAAAAATTAGGATAACATGATGTGCTATGAAAAGACAGTTGATAGGATCCAAGAAAAATCCAGAGAGAAAAAAAAAAAAAGGAAAGAAGAAGAAACAAGATTAGAAAAAAAGTAAGATCTTGCTGTAGGGTAACTAAATAGTATGGGGGCTGGCCTTTTACAAGGCAAGTCACATAAAGTGTTCATAATTATTCCTCTAAGTCCCCTTAGTTCTTCATGTCTAATGGCTGACCTTGAAATTCAAAACATTTCATTACCCCTTCCAGGTGTTAGATGGTAGACAAATATTTTAAACCACAGTAATATTCATAAAAATACTAAAAAATCAATCCATAAAGTGCCAGTCTATGAGACCATCATACAGACAAGCATTTGAATATTTTTTCTTTTGTAAACTACAAAAATATGGCACCCTGTAGAAATATAAAGCTTATTAAATTATGCACAAAGTATTTAAAATTTTGACCAAATTTGGAATCCATATTAACAGTATTTTAAAATACTTTTGCCTTTTTTTTTTTTTTTCCTGGTCAAAAATTTATTCACAAAAGCTTGGGAATTCTTTAGCTTGCTACAAAATCCCCATATAGCATCAAAGTCCTACCTGGAAAAAAACCCAAACAAAACTAGAATGAACACACACATGTACACACTCCAGCTTTGTTCTGTTCAGTGACAGAATAAAGATAAATGAACACACAGCAAGTGAAAATACTGCTGTGGTCTTCCTCAGCTTACCGCTGTCGTCAAAACAGCAGAAAGTTTTACCAGCTTCTTATTGATCCCAGTTTAAGCATCAGCTTCTGATAAGCAAATGTCAAAGAGAAACATTATATGTTTTATTGTTGACCATTTAATATAAAGCAGAAGAATTGTTTTACAGTACACAAAATTATTAATACTACATTGCACACAAACCCCTGAAGTATCAGACCACTGCAGAAAGAAGTTTGTTAAGGCTGAGGATGAAAAGATGGATTAAGATTTCAAAGGAAAGAAAAGTAATTAAGATGTTTGGGAGAAAAAAAAACAACTCTAAGAAAATTAGCTTTGTAGCTAACTTTGTAGCTAAAAACACTTCTTGTGGTTTCCATAAAGCAGCAAAATAGATATTAACATATTAACAAGAGCACATCACAACAGCTAGGGGCAACAACAGAGAGCAGGAACCTCATTGGAAGAGTTTTATTTAGGGTCAAGGTTCTCCTAGATGATCATTCATCAGCTGCTGTAGTAACTAATTAAAAATCTGGACATATACTGAAAAAATCTGAGAGCAGAACTGTTGACACTTACCAAGCACAACATATTGATTCAGAATCAAACTGGATGACTTCAGAATTTAGAAATACCTAAGTAATCCAATTAGACTCCTTACATTGTCTTCTCTTCCAGACACCATTAAGATGTGAATTTAAAAAGAGTTTTGTGATTATCATATCCTGCTATAGAGTATTACTTGTTTCTTAAGAATTATGAGCAGATAAAAATCTCACTTAGTAATGATTATTCTTTTTCTCTTTTTTTCACAATGATAATTTGGTATTTTCCTTTCCTTTCTGAAAGATAAGTATTTTTTCTAAAGCAGTTACCTACAAGCTAACAGATTGACCTATGAATTTGTTGTTATCTGTTTGTCCAAGCAAAGGTTGTAGGATGAGAGTTACTAAAAAAATATATTTTACATAATCTTCATTATACAGAAGTAATCCATAAGTATTAGATATCATCCTCTGCAAAAAAGTTCACAAAAATCCACATAATTCCAAACTGTTCATAAAGCTGATGCAGGTTGTACTTTTAACTGATGCTAAATAAACTGTTTAAAAGGATTTGACTGTTTCAAAAGCTAATTATTATTTCTAAGATACTATATAAGCTTTGTATATTTCATACTACACATTTGCAGATGCTGGAATAGAACAAATTTACAAAGAATTTAGCTGTTATGAGAAAATCCACCTAAAAGTTTCCTTTAGTAACAGTGAGAAACAAGATAGCAAGTAAATCTTTCCCAGGTCAGAATGTTACTGACAGATATGAATTAATTTTGGATCTCCGATATTCAGTAAAACACAGAAATCCTGTGGTAAACAGGAAGCAACACCACTTCATAGCCATGAATTACCATGAAATAAACCTGATTTTTTTGACCTGTAGCTTTTTGAAGGTCATATTTACAGAGGCCCACAACATTAGACATGATAAGAATGATTAAATTATCATTAGTCCAGCTGGATTTGCTCAGGCAAGAATAAAAACATAGACTATAAGTCTTATTTTAAGAACAGAATCCTCAAAGTTTCTTACCTAAGAAGGAAACTAAGGCAGTTAAACTACCAACATAGCAACTATTTTTTTCTGAGAAGTAATTGAAATGTGAGACTAAAGCTCTGGAAGCAAAAGCTCCTTTCTTCAAGGGTTTCTGTGAAGGATTCAGATTCCCAGAGAAGGGTTTAATTAAGACTTTGCCACTGCTAATATTTTTGACATTGTAGTCTTTTTGTCCAGCTGAATGGCTGGCTTTTTCATAGAAAGTCATAAAAAGGAGGTATTTATCAAAGAACAAGAAGCTGCATGTTTGTGAATTTAGTATTTTAAGTACTAAATATATGTTTAAATACTAAATATCTGTTTAAATGCCTTCCTTTACAACTGCAGCCTTTTTGTAACTGAATTTATGCACCAAAAATATGTATAGGAAAAGGAGACATTACATTTCCAAATTCCAAAGTTATCCTCCATAAGAGGCACATTCACTAAGCATTTTCTCCACTGAGCCATGGCAAGTCAGATCTGCTCCTTACACATATGAGGGGGGTACAAAACGAATTGGATAACTCATTCTTGAAGTTCCTGCAAAATTCAAGGAACTGGCCCCCTGAAAAAAACTCAGAGGTTGAAGGTGTATACCCTGAACTTCCCATTAAACTTTACAAACATAGATACAAACCAAACCAAGTAACATTGGCATAGAGAACTGCAGCAACAAACCTCAGCAAAGTTTCCAGTCCTGTACTTTCTCTCACATCTATTGCAGTGTCTCCATCTAGGAGCAGATCTTCATGCCTGGTCACTCTGTCTGCATCTGTAAAACTGTTCAGGTGATACTCTTTGGAACTCAAGCCAACTAGCACAGCAGTGCTCATATGCATGTGGTTATTCTCTCTTGTTCCCAAAACAAGGCAGTACCTTCCAAACGCTACTGGCTTGTGCTGAAACTGAACTGTGCCCAGACACATCTGCAAGAATGACACCCAGCTCCCCCTAAAACTGAGTTTGGAACCATGCTAACTAATTATCTGCAGAGCCTCGGTATGGCAATATTTATGTTAATTAAGGGCCTTACTAATACGGTTGTTACTATTACCATAATACTGTGTTCCACCCCAGTGCAGAGATGAGGATGTAACCGTGTTTTGCAAAGAACTAAATGAGCCTCAAAGTACCCATTCAGAGAAGGAAGAGGGTTTTACACAATTTACAAACTAGGAGACTGTGAGATCAAAGGCTGCACAATATACTTCTATTCAAGTATATGGTAGTAAAGAGTCAAAGATAAGGGATGGGATTCCTGATTCTTATTGCTCACATTTAGCTGCTGGACCACTTTCTATGATGCTAAATTATTCATAATTTCTCACAGGGAAGGCAGGCATGCACCCAAAAGAAAAGCTGTGTGCAAGAAAAAGAGTTATCTAAGTAGTCACACACTCTTTCAAAAGAGTTAGCTAACTGACAAAAATATGCTGCTGTAACACATTTTCATGTGTAGGCAGCAATTCTTCTCCACATCCTAGGGCTGGAATCCTGTGTGGGGAAAACTGAACCGCTTGGTGTGTGTAAAAGACAGGCCCCATTAACTCTTGGACATCTTCTCATTTCTTGGTCATAAATCCTATTACCTTGTATTACAAACTGCCATAAAACTCACAGATAAAAGATAATTTATGCTCAGTGTACAGAAGCTAATGTTTCTGTACTCCTGAGAAGCACAAAACCAGAAAATGAGAAAGTATGTATGTGAAACCTTAAGCCATTCATATTGAGCATGGCTAGCATGATAAACACAACTCTAAGGGTCTAATGCTTTTCAGCCAGGGTATAGTCTAATAGTAATTGATATTACCAAAATTTCAAGCATAAAATGCATGAACTGTTGTATAAAATATTCTGCTTATAAAGAGGGATTACTCATTAAAAATTCAGGCTTTCCTTCCTCTCCCACTACAGAAAGAAATATGACCTCTATTCGGTACACAGGTACATTTTTTTTTTTTTTAAATTTCAACCATCACATTAGAAAATGCTTCAGAACAAGCATCACCTCCTGGAATTCTTACAAAGTCTCCCTTTTTCTGACTCCTATCCTAATTAGTGTTCCATGGCACACAAAAAGTAACAACCCTTGGAGTTGGCAAAATCAAAGGCAACTTAATCTTCTATTTGCTTTTTCTCTGAAGCAATTTAAAATCTTCAGGCTTTGCCACTGATTTTAACTGTGTTGGTTATCTGCTCAAAGGAATATTTTGCTTTAGTGAAGACTGAGCAAAAGTGCTCATTTAGGCTGTTATTAGTTTTCCTTTCCCATTCAGACAAGAGAAAATCTTTCACTGTCAACTTATAACTTCTGGACCTACAAATTAGGTTCTCATTTCTTGGGCCCTTCCAGAGGGGCACCTCATTTCATGCCTGCTTTTTTTAAAAAAAAAAATACTTGCTTAGTAATTTGACATATATTGGAATTCATTTATCTAAACTTAGATACCTACAGCGTATATAGTTAGATCTCAGCCTCCCACCCATTTCTCCATAGAGACCATGGAGACAGATATTTATGGGGTGTAATTATTCCCATCTTTTTTTTTCCATTTTCGTTGGAGGAGCTCATCCTTAAAGGTCAGAAATGAACATTAGAGAGTTTACTTCCTTGTAGTTTTCTTCACTTTCCATGCCAAAACATTTTTATCTATATATTTCAGAAACTCGCACTGTCTGTCCATCTATTTCCCAAGAAATGCCTCAATACTCAAAGTGCCCATTACTCTGACATTCAGTACTTGGATAATTTTACTGGCTGATGAAAAAAGGCTTTGTTTACCTGGTCCCCCTTGCTTGGTTGTCTGCAGTGGATCCCAAATCAGACATTGTCCTTGCTGTCTTCCTCCTATCACCCTGAAGACTTTCGAGAAGTCTATAATCATGTTTCCTACAGCATGTGGACCCTTTACAAGTGTGTTAAATACTAATATATTTCTTCTGCTGTAACCCTATATATCAACACTGTAATAATGTGAAATCACTCTCTTTCAAAGCAATTACTTAATAGATTTTATGGTGTACTTACATACGTACTCACACCATCCTCCTCTTAGTTTCTGCATTAGTAATTAAAAATTCAGCACCTTGACTTGTTACTCCCCTTTGTATCCTTCCTAGGGCTGTTATGGGATTACCAGTTTATCTGCTGTATCCAAGTATTTTAGACTCTGCCTAGGTACACATGATAGACAACCACACTCCTGATATTGTGAACAGAGGGCTAATGTTCTTTTGAAGCAAAACCATAATTATATTTTGCTCATATATATTATCCCAAAATCCAATACAGATCAGATTCTTCTTCCCCAAGAAAGGTTTCAGATCTACATTTTATAGAAAAAGAAACATGCTCTTAACTTTATAGTTTGCATTAGCATTTGAATTTCAAAACCTTGCTTCATTTGTTGCAGTTTCCAGAGACTTGCATTTTGAAAAGTCAGTGGTCTCCCACTGTGTTAAACTCCCTCCTACCTTGATTTTAAATTACAAAGGGGAGAGGAGGGAAAAGAGAGAATGTCATGATTGTGGCTGTTTGCAAGAGAAAAATACCAGGCTGAACTTCATACAAAAAAAAAAAAGCACTTCCAAGCTTAGGATCCTTGTATTTTTCTGTGTATAAACTACTCACTTGATTTTTATCTAAACTATGTTATTATCTGGAGGTACCACGACAGTTGACTGAAGATGCTGACAGTGACAGGTTTAAACAACAATCAAAAGCAATTTTGTGTCAAAATTAGCACAGAGATTGTTTAAATGGCCTGCCCCCATATCTGCCCTTTATTTCTGTACACCACAAACAGCCTGAAGTTACAGAAGTCAGTTACTGGCAATACAAACTGACAGGCAGGTACGGCAGAAAAAAAATTATATCCTGTAGAACTCTCCCCATCTACAAAAAATATTACGTGCTTCTTGTACGGCATTATTAAAAACAGAACAAAGAAGTTTTCAGCAAACAGAAGCAATTAACAACCTCCCATTTCTATTTAAAATGCACAGATTGTGATTTTTTTCAAGTTATAAAGGGTTTAATTATTCATGGAAGGTTCTTGTGAAAGCAATCTTAGGCATGGCATTTTAAAGCTACTTACGGAAAAGACGAATTAAAATAATTAAAAGTCTTTCCAGTCCGAGCAAGAGCTTTGTAAGCTAAACTAGGAATTCTCCATCTTATCTTCGACATGTTCTTAAAAATATACTAAAATAAATTTAGAGTGGTTGGTGAAGTACTGCAATCACAAATCAATCACAAGAAGTTTCTCCTCACTTTCAGATTTTAACCAAAGTTATCGTTTAGCCCTCTTTCCCCCTCATTCCTGCCTCTATCCATTTAGCTGTGTAACTAATGATCAGAGTAATTCCTCATCACACTGACAAAAGACCTCCTGTGCCTACTATCTTTCCTGCAGACACAGTGCTTCAAACTGTTAATAGAGTATCTGCCCCTGTGGCTTTAAATCTATAAACTCATAGAACCTCATTAATGCTTTTCTCGAATTACAATGAAACACACCTGGTGCAAGGTTTAGTCTGTGAATGTTATTTATTTTAATGAAATAAGCTTTCCAAGAGAAATTGGGAAAATTAGGTAAGCTTCTAGAAACCTCGACAACAGGAAAAGATATTTCCAAACAAATAAATGAATCACTATTAGAGAACAGTGTTTGATGTTTAGATTTGCCTTTAATTTAAATCTTAGAAGCAGAAGATCAGCAAGATCTTTTGCGTGTGTTGTTTTATGAATCAATAAATGCAGTAACAGACCTGAAAAACCACAAAAATAACACATCTTAAAGAAATTCTCTTGCTGATGCTATATGGATTCCCATCATGATGAACTGCACCACTGGGACTGCATAAGAGCTCTGCCTGATGTTTATGTCAGGAATTCCCTCATATCATCCTCTTGTGTCTTTCTTTTATTCTTCTTATTGCAGACATCCTTATTGCTACTCAACATGCAAAAGGGCTATGTGCTAAATTTAAACTTACTGGAACGGAATTTAAAGGGTTAATTTTACTTTTTTCCCCATTTATAATCAAAATCCTATATTTACCCAAATTCAGTTTTCATAGTTTCTGTTTTTCTTCTTTCTCTGCTTTAAAAAAAAACTATTCTGAACAAATTCAACAAAATCTTTTCCAAGGCAGGAATGCAGATCCCATCATTTGCTGTTCATTTGTCTGCAATGTATATTATTAGGCCCTGACCCTACAGAACAGAATTGAAAAAATGAGCACCTAACGGTGCAAGACCTATGGTGTCAGGGTGGGCGGAAGGTCAATTTTATTATGAAGTAACTTTTCACAACACTTACAGGTTGAAGCAGGTAAATCAGTGAGCACTCCTGGATAACTATGACTGGAAAGGGAGTGATATTTGTTGCATGAAAAAGCGTTTCCACTGATGCCATTGTTTGGTCAAAGCGTCCTCCAAGTCCGCCCAAAGTCACAATCACATCAATCTAAAAGATAAAACAAAAACAGTCACCGAGAAAACTCTCAGGAATGATCTCTAGACCCTGAAAATCCACAATAAAATCACTTTGGGAAAAAAAAAAGAAAAAATAACTACTGACTATAGAAAAGAGAATGTCAAATACAGTTATTTACTCCCATTACCAATAAATACCATTATGTGATTTTGAGGCTGAGTAAATTCACATGTGGTACTTTTTAAAAGGATGCAACCATTCTCCATAAAATACAGGTCAGTCTTCGAAGGTATTTATCTGTCTGCCCTAAATATATGGAGCCTAAGATCTATCACTCCATATCTAAGCTCCTCAGGTAAGTGTGGTATATCTGAGCCATAGTATTTCCAGTTCTTCACATCATTTCAATATTATCCTCACGGTTTATAGAGCAAATAAAGGAAATTTCAGGTTAGGGCCATTATATGTCATTCTCATTCCTGTCACGCAGCATTTCAGTGTACAAGCAATACCCCTGAAAGGCTGGCTCTGCCCAAGATTAGAAGTACTGCTGAATAGGAAGTTCCACCCTAAGCAACTGGGACATCATCTCTGTCAGGGACAGAGACAGGCACAGGAGCGCTCTCCTGTCCCAGTCCCAGATACACAGAAAGTGCTATCTGACTGTTTGCAGTAGGCCATGGTGTTGGACTGCTCCTGCTCAGTTCCCTCACACAAATGTTCTAGACTTTGAATACTTTATTTCCTATAATCAGAAAGGGAGTATTTAAAAGCCTTGGTTAAGAGCTTTCAGGTTCTCAGACCTCATTGAATGCAAAGTATTATTATTATTACTTCCATAATGTTGATCAGTTTTGTTCATTAATTGTATTTTAAAAAGCTACCACTAAGTCATATCTAGGGCCCTAACACATTGCAGCTTTAAAGTCTTTAGAAGCTGCCTTGACATTGGCCATCTGGTGAAGTTTTCAACTTTATAGAGCTTAAGTCTATGGCTGCTGTGATTACATGAAATTTTACTCAACCCAGGAGCCACATAATGGTGCCCTGTGAATCTGGAATGATGTATTAATAGCATCAGCTTCTATTTTTATTACCAGGTCTAGGGCTTTATGATTCTGTTGAATATTCTTTTGCATGAAAATTGTCTTTTCCTTCCTTGAAGAAATATACCATTTTTCTCACCACCAGGAAAATACCTGAGAGGCCAGAATGGATCAATATAACACATTATATTAGCAGCAAACACTGAAACAAAAAAACTATCCTTGTACTGCTGACAGCATGTATTTTCTGTGCAGATTACAGATCACATAGACCTAACATACCACCAATAGAATATGAATTGTAGCAAAACCTATTCTTAAACAGAAGATAAAACAGCAAAAAGTAAAAAGCATGTGTTCCCAGCTAAGCCACAATACCATAATATATTTTCCCTTTTATTGATTCCACCGTAGAAGCAAACTGCTTTTGTTTGATTGGTGACGACTGTGAGTTAAAAGGGCGGATCAATTCTCTGAAGATAAAACTATTAATAAGACCCATCAACACCAGTTCCCTACCAGACAATCAGCAGCAAAATTCTCCCATCTTCCCCCAGTAGAAGCCATTAGGGAAATCTGCTACACTAACCTGGAACCACAGTGAAGTTAAGGTGTCTGGCAAAGGATCAGGATCCACATGTATGTTGTTTTTCTTCTGAGCAATGGGACTGAAGCTTAAATATTAGCCTAGCCTCATCTAGAAGAAACTGAGCACCTCTCTATAGTTTCTTGGTGTATATGTCTCATCATACATGAACTTGTTTGTTTTGGCTTTGATGTTTTGTACAGTTTGAAAGGTAAGAATGAAGGAAACACAGACTCCCTTTGACTTGGAATTAAAATGATGCAGTAACATTCTGAATGTGTCTTCTTTCTCTTGTAAAACTGCCAGTATGTCAGAAAAATTCTGCTCTGTTATTCACACCCATGTACTTGCCATGAAGTACAGGACATATCTCAAGCAATGAAGTGCTCAGTGACTGCAGCTTTCTGTGGTAGAGATAGCCAGAGCCATGCAAGCTGAAGAAAAACATAACAAAAAAATACTTCTGTATTTTCTAGTATGACAGAAGTGATCCCAAAGTCCTGCTCCTTATTCAATGGCAACAGTGCAGTCTTGTGGATTGCTTCCCAAAAAGTAAGAAAATAAAACCAATCTAGCATGGAGTAGATACATTGAAAAGGCATTCATAAACCAGAGGTTTGGGGTTGAGGTATTTTGGGAGAAGGTTAATAAAGATATCTGAAAAGGAAACGTAGCTACTACTTAGGATACTTGCATGGATTGTGAAAACGAAAAACACAAGTATGTGACAGGTATGCAAGCAAACCCAGCTGGAGTACGAGAGCAGCAGACTGAGAGAAAAGCTAGAATTCTGCACTCCTGCCTTTCACTGGATAATCTTGCAGAGGCGACAGGCATACAGACATTTAGGACTTTCAGAGCCTTTATTTGAAGGTCTAGGTATACACACTTTGTTTATTTAACAAAAACACAGAGAGACTAAGTGCAACAAAAGTCTCAAGAGCTTTTCCATCCTAAAGTTAACATCTCTGTTAAAAAAACCACACAAGCCAAGAATTACAAACTAACAAAACAATCCATTCCTTCCCTGCAATCACTACTCCTCTCACTCTGTCAAGCACTTAAGAAAATGGATGCACCAGGAAAGCACATACACGACTCTTGGTCATTCTACAACCTAAGACAAAGTGAATACCAATGCACAAGACACATATATTCCCACACTACAGAGACAAAAGGTCATTCATTTTTCTACTATGATTTCCTGTATAACACAGGTCTCAGAATTAATACCATTACTGCTAATGAGCCCAGCAGGTAACATTCGACTAACACACTGTACTTCAATTGAAATGTCCATGCTTCACTTAAATGTCCCATCACCAGTCCCTTTACACAATTTGTTTTCACACAGTGCTATTCATTTCCTGAAAAAAGGATATAAAATCGTAAATAACTACAAAGAACAGCTTAGATCATTGCAGGCACATTCTCTTGGACTATCTATAACCTGACTTAAATGTAATGCACAGCATCTTTAAAGACTATGAAGGTTTAATTTAGAAAGAGTTGAAGATCTAAGGGTATGACCCAGTCATATTTAAATGATACAGCTATATGTTATTATCTCTTAAAAAAGTTTTAGAAGTCACTACCAAACACCAGAGCAGTTAATGGGAGAAGGGAAGCATAAAGGAAGACTTTGTGCTTGCATTGCAGGGAGGTATTTCTTCCTTCTTACCCAAGCTGTAATTTAGAGGGTACAGTAACCAAGGGGAGCTGAGGCTTCCACCACATCAGAATGAAATTGCTCAGATTCCTGCTTCCATTCTCACAGAGACTATTGAAATGGACAACCTGCTGTAACCTTTGCAGGCTTGCTGAATACGGTCTGTTAAAACTGGTCCAGCTGACATTCCTGTTTCTGGCATGAATAGGTTAAACACAAAGAATATTTTCACTGTATGACTGAGGAACATGTATCTAAGGATATAGGAAGCTGGGAACTGCCCGGAGTGGGTGAAAAGTGTGTAATATCATTTGTTGTAATGTCAGCATCGCCATGACATACAAGAGTGAAGTCCAAGGCTCAAACTGACAGCAAAGGATGCCCACTCTTTTCAAAACC
This sequence comes from Manacus candei, assembly GCF_025592945.1. Taxonomy (NCBI): domain Eukaryota; kingdom Metazoa; phylum Chordata; class Aves; order Passeriformes; family Pipridae; genus Manacus; species Manacus candei. The sequence goes on from NW_026138143.1 coordinate 116,545, forward strand.
ATGCTCATTATCTCTGATAAGAAATACTCTCCCCAGGGAGAGGACAAACAACTCAGAGGACTTTTTTCCATATGATCTCACTTTCAGTCAGAAAACTTGCAAACAAACATGCTTAGGGTTTGGAGAAGTGGGTAGGTGAAAGGAAACACATTTACTGAAACAGCACTGAAAGAACTGCAAAAAAGACCTCCCCTGAAGGAAAAAGGGAAGATGTTGTAAAAGCTCTAAAGTCATGATTAAATTCCTGCCCTCTGAGACCATGGAGACTGTCCACTGCTAATATCCAAGACATTACTATGCCAATTACAGGTCAGAAGTCAGATAGCTTCCTTTATCACCTCACTTCACTGAAATCTTTACATCTTCCACAGCCTTTCTTTATTTTCTGTCATTCATAAGCCTACTCCTTTAATTTTTGAAGGAATATGACATAGACGATAAAATTATTGTAGTAACATGCATGTACATTGGAAGCATGTTTTATGATGAAATATCTATATATTGAAGTATATCATATGTTGAAAAACAATCAAGTAGTAATGTGAATACTAAATTTAATATTGCTTTATTGCTTCATCACTTCAATTTTGACCAGTTTACCAGAAAAGCATTTTTTTCTTCATAAGGCAATTTGTCAAATTAGGATGTGGTTTAAAACTCCAGATATATCTTTTCTAGTCTTTGTATCAATACTGAAGACTTTAAAACACAGCAAGCACTTCCCTTGACAACAAATGGGCCAAAGTAGATTTTAGCTCATTTGTCCATAGCTGTATCAGAGCTCTTGTGCTGGCCAGATCACAGTCATTTTTTTATATCATCCTCAGAATTGCAGTGTAAATTTACTGAACTATTAAAATCCTATTACCCAATGTTGAATATATAGCAAGTTATTATACATTTTCATTGATTCTACTAGCTCTCTAGCTCAGTGTCTTACATGAAGGTATGGCATTCATTTCCTATAGGAATGATAAGCTGAACCACACAGCAGCATCTGAACTTTGCTCAGGTAGAATCCCCTTTACTCTAGCCAGAATTTGTTGTTTCAGACATCTGACTCTTCACGGGAACAAGAGCTCTCAGCCAAAGGCTGCCATCCTGTCTGGGTACCTTCAATCAGCTCCATCCTCACCTCATTGACTCCACTTATCTTTATATTATATTGTTCCAGTTCCTTCACAAAGCATTTCTTGCTTCTTACCTTCATTTTCTTACATTCCTATCCAAGTGCTTTCTCTATTTATAACCCTTTTTATTTCAAATAAGAGGTTAATTCTTTCTGCTAATGACAGTAAGTATGCAAACAGATTGCATTTGTCTGCTTAAAGCAAGTAACATGTATGACGGTAAGATGGAAATGAGAAAGATAATCTCAAAATCCAGTAACAGATCTGAGTAGCTGGAAACATTTTAAACCTCGTTTTACTACTGACTTGTATTTACATCTTTGGTCAAATGACCTTATTTCATTTCAGTGCTTTGGCTTTGCTCTTTCTTGCAGGTAAATGGAATGTTTGAGAGTCTATATAACATCATCTGGCATTAATTTTGTGGAACATAAACTTCATAACCATTGTCTTAATTCTTTCTTACTTAAAGAAACCTAATCTAAAAAAAATCTACAGAAACTGCTGGACTCCAAGCAATCTGAATTTGACTGATTGTTTTTTTGCTGAATATTCGTGTTATGACCTTGATCAAACAGTACTCACTGTGTCTCAGATGGAGTAAGGACACAAATAATTCCCACTCTGCTATTGCTGGTCAGCTGGAGAAAGCTCTACAATTCCTTCTGCATGTGAGATCAGGGTCACTGGAATTCCTTATTGCCTCACATTTTCTGGGTGAAAGGCCTGTCCCCACTCCAGACTGTTACCATGCTGTTGTGAGTAAGTAAAAGTGCACTAAAACTCTTAAAGCAATTTATTCATTGAGGCTTTGTAGGAAAGTGTGTACTGGTTTTGACCCAGACACATTTATTCTGTGCATGAATAAGGATTCCAGGACTATCAATCACGTGTCTGCTGAAAAATCATAAAATCTCCTCATCTTTTAAAGCAGTATGAAAAGACATTCACGAGCATCAGGCTAATCTTTCTGTTCCCATAACTGAACCACTGTTATCCACAGTTCTCACTGTGGTATCGCCCCCAAGGAAGCACAAACCCAATAACCAAACTATCATATCCCTAATAAAGGAAGTCCTGGATTTGTATTAGCAGCAATGCAGGAGGCCCTAAAAAGATTATGCTGAAATGGTCTAGCAACCCTCTTTAATGATCTGTGAACACTGTGTTGGGCACATGGTGTGGCTTTAATAATTTTGTATACTGCCTCCAAGAGTTAAAAAAAAGAAACACAAACTATCTAAAACCTCTCATCAATGAACAACTCAAGGAAGAAAAAAAATTATTCCATCCTCTTCAAGAGAATCTATTAATTGTGAGTTTTGTATTTTATATTTCACTTAACCCTGGCCGTCAATCTTTACTGTAGTAGCCTTTCTTCCTCTCCCTCCAATACATTTCCATGTTGTCACAAGATCAGCGGGTCAACAGAAGTACAACATGCTGGCTCCCAGCCAGCAGGGCCCCCACCCCACTGTGCTCATGCCTGTCATTCCATACCCTTCAACTAGAGCCAGTCTGCAGCCTGTGCTAAGGGTTGGCAGGTGGGAAGGGCACTGCATAAGGAAGAGGCTCTTTGCCGCAAAGAGTCTCCCTAAAAGCCTCCCCAAGGGATACAGGTCATGATCCAGACCAGGGAGCCTTGCCTGGTCTGTGGCTCCTGCTGCAGCCTGCTGGCAGATAGACAATCTTGTACAGGAAGGTCCCTGGCTACTCAGGACCTGATAGATCGGACAATGTTCTGCCTGCCAGCCCACAAACAGGATATATATCCTATATCAATAAGAGTGTGTGTGCCTTCGCAAATCTCCTTGGGCCCTGACAATTTCCTGTGACGTCCCTTACAGTTCTGTGGTGGGTTGACCTCGACTGGCTGTCAGGCACCCACACAGCTGCTCTCTCACTTCCCCTCCTCAACAGGACAGGGGGAGAAAATGAGATGAGAAAACTCATGGGTCAGGACAAGGACAGGGAGATTGCTAATTACCAATTACATCACAGGCAAAACAGATTTAACTTGGGGAAAATTAATTTAATTTATTGTCAATTAGAAATCAAGTTAGAAAGAGAAAAAAGAAAACTAAACCCACCTTTCCACCACCCCTCTTATTCCCAAGCCCAACTTCACTCCTTCATTCCTGACTCCTCTATTTTCCCCTTTCCCCAAGCAGCATAGGGGAACAGGGGACTGTGGTCAGTTCACACTACCTCCTCTCTGCCACTCCTTCCTTCACATACTCTGCTGCTACAGTGTGGGGACCCCTTCACAGGGTACAGCCCTTCAGGAACAAACTGCTTCTCTGTATGTCCCTCATATACTGTAGCTCCTGCCAGGAGCCTGCCCCTGCCTGGGCTTGACTTCACAGCCTGCAGCTTCCTTCAGGGCACATCCACCTGCTTTGGCATGTGGCCCTCCGCTGCCTGCAGTGTGGCTATCTGATCTACCATGGTCCTCCACAGGCTGCAGGGCAGACACCTGCTCCGGTAGAGATACCGGCACAGGCTGCAGCTCCCTCAGGAGAGACCCACTTGCTCTGATGGGGCTCTCCAGGGGAACTCAGTGGCCAGGGGCTCTCCAGGGGAACAGAGTGGCCAGAGCCTCTCTTGTCCCTCCTCCTGCTCTTCCCTCAGCACTGGCAAGGACGTTTCTCCCCTGTTTCCTGTCATCCCTCCCTGCCCGGGTTTGAGGGGTCAGCATGGGGCAGCAAGACCTCACCTCATTGACTTCCCTGCAGCCCCTGCCAGCACCTGGGCACACAAAACCCAATACAAGTCCCCACTTCAGGCTAACTAATAACCCTCATCACTTAGCTCCTTACTATTTCTGTTTCTCTAGAAGGTTGGGATGAATAGAAGATGTGTGTCTTGGCCACAAATCTCCCTTTCCTTCCCCACCACACCTTTGTGTGGTTTTGTTTCAGCTCCTGCTCAGATGCTGTTTTGGGACCCTTGGAAAGCCCACAAAGGAAGATAAAAAACCCCTGGGTTATTGCAAGGCAAGGGGGTAGGTTTTCTGTAGACAAGAGTGTCTATATGATATGCTCTGCCAGCAGCCCTCAGGCGCTTACATCCCCCCATGAACATGGAAAGCTGAATTCAACACTATTGAGAGGTGAGACCTTTTCCTGTGACTTCCTAAACCAGGTGGGTCTATTCCTTAAAATTAACTTTCTACCTATTTTTATTTCAATTCTGTCATATTAAGTTTAGGTGTCAAATTTTAAGGAAAGAATAACAGATTTTTAAGGGGAAACATTCCATACAAAATATGGAAAATTTAAAAATCTCAATTTCCATTATATATATAATTTTTTTTTTTATTATTTCATCTGAGTCAGAGGTAATGGCTCAGGCACTTTCGCTGCATATCATAGCATTTAGCAGTGAAGTCTGTATAAAAGACGCCACAAATAAGGAAGAGCTTTGGGAGACCTTAACTCTCCCACAGCAGCATTGCAGAGGACATAATTGCAAGAGGCACTTGTGCCTGGGTAGGGCAAGATGTTAGCTCTGCTGTTTAAAATATTTCAACTCGGGTTCACACAGGTCTGAAGATCTCCTGATAGGTCCCAACAGAACAGTAATATTTTCAGCTGGTCTGAACATTAATCTTCATGACGAACAAGGGGATAATAGCCTATCCTATTACACTCCAGGGACAGATATAAGACCTGAAACTAAAGATGGAAAATTTTTCCTGTGCCTCTCAGGCCTTATTCTGTGAATGGTTCCTCTTTTGAGTGATTTCTCTGAATACCTGGGCTGTACAGAATATTTTTTTTTTGGTAAGGGAAGACAGATTTGCAGAAAGAAGCCTTGAATTTATACATTTGTTTATAAGAGGTTGGATATATTTTTATATTGAAGAAAGTAGGTTATGATTTGGATGCCAATTTTCCTTTTCAGCATAGGTTCAGTATTTATAGCAGGTAATTTACACATAGCCTGAATAATTACAGAATCTATTTTATTTTTCTACACTGTCCTCTAGACTATATAAGTTTAGCTACACACTTAAAAGAAATGAAGCATGATTTCTTAAACTGGAGGCCCTTGTGAAGCTGTAAACATTTTATGTGAACATTTAATTTGAACAAAATATTGAGCTTTAATTGTTCAGTGCTTAATTGTTCAGTAGTTTAAAAGGGAAACTTGCTGAGTTCTTTAGGCAAGTTGAAGAGACCATCCCGTCAGTGAAAAAGTCAAAGTAACAGGTAGGTGATTTAATAACAAGCAGTGTGAGCATCAGAAGTAGCAAAGCCTGCTTTCCAGTGCAGCTCTGCTATGAAGACCTTACTTCTGTTGAGCTTGTACTACTGCCTTCTCTGACAGTGAGAATACTGTAGGGGCGTTTCAAATATTATGAGGCTGCCTCATTTTCACAATATTTGTGAAGAGTTAAATTACTGTAAGCCCCTCTGCCCCTTCTTGAACACCACTGGTGTCAGTGAAGCGGTGCAGAAATAGATGTCAGGGAAAGTCAAAGGATTGCAGAAGACAACAAGGCCTCAGGAATAACAGGCTAAACCATTTCTGCATAGCACCAGCCACACACTTTTACTTTCCAACAGCCTTAATACCTTCCTCTCCCCTCTGCCCCTAATACTCCTTTCTAGGTAAGGAAAAGAAAAAAAAAAGAGGAGGAGCCACCAGATTCAAAAGCTTTGACCACTATTGCAATCTCAGTGTTTCTTTTGGCTATTCAAAGGTCATACAATATTACAAAAAGAGGGAAAATGTCATGCGAAAAAAAGAATCCCAAACTGGTAAGGAAGCATTCTTATATGCACTACTGAGGTTAAATAAGTTTCCTTGAAGAGGATAAAAACAGAAGAGAAGGTAATTTGTTGATTGATTCATCTACTGCTTCAAGGAACAGATCACTGCAGTTCATGAAGTTATGAAAGTGCGCTCTCTAAAGCCAGTGTTTCTTACACTCACAAATGTAGAAAACTGCTAAAGTTTTTATGAAACTATCTCAACAATAGCCAAACCCCTGTCATTTATTCTTGACAAGCATCTCAATTTAGCAAGGAAGAAACCGTATTTGAGATGTAAAAAATGCCCTGACTATTATAATTCGCAGTTAAAATTTACCATACTAGCACAAATTTCTTAATATGCTTAATGAGAAACTTGAATACCATTAACTAAAAAGATTTTCATAAAAATACTCATAACTCATGGGAAATTTCCTAGCACCGCAGTATTCATGTGTCAAGCAGGAAAAAGAATCAAACAAGTTATTTATGAAAATCTCAGGCAACAAACTGAGCTCTCACTCTGTGAACTGCACAAAAATTCCTGGTGTCAAAAGTTATGGTTGTTCAGCATTTCCTACTACAATATCCACCTCCAAGACTCTGTCAATTCAAGTATGATAGTCTTTTGAGAATAATGGTATGTCAGTGTAGCCTGACTATTTTCCCAGCATGGAGGCAGTTACATCAGCAATACCTGCTATCAGGGAGCTCTGCTCCTGTAAAGCAGAAGGGGCTGGAAGGGAGAGAATCACATCTCCTATGAAAAAGAGTTGTAAACAGGACAAAACTGGTGGTTACAAAGAGAGCAGTACATCACCTGTAGTAACCTCACACTTTCTGTTTCAAATATATTTTGACTAAGTTGAGAGAACAGTAGCTGGCTTCCTTATTAGCTTCTGCAGTCCTGTTAATGAGCACATCCTTGATCTCTTAAATCCCCTGAACTGCCTAATAAACAGTATTTTTCCCCTTGTTCTTCCTCTCCCCAATGTTTGATACAGGGTTTAACTTTTTTAAACAAACAAACTGAAATCAATGTGTTCTTCAGAATCCTAGATCAAATACAAGCCCCAGTAGAATACAGAAGGATTACATAAGAAAATTTCTTTGTATATGATGCACTGTGTTCTTGCAGACACTCATTTAGCATGGAATTATTCTAACACAAAGATATACTTGGTGTGTCTTGCTATAGTGGAATAGGTAGACAGCTTGTTTCCTTGGCATGAAATTAGGGTGCTTCTCTTTGGGAACTGGCAAGTTCGGATATCCTGTATTGCACAAAATGCACTTTGTCATACCTTTAACAATGGAAAGCATTAAAATAATTCAGTAGGAAACATGGGTTAGACACTGCATTCTTGGAAGGTGGTCTTGAACCTTAGAGTTAAAAGGATATGTCTGAAAACCCTATAGGAGGGATTTACTCCAGTTGGAAGGTATTATGAAGTTCTACATTTTAGAAGTGGGAATTAACAGGATACACTTTAGATCCATTTGTTTCTTTTGGACAGGAAAGGTTCATGAGGAGGATTACTATTAATAACTCAGGAAAATCTTTTGATGCAGCACTTGGCATGATAAGAACCTTTTCATTACACACATTTAACTTCCCTGAAAATATATCTCATTTGCATTTTTTATTCTCCTTCCGCGAAGCATTAAGAAGAAAAACTCAATGGTGCCACAAAAACTGAACAGGTTTATTATCAATCCTGCCTCCTATATAGGATTTGGAGATAAAGCCACAAACTTATGGTCCTTCAGGTCCAGTGGTGGAGCACTGGAACAGATTCCACAGAGCAGTTGTGGATGCCCCATCCCCATAAGTGTTACAGGCCAGGTTGGATGAGCAGCCTGGTCTAGTTGATGGTGTCCCTGCCTGCAGCATGGGAGTTGGAATTAGAGGATGCTTGAGGTCCCTTTTAACCCAAATGATTCTATGGTTCCATGATTCTTATAAAAGCTTCATACTCCAGCTCCATGTCAGCTTCGGTATTTTCCAGGTCGCCTCTCCTATTTTGGTATTTAGTCACTTCCTTGTTCCCAAATTCTGGTGTGACTGTCCTCATTCCTAAGTTTTGCTTTAAAAGCCCTTCCCACTACTGTCCTGGATCCCCAAAAGTCTTCAGAAATGAAAACAAGTAGTGTTCCATCATGAAATTACCAGCTACTAACATGAGCAGCAAAATTACAACTCAGTCAGGAATGGAAGCCAATGTATTTAGTGCTAAAAAAAGTCAAATCATCAGGAATAACCTCAACTGATAGAAAAAAACCAAACCTAAGCCGAACAGAGCACAGTAGTTGCAATAATTATACCCTTTCTCTGTAGGACTGTTCTTTATATAAAAAAAAAAATATTCTCTTTTAAAGTATTTTCTAATTTCTGTTTTAGAGCATTTTCTGTTTTCCTTCAAGGTCTTTTTCCTCATGTAAGACAAAGCAGAGAGGGCTTAATAAGCTGTTTGGACACTGCATAGCTGAAGGTGGTAAATGAACATCACTTCATTGTCTTCGGCACTTCATAAACAGAGGACTGCACTAACATTATGTTTAGCCTCCCTCAACAGAAAAGAAAGTGGACTGATATGACTCTTTAAAAGTGCAAAGAGAAGAATGTTTGCATTCACTTAAAAGAATTAATATCCTAGACTGCTGACTGATTGAACCTTTAAAGTGTAATTTGAAAATGGAAATGTTAGTATAGTATGCCTTTATTGCCAAGGGTTTTTAGGAAGAGTTGGTTTGGATATTTTCCCTTTTTCATATTGACACTGGTACTTTTATCAATTTAAGCACACTAACATTAAAACACTAAAAGGCATGTAGGTTTCAATAAAATTCATTTTTTATATCTTCAACCCATATAACTAAATGAGCTGCTTTAACTTTTTTTAAGCAGAAAAGATAATAAAGTTAAATGAAAAGTCCCAGAGCTTAGTTTTAAGACTAAATGGTATTTTAGATGAAATAGTTAAAGAAAGAAGAGTTTGTAACTCTGAGATAAAGATAAAGGTTTAAATCTGTCTTTATATTATGAGGATTCTTCTTGGAGCTGCAAAATTGATAAACACACTTCCAAGTCTCACTGGTGTGAGCTGCTACAAGCTACCTGTGAGTCAGACCAGAGATGCTGTTATGGAAAGAGCATTTGATGAAGATTGGGAATTGGAGTATCGTCCCCAATTGTACCACTAGCATGCTGGGAGACTTTGGACAAGTTGCTTCTGTACTTCTGCTTTCTGATCTGCAAATGGAAGATAATAGTGTACACTTCTAATGTAAGATCTGCTGATCCCTAAATAAGAGATATTGTAAGCTTGCCTATCATTTTGCCAGTTCAGTTGGTTTCTTGAAATAGCTTGTGTTAAGATGAGAGAAAGTTAAGAACAGAAAGCAGTACCAGGCAGAAATAAGTTTATTTGAAGGCCTTGTAATGAAGAAAGGAAAGTATTCACATAACTGCAGGATGAATTAAATAGTGATTAAAGCAGTAAAGCTTTAATCTATTAGTGTGCACACCTAATAGACCATAAACAACGTGAAAGAAACACACAGCAGCAATAAAGGCAGAGTTATTAAGATATTTAAAAAGCACCACTAAGGGCAGAATGGTGCACTACCAGAAAATGTGTGCGTTTACAAATGTACTTGCACATACCTGTGTGTGCATGCATATTCAGAGTCATGCAGAAAGAGAAGAGAAATATCTAACAGCCTTTAGGTTGGAAAGAAACTTCAGGAGTCAGATTCTCTTGGTGGTACTTCACTGCTTCACCCATCCAATAGAATGCAATTCACAAATGAATTAGGGTTGCGGAGAGGGAAGATTAAGCCTGATTCTAGCTTGCAAAATTTTGTTCTAAAATCACTGCAGTATGCAATTATAAATACATATAATTAGGTGACTTAGATTTCATGAAATGACCCAAATGCTGCTTTCTGCATGACTTGCCTATGCAACAAAAATATGCAACGTAAACTAGAAATAAATGACTCTGAGTATTAAAACTAGTCTAAGAGTGTTTGTTTAGGAAATAAAGAAAAAGCAGTCACAAATTTGGCTAATTGTTCTAGAAGACAGAATTACTGCTGTTTATATCAAACAAGATGCTCAGGAACGAATGCATTTTTTCTCCCAAATTTGTATCTCAGTTAACCATCAACTCTAAATGCATATTTCCTTGTTGTAAAGATATTTCTAAGGCCTCTTCTCAAACTGAACTCTCTAAACACCTTTAAAATCAAAACCAACTTTTTTTGCAGCCTTCTCTCCAGATAGATACTGAGTAGCTATCTCATCTCCACTTCCCCTCAGGTGACATCCAAGAAAACTGCTTGACATGATTATCTTTCAGTACTCCATTCCTCTATTCAAAAGTTATTTGTTGAAAAGCTATTTGGATGATCAGGAAGGAAGAGAAGGAGGGTGATGAAGATGCAGAGACATGGAAAGGAAATTAGACAAACTTAATTCCTTCGGAACAAAATATTGTCCCCATATGTTCACGTGATCTCAAAAACCGCCTTGACATAGAACTTCTGCAGAGGTGACTGATAAATCAGAGTAGAAATTTTATCCGTTCGGTACAGCAGATCAATGATAACTTATTCTCCAGCCAATGAAGGAACATCCATTTCAAATACCTCAGCTACTCACAGTTGAATTTTATCCAGACAAACTATGTCACAGGATTGTGAATCCATGGCATACTCCGAATGCAATTTAGTTCCCAGCTTAACATATTGCTACTCAGAAAGAGCAGTAAGCACATCATGACTGTGGTATCATTTTTTTAAAGATACTAAAGAGATACATTCCTTGTTTAGCTATTTCAACTATAACTTATGAGAAAACAGATTTGTAATGTCTCTTTGTCATATTTCTCTTTGACAAATACTTTGGATAAGCAAGACAGAGCGGGAAAAAAACCCCAACTGGTGTTACACATATTTTTCCTGGAACCAGTAAGACATATTCCACCTAGTTAATACTCTCAGTTAAAAGGAAAGCTTTTATGATATTTTTTCCAGAAGGAAAAAAATTCCACTTTGTGACATGCAAGTTTGTACTTGAGGTCAAAAAAACTACATGTAGATGAAGAACTCCTTCTTTATCTTACCACTTGGCATTTTTTATGGCGGAATGTTACCAATAAAAACCCCCAAATTAAGTACAAATTTAAGTATTTAAAGTGGCTAGAGTTTCAGAGGAGCCAAGAGGTTGCATCCATAAACTGAGGACAGTGTATTTTGCAAGTGCTCAGAATCTCTGTGCTATTGGGAAACCAGACATCAAGCTATGCATTCATTACAAGGACATTCTGAAGAACCGCTAATCACCTACTAACAAATTATACTCAGTGCTTCTGAACAAAGGGCAAATTGGAAACCAAACTTGTAATTTATACAATTGTAATACAGTTTTGTATTCCATTTGTTTAAGTTTCACATTTTATCTGCCTGAGTCAATGACCTTATATCAGAGAATGCAGAAGACCAAAAATAGAAATGCATGATGCTGTAGCTAGTGTGCATTAATCAGCTGATAGCATCTTATTATGTTTGATGGAATAGACTGTAAACAAGAAGTAGCTAGGATTAGTGAACATGGTACTTAGTTTTAGAAAATTAATCTGTGTTACTTTTTACATGTCTAAAAAACTTGTATTTAAAGCACATCTCTTATATGTAATGGCATGAAAATATAACTGAATGGAAATCTTAGGTTTAGTGCATTACTGCAATGACACTCTGGCTTGTTCTCTGGAGAATATCATCCAGGATTACAATGCAGTACCCTTTAGCCAACACAACACGGCTTTATTATGAGAGTGGTCAAAGAACTCAAACTTCTACAAATAGACTACTTATTGTTGAAACATATCTGTAGCTGCCATGTTCCCATTGCTCTTATTTTAACCATACATTGATTATTCATTATAAAACATGTTGTGATATCTTAAAAAAATTCCCTCTAAAATAATAGCTGGGATTTGATAATGAACAAAATTCAGGAAACATTCAAGTTCTCCTTCGTTCTAAGGGTATTTCTGTTAAGAAGAAAGCACCTTACTTGCCAAATTCAAACCAAATCCTAGGCACATCTGTTCCAATGGCACTTATTATCACTGCCATTCTGGATGGGAAGACACTCCTCTGAACCCTTGTGATGATAAATTATAGGGGAAAAGAAAATAAACTATCATACAAAGAGTTTCCTGGCTCACAGCCAAACAGATAAGAGAAGTGTATGGTGAAACCTTCCCATATCTGTCTATACTGATGGGGAAAATAACTCTGATGAACAACAGTGTGTATTGAGATGCAACTGCAGATGGGCATTGTGCAACAGCACTCCAAAATGTCCCATGGACATTTATTTCCTTTAGAAGAACATGACATTTCAAAACAGCTTAAGGAAAAAGTGGTTAATTTTTTATCAGCCTGGAGTGAGGAAAGAAGAAAGAGAGAGGGGTATTGGCATTTCCATCCCTTGCTGTTTTGGTGGAGTATGGTGATCTCAGAAAATCAGACAACTTCCTTATCCTGCTACAATGAAAATGGGGAAAAAGGAAGTTTATGCATATTTTTCCATGTTGTGATGTTTTAATTTGCTTACATGTCTCTTGCCCTCACTTTAGGTAAGAGGATGCAGCAGATGTTTTCTCTCTTTACCCACAGGTGAAGAGCAGAAGAGAGAGGTCAGCCCTTATGAATGACTGTTCCACTGGGAGGAAAGGGCAGCAATTCCAAGAGCACATCTGCTACTGACCCACCACATTTGAAATTCCTAAGGAATTTTAACTTTTCTTCTCAGAGAGACAAAACAAGTGGGCCTCCGAAACTAAACTGTGGAATGGGAGGCAGAACGTTGCCTTCCTTGCCTTTCAAATGAAATGAGCTGCTGACAACTCCATATGGCTCCTTTTAAGTTTAGTGCGTTCCTTGCTCTGCAAAGGCTCCCTTTGATTCCAGGGGAACTGTTTGCAGAAGGAGGTATTGCTTACCATATGTAATATTGGCAGGATAAGATTCCCTCTCTCCATCTCACCTTTGGATGGGGAGAGAAAGGAGATGAACATCAAGGCTTAGTGTGCCAAGCCTTGAAAATATATTTACATGCCAAAGTGGGACTCTTTCTTTGAACACCAACCACAACAGCTCTTCTGTACTTTGGGTAGTTCATTAACAGAAATCAATGCAAGCTGCCTTTTAAGAAAGCCAACACTTGTTCATTGACACACTTTATCATTCCTTTTAGCAGAAGCATCAATGCTTACAAGGTGTGCAGTAAATTATGGCAAAACTGCAGAATGGCAAGGCTACAGAAACTAGTTACATTTCAGTGTAAACTTATAAGATAAACCGAAATACACTGAGAGAAAGAGTAATTACTAAGAACCAGAGACAAAAGATTTGTTGTCTGTACCTGGAGGCCCTTCTTCTCTATCTTCTTCTGGAGTATCTGAAGACACTTGGTGAAATCTGTGAGGTCCTGATCCATGGTCTCAATTAACTCACATCCCTAGTGAAGGAAGCAGTAAAACAGAGAGAGAAAAAAAGTCAATCATTTTTCAATTTTGAGAACAAATGATGTCTTTGGTGAATTTAACTGCAGTCAATAACTCAGAGTCTCTGCATGGAGATGCAGAATTAAGTAAAAGACTATCACCCTTACAGAGCCCAAAGACTGTAGGTCCCAGCTTAACAAGTTACTATGAAATAGCAGTTTGATGGCTAGAGGAGTAGATGTTCAAAACCCATTGAGTACCTTTGTGCCTTTGGATAAGCATGTTTTATGATGCTCTCCTGGATGAGCAAGTTCTGGTGTAGCAAGCCCTGGGTGATCAGTAACTTCCATGAAAATGACTGTTCTCTCTGAGGCTGCTACATATATTCAAATGTGTATAAATGTAAGCATACAAGAGTGTTCAAGCTTCCAGACCCCAGTGCAGTTCTAGAAGTTAATTTGCAGTGATCCAACAGTGATTTCCTTGCAGTGGGGTACTATGGATGAGAGCATGTTAAAGTAGAGAAGAGCAGGAGTTCAGATTTCTTAATTAAGAACTAAAGCAATTCCTAAGCCTCTGAAAAAAAGCTGAGTAAGGAAAAGTGGAGCGCTTCTACCACATAAAGTCACTATTCAAAGATGCTTCAAGAACACAAAATACCAAGTAAAGCATTGTAAATTAAAGTAAAAACCATACACGCTGTATTTAGAGGTTCCCTTTCGTACCACAAGGTTCCCTTAAAAGCCTTTTATCTTTGTCTTACCTGACAGATTTTAATTTTCTCCTATACACAATAACAACTGATAAGAGAAAAACATTCAGACTATATAATATTTGTATGTGTGCCTGTGTTTATAAAGTGCATTATTTTGTTACATCAAAAGAACCCAACCCAATGCAAACAAAACCCATAAACCAAAACCAACAAACGAAAAAATCCAAACAAACCCCCTCCCCCCAAAAAAAACCCCAAACCACAACCAACAACCAACACCAAATTGCTGAAGTTGCATCTACATTAGTTGTGAAAATAAAGGCACACAAGACAAAACTTCCCAGATTAGTGAATGCGTGGAGTTTAGTGAATTGCATGCAACAATGTAACAGGCCTCCAATAGGAAAACATACACTATCACTGTGCTTCCCCACACAGTCAGAATGCATATAAAACCAAATAAAGCCATAATGCAGAAGGGGCTGCATTTGGATGAAGTAGAAGAGGTAAGGGAGGAGAAGACAATGACATGTTTTTTTATTATACCTCTTCTCCTCCCTCCTCAAAAACTTCTGAAAGGAAACATAGTCAAAAGTAATAGCCTTTCTGATACCTGATATTGCCCTAAATATCTTTTCAGGCTTGCCTGGATGAAGAATCATATTGCTGCAACAGCACATGTAATCAGAGGCCTCCACTGCAGACGTGATGCTGTTGCCCCCACAAAAGGGTTAGGGAAAATGTAGCTGGATCCTGGACTCAGTGCTAAGCATGAAACAACCTGAAGAGCTGTCACATCTCCACTCTTCACTAGGAAAGGTAAAAGGGTAATTGGCAGGAGAAGAAGGGACACAAGCCATCTGGAGCCTATAATGAACATGTGAGTTTGGCAACACCAGCCAGAGACACCGAGGGAGCCGAGGAAAGGTATACGGGTGTTCAGGACCACCCGGAAAGCTCACGGTTGGATCTGAAAACTACCAAAGGGGATTTGTTAATCAAAGCCACTCTAAATGAAAAGATGTTTCATTCACTACGGATGGGGTGCTCTCAGACAGTCTCAATATCAGCACTGATAGTGGGAAGAGACACCAAGCTGTGAGAAACTTTGAACAGACAGAACCTCCTCAGTCTTTCTCAGACAGCCGCTGAACGGCATGAGAACACGACAGACAAAGAGTAAATCAATGGCAGGGACAGCTACTGCTGAGCATGGGAGAAGAGACACAACCTCAGTTACCAGCTCTTAAATTGGCAGTAGAGAAGGTAGGCTTTTTGTCTTTTGCCAGGGCCATTCCTTGGCTTCACAGCATTGGCAGAAGTAAGCATTTTATAGGTACCAATTTATAAATAAAAAATTTAACCTCCACTCTCCCTCAGCACTTTGAAATACTCCTGCACTCACTAACAAGCCTGAGCTCCTTGAACAGGCAGGTTTTGGCAGCTGCAGGTATGCTGCAATTCTGCTTTCCGCACAGGGAAGACCAAAGTGCCAAGTTATTATTTTTTTTTTTTAAGTGATGATCTAAACCAGCTTAAATTATTTTATTATTTATTATTTTATGCTACTATTAAGAACATTTCACTTGAGTTCCATTGTTGCCCAGCTTCTCAGGATGTTCTTCGATACGAAAAATATTCTAAAGCAACTATAAGGTACTGCCAAGGCAAGATAACATTAGCATGGTGGTTAGAGAGCACTGAAGGTCATTTACTACAGTCCAGAAGAAAGCTGTGATGTACCACACATAGAAAACATATGTTCAGACCTGCTACTGTCTTTTCTGCATATTCACCATAAAAGGCCTCAAATACCCATCACAGAAACCCAATCTAAATATGTGGATGGGACGTCAAATGCACAGTTCATTAAAGGTACATTACTGTACCCACAATATCAGTACCAAGAAGGTGCTGTGGCTTAGGAGGGGTATCCTGAAACTGCTTACTCACTGCTCGTACCTTTGATGCTTTATACAAGTACTGTTGTAGATCATCATAACAAAAAATGTTGATAGAGTGTTACCATTAAATCCACAACTTCCTTCAAATTAAACAGTGATTTCTCATTCTCTTTCCACACCAAACAGATAACCAGTTCTGGAATTGACAGAGATTTTAGAACTGCTCCTTTTGCCACAATGTCAAAGAGACTGGTATGGCCAGATCGAACTGGGGGTGGGGACAAGCAGCAGCACTTGCATCATCCTGCGCCCTCTTTACAGCCTTGTTGGAATTAATGTCTGTGCAGTTCATGTTCACTCATGGTTTAAGAGCTTCAGATAAATCTGTTGCTCCTGATATATCAAATCCAATATTTTATGCCACGAAATTGGATGACAATTGTAATGCAGTTCTTTTCAACCTCCACTGCATTATTCTGGAATGACAAAAATCTTCAAGACAGAGCTACCCACTGCAGCCAGAGTTTAATGAAAGGACAGTATAACAATGGCAAGATAGGCAATAACGCTTGTAGTTTTATAGATACCTGCTCAACTTAATAACATTAACCTTTTGTAAGAAAGTTAAAAAGCCAAACAAATTTAACATTAGGAAAGGTTAGAAAAATCAATACCACACAGCAGGAATGAACACAATAGATTGCATCTGATGACGCTATAGCTTTGCTGAATGATAGGATGAGGCACACAATATTAGGCTTTGGCTGTTCTGTCTTATTATAGCAGCTATGGGAGGCACATTGCTAAAGAAGGAGGAGTGTGTCAGACACACATAATAGGATTATTGAACCCTATATTTCAGACAGACACTGAATTTAGACAGGCACTGAAATGTCAATCTGAACATTTCAGGATTTCTCCAATTTTTAGAAATGTTACACATCACAGCACGTTGCGTGTTTGGAGAAAGTAGTGTGTAGTTGTCCACTCCCCCATGTTCTTCTTAACCTTTTATTAAGAGAAAGTTATCCTTGCTCTTTCTCTTATCTTTCTGAGCATGAGAATATAATTAGAATACATAAAATATCCTAATGTGTACTCTATCTCCAAGATCTTCATACAACAAGATATTCGAGACTATTTTTGAAGCCTGTATCTGAGTGTGCTCACTGAGTGCACCAGTGACATTCAGTTCAGTCTTCTAACAATTCCTGTGCACTGAGGCTCAATTTTGAGGTATCCGTCTCAAACAGATGCACTTACGTATAGTGTTAATGGCAGCCACAGGAAAGACAGATATCCTCAAGTCAAAAGAGAAGAAAGGAGACAGCCTATAGAGCCTCTCAAAATCACAGCACAGACAAAGTCTAAGAAACCTCTAAAAACTAATGTTATCTCTAAACATGCTCCTTCCCTAGATTTTACCTACCCAAACAGTAACGAACCCACTCAATCCTAATATCCCACTGACCAACTAAGTAAGAGCTATAGATTCTCAGCACTATTTCAGTTGGAAGGGACTTTTCAAAGGCATCTGGTCCAACCTCTTGCTCAGAGTAGGACAGATTTGCTCAGGTTGCTTGAAGCCCTTTCCAGTCCATGTTTAGCACCTCCCAAGATGGAGACTCCAATTCTCTGGGCTTGGCCACTCTTGTGGTGAAATTTTCTTTCCCAATGCCTTTCACTGAGATCTCCTGTATTGCAAATTGGGGTTGTTGCTTCTTTTCCTGTCCCTACTTAACTTAAAGAAGAGTCTTTTTCTATTTTCTCTCTGCCCACCCATTAGGAAGTTTGACAGCAATACAATCTGCTGTTCACCTTGTCTTCTGGAAGCTGAACAAACCAGTTTACTTCAGCCTCTTCTCACACATCATGTGCTCTAGACTTCCCTAAAATACATTTCCCTCATTTGTGCTTTATTGGCATGCAGTATTTCCACCTCTAAGAGCTTGAAGAAGTCAATTAACAGTAAGGAGGCAGAGGGTTCCTAGTTCTCTCTTCCTTTTAATTTCTGGTCCCAGGGAATTTCATTTTGCCTCTCTGGTATCCTCTACCTCTTTTGCCTACACAGAGAATAACTCCAAACCTCTGCATTCTTCATATACTATCTTCAGTTACCCGAATATTTTGAAGCCTCAAACATTTTCATACCCAAATGTGCAGACAAGTATTTACATTCTGAATTGGACTCCATGGAATTGATACCGAAAAGCAACTCTAGGGAAAAGCATACATGGATGCAAGCAAGAGATACTGTTCTATACAGAATGATGAACAGAAATGAACTGCAGGATCTGACTGGGGGTCTTGGATAAGGCCTAGCAAAGAAAAAAAAGCATGTGGATGCATAACCAAACAAGTTTAACAGATAACAGACATCTACTCATCTGTAATAGGAGGGTGGTGGTGTGAGACCAGAGCATTCAATCAGTACCAGAAAGAAAAAAATATTTTGGGAAACATCTTTTGCAAAGATAGCAGTAACCCAACACTGTTGGCCCAGTGTTCCACTGCTGATCTAAAGCAACTCTACCAGAATTGAAACCAAGTCTAGCATGGGATAAATATGAGTCAGGCTAGAATGTCACATGAGGTTTCTGAAAACATTTAAAGAGACAGGATTGTAGAGAGACAGACAGAACAAGAACCTCTAACTTGAGCTACTGATAACCATAAAAGCTGCATAGGTTTCCTATAGGCAGTAAATTTCTGAAGACTGATTTAGGATGACAGATCCAAACTAATGGAGCTGGTTTATGTCTATGAATTACAACCAGCAGGAAACTTGTGAATTGAAGTCTTTTGCATTTTGGGAGTATGATGCAAGTAAGGAAAGTAAAGCAGTTAAGTTCACTGATTTCTTTGGGGAATTTCAAATACTGTCGAATAACAAATATCAAACAGTTTCTCTTTAGATCAGCTTAATTGTATGGATTGTCTTTTCATTTTTGTAGTGGAGAACAAAACAAGTATGTGTAACTGGTGAAAATTATTTTGGATTTTTAAATAGCCAAAAATATTTAATTAAGTGAAATGTATTTTCTTTCAGTCTTTGGCCTCAAATTTGGCTGACTGCTTGGCATCAGCATCAAGTTAATACTGTACAGATTGCTTGGCCCTCAGTTCTGGGGTTGACGATGTTTTGACTCATCCAATTGCACATCAGTGACACTGCCATTCAGATTGACTAAAATAAGTTATTAATCATGTTGAAGTATATGTACCGGAAGCCAAATAACTGAAACACACACTCCAGTGAAAAGCCCCATTACTGACAAATAAACCAAAAATGTTCAGGTTTGACCATCACTTCTAACCTTATATAACATAACTTGATTTATTAAACAAACAAAACCAGTAAATATATGTAAACATATGCATAGCTCTACAACCCAGAACTTGTCAAATTTGACAAGTGTTAAAAAAAAATAAAAGAGAGAGCTCTGTAGTTGAAATTTTGACTGCAACAGCTGCAACCTCTTCTCCCTTCCCCCATTTTCATATGATCTTTTTCAAAGTAAATAAAATGTTTCCTGATTTTGTTTTTAGCAAGGCAGCGTGTGGTTTCTGGTGGAGGGTAGTTTTTTTGATACCATACATTTTATGTTGAGATAATAGCGATGACAGAGTTCTTCTGCATTAATTAGGTTGCTCCCTTTCAAAAGAAAAGTCTATTGCTCATGAAATTGTAGCAATTACTTAAAATGGACAAAATATGAGTCTGTTTAGTTGGTATCTGACCAATATTAAAGAAAGAAAGCCAACATGCCTTTGCCACCTAATAGAAACTGAAAAGCAGAAAACCAAAGGTTTCTAAATCTAAAAAAATCAAACCCAAACAAAAAAGCCCCAAGCTTAAACAAGCCCCAAACAACAAAAGCCAGAACAAAACAAAAACCAAACAGTACAGTTAACAATCATTTGCTGTAAAAATTCCAAGTATTCATCTGTAATGGAGCAAATTCTTCTGATGTATTAAGTTTGGTGAACGAAAGCAAATCTCTTGAATACTAATCTACAGGTCAGAAAGTGCAGTAATACACACGTCACTGAAACACCTCTATCAGAAGGCCACTAACATCTTCTAAGACTTTTAAATAACCAAGCAGAAAGGTAAGAATGTTGTGTGAGAAAGGTCTGTCAGGAGCCGAAGTCGCATATATACAACCCATATCTTTTCATACCCATTTCTGGCATTTAAACAGTGGACCTACTTTTGTACATCCCTGTGCAACCCAAACATGTTATTTTTCCAATCTGATGATTAAAAATGAGCACAGCACAGCAGTGACAGCCACCTGCTATTTTTGGATCTTCTCTGAAATTTCCCTTATGTTCCCTTCCTTGTCTGAAAAACAAAGGTTCAGAGAGAGAAATTTTAATTGATGGTCAGGCTCCCTCTGTAATCGGCACCGTGAAAAGCTTCTGTCTACCAAGCTGATTAGGCCCTTTGGATCTTAACCTATTGATGAGACTGATTGCAGCACCTTGCTTTTCTTGGAAAATAACTTGGAAACAGGAATAGGTACTCTCTGTATGCAGTTATGTAAGAAGATATGAGGTAGCTGGTGTAAGGGAAATCAGAGTGCTGGAATTGCATCAGTCTCTGACAGAAGGGAAGTATGTAGTCCTGATTGTAGACAGCGTGAGCCACTACCCAGTCGTGTAGATGAGAGTCTTTTTTGTTGACTTGGACACACTTCGAACCAATACTAAGAACTGTATAATTTTCAAAAATGTAGTAATTATACTTAACCAATATTAAAATGAATACTATCTTTGGCACTTGCACTACTGACAATGCAAATAACAGTCAAGCACTCTCTTAAAATAATGCACCAAACAGAAAAGCTGCCCAACCACAAATCCTATGCCCACAAAGCTGAAGCAATAGGGCATGCAGTTATTCCTTGACATTCAGTCATTTGAGGTGGGAGGGAGCAAGAGAGGCCATCTACACATCAAATATCCCACTTTACGGACAGTAATGGAACAGGTTTTCATTTTGGGTTTTGTGGTTTTTTTTTTGGTTGCTGTTCTTTTTTTTTTTTTTTCTTCTTATGTTAAAAGGGCTTCAGGTTAACAAGTTTTGCTTTTTATCACATAGGATGACAGACACTACAAAGAACTAAAGTTAATAAGCAGACACTGTATCTGAATTGACTTCAGTTTCCAGACTAATTGCCAATTCTCAAGATCATCTCAAGGTAAGAAAAACACGGAGGAAACAGCAAGGCATGTTTTCAAGGATCTGGGCTGATAAATTTTAGACATCCTAAACACTATCTTAACATGATCCTTTGCCAGCAACCCAGGGACCCAAGAGCAACACGACTATGAAAAATGCATAGAAAATAGCAAAAAAGATGTTAACCTGGATGGCATAAAATTCCCTGCAAGGCATCTAATCATAAATTTTATTTAAATACATATGACCAGTATAACTAGTCCCTCTCTCTTGCATTCAGACAGGCTTTATGCAACAGAATTCTTGTTCCTCACCTAATATCTACCAGTATGTCCTTAGTTTCAGAGATATGCAATTGCTTTGAAAAGAATTTGGATTGTGAGAGTGAGCTGCATTTCAGATATTGATTACTGGACAGAATTAATTGAGACCAGACCCCAAATGTGTCCTAAGTGCAAAAAAAAAAGGGTGCTTTCTTACACAACTATCTAACTATCTACATGTACAAGATGAGTACAAAGACCTTGATTACCTAAAGGCAGCAAATTGAAAAGAGAAATATCCTCCTATTGTGTATAAAACTCTGAAATTTGTGCTATCAATACAATTTAGTACCTCCTTTTTTCTTTTTGGTATTGGGATAATAATGAAAATAGCAAGATTAGTTCCAAGACTGATCCTTCAGGAAAGTCACTGATTACTTCCCACTACTTGTTAGTTTTCTTATGAACTGCTGACTGCCTACAATTTGTGTAGGAAGTTCTAACTTGGTTAGGCATGTGCCTAGATAATACTCTTTTTTTTCCTTCTTATTGTTCTGTCTGTCACTTTCTAAAACCTCTCAGCCTCAGTGTAAGAGCTGTATGTCACAAGGAACAGAAGAAACTTTCTGTAGGGAGAGTTCATTCACTGTCTACAACACCCCATAATTTCAGGATCATCTTATATAGATCAAAAGGAGAATGCTAGACTATATGTATCCTTAGCACAATGTAGATCAGCTTCTGTGTTCAACATTTTAAATGATATGCTATCCCCTCTTTTTCCTCCTTCAGTTTTTCCTTCCAGTCATTTTTCTCCTTCTCTATAAAGGAAATAGCTAATTTAAATTTATGGATGTCTCTTTTGCTTTCTCTAGGCAGATCATCTGGGACAGGCAGTTCATATAACATTTCTAATATGTGCTGGTGCCTGAGAAAGCAGGAGGTTTATTGCTGAAAACAGGATATATGCCTGCACTGCTACACCAGGTCTACATCCTGCTTATATATTTATAAGATATCAGAAACAGTAATGCAGAATGAAGCAAATATATTTTTTGTTATCCGTACATACTCCATGTTAACTACAGGCAGAAAATTAACACACAAATGAGGGGTGGCTGAGGTCACTTGCTCTGTTCAGCCTGAAGAAGAGGAGACTGAGGGGAAACCTCATTGCAGTCTACAACTTCCTTGTGAGGGGAAAAGGAGGGGTAGTCACTGATCTCTTCTCTCTGGTGACCAGTGACGGGACCCGAGGGAATGGCCTGAAATTGTGTCAGGGGAGGTTTAGGTTAGATATTAGAAAGAGGTTCTTCACCCAGAGGGTGGTTGGGCACTGGAACAGGCTCCCCAAGTGGTCCCAGCACCAAGCCTGACAAGAGTTCAAGAAGCATTTGGATGATACTTTCAGGCACATGGTGTGACGCTTGGGGATGGTCCTGTGCAAAGCTAAGGGCTGGACTCAATGATACTTTTTGGGTCCCTTCCAACTCAGCATATTCTGTGATTCTGCGATAAAAGACATGTTGCTTTTGGGAAGTAATTGGAGGAAAGTTCCTAGCCATGCCACAACAGATTCATGTCAGAAGTAACAATGTTGTAAAGGGTGCCAAACTCAAAGGCACATTCATTTAGCTATAGACTTCTGTACTTAAGAGAGCTTTATGGGTCCAAGAATTTTAAGACCAGATAAGTTTTTCAAATGCCTAATCTTAATGTAGGCCAGTGAAAACAGGTTTCACAAATTCAAAATAAAATTAAATTGTTCCGTATTTTAACAAGTCATATAGCAAAGCTAACAGCAATGAAAATAAATAATAATAATTATAATAATTATAATAACAACAGCAGCAACTACCACCACTGAGCTTTACAATTCATTTCTGCCAAAGATCACCAGTCATCTGGGAGCAAGGAACAGAAATAATTGACACGCTGACATTCTGACAGACATAAGGGAAAGCTTGGGAATTAAACCACTGCCCAGGACAGCAGTTCTGACTGCATCACTACCAAGTGTTCCACGGAGTACGAACACATTTCCAAGTGAAATTCAGGCTATTTGCTATATTTCTACATAATTGAGGTAGATTCTTGAATAATAAAAGGTCACGCATCATATTCATGCAGTTGTTGCATTTTTTATTTGTGGAGGGCTTCAACTGAAAGTGAGGTTGCTGAATAAACATTCAGTCTTTAGATCTGAGAGCACTTAATTATTTGGTAAACAGGAAACCAGTTTTATCTTCAAGGTCTGCATTTCAATCGGCAGAGGCTGCAGGTTTAAAAACCGAACACTTGGAATTGGGCTGTACATCCTTCTCCCCATCTCTCCTTTCCACGTGATATATAAACAACTACTCAGTTCAATTAGATATCAGAATATCCAAGCTTACTGTACTGAATATATTTCCATTACACATGTGAAATGTTTCAAGCCTTGAATGGGTGAAAAATATGACGTAAAACCAAATAAAAAATGGGTAGCCAACTAATAGCAATTACACTGCAAGTAATACAGAGCTTTGCAATAAGATAATTTACATTGGTATACCCTAGATATCTCCTAATAGGATATTCCTTTGCATTATATAGGAACAGTGATCTCTGAAGTCAACATTTCTAGCTTTTCTTATCGATAGCTGTGATCCCTGGCAAAAGCACGCTAACACGACATAATAGATACAAACACTACAAAGGAACTATGTAGTCGTCTTTTTGTTCTAACAGGGTCTGTTCAGAACCCACTCCAGTAACCATCTTTTGAGCTCTGACCAGTCAGAGTCCACTGGAGAGGTTATGTTTTAGGTGATATGTCACAGAACCACAGAATGCCCATCTCCAGAAAGCAGGGGGCCCACTCTGATGTTTTTTAATGCTGTATGCCTGAAGTGACATCTACATGAAATATCAGATCCCATGATCTTCCCCAACATGACTGAGAGTAGAATTTGGCCTCCTGCATCTGCTGTTGACAAAGAGCAATGGAACTGTCAGGGCACATTCGTATTTCAAAATGCAAGCCACAGCCTTTTATGCAAAGAGCTGTATGAGATTTGTAGGAACTAAATGCAGCAAAAAAAGTAGAGTTACATACTATGCCAAAACACGAATGCCAGCGTCAAAAGGAGCTGCATACATGGACAAGGGCAGACTGGCCTAACAAACTATCTGGAATATGGAAAGATGCAAGACAAGTTATTTCCTTGACTGCTGCCTAGACAAAGCATAAGGCTCCAGAACATTTGACTGTGTTTTGAGCTTTCCATCAGCTATCCAGGGTAACATGAGAGTTATGTGAACCTGAACTAGCATTCATTGATACCAATACTTAGGACAGTAAGGTACAATATAAAATTTCCATAACTTACTATTCTAACATATAATCACATCCGTGAGCTTCTCCTATTCTGCTTTCCTTTCTCTTGCCCATCCTCTATTTTAAACTACTGCTGTTAGAAAGAAAAGAAAAAAAAGATATCAAGATCTGCTTGTGCATTTTGATCAGAGACCTAAAAAAAGCTTACAGCTTCAAAAAGCTGTGAGAAGATGCATCAGAAGCTCAGCAAGGCTATATGTGCACATTTTGAAGGGGCAATTTTAATTTTTATTTTAGCTCATGCAAGTCTTCCACATGTATTATTTTCACTGAACTTTGCCTGAATTGTAAGTCTGAAGCTCATCCACATGGACATAGCAATATATGCAGATATATATAGTCCCCCAAATCCTGAAGTTTTCCGAATATTTGGTTCTTTTCCATCTGGGGTTTGTAGATGATGGTTATGTCTCTACCTTAGGCAACGCTGTGATTGGAAATGGTAGTGGACATAACCAAGCTTTAGTGGGCAACAAAATTCATCCTGAAAGCCTCTGGTTTTTTTGGTGAGTTTCACAGTCTAAAAAGATCAAAATACTGCCACTGCCCCTGGACGGCCAACTAGCTGGTTCATAGCTAGGCAGGTTTTCCCAGTGACCTAGTTCACAGCAAGGAGGGCTATGTCTGCACTGAGCAGGCCCAGAACAGCCCTATGAGCCAATTAATGCCTTACTCTCCCACTTAAAAGCCTCTCCCCGCACAGCAGTTTCAAACAATGGTGAACATTAGTGACTGCCCTTTAACCCATTCTGCTAAAGATTTGTCAGACACTTCTGAAGTGATGAGGACAGTTGAAAAGAAAACTCTTTCTAAACATTTTCCAGGGCCTGATTTGCTGTGAGAAGGTAATATATACACTAATCAGGTGATAAAGCATGGAGATTAAACTAACCTTTTCAGTTATCCTGTCCATCTTTCTAAAGAAAAAGTTTTTCTCCACTCACTCTCAAATGTTGTGTTTAGTTTGATTAAAAGACTTTTCAAGCTGCAGAGGTTTTGCTTCTTTCCAGCAAAAAAAATGTACCACACCACAATTGATCCCTCTAGGTATTTCTTCTGATATTTCCTAAAGTCTTTTATTCAGCTGTATCTCCCCTCACACATAGGCACTACATAAGTATATCTCCCCAGTCCATGCAATGCCTAGTTACAGTCTCTTTCCCAATCTTCCTTCAAACTCATGTTTCAAAATCCCCAGCATCCAAAGAATACACAAGCAATACATGTGGCATATAGAAAGCAGCTTTTCTCTACTGACAGAAGGCATTAGAGCTGCTCTCCTTTTATCAGGAACTCATTGCGCTTTTCCTTACATAATGGGATGGCAATCCTGTGCCTGAATTGGACTACAAAAATTATTTAAGAGGCTTTGCTTTTCAAGCGGCAGATCATATTCTAAACATCAGCAGATTACAGTACATTCAGACACTTGATAGTTTTTCCTTATACAAGCAAAAACTACCCCAACACCTTTTATTCCATATCTGTCTAATTAGCAGTTGTCCACCCATGGCTTCTGGAGACAATGCCCTACTTTTACTATGCATTGCAACCTGCAGTTCTATAATCCCCATCCAAAAGACTAACAAAGAAAATGTCTTGAGACCAAGGCACCGAGACAACATTCATCAACTAAAGGTTCAGCTGCTGATGCTCCCATGGGAATCTTGTGTGACCTGAGCAAGCCGTCAGAGCACAGTGTCCAAACTCATGTTTGAGCACTAAGTGGTTCCTAGCTTCTTTGTTTGTTAGGCTTTGATTTTGGCCTCTCTCCATCTCAGTCCTGCAAGTTTTGGTCTATCTCAGTCCTGCAAGTGTGCAATAAATTAATACTTCTAGCATGCACTGTGAAAACAAGTGACTAGGCATTCAAGGACCAATCTATAGCACCAGAACCATCATGGTACACACATGTAAAGTAATCATAATCCTAACCAGATAAAAAACTGCTTAAGGCAAACACCTCCCTCTTCTCCACAATTTTTGAAGACATAGCCATGCACATTTATCTCTGCTTTTCATATACTAAAATTCTTTAAATACTTAGTTTCTTTACCGTGACTTTTACAGAAAGAAGTTACCATAAAAAGGTAGCAATCGTCATCTATTCTACACCCCCATTTTATCTATCTTAGAAATTCTTCCTTTAGAAATTCAAAAACTAAGCACTCTAGAATTACATGCTGCATCAAGTAAAAATAAAAATACCACAACAGAGGAAGTATGTGACATACTTATTTTTTCATTTGAATGAATCACATTGGAGACATGCAGTGAAAATGATTTTGCAGCAGAATTAAAGCAAAAGCTGGGTTTTTTTAATTAAATTATATTATTACTAAGTAAAAGAAGACAGTTATTTAACACTTCCTTCTTCATGTAACCTGCATGAACTACTGTTACACTTCTAGACATTTTATGCTGTCTGTACTTTTATACCCTAGATACTTTAACTCTTTTCAACTCTTCTATGCATGCAATGCAAATGAAATTTAAATCAGCAGCTTTCAATCAGATAGTTTTTTGAATGTGACAGTCTAACACCAAAATTGGTATCTGAATGCAGTCTAGTGGAGCATAAAATACATTTTTTTAATGGATTCACTGGAAAAAAAATCTAAACCCACTGTGATCAATTCATTCAAATTACAAGTAAGCAAGTAAAGGGTTTTGCTAGATTGTTAGAATGGAAGTAGAAGAGAACCACCACAGATTTAGTCAAGACTATAGCACTAAGAAAAAACTTTGTGTTTGGTATGTTTTGCAAAAGATAGTAACATGTCTCTTCTGACAGCAGAGCATTTTCCTTTACTCTTAGCAACCTCAGCCAAAATTTAGCTAATATTAAAACTCACATAGTGCTATGGCACTAGACATTTTTATTAACTACTTATTTGTTCTAAATAATTTGTCTGAGAGTGAACAGATCTTATTTTTAAAGGAACCAAGATTATCATGTGCAAGAAGAAAAAGAATCCCTCACTCAAGAAAAATTAGTAGGTCACTGTAAATAACATCTGCACACTTACTGTAAATCATTTTGGTGACAGAAGGTACTGCCATGCAGTCTGATCAACATTACCAATGAAGCACAGCCAATTTTCATATGTTTGTATGACAGATTGCTGTTATTAGTCAACATTAAGATGTCTGATGTAGTTGCATAGGGTTTCCACTCCCCAAACTTCTTGTTTTGTATTCTCAAAAAAGCATCTCTGCAAAAAAATTAAATTGACATGACAAACAGGGATGAGGGTTTTATTTCACTTGCATCATGTAAAGTTCAGCTTCAAGCCACATCTTCTCTTAACTTCTAACAGTCTTCAACTCATCTTGAAAATCAAATTCGTATGCCGTATTCTGAGCACCTGCCATCATCACCAGTGCCTGCAACTAGAACTCAATCAACACCTATGCTTTGCATGATGCAACACTGAACTAAGCCCTTCTCCTGCTGAGCTGGAATAACTAAGAGCAAGATCTCCCTTTGCTTCAGGAAAATATGGCAGTTTCTCCAAGTTTTTTTAGCTAACTAGGCACAGTTGCTTTATCCATAGATAACTCCAAAGAGGGCAGAGTAATTCTGGTACTGCTCTGTCATTGCTCTTATGCCAACATTGATGTAAGGTGCAGGTTCTAGTCTGGGAGGACAGGAGACTTCCATGTTCCTTGAAAGACCCACTTAGACTTAAGAGCCAAACAACTATACTTCAAGGAATTCAGCTGTTTTTTTCTGAAGACACAGAAGATTAGAAACAACATACATAAATGGAGAATTTGGAAGACATTAAGCAGACAATCGTTCCAATACACTGGAAGACATTGCTGCACAGACTTTCATAGGGCTGGCAAAGCAGTGGACATAATCAAGGAAGTCCGAAGGTAGTAAGAGTTCAAAACACTACAGCTGGATTTGCTACCAAGATTTGAATCATTCCATATTCATCTTCCATTTAATTTTTCATGGTATCTCATCTGCTTTGAATAAATAACGAATTATTGCCTCACATACTTATTTTTACATACCACATCCATCTCAATGGAAGCCCTGCAAGTGCTGCCAATCTCTGTTGTGAACAGCCCATCTCTGAGAAGGCTGATGTACTGCCCGCTTCTCTTACTCAATATCCTTTTCTTTAAAAGCAGTGAACCAAATGGCTATTTAATACTGAACTCCCCCATCACCCTGAAAATCTCCAGTGACTCAGACAGCAAATGATCTGAGTGGATATTCCTGCTGCACCACCTAGCTCTCACTTCTTCCTCTTCTATTCAAAATATTCAATTCTTTGATCCCCCATGTTTCAACTCACTAACCACCTTCCCAGATTTCTAGCTCAGAAGCAGAAATAAAGACAGTATAAACCACAAATTGTTAGGATTTACACTCACATAATTCTTCCCAACGGTAGCCTTTCCTTATTCACTTGAGACCCATTTTACAACTTAGTTTCTCTGCCTAAACATTTTGGTCAAAAGCTGCTGCAGACAGGATCCACGCTGTGTCAGTGCCTCGGCCCTCCTTTGTTGGACAACTACATTACAAAGCAAAACAAAACATCATTCCAATTAAATCCATATCTGCCCTGGCTTCCAGTTGAAAGGTGTCCCTCTAGCCACTGTTTTGGGTTTCCCATGTTGCCCCCTCCTGGCCTGATAAGTAACTGGGGTTCCCATTGCCAGCTTGCTCTGTCACCAACAACCAAAGAGTCACTCATCTTCAAAATTAGCTCTGAAATGAGACAATGTTTTTAACACTTGGAAGATGCCTCCAACCTCTGGCTTGACATTTGGAGAAACAACTGGATGGAGTAGACTGAGCAAGATGCTGATTAGTACAGTATTGAACTTATACATCACAGTACAAGGAGGGGGAAAGGGAAGAACATATACAGACACACACACTCTACCTGAGCCCTGAGGATCTTCTTTACTCACTTTTTCCTAGTGACTGTGAAAGAATATCAGTGTGTGAATTGAATCTTAAGAAGCACTGAATGATGCAAACAAGTGGTAACACTACAGGGAAGGTGAGAGCGCTTGACCAGTCTTGGTAAACCTCTTCAAGGGCCATCTTGTGTTGGAGGGAAGCCAGAGTCTTCACTTGTATGAGTGAAGGGAGTACAGTCCCTGTCTGGAACTGCTCTTTTAAAACCAGAGTAGAGGACGGGGTGGGGGGGAAGGGAAGGAGGACAGGGAAGAAAACCTAAACATATGGGGTTCACAGGTACTGCGACACCACAAATAATTACGACATCATACATTTGACTCCTAAAGTGCATGTTGTACAATGAAATCAATAAAGCAAAAGGGATGAGGGAAACAAAGTATTAAGAAACACATGGACATGGATCAATGAGTTAATAAATTGGCCTTGCAATGTTGGACAAAGGATTTTTGCAAGGCATCTCTGATAGACTGAAATGCTAGTGATAATCTGTATTACCCCATTTCCTGTAACTGTGACTTATCCCTAAACTAACATCATCCTTTCCTCTGTTACTGAGATATCTTAGGCCATCCTTCTTCTGTACATAGGTGCAAAATAGCACTGACAAGACTAAATGAAGTACCTGCTTTTAAGTAAGCTATTAGTAACTCTCTGGGGAGGCAGAGGGGTGGGGAGAATAAACACTCTGTTTGATCCTACCACAACAGTAGCTTTTCTTGCTCAGCAGTATGCTTACAGACATGGTTTTTCCAGCTGAAAAATTAATCATAGCAGATTTTATTACTTCCTATACTACAGAGTGATAAACACAACTAGTGGAATAATTACATTATGTTATAATTACATATAGTAACCAATTGTCAATGGCATGGCATTGCTCTGGAAGTACTTTCAATTCTAAACACTCTGCATTTCTCAGGCAGCTGTTAAGGACTTTTCTTTATTGATAATTCCAAACCTATGACTTATCAGTACATGACAAGTGAAACCCAAGTGCACAAGCTGTGATCCCTCCATGCTCGCCCCAGGGAGAATTGTTCCACACACCTTTGTATCATTCTCAAGGTTGGGAGCAACCAAAGTCATGCTGCAGAGGCATTCAGGTCAGTCAGGATAAAGACATTGTAGTGGACACCTAATCAAAGCTGGAAATGAAGTCCGTGCTGGCAGGGGAGGCTGAGAAGAAGAGGAAACAGAACGAAAGGCAAGGCATGGTACTAGAGTCTTGAAGGGAATTTAGCCAGAAGCACTTAGCTTGACAACCTGCAGTTCAGCCAGAAAACAGAGACATCAGACAGACATTTGGTTCTGGAACAAGTACGGAAAGGAAACACTATATATGATTGGGCAGAAATAAAAAGAAAAAAAAGGTAAAAATCAAGATTTATTTTGTTGTCACTCTTATCCTCCTTATGACCCTATAAGCAAGTCCTGTCTTAGTTAAGGAAAATTCATTCCCTCCTTTTGTACTGTATTTCTACAATACCTGGAAAAAGGTTAACACAAATTATAAATAGCAATAAAGTATCAACCACAACTACAGGCTTGTAACCCACATCATAACCACAAACAAGACATTTGATGTAGAAGCTGCTTGGTATAGAAGGACACAAGAGAGCAGATAAAAATCTGCATCTGTTTACAGCAAAGATGCATCTCTGCTTAATTTTGAGTACAGTCCTTTCAGGATACTTATCCAGACTAATCAGATTAATGTAGCTGTGGACTGTCCTCTATGATGGATTGTCTGAATTCCTTACCTAAAATTTGCATGAAATGTGGTGGCTGGTTTGTCTGGAGGTCAAACAGGAGATTTGATCGGAAAATTTTGTTTGCACTTTTTGTAGCTCAAAGGCACAAATGTTTGAAGTTCCACTGAAAAGCACACATTCACTGTAGTAGTTGTTCACTTGGATTAGTACATATAGTTAAGTGAAAGGCAAACATCAGCTCTGCAAGTATGAAGATTCTTATTTTCCTTGAAAAAACTAGTGCTGTGCCTTAGAACACACATTCCAGCAGCTAGGAAAGTGTAGGACTAATAATAATAACAATAACAATAATAATATTAATAAAAATAAAAAAGGATATACTTTAAAATTCTTAGTTTATTGAATATTTAGAAAACAATGCCTAAGATCTGAATCTGTGAATCAGATATATGTTGATGTAAAAATTTAGGACACATTCTTTTTGTCTATTATTTTTAGCTTTTGCTGTACTCTTTAGAAATCACTAAAACAACCATAGAATGGTTTGGGTTGGAAGGGACCTTAATGATCATTTCGTTTCAACCCCTCTGCCATGGGCAGGGACACCTTCTACTACAGCAGGATGCTCAAACCCTCATCCAACCTGGCCTTAAACACTTTCAGGGATGGGGCATCCACAACTTCTCTGGACAACCTATTCCAGTGCCTCACCACCTTCATAGTAAAGAATTTCTTCCTAATATCTAATCTAAACCTGCCCTCTTTCAGTTTAAAGCCATTATCTCTTGTCCTAGCAATATTTGACCTTGTAAAACTCTCCCTCTGGAGAGGATCTTTTTATATTTGGCTCTCCAGTGGTCTATCAGTTTGGGGGGAAAAAGTCCTGGAACAGTATCAGTGGCAACAATCAACTTAATTTGCCAATACTGAAGAAGGAATGTTGGTATCAAGATTCAAATTAAGCCCATTCTCATCCCGTATTTTCAAACAAGATTTAATCTATCTATTGTCAAATTTACCAATAAAGTCATTAAAATGAAATACAAGCTCTCTCTGCAACAGATGCAAATCACATCAGGTCACATTAAACTGGCTATTAAAAACATGCAGAAGAAAAATAACCCAATGATTGTAAAATCCAGTTTTGCTGCTGGACTATTTATTATTGCAGATTGAACAGGTTTGAAAAGGAAGCAAACAAAACAATCACCTACGCTATTTCTGTTTAATGATTAGAGGTACAATTTGAAAACCATATGCCTGGATTCTGTTCTTTAGAGTCAAGCTGGTTTCACCATGACTTCATGAGAGGAAAGTCCTGCTTATGAAACCTACTTGACCAAGGGGAGCCAGTTGATGCAAGCTTTTTAATCTTTTCGGATTTCAGTAAAGCTTTTGATACTGTCTCTCATAGTATCCTTCTGGACAAAATATCCAGCACACAGCTGGATAAACACATCATGTGGTAGGTGAGCAATTGGCTCACAGGCTGAGCACAGAGGGTGATAGTGAATGGGGTAACATCAGACTGGCCACCTGTCACTAGTGAGAGTTCCACAGGGCTCCATCTTAGGCCCTATGCTCTTCAACATCTTCATAAATGATTTAGACACAAGGCTGGAAGAGCCCCTCAGAGGGACCTCGACAAATTAGAGGGCTGGGCAATCACCAACCCTATGAAGTTCAACAAGGGAAAGTGCTGGATTCTGCAGCTGGAATGGGACAACTCTGGATGTCCGTACAGACTGGGGAATGAGATGCTGGAAAGCAGTGCCATGGAAAAGGACCTGGGGGTCCTGGTCAGTGGCAAGCTGAATATGAGTCAGCAGTGCCCTGGCAGCCAGGAGGACCAACCATGTCTGGGGGGACATCAGGCACAGCATCACCAGCCAGTTGAGGGAGGAGATTGTCCCGCTCTGCTCTGCACTGGAGCAGCTTCACCTTGAATACTGTGAGCAGTTTTGGGCACTGCAATATAAGACAGATATTAAGCTCTTAGAGAGCATCCAAAGGAGGACAACAAAGATGGTGAAAGGCCTTTATGAGGAGTGGCTAAGGTCACTTGATCTGTTCAGCCTGAAGAAGAGACTGAAGGAAAATCTCATTGCAGTCTACAACTTCCTAATGAGGGGAAAAGGAGGGGCAGTCACTGATCTCTTCTCTCTGATGACCAGTGACAGAACCCGAGGGAATGGCCTGAAGTTGTGTCAGGGAAGTTTAGGTTTGATATTAGAAAAAGTTTCTTCACCCAGAGGGTGGTTGGGCACTGGAACAGGCTCCCCAGGGAAGTGGTCACAGCACCAAGCCTGACAGAGTTCAAGAAGTGTTTGGATGATACTCTGAGGCACACAGTGTGACTCTTGGGATGGTCCTGTGCAGGGTTAAGGGTTGGATTCAATGATCCTTTTTGGGTCCCTTCTAACTCAGTATATTCTGTGATTCTGTGAAGGTCACAGAAGCATCTAAACGGATCATCCAAAAAAAAAAACCCCAAAAATTATCTACTAAAAGCAAGGTTTTTTCTCAGTAGGTTACCATGACAAGCTCAACCCAGAAAACAGTTTTGTTGTTATTCTTAAATGACACATTTATCTTCCCAGACGACTCTGTCTAAATGCTTCTAATCAGTTTATTAATTTTATACATCTTTTTAGTCTTCTAGAAAATGGTGAATGGTTTTCTCAGTTTTTGTTTTTTTCCTTTTTCTTTTTTTAATAATCAAGCTGCACTCAGATGGAAATTGAAATCAAAAGAACATGCACACAACCACTATTTCCCATTTTTAAAAGCAGTTAAAGATTTTAGTTAAAATCTAGGACAGGTAGGATTCTCCTGTCTCATCAAATTTAATCCAGTGTCATCAATGAAACATGTCGTGAACATGTCAATACTTCTCACAAATTTTCTAGCATCCCTTTAAAAGTACTTCTGCCCCAGCTACAATCTCCTGGAAGGCTCAATCCTCCGATGGATAACAGCACACTTATAATTTGCAGCTTGATTTTATTTGAAAGGATCTTAAATCAAGGCTACTTTTAATCTTCTCCAGTCCTCCTGTTTAGGTGTTTATGTATTTACTTTACTTTAATTTCATTAGGCTAAACAATATGAGCTCTTTTAGCCTTTTCTCCTAAAAGAGGCTGTTGGGCCCCCTGCTCATTTTAGCAGGTAGTTTTTGAGCCTGCTTCAGAACAGGTTCATGTTTTCTGGAGATGGATTATCAGAGATGTATGTGGTGTTCCAGAGGCAGCATCAAAACCTTCTACAGGGGCACTGAGAGAGATCCTGCTGCTGGCTATGAATCTTTCCTTCATCGGGGAATCATCTTTGCTCCTGTTGATGTCATATTGTGAAATGACACGTCCAGTGTCATTAAGTCTATCTCTTCTCCTGCACATGCGATTGTGAGCCTGAGCTCTGTGTGATATGTGGAAATTGAGTCTCCTAACCCAGCTTTTATGTCCAAACTAGGATGCTAACAGGAGGTTTAGCAGGTTTATCATCCAGTGTGTAGCTGTCACCTTCTGATAACAGCAATTTTCACTGCCATGTGCTCCTTCCCATTAGCCAGTGTGTTTTTCCCAACTTCCACTATGTCCTCTCTCCCAACACTTAAGACAGGTTTTGTTTTGCCATGGACTGTTATCTTTAATAACCAAGCTGTCCTCATGGGGCAGTTTGACTGCTTCATTTTTCTGCATTTTCTAGGTAACTAAAGCACCCATTACTACAAGTGGAGCTGACAGAAGAGAGCTCTTAACTCACTGCACATTTTGTACTTCAAAACAGTATTTTTGCTGATCAGTCCTCCTCTTCCATGCTTCACACGTACTCTTAATTTCTTTTCTGAGTTCATATGGTTATATCTGAAGTCTTCCTTGTCTATCTTTCACTTTTTGTTTACAAATCAGTTACAGGCAGCAGTTTTTAAGACAAAAGGGGTGGGAATTTGCCTTCTCTGTTTAGTGCATAAGATCCAACACAAATGGCTTTCTGTTCTCAATTTCTCAAGGCACGTCCTTTTTGAAATGCAATTACATAAGATTTATAAATAAACCCCCAAATTGGAGTGGAGTACAGACCTCACAGACTTTTCATTCATCTCCACAGTTCACAAGTCAACTTCTGATCATTCTATCCACAGTAATTTTTGGCCCCCAAAGGTATCAGAAATGCTTTACTGTCTATCAGAACAACACTGAAAATACCACAGCTCCTCATTTCTTTGGAGACTGTATGCTAAAATATTATCTGCCATCCACCAGTCAGGTATACCTGGGTTTTACCATTTAAATAGCATTTCTTCCCTCATGCCCAAAGAGACGAGTACAAATCAGCTGACTGTAATTTCACATTACCTTCCTTTATATAATGTAATATTTCTATTTAATCCTTGCCTGTTACTTTGCCATATTTCCAGTAAATCTGTAAAAATCTATCTGCATACCAATAACAATTGGCTTAGTACTTCTGTTTTGCTGCCAATTTTTTTTTACAATAGTCAACAAAGCATTTCAATTACTTCTTGCCGACCTTATCCAGTTTTCTGGCTGGGTTACGTATATTGACCAACTCCCACTCCAATCCACATTGTATCATACTTCCCTCTGTTCTATGCTCTAACCCCCAATTTGTGTTTTTATCCTCTACTGAACAAAGCTATTTTATATGCTACAGAGACATAACTATGCTACAGAGACACAAATAAGCTTAGCTAACCACATTTTGCATCTAAAAATTAACTGATTTACTGGACACATGGTTGAACTCAGTACCTAGAGATAACGTTGATCGTTTCTCATCACCAAGCCCTTCCGCACTTTAGGAGCAGTACTTCTCATCATCTCATACCTCATTTTTATTCATACACTGAAAGAGAAAATAAACCATTCTACTTTTTTTTCAAACCTAAGCATTGAACTGAAGTCAAATTACTACAATAAAATATAATAAAAAATCTCTGACTCTATGGTAATCCCCTATCAAAAGCTTCTTTAGCTTACTCTAGCTTGAAATTCTTGAACTAGTAGGGTAGCCAATTCTGTCCGTTCTTCTTAACTTTCAGCAGTTCATATTTATAAAGCTTCTTTATTTACTTTGCATGATTTTAAACCAAATTGAGGAATTAATTAAAATAGTGCCACATTATTCACTTTAATTAGGTCTAATTTTTAAGATAAATGTATGAATTTAGTGAAATATAAATCCTGTGGTTTCATCTTTCAGATCAGGTTTGTTTGTTTTAAATTTGTGATAGTGACACAAAAAGTAGCTGCTAAATATTTATTAACCACTGAAAGGCAGGTAGAGGACACTATATGTTTCTAAATTGGATACTCACAGAAGTGTCTGACAAGCAGACTTCAAAAACTATCTTATCTGCCAACACAGCAACTGGAAGAGACCTCCTGTCTCATCACACTTGCTGCTTGCAGTCTTAATTAACTACATCCTAAACACCCTTCCACTGAATCATCAAAGACCAGAAATGGGCTCCCTGCACTCAGGCACATTTGGGGTTGAAATGTCTGGGATTTTATAGCCTCATCAATATCACTTTCAAGGACATGTGGCCATTTAGAAAGCATGTCTGTGTACTGTTCCACACAGTATTACACAAATACGTTTAATGAATGCATTTTTGAAGATGCAGTTTCAAAGTCTGGCTCTCCCACTGTGTTTTAATTCAGATTTCTGGGTCCAACCATAATGCTCTTGCTTCGCTCATACCTCAGACAAAACTCTCAGCAAGAAAGGTTCAGGCAATCATTTTAAACTAATGAGTCATTGGAAGTAGCAAGGAAAGAAATAGCTAGGAGAGTGGGATAGCTTGCAGCTGGAACAAATAAATCATCTATTATCAGATAACAGGATTGGCAGCCACTGGCCCTTATAGTACCTTTTGTGCAACTTCTTTGAAAGTGAATTTAACTAAAGGAGAGACACTGTAAACACCAGTAATATGATTCGGGGACAGTTCATCTTTACAGAATTTACATCTTTTTACAGAATTTATCAAACCATATCAGATTTACCCTAACCCTTCAAAGCATCTTGAGTTTTCCACAAAAAATACATCACATAAGTGATAAGTAGTGCTCCCTAAGGGACCTTAAACTTTTTATATTATTTCCTTTCCAAATCTAACCCCTCATTGTACACTGATGCCTGTCTCCTGCTCCACCACACTCTCCTCCTGCCACAGGGAATTTTGACCTATTCCACAGCATCTATAAGCTGTCAATCCATACTTCCATTTTTCACACTATATAGAACCAAGTTCAAGAAGATCTTGTCAAAAAAAACATCAAATGCAACTACTCTCTCTTTCCCATATCAATTTATTTCTCTACCTATGCATCTACTCACACTTCAGGTCTGTGAGGCACTTAGGCATATTATCGACACACAAAAACATTACACAGGGCTGTCCTGTATTCTCTACAGGAAGGCAAAATCAATGGAGAATCACTGACTTTCACTCTTAACGCTGTGTAATCTCCATTTTGCCCCCTTTCAAAATCCTGAAAGCCTCACTATTTGTCATAGCCTTAAATAAGTGGAAAAGTTTTCAAATTCATCACTTACTTCCTTTTATTAACTCTAAAAGGTGAATTGAGGTATTATCACGGCTTTTGGCCTTCTCTCTGCAGATGGCTGCCACGGGGAGGACCCATCTTGAAAGTCCTGTCACAATCAGCAGAACTGCCACTGACTTGGATGGGAACAGCACTTCACACCAGGACACCGGCCAGCCATGCCTCCTGCAGACGTGCTGCACAGCATGACACATTCTTTGGAAGCCTGGTGCCAAGGACTACAATCAACACTTTATCACGGACTGCAGTCAATCGGAACAAACCAGTTATTTTTGATGAAAAAGTGTTCAAAAAGACTTTCCCATGAAGGAGAAAGGTTGGTTTACATTTAAGGCACTGAAAACTGCAAAGGTTCACAGCTAGAAGGGTGCTCTTCTACAGAAGGGGAGCAAAGCAGAAAGAAACTGAGTCTGGCCACAACCAGCTATTTCAGTGCACTGAGGGTGGCACAAGGGCTGAAGCATGTAGAGCAGTTTAAACTTGGTAATAAAGGAAAGGCATGTGCTTGAATCCATACGGCCTGGGGAGAGGAGGAGTTGGTTTGTCCAAACACTCAAAAAATTACAAAAAATATTTGAAAACTTATCCCTACCCCTGTCCAAGATCAAGCCAAACATATTTTTATTCTGGAATCTGTGTGAGTCGATTCCATTGCTGTTGATAAAAAATGTCCCTTGCAACACCCTGCCCCTCAAACCAAACTATACTTGCTCAAGGTCTAGTGGGAGCAGAACTGTTTTGGAATTGTAATGGAGCTTTTAAGATGGAAAACACTTAAAGGAGTGACAGACCCCCTCAACACTGTCTCTTTTACCTCATGAGTGGGAGAATAAAATGGAAGTTGAAGTGTGGTATTGACAGTTTCCTCCCCCCATAT
This sequence comes from Manacus candei, assembly GCF_025592945.1. Taxonomy (NCBI): domain Eukaryota; kingdom Metazoa; phylum Chordata; class Aves; order Passeriformes; family Pipridae; genus Manacus; species Manacus candei. Next base: position 155,543 of record NW_026138143.1, read on the forward strand.
GGCCCACTTCTAGTCTGGGATGAGCTGAAGATATCAAGAACGTAACCCCATTAAAGAAAAGATTTTTTTAATCAGTCTAGAGACCTTCCTCACATTCAGCTGTGAAACAACTGTCAGTGCCAGAGCAGAAATGCACCTCTGCAGGTATATTAGGTAATATGAGTACACTTATTTGCTCCAAAAACGTGCAATAAATACAGGATACAGAGCACATTCTGATGCTAGTGTGCTCCACTACTGTACCTGTTAATATTTCCACTGGGAAATGTATCTTAAAGTCCCAAGAAATACAATCAAATTTGATTTGAAGACAGAATGGAGGCAAAGGCTGATATTTTATGTCTCAGAAGTACTTTTGAGGTAGGATCCAAACACATCACTAGTGGATGCTTGGACACATTATACATTACAGGAGCAGCTGCTGAAGAATTTGGACAAAATAGTCTTAACACCTGTAAATTTACTGTAAATATATTCAAACTTCCATTGAAGTTAGTTATGTTTTATTAATTAAGTTTCCTCCTGGTATATGCAAATACAACTTTTACCATCTTGCCCTATTTCTGAGTGCAGCTATAAAAACAAACCTTGTATTTTTCATGCTTTTGACTAACTCAAAATTGAACTAGTAAAAATAACTACCTGTGCTCCAGAAGCTTCACCTGAACTTTTCTGTCAGACTCTACCCCTCTCTTGGTTTATAAATAACCTTACACTTCCATGATTCAGTTAATTAACACAGGTAAGTTCAAATTTGGCAACTTCAGCTCATATTTTGTTTCACTGAAAAGCTACAAAAGCATTTAACTCCTCTACCTGAAAAACACACATAATTTTCTCTCTTTTCCATTTGTTGGCTTGTAGAACACTTATCTGTGTGAACACAAACAGAACAAATCCAACCTTATTCCATCTGGATTGTCATCCTTGAGGTTTTGCAATTGTATTTCTGTAAGTGAAGTGTAAGCACCACAAGAGCAACGTTATGGTAAGCTAAGACATACTGTCTCTCTATCATGTATCCCAATTTATTGTGCCTTTTAAAGTTCATAGGTGTCAAAGTGAAGAAGCAAAGGTTATGGTGGCCTTGGTGGATCTGCCCCTGGAGTCTGGAGGGTAAGGAGAATGATCCTGAGTAGTCCACAGGCTCCTTTTAAAGAAAGGGAACTCACTCACCGAAATTCTTGCTGCAGGTCCCTGAAAGCATGTTGGAAGCACTTCTCTTCATCCTCTCCTGCTTGAGCCCACCTGCAAACCTTCCTACTTTGAAATGAACAACAGATTGCATCTTTTCACTCTGCTGCTGAAATGAGAGCTGCCTGCTATTTGACAAGATGCACAATAGAATCATTTGCACAGGTTGACAAGTTGCTTCTCAAAATACTTGAAAATTGTAGCATCAGGATTTTGGGGATCTTTTTCTTGGTTAATGGTCAGGTTTGTGTACCAGTCGTTCGCCAGAGTTGTGCTTTGGCTAGCTCATGAGCTGCTACACAACAGAATCAAACTCATAAATCCCACTGGGCATTTGAACTGAACTTGAGTGTGCAGCTATGTTTGATGAGCCGTGAGGTTGTGGGTTATGCAGCTTCATTGGATACTGTTCTAATTAGAGGTCCATAGGCAAGGGCACTGAGCCCTGTGCTTTGGGAACAAATTTCTCTTATATTCTCCAAAAAGAAATCCTACTTACATCTAAAAGGAGGTATCATCTGAGTCTTTAACCACTAGTACCATATCAAAGTTATCTCTTTTGTGTGAAGAGGCTTAATCACAAAATAACTGTTCAATTTCCTTCTCCAGATTAAGCTGTCATTGTTTAAAACTCCTTTTTTGTTCCTTGCATTGGAAATGAAGCTAATTCAATGCCTTTCTATTTTTTTAAACCTTTCTGTTATTTTCTCCATCACAGGCTGACAGACCAGAGTAATGACTTCTTTCAGAGATTAACATCGGATTAAATTTTTTAAAACTCTTGAAAGTAACTCAAATGTCTAATGCAATATAGATTCTAGCCTTTCCCTTCCTCGGGCCATAACCAATGGAAAGGAGAAATAAATCTCATACTGCAACATAATATTAAACTGAAATTGGATGCAAGACTAAAATACCACCAGCATAATTTTTGTTATATGGTGCACTGTTTTCTTGTATATTCTATATTCAAGCAGTTGAGCTCCAGCTAAAGCATTTGTGAGAAGAAAGTAAGAAACTGCAAATTGTCATTTCAAACCTAAGTAAAAGAAAGACAAACCACCTCTAATAAAAGTTTGATCTCTTAATTTCTATATATTGTCTCCAAAAGCTACATTACAAGCAGCAAAATACTGCAAAGGAAGATAGAGTAGCACTTTTTTTAAGGAATGAGAACTTGATCAAATTGCATTCACAAACTTGCTAGATAAATTAAGGACTGACTCAGGTCCTAATAAACATACAGAGTAGCTCTCAATGACCTCAAAACTCTCAGAATCTCAATGATATTATATTGATCCTACAACACATAGGTCTTAGCTGTTTCTTCAGGTTCAAAAGGAGTGATGCGCAACTCCCAGATATAAAGAACACATATTGCTTAGAAAGATGTAGGCCTGTATAACTGAATTTGTTTTGATTTGTGCCTTCTCTGCCTCCCTGTCCCTGCAAATCTCATCTGCATTTAAACAGATAAATTGTTTTCTGTAAACTGCTACCTTAGTGAAAGTGTAAAGAGTGATCTTAGAAATGGACAGAGATTTTTTGGGGGGTTGTTTGTCCTGGAGTCCTTTGCATTAAGGAAGATTCTTTTCAACAGGACATCATACAGACATTATACATATATTAACACAGCAGGACACAAAACATCTGTACAGGTTGTACATAATTTTAGGCCATAAGTCTGATGGCATATGTTTGATTGAAATAGTTGTGCATACACCCCTACATACCTACAGGAATGCTAGACACAATCATGTTAATACAATCAGAACAGCAATGAAAAGGTGGTTCAAGTATGTTTATCCACTCTTTATCACAATACAAAAATTCAGGAGAGTCAAATGTAACTATCAAAAGTCTAGTATGAAACCAAAATAACATCCAAAAGACAGATTATAATTCTCTGTAAACACTTGAAGTGGGAAAAATACTGCCAAGGGTTTTTTTTGTGGACGGTTGCAGTCTTTTTTTTTTTTTTGTGGATACTTGCAGTATCATCTACATATTTTGAAGAAAAGTGAGTAGATGAACTTTGGGGAAAATTAAATCAATCTATGAAGCTATTGAACACAAAAATACCACCTCTGACTTAGGAAATCTTTAAGCTGTACATTACAGAGAGATGGAAAAGTGTATCAAAGAAGCCCCACTGTGTATACATATACTTTCAAAGGTATTCTGTACTGGCCCAGCTGAGACCAGACACTGGCTGAATGAACCTTTGGTCTGACCTAGTATGACTGTCTGTCACGTTCACCTTAACAAATGTGCCACCAAGCACAGATTCTCTTACAAATTCATGACATCTCTGGAACATTGTGATGTTACTTTCATTTATCATGAATAAGAAATCATATAACCAGATTCACCTAGACAAGTCACTTGGAAACACAGTCTTGACAAGACCTCCGATGTACTATTCAAGAATGGAACCATTTATGAAAGCTACTGTTGAATAATTACATCTTGACTTGATGAACCTCTATCTGTATTAAGACACTGAGGCTCTTTCAATGGATGTCCCTCAGTAGAAAAAGATTGATCTAAGTCCAGGTGGCACTGGGCACTCTTAACACATCAGAAGCTGAACTGAGGTAGGTATAGCACTTTTTATGCTTGTCAAAGGTATCTTCAGCGGGACACACAGAGCAAGGGACTGCTTGAAAGCTAAAGTGGGGAATGTCAAGCAGAAGTAATCAGTCTAATAGCAAGACTGAACTGTCTCAGATCCACCTGCACAATTTTTGCAGCTCCTTCTGAAACCTTAAAACCTCTCACAAATGAATCAGGGCCTAAAATGAACCATATTTTTCTTAGAAAACTATTCAATGTAACAAGAATGCTCTAAACAAGTTGAATGTTTTAATATCTGAAGTCCCAACCTATATTAAAATTTAGTTTTAGGAAAACAAACTAAAATTCAGGGATAAAAGATAAAATAGTAACGAAAAACTCAATGGCTTTGTATGTCTTAAATTATAATAATATAACTGAGATAAATCAATTAATATTGGGATTTCACAAAATTATTAAAAAGTTTGGCCTCGGAAAGCAAGCAGGGAACACAGCATTAAAACATGCAGGTTAGCAAGAAAATGTAGAAGTTAGAGAGACATACAAGCAATATATCAGTGCTACAAATACATTTTGTAAATCTAATTATAGATGCATCATCACAGAACAAAAAGACAATACTCACACCATACCTATTAAGCATTTCTACAGCCCTGATAAACATTACACCCTGGAAATGGAAATAGGAAAGAGAAAGTGTTATAGCTGCAGAACTGCCTGCAAAAATAAGCAGCTCTACGGGACTTGAAAAGAGAATAGGAAAAAAACTAGATTTGTAAATAAGTTTACAGCATTTAATTACAGATCTGAAGTAAAGCCTACTAAGTCTATAGAAAGCATATGAAGTTTACCTAGCAGAAAAGTCAAACTGGATTTTTAACAAATAGCATAATCTGGATTTCAAAGGGCACTGGATTCAACCTTCTGCTTCTAGGCATAAGTACAGATTTGGTATAATTTTAGATAATGTCTTTGGTCTCAAAATTTCAGAAACAGAACATTGTTTGAGGCATAACAATACAAATGGCTGCCTTAACTTCAAAGTAATGTTTGAAATGTTTCAATAATAGAAACATTCAGCTAAAGCAAGATACAGATGAAACTGTAATGACAGAAATATCACCACAAATCCTCCCTGCTTTGTACAGTGTCATTTCCAACATGCTTCAGACAGTACAGAGAAAGATTGCCATTGCATCTATTATGGGATCATATGAACATGTATATTTATCATGAAAGTACAAAACCTCTTCTCAATATCTATTTTAACAATGGTAGAAAATACACAGAATAAAGAATATTGAATTGTTATTCTTTATCCTTCATTTACAGTGCAATATGATTTTAAAAGGAAATTTTAAATACGACACTTCATTTCCAGTTGTGGTGCAGTTTTATCCAGTTTTAACATTACTTAACTCTGAGAAATGGGGGAAATAATCACTAATCTTTTAATATAAAGAATAAAAGACTACAAGCATATCCTTGACAAGTCAATGAGGCAAAACTAAGACTACAGAAAATAAGAGTAAAGCTGAATAACTTCTGATGCATGCTTACTTATTCTCTCCCAAAAGGACAACATATCCAACTCATCACTTACACATTCCACTAGTAAGTCTATTACACAGTTACTTTCCAACACAGCACTTGTGCCTTTAAGCTCTTAAGTAAATATGGCACACCATACCTAACAGAGATAAAAATAAGGTTCCCCTATACAATGGTGATTGTCCTCCTAAAGGGGAAATGGAAACACTTATCATGTAATCCTTGCTCAAGCCACACCAGAGGAAGTGGTTTAAAGATATCCCTAGTAAAACTTCAGGAATAATGTTTCCTGTAGTGGCATATACTGCTCTTGCTTTCATCACTTCAACGAGGTAGAAAGCCTTCCAAGTCCAGGAGCAACCTCCTGGCATGAAGCTGGTGTGATGGAGAGTCAGGTTGTTACAGTTTTGTGATGATGATACAACTGCCTATAGACAACGCTTCACAGAACCATAATTAGTTTCACACACTGAGTTTAATACTTTCTGCTTCTTACTCAGCACTACAGTCGTCTGTCTTTGACAAAAACACTTGCATATGGTTATGTTTTCTAACTCAATAATTAATGTCCATAAGCTTTACGGTGAAAAAGTAACTCTTAGCAGTGGCATGCTATCGTCAGATAGATAAAAAAAGCCATGATGTATCAATTTCTGCCCATAGAGGTAGTTTTTATAAAAAAATAAAAACAATTGATAAAAGAGAATGCTTGAAACAATACAGTAAAATTCTCTAATGATAGTGGCTTACCTTGTCTCTGGGTGTAATCTGCCTGTTGGTAAGGAAGGATGGCATGGGAAGCTACCCTAACTCACAACATGCTGCTACACACTTCCCTAATGTCAATAGTCCTACATTGATCTACTCACCTGAAGTTCTCTCATAGCCTGTTTTAAGTATCCCTAATACATTTTGGGTCATGAACACATACAGCATTTCCAAAAGACAGTGACTTTGGAAATTGTCTGGACTACAGAGAGCGCTTTAATGAACAAGATGTTTTACAGTAGAAGAAACATACAATTTTCTCCAAATTCTGTGTTTTATTATATTTTTTGCTCAAGATATCCTTAGACACTCACCTGTATCTAATATTCTAACTTTCTGACCATGGAAAATTAATTAAAAAATGCAAAAACATTATTTTTCTTTCCATGCACACACAAAATTAAAATCCTAAAGTCTAACTGCATTGTATGAGGACCCCAGGCAAGGATTTTGTAGATTAGATTATTCTGTTCATTACACCTTTACAATCCTGACGAATTAGTGCTTTCTTTACAGGCTATCAGCTCAGCACTTGCACAGATGTATTAACTCTGTATGAAGCAGAATTGTTCACTATGTGTTCATAGAGAAGATGCAACCTGCATATCAACAGTAAGTTGCAACTGAGCTGACAAAAGGGATGCTATGGCCAGAAAAGTAATAACTGTGAAAAAGGGTAATAGTCATTTACCTTAGCTTATCCCTTTCCATACCCTACTGCATTCTTCCACCTTCTACCTCTTCCATCTCCTCCCTCTCTCTGTTGAATGATCCTTAACTTGCATTCTTTGGTAGGACTTACCTACCTACCACCATGCTGTTTATTTAAGCATTAATCATAGAATCATAGAATGGTTTGGGTTGGAAGGGAACTTAAAGAACATCCAGTTCCAACCTCTCTGCCAGGGGCAGAGACACCTTTCACTAGAGCAGGTTGTTTAGAGCTCCATCCAGCCTGGCCTTAAACACCTCAGGGATGGGGCATCCACAACTTCTCTGGGCAGCCTGTTCCAGTGCTTCACCATCCTCATAGTAAAGAATTTCTTCCTCCTACCCAATCTAAATCTACTCTCTTTCACTTTGAAGCCATTCTCCCTTGTTCTGTCACTACATGCTCTTGTAAAAGGTCCCTCTCCAGCTTTTTCGTAGGCTCCCTTCAGGTACTTGGAAGGCCACAATTAGGTCACCCTGAAGCCTTCTCTTTTTCAGGCTGAACAACCCCAATTCTCTCAGCTTTTCCTCATAGGAGAAGGGCTCCACCCCTCTAATCATCTTGGTGACTCTCCTCTGGATTCGGTCCAACAGGTCTATGTCCTTCCAGGTCGATGAGGACCCCAGAGCTGGACACAGCACTCCAGGTGGGCTCTCACCAGAGTGGAGTAGAGGGGCAGAATCCCCTCTCTTGACCTGCTGGCCACTCTGCTTTTGATGCAGCCCAGGACACAACTGACTTTCTGGACTGCATTGCCAGCTCATGTTCAGCTTCCAATCCACCAGCACCCCCAAGTCCTTCTCAGCAGGGCTGCTCTCAATCTGTTCATCCCCCAGCCTGTATTGATACTGTTGGTTGCCCATGACCACACCAAACAGAGCAGTGGTTTTTGTGGTTTCTGTATTCATTAACAGATCATGAATTTCCAGCCTGTAATGAATAGCATTAACCCCAAACGTTTTATTTTATTTTCTCTTCTCTTCCCAAGCTGTAATTTAAAGATTCATAAGCATTTTTCTTGAGCTGTTCTCCTAATATGAACTGCCATCACACACTTCTCCCTTCTAAAAAATGGGGTAGAACATGGAAATAAAACTCTACAGTGTTCAGAGAGGGACTAAAACCCATCCAGCTCCACACACTCCTCCAGCCCACCCCTCACAGTCTGAAACCTTTTTTCTAACCATTTCATCCCAAGTCCATTAGGGAAGATTTCAGGCAAATTTCATTTTCACATTCAATAGCAGCAGACTAAATCAACTAGCTCACAAGGATGAAACACTCCTCTTGCAAGTACAGCCTACTGCAAAGGTAAGCAAAGTGAGTTTACATTTATGTTGCTCACTGGAAACATGGTGGCTACACTGGAAATAAATTAACATATAGAGGAATTTATCCAATAACACATTAAGGAGGGCACTGCACTGGTGAAGCAGAATAGTCAGGTGTAATTTAGTGCTTCAGTGGGTGAGGAAAGAGACAGATGTCTCCATCTGCAGCTTTCCTCAAAAAAGGTAAAGTCATATCATACAAATAACAAACAGAGAAACTCTCTCTAGAATGTCTGTAGGTGCCAGCCAGGTGAGAATTACGCCAAGTTAATCTTTATTTCTTTGTATCTCACCATGCAAAAGAAGTCAGATTTTTCAGAAAGTTTTATCCTAGTTTCTCATTACTGTAATCTCTAGCAACATACAATCTATTTCCTCACCTCATGCTATGAAAAGTCACCCTACACAGGCAGTACTGCACCTCCTGTGTTTACTTTAAGCATTAGTACAGTACCACATGAAGCTTAACCTCTGGGCTTGTAAGGTGCTTCACAACTGCAGCCTTAAAGAAACCAACGAAGCCAGAATTACTTAATGACCAATGGGGGCACTAATGGGTTGGATCTTACAATGCTCTATCACACAAAAATTCATCAGAGAGATTTAATTTACCTTGACCTTGTAGAACTCCTTGACTTCAGGCTGAATGGAATCAAAATCACCACTGATGTAATCAGGCAAAAAGCTGAAAGGAAAGCAGTGAGCAGTGAAATGAAAAATTAATCCATCTTATTACATTTAATATTTATTTTCTCAAGAGTACTAGGGGTACAAGCATTAATCTCTTAGGAGTTCCTTAAAAGCATGTTAAAACAAGAGGTGATATGAAGTGATACAAAATAAGGTAAGACAAAACATAAAACTGGTAAATCTATTATCCCTTCTTTGTTGAGGGAGCTACACATCTCTTATACCTCTCTAGGTCAGTAAGGCAAGACTTGTATCTGTCCGGTTTTAGAAAGACAACTTTCAAATATTTTTCAGATGTATCATTCAGTCAGCAAAATATTTGACATAGCATATCAGAGTGCTATCCATCAAGCTTCAGAGAATGTTATTTGTCAGAAGATTATGATGATGCTTCGACAGCTGGTATGCCATAAATATTTCAAGGATTTGTATTTTAGTTGTTAGTGATGTCATCTCATTTCTACTCTTCTAGATTATTAAAAATACTCCCAAAATATAGAAGCCAAATGCTCAGTGATTTTTAACTCATATCTTCAATGTACAAAATGTGTATGAACTCCATTTCAACTCCTGACCATCATTCAAACAGTAATATTGCTGCAAAGCACATGGAAATAATTTTGTGATATTTATCTCAAGTTGCTTCTTGTAGTTTTTAAATTGCAGAATGCTTTAAAATATTTATTGTATAAATTCTTATCAAATTCATAATGAAACAAAGTCTGCAATAGAAAGAACAGTTTAAGAATATTATTTGAAAAACAAACAAACAAAACCCCCCAAACAAACCAACCAAAAAAACCAAAACCCCGGCACAGAAATACAGCTTTCCACCTTGCACAATTCCTTTAGATTTAAGAAGCAGCTAAGAAGACGGGTGAGAGTGTTGCCAATTTTTCTGCTTCATGATTTTAGAAGAATAATGAAGGGTCTACAAAGTCTCCTTATCGGTAAAACCTCTAAAAAAATCTCATGTTCTGGCAAAGATTTCAAAGGAAACACATGGTCACTGGCCACCATTTTCTTTGAAAACTGAAAGCTGCTTCAGCTGAAGCTGGTAAGTACAATTGCTGTGAGTTAGGTCATGTGCAACTACGGCATTTCAAATTCACTGCTCTCTACTCTTACTAAGGTTGTTATAAAAGGATATGTTCTGCAACTAATCCCTTCAGAAGTGATGCTCCCACGCTTGCAGTGGTGGGAAGGGAAGTCCTTTCTGCAATGGGTTTTTTTGAGGACACAGAAATCAAGTAGGAGAAATGCAAATGCTTCAGTGCTCTGTTTCATATGCCCCAGACAGTACGGTTCAAAACCAGCAAAAGCTAGCCAGAAAATTAGGTTTGCTCCTTCATTGTAAGACTTTTGTAATGTACAAATTATACTACATTTTCAAAAATTAAATTTTTAATTGCTGCCTTTTTACCTTTCCATGAGTTTCCTAATGAAATATTTACTGAATACAAGAAGTCTAAAAATTTGCAGGTACTCTCTTTCAATTTGTTATTTTCTAATTATTTCTTCCTGATTGAAGCAGAGCCATTAAAAGTAAACTCACTCTAGGCATTTCAGTGGTGGCCCTGAATGCAAGCTCTGGAGATGTTCCAGCAGGCTGGGCAGGAAGAACAGCAGCCAGTTGTCATGGAAAGCCAACTTGGTATGACATACACATCCACTGATGAAAAAGCTGCTTCTCTTACTGAAATGCTATACATAATTCCAAAAGTGTCTTTGTCTTTTTTTTTTCTTTTTTTTCCCTCTACAGCAGCTATAGATCATGGTGCTTTTAAATAATCAACCCCTTCTCCTGAGTGCTTCAAGAGGTATAAGTGGGAGCAGAATTAGTCAAAAAATATATCTTCTCAGAATCAAATACTTTTGCACAGCTTTTGTTCTCATTCAAAGTAAATAATTTCCATGAAAAAAAGCTAGCTGAAGTTGTGTCTAAATTTTTACAGGCAGAAGAACAAGAATTTCGGTTGTATCTCCGATAGGCTCTGCCAGAGGTCCTGGCTGCACTGCCTGAACATGTCTCCTCTGTCAGGAAGCACTATGTCCATTTTCAAAACACCCTCTCTAAATTGTTCACTTGGAGCAACCACAAAACCAGAAATTACTAAAGGGAATAAGGGAACTTCAAAATTTCAAAAAGTCTAGGCCTCACATTAATGATTATGAAGAGAAGAATTCTTTCTTCTCTTCTCCTCCCTTTGAAAAACACCAGAAACAAGGAAAGTTCAGAAAGTCATGCCTGATGAATTAAAAAAAATGAGTAAATCCACATTATCTTCAGAGGGAGGATGGCTGCTCTTTGTAGCTCACTGATTATGAAAACCAATAAAAAGCAAGGCAACACTCAGTATAGAGTCAAAGACTGCATTTGAGACAGTCCTTTTTGAGTTCTGTGGAACAAATTGCCTCATCCAGGTGAGCAGAATTGAGTCAAGGCTCTTCTCCAATTAACACAAGTGAAGAAGAGTCATTGTGTGAAGAGATGTCCTTGATTGACTACCCTCATAGAAGATTAGCACTAGCTGATATAGAAAAAGGAGAAATAGTTGAGAGAGAGAGATATGGAAAAAAAATCCTACTAAAGTAACTCATGTATATTTTGTAATAATTGTTTTTTCACTTGCTTGTTTTCATATAGTTTTGTATTTACTCTTGAGTGCAGACTAGTGCAGGAGAACAGGCTTGGAAGATTCACACATCAAGCTTACTACTATGTGAGTGGAACAAATTATCTCAGGAAAAGAGTAACAAGAACAAGAAAGGTCTCTCCATGAAATTTAAAACAGCTGCCCTTATTTAAAGTACAGATTAAAAACAGGTATTATATTAGTCTAACCCATGTTTCCCTACCCTCTGACCTCAAATTCATGAATAATTCTTATTCTGTTGCATAACTGTATTGAAGACTACATATTTCAGTGACACATATGGCACACATTCTTTAGTGAAGGACTAACTTTTTTGCCCATGATGGCAAAAGATGTCTTTAATTCCTGCTTAAAGTGTGATTTAAAATTTTAATTTCTAAACAGTCTAGATGATGTATTCTAACGCATTTCAGAGCCATGCTATACCAGTCTCATTACCTATTAATTATCACTATGCATATAAGGTCATGACCAGCTCAGCTGGCTTGATTCTCTGCTGCTTTATATTGGCATTTATCAGGAGTGAGCCAACTCCTTAATCCTAATGGGACTGAAAGTATAAATTCTTGTAAGATCAGCCTAGTCTACCAAGTCTTTTCTAGGGCTGTCAAGCAGCATAACACCAGGAACTGGGCAACAAAAAGTCTTCAGAGGTTTTGGGTCAGCTGGAGTTTTCCTTTCTCTTCTCATTCTCTTTCCTTTTTTTTGGGGTGTCAAGTGGTTTATTTTGTTTGGATTTAGGTTGTTGCTTTTTGTTGTTGGTTGGTTGTTGTTGTTTTTTCTTTTTTTTTTTCTCATGAGGGTATTTTAGAATCATACTGCAACTGTCTGAAAGAGTACAGAGTCAGGAGGGCCAGGATTACTTTCAGATAAGGACTGGAAGGCACTTCGATAGCAACTGCCTATCTTTCATCTATGCAACCTTTTTTAAAAAAAACCCATAATTTCAATGTGAAATCTTTAGTGGTTTAGCTAGCTTACCAAGAAAAAACAGCACTATTTCTCACTAGTTTTGAGACAGATCCCAGCTAGAGGATTTATACAAATTGGATAAAGGCTGAACGTTAACTGAACAGTTTTATGAACTCCCAGGATGCTGGGCTGGAAAGCAGGAGGAAAAAAAGGACAGATTCCTGCAAGTTTGACATAGTTTCAAGATATACCAATAAATTTTTAGTCACCAGTACCATAAAGCAGTAATGGATTCTTATCATAGACACAGATTACAAAAATAAACACAAGCTATTTAAACTCTTGAGGCTCTCATGCTAAGTAAACACAACTGTGCCTTTTGCCTTCAAGTGATCCATCTAATAGACATAGTTTAATTCAAGAAGTAGTATTATTTTTAAATATTCAACACTAACAAACTGTGTTAAATTTAAAACATCGGAATACTTGCTTCTTTATTCACTCACTTTTAGAATTCAGTGTGAAGGGTTAAATATGCCTTTTTAAAAAGAGTTATGAAAAAGAAAAAACAAACCAAAAACTCATGCAAAACCATCACATTTTAGCAGTTTATAATAAGAAAAATGTGCTGCCTCCTTAAATAAAATGCTCTGGCACAACTGCTCAGTTCTATCATTAATTCGAAGTTACAGTTTCCTAGTACTATTGACTTTTCTTGTGATGTAGCTCCTTTAGCACATAATTGCCTGCAATTAACCTTTTTTAAACAAATGTTAACATCAGAGATATGAACATTTAAAGGCAGTATCTGTGTACCCTTTGATTCCTTCAGTTACAGCACAGAAAATAATCCCACATAGACAAAGCATATGTGTCCCAGCTGCATAATTTTGAGGGCACAGAGGGGGTTCCCCATGCTTTTTCTTCACTGCTAAAAATAAATTTCAAAACAGGTGCCTTTTACCCTGGACTAACACACACATACAAGCTACATCCCTGTAGAAAAGAAGTTCAGTGAAGATAAAATGCTGTAGACTGAACATGGAGCAAAGTCACTAAAGTCAGCTTTGACTTTTGTAAGCATCTACTAGTTGAGAATACAGGCGACAAAACTCTCTAGCATTACTTCAGGATAAATATTAAAATAATAGTTTAACAAGAGAACCCCAACGAACATAAATTAATTCCCCCAAATCCACGTTTGCTAACTGTTAAGGTGCACTTTTAGCTTGTCCTCTTGACTGTCAGTCTTGACAGGAAGTATAAGTGAGGGCTGCCCTCATCAGAAAGGTTTTAAGTCTGTTTAAATCTGTCAAAAGTATACTGTTATCTGCTGTGAAGATCAAAGTGCCTTTTTAACTACAAGAGACATGTACAGCACAAATAGATGCCATTTATATATTGTCTTAGAGCAGCATATTCAGATGTCCCAACTAGCTGTACAGAGGTGAGTTCCAGGGGAAAGGAGAAATATCAGATTGCAAGATATATTCAGAGTTAATGTCTATTCAATCTATAAATACCTTCATGGTATTATCTTCAAGGTTACCAAACGTAAGCATCACACTGGAAGCTCAGAAGCCAAACACCAATACCAGTAAAATTAATGAACTTCAAACTGACCATAGAAAAGACTTTTGCTTTGATTCATCTTGAACAGATCCCACTAATGATCCCATAACTTCTTATTATCATCAGGCCTTTAAAAAACATCTCACTCACAGTCCTTAGTTCCTTCACTCTCTACTTCCCAATCAAGACTGTCTTGAAGTCAGTAAGCTCACTTTTTCTGACTCCATGGTTCACATTACTGTTATTTCAACCCCCAAAGCCTCTAAAGCCTCCCTTATCACTATACAATATTTGTATTAGGGTGGCACTGACAAGGATGTGCTAGTATTGTATGAATTTGGAAAGAAACAACAACAAAAAACCCCTCAACAATTGCCTATGCCTTCTTCAAAGACCTTAATAAACCCTAATGTTTATTATGCAACTGCTTACACAGAACATAATTTCCAAACAGCACTTTGCATACTACAATAAATCCAGATGTGGTTTAACAAATTAAAAAAAAAGTTAAAAAAAAGGGGGGGGGGGTACAGCAACAGTACTGCAGACCCCAATTTAACAAAGAAAGCAAATATATGCATACATCAAGCCATACACAGATAACCAGAATTCTTTCCACATACTATTAGCAAATCTGTGTATTACAGTCAGACAGTTCTGTGGTTAAAAGTACTTGGATTATTTGGCAACCTTGAAGAACAACCTCTTTTTTCCTTACTTTTTAAAGAGCTTAGTATTAAAGAGCATATAAATATTATTTCATTTGCAAACCCTATGATTTAAAGAAAAAGATAAAAGTGTGTGAAGATTTGAAGGCAGTAATGCATTCATTTATGCTTGCCTGGTATGCAGTGTCACCTTGCAAATAATAAAAAAATATCTGAAATAAATTGGAGAACATATTACCTTCAGCTCAAACTGCTATGCAAAGCACACATCAGGGGGACATCTTCTGCAGTAGACACCAACTCTCTCCAAATATCATTACAAATAACAAGCCGTTTACACCCTGCCTCAAAACCCTACCCCTCAGTGACAAAGATGAGCATTAATGATGGCTACAACTGCTGTATTTTTCTTTTTAATAGTCAATATTTGAAACTTTTCTCCAGTTACAATCGATACAGTACAAAATAAAGTCATACTCCAAGATTTAAGAACTTTTCACTTGTTTTCCATGGTGCTGAACATCCCCCTGTGTTCAGGTAAATACACATACTTCATGAAAAACCCAGTGTGCACAGGACAAGCAACTCCCAGAGACTGCTGCTAAGTACCTGTGCCTTTGTTTTTATTACTCACAGGCTGAAGCGTTGCTTAAAATAAAGGATACATGTCTGCAGTGTATGATCTTAGAGCCAATTAAAGCTGAAGCTATTCAGGACAACTCAGCATTGCACAGGCTCAAGTACTATGTTTTGCTGTTGGATCCTTATCAAAAGGAATTTAGAAGAAGAAATTCGAGCTGTGAATTTTCATCCTGCACAGGGTAGCAGGCTCAGGACAGCATATTATCTCAGTAGGAGAACAAGTTCCAGTGCTTCAGCATGAGTCACTCATGAGCATATGATTTTGAAAGGTTGGGAAAGCATAAGAACACTTCTGGAAGTGCCAGACTCTAGTCTTCTAGGACCGAAGGCCAGAGGAAAGGGGGGAAGATGAGCACTGTAACTTCTGACAAATGAGAAGATCTGACTCACTGTGAAGGTAGAGGCTGAAGAGACACCCAAAACTGTTTTTCCTGTTTTCATGTCAAAGTAACAGATGGTAGAATTTGGTCAGAAAATTGAGAAAAATCAGCCAATACATTAGAGGAAGGGACATTGTTTATTAACATTTTATACTGCATGTGAAGAGTCAATAGTATGGGATATAAAATGTGGTAAACTTAGGTCAAAGCAGTCACAAACTACACAAACTGAGATTTAGAAAATAGTCTCAAAAAGGTGGAACTAGAAGCCATAGCTGGCTCAGGGCTTCTTTATGGAATGCCACCAAAGCTGGATTTTGCTGCTCCAAACTGAGAACGAACTTTTCCAAGACAAGACAATTTCTCTTCTTTCCCAGAAGTGCTAGAAACAGGCAGATTATATTTTTCCACCTAATCAGACAGTTACTAACAAAGCCTCCAGTATGGCTTGCAAACTCATTATACACTTTTAAAAGTCAGTTTTGATTACTAGCATTTAAACTCTAAGTGTCCTTTCTGTGAACTTTCACACCACTACCAACACTTAAAAGGCAAGCACAATCAAACAGAAAGCAGTTATGCGTGAAAGATGTTCACTGGGATTTCCTTGCTTCCCTTAATTTACTTACTCTCTCCTGAGTACCTTAAGTACCTCCTGTCCTGAGTTTAGGATCTGTTCACATACTTCCAAAACCAGTGAAGAAGACCTGTGCAGGGTAGGTTGAGTTTGAGAAGCCCTTTGCTTCTTCAAGGCTTGAAACTGCAGTAAGTAGCTTGCATCAGAAATCCTTTAGTCTTTTCTACATGATGACTTGTGAGTGCAATGAGAAGAGATTTATCCCCTTACTGAGCAACCTGTTCCAAGCAGGCAAGGAGAAATCTGTAGATTTTCAAAAGTTTTAATTATGCTTCTCCTGTTTGGGCCTGCATTTTCTTCTCTGATTTCCACCTACATTTTATAGATTGAATTTTTGTTTCATGGCCAGAAAAGAGACATCTCTGCACTTATCAATAAGGAGGAAGATCAGACTTAAAAGGTGAATTGCCATACAAAAATTTATTAAAAAACCACCTATGCAGAAGACAAAAAGTCTTAAGGAGGAAACCAGAACATCTGATTAAAACACAACTTCTGAAAGGCAAAGTTGATTCCACACAGTGTTTCCTATCCTGGACTCTGATTGCCTGTAGTCACTGAGCAAACTTTGACTCTTTTTTTATTTTTGGTGAAGATGTGCTTGAGTACCTTAAATACATTAATATAATTTCTTTAGGTTCTGAGCCTTTACACTGATAAGGTACATAACATTTTGCAGAGAAACAATGTATTGACAATTCTGAAAACACTTGGACTACACAGAGGGACAGAACATATTACTCAATGTTTTTAGGGAATGTGAGCCCATGAGGCAAGGAATGGAGACAAGACACACAACAGCGGACAGCTGTTTGAAGTCTGTTGTCTCTGTATGGCAGAAATCAGGTAAGTCACCGGGAGGCAGAAGTTTTATTAAACCTTTTGCTGCTGACCTCTGCTGTAGCTTCTCTGGTGCTGACAGAGAACCAGGATATTCCACTGGACATTAGCATTTCAAAAGGTGCCTGCACCTCTTGCCCAGCACAGTACAGCAGCATTAATTAGAGAGAGAGAAGAAGATAAATGTGCATACAAAATGAGAGATAGGCTCTATTTGATGCTGAGTAACCCTTACCAAAAAGCATCCTCATTTTCATCAGATAAACTCAAGGAGGTATACTCACATTTCTCCACAATTTAGCTGTACAATGGATGACCCTATTTAATTTTCTGAAACTTGTGATTTAGACAACAATGTATTGCAAAGTTTAATAGAAATTCTTTTAAGGTTCCTACTGATTGAAAAGGTGAAAGGTGGGCCTTGAACTCTGAAGGAACTCGTGGAAAACTATTTAATATACTAATGTTCCTGTCTTCAGTGGGCTGGAGAATCACAGTTGGGTAAGGCTCCTGCAGCTGGCAGAGATCCTACTCACTTTAATCCTTTTTTAACCTTTCTTACAGTGTCACCAACTCTACAAAGTACCAGGGCCATATTTTAGTTAACTAAGTCAGAAGGTATGAATACACACAAACAGTTCTCTCTTTCACAAGTAAGATTAGAAATACTTCAAAGACTATTTTCATGAGCACAGATGCAATTAAAATGCCTCTGATAAAGCTCTAATTAAAGAATAAACCCACCTTTTATAGCTACCTGGCATATGGATGAAATTAAGAAACAAAATAAAGCTGCTACTCTCATGTATCAATAAATCTACCTTCTGATCACAGCCTGATGTACTTAATTGAAATAGTTTTTCTAACAAGGTTTTATTTGTTCTACATTTTTAAGGGATAAAGAATGAGGAACTGATGAAATGTGTTCATCTAATGAAAAATCAGTTCTCTTGACATTTTCTTCTGTAAAATGCTTAAACTGCTATACTAAAGAGGTAAGTTCATACCTATGCTCTGCACCTTAACAGATGCAAAAGAATGGTTGGTTGAAAGGGGCTTGCCAGATCTAAATTTTTATTTCTTTCCACTGTTCATTAGTGAACAAACCTACATATAATGAAACCTAGTAATGTAAAAAACTTGCTAGAGTTTCACCCTGGCCACTATATGAGCTGTCTGCTTTCCAAAAGACTCCAGAGTACAGGGAAACATGCTATTTTAGCTGTTAACATTCTCCTTTAGGTTAGTTGCAGTCAGGTTCCTCCTGCTGGTAGTCAGCACAGCTTCCAGTGCCTCCCAAAAGAAAGGCCTTTTTAGAAGTTAGTCATTACCACCATAGGGAAGCTTCCTGCATGTCCCTGGATGGCTTACCTAAAAAGGGGAGAGAGCAATTACATAGCCATGGTATCTAGTGTAAAGGTGGGAAATATTCATTAGGGGGAAAGAACCTAAATTTTGCACTGGTCAAAGTACCATGTCAAATCCTGAAGTCCTTCTTGTTTCTCAGAGCTTCCTTGACTCCCTGAAAGCACTAGCTGCCACAGAGATACACAGAAGGTATAACTTTTTCCCATCTTCAGCTACTGTCCGAGGCTGGAATAACTCACTAGTAGCTAATCAGGCTAAGATAATTTACAGAAGCTAAGGATATAATTTATATTAATTATTTCACAATTTAGCTCACAGCTGATAAATATTAAAAACACGAAGCAGGCTATCTCCTCTCAGACATTATCCCACACCTGTGTAGTGGCTACCAAGGACACACTGTACTCATTTGATCAAATTTCACCTGCTGCTTATTAAACTAATCTTACCAAGGAAACACTGATCCTAAGCACAACATACAATGGCTTTCATAATCACAGGAGTGATCATCTAGTTCTAATCCCCAAGCCATGGGAAGCAACACCTTCCATTAGATCAGGTTGCTCAAATTCCCATCCAACCTGGCCTTAAAAAAGTCCAGGGATAGTAAATACATCAAGGCAGCAAATTTCTGCAAGAGGTCAAGATCTGCAAATAATACTTCCTTCAGATCACATTAGTAGACTTCTACCCCTGTGAAGTCTCAACTATATATATCTCACTAATAAGCACATCAGGAATCTGCACGCATGTCCAAAAATCCTTACTAGGTCCCAATCCTTCAAATCCAGACACATACAGTCTTGCTGGCCTATTCAACCAGCATCTCTCCCCTCCAGGGAGAGGGAAGCTCTGTATCAGCTCCATCTGAAACTAGCACAGATACACACAACTCAGCTGGTGAGTCAGAACCCACAGGGAGTTCAGTGCAAAACTCAAGCTCAGAAGCAAATTCATGCTTACATTCAGACTTGGTAGATCAGAAGAGGAAATAAAATTGTTGTATTTTACTACATTTAAAATGAGCACATAATCCTTGCTAGGAAAAAAAGCAACAAAAAACCAAACCACAATAAAACCCAACCCCTCCCCCCCCAGAAGATGCAAGCATGACCAAGAGAAACGAAAAGGGCACTGTGAAGGGTCTTCAAGGCTTCACTGAGAACTCGGCTGACTGAAGTGTATATAAATCTGATCTAGCTTTAAAACAGCTCAGAGACTGGTAGTAGAGTAGTTGTGATGGCAGCACTTGCTATGCTGCTGCACTCGTTTTCGGAACAATGTCAGCTTCATGGTTGAGAGTCTTAACTATGTTTAAGAAACAAATGTGTATGTCTGTCCATCTTCTCTACACATACAACCCCTCCCCCCGCCCCGATCTATTAGTCAGACTAAGGTGCTACAGTGTAGCACCTCTGCTTTCAGTAGAGCAAGTAGGTGCGTGCTACTACTGCTTTAAGCTTTCAGTACCCAGACTGTAGCTGGGACCCACCTACCAAACTCCTCCTGCCTGTGACTTAAGTTGGCTGTCCTTATTACTGGTCTATCAAAAGCAAGGAAATCACACTGTGGAGGGAAGGTTTGAAGAGAACCTGAGCTAGTCCTCCTGTTTGTACCTGCATCATTTAGTCTACCGCCAATTAGAGCACAAATGATAGCATTTAGATAACTACCTACCTGACAGATATCAAATCCAGGCAGGTCAATGTATAGATTTGTGCTTATTTATAAATGGCAATCACAGAAAAAACCTACACACACGACTGAGGCATTAGAAATATTACAAAAGTACACATGATATTACAGAGTTCTCTGTTCTCAATCTCTCCCCTCCCCTGTCCTCCTCCTTTCCCTCTTTTTGCCTGCAAGGGATAAAACCACTCTCAGACAAAAAACACCTCAGTGTCAATAAGTAACACATAGTCCGAAAAATCCCCGTCTTGGCCTCTGTACAAGTAATTTTCTATCAAGTAGAGTAGCGGAAAAGAAATTTAATGTAAACTCTCGTGCTGTTGGTGTCCTGCTTATTATTAAAAAAAAAATAAAAAATTAACAATACCCCCATATGAACTTCACAATTTATTATGATTAAAAAACCCTTAACTACTTTTCTACTAAGTTCTATTATTGTCATTATCATTTTGACTTAATCTTTTATTAAATTTCAACACACTAATTAACTTTTCTTATAGGATGAGAAATAGATCTTAAGGACACAGATCTACCCATAAATAATATAAATGCAATGATGAGCTCTTATTAAAAGCTACTCCCATTACATACAGTGATAGTAGTTGCTCCTCAGGGAAGAATTCAGTGGTCTAATACTCCTGCTACCATCTGCACCACATATACTACAAAGAAGGGAGAGGAGAACTCTGAATGGATGTAGCATTGGAAATGCTTTGGAAAAGACTAGGCACAGATGAGCTGTGAATCAGACACTCTGAATCAGTGTATAGTGAGGTGCTCTGGGAGTAGCATGAAAATCACCACAGGTGACATGACATGTAGCCATCATTAGAGATGTCATTCAATAGAAGAGCAAGATTCTGAATGACAGTGTGGCCCATTCCTTCAGTGTAAAATTCACTACTAGATAATTTTTTCAACACATTTTAATACCAGCAGGATATTAATTCATAGGTGAATAAGTTTTTGAAAAATATATAAAGTTAGGAGGTTAAAACCTATCTGTCTGATAATGAGGTAAGAGACACATATTTTATTGCAATGGCAGAAAAACTGTCACTGAGGTTACTTTTGTAATTGTCCTTGGAGATAAAGTCCTCCTGAAGATTAAGAGAGAACTCTATTTCGTTATAAGCAAAGCCATTGCCTAAATCCTAGACTGTTAAATACCTGGTAATGCAAAACAAGCCTGATGCAAAACAAGCCTGCACCAGCCAGTTACAGCTAGACAGCTAGTAACAAACTGGAATTTGGACTGACAGACAGATAAAAAAGCACCAAGATTTTGGACCATTTCCACCTTTAAATTCAGCTCCACGCACTCTAGGGGGTGCAGCACACCCACTCTCTCCAAGTAGCGATGAACCTCAGGTGCAGTTCACACTGCAACACTTTTTAGGGATCCCAAAAGTGTTTCAGGCAATGTGGCTCCCTAACTCCATAAACACCACGTCCTTTGCCTAGGGCCATGATAGAGAGGGAGATGGTGAACACAAACTCCCCTGTCAGAGCCAATGGGTCACAGCCTGGTCCAAGGCCTGAGAAGGGGAGGCTGCAGCATTTCCAGAGGCCAGGCTGTGGAATCAAAGGTTAATTTCTTTTCAGTTGTACTCCTGGCTGATGTTGGTACATGGAAGAGCTCATGTAAAGTAGAAGAATTCCCAACTTTTACAGAATTTCACAAAATGCAGGTTCCTAGATTCATGCCTATGCTTTGTCTACCCCAAGAATGAGTAGATATGAGCAGCGTTCCCCATTTCTTTCTTTTACAACGTGGGGAAAATAGTTTACAAATGCAGCTTTCAGATGAGAAAAAAAATAATTAAAATAGTTTTTAAAACACAGAAGTAAGGAATTAAAGCTACAACCTGCTAGTATAACAGCCTGCTTTTGGCCTCTAGATTCCTATAATATGTTTACAGATTAAAATAATTCTCTCTTCAGAGATAACGGAGGGGAGCAACCCAGGGTATGAATGTCTAAGTCAGCTAATTTACAAAGAAGGTTGGGGAAAAGAATAAAGAAAAATCTACATTGGATTGACAATTTGCCTGTGGTCCTGAGCCAAGATCCTGCCAAATACACTTGAACAGGCTGAAACATTAAACCCCAGAAGTACAAGAACTGAAAGGGAAATTTTGATGAGCTCTTAAACAGGGTCATGAACATGATTGTATTTCTGCTGGCTCTACTAAAAGAAGTCAAAACTTGCCATGGCTTTTCCAGTGTGAATGTGGCAAAGAAAGCACTTTCCCTTCTAAATAAAAATGTGATCCTGCAGAATGGGGAAGGCATTACCCTCCTGATGAAAGCCCTCTGCAGCATATTGGGAATGCTATTAGAGTTTTTGAAATCACTCCTGAGGTGTATTATGATCACATATATGCATGACAGTACTGACCACTTAATCCCTGTTCTGTCATAGGCAAGTTGGAGAATAAAAATTACACTGACACCCAAGGGTATTTTATGATAGAATATGAAATAAAACAATAAATTTGCAGATTATTTTGGCTTTGCCTCATGCTACTGCATTATACACCAAATATTACTAGCCTCTCATTCATTACTATTTAATTACAACAGAATACCTTTCTTTCAGACTTAATTAACCTTTGAAAGGAGTTTGTGACCTTGGGACCCTCCTGTGCACTTGCAACATGCTGTTAGAATATTGCTCTGCCTGGAAACACTTCCTTTAATGCTGAGATTTAATGAAGTGCACAGGTTCTTACAGGGAACACACAAAATACGAGAACCCTGCATGTGGTCACTTAATGAACAAAAGCAAGAGCATATCAATTAGAATCATAAATCAATACTAAATTAACATTAAAAGATGTCACAAGAGTTTCCCTAGAGGAGAGGCTCATTACAGTAAACATGATCATGAATGCTCTCCCCTATTACTTTTACTGTGGGGCAGAGAAGTGGGAGTAAGCAAATGAAGAGGGATTTGTCCTTCAATTCCTATTTGTTTAAGCCAGCAGAAGTTTAAGTATCCCGCCAAGCCAAATGACAGTGTAGCGCAGTTCCAGCTCCTGTCTTTGTCAGAAATTGCTGTTCACTCTGAAACACTTTGATTCTGAAAGGAAATCGGAGAGCAATAACCTTTTCACAAGATGAGAGGCAGAACCACAGCTCATGCAGTCACTTTCGTTGCTTTGTTGCAAAGCTTCGAACGACGGATCAATGTTGGCCCCTTGATGCCAATCAGAGCAGACTGGTGCTTGCAGAGTGGGCACTGGTTCAGTAACTCACTTGCTAGCAATGTTAACTCTTCAAAATGGATTCTTCACCATCTTGAGAATTCCCTCTGAGAGCTAAAAACCCCATCAATCTCCTCACATGATTCTCTCCTGTACAAACCATCCCAAAATCACCTTATGCACAGCTTTCTTTCTTCCTGCAATTGAAAGCATTAGAAAGTAGAGATATTGACATCCACATCTGTCACTTCCTTAATTACACGTATTTGTTGTCAAAGCCCTCAGATGATGGTTTAGCAAAAAAAAAGAAAAAAAAAGGCACTGAATTCTTTACTGATTCTTTTTCAGGTGTCTTTTTGGGACAGTGTCTTTCACCACTCAAAAACCTTCATGTACAAGATTCCAATCTGATCTGTCACCACTATTTAACATGCCTGCTGCAGCTTATAGAATTAGAAAACATCAATCCTCCCACAGGTACTGCTGGAACTGGCAGAGGAAAAGAACATTTTTTTCTTTACTACCATAAAGCCTTCCTTTCTTTCTTGATACAGAATAACAGTTGCTCCACTGGAGTTATTAGCTAGGTTTATTCAAGAGACTTTTTTCCTATTCAGCTTTAGTAAAAAAACCAGTTTCATTCCCTTGCCACCTTTTCCTCCCCTCAAATTTTTGCCTTTTTTAGATTATGTCCATGCCTAACCTGTTTAGATCCTCCAAAAACCAAGGTAAAAACCCTGTTGACAAAGAAACAGAGATATTCAGAGTTCTGTTGCATCAGCGCGTAAAGACTATGATTCCAAGCCCTTGCAGAGTGACTTCACTACTGCACAGAGGGATGACAACGAAAGGCACTGCTCTCTGGCCCACAGCTGGATGCCCGGCACTCTGAACAAGGTCACTGGACTTGTAACACACACCAATTGCAGAAACGATCAATCAATCAATCAATTAACTGCTCTACTACCGACTCACGTGCTTTAAAAAAACACCAAAGAACAAAAGGCAATCCAAAAATCCTACTAGCCTCATAATAAATATTTTGAGCTACACCCACATATCAGTCTCTCTTTTATGCTGAAGAAAAAGGGGAAGTACAAAGGTGCTGCCATTGCTATCCCCTGTGTCTGTTTCATACACCAAGTACTCTAAAAATATACCTTTCCTAACCCACTGATCCTTATCAGTTTTCTTTACTGACATCCTATTAGGTCTCGCCACACTAATGAGTTAATCCAGTCTCAAGCTGCAAATCCCTAATATTGCTTTCACCTAGACAATTACTCTTACTTATGCACAACGCTTATAATGAATAAATGAAAGGGAACAGTTACATGATTATTTACTGCTTCTATTCTTTTTTTTATATGGAGATCATAGCACTTTTACATGGAGATCATAGCACTCAAAAACACACCGAAGAAAATAAAGAGCAAACTGCAAACACATGTACTCTGTCTGATGCAAAACATCTTATCTACACATTCAGTCATGTGATGTGAGTACCTTCAATTGCCCACTCAGCTTAATTTCAAAAGAAAGAAACTTGTTCCAGCTGGAGTTTCTTAACCACCAGGGAAAGCCAGAGAATTTAAGAGTCAAGCAGTTTGTGTAGGTGGGATATCCCTCAAGAGCTAGTAGACCAAAAATAATTTATTGCTACAAGATGAATTTCATGCCTAGTGTTACTGCTACTATTCTAAATATTTTGATCACTGTGTAGGCACTGCAAAGTTATTCCAAATACAATAAGCAGTAGTAATTTCCAACTATTGCCAATGCTCAAATCAGAGTAACAGATGCCCAAACAATATTTACACAGCTAAAATGTTTTTTTGTTGGTTTGAGGATTTTTTTGAAAGCACAAGGCATAAAAATGCATTATGTCCCAGTCTCTGGAAGACCTGGTTACTGACAAAGCAGAAGTAAGAATCTTGTTCTTGCTCCATCCATTTCACAGGCTGTTCAAGCAACATCAGGTTGCTGAAAACATGAGATCCAGTCGTGGCAGTTTCTCTGTTTGCAAACACAGTGAAAGAATTCAGGGCAATGCACAGGGAGGATGTAATTGCTTAGACATCTAGAGTTTAATATCATCCCAATTAAGTCAACAGAAGATCCTGAATTTGTACAAAAGGTGATCTGGGTCCCTATTCAGCAAACACAGGCCCCACACATTTCCACGTTGCGACAATAAAGAAAAAATCCCTAAGTAACACTAAGAAGAAAACGAAAACAAAACATAGCTTTTAGCTTGTGCTAAAAGCTCTGGCAAGCTTCCATGGAATCTCAGTTCCCCTCATTCGCCATGTGCATTTCAAAATCCTGAAGAAAATCACAACCCAATTCCTGGCAGGATCTCCATGTTGTATGCCCAGAGAGAGTGACAGAGATAGTGACAGAGACAGTCACTGGTCAGTTTTGGTTTGTTTTTTCTCTCTCTCGAATGAAACATAAATTTCAATCATGTTCAGCTGTATTCACTCTCAAGTATTATTTGTTTGACTCTTCTTAATTTGTAGTCAGTTTACTCAGAGGAATAAACAAGGACTCTGCTCCACAGCCAATAAAAGCTGTGAGCTTCTTACTTGAATGCTTCTCTTCCTCAGTGCATTTCAGTACTTTCTTTATGCATTACGTGCATATGCCCCTATTTGAGCCAAAAGAACTACTGCAGGACAGATTATGTTTATTCTGAATGTGTTCATGATCAGATTATCTCACAACATACAGGTATTTTGGTGGTATTCCAAAGCTGTCATCTAGCCCTTTATCTACTGCTCTCTTCTCTCATCTCTCTGAAGTTCACTCTTCTAGTCGTATCCTTGCAGTGCTAATCTGTTCTTGAGGTGCTGATACGTACACAAATGCTTACAAAAAGATAAGCAAAATGGAAATTATTTGCAAGTAAAGGCATTGCCCACAGCATACAGAACATATGCACTCTGGTATCAGAAATTATCTTACTGCTTTAGTGCATGTTTCAGCCAAAACACTCCCTATTTCATAGTTGAGTTAATGAGCCAGAGCTAAATGATGTGCTGATACTGATCCAGGGTTCTGCAGAGACACCAAAACCAGTTTGCAAATAGACTCTAGACTTGCGTGTATGGAATATCCCACTCAGATAAAGCATTATCATGAGACAACCCCAGTGGATGTTTATGCATTTCCATTTATTTTAAGACGCTCTGTAATCTTGGGTCCAATCTACCTGCCATATGATCAGACATCATTCTGCTCAATTATTTGGCATCAATAGGCAAGATATTCCCATACAGCTTGTATCATTTCCAACTGCCTTTTGACTGTCTTTTAATATTAATGCCTGATATGTTTTCACTTGTTATCCAAAACAGATCTTTCTTCCCTTGCTCTAAAAATCAGAATTCTCTACATTTCTCTGCAACTGACATTCACTATGGTTTTCAGATATATTGACTAAAATTCTCTTTAAAAAAGTCTGCATGCAAGACAGAGACAGCAAATTATTTCTCTCTCTCTTTTTTTTTAATACAACTAAGACTTTACAAGAGTTTTTCTCTCCAATTTTGCAAAAATAAAGCTCAAAAATTAAGGCAGGTAGTATGGTGGTTGCAGAGGAGTGTGCATGCCCAGGAGTCTGATTTTTGTATGAACTATGAGTTGAAGGAGAAGATCTGAGTTTCTATGAATATAAACATATCCAAGAGCAGCTTTGGAGGTACCACCGTACACATTATCTACATACTTGAGCAAATTATTTCTGTTAGCAGAACAAAACTTGTTCTATGATGTCTCAGAGCTCTAAATTTTTAACAAGGATAACCCTTGTGTCTTAAATTATTGAATTTGTAGAGCTGCCTGGCAACCTTACCTAGTCCAACTTTCAGTCAACCAATGATTAATTGATGCTTAGCCATTCATATAGATGGCTTTGCAACTGGTTCTGCAAAAAGAAAAAAAAACCTTGCTCTATGGTTTGTCCTTGTCGAGAGACAAACATCTCTTGACCCTAAACAGTGAATTTATTATATATTCTCATTTATCAACTGTAATAAGCAGCCTTGGTCATAGTCTGAGAACACAGTTCCTTGTTCTTGATAGTATTTCCTGTGAAAACAACAGTAGCACAAAACATTTTTAAATGAAAAGCTGAATGAGTCCATTTGTAAAATGGAAACACCCTTGGAATAAAGTTACATTTAAAACCAAATCTTAGTAGAACAACTAGGAAAAATAGTTTAAGATGAATGGATTTATATTCTAAAGTTTTACTTCTCATTATATTCTACAATGCATAAAGTCCCCCCTTCTGGCTTCACTAACACTAAATTTTAACAGATTTGAAGTATACAATCATCTGTTCTCAAAATAATGGTGCCCATTTGAATGCAAATTGTTAAAAGTCAGAACTTCTGCTTTTCACATATTCATAAAAAGAGAGCAGAGTCTACTGAAGAAAGAGAATAGGAAAGAAAACCAAGCAATAAACACCCAGAATATGTTTATGCTCCAACAATCACTAATAAGTTTACTGAAAGAGCATTTTAGAGACAGCAAAAACTAATCTGAATAATTTATCTGTGGGTATTTTTTGTGTTCAATCCCATTAATTATGTAATATTCTGTGATTTGAAGTCACCTGGAAGGGACTATAACTGCTCTTCCCTGGAATTTTCTAGGCTACGAAAAAAAGACAACCAAAAAATGAAAAAGTGAATGGATGCTATAGCACTAGTAATCCCTCCCTAAATCTCTGAAGTGCATCAGTGCAGATTAGTCAACTTCAATGTCATTTATTAACATACATTCATTTAAAGGCATTGATAGCACATGGATTTCTGTGCTCCCTGATTGAACACTGCTCTTGGCATTCTTCTCAGTCTTAACAGAGCTTCTTTCAAACCTAAGATCATTCTTGCCATGTTCAATAAAAATGTTGTATTTTAAATTTTAAAAGACAAGTACTATTGCATCCTGGTTTGAGGCTTGTAAAAACTTTCTAGTTTTGTTTTGTTTCAAGCACAGGAAAACTCCCACTGCCCAGCCTGCCCCAAACACCTGTAAAAAACATTGCTCCATAAAAGCAAGCATTGACTGCTTAATCCCAAACTTCTATTGATATTCAGGGATGCAAAAGAAACAAAGGCATACATTTCACCCTAACACTACACACAGAGCCAGTTTTTCCTGGATCTGGAGAAGTACTCCTTAGGCACAGCAAATCAAACCACTGTAAAGTGCTGAGTGCTCTTTGGCCAGCTCAGGAGTCCTTTCCAAGCTGCTTGCTCCAGATGTGACTCAATGCAGGGATATTTTATCACTGCAAAGTCCTAACTTCTAGCATTGGGGCAGCCATAAATGATTTTTACCATGTCATAAAGTCAGAAATCACCCAGATGGCAATGACATTCCTCTGCTTACAGTACACTAGGGGCACAGATACAGCTATTTGAAGAAGAAGCTGAAGTAGTACAAACTCTCTGATTGAAAGACTTGGGATTAATTGAAAGTGTCCCTATATTTTCCTTTCCTCAGCCCCTTTATTCCCTGTTTTTTTCTAGAACTTTTTTCTGGACAAATCGTGACCCTTTGTTTTCCTGGTTGGCAATTTAAACTTGGTTTACTGTGCTCTTACTAGGATAGTGCAGGTTTATGGCCAAAGTACCTCACTGGCAGCCAAGACACTCGGTTTGTAAAGTTGAACTGTCCATCTGTTTTGTATTTGCTCATCACTCCTTCTCCCCAGACTTTTGTCCTGGTCCTTCCCCTCTAGTTCTTAACAAGACTAGAATAATTCCAGAAAAGCAGTGTCTCGCATTTAATGTTTGTTGATGTGGCTGAAACAACAGGGTTCTAACACCATCTTTGAATGTCTTGAGGCATTCAAAGAATACCTCAAGAAAAGAGAAAAAATATCAGTGGATTTATGCCAAAGTGTGCAGATCCCTGGAGTGCTCATGAGATAAAGTCTGCTTCCACCTACTATTCCTTATTAAATACTGATCTCATGAGGAATGATACCTGGCTCTTTGATAGGCTCATCTTTTAACAAAGAAATATCAGAAATTCTGATTAGATCGCGTGAATGATGACAGCATTTTAGCCCTTCCTAATAAATATTTGCCTGCATCTTAAAGATGACTGAGAATCTGAGATGATTTCATAACTCACTGGATGACTTTGAGTAAACTGAAAACAAAATAAGGGCCTGGCTGTTTTCTAAAGATCTAAACATGAGTCCCAAGTCAGGTATTACCTAAAGCAGGAAGCTGTGGATAGGGATGTTTTTTCTGAATACTCCTGCATAATTTATTAGGATAAACTCAAGATCCTAATTTTGATCCTTAAATGCTGCTATAGTTTGCAGGTCAGGCAAAGATGTCTGATATAAAAGATCTTCTTAAACCATTTGACAAATAAAGCACTGCTTGAGCTTTCAACTTTCTTGGCTTTTGGACTGTAATCCCTCAATTCAAAGAATCCTTTATCACTAAGTAGCAAGGGTGCTAGCTTTGACCTCACAATTTCAGAAGCTAAATATTTTTTCAAACATTACTGAAACATATCCTTATATCAACACGAATAAAGCACAAACTTCACATGTGTAACTATCATCTCACATCCTCACATACAATGAATAGATTTTAAAGACAAGAAAAGACCATTGTACTCTTCTAATACAACTCTATATTCAGAAAATCTCATTCGATGTTTTCTGCATCAGTGCCCTAAATTTTGCCTGAATATAAGATAGCTTAAAAACAATACCCAGTTTAATCTGAAGAGTTCAAGCAAAGAATTCCTCTCAACTCTACATTAAGCTACATCAATGGCTAATTACCTTCATAAGTACCCTATTTCTAATCCAATATGGAACACAGTGAAGTATATATGAATTTCTCACTCTAATAATCCTCTTAGGGACCCATTTTTCCATAAGTAGAAGGTTATTCAGGAAACAAGACAGAAGATCTCATTTTACAGATGGGTTTTGCTAGCTGATGCCAGGCTGGATTTTTTTGGTTTTATTTTTGGTGTGGCTTTTTTTTTTTTTTTATTATCTTGACAATGGAGACACTTGTTCTCAGATAAGGCAAATCCAGTGCAAAATATAAATAGCCAAATGAAGTAGCCAATGCACAACTAACCCGGACTAATTGCTAAAATGCACTCATGAAGCCATCCAAGTATACAGACAAACTCCACTCTGAGTTATTTTTCCACCTTTCACGTAAGCTACTGTATGACTACTTTTTCCTCGTGGAAGTTACAAAGTTACACTAGCTTAATCTTCCTATTCAGAGGTTAAACTTATTGCTTAATTTTCAAACTTTCAGGTAAAATAAAGCCATGGGAAATGCATGTAGCATGGGGGGGAAACATGATGAGTTAGATCTTTGTGCAGTTGCAGAACTACCAGCTTGTTGGGATTGTGGAAACAAATGGACTAGGAGTTGCAATGAAGAGATGCAGACTCTTCAGGAAGGACAGGATGGGAAGGTAAGAAAGAAGAGTTGCCCTTTATGTGAGAGGGCAGCTGGAGTGAACGGAGCTGTGCTTGGGGATGGATGAAGTCAGGCAATCTCAAGCCCAAGTGAAATTGCATCTGGCCAGGGATGTCTAAGATATAAATTGCTTGTAAAAAGATTTTTTTGAGGTCTGTACTTGAAATTTAGAAGCTGGAAATGTTTACATCAACTGGAAATGTTTACAAAATTTGTTCCTAATGTTCAAACAGATGTGTAGAGGTTCTCGAAGCTGCCTCCATTCACATCCAGCTCAGAGAAGAATTATATAGTAGCAGCTGTATTTTCATGCAACACCTGAGTTCACCTCATATATGTTTAATATGTAGAAAGTGCTACCATTTTACATTTTCACTGCTGCTCTTATGTTTTATGGAGTTCACAGAAAAAAACCAGGAAGGGTAGTGAAAGTGATGTTCTCAGTGACTGTAGGCAAATCAACTTGTGTCATACAGTAAGTCTGAAATACTGAAATACTAAACAGAACCCCAGAAAGACAGTATTTGTCATGACAGTATTATCCTTCCTCTTACAGAGCTCACTGCCCCCCTCTTCAACCTGACGACCTTAACACTGCAAAATCTGAGTAGAGGATGGATGTGACATCTCTCTGGAAAACAGCATCCAAGACACAAGTATTAATGATTGCTTTTAAAGGTGCCAATACAATGATAGTTTTCAACGCATTTTCATCTTCATGTACCCAAAGCCAGTGCGCTCAGGTACATCGATGCCTTAAGATTTAACCAGGAAGTGTTGAGAAAGAAGTTGCTGCAGCATGGTATAGATAAGCCTAACTCTGAAGCAGATACCAGTGTTTCATAGTGCTTCAAGAAAATAAACAATAGGATAGGCAAGGCAGACAGAATAAGGCAGAGTAAAAAAACCATAAATATTAGTAACTCACCTTTAACTCTGATTAGCTGCAAATGTTCAGCAACTAAGAACAATTTTGCAATAATCCTTATTTCTAAGTTGGAACTGGTGTTAACAAAAAACCCCCTGTAGTTTAAGGAAAAAAACCTTCCTGGGCTGTAGAGTCAGAGAGAGAAAAGCAACAGGATTCTCTCCTTTTTCAGTCTTGCCTTTCTCCTGACCCCAACACTCACAGCTCCCAAGGATGAGCCTCTCTAAGGGAAAGTTATCCTGTCCTTTTGGTTACTCTTCCTATCCCTCCTGCTCTACAAGGCATTTGTTTTAACATGGTTTCTCCTTGTTGGTACTTATAAAAACGACGATTTTCTTGGATTGGTTTGTTTTTAAACAAAAATAATTGCAATTCAGATTTGTTGAGTTAGTTTTTACAGAAATTTATGGGAAAACCAACCAAATGTCATAAAAATGACACCACAAACACAGATGAAGACACAAAACATCTTATGTATATTAATCTCATTACCCAAAGTCTCATTGTTAAGCCAGCCTGTGCAGTGCTATAGAGAGGAAGGTGAGAACTTCCTTTGCTTGATGGGAATAGGTGAACCACTTGAGCACAGAAGCAAGTCAAAACATCAGTGGAAAAAACAGGAAACAGATGGAGGCAGGGAGGGTGGTCTTGAATCACCCTTTCCTGGTTTTCATTCAACAGCATAGACCAACCTAATGAGAAGCAAGTTAAAGAATTATTCACATGGAGTAATCCTCCCGTAGAGCATCTTGCCTGGCTTCAGCCACAGCACTTTTAGAACTAAATGAAGAGAGTCCAATAAGAGCAATAAGAAAAGATGACCAATAGAAAGACCAAACTGTATTTTGCTAGGATTTGGAAATGGACCAGGGCTTCGAATAAAGTAAAGTTTTAAACAGAAGGTTAAGACAGCATTAAAAAATGATTAGCACGTCAGTAGAGTCTGAGCAGACAGCTCTTTAATGACACTGGGTAGGGAGTTTAAAGGAAAATACTTCCAAGAAGTAAATGGATATTCTTTCTAGCAGAATGATTTCCTTAAAGAAAAATGTCCAAATTAGGTAGATCTTTTTTTTTTGTTTCAAAAAGAAGCAGTTTGAAGGTAAAATATACCTACCCAAAGCAATTAAGATGAGAACAAAGAGGAAAAGAATACTCCAAGGGTCAAGTATGTAAGACTGAAAGAACTATTCAGTCAAGGTATAATCATCCATTTCCCCCTGAATTATATTTATTTAATACAAACATAAAGGTGTGCAGAAGAGATGAATGGGTTACAGGAGAAGGTAAAGTGAAAGTTCTAAAATATTGTTCTTTGGAGAACATCACCATTATCAAAGAGAGATGTTTGCTGCAAGTCAGTCTTGAATTCAAACAGTCACCTGTTGAGTTGTGCATGGCTCTATGAGCGACTACTAGAAAAGGAGAAACAAAGGTTACAGAAGGAATATTCTATGACAGTAGCGCTTGCCAGACTCCAGTCCCTCTTTTAGCAGCTGTAGAACTTCAGCCAGACCTTTCACAGGTGACAAAGAAAGAAATTTTTAGATAATTTTTACTTTCAGACTGGAGTCTTCCTCTCCAACTCTGGGCTTTACTCTGAAGGAGAGGAGGAAACCAAGCTTCCCCTGGTCTCTCATACACTTGCCATGACATGAAAAGCAAACCCCATGTCAGATTTTGCTATATGAACAAAATTGTTCATAAATTTGTAAGTTCTACCAAATGCCTGTCTCATTCCGTTGCCCCAAGAGTCAGTTCTATCAATTTATTTGCTTTTATGAAACTACTTATTTATGAATTCTTGCTCAAAACAACTGAAAATCTTAAAGACAAGCGAAAAGAATCCTTGTTAAGTTTACACAGCATTACATGGTTCCACTACAAAAATAAGAAAGCACTTGAATGCAGTATTTTGCATCACAATCCCAGCTCAACAACTCTGGGGCACAAACTGGGATATTTTACAATTTTAAATACCATTGCAGAAAACCAGAACATATTCTTTCAGTCATATTTCCTCACCTAGCATATACATTTATAGATAACCTCTGCACTTTCCTTTGGTCACTTATCACGCCCTGATGCTAACTGAGAAATAATTCAAAAAGAAGACTTCCTATTTTATTACCCATCTCACTTCACAAAGTAAGCAGATTTCCTCTAAGGCCTCACAGGAAAAATGAAGAGGACACACTTTGTTTCAGCTCGTCATGACAGGCATAAGATGTTCCTCTAGGCAACCCTTGCTAGGGGCACAGCAATTTTTTTCAGAGGTATAACCTGATGGATGCATAAAATAGGACAGACTGAGACCAGATCTTTTAAGAGGAAAAAAAGATTAGTGGGCTTCAGGGAAAATGGTATTTCAGGCTACCTGTGTTTTTAAAAATTGTAGTTGGGAATAAAAATTAAAGATAATGTGGAGAAAATATTATACTATCTGCCACAGTTCATTAAAGTACCATGCACAGAGCAGGCAGATACTTCAGTAACTGAACAGATCCTGTTCCTCTGTATTTTACTCTCTTTGAGAAGATGACTTCAATGACTTCTGGTGTATTGCTAACATACCGTTCCTGGCTCCCTTCCGTGATGTGGTAGAGTCGATTGGCACCTCCATCAGCACAAGCTCTCAGGGCAGCTGTAAGAGAAGAAAGAGAACATCAATGCATTTGCATTATAAAAAAAAACCCCACAACCAGTTACTTCATTATTGACAATGCTGTATAAACTCAAATGTTCATGGTGGCATGGGGAATAAACTTGAGATCTCATACGGCTTTTAGCTTCCTATACATGACTGCTTCCCCTATTTTTATCAGACTGGTGCCAATGTTCATCTGCTTGTGCCACTGTACTTGCAAATAGCTTATTTCTATCCTAACCTACTGCCCAGACAGCTTAGACTACATGAGGGGCTAGTATTCAAAACCTGAAAGGGCCCATCCTCCATCTATGGACATGTATTTGTCACGAAGTGGGAACTTGCACTGGAAACCTAACTACCTCCTCATCCAGGCAGAAGGTTCACAATGGTGGCTCTAAAACAACCTGCATAACAACTGGGAAAAAAAACCCCACATAACCAAGAGTTCATCACGACAATACCCATTTTCTCTTTGTTTCCCCTCCTATGACACAAAAATGGTAACTCTGTTACAGTTTCTACATTGTTCCACAGACTGTTTGAATCATCTGATATAAAGCAGGTGGGTTAGGTCTTGGCTTTACTATCTTGAACTATCCTGATACAAAATCACAATAATTTTCAGTGCTTCCACCTAACTTGGGGACCTCAAAGAGCATGTGCCACTAGTTCCAGCTGATTTAAACAAGCGCAGACATGCTGTTCTCTTGTGATCCCTTTGTTTATAGACTTAAGACAGAGAAAAGAGACAAGTCTAACGCTATTATTACAAAATCAAACATAAATTGGTATATTTTATTCATAAGCATCCCCATTAATCATCATTTAACTAACACACAGCTCTTTCGTGAGATTTTAAAAACCTGATAAGCTATTAAGGATTGAAAATGACCATCTTGTCTTAGCAGTCTTTATCAGTTTTGCCCTGAGATGCACAAGTCAGATAACCGCAGCACACAAGATAAAAGGAGCTGTCGCTTCCACAGTAGTGCAGAGCGTTCCTTCCAGGCAAAGACAGACTGTCTGCTAGTTCTGAGAGGGTTGAAAGTCACAGGGCCAGGGGCTGGAGGAGAGAAAAGGGAAAAAGAGGAGAGACAAAGAAAACAGCCTGCCAAAGTTTTGTGGGAAAAGGTACAAACAATCAGATCAGGCACTTCTTGCTGCTGAGAATCCAATTTTCAGCTAAAGCCACTTTCCTTTGGTGTTTATTTCTCAGTCAGAACCATCTATCAGAAGTGATACAAACCCATTATCTTTCCTTTTGGTGTGCATTAGGTGGGCAATCCAGCCCTCCCCCTAGCTTAGCCATCAACTTAGCCATCAACTTAGACAGCCTATACAAACTGGGACAACCAAGTTCACCTCTGTATCTGCTCTCAAGTCACTCTTTCTTATGTTACTGCGGAACTCCCACCATGGGGAATGTTCTGTATGGGTATATCCACCACGCAGTACCATGTGACCGTGGCTGAGGCATTTTGGGGGGAAAAAAAAAAGGAAGGAAACAGGGCAACACAAAATCTACCAGTTCATCACAGGGAACTTTAGGTACTTGAGCTTTTTCCTGCAGACTGAAACAATGTGCAGGGCAGGAGAATGAGCACTGTACTCCTCTGTATTGTTTCTAGCACTGCTCTGCTCTAGGGATCCCTGCTCTCTCTTGCCCATAGTATTATGGTACCCACTATGACAAGCCCTACTACTCTCAGCCTTCTTGTACAGACCATGCTCCTCTCCGTTTCCTTATCCTACTTCTACTCCTTCCAGCCTCCATCCAAACCCGCATTAATGAGACAAGGTCAAGCAGATTTGATCCTGACAAATTTCATTAGGTGAGATCATTTCCAAATTATGGTAGCTGGCCAGCCATTTACCATGGTGATTCACTGCTTCAGGCAGGTTCCTTATCCATTCTTATGAATACAAACAACACAAGAACACCATTTTTGCCTGCTGTGTTTGGTGGGATGATTTTAACTTCTCTCACTTGAGGTTACAGCTAAAAATGGGTTGATGTACTTTCTTTATCCTGGGCATATTTGTTAAGTTCTCTCAGGGAGTTCAGCTCACACAGAATATATTAATGGCCCATTGCAAGAAGAGTCTGTAATACCTGTCCTTGAATTAGTTATCCTGTCTATCGGCTTATTTAGCAGATAGAAGGCATCTAAGCAAGGCCTAGGATCTAGGCAATTACAGAATCTTTTCTCTCCCCGTGAGCTACAAAAGCAATTAATCAGTTGAGACACTTTTTATATCCAAAACTGTAAGAGGGCTGCAGAAAAATTATTTTCTAACTTCAGGTACATAAGCTTCCTAAAGGATGCTTCCCAGGCCAAGGACAGTCCCAGCCTTTTCCTTCTGAGAACAGTGAGTTTTATATTTATTATCCCACATTTAAAAAAAATAAGTGGCTTACAACTTCTGGAAACAAAAAAAAAAAAAAAAGAAAAAAGACAGGACGAGATACAGAAAAAGAGATTAAAGAGTCTTTTATCTGTCTCAATTACTTTAAGACAGCCAGACTGTCTTTAACTATTGCAAATTCTCTCAATGGACTTACCACAAGTGAAGCCTGGCCTAAGATCTCTTCATCTGATCTTACTATTTTGAAACAACATGACCAAAAAACCCAAACCAAACTAAGCATTATAAAACAAACCAGTCCTCAATCAGTCTAGTACATGTAAAATAACTGAAATTCTCCCAAAAACATGAAGGTACCTAAGTAACAGGTCTGTGACACTTGTACGTAGTACACATGGA
The DNA here is from genome assembly GCF_025592945.1 of Manacus candei. Classification (NCBI taxonomy): domain Eukaryota; kingdom Metazoa; phylum Chordata; class Aves; order Passeriformes; family Pipridae; genus Manacus; species Manacus candei. Next base: position 192,777 of record NW_026138143.1, read on the forward strand.
TATGCGGCTACTATTTGATATCTCAAATCAAGAGTTGCCTTATATAACTGCTCTTTAAATCTGCCCCCCCCCACATTTATTCTTATTTATAAGAAAAAAAAATACAAAAATTAAACTTCTGCAGCATTGTCAAGTTATTTGAGAAACTATTTATGAGCAAGTTAATAACTTACACTGGAATGAACCAAAGTCCCAGGTGCAGGGGCAGGAGCTAGCAGGTAATTAACAAATTGGCCAGAGGCCAGTAAATCACAATATTTCTACAGCTAGGAACAAAGCTTTGCTTTATAAAAAGTAATGATATATACTAACTGGAAGAACTTGTATCATTATTATCTGAAAGCGTTTAAGGAGATAGCAATTCTAAGCTTAAAGTTTGGATGGAGATTCTCTATGAAAAAATAACAGGAACTGATTTTACACAATGCCTTTTATATTAGAGGCAAAATTGCCTAACAAACAACTATGTGGTCAAGGTGCACCACGGCAACTGTGTAGGCAAATCTAGCAGTCTCTAGGCACTTTGCAACAGCTCATATGAAACCTCATTAATTATTTCAGCAGAAGCTGAAAGACCTGAACAGGATCTGGGCTTTGTTTTGCTTGGCTTGGCATCCTGAAAACAGAGACACCTTCTTCCAAGATGTCTACAATTAAATAGATGGAAAAAAAAAAAAAGAAAAAGAAAATTTAGAAAGTGACACAGAGGGATGAAGTGCTAATGGCCACACATGGGTCAAAACCAAGTTATCTTCCAGGGTGACCAAAGTGGATGGTGGGGCTTGTAGAGTGAAGAATAACTTAAGCGGTCAGTCAGAACATAGACGGTCTTGCACTTACCTTCTCTTCTGGTTCAAAGGTTGCCATCCCATTATTGGAGACCCCTCAGATTTGCCAGGTGGGCTGCACATTGAAGTACTCTCTAGCTTATGTAATGTCAGAAAGAACTAAGTCACCAAAGACATTATCTGAAGGCTTTTAGTTAACCCTGCCTGTGTGAGCTGAGACAGACTAGGGAATGGTCGTTCAAGTAGCTCACTGAGCTCTGAGGGGTGAGGAGGACCAACACCTCCAGAAAAGATGCTGTGATATGCAACTTGGAGCGATAGCTTTTTTAACCAGCACAACTAGAAGCAGAGGAGGCCCGTGCTCTTAGCCAAACAGCTCAGCTGGAGAGCCCCAAGGTACTGCTTCATCCTTTTGTTATTAGAAGAAACAATGCTAAGAGGACAAGGGTGCAAGCGCACTGCAGCCCTGGCTCAGTGTGTGAATCTGCACTCCTTGGCATTACCACAAAGTATCACCTTTCCAATCTGAATATTCTGTGTTAAGCTCTACTCCTCAGAAATAGCTCCATCTGCCAAAGTACCCCCTTTTCTCTCTGTCAAATTCCTTTCTAATGTAATTCCTGTGTCATTCAGTGAACTAGGGCATGGAGACATAACTGAAAAATCAGCTGTTTCATTGTACAGAAGGGGGACCTCAATGCCACTGACAGTAACTACTTCCCAAGTTAATGGGAGCAGCATATGTTAAGTCCAGTAGTGTCTGAAATTACAGCAAGAGTAAATAGCCCTCATCTCCACCTATGCCAAGGAAAAGTTACATCAAGGGCATATTATCAGCCTGTGATATCTAAGAGTTTCTCACAGGCAACATGGACGAAGAAACCAAACTCTTTCTGAGCAATGGCCTTAATTTTAAATGGTGCCTCTTCTGCTATGAACCAGTGAACTAATTCCCTTTAGTGACTGAAATTGAAGCACGAATTTTAGGGCTAATTATTAGTTGTTACAAAAATTATCATAACACAACAAAAATAAGGGAAACAATTATATTGATATTTACCCCTTTGGCAAATACTTCCTGTCCCTGTGAGACAGGATATGAATAACATATCAAAGACAAATAAAGAAGGTCTTGGTTCTAAGCTAACTAGTCCTGATGCTTTTTCCAGAAAAGAAGCAAGTGTATTACCATATTCAATAGCCCTGCAAATTCAGGTAGAGGGAAAGACTCCACAGAACAGATGCATCTCTAACAGACTAAGTGAGATGAGGGCATAAAAAGGGAATACATTTATACACTACAGCAATACCTGAGGAAGAAAAGCATAATCTTATTAGTCCTATTATTATTCCTATTCTATTATTTCTTGCAATTAGCATTGAAAATATTTTTTCCTTTTTTTAAAAATGGATTTTGAAATCAACCCATGTTTTTTTGCCTAAATTCAAATTTATGACATCTCTCCTTAAACTGCCTTACTATATCCCCTCTGTTCCTTTTCTAATTTTACACAACTTCTTCTAGGTATGCAATCTGTTTCCTTTATTCTTTTATTGATTCAGTAGCCTGCTAACCATAATTAACCTGCCAGTATAATCTACACATAAGAGAATTCTGCTTAATTAATGACTTGGAGTGCTGGTAGTAATACATACATGATATATATGGGAGGTATGCAGAAAACTGCTTGGTCTGCTTGATACATTGGGCCAACACATTTTTGTCCCAGCATTACTTAAAAAAAATAGTGGTTATCAACAACAAAATGCATAATCTGTATCTATGTGTTTTCTTGTTTTCTCCTTTGTCCTGTAGAAACTGCAAAAATAAATTTAGCAAACCCATGGCTTTACATAGCTGCAGATTGCTAGCTAGGTGATCTAACTGTATCTCAAACTACTCCCTCCCATCCATGTGTTTCCACCTGTGTTATGAGGACTGTATGCAACTGCTATTATACATCAAGTACAGTGCACTGCAGACGTCCCTCTTCTGGTCAGCTGCAGCTCTGACCAGAAAATAGCAAATCACCCACTACTCTATAATAGTTTTCTGCTTTGCAGTTGGACACTGGTCTTGCAAAGAAGCTTTTTAACTATTTAGTTAGGTCTATTCTTATGTTGCAAAAGAGTGGTTTGGCTGCTAAAGAAACACGGTCAAAGGTATTGGTGAAGGCAGGGTTTAATGTGAATTTGTGAAAATACGACTTTAGAGAGTTCACTCTATTACTTACTACACAGATTAAAGCATCCAAGGAGGGACGGTCAAATAAGAAGCAATTTAAAATCATTTACACAGAATCTGGGAGTGTGAAAGGGGGTAAGGGTGCAAAGGATACAGATGCAAAGATAAGGGTGGAAAAGGGTTTAAGAGCACTTAATAACTATTTTAACATTTACAAAGCAATTCAATAGGGTTCACTACAATTATAAGAAAGACTTAACTATAGATTTGAGATCGTAAATTCATACCATAATCAATTAATATGCACACAGGTAAACTGATGTGTACACCTATTTCTATTTGTGTAAAGGTACCTATCAAAAATTCCCCTTGAGTTCAGTGAAATGCTCACATCAAACCCCTTTGTGCTTCCCAACAGGCAAGAGCTGCACCTCGAGAAGTGTGGAGATGGGGCGGGGTGGGGGTATCAGCCTAGGCTTCATTGTCAGCGACAATCCTTCAAATATCGCAAATTTGAGACTTGTCATCTCTGAGGTGTCCCACTCAGAGTGAGGTGCTGGCACAGCCCACTGTGGTCCAGGACCACTCAAAGGGCTTCACTTAGGACCAGTGCTTATAGGGTCATAAGATGATTGACTTTGGTCATCAGTAGGTTTCCATCCTGGCAACAACCTAAGTAGGTGACTACAGGGCTTGTTTCCCAAAGTGCAGTAATAATGGTATCATTACACTTGCGTTATGGTTCAGGTATATGGTTTAGCAAAGCTACAAAATGTAATTGCTTATCCTTTGTTTCCCACCTTGGTTAGTGTTATGATTTGACTCCCTAAAAATCCAGTTTCTGAGCCCCCCACACTTTGCCTCAATGTGAGAGGGGTTTTCAGACATAACACATCAATTAGCATGGGGAAATTATATCAAAATTTATTACTAACACAATAAATACTATAATACATTTATATACAACAATTCTAACTATCTCTCTTATGGTAAAGCAATATATTTACATAGATCAAATCCCTCCTTTCCCTCCAAATAAAAGTTCAGAAGGAAAGAAGAAAATCACTTTCAGGGCAGCACAATCTCTTCTCTTCCAAGCAGCCGATTCACTCTGTCGTAGTTGGAAAATCTCTCTCTCCTTCTTCATTACAATGAAGGGGTTTTTCTCTCACCCCTTTCTGCCCTTTGGCTCCAACCAAAGGTCTCTCTCTCATGGGTTGCAAAGCAGGGACAAAACTCACCTTACCATGGTCATATCATGGTGTGCAAGGCATCCCATGAAAGTCCCTTCCTCAGGGGGTCAAATTCCCCCTGAGTCAGAACGTTTAGGGCTCTCAGTTCAGTTTTTCTGCCCCAAGCATTCTAATGGTGCTCCTTTGCTCCTTTCCCCCAGTGTGGCGGGGGGGGAAGGAAGGCCACTTCCCCTGCATTCCTTCTGACCGTCCTGATCCAGCTCCAGGACGTCTCTGAGCTTTCGGCTCCTCTCTCTCTCTAGCTGCTGCTGCATTTTGGAACTCCCTTCAAATAGAAGCCCACTCCCTCCTTCCAAAAGGGGTCTCAAGGGTTTTGGGGAAGTAATTCAGTCTCACCCCAAATAGTCTCTACTGAGCCTGGTTCTCTCTCTCTCTGTTGGATACCTCTGTGTCTCAGCCTGGCCATGTGCCATATTTGCTGCTTCCCGGTTATCTTCTTGGCTTTCAGCTCTCTATTCAGTGCTGTCTCTGCTGCCATTCTTCTGCTGCCCACTCGCAGTGGAGAAAACTCCCCCCAGCCTTTTGGCCACGGCACCCGGTCCAGTTTTAACGCTGAGCCGGGTTTCCACAGCCCCAGCCAGGGCTGAGGGCCTTGGCCCCCAGCGGGGCTCCCTGGCCCCTCAGCTCTAACACGTGGTGTCTCAAGCCACGGCTGCCTCTCTTCCAACTACGTAATCTGTCTCCTGTCCCAGTCTGTTGTAATATGTTAATTTCACAGGGGCTAATTGTAGTTTCTGATTGGCTCTACACCAAGAACACCACCCCCTGGGATTAACCACCTTCCAACTCCAGGGGAAAACCCTTTTTAACCCACAACAGTTGGGCAGCTGATGCTTCTGGTTGTTCCCACCTTTACCATGCAAGAGTTCCTGGTACAATCAGGCAATACCTCATGGCCCAGTTGGTCAAGGGATGCTTTGTGGCTCAGCTGGTTTGGTTAAATCTTGTCAAGAATTTCTGAGATCACAGAGTAGGCCTGAGGACTGGGGGAGTGGGATGCACTATCACACCTTAATTTGTCTAAAACTGAAAAGGTGCAGCTCATGTCACTGGGATTTTAAATTTGTAGCAGTGCACAGGGCTTTAAATAAGCACAATGAAGAATGTCACCCACTCTCAGGATATTCTGTAGTTTCAAATGAAATTAAAGAGATATACAGGTGCTTTCTAAGCTGCTGCTACAGGTGCATATTCATGCTGCTATAATCAGCAGTAGCAAGAGGAGTCAGCCTTCTGTAACACTACTCAGCACTTCCTAGGATAGAGCCCATTCTTGGGAATTTCACCCAAGATTCCTCTTTTTCCACTTTTTTTTTCTACCATTGGAAATTCACAATTTTTCATGCATACTTCCAGCCTAGAACAAGTTTTAGTTTTACAGATCCTGCAAAGAAAACAGTGGCTGCTATTCTTAAATTTTCTGTGTACCCAAGAAAGATACAGCAGCTACAGATGTCTCATACCTGACTACTAAACCATCTGTATCACACAAAGAACAGAGACACCCAGTAATCTTGCAGTACATGCATCACCAACACTGGAGCTGGCAGTCTGCTTCCATATGGACTGAACTATGGATTTCAGAGGGAAAACAACTGTACTTCTAAGAAGGTAATTATATATTTCCTATAAAGCTTCTTTAATCACTCTGCCTTGAGCTGTAAATGTCATAGAGATCTCAGCCAAGCAGAGGCAGAATTCATTAAGCAATTAAATATGAGAAGACAAGGAAGAAACCAATGTGAGAATGAATTAGAAACACTATTCTTTTTTCAGTGCATTGATTCAATATTGAGCAAAAGCCACATAGATAACGATGTCTCTCTAAAAGCTTCACTCAGAAATGAAACTTAGGGAAGATTAAACAATTTTTCCCACAGACAAAACCCACCACTGAATTTTAGCCAAAAACTGTTACACAGTCATAAAAAAAAAAAAAAATCTTACTTTAAAAGAAAATCCTAAAACCATTTGTATCTCAGTGCTCACTTTGGAAAAAAATAATAAACAGAACAGATCAACCCTTTAAAAACCACATTCTTAAGTACCAAAAAACATGATTGCAAGCAAAAAACTTTGAGTATTAGTAAGTATAGTAGGAGTAATATGCTGTCAGAGACAGAGGCAGGAGAGCAACTGTGATTTCACCAGACTGAGTTTCTGGACTGTCATCAGGAGCACTTCCATGCAGAGTTCATTACAATGATTCATATTCAAGGCTGCTGGGTTTGGAGTAATCTTTTGTCAGGTGTTAGATTTAATATTCCTACAAGTCTCACTTAGGATATGATTTTCTCTTCTCTTTCCCGTCATTCTTCTCCCATTCTGTCAAACCCAGGAGCTCTGGTACTCACTATGTTGCCTTAAACCCATTGCTGTAACAGGCTCCACAAGCGGAGCAGCCCCGTGCTGTGTCACAGAGAAAACCAGGAGGAGAGAGCTCAAATGTAAAACAAAGCATGTGCTGTCATCATTTCAGCTAAAATCTAAGTGACCTTTTCATGACAAGGCCACGTGGCTTGATGCCACTAGGGGGAAGAATCAGGAAGAAGTTTATTCTTTTCATTTTCTCCTTTTTTTTTTGCTTTTTGTTTGAAAAATGACAGCTGAGGCAACAATGTAACATTTAATCATCTTTTCTTTTTGACCTGAGCACACATCTGTTATCACTAGGTGACAGTAAAAAAACACCGATTAGGGCACACACCAAAAAAAAAAAAAAAAGAAAAGAAAGAAGAAGAAGAAAATGCACAATATGACATTTTTTCCCCCTGATAAACTATTTGTTTTGAATGTATTTAACGAATAATTTTTCAAATCAAAGATCCTCACAAATCAAACAAGCTACTGAAAAATAAACGGGAAATCCTACCTGGGCCTTAAATCTGTCATTTCCAGAGTGAGAAGGAATACAAGCTCTCTACAGTGATATACTTGCATCCTACTGAAGTCTGATCTGACACCAGGAATTCCCCACAGATTCACAAGCCCTTTCCGCAGTGCCACGCATTGGCCCCAGGGTTGGGTGGGATCCTGGTTTGCAGACTACCAGGCGCCTGCCAAGGAACTTGTCCTGGACTGCAGTTCTTCCCCAGAGGACCTGTGATTGGTAACCAAACTGTCTCATCCAAACCTTGCCTATGTAACCCCCGACTCTTGATGAAGGATCCAGCGAGTCCTGAGCATCAAACCCCTGCAGACACCACGCTGGTGATCCTTCATCATGCATCCCATCAGGTTGCCTTTCAAATACCACCTTCTTTCATTGCTTCCTAAGCACAATGCGCCTCACTAACTAAACTTTACTGTAACCTGTCCACCTACAGAAAACACCTATATGGAAATACAATTGAAGGTAAAGTAACTGAAAGAGTGTGCTTTCTCTGCATCCATTACCTGAGTATCAAATGAAATGCAGAGGCTTCAACATTAATATTACTTCTGAAGTTTTAAAATTATATTGTTTAATAATTCAGTGTAAGCTCCATTGGCTTCAATCTTTGAATGCAACTTTTTATTTCTTCATTTCCTATTTTCCATTGCTGCAGCATTGATTTCTGACAGAAGGAAAATAAACTGCTACAAACATGATGGAATACTCCAACTGCCTGCAATTTTTAATTGTTGGTCAGCGTTGTTATCAGACAAATTTCAATAACAAGCTGACTCTATTCCTATAGGGAAAAAAAGATGACTAAAAAAACCAAGCACCTTTATTAGCCATAAAACACCCACACTTGCACAAAGGATCAGACAGTAAAGAGGGAAAAAAAAAAGCTTTTTTTTTTTTTTTTGATCTGGGACTACATCAGCAATGACAGCCTGCATGAAATCACTGCTCCCTAACCCAGAATGTGCAGGACATGGGCAAGCAGGGAGGCAACATTTGGAAAGGGTGGTCAGCTGTGCTAAAACAGCAAAGAAGGAGAAATAATCTCCTACTACTAGTGGTCACCAGCAAGACTTCAGTCCTCACCAGAGCCAGAGTCAGTGTTTCTGTCTCTTTTGCTTCCACTCAACAATATGCATTAATAATTTAAGCCAACCTGCAAGTGTAAAGCAATGAGTATGATAAGTTCATATTCATGTCTATGATTAAATACTTTCAGCTAATGCATTTATATTTCAAATTTTGTTTGCATAAATTGGATTTGCAGTAGCCGGCAACTCATCAAAAAATTAATCATATACTTATTTTAAATTGCACAAAATATATTAATTCTCATGGTACCTTAGCAGCCCAGAAGAGATTTCCACATAACATTTATTTTCTAATTTTTTTCTATTTTCTTTTAATATACAGCTATCCTATGTACATGGTGCATACTCTTGCATATAAATAATTTTCCCCACTCTTAATAGGTAAATTCTTCAATAGATTTTCAACCAAACAATCATAACAGTAAACTATTAAAAACATCATCAGGAGAAATGGTCAAAAATCCCCCCAAACCATCATTATTTCATTTACAACAGTTTCACCCTTTTGTATCTGACTGACCCCCACATCTTTTCCATTCTCCTAACTCCTAGATTTGGGTAGTGATAAGCTGCAGTGGAAGATTCTTGAAGAAACTGGAAATATAAAATTACAAGACTTGATCTGACCTACTTTTTTCATATTTGGAATAGCTACTTGTACATATGCACGGGTGTTTGCACCAGTCTAAACCAGAAAGGTTTCGAGGAAGGAGAGGATTTGCATTGCTATTACTCTAGTACTGGCACTTTAATAGAGTTCCAAGGAAGAACCTGAATTCAATATTTATAGTACAATGTATGGCTCCTCTTAGGAGAAGAAGAGTTTTAGCTATCTGCATCAAGACTAATCTTGATCCAACATCTTCCTACACAAAATAAATCTAAAATTGAAAAAATATTCTTGTTAGGCACTGTCTTTTAGCTAAATTTTCCAACAGTCAAGAAAGAATGTCACTTAGTATAAGCTGGCATACTGATATAAAAATCAGATCTATGGTATAATTTTCTCAAGCACATTTCTTTGATAAAATAGTAGAAAAACCCCAAATATGCTATTTTCAATTCTTAAAATAATATAGAATGTGTGAATTAACATTTTCAAAAGAAACAATCGCACCATCAATAATTTTTGGAAAGTTCTTAGTTATCTTGATATGTCAAATCATTACAAGACACAAATAAAGCATATTTGGACAGGCATCTACAAACCAGACTAGAAATTGTAATTCTGAGTGCAAAATGGGATTTCTCATCTCAATTCTCTTATATAATGCAAATGCAAAATCAATACTGTGTCATCCATGAAAAAAAAAATCAACATCTATACGCAGTCCAGTTATGAATGAAGATGGCATAGCAGTAGTTTCCCAATTCATAAAAGTGATGAAGAAACAAGTGCATTGATTTCAAAACCTCTCCTTATTACAGCTATAAAAGAGCTTTAGGATTAAGTTTCCAAGTAAAAATATTTGTAGGAAGCAATCTAGAGTTTACTGTACAAAACCAAGAGTATGCTCTCAAGGGGAATAAACTTTCGTGTGACAACTCTCCTCATAGCAAAGCTGCAAACAGGTAATTAATTTATAGATCTTTGCATTAAGTAGAAAGAGCTCTTATCTTCTACCTCTGAAACAGCACTATGGCAGATCCCTAAAGCTTCATAAAAGGAAAGAGGTTTAGAGTGAACGGAAAAGTAGAGGCTCAGTGGAAACTCCAGCCCCCTAATTTTGGACTGTTCAGTGTTTTAGAAAAACCTGCAAGCTTCTGGACTATTCAAAAACTATTCTTAGTAGCCAATTTGTCCATGTCTAATTTCCAGTTACAAAGAAGATCAGTACATTGCACATGATTTTTATCAAAATGATGCAGAATTACTGCTCCAGGCCTTCAATTTCCATGTGTTACAAAGATAAATAGCCCTAAAAGTGAAAAATTAAAGAACTTTTCCCTCTAATTTTGGTCTTTTTTTTTTCATTTCGAAGGAGAGAGACTAGACTTTAGAAGATATTGAAGTCTGAAGTTCAGAAGTGAATTCATGGAAACCAGGTACGAATTCTTTGTTTTGTTTAAATTACCTCCTATCGACCTGTATTACATCCCCTTTTAAATTAATGCTAATATGGAAACATTTTGCCATCCTTTGAGCATAAGCCAAACCATTTAATCCTTATTGACTAAAAATATTGGCCTCTTCTTTGGGACCATTTCTTCCTTGTAGATGAAATACGTGCATTCAATAAATAAAGCCTTAGATTTAGCACACTTGAGCTTATTCTGAAGGTGTGCTTTAAGAACACATTGCCTGTGAAACAAACAAGAAAACTCCCAAGACACAGATACATTACATATTGTATCTGTTGCTCTTTATTCTCAAAATGGTTCAATGAAAAAAAAAACCATGAAAGAACTGCAAATCTTAATATAACAAGTGTTTCATTGTAATGTTGATAGTAAATTGGAAATTATCACCCTGCTAAAATTTCCACAGAAACATGGTTTATAAGGGTGGGAGAAAAAAAAAATGTCCTAAGTATAGCTAATACATCCGTTTTTAAATCAGTCAAGTGTTGGTCAAAAAGAATATCAATATTCTATTTAATTTACAAGCTCTGTCCATACTAAATAGTTCATTATCAGGAACAAAAAATATTAGAAGACAGGATGTTGAAATGTGATTTGAATCACTGCACCAATCCCATGCTACCCTATCTGCCAGATGTGCTGGATACTTCAGATTAGTACACAGCATTTTAATTTAAAGTAGTGAGTTCCTGCACTTGGCCTTGTTTAAATCAGTATTGGTAGCAAAGAGCTAGTAAAATGATAAAAAAACCCTTTTACTTGTTTAACCTGAATTTCATCTTTCATGAGCCCTTGGAGCCTACAGTATCATTATCTATTGGGCTTTGAAGTACAAGAATTATACAGAAGTCAGCCTTTTCACCTCGCTCTGATCTCCCTGTTCTAAAATAAGAGAACTCCTCTCTTCCCCAGATAACCTGTTTTCTCACCTCCTGCTCATCCATTTTTGACCATGCCTCTGATAGCATCCCTTGATAAATATACAGGGGAATTCCCAGGCCTGAGCCTTAAATGTCAAACATTAGAGAGCTAAAAACAATCAAACAACCAACCATTCCACATCAAAAAAACAAAACAAAATTAAAAAATACAACTCCACAACAAGCACATATTAGTGTGTGTAAGAAAGGAGTTTCATCTAAAATACTTATCTCCTCACTGTTTTTACTGGTTTACTTCCAAACAACTGTTTTGGTCCTGCATTAGCTAAGACACTCGAGGTCAAGTTCTACCAGAGCACTTCAGCAAAATGTGTTTAAAGCAGGATTCTCTCTGTTAAGAGGTTTGATGAAAGGATTTCTCTTACTCCTGGTGTGATAATACATGACTAAACATCTAAGGTAGGTATCTGTTTGTATGCAGATTTAAACATCCAACACTGGGGCACTGTTCTCCCTAGCAAGGAACAGCAATGCTCTGATTTCACACACGACACTCACTGTCATGCAGACCTGGAAAGACATCTCTGAATCTCTGGTTCACCAGATGCTACAGAGGTACTTCTGTACCATAAAGGCAACAAGCACAGTTTTGCCAGTGAAGAAAGAGATCTGCATAAGGCCTTGCTGTCTGCTTGGTACAGACACCGGAACTTCTAATGGGTTTTGCAGTTTGGAGGGAGTTTTTGCTTACTGATGCGATGATTTCTCTTTGAAAGATTAAAAGATGACCAAATTGCCATCTTTATTAATTAAACTAACATTAAAAAAAAAAAAAAAAGAGAGAACTAGATATCCTGATGCTTGTTCACAGGTCAAATTGACTATCAAATCACAGTTCAGCCAATCAATAGTCCCTTGCCAGAGAAAAAAGTTTCAGAAATTTCCTTTAACAGCTAGCTTTCCAGTCTCAGAAACATTTGAGGTTGTTGCTCTTTTAGCAAACCATAATCAATAGCTGTGACTAACAGAAGTAGGTTAAATTTTCCTTTATGTGATTAATCCCACTCCTAACTTCCACAATTTTAAAAGGCTTATCTGGAGGAGCATAAAATAGTATCTGCTTTTCAGCCATAATTTGAGAGGTTTCTGCATGTAGCTGGTCCTCATCCCCTGAGGTCTGTGATTTCAGTGAAGCCACCTGTGCTGAGCAGAGAGTTCTACTCCTCAAGTATCGAGATTCAAACCACACTTAGCACTCTATCCAAACACAAGGTACCTGTAACAGCTCAAGTCATAATGCCATACATGTTTTCTCTTTCTCTGTTTACCGTCTATCTTGATCCCTACTATCTCCCTCTTTGACATTTCATCTAGTCTGGCTTCCAAATGCACACAGTATCTCATCAACTCACAGCAACAAAAATACCCTCTGTCAGCCTCCTTCTTCCTCCCACACACCCCACCATTTCATCTCTCCCTCTTCACCTATTGCCTCCATTCTGCCCCACTGGTGCTCCACAGTGCTGTTACTTCCTATTTCAGGGTCTGCTTTATGACCCACACAATTATTTTACTCTACTTAAAATTTAGCAATTGTGAGAGCAAAGTGAAAAGTGTAACCAGACAAGCATGGACTTCCTGGGGTTTTGTAAAAAAAATAAATCAGAAAACAGAGAGGACAGGTTCTCACAAAAAAAAGCAAGAATAAAAGGCGAGCAGTCATGCTATTTTTCCTGACATGCAATAGCTTCATGCATTGTCCTGCCACTCTACCAAGGATGAGACGACCGAGCCAAAACGTTCCCATGCCAGCAGTTTCTCAAAGCCCATATCACTCTCTGGGCAGGCACAGGATGGAGGCAAACAGGTCTTAGGGAGAGTGTATGTGCCCAGGGAGCTGCAGAGACAGCATTGCTATAGCTCTGTCTGTCTGAACAGCTCTCATACCATTGGAGAGAAGGGAATCGCACACTACGTTATACCTGGTGCAAAGATGCTGCCTTCTTCCAGCAGCAAAGAGTCACACTGAGGCACCACTGACGCCACTCTCCCAGCCACCACAACTGCTGAGAAAGCCTTTGCAGGGGAAGGAAACAACCATCTGCCCTCAGGGAGGTATCCATCTTGTTTTGATAGTAAAGAATGGGGACAGATAGGAAATCAAATTATATCTCTTTTCTTCTCAAGCATGAGTGGTGCATTTCCTCACACAGCAAAAAGAGCATGCAATGTTTAACGAAACATTCACTTCCTAACACAACTGAATTCACCAGGGCATTCCTAGTCTTTCCTCTTCTAAAGAGGAATGACACCATCCATTCAACAGTAAAACAATGCAATATGCATTTGGAACAATAAACAAACAAACCTAAATAAGAGAACCATCAATCCACTGTTCTTTTAAAAAATAAGAATACTAAGAAAAAAAGGCTTGTGTAAGAGGAAATAATTAAAACTAACCATACAGAAAAATAAACCCAAAACCCAACGCACAACAAATAATTAAAGGTAACCTTTAAATTATTATTGCAGTCTATAAGAGACCTGCTGCAAACTTTAATAATATTGTTTGGAACATCAGTCATTTTGCTCTTGCTGGAATTCATTTCTGATAATGCAATAGTAACATCTCAGGAATAATATTAAATTTCTACTTCGTATTAAAGTAGAATTATATTAGCATGGTACAGTATATGTATCCCTGGTAGGATTACTTTCATGCTGGAAAAAACAATGCTATTTTTCTATTACTGAAATAAGTTATCTATTTTGACACTGGAAAATATATTTCACTGAACTATAAACTAACAAAATCTCTCATCTAAGAGAATATCACTAAAGTTTCTCTCCTGGTGAATTTTCAATTCCTAGCCAGCAGCAATTCTGTTAATTTTTTTGCACAAACTCATTTGATTTGTGGCATACCTGTGAGACCATATCCTAAAGTTAGTATGTCCAGTCCAATTACTCTTGTTCAATCCTTGACCAAACTATTGGGAAATCTGCCTGAGAAAAGAACAAAAGATTGCAACTGACAGATGTATATCTTTCTGAACAAAACACAAGCAGTCCCCTTCCAGGATCTCTCTTGATTCAGTCTTTCCATTTGACTACCTGAACCCTAAGAAAATGAGCCCTACACCAGCTTGGAGGGAGGAAGAAATGGGGAATCAGAGTTACGTTTATATTCAAACACATCTGTACTTTAGTGACATAATTTTCCAAGGCACCCAACCTCATGTTAACTTTTGCTTTTCAGTTTAAGATGTGGGATCACTGGTTTCCATCCACCTTTCATTCACACTGATGGATCAACTTGAACATCCTCCAGCTGGCCCTAACCTTCCAATTTATTGTTAGGATATGGAAGAAATGAGGTCTAACAGGGATTTATAAGGGAAAGTGGAGGAAGTCACCCTATCTGATAAAATCTGCCTCCGGTATAAGCCACAAACAGTTTCAGACATGAATTACAGAGGTTATCAAAGACAGGCCAGGAATCAAGCCCCTCAGTCATGGATCAATCCCCCCACTAATGGATCAAGACCATGGTTAGCAAGTACTTCAGCAAAATCCAGGCTTTAGCCATATAATTACTTCAATTCAAGTACTTTTCCAAACATACACCTTAATTTTCTATCGCTGATTGATGTGTAATTTACAGTGTGTTCTGTATCAGTTTTGAAGTTGACCAACACAGTTTGGGCAAAAAGCTTCATGGGCATTAGGTTTGGCACTGGCACGTCTACACCATGTGTGTTCCAACTGCTGGCCTGAGGGACGTTCCTTTTCTGTTGCGATAACACCAGAATCAGGAAGAAGACAGTGAACTTGAATATATTCTAGCAAAGCTCCCAGCAATCACCTGGGGAGCTTTTGACACCTCGGAGCCAAGAACCAGCTTTCTGCCAAGCCTGACCGCAGCGGCAGGTGTCGCTGTAAGGCAGAGCTACGGCAATTACTAAATGATTGGGACACAAACAAGAACAGAAGCAGGCAAAAGATGCTTCATGGTACGCGTTAAGAACATGCAAATTCTTGACAGCTGGTAGCTGTGCACACTTCTTTGTGCTAAGTGTTTTGGTGGCAAACATGATCAAACAGCAGATTGCTAGTATACACCTGCCTAAAAAGAAACATGGAAATTCTTACTATTGAGGTAACAGCTTTCATAGCAGCATTCATTATGTATAGTTTTCCATTTACTTTGCTCAGTCCTCTTCCACACATTAAAGAGTTCACTGCTATTCAATGTAAATAGAACTCTATGCAGCACCCAGTTGATGAATCCCCTGAGAAGAGCAGCAAACTGCCCAGTTGGTGCCTTTAAGTTCTTGTAATGGGCCTTTTAAGGCTAAAGATGTGTGTAACTTCCTGTCACTCTAGTGTCCAGTCATCCCAGGTTAGGGATTTTGTATCTTCTAGGGAGCAGTGTCAGCTGGGTTATACCCAGCACAAAACAAGGTTCAGGCACCGCTTTGTTCTGCTCTTCACTTATGTGGCATTTCAGCCAGAGGCTGGTATCAAGGATCACCATTTTTGACCATCTTTAGGTCGTTTAGGATTCTGTAACATGTTTCCCTCCACACTGCCTGGAAATTGCAGAGCCTGATGTCTCCCTGAGAGGAGGCCTTTTTTCAGAAGGGTTTTCAGCCTGCTGTCAAGCCATCTCTCCCTTCTACTCTTTCATGCCTGAAATATTAGCCTTCAGTTACCACTGACACAAAAAAGCCATTTTCTGCTACAGCATTGAGCCATTTTACAAAGAAACTGCCAGCAAAATTAAGACCCAGTCTTCTACTACAAAGCCTGTCAAAGCAAGGGGAGTAGTTTAAATAATGACAAGGCAAGAAAAATACTAACTTACTGTCCAGAGACTGCTAGAACTACAGTGCCATGATTTACTTAGATGGAAAAGACGGCTGATCCTGCTAAGAACAGATTCTACAAAGTCTTGACTTGCCTTAATGGCTTTAAGCAAGGGATATAAAAGTCAGTGCTCTTATCACCACTACCAAAATCTACTACTAGAGGTGTTAACTTTGTTTAAAAAGAACATTAAGAAAGGAGATTTACATTACAGTAAGCAAAGAATGTGCTGAGTACTTGCACTGCCTGCAGCCTGGCAGAAGGTGCAGATCAGCAGAACTACTGAGCAAACTCTGAGCAAAGAGAGTTCCTCCTGTCCAGCCGTGTCCTGGAAGGAGCAAGGTAAAATAGCTTCTCATCAAGGAATCCCCTTAAAGCTGCAGGTAGACCATACTTAAGGTTTTTGTGTTTCTTTAGCAAATAAAAAACATTTCTACAGCAAACGTTTTATGCTGCCCTCTCTGAAGCACAGTCATAGTTTTCCTGTGGGGAGAAGTATAAGAACTTGGAACATGAACAGACAGTCACTTCTTCAACAAGGCCCAGAGCTGCTATCTCACACCACCACCAGAGCTGATACCACCAGGCCATAGTGGGAGTTAATGACAGTAACACAAACCAAACTATCAACTATCAGGGTTGTCAGATTTTCCCTGCTTCCTTTTTCCATTGTCTGAATATTTAACTGAGCTGAGCCTTCTTTCTTCTTCCATCCTCAAAATACCAAGCTCTCCTTAATACACATGTAGCAGCACACTTGCCCTTGTACAGGGACCTTCCAGAATCTAAGGAAAACTCAGCTTCTGAACAAGTGCATGAAGGCACTGCAGGGCATCAGGCAAGCAAAGTACTTTAGTACATCTTTTACTCTTGTCATTCGTCAGTCCCTATCTCTTTTTTCTTAAACGTAATATGAACAGAACCCAGGCCTAAGAGTTTTTGTGCTTACAGTGACTGGCACATCATAGACCCTCTCCAGGCACTGCCTTAATAAAAACAAGACAGACAAAGCGGAGAGAAAATGGATAACATAATATCTACAAAACACACAATACCCACTGGAAGCAACCTGTAGGTTGCTAATGCCAGTCCCTAATGCAGTGGTAGTCTCTTACTTACGTCTGTACAATATCTAATAAAATACAAACTCTGGGAAAGAAACTCATCATCTCCTTCTGTTCCTCTGTGCAAACAAGACCTCTTGTTTACCAGTTCAGCAAAGATCCTGAGCTGTGACCAGAAAAATAGGTAGCAAAATTATGTATTTTGCTCTGGACTGGACCCCACCTCCCATGACTGTGATCAGCTAGGCAGGAGGTGTCAGTCTCATTGCTCTACTCCTGTGATAGTTTTCACCAGCAGTACTTGGTCTGTGACCCAAGGAAGGCGTGCAGCTATACCAGGGGTGGGCACAGGCAAAGGAGGCAATTGCAGACGACACTTGGGCTTGGGGAATGGGAGACTTGGCTGCTACATCTATCTTAGGAGCCAGAAGTCAAGCCCAAACACTGAAAATACAACCTGAACCAGAGGAGACACAACAGCAAGCTTATATACCTGCACTGTAAAGCAGCTTTAGAGGAGGAAAGAATAAGGTTGTAAAAGGTTTCGCTTCCCATAAAGCTTAACATCAAGTTAATGATTACAGTCCAAGCAGGCACCAGTTTTATTTAAAAATTGGATTTTGACTGTCTTCCTATTTTTTTAAGGTGATGGAACTGCATGGCCTGTTAAAATTTGATTTTCCTTGGGCTTAGCTTTTGTATATATAAAAGGAAAGTATTGCTTGCAATATCCCTTTGTCAGACAAGTTTCAGAGAAATCTGTTTCAAAACATATTCAGCAGTAAAATCAGAAACCATTTTCAAACTGAATGCTTCTGTTTTAAAAGGCATGACTTTTCTTAAAGAAATGTTTCTGGTAATGTATGGAAAGGCAATTATGATGTAAGAAAAAAGGGAGGGTGTAATGTGTGCAATGAGAAAGAAAATATCACTGCTCAATGCTCAATATGCTCAGCACACTTTTCTGTAGCTTGAAGTATTAAAGACTGCTAAATTTTCACCTAGGTTTTTATTTACTATTTCATGGCAGCATTAAACCAGCCTTTTTAGTAGTTTTGCCATTTAGAAATACCTTTATTCTCCCCTTTTGTCTAGTTGCATGGACATTTTTAAAAAGCAGCCCTTAAAAGCAAAACTAGATTTTGTTACTGCAATTGCCATAACATCAGAAATATGCCTTGTAGGTGGCCAAGGGATGTTTAATGTTCTTGTGACATGGTTCATAGTAGCTTGGTCCATGTCCCAACCTGACTGGAGCTCCACAATAAAGTTAGCAGTGCTAAATGTAATTCTCCTGAAAGTAAGTTGTGTGAAGTTTCCAAGGTGTCCTACCATTAGAAAAGATTCAGCTTCAGTTCATATGAATCCACATAGCTACAGCTATCTAAAATCCCACTGCCAAGAGGTGCACTTTTTGTTCATGCTTATGTCCTCAGCCTTCATTTTCAAGCCATCTGTTATCAGACCAAAATCCAAAGGATTTTTATCTAAGACAGAATGTTCAAACCAGTAGTGAAAAGACACCTGAATAGTCCATGAATATGTATCTCCAAGATACCTGCCTAGACTGAAAAGCCAGATTCAGAAGGACTAGCAAGGTATAAGAGGCTACAGAAACATAATTTCTTCTTTTCACAAAATCATCTTAAAATATTCATTTAAAAAATCATTCATCTCAACTCTATTTGTAAGTATACATAATCTGTATCAAAAGCTACTATGCCCTTCATGATATGAACATGAGAGTGTGTGGTCTTTAGTATCACCTATGGTATCTTTCTTTAGTGAGGTTTTTACGTTATTTATGTTCAGTTGAGATCAGTTACTTCATCTGTGCCTTCTGCGCACACTCACTAGTCTTCCCAGCAACCATACAGACGCACTCAAATTAAATGCTTTTCTCACAGAACTGTTAAAGTTGGTGTCAGAAGTAGGCTACATAAATGGCACTGTGAACCAGAAGTCAAGAAGCACCAGAAATCGCTCCTTGAGAACATGCATTTTTGAGATACTACAAATTGAGCAATTTCTTTTAGTCTTTAAACTGCATTATAATGATACTGCACCTCAGGTTCAGGAGAGCTGGATAAGTAATATAATTTTAAAACAAGCAAGTTATTACAAAATTGAAGGCTACTGGAAAATAAAATTATATGTTAGAAATTTTCTTAGAGAAACTTTCCTTTGCCTTTCACCTTAAACTGAGTAATGGAAAACACTACACTTTGTGTCTTTTGAGTGCAAAGCTAAACAGTAATATCTGGGAAACAGTCAGCATCAAACTTTAACCAAAATTTCCAATTTCTTCTGATAAGCTAAGCTATAGAGTTCCTTATTTGGACCAAGCTGCAGGATACGATTGGATAAAGGAAGAGCCAAATTCATCCAATTCCACCTACTCCCTACTCAACACAAATATATTGCAAGGCTCAAATTACCCACGTGTGGTACTCCTATAGTACTCCTAGTTTTCACAGGGATGCCTTCGAAACTCCCTTTCTACTCTCTAATATTCAGCTCACCTTGAGTCTCTCTTGTCAAACTACTGTTAACACAGAAGGAAAATACAATTTACATCTCACTCCTACTAATCAAATCTGAATAAATAAAAAGTCATCTTTTAATCATTAGTCTGAAACAAGAATGACAGTAATACAGACACAGAGGAAGACGAAGTAAATAATTTTATTTTTGTTTGTTTTTTTTCCCTTACCCCTAACTTTAGGGAGACTATTAAAATCCACTTTCCCCTGCCATTTGAGAATTATGTGGTAATCCCAAACACATGAAAACAAATTCTTTATTCCACCTCCTCTTCCTCCATGCTCTCTGCATTTATGGTGGTTATAATTTTGCCACTCATAGAGAATGATGGAGAATGCTGTCCAAATGCAGCAAAGCCAGTATTAACTAATAAAAGGAAATCTCATCACAGAAGGGAAAAGTTATCAGCAAGCTTAAAACCCATCTGAAATTAACACACAAATCCACTTCCCGGTAGCCCCACGGTAGGTTCAAAACCAATTCTCTCGAGGAGTGCTCAACTCAGAAAAGGGGATAAGGGAAAACACGAGGAGAAATAAGTAAGGTGAGAGAATCTCTACGTGTACATTTATGTACATAAATTTTTATTATTAGCATAGTCACTGAGCAAGCAAATTCCTGTGGATTTAAATACACTGCTTTAACATGTTATTTCTTGTGAATTTTAAATGTACAATTTCTACCACAGCTTTCAAGTCATTAACTCAATATAAGATTCTGAGGGAAGAAAAAAAAAACCAAAACATATATTAAGTAATTTTTTAACAGAACTAGATCAAGTAGAGCTTTACTGAACACCCATTCCAAAAGAAAAAAAAGGATAATCCAGACAAGTTTATCAATCACAAATTACTTTCAAAGTGAAAGAAAATGGAAATTATTCTTTCACAGCTCATGTAGATCTACCAGCATATTTTATTATCATCTGTACCAGGACCTTCTACTTTAATTCTGATACCCCTTTCTTTGGCAGGGTAAGTCTTTTGAATCTACTAGAATCTTTAGTGAGTGTGCTAAATAAACCAACAAAAACAAATAAAATTCCACCAAGCCAAGTTCTGCACTTTTTATTTATATATGTACATAAAAATTGATTCTATGCATATTAACATTGTATATACAATATACACTACTAAATTAAAATAAAATATTTTTAGCATTCTTTCTAACAAAAGAAAAACCTTTTTATATTTATGTAAACTTCCTTTGGAAGCTGAAACAGATATTTATTGTCAACACCATCTTTTGAACAGCAAACACTGTTTCAGAAATATTTTGATTAATATTTTAGGTATATGGATCTTGATATTAACTGTGGTAAAATTCAACATAACAGATTACGCTAACCTATTTGAGAAACATTAGAATAGCAGTATTTATTTATGAGGCAATAAAATGAGTGGGGAAAAAAATAAAAGCTCTCAAATGAAAGATCTGCTCTTTCAACAATGTTCCCGACAAATATTTTTCAATCATACATAGTCAGTGGGGTGGTTAAACTCACTAAGGTAATGCCGATCCACAAGAAGGACTAGGAGGAGGATTTAGGAAACTACAGGCCAGTCAGCCTGACCTTAGCACCCAGCAAAGTTATGGAGCAGATCATCTTGAGTGTGATCACATGGCACATACAGGATAATCCGGGAATCAGACACAACCAACATGGGTGTAGGAAGGGCAGGTAGTGTCTCACCAATACGATCTCCTTTTATGACCAGGTGACCCACCTAGCAGATAAGGGAAAGGTGGATGTTGTCTACCTGGACTTCAGGAAAGCCTTTGATGCTGTCTCCCGTGGGGCATTCTCCTGGAAAAGCTGGCAGCCCATGGCTTAGACAGGTGCACTCTGTGCTGGGTTAAGAACTGGCTGGAGGGCCAGAGAGTGGTGGTGAATGGTGCCACATCCAGTTGGTGGCCAGTCACTAGAGGTGTCCTCCAGGGATCAGTGCTGGGCCCAGTTCTGTTTAATATCTTTACTGATGATTTGGACAAGGGGAGTGAGTGTAAATTCATGGATGACACAAAGTGGACCAGCTGGAGGGCAAGAAGGCTCTGCAGAGGGATAGGCTACAAAGATGGGCCAAAACCAACAGCAGGAGGTTCAGCAAGGCCAAGTGCCAGGTCTACATTTCAGCCACAACAACCTCACGAAGCACTACAGGCTGGGGGCAGAGTGGCTGGAAAATGGCCTGACAGAAAAGGACCTGGAGATGTTGGTCGACAGCCAGATGAACATGAGCCAGCAGTGTGTCCAGGTGACCAAGAAGGCCAATGTCATCCAATGTCATCCTGGCTTGTATCCAAAACAGTGTTGCCAGCAGGACTAGGTTAGTGATTGTCCCCCTGTACTTGGCACTGGTGAGGCCGCAGCTCAAGTTCTGTGTCCAGCAGCACTGGGGCCCTTCCCTACCCTCTGGGCCCCTCTCTACAAGAAGGACCTTGAGGTGCTGAAGTGTGTCCAGAGAAGGGCAATGAAGCTGGGGAGTGGTCTAGAGAGTAAATGATATGAGGCCCAGATGAGGTTGTTTAGCCTGGAGAAAAGGATTCTCAGAGAGGACCTTATCGCTCTCTACAACTACCTCAAAGTAGGCTGTAGCAACGTGGGGGTCAGTCTATTCTACAGGGCAACAAGTGACTAGAGGACATAGCTTCAAGCTGCACTAGGGAAGTTCAGGCTGGACATCAGGAGGAATTTCTTCATTGAAAGGGTTGTTAAACATTGGAATGGACTGCCCAGGCAGATGGTGAGGTCACCATCCCTGAAGGCATTCAAGAAATGACTGGAAGTGGCACTTAATGCCACGGTCTAGTTGACAAGGTGGTGATTGGTCAAAGGTTGGACTCTATGCCAAACTCTGTGCTAAACGATTCTGTGATCAAGCTTTTTTAAGGTTGTTAAAAAGTATTTTATATCATGAGTGTGAAGAGCATCCCACAGAGAGCAGTCAGAATCAGGGCGCTGTGGTTTCACCAAAACAACAGATATTTCTGCATAACACAAGGTAGCAGGACTGAGTTAAAGGTGCACAGCTCCAAAGGGGAGTGAAATGCAGTAAAGCATTAACAAAATGCCACCACCATGAAGTCAAATTCAGGTCAGATCTTGAAAATCATTCACAGCAGTAATGCTTGAACACATGCAGAGCCTTGTGGAAGCCTCCTTGGGGGGATGTAAGTACAGACTTCTGCTTTGGTTCAGAACTAACACATTGCCCAGAGCACACTGGCACAGAGGCTGAGTACCCAACACAGGTTCCCGGATGAGGGCACAAAATACTCCAGTACCTAAGCAAGCACAATCTCACACTTGGCCATACACATCAAACAAATGCCATCTTTAATTAAGGTCATGCCAGACAAGCAACACAAAGTCATTTGCATGCTCTCCAGCAAGCTTAGATGAGCTATGCTCTTCCCATCTGTGATTTGGAACAAGAGACAAGAATAAAAAAAGAACATCTATTATTGAGTTCAATAAAAACACATGAATGAACATAGCTCCAAGAGCCTCTTGCTGACTTTAAAGCAGGTATTTTTTTATGAGCTATCATGCCTGTTAAGGAAACTGAGTGTTTGTTGGTACTATTAAAAAAATAAATATATATCACCATAACTCCAAAACAAACCCTAGGAAGCCGAAACCTTTGCCATGCAGTCCAAAAGGATATTCTTACTGGGTGCCAGGGGCAAAGGTAGCACAGTAAAGTCCTAAGCATGACCCATTTTTTCCCAGTTCTGCTGCCCCAACCACACAGTTAATATTTTGATGCTGGTACTCTGTAATGTAGATGTGTTCACACATCTTTTCCACTCTTTTCCTTACTTTCCCTCTTCTGTCTCCATCATTCAATTCTGTGTCAGGAACGTTTTTTTGTTTGTATGAGCATATAGCAAGTGAACTGAGCAGACGTTGTCCATTAAACTGAAGTCAATTTGGAGAGAAATACAGAAGGTTAATTAACTGCTAATGATTTTGGCATTTGTTTAGGTTAGTCCCTAAACTTAATTTATCGATGTGACAGTATATCAATGTGCCATGGTTTATAAAAGACACTTGAAAAGCAAAAAATTTGGTCATGCACCATTTCAGAGTTGCACACTAATAAAAACTGTTTTAAAGGAACACTCTCAGATTATAAACATGAATTTCACACCTGAAACAACGTATCAGAGGAGACTATCTCCGAGAACCAGATAAGCCTAACAGAGCCACAGAGTATTCTTTGTCAGCAAAGTGTAAGTGCTTAAGTTCCTAAACAGGGGTCTAGAAACTTCAAAGCCCTCTCTGAGATTATTTCACGGCATGCCCTGATGCGGTGTTTTTTCATAGCTGCAGGTAACAGAGACATGTAAAATCGATACAGATTTGAATGAAAACTGCTCTTTCAATGAGTACAATGTAAGCTATGGCACAGACAGAACAACCCAGTAAATTTACTTCAAGTTAACTTTCATGTAAGAAATTAAAGCCAACTGTGACAATAGCATGCGAGGGTAAATAAATCCATGATTCTCAACCACTTTCAGTCACAAGTCAATCTTTCAGGCTGAAGCACCTGAGCACAGTCAGGTCAGGCTTCTCAGAAGTGCAAGTACAAATCACAGCATGAGTCAAGGAAACCACTTCTTGCTGCTGAGGTGGGAAGGCAAAATGGCATGACTTGGATGAAAACCTGAAAGTTGGCTTTGCGTAGCATTTAGGATTTTGAACAAAAACAAAAATTAAGACCCATAGAGTTTACTCCACAAAAGAATAGAGGTACTTTCCTACCAGCTTTAGACTTAGTACGTGTACTTTCTGCCCACAGAAGTCAAAGCTGAGATAAACAGGTAACACAGTGGTGCTCAGCACCACAGGGGGAGACGGAATTGCACTGCCATTGATTTATGCACCAAAATCTTAATTAGGTTTCTAAACAAGAGCCTTTTGGGATTCCAGCAGAAAATGATGGTACCTGTGAACATCTCCTATGCTAAAGGACATGCAGAAGGAGTACAGGAGATATACAGCCTCAGGTAGAATCATCTGCCTGACCACAGCCCTTTTCTTGCTCTAATATTGCAACTCTAAAAGGACCAATAGTCCTTTTAGAATCCCATAGTCAGGATATTCAGAACAAACAAAAAAAAAACCTTGGCACATTTTTAGCAGACTATCTGCAGTGCAAATGCAGAACTCAGGGTAAGAGAAAGAGTGAGATTGTAATCAGCACTTATTGCAGTACTCCAGTGGACCTGAATAAAAGATAATTAAGTTAATAGTGAACTTTCACCCAAATCAGGTCTGTTCATCATTAACAGTCTGCAACCATGACAAAGGTAAATGGAAGATGATGATAGGAGATCATTCAGGAAAGCACTTCAAAAATAGTCCTATTGGTACAGAGAACATCATGTTGCTATGCTGCCACATTATATATAGTACATAAATTCCACGCAGATATATTCAAAGAAGTGTGGATGCTTATCCAATGCCTTGAATCAAGAGGTACAATAAATATAAGATTAATGACTTTTGTTGTTGGGAGAAGACCCTCAGAGAGGATCCTAAATAGTAATAACAAATGACTGCCATTTAATACACACTGTTATGTAGTAATATTATCCTTGAAATGACACATTTGTAAAAGACCTTAATATATACCATGCCACAAACAAGTCCTCATTGGCCAGATACTTGTAAAGGATTAGCACAGTACCAAAAGCAGCACAGGGGCTGAACGGATTCCAGTTCTCATTTCATTCTGTTGTATCCCAAGGCAACTCTCTGGAAGAGATTCAGCTACTTCTTTCACACTTCAGGTTTCTACCTGTCAGCCACACCAGCTTCAGTGTTGCTCCTGTGTTAAGAGTGATACTGTGCTACACATACACTGACTGTGCAGCCACAGTCACATGTTCCCCCAGCTGCAAAGGAAACAGTGGTGTCTGCTTAAACTAAATTGTTAGGTCATCCTGAAAATAAGCTGAACACCTGCTTGCTCCTGTCTTCAGAGAGAGAGGCAGAGTCACTGAGGAATCACTGCCATATTCAGTCCCAGCATCCCTTAACTCCCTCAGACATACAAGGATGATGCATCTTGTGACATTCTGCATAGAGAATGTGTGGTTTTGCTTGTCAGATGAATGCAGGATTTTGCCTGAGACAATCAGGAATAGACCTCACACATCACCAGTCCCTCATCATCTGAATGACAAATGGCTGCAAAACTTTATTTCTCATCCTTCTCAGTGCCCCATAACCTACAGCTACCCAAACCAAACCAACTTCTGGCTGTTCTGTGACACTTTCCTTCCCATCTCACACAGGACATGTGAGGGAAACAGAGCTGCAAACCCAGAGCACAGCAACCACTTCTTGCTCCCTTCTGAAAAAAAAAAAAAGGTTGCTTTTAAAATTCACATCCTCTCCTATGCCAGCTGTACCTGGTACTTTCTCTCCCTAAGAGAAGTCCCTGAGGTTTTCACATCAGGCTTTTACAAGTTGTTATAACATGGTCTAACTTAGCCTCTCAATTATACCCCGTGTGCTCCCAAGGTTCATGACACACTGTAGTAGTGGACAATAATATGTCAAAAGAAAGCATAATATAGAAAAGGAGAAAGTGCTTTGCTTGCAAATTTCAGACATTATTGGATATGCCTTATTGATTCAGCCATGCACAGCTCTGAGCTGTTATCAGACAGCTCTAGGAATGCAGCCACTCAAGGCCAACACCATAGAAATGGCAAATATAGAAGCTGGAAGATCTTTTTGCCATTTTGAAAATCCTTCAATTCAAAACTCCATCTTTCTATTTGCTACAAGCTTATTTTGAAATCCAAAAGTCATTTTTCACTTGCTGCTCCTGCCTCTCTCCCCCTTTTGATCGCTGCACAGCAATAGCACTGCAGATCCATTGTTCTCAAAGGAGTAAGGTAGTGCCTCTTTCTCCTTGGACCTACAGCAACAGCCAGCTCCTTTTGAGCTTTCATTTAAAGATAAATGAACAAAAAAAGCCCCCAAAATACTTCAAAACAAAACCCTCACAAATCTTGAGGAGATAAATTAAAAGCAGTTTGATTTATCTTCTTCACTACTGCATTGACTACTAGTAAAACTACCTCCTTGCAAAGTGATGAAAAGCGCAGGAAGAAGGCTGTGGTAGAAATATGCAGCCCACTTTTGAAGTTTAGACAGCTGAGGAGAAACTGGCAGCCATGCTCCAGAAGTAAGTAATATGGCTTTTCTCCCCACACTCACCTAGCTTCCACGCATATTTACTTTCACCTTAAAAACTTAAATCTCAAATGTTTAAGAAAAAAAAAAGTCCAACAAATTCACCCTTAACTGTAAGTGAAATCAAAACTTCAGACATGGGCAGCCAGCTGAAGCCCTGCTTGAGGGAGGAAAACAGATGCTTGAGACTGCCTCAGCAATTCATATCTGTACTTCACACTGTGATGAGAACGAAAACATATCACCCCTAAGGTATATCCCTTGACAGCATAACACTGACATATACTATCACTTTCTAGAAATTAGTCATACTATATTCTGTGCTACCATGCCCTCTGGACTCCTGTACCTTCACCAGATCCACAACAGAAATTGTGAGCAGAAATCAGGAGTCATCAGACTCCTGTCAGTGTTGCAGAATGGACATGAAGAAAAAGGAGAAGCCTGCAGAGAGGTGGGTGAGACCACAGCTCAAGAAAGTTTGTTAATTGTCAAAGCTCTGCTGGCTTTGCAAGAGACCACCACACACAACTACAGTCTTCCCACCACAGCAAAAGGTTTAATCAATCACCATTCAGCTCTGCCAGTTTATTTAAAAAACAATATTAGCATACAGATAGTCATCCCAATTACCTTCTGATTTATTAGCAATTGCTATTGATTAGGATTTATTAGGATTTCTGTGGGTCCTTGAGAAGTAGTTTGAAATAGGGCAGAAAGCTTTAAAAGCATGTATTCCTTTTCTAATACATGAAAATAGCAACAAGAACATGCACAGAAAGTTTTAGGAGGGCTTACATTGATAAGGGAGCAGAGGTAGGTGCAGAACTAGAAAACAAACATAGCCTGATTATAGAAGAGGCTGAGACTCTGCTATTCAATGAAGTTCTTTTTCTTAAAACTGACTGCTTATAATAATCTCTAATGAAACCTTTCCCTTGCCCCAATATTAATTTTTTTTAATGACACTCAACTCAAAGTTCGCTACTAATAATTTCTTGATAGGTACTAATCTTCCCTAATCAACACTAGCAGAGACCTACAATTTTCTAAGTGAGAGCCAACACTCGGAGCTTAAAGCTGGGGCTCTTCTGTCCCAGTTGTGAGAGCACTTAGTAGCCGCCTATCCTCTTGAGGATATCATCCACCTAAATTATTGATTGAGACACTGGTATTTTTTTCACTCTCCTACTCTTCATATATCAAGTGAAGGTAGCCCAATGACATGTTGCAGATTTTGTTTTCTTACGTTAATGAAATGCGAGCTGGTGCTTTTTGGGGAAGAGGTATTAACCCAAGTTGCTGAATGAATCATAGACTCAAAATCACAGAATGGTTTGCATTGAGAAGGGCCTTAAAGATCTTCCAGTTGCAACCCCCCTGCTATGGGCAGGGACACCTTCTACTAGATCAGGTTGCTCAAAGTCCCATCCAACCTGGCCTTGAACTTGTCCAGTGATAAAGCATCCACAATTTCTCTGGATAAACTGTTCCAATGCTTTATCATCATCTGAGTAAAGCATTTCTTCCCAAAATCTAATCTAAACCTGCCCTCTTTCGTTTAAAACCATTGCCCCTTGTCCTGTCACTATCTGCCCTTATAAAAATTCCCTCTTCCTCCTTTATATAAGCCCCCTTAAGGTACTGGAAGGTCACAGTGAGGTCTCCCTGAAGCCTTCTCTTCTGCATGTTGAATGACATGGATTTTGAGTTGGGAGAAAGGGGAAGAGGAAGAAGACAGAGCTGGAATCCAGAGCCGAAGAGGCTCTTGCAGAGAAACAGGGTAGCCAGTCCTCCTATTGCTCTTCATTATCCCTTTTTATACTGTGTCTAGCTAGAAAATGGGTTTACATGGTAACAGATATATATAAAAGCATGAAGAAAATATTCTCTGTGGGACTTGCACTTTTGGCATATGCTTTACTGTCTTTAGTTCTTTCAACTGCAAAAAATCAGGGACAGATACCCAGGGGAGTAGCCATAGAAAACAGTTAGTGCTCAAACCTTCATAGCATGTACTGTCATTCAAAGATTCTCAGCAGCAGGGGAAAAAAAATAAACTGGAGGAAAAGCTGCCAACAGGCTATGTATGCTTTACATCCAAAGGCAATGGTCATGCTTGAAGTGTCTCCTGACCCATCAGGAGAAGTGGTCATGTTTGCACCCCAAATAGATTTTTCTCTTCAATAGGACCACATGACAGCCAGTAAAACAATTAATGCAGAGGCTGATAACTTAAAAACAACATATATGCAATCTGGATAAAACAAGATGTCAACCAGAGATTCAGCTGTTACTGTTAACTAGTGATACTAATAAATGCTAATTATATATATATATACATATTCAACCTCATGCTAACAATACAGCATTTCAAGCTCTCAGGCACCTCATGGTGGAAGGTCTGCGGGTACTTAACAAGACAAATGCAGCCTGTATCCAAGGACAGGAAGCCTTCAAGATGCATGTTTTTTCAGACAAGTGTTTCTTCCATGTTTGGCCCCGTTTTTGTCCTTGAGGATAACAAGTGTTGCTGTGTGTACTAGCAGGAACATGCAAGTTCTGCTTTTGCCCTCAGTACTGCAAAAAAAACATACAGATCCTCAAACCCAAGCAGTTTTATGCATTGGAGCTGCCTTACTGACAGACGCTGGCTTTGATAACAGTTTTTGTAATTTTCCTGATTTCACTGCTAATGTTTTCTACCCCATGCCTTCTCCTCTGATAATTTTATACACCCATTTTGATAATCTCTTAAAAGACATTAAAGAAGAAACAAAGTTTTAGGTTCCCTCAGTATCATACATCCACTTGGATCTTAGAAATAATCAGAGATGTTACACATCCAAATGCCAACATCTGTAACCACAGTCCTGCTTCTTGCCAATCAGCCTCTATATGCTGTCAACATCTGTACCCAAAAGATAAACTCTAAAGTCAGCTCCAAGAACTGAGTACCTCTGTGTATTCCTGACAATAGGCAGAAGGGCAGTTACTCCAACATGCTCTCACATTTCAAACCCATGTACAGTTTCAAGTAAGAAATTGCCACTCATCTTCACTATTGCAGAACTGCAGGGTCCTTTGGAATCAACTCTTCATTGAAAGCACTTGACACATTGGTTACTGTGCATGTAGTAAACATAAAATCTCCCTAGAATACAGCTTGGCTAAAGCACGATCCCCCAAAGCCAAACACCTTGTTCTTTGTATGTTCTGAAATGTCTTCCCAGCACTGCCAAACTTGAAACTCTCCTCGCATCAGAAATTCCTAGAACATTGTCATTTGGAAACAAGGAAGAATATGCCTTTTTGTTGCTCACTGTCTCTATATTTCAAATACCACTGAATGCTTATGATCAAATCTTTTTTTACGAAGTCATCATGCAATGACAAAATACCCTAGAAGATTCCACTGAGAGAATTATGGAAAATACAAGCAAATGGAAGACAGTTTATGATTAAAGCATTCAAGTAATCTGAATTATAGAATCTAGATCTAATACTTGAAATAAACATTAACAAAGAAATGCATTGCCCTAGTCTCAGTATAAATGTTTGCTTTAATTTTGCCATGCTATTTACATTATGAATGTTTATATGTTGTTATAATTAAAATTTAGTGCTTGGCATAAATTAGGACTTTTGAATTGATTTGATTATTCCTTATATCACTGTACATATCTTATTACATAGCTGGCTAGGATTTATTTACTTATTTAGTGTCTAGCTGAAAACCTGGGGACTAACTCTAGAAGAGAAAGGCTCCAATTTTTGTTTGCTGCTGTTGGCTGCACTGCATAGTTTTCCCGTGGATGCTCATATTTCCTGATGTTACTATTTTTTATGCAATTCATAAACTGAGATTATATGAATGGTATCAGTGAAGAATCAGGTAATCAATTCAGTTTGCCTATATACTTAAGTTGGGAGTGGGATGAAGATGTCTGTAGTCTTCTGCTTCTATTACAATGAGAACCTGCATACTTGCCTTCTGTCACTTGAGAAACATTAAAAAGTACTTTCACTCCATCTTTTCTATGTTGCATTTCCTGCAGAATGGACCATTTGAGTTAACACCACATCTTTGAGCCAGAAATTTTTTATCTGAGATCCTTTAAATTTGCTTCCTACACAAATCAGACTGGCTCAGTCACTCACTACATTTCTGTTAAATCTCAAACTCACTTATTCATCACTGGTTTTTTATATAGCTAGCTGTGATTTAGTCCTTTTGTACAGCCACTAAGATGTCCCCATAAAGAACACAACATAAGTGGAAGCAATAGGATATTAGCACACTCTGCAACTCCCTCCATCAATTTATGCGCTGAATATGAATTTGGAAACTCCCATGAACTTTAATAGGCACTATGTACACAAACATCCACTGTCCTGCTAAGATATTTAGCCTCCTTAAACCACAAAGGCATAAATCACCTCCTTAAGTCACAGAAAACACAGAACTCAGTTCTCTGCAATTAGCGGAATTTGTATTAAATCTAAATTATTAGCTTTTCCAGCCATCTACTCAACTTTACATAGATGGTTCACAAAAGTGATGGTAGATGAAACCAGCTAGAAGTGGTGAGCTTTATGCATGCATGTTCAGCAAACAGACTGTAGTCCCACCTTTGACATAAAATGTGATTAATTTACGTATGAATGCATATTTTGATACTGTGCACGTTAAGCATCCATTTCTGAGGTCTGGCTTCACTTATTTTTTAGGAAGGAGGGGAGTCCTCAACACTCAATAACATTAGTGAAGAAGTATTAAGACTTTTTGCACTGCTATCAAGAAATCAAGTGAAATAATTGCCAAACAACAGCAATGATGTTCTGCTAGCTGAATTAGTTACTAGAATAAGAAGGAAGAACTAGCATTAATCATTCTTGCACTACTACACTTTGGCCTGTTTAGCAGATACACAACAAATTCCTTTCCCTCCTCCATTTCTCTCCTTCAACCCATATATTTATTTCAAAAAGAGTTTATTAATTGCAGATTAGGTTTTGTCATTCTTGTGAGTCTTGGTCTATTCAATGATAACACAGCACACATTCAGCGTTCACTTACATACACAAAATGTATGTAAGCTAAGCTGAGGTATTTGAAAAGCAGTTGCATTTACACAAATACTCTACTCACTGCTCTGGCTAAGGTCTCTTCTGCATTGCCAGAGAACAAGGGCAATTGATTGATTTATATACCACTTTCAGATCCTCTTATGACTAGGCAAAATGCTGTAGATGAGTCCTAGTGCAAGATAAAAAAAAGTCTTGAGTGAAAATTCTCCTATGGTTTTGAGTCTGGAAGCTGTGGTATCTTGATAACCTTGATAAAATTACTATATTGCAAAGTTTCAACTTTGCAGATGTTATTCAGTGAGTCTAAAAAGAATCTTTCATTCACAAAGCCTGCATGTACTAACATGTTCCTGGACAGTTCCTTATCACCACATATACAATCACTATAAGCAGATGCTTTCCTCCAATGTTTCAGTAATGTTTCTAGTATTAGGTGGGACATACCATTTTTTTGAGAACTAGTAGGCTAACATGATGCTGTTTCAGTCACAGCATCAGCTGTTCACTGTTTAAGTCCAGCCTCACTGCTGCTCAGCTTACACCACCATCAGCAAAAGGTGAACACAGTCTTCTTAAAGATGAAAAACTTCCTCAAAACTGACAGGCTTATTGCTGCACACATACACGTCTGTGATACCTGTTAGTGAAGCACAGCTTTGCCAACTCTATGGGAATCAAGACTCCTTTAGAGGTTGAATTTCCAGCTGTATCTGCCTTCAACAGATTCAAAACCCAATCCTCAACAGAGGAGTAAGATCTATTATCTTTTTAAATTTGGAAGACTCACAATGGAGACTGAAGGAGGAGAAGGAAAGATAAGAGCTCTTTAGGAGTCTGGCTTCCAGGAAGGTCAGAGCAAAGAGACATACCCAGCATTAGCAATGCAAAGCACTCAACTCCAGAAGTCACTTCTCTCACTGATCTGCACTTAACAATCTTCTACAATCATCCCAGGAAACATCTACTCATTCACTGCCTTGCCTAAGATCTACAGCTTGAGGGGATGGCTGTTCATAAACAGAGTGGAGTGAATTACAAAAGAGTGATTTTCTACTACTTGGTTTTGTTATCTGTGGTTTTATACAAGAACACACAAAACCTTTTTCATTCAAAGAAAGAACATCAGGAAATCCAGGAAGAGTCCCATTCCCTCTTGCTCTATAGCTCTGAGGGGTACAAGTGAGCACAGCCCTGTGAGTGCAGCATAATATCTGATGGCACACTCAATACATTCTGCCAAATTCAGCCACTGAATGGAAGTGCTAGAGCACATTCAAACTATAACAGAGGACAGTGAAAGTGAGCCAAGAGGTGTTATAAAAAAAGTTCCATCTGAGACACTCCAGTGGGCAATAGCAAATTTTAAGGCCCTGTCCATTAAATGGCCACCAAAGGAGCAATCTCTGATACACACAGAATATTAAGTTGGCATGATTTTTATATATACAGGCAATTAATAAATCTTCGAACAGAGTTCTTAGGGTAGCACACAAGCATTCTGCTCTTTCACATCCAAACCCCTAGTGAGCCCTGGAATTTCACCTGGATCCCCAGAAGAATATTTAACCCTCAGAATAAATGCCAGCACAAAAGAGAGAGTAACTACATCCCATACGTTCTACTATGGTAGTAGGTCGCTCGTAGAAGACATTGATACAAAATACTTCAAGATTTCACATGAATGAAAAACCTTCTTTCATTAAAAAAAAAAAAAAAGGAAAAAAAAAGGCAATTTTACTCCTAGGATTAGTTTTAGTTAAAACTACAGAAGCACAACAGTGCACATCATATCAAGGTATTTCCTATGCTATGATTGGCTTCAGTCTCTCCATTCTCTATGCCCTACCTTTAGTTCTCACTTTTGTTCATAGAATTAGAAAGAAAATGAGTAAGTAATCAGAGATATCATCAGTTTCTTTTTTCTTTTTTTTTTTTTTTTTTACTACAAGGTTTGGTTTTGCTAATGAAGCCTTTTTTACACTGGAGAGGAATAAATCAGATAATGTACAATAACAGGCAACAATATCTAAAAGCCTACATTACTGTACTCAATTATATTATTTTGTCCTACCTTCCATTATGATCTTCTGCTATGGGTTTTAATTATTTCCAGCAAACACTAATGAGATCATAGACCATAAAAAAAATCAGCGTGTGTAAGACTCACTAAAAGATGGATCAGTCTTCTTTTAGATTAGAAAGGTTTTAAAAGGGAGCTTTCCACTCCATCTCTGGAACAGAAATCTCTTCCTTAATTTTCTTCTAAAGAGAACATGCACATAATCGTTAGGGGGTTTTGTTGCCATTAGTTAGGTTACAAAAAACTTCATTACAAAAAGAAAGATATTATGTTCTACCTTTGCCCTGAGAGCAATGCTTCTTGGTAGCTTAAAAACAATAATTCCTTTCTTCTGCCACTCTCTCTATCCACTTGCACTTAGCACACATTGATTTTCATCCCATCTTTTTAAAGGAGGGTCAGCCATCACAGCTCTGTTTTGTTTATTTTCATCAATATTGGTGTGAACATGTATAACACCTGAGAAAAAAAAGGAGGGGCTGATTATTGACTGTTACAGAGAAGCATGGGGAGGAAAAATGGCAACCATGCAACACTGGTAGTTCTCTTAAGGAAGAAAACTTCCAAAATCTCTTTTCTGTGGCTAACAATCTTAGTGTTTTACACAAGGTAAGTTTTCTTGGGTCTAGTTGAAAGCTTATGCTATAATTTCAGTGAGATGCTGGGTCAGGAACTAGTGGGAACATCTTTCAACTAGCTACCTATATTCACAATGCTTAGTGCACCTTATTATTTTTGATACTTTTATCCCTCTCTCAATATAAATATAAGTTAGTCAATTCAAAACTTGTTTTGAAAGAAGAACAGCACAATCACATATCCCTTATATGACATAACTTTACATGGATGTAAAAGGAACAGACAGAATATTCTACGAATTCTCAGCAGTTAAGACAAGCTGGCACAAAAAACTGCAACATCCATCCCATGCATGAGTACACTGCACCTTGGCTTGTGCACCTTGACTAGTCTCAGGGAGTGAGGGTGTTTATGTGAAAAGATAAACTGCAGTGTGGTCAAGGGCTGGCTGTAGTTAATGTTTTGCAGTGCGCTATGACCAGAATAATCCAGTGTTCACCTTAACTGCAATGTTTCCGGACAGCCAGCTTTGAAAGGATATCTCTTCTTATTTAACAGATATATATCAGAAAGTTCTAACCACTATTCATAAAATACCCACATTGCCAGGCATTTTAATTTTGCACTGGCATCCACCAATAATGCTCAATTAAGGAGAAAGCCCTGTACCTGTAAATAAACCAGCTAGGTTCCTTAACAGCCTGCTCATTTGCTTGATTTCAGCTATCATTAGCCTGTCCCAGATTGCAACTTTTATTTTGATGTTATTAAGAATCTTTTAAAATTTATTTTTGGCATTAAGCAACCATTAGCCAAAATAAAAGTATCTAAATTATTAGCTTTTCCAGGTCAGAGAAACTTAACATCATTAAAAGGGGGGTATCTTCTAATTCTTGTCTTAGGTATGAGTCATAGCTATTTTCTTATTTGTTGATGGCTTAAATATATATATGTAGAAATTTCTCATGGCTATAAAGTTGCTCAGTAATGGAAATGACTTGGACCCACTGAAGAAGCACTTTAAAAAGCTGCTCAACAAAAGTATATCCCACAGGTGGATATGATACAGACTGCTAGTATATGAAGAACCTTATGCTACCCTGCCACAATATTGACCTAAGAGAAAATGTAGATGGAAACTGTACATTTCTATCCATTGAAATACATAGTTTTCTTAATATGGGGCGGCTCAAAATACCACTGACTTTGTAAGCAGATAAATTATTTTAAGTTAAAAATTTTCTAGGAGATCACTGCACTCCTTATTACAATATTTGGAAAAGTGTTTGGACTATCCAGTGTATACACTTTACCAAGACATTTTTTGCAAATGCGGGAATTTGATGTGCTATGTTAAATACCTGCACAGGTTCTGACTTGCCAGTGTTCCCACTCACAAGCTGCTGAAGTCACATAAGTACCTGCCAAAAAAAAGCTGCAGCTGATTCTTTACTTGCAACACTGGTGCAAAAGGGAATTGAAGTCTAAATTTGATCTGTTAACTCACAGCAGTCTTTTTGCATGATCAACCCTTAACCCAACCAGCCTGTCTTTCATTACCATCAGCACCATGTTCCTGTGTAAAATGACTGTCATCTATCAGCATCAGACAAGCTCATTTAATATTTTACCAAGTTAGTCCAGGTGCAGAAATAATCTATACACACTTTCTTCATCACGGAGGTAAAGTAGATGCAAATTTGTGAATAATTATGGTTGCATAAATTATGGTTGCATATACTGCAACAAGATAACTATAAAAGCCCAATTAGTCCACTCATGATTTCCCTGTGGGAATCTGTTCATTTCCGGAAGTAAGACTGTGCTTCTTTCTTCAGGGTAAAAGCATTATCTTAAAGCTGGAACTAAAACTTGCATCCATTTTATAAATACTCTTCACAATGACATACTGATTGAGAAGCTACTAGCTAGTTGAAAAGCTGACTACATTCCTGAGAAGTCCACTTAAATCTGAATCACATCTTGTTCTCCAGTTATCAATTAAGATACAAGGATCTGACCTTAAGCAGAAGTCACAGCCACCTCTAGTGTAAGCATCCACTGACTGCTCAAGCATGATACCAATTTGTGAAGAAATTCTTGGTGAGTGAATGCAAGGTTCTCCAGGGAAAAGCCTGAAACATCCAGATATTAACTATTTATGAAGCATAATGTGAATAAAAGGGCCCTGTGTGAGAAAGAGTTGTATTGTCAGAAGCCAGGCTGAGAGCAAGCAGGGGATGTCAAAAAATGGATGCTCTGGCAAACCTCTACCTGTCAGAGAGAAGGCAAGCAGAAAAAACTCCTGGGCTTACAATTATCAAGGGGACTAAAGGTTCAAATACATATGCTGACCCTGATTCATCCTGCCTAACTGATTCTAAAAATCTCTGCACAGCAGTCAGAAGGACAAGATAGGAGACTACTCAACAGGGTGAGGGTCAGGACGTTAGTGTCGGCACTCCAAGTCACCTTTTATGGAGGTGTCTCTGCCTCTGCCTTCACCAGGAAGGACCCCTGGATAGATAATGCAAGTGCCTCAAATCCAAAGGTGCTGAAAAGTGGTATTTTCAGGAATAGATCAGGGCTTCTGTAGCAGTAACAGAAGCCCTGTTGTGATTGCCATCATCACAAATGATCCTACTGCAACATAGAAGGGATAGCTCAGTAACACTGCATTACAGTAATTACAATAGCAAATTGGAAAAGATAAAGGGAATCACACTTGTGTTTAGTTTTGCTATGGTGTGACATGGCTGGATCAGCAAGGAAAATTTTTTAAAAACAAAACAGAATAAGGTTATTTTCACCCAATCTATTTTCTGGAGGGTGTAATCATTATCTTAAAGCCGGAACCAAACTCTCACCCATTGTAATAAATACCCTTCACAATGACATAGTGATTGAGAAGCTACTAGCTAGTTGAAAAGCTGACATTCATAGCACAGCCATTTCATCCTACAAGTTCTATAGCCCGGTTTCCTAAGGTTGTTTTCTTTTCCATACAGAGGTCCTTTCACCTCACACCATAAGTTTGCTTCACATGAAAACACTAAACTAGGTACTTAATGTACTACTTCTCCCACAATCCCACCTGAGAAGGGATGGTAAGAATGACAAAAATGCAGCATTAGAACCAGCAGAATAAATGAGTTAAAGGATCACAGCATCCCTGTAAGTCAGTTCAACTTAACAACCAAGGAATCAGAAAGCTCCTTTTTAAAAGACTTTCCCCTGCCAAAGACTGATGGTTTTTCTTCCTTATACAATAGCTGATACTGACATCGGATTATTCCTTTTTTTCTGTGGACATCTTGTTCCTTCACTGTCAAACTTTCATCTTCCTGCAAAGGGCACTTGCTAGCATTTTCAGCATATTTCCTACTAAACTGCATTTATTAAACCAGCTGCCCCAAGGATAAAGCAAACCTCCCCATGTCTCCTCCCTTTTCCCAGAAGGTGTCATCAGTTCCTACCACAGAACTAACCTGTTACCTGAGGAAATCAGCTAGCCCTAACCCTCTTAAAGAGGTAATTTATCCTGCTGCAGACTCAAATCCTATTAATGTCCCATGTCACAAACTTGTGTTGGTGGCAGAACAGGAGACCCAAAATGCTCCTTTGAGCACATCGGATTTTTTTTAGTAGAACAGAGAAGACTTCAGTCTGGTTTAAGCCAGACTTCTCAGGCTTACTTCCCTCAATAAAAATACAAAGTTCTAGCACTGCCTTTGATCTCCTTCATTCAAGGGAGATGATGTTTCCCTGCTATTTAGAATTCTTCATCCAGCTGTCCTTTCATTACTACTTTTGGACTGTGTTCTGTAATTACATTAGATGCTTGTTTATTCAAAACACCCACCATCTAAGCCTGCCTTTGTAACAAGCTGCCAGCTTGTCTTTCTGTTCAGCTGATTCCCATTATCTGGGCTCCCCGTCATCTGAATATATTTAGTCTCACCCAAGTAGTTTTGATTATCAAGATTCTACTATGGTCTAATTAGTGACATTTTTATTACTAATTTGTCACTCAGACATTTTCAGTCACATAAAAAATTTCTGCCAACTTCTCTGCAATTGCTGCACGTTCGCAGTCTTTTTCTTTTCACACAAGATCAGCTAAGCATTTTTATTTTGCTGGATCCTTGGAGACTTTTAAAGAAACAGTCAGGAAAATAGTCTTAAGTAGTAGGAGACTTTTGAGCACTACAAAGAGGTGGTGCTCAAGGAACACAGCCCAAGGAACTGATATGTGGTATTCCACCTCTTAGAGTAGGTTTGAATATCCCTGAGAAGGACATAAAAACCATTTGAAGCCTTTAGGTTCTTTCCTTTTTGTTCCTAAAAGTAGTTGAATTAGGACACAGTGTTACACTTCCTCATGCTCATTCTACCAGTCAGCAGTAAATCTGTGGTAAGTTCCTAAGAGTTCCAAATTTGCAGTCAGCTGTGCAGTGCCAGTCTCTGAGGAGCTGCAAGAGTATGCCAAAACAAGGAGGGGTGAGGCTGGACCTGGTGAAAATCTGCCAAACTCTACCTGAATCTCAGCACCGCACACCTGAAGTAAATACAGAGATCAGAACAAAACTCTGCATGTTTGTCTCTCAAGCTCTTCATAATATGTCTGTCCTTTCAGCTGAATGGAAGATGAGGTTTACATCCACATATTCTACCACCCATCGCTCAGACTGACCAAATTCAGGCCGTGTCACCACACTTCCTTTCACTAACCCCTGAAGTAAAAAACAATATCAACAACCAGATTTAAATTCAAGGTGTAAGCCTTCCAGAACAGCACACATTGGTGAAGGGAGACAATTTCTGGAGACACAATACAGCTACAAATGCTATTTAGAATCACTAACTCAATATTACACTTTTTTCAAACAAAATCTGTCCTGGACTTTAGAATGCAGCCATACATCACTTGCAAAGGGTTAATAAACAATGGCAATATGCAACTTATAGGCACAAGCAGTATGTTTTATAATGGTTAATTACATAGATAGCTGCTATTATAAATAGTTCTGAAACAATCCATTAACCAGATGGCTTTTAGTAAATCAAAAATTATTACTCTTTTATGAGCTACTTATAAAAATGCAACTTTCAGATAAAGAATGTGAAACAGATGAAGCAGTTGTCCATATCTGTTTTCCATTATAGCATCTTTGAGAGTAGGGTGATGGAGGGAAGAAATAAAGTGTCATTAACTCTGCACAGACAGCTCATCCTATCGGAAACTTCTCCCTTCTTCTCCTGGGGAAGGACAACTCTCGCACAGACTTAGCTGCTCTGGAGAGTGATGAGGTCTATTAGCAAGGGCAGTGAAGGTGGCTGAGGACAACACTTTCTAAAACTCTGACTGAAGTCAAGGAAACAACTACTGTTGACATAAGTAGGAACAGGAGTTCTGTCTCAAGTGCCTATGGCTGCACATAAAAGCTAATGATATAAAACATCTGAATAAACACCTTGGTATTATACATTAGTTTATTACTTACTTCCTCATGAATCTACTGAAAAGCATTAAAATTCTGAGTGAGACAAATATAATTTATTTGCAGCCCAAGCCATCAGTATTTGTTTACATTTCTAAAGATTTTACATTAGAGATTTGGACAAGATAAGTACAGCAGCCTGTGCTTTCAGAGGCTATCCTCTAAACAGGAGCATAAGAGAGGGTTAACTTTCAAACATGTCAATAAAATCCATTTCACAAGTCTTACGGCCTAAATAACATCAGTGGGCAATGAACTGGAATTCACACTCGTTTAGAACTTTAATAGATTATACTTCAACAGAAAGTTGGCAGATAAAAAAAACTGAGATTGAAAAATAGCTCTAACATTCAGGATTCATTTTATTGCATTCCTCCAAAGAACACTTATTCAAGAAAAGTACTACTTGGGAAAGTGTTGCTGTGTAGGGTTTATCTGGATGAGCTTCTTTGTTGAAACGTGAGACTCTACTACCTTGTAGGTTTGTGATTTATTCTCCTACACAAATTGACACTCAGAATGGTATGCCAGCTTATCATTCACAGTGCATCACACTTTAAGGAGATAGACATTGAACCAAGATTTAATGAAGTCACATAAAAGGTAACCAATAGTCACAGAAAAGCTAACCAGTGGTTTCAACACTTTGCAGTGTTTTGCCAACAAGGGCTCAAAGAATATTTATCCACCTCTGTTCTCTAAACATTAATAAATTGTACAAAAAAGGAAGACGACAGTGTTCAGTGTGCATTGCCACATAGCCATACATAACCTTCACAGCTGATGAAGACTTTTGGCCTCTTGCCTTATCATAACCAACCTGTCCATGTAAGTCTTGAAAACCTAAACTTTGATGAACATCACTGCTTGACTGGATCTCAACAACAACCATGAACAAAAAGAAGACTTGTACTGTATGAATACTCGCACCTTAGCATGACAGGATCTTTTCCCAGCTTTCATTTGTAAATGGGGAAAGAAAGTCTAGGGATCTGTTAGATGAACATGTATTTTTTACATTATTTGAATAGGATTTTCCAAAGAATCGAAGGCAATGAAACTTGTGAATTTTAAATAGCACAACTTCTCCAAGCTACTTTGAAAAAGCATCTGTTATACTCATTTATGCTCAAGTATATTGTAACTTCAACATTTCTCTTGGAATGCCCAAATATGCCATATATTCCCTGTGAAAATACAGTGTGTCAATCTTCACACTCAGCTTCTCTCTCAGCTGCTTCCAATGCGAATGCAGAATGCCTTTTCTAAACAAAATAAATCCATGCTACAGAATTAACAATAGACTGAAACAACATTCTGAACAAACAGTTGCTTTAATAAAAGTAAATGAATGGTTGGTTCTTGGTCTCTGGTGAACTCTGGGATAATTTATTTATTTTAGCACTACATTTCAAATGCTGAGTGAACTGGAAGATATCCCAGAAATGGTTTAACATTCATGTCATCACAGTGTTGCTCAGAACATGTATGATTCAAACTTGACTGTGGTGCCAGGTCCTCCTTTCTACTGTTTCCCTCAGTGTCTGGGAACATTTAGCACTTCAGAAAGACCACAGGCAGGGTATGTTCCTGCAGTAAGGTTTGAATCACAGTTCTGATTCTGGTAGTGATTCCCAAACAGGAAATGAAGTATGACATGAGAACAAGAAACATCTCTAGACCTAGAAAAACCTCTTAAGTGACCTATAGAGACATGTGGCTAGACAATCATCCATCTTTAGACAGAGAGGAGTTCTTCTACAGAGATATCAGGGAAGGACTCAGTGCCCTCATGCAAATCTATGTCCCACTTTCATGTCCTACTTTTTCTCGATTCCCTTAGGCAAGACCAATAGCTCCTAAGTGATCGTAGAAAAAGAAATCACTGTAACTCCCAAGGGAGCAGAGACTGAAATGATTTCTGACCTCTCCACATGGAGGAA
The DNA here is from genome assembly GCF_025592945.1 of Manacus candei. Taxonomy (NCBI): domain Eukaryota; kingdom Metazoa; phylum Chordata; class Aves; order Passeriformes; family Pipridae; genus Manacus; species Manacus candei. The sequence goes on from NW_026138143.1 coordinate 234,837, forward strand.
AAGTGAAGAGGAGAAATGCGCTCGGTTTCCCAAAGCAAAGCTCAAAATTCTTCAGCCCATATCAGAGTGGGTTTTGTCTCTAATGAGAGTACTATTCCTTACCATTCTCTAATTCTAAATACTTCAGCAAGAAATCATCAAATCCACTGATATCCACTAGCATCTAACACAGACTTCTACCTCCCACCTGAATGTCTACAGTGATCTTGCAGTCTCAGTAAGAAAAAGGAAACATCCACACAAGTTCCTCTTTTGCAGGTTCAACAACTGCATCTATGAATGAAGAAAAACACCTCATTAAGCCCGCTTCAAGCCACTGCACTAACTCACAGGAAACAAGTGATATTCTTCTTTTATAAAACAATGCTAGGAAAAGTATCACAAACAAACTAGGATTAACAGGTTTAAAACACCCCCAAACCATTAAAAAAAAAAATCTTTTATAGTTTCTTTTTAGCAGTGTGTCATGGTTTGAGATGGCCCCCCCAGGAGTCGGGGGCTCAGAGGTGACTGGGTGCCAGGGCAGTGTTCCCTGGAGAGCCGATCACCACTCGTCTTGTTCCCTTCTGCTCAAAATCATATATCACAGCACCGGAAGCTGTTGGCAGTTTCTCTGTTGGTGTCTGCTGTGTGCAGGTGTAGAAGGCCAGGGGGTGGCTGGGCTCCTTCTTCCCCCTTCCGGGGGGGAGAGGGGAGCCCTGCGGCCCCCCAACTCTGCCTAGGCCAGAGTTAGAGACAGCATTGGAGTGAGTGAGTGTTTGTGAGGGACGCGACTCACAAACAACTGGTAAGCGGGAGAGAGAGAAGGCAGGCCTTGCAGCCAACCGTTCCTCCCTCCCTACCCCCCTCTTTTTGCAGTTAAGCTGTGGAGGGCAGCCTTTTCTTTCCCTCCACTGTAAAGTGGAGGAGAGGCTCAGCATTGAAGCAGAGCCAAGTGGACAGGCTGATAATGAAGCAGCTCAGCGCTAGGGAGAAGAATCCCAGGCGAAATTGGAGACAGGCCAGAGAGAGAGAAGCTCGGGAGTTGCCCTGCCCAAGCTGACCGCGGGCAGCCAAAAACTGACTTGGAAGAATGAAGATTCCAAACGCCTACTGTGATAAGCTACACTACAGCAACAGCAAACTGAGGTATGAGACTGAGAGAGAGTGAATGACACAGCAGAGACTGACATGGGACCGAGGAGAAAGGACTCAGAGCTACCTTCTTGGACTTCGTGAGGAAGGAAGGACTTCCACAAACAGCTGAAGGTTGGTAGGGAGTGTTCAGCACTCCCACAAGGGAGAGACTGGTTACTTCCCAGCCTGAAAAGACCTTTCCTAGACTAAAGTTAAAAGGAGAACCTTCGAAGGGACTGATAGAAGTGTAATAATATATATATATAGTTGCTTTTAGTTTGTACAGTACATTTATTTGTGTAAATAAATGTATATACTTTCCCCTCCCCCTATAGAAGCCTTTGGCCTGAAAGTTTCTCTCCTGTGTTGGGATAAATTGTGGGAAGGGGTGGGGGAACCTGGAAATTGGATCTTAGATTTCTAATGTGGCTCAAACTGCCACACAGTGTATTCAGTTTGCAGGCAATGATTCTGGACCTGGGAATGAGCTGGATACATCTTTACTGCAAATGCGACATATAAAATGTAAATTGAATTTGTTGCCCTGAAGTGTTCTCAAGATCCTTTTTCCCAACCTTTTATGGCTAGTAAGATGGGTTAACAACTACAGCATCCTGCACTCCCTTGATAAAGAAGTGGTCTAGAGAGTGTGATGCTACTGCATCAACAAGGACAAAGGTTCAATGTGCAGTTATTCATGTTATTATAAGCAGTCCTAGTAGGATAAGACAGCACATTCATAAAGAAAACCAAAAACCAAAACAACCCCCCTCCCACAAAATCCTACACACCACAAAAACTGCTAAGACTTGCAGCAAACTTCAACAAATTTTGTACGCCTCTAAACTTAATATCTAAAGGACAACAGTAGCGGCATGCACTTGCAATATAAAAGAACCTTCTTTTAGTAAAGATTTATGAGGCTAATGGCAATAAAGCCTACCTATTGTCCTGCACATTTTAAAAAAGGACATTGCATATGTATATTTAAATTGCCAGAGATGAACAGTGGGTCAAACTAAACTTAAAATGTTGAACTGTGTCAACCAAATTGATAGTGCATTTATTATTTCTACCCTTTCTTATCCATTTTGGCATAGTCAGTTCTGCTGCCAAAGCTTTTCTAGAAGGTGAATACAAAGGATATCAAGCACTATAATCACTGAATGAAATATGACCAATGCATTAATTTTTCACTCAAATCTATAGATCTAAAGAAAAAGCAATAAAATTAAATGCATGATTTAGAAGTAAGCTTAAACACTAAACTGATCCTAAATTCACCAAGGAAAGAAAACTTCACAAATCACTGCAAAGAGCACTAGCAATCTCCCTCCCAGACAAAAGGTCAACTTCAGATACCTTGTTAATATGTATCTAGGTTTTACAAAGTTCTAAGGAGAATGTTGCTTTATGACAAAGGTGCATAAGCCTAGAGAAAAAGAGGTGGTCAAGGAAAAGGACAACCAAGGCATGTTCAAAATTAGATGATAGCTTTGCAGTCTCCAGGGTCTTAACCTCATTGTCCTTCCCCTGTTGCTAAATAGAGAAAGCAAGTTTGAGATGGCTAGTGGGAAAGATCTGAAGGTAGAAGATAAATAACACTGAGACTAAATAAAGCAGATAGACACCTCTTGTTTCACTTGCCTCTTGGTTTTGCAGTAAACTGGCCAAGGAAACAGAAATAAAAATAACTCGACATCTGGGCTCCTATTCAGGCCTACACACCTCCTCACTTTTAGGTACCTAGTAGACATATCTAAATTTCTGTGCAGAGCCAGCAGACAACTCAGATCTCCTGAGACTGACTGAGAGGAAAACACTGGCATCAACTCAGGAAACTAAGAAACTAATGTCCCAAGTTAAGTGAGATATAACTGTAGGACCCAGTGCATTACTACTGAAGCAACTTTAAACCTTGTCAGTGTGATATTTAGTGGACTTTTGCTATGCCTCATGAAGCCTCTTACGCTTTCTATTCTCTTTCAGGAAGTAGAGGGAAAGATAAAAACTTAAAAAAAAAAAAAAAGAAGGAACTGTAGCTTTTGTCAAACAGTTGCTAATATCACAGTTATTTATATTACACCACCACCAAGGACAATGTACAGACAAATCAGAAGAACCAGACTACTTCCTTAATATGTCAGTATTCCCAGGAATTAAAATTGGCTGCAATTCCTTTTGTCCTGACCTAATATTTTTTTTGTAAAAATGATGGATTACACAGTAATGCTCTATGTACTTGGGCATGTTCCTCTCCCACTCTCTCTGCCCATGTCTTTGCTCACACTCCATTCCCACAGTAACTTTTGAAACAGTTATCCAACCTCAGAAAACAAATCAAGAAGCACAGTCTCTGAGTCTCTGGCTAAGCAGGTAAGTGGAGTGAACTAAAACAGTTTTGTGAGGTATTTAGAGGTTCCACCTGCCTCTAAGTTCTTGGTGGGACTACTATTGATGACAGAAGTGTCTTCTGATGATCTAAAGCCTTCCTGCAATTTAAATACACCTTTTGATATTACATAACGGCCTTGCATATATTTGTCAAAATGATTACACAGTTCAGTTAAAGAGCTGACATGTGATCTATGCCACGCTAAGGGCAATTCATTTCGCAGTGACCAAATGTTGTGACTTCTTGAGGACATTTCGCTGATATTAATCACTTTCTTCAGAAAACTTATCAAAAATCATGTTCCAGATCTGTAATTACTTTACATCTTTTTAGCAATGAAAAGATCTAAGTCCAAATGACCACAGAGGCTCCTTCAAATGCAGTATCCATCACAGAGGATGCAATTTTCCATGTTTACTTAAACTGAGATAGGAAAAAAACCCCAATGAAAATTAGAGACCATTTCTATACTGCTTCTGTGATATAGGCTCACCTAGAAAATTCTTCTCCTGATTCCTAAAATTCTTCAACTTCAGAAGATTTTAGAGAATGAGAGTGTATACCGCATTGCTGCTTTGCAAAGGTTTATTGGCAGTCATGTTCTGTGTGAGGAGTAAGGAACTTAATATTTATCCTCCTAGGAACAGAAGGTATAATTCTCATTCCTTTTATCTTGGATTATCTGTCAAGACAGTAAATGGACTGTTCAAACATTCAGGGTTTTGAGTGGTTTTAAGTTAAGATGAAACATAGGCCAAAGCTGTTAATATGTACTGCATGCCTCAGCTGCTCAGTGCTCAGTCCTGGATGGGTCAAAGAGAAGGCTGGGAAACCACAGTCCATTTAAGATGGCAATCCAAACCCAAAAGATAAGTAAAGTCTCTTACTTTTGGTATGATCTGGGCCAGATACTACACTTAGATCACTTTTGCTTTGTACCTCAAAGGACTTCAAAGTCCAACGGACCCATCTTAACTCTATATTAAAACATGAGCTGTGTTCTTTTCTTGAACCATGTATTTTCTCAGGCTAAATCACTTACTCAAAATTCTTTGTAAATATCTGGAGTTTATTAGTAAAGTACAGAATTGACATATCCCCAAATGAATTTTAAGTCATTGTGACAGCATGTTACAAATTTGTGCTCTTTGTAGGCCACCTAACATTTTCCAATAGTGCAGTCTAGACGCATTCTGAGCCTCCCCAGTTCTTCCACTTCAAAATGTCTGGGGCCTCTTCAAAGACTTGCAAATGTCAAATGATGTCAAATCAGTCCCTCTTTCTCTTTTCTTCCTCTGATGAAACACATTTCAAGAGTGCTGTTCTAGATTTTACTATCCAGTTTAACCTGAATATCAATTACTGATAGCTTATTACACCTCACAATCACCAAGCTAATACTATGGACTACTATGGCTTACTGGAAGAGGGGAGCTAAAGCCAAGTACTTGATGTAGGTAACATCAAGAAGCTTGAAAGACAAGTGCATGTTCAAACATAAGGAAAAACTTAGTTACCCACTGAATAACTCATACTGCCAGAAACAGAACTCCAAATGAGCCAGACCTTGGGTTCTGAACATAAGCAGATGGGATTTTTCAAAAGAAAATCCAACAGAATAATACTCATACTCTAAAGTACCAAATTACTTCAGTGCTACTGCAGCTTACATTGAACCAATTGCTTACATCTTATCCAGGACACCAAAGTTAACATTAAGCTTTATTTCAGTGAAAACAGAGGCAGGACCTCTCTAAAGAAAGAATTTTATGAAGGTCTGAACCAAATTAATTCAAAGTAACTGAAGGCATATTGATATCAAGAGCTTCTACATCAGGCTGCTAGTCATAAACCTTCCAACAATGGAAGATGATAGTAAAACACCCCTAAAAATTACAGGTTGCCCCCATTATTTCTGAGGTCAATGGAATTTTCCACAATGAGAAATATATGACAATTTTTTAATTTCTGTTCCAGTGTAATTCACTGTCAATGAAAGCAAAGACAGGCTGAAGTACATCACCCTTGTCTCCTCAGTGTATTAAATAAAGAATTGTGAGAAAAAAGAGTGTTAATAGCCACAATACTTGTTCCACTTCTATGTGCTAATTTTTTGCCTAAATCTAACTAGTTACACATTAAAAAAAATAATCTCACTACGTTGTTTTCAAAATGCAAATGCACGTACTCTTTTTAGTAACACATTTATATAATGCTGAAATCTAACAAAACAGCCTACCTGTACAAAAGAGCAGAGATAATGAGTAGAGCAGAAAAATTAGCTATTTTCTACTTATATGAATTTAAAGTTCAATTTTAATACTTGATAATACGGGTGAGTGCAAGACAGTCTGTAAACCATTCAGATGTGAATACCAGCAATCCAACATCCACAATCTCAAACTACTGATGTGACTTCAGGCCCTGAACACAGTGAAGGATTTACACTCCATCAGTCAAGTAGCTAATAAATACTAGCATAGTCTCGACATATTACAGAAGAGTTAGACTGTTCTCTGCCTGAGTTAGTTATTCTTACAACCATGGTAATAAAGTAATCAAAACTTTTAAAATTCAAAATCTGGAAATACAACCAGATTTAGGCAAATTAAAAAGAGAAGATGCACTTTTTAAAAATAATCACGATTTGAAAACCAAGGTGAGACATTTATACCAGTATGGGCTTCTTGGTGGTTTTGGTTTTTTGTTTGTTTGTTTTTGGGTTTGTGTTTTGTTTGTTTTTGTTTAGTTTATTTGGTTTTGGTTTTGCTTGGTTGTTTTGTTTGTTTGCTTGTTTGTTTTGTTTATTTGGTTTTTTTATTTTAACTTTTTTTTTTTAATAAAAACAGTTTTTCTGCCCTAAGGCAACCTTGGAATAAGAGAAAAAGGAAGACTATAACACAACGGTTTGATCCAAAGGCCATCATAGCCAGTGAGAAGACCCTGACACCAGTAACTCTAAATAACATCCATCTTTTACAAGACCTTACATTTTACCCTTGTAGTGGATTCATGTTAAGCTATAGCTACGAAAACAATACTTTTGCCCTGTAGTAACTCCCAGAGAAACAATCTTTTTAAATGCTTTTCACTGTGTAGCTTGAGGCAGTGAAAATCCAAGTGTTCCTTTTATGGGATTAAGAACCTGCTCTTTTCTGTCACAAGTCTTACTTATGCTAACCTCATGCATTCACCCCTGATCCTTGGGTTCATTCCCAGTACCATTTTTCTTGTTGAATACTAACAAAATGAGCTATGAATCTTTTTTTTTTCTATTGCCTTATGCTTCTCTTTCTGCTTGGGGTGCTCCAAAGCATTCTCCTGACAATATTTTCCAAAGCTCCTTCTTTCAACAGTCCTCTGGGAAACATCATGGTAACCTGATATATAACACGATGCTATCAAAGGCATCTACAGAGCAAATCTTGTGACAACAGCACTCCCCTAATGGGATTTGCATCCTGGCTTCATAGAAAAAGCACTTTAATAACCTCACATTTTTTTCTTGTGCTGTAATCATCTGCTATGCTTCTCACTGGTACTTCAAAGTAATTCTCTATTGTTCTGTTACTCTGAACTTCAGCTCAGCGGGGTTTAGCTTTTCAAAGCATCACAGAGGGGAATCTTAATTACTCTTTTTTATTTAATTTTCAAAAAAATCTCAGATCCATTAAACAAACAAAAAATCCTTTTAGATCTCAGAATTTCCTGTTGCTGGATTTGCAGAAAATTAAAATCACCACCAACAAAAAAATAGCCCAGTATGTCTCAAATTTTATCCAAAGACCTCATTCTATCACAGTTTCTACTATGGTGAGTAAACTTGAACTATCCAAAAGATCTGGAAGATCAGCTCTGTTCTCAGCTTTGCTAGTAACTATCTAAAAATTCACAAAAATCAATGAGACTCACTTTTGCAAATTCCTAGGTTCACATACCCAGGTTACGTTTCTCAAGAGCCCCAATTCTGAACCAGACACACACTAACAATATACACTCACCAATAGCAAAATTTACCATATTTCCGGAGTTTTAAGCTTAGTTTTATGAAGATAAATATAAAGCTTCCAGTTCAACAATGAAAATCTGGTAGACATCAAGCTTATGAGTCATAGGCAAAGCGTAGTCTAGAAAAACTCTCTTCCCAAAATCCCTGCGAATGCAAACTACCGCATGTACTAAGATCCAGATACTGCTTTTCACCTTGAGTACTGTGTCCAGCTCTGGGCCCTCCACTTCAAGAAAGACATTGAGATGCTGGAGCATGTCCAGAGAAGGGCGACGAAGCTGGTGAAGGGTCTGGAGGGTCATATGAGAAGCAGCTGAGGGAGATGTGGTTGTTTAGCTGGAAGAAAAGGAGGCTCAGGGGAGATCTTATCACTCTCTACCTGACAGGAGGTTGTAGCCAGGTGGGCGTTGGTCTCTTCTCCCAGGTAACAAGTGACCGGATAAGAGGACATAGCTTCAAGCTGCACCAGGGGAGGTTCAGGTTGGACATGAGGAGGAATTTCTTCATAGAAAGGGTTGTTAAGCATCGGAATGGACTGCCCAGGGAGGTGGCGGAGTCACTGTCCCTGGAGGTGTTTCAGAAATGATGGGATGTAGCACTTAGTGCCATGGTCTAGTTGACGAGGTGGTGATTGGTCAAAGGTTAGACTCAATAATCTCGGAGGTATTTTTCAACCTAAATGATTCTGTGATTCATTTCCAAGCTTAAAGCACGGGGCTAGCTAGCCCTAGAAAGGGTCAGATTTTCATATTCTTAAATCATAGATTCCCTACCCTTAAGAGCACTTTAAACAAGTTCTCTCAGACTCTTGTGGTTGAAGGACCTTAACTCACTGTGTGCAGTCCAACAACAGGCACACCACCACAACAAAATGCTGTTTAAAATCTAAATTGAGTGGCACAGAACAGCTAATTTAAGTTACTGAATACAAACTAAAAATTATATTCGTGTTTTGATTCAAATGTGGAAAAAATGAACTTCATTTTGACATATTCAGAATCTAACAGAACATAGTCCCTCTGTTCTCAGGGAAGAACAGAATAGTTTTGCTGAGGCCCACAGTAAGAATTACTGCTAGTCTGGATGCCTGCTGGAAAGTGCAATAAAGTATACCAGTCCATGCGACATCCCAATCACCATTTTTATGAACATTTTCCTATTTATTAATACTAGCTGCTCTGAATTCCCTTAAGTTTTATGCCAGCTGCCAGTTCTGGGTCCAGTACAAATTTGAGATATACTACAAGTAAGTTCAGCTAGAAATGAAAATAAAAGGTGAGAAAAAAGCTCACCATATGCCAACAAGGCAAGTTCGTTGATGATAGGTAAAAGGGCAAGTGAATGGCTGTACATACCAATAATTCCAGAAGTGCAGGTGAGTTCAACCACTAAAGACAATGGAGGAAAAGGTATCAATTATGGACAAGAAAAAATAGCACCAGGGAAAGTCAGGTTATTTTCCTCCTGTTATTAAACTACAATATCCTTTTCTCTGCTCTGAGAAAATAAAACTGTTCCAAGTAATCTGTTACTATCCCCTCTATATATCTTCCTGAGCTTTACATCACCACTTGTATCATATTTACCTTTACATACAGCTCTTGGACCTCAACAGAAGACATTCAAAATATCAGTCATCAATTAGACTGCAGACAAAAACATATGGAACATAAAATGCATGGGAGCAGGTGGCATTCAAAGAGAGATGATTTTGAAATTGGTGATACAAATTAGCACCTTTCCCAACTTGATTACTCATAAGAGGAGATATTTTGCAGTGCAAGTCACCTCCAGGTGCTAACCATCCATTCATTAGCAGCATTTTCACCACACAGTAGGCTGACCTTGATAGGAAATTTGCCTCACATTCAAGATACAATTCAAAACCCACTAGACACTTTGTTGCAATATGGGTATTGATAGAGATGGAAACTTGCAAAAAACCTCGATTTATGGATAAGCAATCACAACAGAAGTAGTGTAAAGAAATACAGTTTACATGAAGACAATTTAACAGAGTTTGAATTTGAGTTATTACACTGCTGCTGTAGTGTAGAAGGATGCATTCTGTTAACCCAGATTCTCCCCGCTAAAATATAGAGCTGAAATCTCCAGGGTGGGCAACATTCCTCTTTCTGGAATTCCTCCATGATCACAATCTACAAAGTGTCATAAAATGACTATATACTATGCATATAGAGAAGTGGCTGTTGGTGCTGTCAGTAGGGCAGCATACGAAAACATAGCTAGACCCCGACTTCCTTCCTTGAAAAGAAGGGTCCATGAAAGGGACTTTTTAGCAATGTACATCTGAAGGGCACATATTTTTGCAGTCTGGTTTCACAGATGTCTCCTTCTCATCTACTTATCCAACATCTACTATCTACTTATCCTCGTCAGGATTCAGTCAGCCTGTTCCAAAAGGATATTGGTAGTTTAGTATAGTACATCAGCCAAGGGCATTTGGTAGTATAAATGGCTAATATTTAAACTACTTCAGCATGTTCTGTTTGATTAAAAGCTTTCATGGAACATCTTTATTTGCAGAAAAAGATCACAATCCTCTTGAGGAAGACACAGTGGCCAATGTATCACAACCATTGAAAGAACTGAAAAATATCCACGGACCCATTTTCTTACTGTAAAGCACAACTTCATCAGATTGCTGTAGAGTGTTGCCATTTTACTCTGATTCTTGAAATAATAATCTTATTTTTCAAAGCATAATTCCTTGCTCTTTAAAGCTGTAACTGTCAACATTTAAGAAAGGAAAGTACTCTACAATGTACAGTCATTTAACATCCTACCATCAAGTGAGGACATGAAGACAATTCTGGATCATTTGAGTAGCTTGTAGGGACAATGTTTTCAGAAACAGGAAACAACTTTCAAGTCCTGAACTTGAGACAATTTTACAGAGGTAATTTCTCAGCACTGCAATAATTCTGCCTCTTCCCTAGGGAGACATCAAAAAACAGAAGCACTTGCAATCACCAGACATTGGTGAAATTCTTGGCATAAGTAAGTCATTGCATTTCTGATTAATGAGATTTTAAAGAGCAGAATCAAAGCCTCAGGAACTTTCATTTAACTCTCCAGAAAGCCCATTCTGTTTTCAGCCACTAAAGCCTGGGCTTCTGCAGTTTTCAAACTTAACATAAAGACAGCTTTAGACTTTAGATTCAGAGTAATTTCTGTTAAAGATATATTTACATGTGAAACCACTTGCAAAGTAGCCTTAGAGACTAGAAAATTCACATAAGCAGGAATTTAGAAAGTGTAAGGGTGTTGTTAAGGTAAGGCCATACTGGATTCAGTTTTTCAGAGACTTCACAGACAGAAAAATGTGCAGCTCTGAGGAAAGCAGGACCTTGACTCTTCCATATATTTTCCACAATTAGGATCAAGATTGCAAAGGAATCCATACAACTTCCTCAGGTAAAAATCACTGCATTAGCAGCTACAGTCAAAGCACTTTTGATGGATTTGACTGATGTTCCCAGCCTTATGCTTACTCATAGCCTGCTTCTAACCCTCTGCATCCACCTCACTTTTCCATATTCAGTCTCCTTATATCAGCTTCCCTTACTGTGAGAGCTTTTTCCCTTACCTATTCCCCTTTACTGACCTATTCCCTTCAATTTTGCTTGCCACTTGCTTTGCCCCTTCTCACTATACCCAACCCAATAAATCCCTAAGGGAACAATCAGTGTTTTCTGTCATGTTATTCTTCACCCTGCTTTGAAAAACTACCCCTTCTCCCACATTTCATCCTGAAATTTCATCCTTTGGGACAGCACTAATACTGCATGACTGTACCTAACACAAAGGGAACATGTTCTAGATTGATTTACTACATAGTGAATAAAATAAACTAAAATCATATAGTCTTTAACTTGTACTAACTCGCTATTTTCACTTACCCTGCTTGTATGGTAAGAGTGGTGAAAGATGTCCTCTGGAAGTGATGAAAACTGATCAATGTCCTTCACAAAGCACAGGGAAGGAAGTTCATGCAAACTTGTACAGACTGAAATACTTCTTTTCAAAAGTATGTCAGTAAAAATAGATTTCTCACAAGTCTGTAATAAGACAAAGGCTAATTAGCTGCAACCACTTCTTCTTGAGGTCAAGAGGAGTTACACCTGGGATGATTTCAGCCTAGAATAGCCACAGTTATCAATGTGATTTTTTTTCAAACTCAGGACATATCAATCACACCTTCAATTTTACTTGACGCTAAACTGACAAGGCTAATGAAATGAATTATTTTGGCAGGACACAATCTACTTGAAAATAACACATTCTGTACTCAGTCTAACACCCAAGATTGCTGTAGCTCAGAGAAGATGGACAATATATTTTATCTTCTTTTTCTTCCTTTCTATTTTTCTCTCCCTTTTCCCCTTAATTTGTGTAGCTGGCAATATTCTGTGGATTAACTGCCCCATTTTTTCCTTCTCATCACTCATTTATGAGATCTCAAACATATACAGTTGGTCATCAAGCACAGTTTCTAAGGATGTTTCATTCTTTCAGAAATTCTTTCAGTTTCCATACCAAACTCCCCAGGTTCTCCTAGTCCTGCAACAGTCTCTGTGCTGAAACTCTTTCAGAAGTAGGATCCAGAAGACTGCTGATATCTACAGCAGTCCACTAGAATTGTAAGCCCAGTATTGCCAAACCCTTGTCCTGAATTCACTAAGGTTTACTGAAGATGCTTTGAAGAAAAACATTTCAGGTCCACTATGTCACCACCTTCCTGTCATTTTACTTAGAAAATATCCACCTATTTCCGAAAGTAATCTACCAGCAAAAGTCTTATTAGCTTAAATAGGACTTCTGCTCCTAAGTCTCACAAACTCTTTGGGACACTATTCACAGCACCAATAATCAGTGTACACGCAATTATGCTCAGAGAACAGGAACCCATTGAGGTAGTTTCACACAAAGCAGTCTTAGGTCTACTCGATTTTATTCAGCTTCTTATCCCAAGCCTTTACAGAAGAACTACAGTTAAGAGACCATTAGTGTTAACAGTTAGAAGCACTCCATGCCGGAAGGTTAGATCAAAAGAGGAAGACTTAAAATTCTAAAGGACAGACAAAAACATAGTCTGATTAACAGAACACAGCACAAACACATGCAAGGTACTACAACACACCAAATACTGCCATTAACTGTGCATGTCTGATTTGCTGTCTCTTTTTTTAACCTCAACCCTCAAAACAGGAAAGGTGGGACAAAGAAATAAGATCAAAATATTTCACCTTCTTTCCTTCATTACTTAAAATAGAACAGGTCTCTCAGTGTATCTTTTTAAATGCAAAAATAAGTAGAATCACATCTATAAAATAACTTGACAGCCCTTCCACTTCCCTTTCTTGCTGATTATGCAAATGAAAGCGAGCCCATTTGGGGTACAGCACTTCTTCAGATGCTTTGAATCATCTAGTGCAGCTCTCTCCCTTTTTTTCTCACTTGTCTGGCTATATAGGCACCTAATTTGTGTTTACTGGAATTAAGTGATACAAATGCATCCTGCCACTTACTCCAATTCCTTTCAACTGCACAGCTACCCCCTGCCTGTCCTTATGCCTATGGAGAAATCAAATAGCTCTATCTTCCTCAGTCAGTTAAGAGGAATCTCTGCAAGGTTCACATCCTGGTAACAAGTTGGAGACAGTTCCTGTGGCTTTTCAGAAAGCTTCTGAAGGACTACATTCCTGCACTGGAGGAATTAATAGTTCCAAGCTTGTAGAGATTTACATATCTCCACAAAATGTCAGTAAATCTGAAGCTATCATATCAGAGATGATGATTAGCACTGTGCATATTTAACAAAGGGGTAGTGAAATCTGATTTGCATATTTCTGACAAGTACGCAAATTCCCACCGCTTTCACAACTTAATATCTACACGGTTCATTTTATTTTGATTAAAATTAAAACATTTCACTTATGACCTTTAAAGGAATGCTTGCTTCCAGACTCTTAAATGCACCATTGATCTGCTGCACTTTGTCAGCAAAACAATGATCGCTCCTAAGCTGCCTATGAAAAGCTGGTCTTATATAGATCAGTCCATAAACTTCCCACTGACGTATGCAATGCAGAGATGCAAAATTTGCATAATCAGCCTATTTGCTGCATTCAGCAACAAGGGACATATTCTGCCAATTTACGCCCTCATCAGAAGGTTGCTCTAGCAGAGGGGAAATTGCCACACTGCAATTCAACAGACATGAAGTACATTAGCCAGGTAGCAGCTAAGTAAATAAGCAAATGAAGATGTATGTAAGTTATTATTACCTTTGCTCCACAGACAATGGAAATGACCTTTGTTTAAAGGCTGGTTCAGAATCAGAAGGCAAAACTTCAGGTTTCCTGCAAGATAAATGTTGATTCTCATTAGCAAGACTATTGATTTTTTTCTCCTTTTTTTTATTTTCCTTTTGCCAGATTAATTTTGATCCAACCACCTTAGACCAACTCCACAAATTTCCTTGCTTCTTAGGTTTTACCATTTTCAGATAGAGAAGCTGTCAGAACTTCATTAGATACCTTTTACTTGGTAGGGTTTTATTAAACGTTTAATTTATAAGTGACTTTTACTTACTGAAGGCCACCCTCAACAGGACCCCATATCTATACAGCTCTCTCATTTAATCTCCCACTTGCTGCTGCTGCTGCCTAAATGCAATGAATACTGACATGAGCTTCACCCTACCCTCTATTAACAGGGAAGGCGGTAGGTGACTTCATATGAAGATGTCTCTAATCTACATCCAATATTCCACCCTCCTGGCCAATGAAGAACTCTTGCAGCCATCAGTGGCTTCTGTGCCTGTGTTTTAATATCACATAAAAGCTCTAATTTTGGTAGATCCACTCTGGTAGATACTTTCTAAATACAGAATGAAAGCCCATGACCCAGGAGCTTCAAATCAAAAGCTAGTAAGAGAAAAAGTGTACTTGAACCTGTGTTATCTAGGTGATACTGCAGACTAAAAATCTCGGTGGATTTACCAGCCCAACTTGATTGAGCTCATAAAGCCTCCTGCCTCAGCAAAATGTGCATTGTGAAGGTCGATAATAAACCCACAGATATAAAAGCCTTAAAAGAAAAAAAGGATTTATGATATGACACACTTTGAATTCAAAGAGTAAATACATAAATCTTTTGACAGCTGCCTGTGGTGGGATTTGCATTATTTCACTTCCTAATTATCTTGCCAATCATACAGGAATACAAGTTTCCTCTGGAGCTTGATATCCTTAGGCAATCAGGTTAATGAAGTATTATTTGGTCATATGAAGCCACTATAATTGAAAAAAGAAAACCTCTATCACTAGAAAGTCTTTTAAGCTTTTGAGAAGATCCTGTACAGCAGGAGGCAGAAGGCTACAGATGAAGCTGTGGCTTAAGCCATATGATGTAACCAGGGAAAATAACAGGTGGTCAAAGTCCTGAAGACGTAGGAACATCTTGGGGTGAGCGCTGGGAGAAGCAGTATTTAAAATAATTAATTAAACGCATGGTTAGGAGCAGGAAGTGAAGGTTAGTGACTGGGATACCACTATTCTGCATTTTGCCTTTTGAGTGATTTAGGGTTTCCCCATTGACTCATTCTATGCCTCAGTTCCCTAGAACAGAAGTAACAGTATTGTCTCTTTCATAAGTATCAAGAGAAACATAACAACCTAGATAATTTTTACCACACAAAAAGTCTACATGATTATCATAGCTATCTTCTGCATAGTGCTTTGAAATACCTCCCCTCATGCCTTCCACTTCCATTTTTCCTGACATGGTCCACACTTCCTTTTAATTCATGTAAATATGGGGGAATAAATTTATGTGGGGAATAAATTTTCATAGGGAATAAACAGAGAGGTCAGAGGAGCAAGTAAACAAAGGAAAGTGAAAAAACTTTTTTCTTTGTGTAGTCCGAACAGTTTTGCCTTGTCCTTGAACTTTAGGAGAAAGGTAGAAAACAATACATCTAAACTAAGTGCCAATTTCCAACTGCCTCACAAAATGGGACCTCCGCAGCAGATCTCCTAATGATTGTTAAGTGAGAGAGGCTGCCAGCTCCTTATATTAAACATAATCATCTAGTGATGCCCTCCACTGAAAAGAGCCAGCAAATATCACAGGTTCTTTTACTGATAGGGTAATACAAATATGCATGGGTGCTGTAAGGCTATTCCTGCTGGTGAATAACAAAAGGCATTTCTGTGCCTTAAGCTGTATCAACATATGAAAATGCTGTAGATTTTCAGCATTTTTTGCACATCAGGAGTACTCTTGTTATATACATTGAGGTACATTTTTGAAGCCAAGGCCTGTCTGTGGGTATTCACACTGAGACTTCAGAGGCTGATTTTCAGAGATGACACTTCCAAGAGCTTCCAGTGAGGCCCGTAAGAGCTGCTGGCTCTTACATGTTCAGCTGTTGCAAGGAAGCTAAGAAGAAGATGCCCCCAACACACACAATCAGAAGCAGGCAGGTTGTGAGTTTTGGGTTGTTTGTTGTTTGTTTGAGTTTTCTAAAGCACAGTTATACATCGAAAAAGTGGAGAAATGGAAATTATTGTTTCTCCTGCTTTAAGAAAAGTAAACATTCCAGTTATTTCAAACCAGTCATTTCATGCAATTAACGCATGATAAAATGCTATGATTAATGCTACGATTAATGCTACCAAAATGAGCCTAAATGTCAATATTTTAATGGTGCTTGCTGAGTTAATATAAAGCTGCATACAGGGCTCAGTCCTCGGTAGATGTAAAACAGTAATAAAATTGAGCTGCAGTAATTTACCACCATTGCCCTAAAAAACTGTTAATAAATTGGGACATCTGAAGGCAAAGACCACGTCAGCAGACAGAATATGCAACATTCATCACTCTGAGAAAAACTGATGAGAGCTCACTGTGCCACTGCTCTGAGCACTCTACTGGCTATTCATTTGAAAACAAATCTACTTCAAGGCCATTTATCTTTAAAAGCCCTTAACAAATTAGGAAGCATCTATCTCCTGACTGTCTGCCCATCCATTTTTCACAAAGATAATTAGCACCCTGACCCAACCATTAATGACATTGTGCTCTGTTTGGATTAACGGGAAAGAGGATTCTCTAAGCAAGAATTCAGCAGCAAAAATAACCTTTCCCCAGACATGGATATCTCCACTGAAGAAGCTTTTGCGGGCCTTTGATAAAGGCAGAACAAGCTATTCTTTTGCTGTCTTTTGCATAGTTTCTTCCATTTTTAGTATAACTTTCTCTTTCCCTATGTATTTTTGCAGCTTTTGCAGACTGAGCAAATTCAACCATCTGCAGCACAAGCAGAAAAGAATAAATTTCTCTGTACAAAAACTCCAGTTTATTCTTGATGTTTACATCAACACAGAGAACAAATGGAGCCAATTCCCACAGTCAAAGTCCTCCTGTAGATGAATTAGCCGTGCACTAAGGCCGATTTCTACAGGACAGGAGGATGACTATAGGAAAATTTTACTTTCATTTATGGAACTAAATTTGTTTCTCATCTTGTTTTTCTATTGGCTGCCTATAAACCTTGAAGTCTTACAGGCCCAAGCTACATATGTATGTATTAACAGATACAAAACTACATCAATAGGCAGTTATATGCAAAAATATAATTAAAAAAGTCTTTTAGCAGACTTGGAAAATTCCTAGTCTTTGGATAAAGCTGTATCATTTTTAATCCTGCTGGAAACACAGAGAACCCTTTCCCTAATTTCTGAGGTTACAAATCAATCAATCATCAATCCCTACAGGTTTCTACTGGGACGCTCTGTGAATACGTCATCCCTTCTGAAAACTTTTTCCCTTCTCTGCTTTCCAACTTTTATTTAGCTGCACTTCTTTGATGAAGCTTTTCTCATGGTTGCTTAGAAATTACTTTAATCAAAAGTGTTGTGAATGTCCCTGACAGCCTATGCAATGCCTTTTTACCCCATTGTAACTCACCCAGAAAAATTCCAATATATTTTAGAGCACAGTTCTGCTATTCTAAAAGCCTGCTTGACTTCTCCCTGTCATGTTATACTCATCTAGCTATTCTATAAATATTAATAATATCATTATGTATTTTTTATTGATTTCCCCTTGTCACATGCCAGTCTTCAGGCTGTATGTCTGTCACAAAGCATATGCAAAAGGCATATATATTTTTAAAGACAACCTTTTCTCTGATAGCCAGTAAAATAATACATACCACTCCTCTGCTTCCTTTCAGTGTTAGAATAATATCGCTAGGAGTTATCCCACATACTGTGAGGTTCTTGGCTATTGAATTTTCCAAGAGGGAAAAAAAGCTTTCAGTACTTCAAACAAGGGGGCCTTTGGGAAAGATCACTACTACTCCCTGTCTTTGTGAAATTATGTAAGCAGTAATATACAATGGGGGATACGCTATGATAAGATACAGGCATGCCTCAAGTTGCTAACCAAATATGACTTCAAAGTCAGAGCTTCAACCACAGAAAAGGGCTTACACTAAGCGGTTAATGTTTTGGTTTGGTTTTGGTATTTATGTTTTACTGCTTGCCCAAAGAGGAGTGATTCCTTTCCTTTCCAGTGATCTATCAAACATCTACAAAGAGGCAGGTTTAGTACAGAGGAAGAAGTAAGAAAGAGACAGGTAGTATGGAGGCAGAGATGAAAGCTGGAAGATAGTTTCAGTTTCCAGAAAATTTCTGTACTGATAGAAATACATCTAGATAACAAAGATACTAAGATCCATTGAAAACATATTGCAGTCACACATATTCCTAATCACATAAGTGGAAGTCCAAATATAAAACAGCTTCTGAGAGAGAAAGCCTCTGAATGATCTCACTGAAAATTTCCTTTGTTGTTGTTGCTGCTCTCACATCAATCTACAGATATCTATACCATGATATTAAAAAAAAATAAATATTTGGTTTCCAGTACCATATCATATTCAGGAAATTCCTACCCCACAGATTAATTTTTTAAACGAACAGTCACTGCCTACTTAAATGTCAGAGTATTTGGGAAGGGACAAGGCATTTTTTCACAATTTCAAAATTGACTGATAGGACAGCAGAGCAACAGGTTAAGGCAGCTCTTTTTATGGCAGTTGAAGTTTTTTCTGCTGTAGAATAATTAATATGTGATTCTAAGAATTCCACATAAGCTATATTTAGTGGGAGCCCATCATAATAAACCCTAAAGAAAGCAGTTCATAAAAACAGCAAAGATAACAAAGTAATCTTCATGCAGAATTACAGCAACGATAGATAAGGCTATTCCTACAGATCAAAGTTACTGAAGTGACTTGGGATTTTAAAACTAAAATAAAAGAGTTTGGGGGATCAACAGCAAATCTACACCCTTTTCTGCCAAGTAAGCACCTGTCTCCAAGTGCTAAGTCCAAAAGTGATGCTCTGGAAAGAGCTACTTGGCCAACTTATTGAAATGGACCATTTCATTCAGGGGTTTTATTAAGGGCTACCATCCACTTCCCAAACATACTCAAACAGTCTCCCCACCAGAAATGAAGTAAGACAGAAACTAAGGAGAAATGAGTCCATCAGACTAAGGAGCATCCCCCATTTCCTGAAGGGGTTTCTTCAATGTGGCTGTTTGCTTTCTATTTTTTAGACATTGAAACTCAGCACGTGTAGTTTCCTACCTGCTACACAGATACAATTCTTAACAGGCAATTTACTTGCTAGTGTAGCAATTCTTGAAAGCTGACTTCTGCCTCACAAGACAAGATTCTGGTTTCATCAATTAATGTCTTAACTCGTTGACTATGAGCATTATCTGGGTCTACCTTAGCAAGCAGCATAGCAGAATAAAATCAGGTCTACAGACCAAAACTGTTAATGCTGAAGACATGATGTTCACACTACACATGTTTTGGGAAGAAAGAGAGGGAGAGAGGCTACTTCAGGTTTAAGGCTAGTCTGGTTCTGTAGACTAAATATCCATTAGCATCAGGAGAGCATTATCTATGCTCCTGGAGCACATTTTTCTTTCAGCCAGAAGGAAATTAGCTTATATATTCCAAAGCCACTCTGCATGTAAAGCAAACCACAGTAAATAGGCAGGATCAGGACACTTGCTTCAAAATCATATTCTTGATGCAAACCAAAACGCTAATGTAAGTATGCCAATAGCCACATAGCTTGTGACTTATCAATTTTTTCTTTTTATTTTTTAACCAATGTCTTTACCAAAATAATATGACTAATGCCACTAGATCAGTTTAATTTACATGACACTTTTGTAATCTCATACTCATCAAAATTTGGCTCTAACTTTAGATTGTTATACTTAAGAGACAAACTGACACTTCTGTCTATCAGGTAGGAAAACTGTGGGGGGGTGTTAACCCAAAACTTGAGCTTATCGGCATTATAAATGAAAAAGCACTTAACATCACATCCTAAGATGCTATTTTTTAAGCATTGTACAGAACAAATAGTGCACCTTATACGAAAACTCTCTTCATTCTGCTCTTCTCTTTCTTGAACTTTCTTTCAAGTCAAGTCAGTAAAATTCACTTCTTCCATCTGTGCTCTTGCTAACGAAGTAGTTGTCAGCTTTAATTCAGAGAAACATTTAAGCTAGGACTATTGCATTAATTATAGGCACTACTTATAAAACATTGTGTAGCTGCATTTTACCACACTGAATCCCAAGCCTCCAAACAAGCCATTTAATTTTCCTCATAAGAATGACAACTCCAATAATAAACCAGCACAAATTATGCAAAAGGATCACAGACCTTACAAACATGTTCTCAAACTTATTGAATGGCTAAATCAAATATGCATACCCAACTGATTTTTGTGCAAAGGCAGTGTTATCCCTGTCAATGCATTTTAGTGTTAATTTTTTCATGTAAATTCTATTGATTTTTAAAGATTTTACAGCTCTTAATTCTCTAGGCAAATTCCAGTAAGAAGAGTAGGAAGAAAAGGGGATTTGTGCAAACAGTCTTATTGAAAAGCTGCAATATGTTACTCTCTGGAGAGCCCTCTACAAGAACTTATGTGGATGAATTCAAACCAACTAATTTAACACAATAAGTCACAAACACGGACATACACATGGGATAACCCACCCACATCATCAACCACTGCTGCTCCTAGAAGGGTGTTATGCCTTGCAATGAAATTTATCAATTAATTCTGGTGCTTCTCTGGAGAATGTGAGTGGTGCATTTCTCATCTCAGTGTGTGATGGGATACTTGTTTTCATACTAACTCCTATAGCTGCATATCTGAGTGCTTGGGACTTCTGCTCTTTATGTGTCAAACATCTCAGTCTGGTCAAGCAGAATAAGATCACACAGTTCCCAGTAGTGAATCTTTAGTTTTATATAAATTGTCCAGCATCACAAAGAAACTTCATGTCAGGATTCAACTCTCTAGGGCAACATTCAACAGCTGAATCATGAGAACTTGTCTATTTAAATAGAAATCATAACAGTCATACTTCTTACTATTAAAAACATGGAAATGATGCTCATGCCCCATTATCAACTCTCATTTGAAAATAAACACCATGGAGTAACCAGTCACTTTGGGGAGGTAGCAAGGTATAGAAACCCTAAAACAGGCTCTTTGAGGGACACACTGACAGATGGACCATTTGCCACCGCAAAGCCTTGGGCTAGGTTTACCTCATACCCCTGCTGCTTGTCTCCAGAGATGTGGCCAGACCACACATCCATCATTCTCTGCTTTGTGCAAATAGGACTTTCATTTCAATCTGAGCACAACAAAGGTCAGAATTAGCTGGAAGGAGCAGAGTTTCTTTAGCTGAGATGTTATTCTCCCAGTTTTCAAGACTGGACTCAAATTGTCCAGCATTAAAAAAAAAAAAAAAAAAAAAAAAAAAAAGAGAGAGAGATTTCTGATACAGTTTTCTGCAGAATGGGAACTCTAGTCCCCAAGGCTGCAGAATCTGACACAAGTTTCATACTTCAGGTAAACTTTAAAAGTACATAAATTTCATTGCAACTACCTTGTAAAAAAAAAACATTTTGCTTCGTTATTCACAGGTAAGTTGTCATCTGAAACAGTATCCATTTTACACC
The DNA here is from genome assembly GCF_025592945.1 of Manacus candei. Lineage (NCBI taxonomy): Eukaryota > Metazoa > Chordata > Aves > Passeriformes > Pipridae > Manacus > Manacus candei. Next base: position 256,464 of record NW_026138143.1, read on the forward strand.
GTCTAAGTTCGATACCAATTGGAAGCCCTTAAGAGACAAGAATTAGACATACAGGTTTGCTATAAAAATATTGATAGTGTAATGGTAAATTTGAATTTTGTGTGTAAAATTTCTAGGCACAGAGCATTAGGATTGGAGTGTAAATCAACATCAAAGTGAAAATAAAAAGTGAATCTGGAGGAAAATCTATGAAATTTCCATTTTATCTTCTGAATAATAAAATAATTGAAAAATAAACAAAAATTAGTAGATAACGGTAGGTTCTAGTCTTAACTTTTTTTTTTCCTCAGAAAGATATTGGAATAACTTCACTTTCACAAAACTTTAGGAATCGCTGACCAACCTCTTCAATGACATCCAAACGACTATTACTATTCAAGGAAGTTCCAACCTTAAAAGAAAACCCAAGACAGTTGCTCACTTTGTAACTGTGTAATAGCCAGGTCTAATATAATGCCCTCCTTGCATTTTAAAAACACAGGATAACATTGTCTGAATGTCTCATGCTAACAATACTTGTTATCTGGGATGTCTCTATTTATAAGGATAGAACTAGGCATACAAGCTCCCTTGGCAGTCAGTATCATCAGTTCAATCTGCACACTGCAGGAGCAAGGTGACTTCAAGGAATCACAAGGCAGAGAAGGCAGATGTCAGTAGTCTCTTTGGGTAAATTGGTATAAAGCACAATACCCTTGGCAAACATTCAGCTCAGCAAACAGTATAATGCCATCTTATTTCACCTATCTATGGTCAACAAATATCTTTGGGCATTTTCTATAGGATTAACAAAATTTAATAGGTATCTAATGATTCACATATTAGAGTACTGACCAAAAAGTAAGATCCATGGGAACACATAAGTGCCTGACTGTTCAGCACTTAAAACCACCAAGCACTCCACTGACACTTCAGTTACTGGCACTAACATTTCCTGTGTACATAAAAGTCTGATTTCTATTTGCACCAAGATGCACCTTAAGAGGTTGACAGAACCTCATGCTTCCTTTGATGTCAAAATACCACTTCTATCCACCAAATAGACATTTCCCTAGTGATCTCATTTGAAGGACACATTTGAAGTAGCTCTTTTCAGAGCATACCTATTGGATACAGCTTCACGGTGTCAGCCATCTCCTTTTTAAAAACCGGGAAGGAGGTATACCTTTTATCAGCATGGATAGTTAGAGCGCTCCCTCAGGAGGCTGATGACCCATATTCAGGTTCTCTCTCTGTCAGAGGGAATTTACATCCAAATTCAATCAAGACAGCACTCTCTTCCCCATGCATGACACTATTTTTGGGGATGCAGATTCTTTCCTCCCTGCTCCAAAATTAAATATACTAATGGAATTATTTTCATAAAACAGTTAAACAGGAGTAGCATGTGGAAGTCCAATTCTACAGTCCACTGACCTGAATACAGTTTGTACTCCTACATTTACTTACTCAAACTCTTTCCCACTTTGAATAAATCCTTCAATTACTTCATCACAGTATCACAGGAACATTATATCCACTCTTACCTCCTTTCTAATTGTAATATGCTTTCAGAGAAAAGTGAAACCTTTGGTTTTGTAGGATATTTTTCAGGTAGGAAGAGTGGTTCTCTCACTATCTTCAGAAGACTTGGCACTCGCAGTCACAAAAGGAGGGAATAACTTTCTGCAGTACAGCATAAGAGAGCAGGATTTTAGATGCTTCATTCTTCCCACTGCTCATAGTATTCCCACTGACAAGCTCAGCTTGATTCCTTCTTAGTACACATATTAAGATGGATTGTGCTCTTTGTATACAAATTCTCCCTCTGCCCTGTATAAACATGGTCATGCTCAGGACCAGTATGCTGTGGCTAAAAGTCATACACACATTTGCTGATAGCCCAAGGGCTAAACTCCATTATAATGTTGCGAGGGCAGGCAGTAATGTCACATTTCTAGAAAAAGGAAAATAAGCATTATGTGACTGCAGGAAAATCGCATTCCTAGTCAGCAAATGAGCCAATACGGAAAAAAACAAAAATTCCTTTCTGGTTCTCAGCCTGATATTATAAGAAACATTAAAAATCACAGATGGCTTCTGGCCAAACTCTAGTTTGGATAATTTACAGACTTCTGTTTCCCTATTTCCCTTCAGCCATCCTAATGAAATACAATATCTTCTACTGTCCTGCACTCACGTACTAATTAAGCTCTTCCTTAACTGCACATAGTGTTGAAACCAGGCTACCATGGACTCTGGAGTTTAAAAAAAGTTGAGTAAACTGTAAGTGACCTCTGCAACTCTCAACTATTTACTCCTCAGATATAATGGGTGAGACTGACAAGTAAACTCCCATTGACTCCCACTGGATTCTGCAACACCTCAAGCCTCTTTGGGCTGAATGCCAGGGAGGACATTCATGCCCATACTACCTTTTCAGTCTTGCTGTTTTCCCAGAGTAGATTCTTCTGTACTTTTAAGGGAGTGGATCTGATAAAAGGACCGGAGTGCCATCCAGAAGGTTTAGAAGGGTAAAAGGGGTTTTCACGGTGGTCAGAACAACAGCCCACATAAGCAGTGGTGGCCATGGGAGGGCATTCAGGCCTCCAGAATAAGATTCTGGTAAAGAGCAATGAGGAGGGGAACCTCGTACACTATTATAATGAGGATTCTTTTAACAGACATAGGAAGGAGTGGCAATGACTGTAATTTTCCAACATTCACACACGTTTCACTTCTAAAAGTATTACTTCTGTTTTCATGAGCTTCACCCTATTATTTCTAGAGTTGATTTTTTTTACCTAATGAAGGCAGCTCAGCTCTGCTACCTGTTTTAAGACATTCTATAACTTTACATCCGCCACTGGCTTCTTTTTTTAAAAAACATTTTTAAGACCTACTTCTATGTATTTTATAAATAGATAAATCTACACTTAGAGAAAACAAGGTAAAATAAACAAAAAGAAAGATAAAACCCACAAAGGCAATGAAAATTGTATTACATTACCAGTCAGGTAAAGAACTTTTATGTAACCTGGATGAAGTTCCTCTTCAGATTTTATTCTGTAATATGTCATTGTGTTGCATCTGGCAGAAAAATAAGACAACGTTCTATGGATTGAATAGTTCCAATAAGCTCACTAAAATCAGGAACTGCCCCAAACCTGTGTCTTGGAATAAAACCACTGGGTGATAAAGAAACAAATAGAGAACACTACCAAAATATTGACGTTTCTTCCAGAGATATAAAAAAAATTACTTAATGTTGAAAATTTTGGAATGAGAGCTGTGCATCCTTCATATAACTTTTCAAGAAAATTGAAAAAGCCCTTTGCAAGTAAATGGTCTGACAGCATTATTGGGATCACTGTAGTCGGGCAGAACAGGACACCATATTCAGCAAATACAGGCTCACAAAAAAGTAGGTCATGTCTGTACCTGGAATACTTACTCAAGTAGACCATCCAAATCATTATGACAAACTGTTCCCGTAAGATACCTGTCACACCAATAAAGTTTGGTAGGTTTAGTCACTACGCAAAGTCTATGATAACTGCTTTTATTATAAGCCACTTGTGCTTGTTTATAGTCCCTTGTTTTGACACGCTGTAGATGATGTATAATTAAAGATAACTGTTACTTTCTTCCTTATTTTACAATACAGTCAAGCCTGTAAACAAAGACCAGCTCTGGGACCATTAACAGAGGTCCTTGTTTGCAGACTGTCTTTCCAACCAGCTACTTCAATTTCAATGCTGAAACTGTCAAGCTTAATTAAGAGTTATGGGGCATAACCATTTCAAAACCATAAATCCATACAGCAGAAAAGTAATATGACTGCCTTAGTGAACATCTCTTTTTAAATAAGCAATATCTCTTACTGAGACCTAATTTAGGTTCCTTATACACAACTTTATAATATAAATAACTTTATTGCTTCTCCTGCAGTGAATAGAAAGACCATCATAAAATAATTTCATCCTGATTTCCTTTGGTTTATTTGACTATTTAAAGTGGACCTCAATGCATATTCTAGCGCTTACACTGCTATTCCATCCAAATTCACCATGGCTTTTTGTGATCCTCCAAAAAGTCTGCAGAGAACTGCCTTTCTCTACAGCTTCTTTCAATATTTTTTTTCCAAAGTCTCTTTGCCTTTTGAGTGTGCACAGCTGTCCACACGGCCTCAGAGCATCAAGCAGAATGATACTGAGAAAGAAGTATCAAGAGCTCACTGATTAAGTGCTGCGCTTTAAAAACACCTTTAACACACAGCACACCCAGTTTGAGACACCAGTGACACACTCCACAAAATCCACCAAAACAGCGCGGTAGTGTAGGCTTAGATTTAACCTTAAAACCACCTTATCCATTCCAGGGGAACTACGCATTTGCTTCCATTTTAACAGTGCTTAGGTCTTCCACCAGAACCTCTGCCAAATCAGCATCCTAGGGAGCACAAGACCAACTCATAAAACCGAGTGCAATCTGAATCATATTGGTACTTTCAACTAGAAACTGAATTTAACAGACAAAGGCTTGACAGATTTCAAAATCAATGGCTTTTGCCATTTTCAGTGTTAAAAAAATCCCAGGTACAGTTTTACCAATGACCTTCCTACTTCTAAAGTTATTTTCTGGACTTTACAGCTAAGGAGTTATCCTTGAAAATGCAACTCCTAAAGGCTTAAAACAGAAGGGTGATTCAAACAGTATCATGTTTATTACTGTTTCTTAATCTAATGATTTTTGTATGATTGCATGAGGAAACCTTTGGCTTTCTTCATCTGCTTCATGGACTAACAGATTAGTTCAATTTATAGAACTGCTGATCATCTGACAGTTAGACTACAGCCACCCGCTTAAAATAAAAAGTTTCCTTAAAAACTTAAATGGTTTCTATCCTAACAATCACTTTTTTCTGTATTAAACAACACTTGGGTTAACTTATAGAGGAAATTATGGCTGAATATCTAAAAGCGTAATTTATGCAGACTAAACATTAGCTGTAAAAGACTTTTATCGGCTGTTTGTCAGGTCCAGAGAGGCACAGAAAACCCACCCTGGCCAGCGAGTTAATACATTTTGGGAGAAGATACTAAGAAAAGGAACTATGCCTCTCTCTTCTTCATTACCCTATGTGGAAAATGTGGTTATTAATAATAATAATGCTCTGAACTTAAATTTCCACTTTACAAAGGTGCATAAGCATTATTATTCTCATTTCACAGTTGGCCTCACTAAGTACAGAGATTTGTAGCAATTTGTATGAGAAGCAGCACTCTCTAGTGAATAAGTTAAGAGCCTGAAATTATCTCCCCAGGGTTTTCTTCCCAGTTAAGCTGTAAATTTCAGACTCCACCAATACCCACTGTAGCAAAACCAGACACAGTCCATCTGAAATTGGAAGATTTCTGCATGGGAGTAGGAGCACAGACTAGAAACTCATGAGACAGATCTGAAGAATTTCTGCCTTACATTGATCTAGTTGCTTAAAAAATTAAATTTTGGGGCCACTGGGGAGATGGTCATTACAGAGGTCATTGCAATGTACAAACACAACAAAATACACAAATAAATGAAATAGCATCATTTCTCTTACTCTATATAATTCCTCCTCTGGAAAACAGCTCCTGCACGTGACAACAGCCTTACCTATGGATTTTAAATTTTGTCATGGAAAGTACTTCTGTGTGGTAAGTCCAAGGACTCAGGAAAATACTGAGCTCCTCTTCTCTGTTAACTGAAATCATTTTAATATCTTTTATTCTCAAATATCACTTGGTCACTTAGGTTAAGCTTTAATGAACATTTCCAATTTCACACTGGATTAAAGGCTAAAAATGAGGAAGTAGTACTGTATTTTCCTTTCTTAGAATTACGGGGATGAAAAAAAAATTAGGTCTATAAACCTAGCATGTAGAAAAGAGAGTAGGCTAATAGTTGTGGCTAATACTGTTAGTTCTTGTTTTGTGAGCTCTTGAATAATTAATCACTTGGGTAGGAATCCTGTTAAGGGAGGAAGACCTGCGAGGAAGAGGAGGTTGTAACCTTAAAACTATTATCTATTCTCCAAAAAGCTGCTTAGTTTCAGCGTCAGGCCCATAAAGTCAAAAGTATCTCTCATCAGCTTCAAAACTACTCAGTTTTTTCCCCAAACATCAGTTGGCCAAAAAAGGATACCAACAGAGCCACAGTTAGTAGAGGAAGTAAAAAACACGCTTGCAGACTTTTAACTTTAAATAAACAGAGACCCTAAGTATTTGCAGAATTGGTATTTAAAAAAAAAATTGCAATAGTTGCCAAAGAAATCAATCTGCAGCAGCTTGTAAACACAAAAAGTGTAAGGACAATCAATTTTGTACATAAAGGAGAAAAGCATAAACAAAAATGAAGTGTCAAAACAAACAAATAAAAACATGAAATATTTTTAATTCAATAGGAGTGTAGTAAATTTTATACAGAATATGAGTTTAAAATAGACAGATCAAACTACTTTTCCAAGCACAATGTGTCAGACAAAGAACAGAAGATGCCAAACTGGAGTTATAATAATTTGAGATTTTGCTACAGCTACAACCCTGAAAAATTTTGTAATTCATAATTTATAAGCAACTGGTCAAGAGGAATATTAAATAATTTAAATTTAATAAGAGCATATTTTTTTCTTCCTTTATACTTCCTGTAATCACAGAAATGCCTGTTCAAATTAGTCGAAAAAAAAAAAAAAAGCTGACAAACCCACTGTGGTTTTTTGTAGCTTATTTCAGGACAGCATCACTTCTCTCTCATATTACAGTTTTGTGTCAAGGCATAAATCCATAATGGTTTCATGCTAATTTGTGCCCAGCATGATAATTGCTCTGCTATGCCTTTGGAAATTTTATCAGTGTTTCTTTACATGGTCACTTCTCTAACACTCCTTGACTACAACCACAGTCAGTCAAACTTTAACACATGAATGTGTGTCAGTGATGGTGGCAGGCAAGAACAAAACCTTTGGGTGATATGTGGAAAACCAAACACATTTAGTTTGACCATCAGTACCAAGATGTCTTGATCAGTTCTGCAACACACCATGGTGAGTCAATCTTTATCTTTAAAGAAGGTGATCTCAGTGATAGCCCCTTTCCCTTCCCAGCCAGGGCACTGCAGGGTCCCCCACTTGGCAGTGTCTCCTCTACACCTGACTCATTAGGTCAGGGAGGATGCAGAGGGAAGCTTTGCATTCTGTGTAAAAATTCACCAGACGAGAGAAGAAGAAACTGTGATCTGCTGTTTTAGTGTATTTCTGTGGTTACCAACTTTTGCTTCAGCTCCACTATAACTGCACTACAACCAAATCAAGGTTTCCTGTCAGCAAGATCTACTGGCAGTACACGTTCCTTTCAGCTTAACAGCTTTCAGGCTTCTTATGCCACCTCCCACTTCCTCCCTAAAACCACAACAAAGATTGTTATCGACTAATATGACAACACCTAACAAGGGTACAGCTGATGAACTGTAGGTTTGATCCTGTCTACAATGCTCATATGCCTCCAGCAGAGGTTCATCTGTCTGATTTTGAAAAAGGAGGTAGCACTGCAACTAAATGTAGATAAGCTGAGGAAAACATGTAGAAGTTTTTATTTTTTGAAAGTACATTCAACGAGCACCTCTAAATATGAGCAGAATTAAAGAAAAGATGCATGAACACTCGTCCCCTTCAGGACTGAGGGTGATTTTATAGTTCTGCACATGAATATAAATAAATCTTTAATCAACATTCATAATTTCTGCTTCAGGACAAATTTAGAGGAAGCAGAAGTCAAAGGAGAAAATAAAGAAAGATGGAAGCATAAAAATATTCACGTACATACACATATGCACACACCCACCCACACAGCAAGGCCTATTTTGCCATATGGGATTACTACTCTGTATTTAGCTGATGGATTAAGCATCAATAAATTAAAAAAAAAAAAAAAAAAAGCTGAATATTACTTTTCCAATAAAAATAAGTCAAGGATTTAAAATAGAAAAGCCTTTTTAATGAAAAACAAATGGCATTTAAAACTTAATAGCCTTTAGGTCTAATAAAAAAGTCAAAGCTTTTATTTAAAGAAAAGAAACTTTCTTTAATAATCACAGACACTGCTGTGCACAAAAAGAACCACTTGCAATGCAACAGGTCCTACTTATGGCAGTCTGGCTATGGTGAATAGTAATAGTACTAATGGAAGAAAACACATATGCCAAGAAGCAAAATTATAAACAGTCTAAAGCAGATGAAACTGAGGCGCCATTATTTTTTCTTTTAAGAACATTTTTAAAAGACACTAACAAGTGTAAACCCTCTTAACACTAGTGATGAGTAGTCAAATCAAACAGATCTCTAAGGACCACTACTGGCTAAAGAAAAGGGTTACAAAAAATAGGGCAACTTTACACACTGAGCTGGCACGTGGCATTTGCTGGTACCAGTACTGACATTGCTGACTGGGCCATCACCAGCATGACTCTTGGGGACTTGGGAAGCACTGAGATGTACTGGCAGTCATGGCTGGTGAAACAGTCTCATAACTGGACAAATATTTCACTGGCACAATCATGTATTGACCTAAATTTAAATTTAGTGGGCACAATCCCCATTCTCAGGAACTGTCACAGTGTCCAAACAACTTCCCAAGTTTGAACCCTCTGGGGAGATCCTGAACCCACAGCTGTAAGTTCTGTGTTGATTTTTTAAAGGGCCACCATTTAATCCCATGTGCCAACAGTGCCACTAACTTTCCTTCACCCTTGTGCCATTCTTCCTGACACACAGTAAAAGAATAGGCTGTTTTGAGCATTAGGAGAAAAATTAGTGAAAGAAAATCTGGATATGAAGTGTGCATATGAGTGTTTCAATTTCAATGGGGTAGAAACAAGTTAAAGCTTCAGCAAAGTAGCTCTTACGTTGCAATCCAGTATGTTGACTTTTAGGTTTATCCCATCACAAAATTTCCTCCTGCCTTATTACCTTATTACCTCCAGTCTTATTACCTTAAACTTATTGAAATAATCAATACCAACAAGAGTGTTCACACAGTACTTACCTTCAATAGCTGCATTTGATGGGTTTAAGAACCACCTAATGCCAAATAATACAAAGCTCTCTTTTTCAGTGTCCCTAAACATTGCTGTTTTAAAAGATGTATTGAATTCTTGTATCTTATATATTCTAAAAGCATGCCTTCCCTTATTTCCTTCTTTGCTATAATGATGCTCAGATAAAACAGGTCAGCAACACTTAAGTTTTTTTCATTTTCCAGAGAGAAGATAATGGTTTAGATGGATGTGCCCTATCAACTGTAGTATGCAATTTAATGAAGAAAGTTTCACACCTGTAGTTTTAAAATCAATGAAGTTTCAATGATGAAAAAACAAAACTGCAGAGTGCAGATGAAGGTTTACTTCCAGCTCTCTGTTCCTTAGAAAGCTAAAATCACCACCATATACAATACAATAAAACTACATATGGTGCTTGCCCTGCAAAAAACTTTTGCTGAGGCTTTCTGTTTGTTTCCTTTTTTTTTTAAACAAATGTAAACCTGTGCTTCTTACAGCATTTTGAAATTCAAATGACAATTCAGTGGACTGCTAAGTACACCTCTATAGACACACAAATGAGTATTTTCTTCTAATTACCTTACTTCTCTGTGTGGAACGTGAAAAAAAAAAAAATCACATAATTTCAGCATTAAAAAAAGTGATTAAAATGCCCCATTTGGCACCAAATGCTATAATCATAAAAAGAAATGAAGGAACTTGAAATGTGTTTCAACTTTTTGAATATCCAGTTCAAATCTAAAAGCCATGAATTTCAAAACAATGTGGATTTGAACTGAGTAAATATCCCAATATTCTTGAGTGACAACATAAAAACTACTATAATGTGGTGTGAGCTCCAAAAATTGAAAAACACTAATACTCTGATGTTCCTTTAAAGTATATTATTCAAACACTCTAATACTTTTTTGGTTACACCTGAAAAACAGGGATACACACAGATACTGGAAATCTGATGCCAGGCAGCTATCTAGAAGTGGGAGTGTTGACAAAGCCACCAGCGAACCAAGCAGCAAGCCTGCTGCAGCACTTACAAAGTGAATCAGGCTAGGAAAGTTAAATGAATACAACATAAAAGGTGCTGATTTTCCAAATGAGTAGATCATGTATATTTTGGGTGTGGCAGCATATGACTTCATCTGCTCTCTATCTTTAAGTCAAACTCCACGAAACAAAACAAAAATCACCCACTATGTTAACTAAATGCACAATGGCACTAAGAATCCCTGGCTGAGATGGCTGCTTTTACACAAGAAACAGTTTTTATCAGATCTGGATACCTGCAACTGGCTTTTGAGTACCTTTTTCAAGTTCCTAATGAACAAGATCCGAGCTGCATAACTTCACACATGCTGCACAGCAGCTTCCCTAATGCGTCAGCTCAGACAAAGCTGCTACAGAATTGCACTCAGGCATTCGTTCTGCTCTCCAGCCCTGCCAACCTTGTGGCACAGTGGTGACAGTGGACAAGAACAGAAGTAAAACCGCCCCTCTTCCAACATCTCCCCTTAAAGCATGAAAATGGCTGAAGCACTCCTGTGGCTTCACCAGCATTTGTTCCACATGGTTCAGGCTCTCTCCTTTGAGATGCCACATGGCACAGCCTTCACTTCCACATCTAGTCCTACCTATTATGTGATATATCCTCCAGGTACCTCACAGGAGTGTCCTCTGTCCCTTCCCCAGCTAACTGCTCCCCACCCCAGCCTCCCCACTGCACACAGCTCTCCAGAGCAGAGCCCCTGGCACCAAACATTTCACCCTGCCCCAGCAGCCTCCAACCACCACCCAATTAGCATGTTTGGCTTCTGAAAAGGCAGCACTGACAGGAAGGCTGTAATTGGAAGGGGCAGCAGGCAGGAATTCAGTATATAGAAGGAAGAAGTGAAAAGTAATTTCATGTGGGTCCTGATGGAAGAGATGACAAGAGGGATATGATCATATGCAAAGAATTGGGTGTCTACAGATGAACAGCCTAATTTAACTCTCAGTAATAGATATTGTTATCTGAATAACAGCAGACTATCCATATAAAAACACTAAAAGACATGTGGGTGAGTGATTTATAGTAGTTTGCTATTTGGAAGTGTCTAAGAGACAACAGGAAATTCTGGTAATTAGGAGCTTACTAACAGTAAGATACTTTAGAACTGTGGCAAGCAGGGTGATAGATTTGAAGACCTGTTCATACTTCTGCCAAGTGTACAGTAGTTTGTTGCAGCTCACCATAGCAAAGTTTACCTTTTGCTAAGCAGATGTCAAGAAGACAAAACAGTATATTTGTTTGAGAGAGGAAGTGCAAAACCTGGCCCATGATCCACCTCCCATCCTCTTCCTAAACCACCTTCCAAGTATGTAGCTCTTCATGGAGCTTGGTTTACACAATGCAGTAACTCTTGGTGAGGGTTCTGAACAGAAATTTAATTTTCAGGTAACCCAATTCACTGCTTGGGCCAAACGTAATCTCCAGTTATGCAAAGAAACAAGAGACAGATGTCAAGTCAATAAAACTTAAAAAAAACCCTTAGGAAACTGTAGTTGCAATTCCCTGTTTCCTTAATAGAAGTCCTTGTACCCTGTCTATCAAAATATTATGGTCATACTGTATATGTTTGAAAACATAAAAACAGCCCAGATGGAGAAACAATAAACCAGTATCTACTTATTAGCTTCTGGTTTCATACATATAAAACATGCTAATAAAAAAATAAAATAAAGATATTGACACATCTTAAATAATGTTCTTACAAACTGGTAGAAGTACTGTGGGCTTGTACAGAGCCAGACTGTGACAGAGAGAGATAAATGTGAGTTGTTGAGCTTTTCAGTGAGCGCAGAAGCAGCCGCCTCTTTTAAGCTGAACTCTCCATCACACATGCATTTAAGATGTCTGATATTCCAGTGGAAATGTAATTTGATGTCTTTTGAAAACAACACTTCACTATGACTTTAAATTATTCCCCATAGGGGACCATTTTACTCCAATGCGCTTTGTTTACTAGCTCTGCTGCTTCCAGCAACCTGCTTGATAGATGCCAAAGATGAAGATGAGCTCTGTAATGCACATTTTTGGATGACTGAAGACAAAATTCTCTGCTTCTTGTCATAGCTTTCCAAATGATCATGACTCTTAAGGCATTCATTACTGTGTAGTAAAGCAATCTATATTTCTGTCAAATCCTGTTATTTACAATTTATGGAGAATAAAGATTAGAAAGGAGAGATACTTCACAAGGAACACTTTCTGCTCGAATTTTTATTCTCCCCAGTGACCTTGTTATCCCTCTCCTTAAGTGACAGAGATATCATTAACAAGTCGCCCACTTGGAAGCAGGAATGGTGATGGTGCAATGAAGTACTTGGATAGAAAAAATAAAAGTATTCTAGGATTATAGGAAAGGACAGCCTTTTGACAACAAGATAAACAATCAGTATATTTTTCTTCTTTCTTTGCGCGTTCATTCTGTATTATTATTGTTTTTTTAAAGTAGCAGCTATGAGCTCCACTGAAGATCAGTTTCACTGAAAGGGTACTTTCCAAGAACATAAGAACAGGTGTTTAAAGAGTTGATTACTAATTAGATCTAATTGCCAAAAGGAGAGAGGAGAAATGCAGATCACGTCACTGAAACAAAGTGCCACTTGCCATATATTTTGAATCATGCCAGCGACATAGACAGGAGTGAAACAAAAAGTAACTGCCTGATCATTAAAAACAGTCCAACCTTGAGACTACCAAGACAAACTCAGGTCATACTTCTCAAGCAACTGGTCAGGCACATAGCAAGTTCTAAGAACAAGAAACAAAGTAGTAATTTGAACAGTGCATGTTAATCCTACTGTTTCTAAACAAATGCCTCAACATCATCTAAACAAATGCCAAAACATCATAACTCAGCTATATTCACAACGACTGTCAATGGTCACCATTTTCAGGCCAGATTCTTCTTTTCTAAACAGAACCTTTTAGTCGTGCTTTCTTTATCTCAGGAAGGCAATACTAAGGTTTGTGATGGAACCAAAACTCCATTTATCAGAATAAATGATATGATGACAGATCTACTCAACATATCTTTACAAATAGGAACGTTTTCCCGCCACTTGTTTTTCTATTGAGAGTCCTCACTAAAAACAAATCAGCTTTCACACTTATTTTAATAAACTGCTGCAGTTTTTCTTTCTGTTTTAAGATGTATTTAAGGTCATGACTATTGTGGTTGAATGCAGACACACAAGTTGCACCAGATGAAGCTTAGATAGTCAGCATTAGTCTGTAAAGAGAGCTTAAAATTATTTGACATTTCAGTTATATGAAACATGGTAAATGTGTAAGATGTCAATAACAAAAGCACAGACCACAAAGTCACTGTGCAAAGAGCTCATATTATCTGCCTGATCTGCTCCTTTGTCAGAGTTCATGGCCAACACACAAATACTGGTAGAAGCTTTATACAAGGGCTCCCAAATGTTTTTGAGGGAAAATCAGCTGGGGAAGTCCAACCAAGCTGTATGGAAATAATCTCAAACCTGTTGTGCAACAACCAGAATCAAAAGAAAAACTTTTGTGATCTAGTTATCCCAGGGATCACTTCCATTTCCACTTAAGAAAGAACCACATTCTTCTCAGAATACAGATCAGTGCAGCTACACACACATACAAATTTAGGAACATCATGAATTTACTGAACTGGCACCTGACATTCTGGTGACAAATTGATTTATTTTTTACTATAATATATACACTGTATGCTTGTACACTACATCCCTAACCAGTGGAAGACTTTCAAGTCTGTTTTGTCAAAACAAAATACTGACTTTATTTTACTTCTAGACCGTTCCTGACTTACTCATGAACTACTTGTATTTATAAGCAAAGGTTGAGTCCAATAACCCTTCCCCATCACACACATCTTAAAAACAGAACTGCTATGACAAAGATAATTTGATCTCACCACTTCAGGCAACCAATTCTGTAATCTGTAATTTACTAGCCACCCCAATACACTGTGGTCCTTATTCCCTACAGTCCTCAAGAATCTCTCTTCTGTAATTCTTGGGAACTATTACACATCTGGCATCAGCCTGCTCTCTCTTCAGCAACAGGCTCTTTAGAGAATCAAGGATGACTTGAAACCTTTTCTCAGTCATTTTTGCTTACATAAAAACTGTAGTAAAATGAGATGCTGTTACTTTGAAGTAATGCTTGCAATCAAGATTTGTCTCAAATTCTGCACCTGTGAATGATTTGCAAGAAAAAAGTATTTTCTTCCTTAAAACGGCTCACATCTCATCATTAAAAGATTATGTAAACATTTTTTACAATTATTTTCCATATGCTTTTATTTAAAATTAGAACTCATGCATTATTAACTGATGAGTAAATACAGACTCATCTGCCTATTTTCATGAGAAAGGTTCCTCCTGTTTTTCCACCTGTTCATGCGCCCCCTTCCTCAGATTCTTCACTTTGCACAAGTTTTTCCTATACTAAAGTAAAAGTGGGCACAGAAATAATTCATGTCCCCAGAATATGCCATATAACCCTACTGGAACACATGACCCAGGAAAGTTTTCAAAACAAGGAAGAGAAAATGAGGATTGCTTTCAAAGACAGAAAGCAAACCACAAACAAACCACAACAAAAATGACAAATCCACCAAACCCCCCACAAAACCAACAAAAATATACACATACAAAACCCAAAAACAAAACAACACCAAAAAAATCAACCAACCAACCAACCAAAAACCCCTAAACAAAAGAAAAAAAAAAGAAAACTAGTAAGGAAGGAATGTTTGGAACCAAACTGTTCAGGCTCATTTGTGAGATTCTGTCATCTCAAACAGCAGTCTTAAGGAACTGGAGGATGTTTGAAATCTGGTGTTTGTCTTTTTTATCCCATAAAACACTACCCCTATAGATTTTTAGCAAGCCTAGGGCAGCCAAGATACTGAAGAGCTGTCACAATTCCCACATAATGCACAGCTGTGGGCACCAAATAAGGATAAACTTTGCTTAATACCACCAACTAACTGCATTAGGCCCCAGGGCTGTGTGATGCCTCCCAGCACCTCCAGGAAGCATATTCCAAGCACGAAAAAGGATTAGACAAACGTAAAAATGTTCAGTGATGTGGGTGAGTCCCTAGAAAACAAATGGGATGTGAGTTGAGTCAGGAAAGCTCACAAAGACACTGACAAGAAACTGGAGCCTAGTGCAAGGTGAAGGCACTTAGAAGTTTCAAGATGGAATATGACACTAGCTGGGAGGGAACATCCACACAGAGCCCTTCAGACGCTCTATCCTACCATGCCCTTGTTAGACCGAAGAGCTCTTGATGAGCTCTTCTCTTACAAACTTCTCTTACCAAGCTAAATCAATGCAGCTCTGAGTATTCCTTTATAAGTATGCTTCATATGCCTCATAGCATGCCTCATTTCTCAGTGCTCTTCTCAATTAGTATACACCAGAAATGGACATGGTATTAAGGACTGGAAGGAAAAACCAGATGTAGCAAAAGGTTTCCTTGCACAGAAATAGGCTCTGGCACAGAACTTCCTTGTGAATTCATGTTCACTAGAATCGTTGTTTCTACTTCAGTCCTACCTCTCTGTATTCAAACATTTTGTTTCTAGTTTTTACATTGGTTGGATTTCATTTTAATCACTTAACCCTACCTGTCTACAAGCAGTTCACCCAAAAATTCTGTACACCATACTTTTCCTTTTCATTGCTATTTCCCATTCCATCAATCTTTGTGTCCATAATCACTTGCAGTAATAATTTTGCATTTTCTTTCATTGCAGACAAAATATGACTATGCACAAAATCCTGCTAGACCTCCCAGGGAGCACTTGTATACTGCTGTACTTTGAGACCTGTCACACAATCACACTATCACCTATACAGATACACTATTCTAATTTTGTGCCACAACAGATTCTAAATCAAAAGTACCTTGACATGTGTCCTACAGAATCCTATGAACACTACATTGCTCCTATAAGTGCTCTATCCAAGCTCTAGTTCACTTGACAATACCTTTGTCCAGAGCCCCCAATGCTGGCCATTTTCTCAAAAGCATTTGGTTTAATTGTAGATTTAAGGCTGTAACTATTACCGAGGTACGTTTTGGTTTTTATCTATACACAACCTTACACATTTCTATTTGCCTTACAGAACATAACTATTTAGATTTATACCTTCAGAACTGAGTTAGTTTTATTAAGACTGTAAAAATGCCCCAAAAGTATGTCTAAAGAGGTACAAGTTGCATTACTAATATAGAAAATATACCTGAAACAGATTTGTTCAACAGAATAATTATCTGCTTTCTCTACTGCAAAATAGATCTTTAATTTAGAGAGAAAAAAAGTGGAAAGTGGGAAAATTGTAAAAAGGTCTAGAGGCTGCTTTTTACATTTTGGTTGCAAAAATTACATCATCTGAAACGGGTTTTGTAGGTCAAGCACCAAAAAGCTTCACTGATCAGAATTACCAAGGATTCGCAAGTTTTCTATAAAAGCCATTGTCCTTCTCATCAGAGGAATAATAAGCAAGGTTTGTTAAATCACCTAAACAGCACAGAAACATTCAAAAATGCTATTTCATAATTCTGCCTGTAAACAGTATTTGCAGCACTATAATATAGAATCTTCTGGTGCCCAGTGAGAGGACCAAAGGCAATCGGCATACACTGAAACACGGGAGGTTTCCTCTGAATATCAGGAAACACTTTTTCACTGTGAAGGGACTGAGCACTGGCACAGGTTGCCCAGGGAGGTGGTGGATTAGCCCTCCTTGGAGATACTCAAAAGCCGTTTGGAGATAGTCTTGGGCCACTGGCTGTAGGTGGCCCTGCTTAAGCAAAGGGGTTTGGATCACAGAACTCCCAGGGATCCATTTTAGGCTCAACCTTTCTGTGGTTCTGTGATATAAATGTCTTATCTACATTGAAAAAGGAACTATAATTAAAATTTAAAATGCAAAGAGTAATTTCCCTTCAGCAGACAGAAAAGACATATTTGCAACGACAGTTGATGGGGTTTTATAAGAGACTGACAGCATAAATTGGAGTATATGATTAAAAACTGGTGGTGTTACACTGTTTCATTCTGGTCGAACATCTGTTCTGCAGTTGGTTTATACATTTTGCTCAATTTCCAACCAGAATGTAGAATGAACAGAGTTTAAAAGATTGTTCTGAAAAACAGTGTGAACAGAGTCATGGTCAGCACATGAGGAAATATTACAATCACAGAATAAAACAGCAATCCCATGGACTCCTAGCAAAGTATAATTTTGATCTTATGGTTTCACAGTAATTTCCTATAGTAAAAAATCCCTCAGCTTGGTGTTATATGCCATCAGTTTGGCAATATTTTGAAATCATTCACCAAATAATGTAAGTTTATTGACTCTGCACTGTTAAGCAGAGAATGTCATATATCTCTTCCAAAGAAGCGATGAGTCCAGAGTTATATAAATTCAAAAATTAATACAAGTATATTGCAAAGGAAGCTCATGGGGATTTTTTTAGTTTATTTTAAAAGGTTGGCAAAATTTCTTTAGCTTTTAGTTTTAAGCAAACACTGCCAGGCTGAACAGGTCAAAGAAGGTTGAATAGAGTAATTGAGTACAGTTTAAGAACATGAGCAGTTTGTTCTTGCTGATAAATTAGACAGCTTCTCTGAATTACATTTCATGCTGTTTTCACACAACAGCTAATTTCCTCCTGCTAGTTCTAAAGTTACTTGGAACTGTATGTAATTAATTCCAACACCTTTCCTTTATCCTTCAAAAAGCATAAATTTTGTTTGCTTTACAGTTAGTTCCCCACATATTTTCTTTTCTTCCTCTGTGTTATAATATCATAAAAAATAATACACATCTGTGATAGAAGAAATGCATTAGCAGCATAATGCAAGTTCTAAAATGAATAAGATATATGATATTTTAATGATAAAAAAGTGC
Organism: Manacus candei; assembly: GCF_025592945.1. Lineage (NCBI taxonomy): Eukaryota > Metazoa > Chordata > Aves > Passeriformes > Pipridae > Manacus > Manacus candei. The sequence continues at coordinate 274,509 of NW_026138143.1, forward strand.
ACATTCTTGTACTACAGAATACTCACGTCATTGCCAGCTCCAACAAATTGTTTTTCTTCTCATTTTCAATATATTTGGCAACTCAAAGTATTTTTCCCCTGTATTTGAAAAAAACACTGCAAAATGCTAACCTTTTTGTTTTGACAATTTACACTTTTACATCAACTCACTTTCAATTACTATGCAAATTGCAATATAAGTGGATCCAAAAATCAAGCTGGAGTTCTTCTGACTGAAAAAAAAATTAGGAAAAAAGAACAGGAGAGTAATTGTGATAAAGAACATTTATAAAGACTAAGGTTGCACAAATACAGTTTAATACAAAGATACAAATGAAACTCGCTTTTAGGGAGAATTATCTCTTTGGCATGGTAAGAGTAATACATAGCACAAGAGTAAAATATTCTTTAGTGGATGACTTAAAGTCCAAGTCCTTGAAAATGAAAAACAGTTTTTGCAGGGAAAAACAGCTAAGGCACATGCTTAAGTTGAAACAGAGGTTTAAGTTCTCCCGTATTCCCCAAGCCTTTCAGCACAGCTATGCCAAAAAACCTGATCATATTAGCTACTTTTGAAAGACGCCTCCAAGAACTTCATGCCTAATTCGCAGAATTCAACTATAATCTTTCCACTGACTTCAAAAGACTGTTTTTAATTATTGGGGATGGGTTTTTAAAAAAATGTATTTAAAATTATATTTAAATTGTAAATACACTCACCCAATAAAAAGCCTTACACTTACATGTACTTCTCACTTACAGGAGTCGAAATCAGCACTAACAGCAAGCTCATTTAACATTGTGTTAAGTCGTTAATTCTCCTACAGTGACTTTTTTAATGATGACAAAAATATGTATAATTTTGGTTTATAAGCTGGCAATACAATTCTCGTGATAAATAAAAAAGAGGAATTTCTGTTATGCTTGCAGTTACGATGATGCTAATATAATGTATTATCTTGCAATTTAAATTTCATGTGGACATTCCTCTAGCAAGGGAAGGTGTAGGTAAATCTTAAATCAGTTTCAAACAGACTGGATTATGAAGGTTCAAACAGATAGTCCCAAAACAAATGTAAATTGCTCTTTTTTCCTCCTCTCTTTACTGTTCTATTCAAGTGTACATTTTTTAATCTGTTTCAATAAATTTTTGATACTAAAAAATAAAAACAGCAAAGAAGAAAAAGAACTTAATTTTAGAGTCTATTAAGTCATTAAGAAGTATAATGCTTAAGAGCACTTGAAGAAATTCATTATTGCATCCTCACATTTCAACCAACTTTTCCAGGAGTGAATAGCTTTTCAATAACATCTGTTCACAGCAGTACTGAGCCATACCAGTATGTAGATATTTTTTTCTTTTACTTGCTCAAAATACAAAAAGAAAATTTCTAAGTTATTAAGTTGGGGGAAAAAAATATTTTTTTAAAAAGACAGAGGCAAGTATCCAGGTGAAGTTATTGGGAATTGTGTTCCCTTAAGTCAGACTGAATTTTCTCTCAGTGAAAGTACTTAGCAACTTAATTTTATGGTAGGATGAGTTTCACAGTTTGTTTTGCTATCTTCCCTGAGATATCTAGTTTCATATGACAGTTCTCAGGCCAAACACAACTGATGTAAAGTATTTTTGGCTAAAGCTATCTGAGGGCTTTGGCACAAAATCCAGGTGGAATGGATTTCTATAGTGTTAATTAAAAAAAAAAAAAAAAGTGCCACACTTCACAGCTACTCTGCTGAAGTGATTGTGTGAATACTCTTGACTCATCATAAAATAAGACAAAATTACTAATCTTAAGCCTTTTATGTATTTATTTCAAACCAATTTGCTTTCAGGTTTAAATTGCTATCGTTCTTACACTTAACATATATTTTTCCTGTTGACTTCAAAAGCCAGTCATATTAATTTTAACCCTAACCAGCACAGAAACTTTTCAAGGATACAGACGTCTTTTGAAAATAATGCATCTATACTAGTAGAGTTAATTATTACCTATAATTTAATAAAAATTGAATTGAAATGTCAGGTCCCAAATTACTGTTCAGTAGAAACTTTTCATATCTTATTTTGGACTGACCTCTGTTTCTCATTAAAGGTAGCATCCACTTCCCTGAGTGGAGCTACTCTGATTGTTTACATCAGGAAAGCAGAAGTAATTCAAATTTTTGGTTGCTGTTGCTCTTTCAAGAAGGAAGCAGTGTCAGCTGTGCACATGCCATCAGTGGTTCTGTGTGTGAGTATTAGGGTCTGCCAAGCACTCTGTAATTTTAAATGGGGCAGGTAGAGGAGAAAGAAAACAGAAAAATAAAATAAAATAAAAGGAAATATCTGAAACAACAACAGATCCAGTTGTGTTTAGAGCCTTCCAGCATCTGTTTGGAAGACTTCTATGTAGTCTTACTTACTACTTACTTACTTACTATCCATGTAGTTACACAGGATAATGCAATCAGAACACAGCCTACTGTTGTCAGAGGAACTTTACAGCAAAGAAAATTAAAATGCTACAGATGGACAACACAATTAAAAGAGATACAAGCAGTCAGTGAACCAAACAAAAACAGAGCGGCCAAGTTCAGAGGTTTTAATCCAAAGCACTGAATAATATTCCGGATGAAGTCACCATGAGATAGCTATGCAACAAATACGGCAAAAGACTCCTATTTTAATATCACAAATCTGTGATTTATTGATCCCTCACAGAATTTGATGGAGGAAGAGAGCTTTTTAATTAAAGGAAGCGATTAAGTGCAAATCCTTCCCAAGCCTTTCATGAAAATCTTGCTTCAGAGAGTGATTTGAAGAGCCATAGCAAGGCTGAGTCAGTATGCTTAGAAAGAAAAGGTGTACTCATAACAAGATTAGTTGCACTGAGTTAAGATACTATTGAAGATAAAGGCAATTTCTAGTTGTCATCAGGAAAGAATACTTTTTTCATTTGTAAAATTAGCAAAGCTACTATTATTATTCCTCTCAGAGAATTTTAGTGGATTTTAAATTACTCTAACATGTCTCTTTGTTTTACTCATTCTAATGAAAAAGAACTGAATCTTGTTTAAATGGAGCTATTTTTCCATAGCTGTAGCAGGGGAAAGTGTAATAGAAACAGATGACTGAATATTACCTCTTACTACAAGGTTATATCTTGGCACTGCAGAGAGGCCTTTTGTTAGAGAAGCTTAGTCAATTAAATATATCACTGATGTAACCTTCTTAATTTCAGGGAATGAGATGGAAATGTTTTTTTCATTAAGTTCCATTTTGTCATAAGTGAACCAATAACAAAAGAATTTAGCTTCATAATTTCTCATTCCTCTTAAAACAGCCATAACATGTTGGGATCTATGATTTTATTAATGAACTTTTCCTAAGTGTCCTCTTCCTCATTAGGTTTTTATTAATTTTACTTTAAACATATTTGTATATGTCTGTACTCTTTTTTCCCTTTCAATCTCATTGTTATTTATATAGCAATTGGCATAAAACATTAAAGCCAAAAATAACTCCAGAAACAAATTTCTTGATGTAGAAGCTCAAGCATGAAGAAGAAGAAATAAAAACAAAACAGAAAATTAAAACAGAAGTGATCTTAAGAAATTATTTATTAAGTCTGCTTAATAAAAGCCAGACACAAATACACCTAATGTGAAAAGATGACAGAAAGAACATAAATAGTAAACTGACTGAAACAAAAGCAACGTTCAGAAGCTTTATGAAGGAAAAGATATTATTGCAAAGGAATATGTCATAAAGCTGCACAGGATCTTACCACAAATTAAACAAAACAGGGATCAGTAGAAAGCGGCTAAAAAGGAAAAGAAATTGGCTAATTAGCAAATGATACTGATTTGTTTCAAAAGAACACGTACTAAACTGAAGAAAAGGTTACTAGTGCAGATCCTCAAGGATCAGTGCCAGGACTAATCTTAACATTTTAATAACTGTAGCATAAGACAAAGTTTACTAATGATGAAGTCAGAAGGCATCATCAACACAAAGACACAGATATCTCATGGAATTTAATGCATGGCTTCAAGACACAAAATAAAAATAGCATGAAACTTAATAGTACCAAAAGCAGGAGAAATGCATGTGTGGGGTCGGTCTAATAAAAAAACATGCTGTATGCTGGGAGCTCATGAACTGCTGAAGCACAATAAGTATGTAAATATGCTAACTAGTCACAAGATCACTACAAGTCACACAAAGACAACAAAGTTGTATAAGTAATAAATAAAATACAATTGCAAAAATTTTGTAGAAAAGATACAAAACTCCTGTAGAAGATTCCGTGCAGTAAAATGTCCACACGTGAATTAACTGGTATATGTTACCCATAAAAAGGGAAATTAGTTTCTAGTTATGAAAACAGTGATGTTTTGTAGTATCAGCCAAATAGGAGAGGGTAAAGGACAAAAACCACCTGCTGTTACATAAAAATGAAGACCTAGCTGAAAGCAAGAAAAGGATTACATTGTGTGAGATAAAAATTGTCAACCATTAGATGACCCACCCAAACGTTTTCATTCTTCTTACCTTTACCTTCTAGTTTACCAAGTCATTGTAAAACTTGCACTCACTACATATCCAGGGAAACACATTACTTAAAACCTTCATTAGTACCGTTTTTGTTTCCAAAACAGATGGCATTTGCAAAGTACACAACTGCCTGATCTGTATCTAGTTATGACACTATATAATCTAACACTAGATAATATAAAAGTTTAACTCCTTTTTTTCCCACTTGAGAATATATTTACTATACTGGGAACTATCAGGGGCAGTCTGAATCCAAACCAGTCAGTCAGGTAGAGTCCTGTGTTTCAACTCTGCAGACTGGGCTCTGTGAGGTGCTAGACTTCTAACCCATCTGCTTTTCCACACAAGGTCATGAGACTTTCCAAAATTGAGAGCAATAGAACAACCATTTACTAGCTTTATAGTGTCAGTCCCTCTACAGAGACACAAATCAAAAGTCAGTTTTGTTTCTTTCTTAAGGCCCAATATTGCATTCCACTGTTCAGGTGAACTCTCCATTAGCTGTCATTTCAGTGAGTTCTGAACAATAATTAAACCAAAGAGGGCATGATGCTCTGTCATGAATTCTCTCGAGATCTGCACTCAATACAGCTTTTTCCGTAGTTAATGTACAGTGTTGACACATAGTTATATTTACTTGGTTTTTACTGGAAGATTGGTTATCAAACAAGTTTTTATCACTCTGTTCTGCTGGGAAATTTGTATTACAAACTGTAATGCTCCGTGGCTCAAAATAAGCTTTTTTGTTTGGTTTGGTTTTTTTTAATATAAGTAGAATTCTGCCTGTTGCAGCAACTTTATTAAATTAATTTTTTCTTAGTTCGGGTAATAAAGTACGTACTCAGAAAACATACTGAACTCCCGAAAGTTAAATATCCACACTACTAGCCAGATTTGCTTTTGTTTCTGCATAGCTTTCATCTCTCAAGTAATAAAAAAATACCATCATTCATGGGGGTTCGGTTTTTTTGGTTGGTTGGTTGGTTGGTTGGTTTTTTTTTATTGTTTTGGGGTTTTTGGGGGGTAAGGTAGAGAAGAATCTAATCACTTCATCATTTTCCTCAGCACTTTGCCATAATCATCATCAATATAATTGTCTAGCATTTAGAAAGAGTTCTCCATTCAAGGCGCTCAAGTATTTTACAGAGCATCAAAGAGGAAAAGCTCTTCTGTTCTTTAGCTTGCTTTATGATGTGTTTTAGTTCCACAAGGAAGAGTTAACACATGAAATGAGGTCCATATGAAACATCGGAATAGTCAGATGCCTTTTAAGATCTCAAATACTGTGTACTTACTGATGACAAAAAAAATAAAAATAATAGTGACACAGTTCTAGTAACAAATCAAAATAATGCAATTCTTTGCTATGAAAATTATTCTGATAGGATTTTACTGATATCATAGAATCACGGAATATCCTGAGTTGGAAGGGACCCAACATAATTATTGAAGTCCAAGTCCTGGCCTTGCACAGGACACCCCAAGAGTCACAGCATGTGCCTGAGATCATTGTCCAAACACTTCTTGAACCCTTGTCAGGCTTGGTGCTATGACCACTTCCCTGAGGAGCCTGTTCCAGTGCCCAACCACCTTCTGGGTGAAGAACCTTTTTCTAATATCCAACCGAAACCTCCCTTGACACAACTTCAGGCCATTCCCTCAGGTCCTGTCACTGGTCACCAGAGGGAAGAGAACAGTGTCTGCCCCTCCTCTTCCCTTTGTGAAGAATCTGTAGAATGTTATTCCCCCAGTTAAGCCTGTACCTTTAGTTCTTTAGAAATTCAGTACTAGGTACTGAAAAAAACCCCAAACTTGTGAAGAGCGCAGAAATTGTACATGCATGAAATAACACTTCTCTTATTGTATCATTCAGCACCCAGTGACTACAAACTGAATCAAAGGGTGCATCCAGGCCTTTAATGACTGTACAATTTAATTGCAATCTGCACAAAAATTACTCCTTTTGCTCCAAACCTTCAATGCAAGAGTTTCATTTTATAGCCTCAGCTTTGGTATTAAAAAAAAAACCAAAACAAAACACCAAACCCAAAAACCAAAAAGCCCCACAAACATAAAATACTTGTCTTGGTTTGCCTTTTTTGGTAATAATTATGATTTTATAGGTTTTTACTATATTTTCTTTGTCTTCTCTTTTCCAAGCTAAAGTTCTAATCTATTTAGTCTCTTTGCATGGAAACACTTCATACCAGTGATAGTTCATCATTACCTATTTCTATAACTTTTTTTAACTCCAGATGTACAAAACTGCCTCTGTTTGCCCTATACAGTAAATTTGGTCTGATCCAGCTTTCATCTAACCCTGAGGCAAACAAAACTCTCACCAGGTTCAATGATCTTAAGTCAGGCTCTTAACTATCTTCATGCTGCAATACCTGTATTTGAAGTACCTTAATAACTGATTATAAACCTTAAAAAACCCCTAGGAAGTACACACTGGTGCTACCTTGAATGAGCACAACACTGGCAAAATTAGGGAGAAAATGCCAAGGCATATCATGTGAGAATCTGTCACTAGATACATCTTACTTAGTAAAAATTGTAATTATGCAGAGTTTGAAAGAATTACTTCCATCTTATAATTCAACATAATGTTTTTACAATGCACAATAATCTTCTGTATGCCAGGATTGTTCAGTAAACATATGAACATTAATATAAAAAGTATGCCTAACTAAATTACCTGATATTGTTTTACCTTCCTTTTTAAAGTACAGGTATAAACTACTGCTGTCTTAGATTTTAAATAAGGGTTGTGTTATTTATGAAAGTAGTCTTTCCTTGACTGTCAGGTTTTTTCTTGTCTTACAAAGAAATACAAGCAGACATTAAATTTAAAAAACATTGAAATTAAAATATTTCTGTAAGAAGCCCATGTATTTTATCATGTAGCACTAGGCTCTGAGTTAACAGAAGTAAAACGTGCAGCAGATAGAGCAAACTGGCACACTTGACAAAACATTTTTTTGTCTCAGAATAAATAATCATTAGTAAAACAAATTGTTCACAGGAAAGACGAGGTTAGATAAACATGCTTGTTTTCATAATCTCTGAAGCTGTTAAACTATTCCTAAGTCATGAATCTCCAACTGAGATATTTCACTGAGCAAGATTGTTCACTATTAAAGCATGAGCATGAGCAGTCACATTTGAAATAAAATATTTTAAGATAATTTAAATGAAAATGACTTGGTTAATCTTAGCTATAATTTAGGAACTTGTCTGAGAATTCAACTTCTTCTCCTAGTTTACAATACAGACATCTTTCAAAAATTTGCATATTTTCCCAGGACAAGGTAATCTTCTCTCAACTCAAGACTGACAGAAAATGCACAAAGTATCTGTGAACACAGGTGTTTATCTAACCTTATGCTTCCGAAAATGACTCCTAGTGAGTACAGCAGTTTTCTTAAGGGAGTGGGGGCAGAACTGATTTTCCAGAACTCCACAGGAGCAGACAATCTGCTTCTTTGGATTTACCAGGTGACAGGGAACCACCATTTTCTTGAGGTTTGTTTGATTTTCGTTTTTTTTTTATCTAAAAAATGCAATATGTTATATTTTTAGCAACAGAGTTCCATTAAGTACCACTTTAGATGAGGGGTTTTTTTTTTACTTCACCTGCATCTATGACACATATATGTGTTGTGCTAATAACTTGACTCCTTGGTCCTTGATCCCTCCCGAAATAACTTGCAAAAAAGAGCTAAAAGTGTAGTGAATAAATGTCTCAACAACATAACATCCCCAGCAGAACTAGACCCCCTGAAGTAGCACTGCACCTCCTCATAGGGCCTCCAGTCTTCCAATATCCACAGGTGACCTTGGTGGCATACTGCTAAAATAACTGGTATCTGAAAACCAAGAAGTATGTCACACTCTGTGATGCATCTTGTGTGCACACACCCACCCAATAGTCCCACTAAAGATGTTAAAGGAAGATGGCCAAACGTAATGTGGCAGTCTATCATAACTTCACTATATTTCTGCTATGTAATTTCAATGAAAGGAAGGGAATATGAAAGAGTATTCTAAAAGCTAAAACATATCTGCTTTGCAGCACCTGTTTCCTGTCTACACGGACTTATTCTTTCTGATGAATGCAACCAACACAAAGTGGAAATAAAATACTTACTAGGAGAAACAATCACTACACTCATCAGTTCTCCTGTAAAACCACCAATCACATCTGCTGTTTGCATATCAAAAGTGTATTGACAATTTCAATTTGGATTTAGAAATTAGCACTCAGTTATTTCATGGAAGCTGGGGTTTTTGGCTTTTTGTTTGTTTGGCTGTTGTTTGTTTGTTTGTTTGTTTTTTTAATGCCTACATCACCTCTAAACTCCTAAGCTCTTTCACCAATATGGAATACACAGATTTTTAGTGATGTCTGAAAAGATCACAAACTAGTAGTGTAAATTTTTATCAGTTGTCTTCGCAGCTTAATTCTTACAGAATTAAACCAATACAACAATAAAAATGTTAATTGAGAAAGTTTTCACAAAGATGCTGCAACCAATACAACTACATGCACGGGAAATTAATTCTGTAGATGATGTGTAAAAGATGGCTTATAAAGTTAACGAGATATTACTTAAGGCAAAAGAAACAATTAGACTATTAACAGTGAAGATAAAGCAAACATTTTGCCATCAAATGTAATGAAACTAATTAAAAGTGAAATGAAAATTAAGATAGGAATATGAAAACAAAATCAAACAAAATAAAAGGGCAGAGTTCAGAGGCTCAAAATCCAAACCAATGTATTTAAACACACAGTACCTATAAAGAGCCTGAATGGACCATTAGTTTATCATTTTTGCACATGCTAAAACTGAAAGATCCAGCCTCCTTTGGACATGGATTGGTCTGCTATTTAAGACTAGAAAGAGATTTTATGGGCACCAGAAACAAAACTAAAGGGCATGAATGTAATTGCAAAGAGAGCAAGTGCTGAAAAAGCAGTAAGCTGTGCTATGCAGTTAGGTAATCATTCTGAAAAATCTGTAATGTTTAAAAGGGAAGATTCTTCTCCAAGGAATGTTGCAGTCATATGCAAAAATAGAGCAAGTGAAATCTATAGCTATTAACTTGTATTGCTTCACAAAATACTTTTTTGGCACCAAAGAAGCATGACAGTTGCCATATTCAATTCTGCTTACACTACTAGTCTAATTCACATAACCTGATGAAAAAATGGGGTATTCAGACTTATCAAGACATTTTACCCTAACATTCTTTCCTAGTCAGTGCCATCACCAGTTGGGACTGCATATGAACACTTCAGTCCCCTTAATTCAGAAGGGCTTTTGTAAGACAACCAGACTACTGAATTAACTGTTAACTTTTAACCAAAGATTCAAGACTTTGGTTAACAATGCTAATGTGTTCCTGGCATACAGTCACTTGACAGCTTTCATGGATCTGTCTCCATTTTTTATTTTGCTTCCCAAGTATTTCTTTGTCATTTCTTTATTCTCTTTCAAAACTCTGAAGATTCTCTGATTACCCCTCTCCTCCTACTGTTCCTGAATGATCCTATTACTAGCATCACTATCAGATGATACCCTCCGCTCCTGGCTCCTCTCTGGCAGTATTGACATCTTGTGCTTTGCTCACAGATGTCCTGCAATGATTTCAGCCCAAAAGATCTATGAGCGACATTTGAATTTTCAATGCTTTCTGTTAAACCATCCCCCATTGGTGAAAACTTCAACTCACTATGTATTCTCCTTGAGAATTTCTCAAAATTTACCTGGTGTCACAATACCACAGACATGTATGGGCAATTAAGCAGTTTGCATGCTGTGATTACTATATACAGTGCTGACTAGAGCCATATCACCTTCACTTGGTGCTTCCTTTCTCTCTTTTCTCATAGTTTGAACTAGTACATGAACAGTTTTGAATAACAACTAGTCTACAGTCTATGCATTGATTACCACTAGCCTACGGCCTCATATTTCAGGACATATTTCAATGCAAATATAAGTTTTAATTTTGTTTCACACAGGCCTCATTAGTGTGTCTTAATAGCGCATTCCTCGTGCTCAGAAAAATATAACAAGATAATGTGGAATGTCTCAGGAAAATTTCCAGAAATAAGGAGAGACACAAAAAGAAAAGTAACAACAGAACATCCTAAAATCCATGTTCCCTAATTGCAGGACATGGTATTCAAGAAGATAACGATACCCTCTCCCGTCATTTAGAAGCATCCCTTGTTAATTTAGGCTTTGAACAACTTGGGGCATTGTCTGCATAACATGAAGCAAAACGGTAATATTGTATAAAATATAATTGCTTAATAATGAATTGTTGAATAGTGTGTTCTCAAGAGAAAAGGAATAAGCATTTTCCAAGTAATTACCTTTTTAATTCTGATTAGCCACCCTATACATCTACTCTGTATGTTACAATGACCAGGTTTGCATAGGATAAGGTCCCAGCCTTCAGAAGTAAGACAATTACCTTGCTAATCTGAATCGCATACAAATCACAACAATTACACTAACACTGAAAGGACACTAACCAGTACGTGCTGAATTCTGAGCCAGCAGGTAATGCCTACTCAATACAGAGCACTGATGCACAATGGCATAAGATGAGGTCCTCAAAGGAGTACTGCTGTAGCACCACGCCTCTCTGTACCAAGAGCACTGCCAGGATGTAACAGTCCTCCTCTTGCTCGCTCTGGGGCTATCTGCAGCACGGCATTGTATCCAGTATGCCCAAAGAGAGAATTTAAGGTGACTCAGGTGATAACAACTAAATAACTAACAATTGTAAAAATAATAATGTTACAACATATACTGTTTTTAAGCATGCATTCCGTTACATTTAATTTGAGTTATGCACACGTTTAAAACTCAGCAAACATAACAACCATGGAGAGCTCAAGTAGCTCTAGCAAATGGTCTGAAAGAAATACCTTAAAGGGCCATATCTGTTTTACTGCAATATAGTAGGAGATTCTATTCTCTCGTTTCCATACGAAGTATCAAAATATCGAAGAAGTTGTTACATTTACAGTGAGTTAATAAAAAAGACTACTTGAATTTAAAAAGAAATCACTTTGAAAGAAAATAAGGTTAAAATTGAGCAAGTTTATAATAAACTGTAATAGCAGAAGCATGATGAATGGAGGAATCTCCAGGACTATCTGGAGCTACAAGCACTGACCATATCTTTGTTGAATCACAGGCACTTCTCTGAGCATTGCACAGCACAAAACATATTTCCACATATCTCTTGATCTCTAGAAAGCGAGACAGTGAAAAGAGCAAGTCAATTTCTCAAATCTTAAGTTTGCTAGTGAGAAGCCCTGTACGTAACAGTTACCAAAATTTCAGTCCATAAATCAAATCAGGGTCAAAATGAGACCTTAAATGATTTTCTAATGATTTCAATGTTCTGAATGCTAGCATTGGAAACTCAAAGATTTGCCTCTCACCTCTCCACTCCCAGTAAGGGACTGTCTCCAAGAAAATTCTGAATAGATATCTGGAAGGTATGATTTTCAACCAACCTAATTATATTTGTACAAAAAGCTATACAGACACTCTTTTTTCAGCTCCCACAAGCTTTTTTTTTAGTTTTATTTCAGCTCTTTTTCATAGGAACACATTTAAGATGAACAGAGCAAGCTGCTTTCACATCACAAAAGAGAGTCCATAAAGGGATTTGTAAAAGTTTACTTACACAGTACAGCTCATGCCTCTGAATAAACTTTTTCATGTGAACAATATCAAACTACCACTTTTCTCCAAATTCCCCAAACAAATTAAAAAAGGTGCATTTTTTCCTCTTCAAAACAGAGACTCAATGGACTCAGTGATTTTAATTGTGACTTTTTATTCCTAATATGCTCTTAACGGATTCCCCAGGGAAAGTTACTTATTTCTAACAAACTACAGGAACACACAGATGGAATTCTAGAAATATTTCTAAAGAACCCACCCAGAGAGAACAAATTTGAAAGACGGTACCCTTCACGATGACCCAGCAAAGCCAGCAGTACCTCACTTACCAAGAAAGAGGATACAAGTCTGCACAAGAGGTGCACCCTAAGGTAACTAAGCAGGAAAGATCCTTTTACATATAATCATGGTTGAAAACAGATGTGCATTTCACACTTCTAATAGGATTTGATAAAATCGTAGCTATAGAATAAAATAATAGGTTAGACAAGGCAATGGAGGGGTAATCAAGTTTCCAAAAAATGAAATACATAGAGCCCCATCATTTAACCAGTTAAACCCTTACTGGAAGGTAAAACAACCACCATGTTCATTAAATATTCTGCATTAGCTAAGTTACATGTAGACACATTAGCTAAGCAAGCACTGGAGTGGCAATGCCTAGTTTCAAGCTCTTTGACTCTGTTTTCAAGAAAAATCAAATGCCATACATCACAGGGGATAGAACTAAAAGACATAAGATAGAAAGGTGACATTAAGCAAGCTGTATGCTCACTGGACCCCATTCAAAATCTCAAAAGTAGCTGCATGCAATTGGTAAAAAACGATTGACATTTATGTTTTCCTCAGTAGACCTAATTAGGTCTGACATACATCCATTCACACTCAAATAGGCACAGAAACCTTCAAGGTTATTTTCCAATTATTTCCACTTATACTGCCTCATTCTGAAAGGACTGGCAATCTGAACTTTCAAAAGATGCTACAGGTGCTGTTCATGCATCCTCTCTCAGCAACTGAACCTTTAATAAGAAAAATATTTATTATTTAAAACTAGTGGCTTTTAACACATGAATTCTAATCTCAGCTTCTTCCATCCCATTTTTATTTGTGATTAATAGAATTTTTCAACACAAAAATGGTATAAGTAGTATTCCAATACTGTAAAAGTGTTTTAAATGCCCCAAAAGCCATTTCTGTTCATAACACTGTTATTATTGTAGTAACATAAATATCCATCTGAAAAGCATAAAATGTGCTAGAGGATGGTAAAGTAAATTTTCACACATGGAAGACAATCAGATAATACAGCTTCCCCAAAGAGGCTATGAAATATTAAAGTTAAGATAAAGGTCACCTGAAAAGACACATCACATTTAGCACTGTATCATGGGGTGGTGGTAAAATCCCCAAACCAAATGAATCTCTTCTCTTTGCTTTTCTCATAAAAGTAGAGCTTGCTCTAAGTTTACATAAACATTTTCATGAAATGTCAGCTGCCCATCAGTAGTCAGCTGCATTTCCACAACGGTCAGGCTACCTCTGAAAAAGAACTCTTAATTTAGTCTCTAAATGCCATAACATTCTGAAAGCTGTCTCCTAAAAATAATTTTTCCTGTGATTTTTTCACAGATTTTGCAATCTGCTGTATCATGAACTGAAAACAGCAATCAAATCAACAATGTGATTAAAGATTATCTCAGAAAAACAAAAAAAACTAAACCCTTGGTGGGACCTGTATATTTTTTATATGACACCTGTTCAACTATATTTGCTTTGCTTCTAATGATGGCATTCAAACTGCCAGAAGCAGAGGTTATAATCTAAGAAACAGCAATAACAACCTTCCTGGAAAGATTTAGGAAACATTCTTTAGGTTCTGGCAAAGCAAACAGTGTTATCTTGAAATCTATAATTAACATGAGCATTAAAAGAAAGGGGAGAAAAAAAAAAGTACAATTACTACTGGATAAAGTTTGGAGCTTTTCAACAGGGTATTTCAGGAAGTATAATTGACTCTAATTTGTTGATGAGGAACTGAGGTACAAGGTTAAAAGCTTTCCCAACATTATGCAGCACAGGACTTGGGAAAGAAACTCAAGTACCTTCAAGTTCACGATAACTGGAAAAATGATACTGCTTGTTCTGCACCCAAGAGCCTTCCCAGAGAAAACTGCATAAAAGTGGAATAACCAGCAACATTAATGTTTAAGGCAAACAATAAATTTAGTGGCTACGAAGAAAAAAATTACAACTTTTTACATAATAGCTGAGAAACAGTGAACTTGAATGAACATCTGGAGTGTCAGAACAAAACTTTCCTAATACATACAAAATGTCGCAAAGCGCTGGCATGTCAAGAACTAAAATGAATTATCAGGTTTGTAGAACAACCTGTGCTTAGCTATCTTTTGAATTTCCATATAAATGTAATGATCTGCAAAGTACCTCTTTGGCAAATGCCTATGGCTATTTTAACTGCTCCTTTTTTGGCTGCAAATGCTGCATAAGCTATACCTCTGCACAGGCTCTGGGCTCCTCCATGTTGAGTTGACTCCGTGGAAGTGCTAGGTTCAGCCAGGAGGCTGCTCTGTGCAAGATAAGACTTTAAAGCATTCAAGGCAGAAACAGCATTTTGTCATCTACATCCTCTACCGCAGATGTCCTGCAAGGATTTGAGGGTGTGAGAATAGCAGAGCAATAATATATTCAAAGTTCAGCCTTCTACATAAACTTCAGAAGTATAAAACTGCATATAAATGCCTTCCTAATATAGACTTTCCTGTATTATATTTGGAGAAGTTTACTGTCTGCCTCTGTAACGTACCCTAGGTATCGCACACTGTTCCCCATTGTTTTATTCTGGAATTCCAACAATATCATTTTAGGATTTAGAGCCAATGCTAGCACATTTCAATTCTTAAACTCATTCAGTTTATGTTTCACTCTCACATTGGCTATTTGCTTCTATCCTCTAAGGAAGCTCATAGTATGAATGACAAAATGTCAGGAATAATCAGGGTAACTAGTTTTATGCCCCTAAAGAACAAAATGCCATCTTTATCCTCTCAGGTAGGATGTTGTCTTCTCTTAGTAAAAAGAATGGCTTTTAGCATCCATCAAATAAATTCAAGCCAGCATATCATTAGAGATTACTTGTATTTATTCCTGCATCTTGCTCCATTTCTTCCCTCTCTTTTATGACATCACCTTCTGCACCCTCTATAGTCATAGCCTGCTTTGAGAGTGGTAGCAGAAAAACTACTAGCACTACTACTACTCCTATGCCCTTGCCTAGGAAAATCACCTATGGCTTTTGCTACTCCAGACTATTCAGCAACTTAGGATATAGCACTCCAAAAAATTCTTTTCCCTAACCTCCTGCTCTCCCCTTGCCATCTCTGAGCGTTTCATTTCTATGAAGTAGTTGTTATAAACTACCAAGCACTGGCATTTGACATGCCAATCCAGGACTATCAAAATAAATTAAAGACGGAGGGTTAAGCATAAGTCACACTGTAAGCACAGCTGCTTCTTGATGTGAGATATCAAGTAAAACATTTCAGTGCCATACCCTTTTCCTAACTTCTCCAGATTAGTAGCTCACAGTATATAGTAAGTAAAAAATGCAACCAACCAAAAAAAAAAACCACCACAAAACCCCCAGTTGTATAGTAATAATATAGTTTGTTTCAATGCCCCAGTTTGTGTGCCAAGACATTCTGTGGAGCCAGTGGTTTGTTGCACACCACCCTTCAAATGCTGACATGTTTTGACAACGCTGCCATCAATTCTGCCTTTTAAAGCTGAAGAGAGAGTAGATGTTCACCTCAGCCATCTGCCAACGCAGCAGATGAACACAATGTACACAGATTCCATAACTGATGTACCTCAAACCACCAGAAATCCTGTGATTTGAGGCACACTTTCTCACTGAAGGTAATGAGTACAGAAATTACACTGACAGCAGGATTTGTCTCTAGAGTGACATGCACAAAAATGAAATAAATTAACTCTTTCTTGATAAAGTGGATTAAACTGTAGAGAAACTCTTTGCAGACACATTCACTTGCTCATTTTTACCCTCCAAAATGCATACTTGGAGCTTGTGAAAAAAATTAGGGGCTATTATCTGAAGCTTTCTTTTTGAAAATCTAAAGTCCGTTTTGGATATCAAGAGAAAGTACATTCCTAGAAAACGCGAGAAGACACTCGTGTTTCTTATCACTACAAAAGATCATCTGTAAAACCTAAAAGAGTAAGAGAGCTTTTAACTGTTCAGATTTTTTTTTCAAGGTAATCTCTCTGAAACATCTATGAATTCAAATGCCAATTATCAACAGTATGGAAATAGATGAAATGAAATCACAGAGACAGATTTCACCATATTGGAAAACTCATAGTGATTGCTACACACAGTTTTCACTCCTTATTTCAGAACTTACGGAGCTTTACTCCTTGTACCTCTTTTCACATATTTGTATACTTTTGACATCATCTGTCACTTAGCTAAAAATAAATATCATTACTCTACTGAAGAAGAAAGCATTAGTAATTTACAGTATGAAGACTTCAAAGCACAAGAATAAGTCCTGTCTGTCCCAGATGAAGCTGGTATAACTACCTGAGTGAGAATGTGCGCAGAACTGGCCTGTCCTGCCTTCAGCAATACACATATGGGAAGCTCCTTCTGACTCTATGCATATGATTCTTACATTCACATCTCAATTTTCTACACTTCTGTACATCGAATTTTTGTACAGCTAGTCTATTTCTCTGCCCCTAAGTAGAATCAGTTCTCTAAAAAATTCCTCTTCATGTACCCTTGAAAAAGGAAAGGCTCCCACTGACAGGAACTACATCATCTTCTCAAATAATGTATTCCAGTGCTTCCTCCTGCTACTTACAAAGTTTTCCCCCTAATATCTAACTCAAGCCATCTTTGCTAGAATTGAAATTCATTTCTCACCCAACTGCAATATAATTGCATATTTCCAAGGTCTGTTATGTATGCTTTTCGGGAAGCTATGAATGGGACAATTCTATACAGATAGACTGTCAGCTGCAAATGCCCTTCCACTGAATAGAACAGCAGGATTTCCTTCCTAAATTCTCCTCTTTTCATAGGTTTCTTCTCTCGAGAAAAGTAACAAAACTCCTCTTACCTAGTCTTTGTATCATGTGTGTTTTCCATATGTATTTGCCATTGGGGGAAAAGAAGAAAAGGGAAAATTAAACAGCAAAGGATAAGACTACAAACCTATAAGTTTATAAACTCTCACAAAACATTACCAGCACTTCCTGTGTATTCTTAAATTTAGATTTCCTCTCTGCTGTTCTAATTTACATTATTTGGGGTGTATAACTACACTATTTTAGAGTTCAGTCCCTTTGTTAGTACTCCGAAGCTACATTTAATTTACATTTAATCAGTTCCAACTTTGCTCTCAAAGGAAACTGGCTATTTATTTCAGCAAATGTATTCAGGAAATGCAAATCTGGACAAGAAACAGAACAGTTGGGCAAAAAGTTGTATAAGTTTAGCATAACTGTTTGCTTCACTGTCTGAATTCAAGCCTTTTTTTTCCTCCTTGCAAGATTCACAATTACAATATTTATAGATAAATAAGAATAGAATCTATGGAAATAATTTTAAAGCTCTCAATAGCTCACAGTAACCAGTAGTAAATTTAACACACTGAGTAGTAAAATCTTACTGCAATAACTTCTTGCTGCCTTAGGAACCATGACAAAATACTACAGCACTTTTTGAGCTGGCTTTTTTTCAATTGTAAAAACACAACATACTCAAAACATAAGGAGGAAGTACAGCCCTCTAAATTTCTGAATCGCATCACAAAAGCTCTGAAATCTGCTCCTAGCTCTCTAAGACCTCCTTTGTGACATGAGACTAGCCACTTGATACTTCATGCTGCAGCACCCCAGGATATATAATTTCTTTTCTCTTCCCACAGATCTGTCTTCTACTTAAATTGAAAGGAAAAGAAGTGTCTCATTTGGTGGGCTAAGTGTTTCAAATTTATAGACTCAGAGGCCTGAAAGGATTGCTGTGACAATCTACTTTAGCCTTTTTTATAAAAGATAGACTGAAATTAATTTTTTTTTGAAGCTAAGTATGACTTGAAACTGACTTACACTGATGTAGACTCTGTGTTTCTCTAGGTACAGTATTCAAATGGTTGGTTATTCTTCTCCATGTTAAAAACCTGTACCTGATTCAGGTATGAATTTTTTTGCTTTCAACGTCCACCCTTTGTGTCTTGTCATACCTTTGTCTGCCTGACAAAATATAGCTACTGCAATACCAATGCAAATAATAAATTATACTATGTGTTATCTAAAGAGCATTGCTCCTTAACTGCACCCCTGGGACAGGTCTAACACTACCTTACTGGAGCTAGCTGACACTTGAAGATTTTGGCAACAAGTATGCTATCAAACATCTGTTGAGCCACCCCTTTGAAGCACCCCCTCTCCCACACCATATGGCCATCTCCACTGAGTGGTACCGCAAGGCCACAACCCAGCTCGCATCACTCCCTGACCTCTCTGGGGATGCCAGACACTGACTGATAATTTCACACAAACTGCACATCTCATCAGCAGGAGAAAACAGCCTGCTGCTGTGAAAGGAGACATGCAGAGCATGTGCATGTTACAACACGCTCTGTCCACGTCACTGTCAGAAAATCCTCCTCATGGAGGTGTAGCATACTCTAAAAGAAGGTATTTTATTTTCGTCTAGTGCTGCTGTTGCTCCTCCCAAGTGACAACTGCTGTGCTCTCTGTGTAATCGGGCCTACTCTAGGGGTTTGTCAACAGAACTATGGCAGCTGAGAGTGTGAAGAGAAACAAATAAAACAAACATGGTCTCGGAAGACAAAGCAAAACATTACACAGTAGATCTAGTTTCCTACTGACTTAAAAAGGTTTGTTGGCAGTAAAATTTAACTTATGACAGGATAGTAGACTAAGAGAAATGAATTTTTTCCACATGCTCAAGTGACCAAACTCCTTACTATGATTAAGGTAATACAACAGCAGCAGCACTAGTGACCAGTACATAAGAACAGTAGTGCAAACAGAGGCACATGGAACTCAGAAATTGAGTTTCCAAGTGAAAACCTTACAACAAGTCAGTGTTCAAGGAAGAACATCTGATCTCAGTGATTTTATTTCCCACAGTTACAAATGACCATCCAAATTCTCTGTTCACAGTTACCAAAGTCATTAGAAAGGCTCAAAGCCTGTGCATACAGTACTAAATGTCGATCCCACAGTGAATTCTGTGCAAAGAAAGCAGAGCTAATAGAAAAGCACTCTGAATAACAGCAGGAATATACCAGCATCCTAAGAAGATAGAACTGCAGATAATACCATTCTACTTTGAACCAAGTGAAAGTCATATCATAGAACTGTAGAATGATTTGGGTTGGAACATTGGAATAAAGATATTCTAGTTCCAAACGCCCTGCCATGGGCAGGGACACCATCCACTAGACCAGGTTGCTCAAAGCCCCTTTCAACCAGACCCTGAACACTGCCAGGAATGGGGCACCCACAGCTTCTCTGGGCAACCTGTTTCAGAGCCTCTTCACCCCCACAGTAAAGAACTTCTTCCCAATACCTAAACTAAACCTACTCTCTTTCAGTTTAAAGCCATTCCACTTGTTCTATCACATGCTCTCGGCAAAAGTTCCTCTCCAGTTTTCTTGTAGGTCCCCTTGAGGTACTGGAAGGCTGCTCTAAGGCCTCCCCAGAGCCTTCTCTTCTCCAGGCTGAACAACCCCAGCTCTTTCAGCCTGTCTGCATAGCAGAGGAACTCCAGGCCCCCGATCATCTTTGTGGTCCTCCAGCAAGTCCATGTCTTTATGCTGGGTCTCCAGAGCTGGACACATTACTCCAGGTGGGGTCTCACAAGAGTGGAGTCCTTAAATCAGTCTGAGGCAGTCTTGCAGCACCACCTTTCAAGAACACTGCTGTCAAAAGTCCAGAGAGCCAAACATTAACTTGCCCTTCACAAAAGTTTCCTAGTATTGCCCCCTTTTCTTCTTTCTATTTTATTTTTTTTTAAGTAAAGAATAAATCAAGCTTTTCTTTAAGAAACTTGAAAGGTAAATTTTTCATTCATAGCAGGAAATGGCAATATGGAGACGCACACTTTCATATCAGAGCTTAATCACCTCCGGCATACCCAGCCTGACTCATTACGAAATAAGGTGTTGACACATTGCCCAAGAGCTGTTCTTGCTGTATCAGCAGCAGTGAAGCCACTGCACCAGTTCTTCTGGCAGTCCAGGTGTCCAACTGGCAGATCTTTAGATCTGTTTGACTCTCAAGCTGCCCTCCTTAGTATGTTTTCTCTTTTTGATTCACAGGATGGCAAAACACTGCTTAGATGATTATTAAATTGAAGAGGGAAACAGCCGTATAGTGGAACGCTATACTCACAAGGTTGTGCTTTTACCCTCCACAGCTTGCAGAGCACTCATTTCCTGAAGTGAAAGTGTTACTTGCCTTAAAGTATCTGCATTAGAGGCTGTCTTCCTAAATCTTCCTTCGAGAAGCCTAGCCATGATGATGAGAGGCTGCCAGTTACATTTAAAGCAAAGATCCTGGTACCTTGTAAGCATTACTGATACACAGGTCAAACTTCCTAGTAGAAACTTCACCTCACCCTCCAGGATTTCCCCCGTAAACTCTCATCAAGAGTGCAAAGTCTCAAAATGGAGCACCTGGAGATTGACTCTCTTTGCATAGCTGCTCTGTGACACATATCAACCTCAGGAAAGTTTCAAGTGATTTAAGTCACACCATCTGCTGAACAACTGCCCAGGTGTGGTTTCAAACCAACAGCCTTTTAACTCATTCTGAGCAACTAGAGCTTTGGCCTATACTTAGGTCTGGTCTGTATGTCGATGCTTTGCTTACGGCACCTAAATCAGGTCTATGTATAAAAGCAAATAAATCTCACAAATACATACACACAGAGATTTCACTGACATACCAGGGCCCTTCTGCTATGAAAGCTGAACGCAAAAAAAAAAAAAAAAAAGAAAGAAAGAAAGAAAGAAAGAATGCATCTCCTGACAGCCCTTGCTGTGTCTGCACCAAGCAAGTCCACAGACACCCTTAATGACACTGTCACAGAAGTCAAAGCTTTTCCAGATGATGAATTCTTGAGGCCCCGGTATTTTGTGACATCAACATATTTTCCTTTTGCACCGAAGACACTGAACAATTTAGTCAAAAACCGTACGTATGAATATTTCTTAACAACTCTCTTATTGTTGTGTTGCCCAGGGTCAGTGCTGACCAGATAATTTGGGAGGAAAGAATAGACCAGAAAAGAAGAGCTACAGTAAGACAAAACAATAAATAAAACAAACAGAACCCATACCAGCAGTCACAACTATAAAATAAATTGTGAGGGGACAGGTTCTGCTCCTACTGAATTCACTGGCCAGCTTCCCATTTATTTCAATTGGCCTGATAAACACATGCATCCCTCCAGCTCCTGTCCTGCCAGAGAGGAAGGCTGGCAGACAATCCATCAACATAAGCCACAAAGAATCAGCACAAGCACTGAGAAAATTCAGCTGCCATTCAAAATAAAATTCAAAGCTAGGAAATTACAGGAAAAGCCTTCCAGCAGCTCCAACTGCTACTGGATATACAGCAATAGATTTAATTTAAGGCAATCCAAAAGCTACTATGTGTACCCTCTATGTAAAATTTAACTAACAGAATGTTCCTTTAACAACTTTAAATTCTCAATTCTCTTTTTAATTTTACAAAGGCAGTACTATAAAAACACTGTTAATCATATTCCTCATGTTTAAGGTCACAGCTAGATGGAACAGAGAAGCTGTTTCCATAAATTACTCACATGTAATCCACCACAGCTATAATTTACAGAAAGATGTAAGCCAAAAATCTTAAGAACTGTTTATACTGCACTGTGATCAGGTACAGTCACTTCGGTGGAAGGGACAATGGATAGTCACTTCTTTTCAATTTTGAAATTATTTGGTAACTGATAAGATTATTTAGTCTTGCTGGACACACTGCAAATTCCCCTCACTCTGTAGAGATCAGAGACAGGGAATGCTCTATACCTTAACTACAAGCAGCTGTATACATCAGAATTCTCTCCTGTTGATTTACTCCATTTTGTACTGGGTAAGACCTACTAATGGTTGTTGGAATTTTTGTTTCTTTGTGGGTTGGTTTTGGGGTTTGTTGGTTTATCTATCGGTTTGAGGATTTTTGATTTTTTTTTGGGGGGGGGGGAGGAAGAGAAGCATCGCCCCTCCCCTCTTTTAATCTATATTTTTCAACAACAGTACATTGAGACTGGCATAGGTTATTTTTATGTCACACAGAGGCAAATCTGTTATCTAGCTAGTAACCTCCCCAGACAAAGTTGATGGTGCTGTTGATAAAGGTCCTAATCCCTGAGGTTACACCCAAACAAAAAACTCACTAGAAGTGAAAGCTGATGAGAACTGACTAATGAAGAGAAGCTGCTAACCCTTTAACTTGGTTCTTAGTTTTCAGGTGGTTTCTTGGCATGTTGGGTTTTTTTTGTTTTTTTCTTCCTTTCTTTAAGACTTTGATTTTAGGTTTTACTTTCGATGCTGCTATTTTTTACATAGATCAAGCTCTGATTAATATCTTACGATGTCTAAACTTAAAGCAAATCCACAAGGATGCCTGGGATTTTTTATTTTGGATCTTGAAAAGTTTGAAACCTACATGTGTTATGTTTTCTCCTGTGTAAATAAAAGTGCCTCATTTCTGTGCTTCATATTCAATTTCTCCATAAATCAGACTTGGATGAACCTTGCAAACAGGAAAAAAGTCTCTTCTGTTTTTCACTCCCAGAAAGTAAAAACTAAGTTATATATATATATATATATATATGTATATACACATATTTGAGATACAGCATAATGATACAGTTGCTGTGAAACTACTGCAACCTCTTAAGAGGTGACCAAAGACATACCAGTGAATACAGCAGAGGAAAAACAAAACTTGAAAGTCCACTATTCTCCCTGACTTCCTGTACCTTCTTAAAATTAATATTTTGCTCTTTAAACACTAAAAAGTTTAAATGATTTCTAGCAGTCCTGTACACATTTAATTGGATATAAATGACATGAGCATTTTGAAGATGGGAATAAGTGTATTTCCCACCTCCTTATCTGATATTAAATCACAGGATAAAAAGAAAACAAAACAAAAAAAAAAGAGGAAGAAAAAAGATACTACAGAAGGTCAGCTAGTGTATTTCCTAGCTTTAAGGCTCTATCTCACAGAACTCACTGCAAGCTACTCTTGAAAGCCTCAACTGATGGAAAATAACAAGGCCTTCCAAAAGGAATTCATCAAAGTGTTTTACTATCTGTGCAAGCAGTAATGAATGTGAGTTTTTGTCTCAGAAGCTCCAGTAACATCACCCTTGCTCTTATAGTCTGGAGTGCTTTGGGTTGGGCTTTTTTTGTTGGTTTGGGGTTCTTTTTGTTTGTTTGGTTGGTTGGTTGGGCTTTTTTTTGGTGGGTGGGATTTTTTTGTTTGTTTGTTTTTTGGTTTTTTTGAGATCACCTCAGTCCCCTCCACCATCATACTTCCATCCAAAAGGGAGCCAGCTATGCCCAATTAGTGACTGCAAGATATGGAACTATCAGTTAATTGACTGTCCACAAGATGAGAACCCATCATCCACATAAAGAGAAACTGGCTTTGAAGTCAACGTATTTCTAAAGGGGGCTTTGTGTGTGTGTGTGTGTGTACAAAAATAAGAGGACATAGTCTAAATCCACACCAGAGGAGGTTTAGGTTAGACATTAGGAAAAAATTCTTCACAAAAAGGGTGATTAGATATTGGAATGGGTTGCCAAGAGAGGTGGTGGAGTCACCATCCCTGGAGGTGTTTAAGAAAAGACTGGATGTGGCACTTCGTGCCATGATCTAGTTGATCAGGTGGTGTTTGGACATAGGTTGACTCTATGATCTCAGACATCTTTTTCAACCTAGCTGATTCTGTGATAAGTAAATATAAGTAAATATACTTTTCCTATTAGCTCAAATGGTTAAAGATGCCTTGTTGCCCCCTTTTAAATAACACACTTGCATACAAAGCATTAAAAAAAAGGAAGATAAAGAACTTCAAAAGCTATCAGTGTGTGAAAGCAAAGATCTAACAGAAAGTGGCGAAGTTAACAAGGATCATGACTACTAAATGCCATCTGTAATACTTCACTAATGCTTACAGAACAAATGCTGACCCAGCACAGCAGATTAGCAAGCAGCAGGGTCCAAGGCTGAGTATTAACAGCTACTTCAAAAACAAACTAAAGCATCCCAGGTGACTAGACCAAATGAACAATGTTGCTTCTTACATGAAACAAAGAGCAGGAGCAGGTCAGCAACATCCACATAAAAAAAAGGCATTTTAAATGTGTTTCAATTAAAAAAGACAGAAGAGTATAACAGCCATATGGAAGTGCTTCCTAATTTCATCAAGGAACTCCACCTCTGCTGATATTTTTTGGCTTTGGTGAACTCAATAATAGCTTTTCAATAATCTGATTCACCTGAAAACTTCACCAGTTTGATCAACAGCAGTGTCACAAACCCCGTAAAATTACAGCACTATCCAATAGTTTGGGACCCCACACCCTTTCCATATGCCTTTGATATTCAAGAGCTAACAGAGACCATCAGACTGACTTCCTAACCCCATGACTGTCTCGATTTCTACCACAGAATTTTGTTTATTAGATTGCAAGATAATGCATCATAGAGACCACATAGAGCTCTAGTGAAGGGGCATTTAAACAGTCATTGGCACTTGTACCAGGCTGGAGGTCATTCACTGAATGGTAAACATGCCACTGTTTCACAGAATAACTTTCAATCCTTAGTGTCAGATAAAGTGGAACATAAAGGAAGAAGTTCAAGCCCCAGGCATTTAAAAGGAATGTGGTGATACAATCCTTTCAGAGGCAAACCGTTTCCAGTCAGTAACATTTCCAAGAGAAGACAAACAGTAAAGCAAGACACAATCAAGCTTGCAGAATGATGGAAGAGCATCCACAGCTTATTGTTGCTTCCTCTTGTTCTCTTTGCTTTAAATTC
The DNA here is from genome assembly GCF_025592945.1 of Manacus candei. NCBI lineage: Eukaryota > Metazoa > Chordata > Aves > Passeriformes > Pipridae > Manacus > Manacus candei. Next base: position 299,933 of record NW_026138143.1, read on the forward strand.
AATGCAGAATTTTATAGTCCCTTTGAACAAAGAGACAACTATATATTTTCCCCATAATTCTTTGTCTTTGTCCTATTTGTTGTTGCTCTGTCTCTCATGGCATAAAGATGACCTTGCTTCAGTGAGATGAAGATAGCCCCCCACTTCTCAGCAAACCAAGCAAACCAAGTCTTAACCACTAGCTGTCAATGCAGCGTAGTTCAGGAGAGCATTTGACTTGGAGCATGGAGAAGCGGGAACTGGGAAACAAACCCTCACTGACAGCAAGGAACAGAAAAGAGCAGAAGGACCAGATTTGCTGCTTCTTTGCCGCCCCTGCACCTCAACAAGGCTAGACACGCATATCAGAAGCTGTTGGATTATAAACTGAGGCAGATACCTCCTTCTGCATCACTCCACTTGATAAAACCAATAATGAGCAGCACTTTAAGGACTGTGCAAGGCCAATCATTAATCACATCCGGAGATGAGTGAAAATCCAGGCCATATTATGAAAGGCAATGTAAAACATTCCCTGTGAGAAAATACAGCTTAGCAAACTGGCACTCTGCTCTTCTCAAAATCTCAAGTGGTATTCAGGGGCAACCTTATTAGAGGATGCTGCAGTACTTCCACTGTTAAGCAGTCACAAGCACAGCACACTCAGCTCCTGAAGTTCATGGTATTAAAATAATAAATTAAAACCACTTGTCTCTCTGCAGAAGTGCCTGCAGCACAGTCTGGGACAAGCAGCAGGAGGCAATGACAGTGCAAGAAAAGGGGATAAACAGCGGGAAGGAAATGTCGAGCCTATCAAAGGATGCTCCAGAACAAACAAAGCTATTCTTGTCATGAATTCAAGGGCCATAGTGTGACATCATGATGAGCCTTCTACAACAGCTTCACCCTGTGAAGTGTCTGCCTGACCCCTTCCCCACAGCGTACAAGACTCTATGGTGGACTTCTGTGAACCTTTTAACGGTTTCATTTCATGAGGAAAAGAAAATATACTTGTTTCAGCACACAAGACACAAATTTAGAGCTCAATCCCACTTTAAATTCTACCTCATTACACATTCTGAACTACATTAAGCAAATCAACACAGCTCTAAAGCTCACAGCACAGCATTCTGACTGTAGCATGGTGATTTTCAACAGTGCTCCAGCTGTTTGACTGAATAATGTTTGAAATCCCTGAGTATACTAGTTAGCACAGCAGTTCTCAAATATCCACTACTTGGACTTCAATCAGGTGCTATATAGGGAGACGTACAATCTAAGAACGCGCTCTAACTACACTGCCTAAAATTACCAAAGCACACTGGCCCTGAAATTCCAATGCAGGTACCTAATGTTGTGTTTCAAAACCTATGTTTTATTCTATTCAGTATAAATATAATTTCTGAACACCTTCAAAGAAGAGAAACAAAGTTAATAATCTCCAAAAATAGCTGACAAATCTTTCACAAGCTCCCCACCATAATGTACCACTATGTTTACATAGGGCTTTTAGAAAGCAAGCAGAAACATTATATACATTGCCATACATCATATTATTTATAGTATTTTTAGGAAAGGGGCAAGGTCGATAGTGCTCCAATGGCCTCACAAGCGTTTATTTTGTAAGCTCACATCTAGCCTCTAAGCAGTGCCATGTTCTACATTGATTAGCTTTACATTATTTGGGCCTTTAAATATGTATCCCACTGAAGCAAACAGATGGAGGAACTACTGGTAGGTACTTCCTCCAGAAGAAATCAGGAGGCTCATTTTACCTACCCAATTTTGAAAATCTTATTTCTGAATTTGGCTGGGGGGATACCACAGTTTAAACTGTGGAATTGCCGAATAAATCTGCTCAGCCTTGAATACTTTGAGCAGGCTAAGCCAGTTGGTTATTTTCGTAATGAATGTAATGACGACAAGGATCCAGATACAACATCACTGTGTATTTCATAGGCACAACATCCTGTATAACCAACTGATTTGTACACATGTATCAGACATTTCTTTGGAAGAAGTGGGCTTCTTTACCTCCAGCTGAAGCCTCTGGTGTGAGAGGGCTGTGGGTCACCAGAAAACTGTGAACAAACATCCCAGACCTTCAAATCCAACCAGACATAACCAAAGAGAAAAAACAAACAAACAAACAAAAACCCAAAACAAAACAAAAACACACACAAAAAAACCAACCAGACAGGCAACTCCTGGAAACTAAGAACATCTGGTAGCCCTAACATTATACAACATCTATCAATAGCAACTATCTTAGAATGTAAACAACAATGCCTGTAATTCCACAGGGATAAATTCATAGAATGATGTTAAGGGGTTGGAATGGACCTTAAAAATTATCTAGTCCCAATCCCCCTGCCATGGGCAGGGGCACCTCCCACTAGACCATGTTGCTCAAGGCCTTATCCAACCTGGCTTTGAACACTGCCAGGGCTGGGGCATCCACAACCTTCCTGGGTAATCTGGTGCAATGTGTCACCACCCTCATAGCAAAGAATTTATTCCTGAAATCCAACCAAAATTTCCCCTCTTTCAATCTGTACCCATTACTGCCTGTCCTATCACTACAGTTCCTAACAAAGAGTCACACTTCAGCTTCCCTGTAGGCCCCATTCAGATACTGGAAAGTTGTTATGAGGTCACCATACAAACTTCTCTTCTCCAGGCTGAACAGCCCCAACTTTATCAGCCTGTCTTCATAAGTGAGGTTATCCAGTTCTCTTATCAACTTTGTAGCTTTACATTCTTAAGGAACCTTTTTGTCTTGCCTTATTACATACTTAGCAAGCACTTATTCCTCATTTCAAACAAGAGGACATCACATTGCAATGAATCAAAATTAACCCATTAAAATCTCACCTCCATATTCATTCCCTCTTTCCATCCAAAGCAACAGTGCATCTCAAAATACACATGCACGCAGTATCAAATATACATTTCTGGCAGGAATACATTGAGTACAGCTCTGTTACTGGCTTTGAACATATCCTGAAGAAGTTTTTAAGAATCAGAGAAAAATATGATTTAAAAAACATACTGGGATGAGTTTAAACATGCTCTTAAACTGCCAGCTATAAAAATGTATTGAATTGTTAAAAGTGTACATCCTGTTAAACTCTGCCTTTCCTACAGATCTTACTAGTAAATAACAACATACACCTCACTGTGGCGGCTGGTCTGTGTGCCAGAACAGAGCAGAAAAGAGTAGTGTAAGTTAGAATTCAGCTGCTATGCCCAAATGATTTTTAAGCAGCTTTAAAATCATGTTATAGAAAGATAAAAATATTTACTATTTATAATGTTATCACTGAATAACAAATTGGACCCTACTGAATTAGACACTGCAAACACATAGTGAAGAAGAGGTGCCTATTCCAAACAGCATACGAGCCACTTAGACAGTCAGTGCTTGTTTCGTGTGCTCCATGCTTCAGACAGGTAAGGATGTTAATTATATATATTAATAAGGATCACCTCTCAGGTCTCAAAAATAGTACCAAAAGCAGAGCACTGGAGGACAGCTTGGGAAAACCAAAGAAAACCCCCAAAGCGTTGCTGTGCGGAAGAGGCAAGCGGGGCACACAGGTGTCTCCGGGACAGAGCACACAGGCAGGGCCAGGGAGCCAAGGGCACGTGGAGAAAGCCAGGCCAGCAGGCAAACAGGAGATAAGACAGGATTCACCGGCCCGCTCTGCCCCGCCGAGCCGAGAGAAACGGCGGCGAGCAAGCGGGAGGGAACGATTGAACTCGGAGGGGCTGGGGGGCTTTAAACACAAATCTTTAACTCCAGCGGGGGTTGGGGGCTTTAAACACAAATCTCTGATTCCAACACGGTAACAAATTGCTGTATTGAAAAGAAAGCAGCCTAAGCAGGGCAGGGCAGGGCAGAGACACCACGGTGCTTGCACACCGAGGGGGCGGCAGAGGCGGTACCCGGCGGGAGCCGGGGCGGGGGGCAGAGGCAGGACGGGAGGCAGAGCCGGAGCAGGAGGCACAGCCCGAGTGAGAAGCACAAGCCCAGGCAGGAGGCAGCGGCGGGAAAGAAGCACGGGATGGGTGGGAGGCACAGCGCAGCCCCCACCCCGCCCAGCCCCGGTAGCACCGCCCGCCACCGGGGCCGCCCCGCCCCTCGCTCGCCCCCCGGTGCTGGCGGGGGCGGGAGGTACCGTACCGGCGGGCAGGAGGCATTCCAGCGGCGTGAACGCGTGCTCCATGGCCCCGGGGCGCGGGAAGGCACACAGTAAAGGCACGGAGAGCGAGGCGGGGCCGGGCTGGGGCGCACGGGGAGTGGCGGTGCCCCGTCCCGGTGTCCCCGAGGTGCGCCTGAAGCCACGCGGCTGCGCCCGCCCTTGCAGGCGGTAGGCGGCGTGCCGGGGGACGTGGCGGCGGCGCTGCCCGGGTACCTGCGGCCGCGCGTCCTCCTACATCCCCTGGCAGCGGGATCGGGATTGGGATGGTGCGTGTGACCGGGAAGGGGGGGGGGGGTGTGGAAAGGCAAGCCGAGAGAATCGATCGTCGCCGCGATCCGTTACTCGGCGGTGGATTCAGCGGCGGTTGCTGAGGAAGGCGCTGAACCCCGCCCCTCGGTGATTGGCAGCGGCGGCGGCCTATGGGAGCCTCCGCTGAGAGGGGCGGGGTTAGCGCCTGTGCGCGCGCGGAGCGGGGGAGAGGGAAATAGAAAGGGAGCGAAGGAGTGAGAGGGAGAATAAAGGGGAGGGCAGGAGCGGTGGGAGAGAGGGAGAACCCGCCCTCCCTGGGCACCGGACTGGTGCCGACCTCAGTAAAGCCGCGCTTGAGGAGGCCGTGAGGAGCAGCTACACGGCGGACACCCGTGGTGCTCTGCTGACTGTTCACTCGGAATAAAAGCCCTCCCAACAGCTCTTTGCCCCTGGAAACTGAATGAAAACAAGGACTGTGCCCTGACTCGTCAGCCCCTCGTGTGCAGCCCGTGTGCGGCCGCCATCCCACGGCGCCGGCTGTGCTCGGGATGCGGGAAAAGCCGTGCCGGGTGTCAGCCTGGCTTGCTGTGCCTTTGCTGTCCCCGCGGGTGGGGGCTCCGCCACCTGCCTCCGCACCGCGCTGGTGCCGCCTCTGTGCCCTTGTCTCCGAGGCCTCGCAGAGTAATGCGGCATTTGTAGGTGCAGCTTAAGTTTCAATTAAAGTTATTTAGGTGTTATCACAAAACTTGTTAAGTACGTAGTTTCTGCTAACTTACGCACTCTTAACCGCGACGTTAATCACCTTTACGAAAAAAATGGACAGCACCTGCTAAATTTAAGTTTGCTCTGGAAGCGCGGGGGTCAAGTTTTGATCCCCCAAGGCGTGTCTGTAATGTGTCTCCACCTCTTGGGCCAGCCTTTTTCCCTGTAGGTACCCCTGTCCCATCCATCAGAGACAGGGGCGGCCATCTCCTCGTACCAAGCGTTCCCAGCGGCGCTCCCCTCGCCTGAATGCACGGAGCTGTCCCTGGACCGCCGCTTTCCCAGGCGCTCCGAGGGAGCGGAGCGGGGCCCCGCAGCAGAGGGCGGCAGAGGAGCGCCTCTCCCTCCCTCCTTTACTCTCTCCCGTTGTCTCCCCTTGCCGTCCCTCCCTCCGCTGTCCCGGCAGCAGGCACCGAGCGGCCGAGAGGGTCCGCCGAGCCCCGCACGGAGCCGCCGCGTCGCCTTCTCGATCGTGCCCTGCACCCAGACATCCTGGGGCCGGACTGGGCGAGAGGCGAGGTCTCGTTCTAGGGTCGTTTGGATAAAGACAGAGCGAGTTGCGTCAGTGGTCGGGCTCGATGACCTCCGGAGTCTTTCCCAGCCTAATGCTTCTATGATTCTCTGTCAGGGTTTCCCGTCAAACGGGAGGGAAGTGGGACCAACACGTCAGCTACTCAGTCCATGCTGTTAGTCTGAGATTCACACTCAGGTCAACATGATTTAAGTGACTTCAGTGTTGGGTGAGGCTGGACCACATGTTTAGGACAAGGCGAATGGCTTCAAACTGCAAGAGGGCAGGTTTAGATTGGATATTAGGAAGAAATTCTCTACTGTGGGGTGGTGACGCTCTGAAACAGGTTGCCCAGAGAAGCTGTAGATGCCTCATCCCTGGGATGAGGCCAGGTTGGATGGGACTCTGAGCAACCTGGTCTAGTGGAAGGTGTCCCTGCCCATAGCATGGGGGTTGAAATGATCTAAATGACCTTTAAGGTCCCTTCTAATCCAAACCATTCCATGATTCTATGATTACCCCAATGACTGGAGGTGCTCCTTTGATTTGGATGCTTCAAGCACTAAACCTTTGCTTTGGACCTTTCACATAAGCTACCCTGCCACCTATAAGAGATTACAGTTTTAGGCCACAAAGACTGATAGAAATTCAGGAGCGTTGGAAGCATTTGTACTTGCCAATGAGAGAAACGAGATTATTGGGGAACAAGGAAAAGATATTGAAGACATCGAAAGATTACTGTTGTTTACACTATAGAAATAGAAAATGCTTTTTTTCACTTTTGTGTCATTTAAAAGTTTTCTGCTCTCTCCATGGAGAATGTGAATTTCAAAGGCTTTTAGGAGCCTGGTATCATCTCAGCATCTCATTCTTCAAGCAGGTTAAGAACAGCCAGCATTAGGAAGAAGCAGCTTGCTGTCCCTCCCAAGAAAGGAGACCATGTGGGAACAGCCATGCAATTGGCCTGTGGTCTCCTACTCTTAATTATCTATTTTTCTACTCTGTCTCCCCATTCCTCTTCTTTTCAATTTTGACAAGCACTTTCCTATTGCCTGGTAAAATTATCAGACCTTCTCCGGGATAGCTTATTTTTCTTCTTCAGTATCTGTCAGTGTCTCTGTAATTATTTTTTTAATTTGTGCTTGAGGAGTACCATCTGGTACAAATAGTTGCTGATAAACAGCTTCTTATGCATGAGAATAGCCACACTTGCTCAGAGGGAAGGTCCATCTCATTCAGGTACCAGTTCCCAGTAGTGTTCAGTTACTAGTGTTCTTCCTCCTGTTTTCCATTTCTCCATTCTCTTCATATCCACAAGGTGCTTTTCCCATCTCTGTCACATCTGGGCTTCCAGGCAATCCTTTGCCAGCCACTGCTGCAAAAAAGCAATTGTACCTCTCTCTGCTAATCACACTAATGCATGATTCATCACAACAGTAGCATTGCAAAGAGAAATCAGTTTTGAGAGAACAGGCTGATACTGGTATTCTTTAAATCCTTTCAAGATGTGCAAGAGTCTGCAAGGTAAGGCAAACTACCAGCCCACTGTAAAACTAGAAAAGAGGAAAACAAGTCAGATGTGCTTTCTATCCCTGAACTCTGGCTTGCTTTCACTGGTCTTTCCTTCAGATACAAACCTCTCATCCACAGTATAAAGCTCTTTTTAAGAGTCAACTCCACAGGAATAGTTTCAGTCAATGCTAAAGTGCACTGATCTCTAAGGCAGGACCTGACAACTATTTAATACTGTTTATCAGAGCCTAACAAAGGTATCTAGTAGAGGAAGTTTCAGAGAGCGAAATGAATAACTCTGCACAGACTGGCATGTTCTCTTATGGATAGTCCCTTAAGGACAATGAGCAGTCAGCAGGCTGATTTACTTTTTCGAAAAATAAGCACTTTCACCTACTTTTTGCACTTTACATCTGTGCTAGGACATCCATTGAAATTTCCTGTGAAGGGCTACCATTTAATGAACTAGTGTTTTTTTCTTGTCACACATGGGAAATTCCTCAAAAAATATTACACCTGTTTTTCCAGGTAATGTATGAGATTCAGCAATATATTTTTTCCTTTAGCTGGATCTCAGACCAAACCTTCTCCCCTGTTCTTTTCTTCTGGTTGTATATGCCTACATTACTTTGCAAGATTTGCAGATGAACACAGAGAGAGGCTATGCAGGAAAGACATCCTCGGAGCACTGATACTGTACTTTTATTACTACTGTCTCCTCTGATTAGTTAAAAGGAGGGCAGGTGACCTCAACCCTAAGTGAGAGAGTAAACAGGCAAGCAAATGTAGTTCCTGAACCAGTCATGCCTCTCACCTGAGATATTATCCCTTAAAGTTTTTACAGACTTGATGACTGCTCTGCATAAAGAGAAACCACAATGTATGTGTATTATTATATACATTTATACATGTAAAAAATCCTTCTTAGCAGACTCCATATAGCTTCCTCTTCTTTAGGAAAACTATTCAGAGGAGCAGTCAATTGGGTAGCTTCTGTGGAGAACAGTTATGACTAGCACTGCACTTCAAGACCATTAAAACTGATCAGATGGGAAGAGTTGAAGGGTGATTAGGAGGACACCAGCTTTTACTTACTCATAACATCTCCCAGGACTCAACAAGGAAAGAGGAGGAAAGTCAAAATGAATTGCAAGGGGATTTATACAAGAGGGCTAAAGCCTGCAGCGTTTGCTTTGCTTCTTTAAGATGATCAGTCTCTGCATATGTGGATATGCTGCTGAGGCTAATTTATTGCAGCATTAGTTGCTTTCAGAATTTTTTTCCTTCTTTCAAATAGGCCAATCTAGTTGAGACTGAAAGGTTTAAAGGTATTTAAGGATTTTTGTCCAACAAAAAGATAAGGCCTGTCTCTAGCATTCATGACATAATGTCTCTTTCCCAGATGAAAGTCAAATAGGTCTGGTAATGCCAGACTTCATAATTTAATGCTTTATTTTTTTCCCTTCCCTTCTTCATTGTTCACCAAAACAGGAATCATATCTCTGTGCTTGAGTTGGAAGTACTTTTTGTTCTGTTCAAAAGCTATGGCAGATTTCAGTAATTGGCAACATGTATCTGAACCTTTTGATTGGAAAGCATGTAGACTCAAAACTACTGAAATACCTTCAGAGGTCCCTATTGGTGATGTCTGAAACAAGCTGCTTGTAAAGCAGGGGGCATTTGTTCTTCCAGCTACTCCAATTTTATTGCTAAAATAGAACAGTCTGTACAAGGCTGGCATTCAGGATTCAAGCAACATGTAAATGTCAAAAATATTTTCTCCTTCTCTCCACAGCTTATCTTTATACTAAAATGAATCCAGAGTTAAAACTAGCGTGCTGGGATGGTTCATTCTGTTATCTATCCCAGTATTTATGCAGAATAATAAGTTTGAGAATGTTTAGCTAGCTCAGCTGTCTGATTGTCTGTACATCCCTAAGTGCTTTATAATTCAAAAAACACAGGCATCAGTAGATAAATGGGATGCTTTATTATAGACATTATATCCTTGCAATTCTCCTGTGCCAACAATTTAAGTCCTCACAACCTCCTCAGAACTCAAAACACCAATTTAAAAGTTACAGTCACTGAGGGAAAAAAAAAAAAAAAAACCACAAAAAAGAAGACCTGCAAACACAGGCGGACAGAATCTAACACACACCCCCTGCTTCAAGTCCAGGTCCTGTAACCATTAATAGATCCAACTTCACATTTGTTTCAAGGCCTGAAGAGATAATGAAACTGCAAAAATATATGATGTTAAGTGCAATCTGTTTCTGTAGTGGAGTAGAGCAGGCCAGAGATAAAACTTATGAATTTTATTAAGTCACACAGTAAAGCAGAAGAAAATAGTGGAATAATAATCCTGTGGCTCACCAGGCAGGGCGCTGCGTTCGGAATACCTGAGTTTTAATCCACCCTCTACCACTGGCCTGCGTAGACAGAATCAAACCCCATGGATGCATAGTCTCAAGTGTATATAATTTCTTAGCAATTAAGTTACCTTTGAGAGATCTAGTTTAGAGCATTCTATGCCTTTGTTGCCTCATCTGTATAATGGCATCAGTGAGATATATCTATACTTTTAAATGAAACTGAGATCAGCAGCCAAATACAAATGAATCTGTGTTACTAATGAATAGCCATACAGCAGGTGAAAATCGGCAAGGCAGCTGGGTTTGATGGAATTCCACCTGAAGTCTGGAAACATGGGGGCCTTGCACTATGTGCTAAATTTCATGAGTTTGTACTGCACTGTTGGGAACTAGGTGAACTACCATCAGATCTCCATGATACAGTCATCATCACCTTATGTAAGAAGAAAGGATTTAAATCAGACTGTTCAAATTACCGTGGTATCACTCTGCTCTCCATTGCTGGCAAAATCCTGGCAAGAATACTCTTGAACAGACTAATATCTGCTATAGCAGAAGGAATTCTACCTGAAAGCCAATGTGGTTTCAGAGCCAACAGGAGTACCACAGACATGGTGTTCTCAGACAACTGCAAGAGAAATTTAGGGAACAGAACAAAGGTCTTTATGTAACCTTTGTTGACCTCACCAAGGCTTTTGATACTGTGAGCAGAAAAGGTCTATGGCAGATTTTGGAACACGTAGGTTGTCCCCCCAAGTTCCTTAAAATGATTATCTCACTCCATGAGGATCAGCACAGCCAAGTCAGATATGGCAATGCACTTTCTGAGCCCTTTCTAATAAAGAATGGCGTGAAACAAGGCTGCGTTCTCGCTCCTACCCTATTCACAGTCTTTTTCAGCATGATGTTCCAAAGGGCCACGGCAGATCTCGATGATCAGGACGGTATCTACATTCGATACCGTACTGATGGAAGCCTATTCAACCTAAGACGACTGAAGGCCCACACCAAGACCTTAAACCATCTTGTCCGGGAGCTGCTTTATGCTGATGACGCCGCCCTTGTCGCCCACACAGAAGCAGCTCTGCAGCGTTTAACATCCTGCTTTGCAGACGCTGCTGAGCTCTTTGGGCTGGAAGTCAGCTTAAAGAAGACAGAAGTTCTTTATCAACCAGCACCTCAGGAAGTCTTCCATCATCCCCATATCACCATTGGCCAATCAGAGCTCAAATCAGTCCAACAGTTTAATTACCTAGGTAGCCTCATCTCCTTGGATGGTAAGATTGACGGGGAGATAGAGAACAGGTTAGCAAAGGCATACAGTGCCTTCGGAAAGCTTCATAAAAGACTTTGGCAAACTAAACACTTGAAGAAAAGTACAAAGATCAGTGTTTACAGAGCCATAGTGCTGTCTACTCTCTTATATGGATCTGAATCATGGGTCATCTACCGCCACCACCTGCAACTCCTAGAACGCTTCCATCAACGCTGCCTCCGTACAATCCTAAACATCCACTGGTCAGATTATGTGACCAATACATCTGTTCTAGAACAAGCAGCAGTCACAAGCATTGAGGCCATGTTGCTGAGAACACAGCTGTGTTGGGCAGGGCACGTCTCAAGGATGAAGGACCACCGCCTCCCTAAGATCTTGCTTTATGGTGAACTTGCCACCGGCTGCCGCATGAGAGGAGTCCTGAAGAGAAGATACAAGGACTCCCCTTGAAACAACATCTCAGCCTTGGCCATATTGATCAACATAACTGTTCTACTCTGGCCTCCAGTCGGGAGGTCTGGAGACACGCCATCTATAACGCTGCTGATGCCTTTGAGAAAGCACACAGGATCACTCTTGAGGAGAAAAGACAATGCAGAAAGATTCGTGCCTTGCAGAATATACCATCTAAGGAGTCTTTCTGCTGTGCCTTTTGCAACCGGACGTGTCTGTCTCGTATTGGCCTTTTTAGCCACCAGCGCGCTTGCAACAAACGTGGATAGAGCCCTTCCCAAATCTTCGTTCCCGAAGCCTAGCCATGACTAATGAATAGACAGATGGCATTTGTTTATGAATCAATTCTATATAAATTGAGAAGAAGATTTATTATGATCATCAACAATATTGTGTCATGAAGATGGATGAAAAATAAACTTTGGAAAGAGGATGTGTATTGAAGTGATAACTTTTAGAAATAAGGCATTTGCATCAAATCAGGTGCGATCAAGACACTATGGATGTCAGTAAACAGAGATTGTGCAGGCTAATACCTGTGACTGTATTCTTGACTTCATGAAGTAAGGAGACTGCAGATTACTGAGATGATAGGCAAAATGTTTGACTAACCTGGCTGGGAATTTCTGAGAGGCCTTCTCTGTGGCGACCTGGCAGCACAAGAAGAGGGAATAAGTAGGAAAAAGTAGGAATAATCCAGTGATTTGCTGCACTCTCTTCTGCCTGAAAGAATTGTCTTTCTTTGACTGACATGTACAGGAACTCTCATTGTTTTCTCAGTGTGGGACAACCAATGTGGAGAATCACTCTGCAGTTTCCTCTCAGGACCTTGTCTCTGGTACAATCTAATTTCTCATGTCGATGCATTTCACAGCACTAAAAAAGGCACGTGTTTTTGGTTCTTCGTGTCTTTACCCTGAGTCTTGTTAACTGTGCTACTCCTACAAGCATAGCTCTCTCAGTAGGCAGTCTAAGGAGGCAGCATTTGGAAGTGAATGACTGGATGGCATTTGCCCTCACAGGTGTGAGATGTGATGAATACTGTCCTGTGTCTCTGGCCTTGTCCATGTGCCAGTGCATTCAGAGTGAGAGAAAACAGGTTGCAGTAGCTTCACACTGTGGTCTATCAGGTTCTCATCCCTGTTCCACGGGAATGAAGCAGTCTTGTAAAACTGCCAAGGGCAACATTTACCTGCAGTCATTTGAGCATGCAACACAGTTGGCATGTTGCTAGGTCTGTGGAGATCAGAAGGTGAATAATGGCTCAGGATAAGAACAAGGCTAGCTTCTGCTAACAAGTCATTAGTGTCACTTCTGCCCTGCCTGGGCTGTTTGGCCAAGGACCGTAAGGTGGTGTCCATGGTGATGACTGCCAGGGTGATGAAAAGTGGGGCCGTCGATAACTGACATTTACAGCTGTATTGACCTCTTCAAGCCACTGTTTTAACTCATCAAAGTAAGAGAAGAGATGTTGAGTCCTGCAAGGACCTATATCTGTCAGGGACAGTGTCATTGTGAGGGGGAGCCACTTAGAGGGATCTCTGGAATGGAAATGATGGGAAGCACCCAGCTGCTTCAGTGTCTTTGTTAGATTCCATAAAAGTGGCAGTACAGTCTGATGAGCTGTTTAAAAGGCAGCAATAGAGAAAAGATAATGGCTGCTATTCTGAACAAAGCTGCCCAAGCTTGCCCTTAACTCAAAGACTAAATCTGTTACCACTTCCTTGCTAATTCTGCCTTTGGGTCCCATGTGAAGGGAAAAGAACATCCTGCTGGGACAGAGGGCAACCCTCAGATATACCTTCTGGAGTTATGTGAGGAAAACAAGTTTCTCTCACTTGCACAACGTTTTTCAACTAATGCATGCAAAGACACTCCCTGTCTGGAGATGCCTGCCATTAATGCCTCTTTAATTGAGAGAAAGAAAAATTCCTGAGACGCCCTATGAGACAATGAAAGACCTATAGCACAAGAGCGTCACGCAAGGCAGAGTACATAAATTATTCACATGCATTAGGTGCTGCTACTTGTGGACATACATACAAATATGTACATAGATAAATATGTTGCATCTTCTCATAGTTTAGTTGCTCTAAGTTAGCTGCAGGCTGACATATGATAGAGTTCACATTTAAATCTTCAGAGTAAAACACCTTGAAAGCAAACCTATTAAGGTTAATAGAATGAACTTACAATGCCCATGGTTAAGAAGGAGAGGGGAGTGAGACACTCAGTAAATTGTTCACCAAATAGCCTGTCACCTCTAGGTCTGCAGCTGAAGGCCTGCCGATGGATCATTCTATTATCTTTAATAAGCTTAATTTTAAAGTGGTATGCACATCAAATGAAAAATATCAAATCCAGTTTTGTTACTCTGATCCTGGATCTGCATCAAATGTGTTAATAAAGAATATGTACAGCCTAAGAAGGTGCAAAGACATACATACAACACTCACCTAAAAATGTCTAAAATTTAAAAAAAAAAAAGTATTTCTGTTCCTTAAGCATGTTCATTCATAAAAATGTACAAAGTATTTTCTAGAAAATGCATTCAGAATTGAACAAACTCACCAAGTCAGTTTGGGGGTTTTATACCTACTTCATGAGAAAACAGATAGCTATTTCCTTAAGACTTAAGATCAGATTTTCCAAGTGCCTAAAATGCAGATTAGAATCCTAGGATATTTTTACTGCATTTGATTACATTAATCCTTGGGCATTTCATCACCTTAGAAAATTCATCTAAGTGTTTTAAGACAGTCTACCACATCCAGCTGGGCTGCTCATGCATTTGCTGAAACATGCAGCACATTTCTACTCCTGCAGAACCTCTACTTTTCCTTGCTTCCCCTCTAGGAAATTGTGTTGAGTATACTACAATATCAATCACATTTGCCTTGTGCCATTTCATAGAATCATAGAATGGTTTGGGTTGGAAGGGACCCCAAAAGTCATCTAATTCCACCCTCCCTAGCATTTCAGATGTTTTTATTCCATTGACCATTTCTTAAGTTGTTCCCTTCCCAACAGTGCGAAGCATGCCCTGGCTTCTACTGCAGGAATATTCTGAGTTTAATCAGGAACATTGCTAAGAGGTTTTTCACCATGATATCCAAATACTGACGAGGAAGATGTTTCAAATTGAGATTCAATATGTATAAGCCCAGTCATGGGAGTATAATCACTAAATATCACTAAAGCAACATTATTATTCACATACCAAGGCTCTGCCTATGAACCATGAAGGACAGAGAGAAGGTTGACAGCACAGCTGGAAAAAGGAAGAGATGGGTAAAGTAACAAGCACAGAGCTCAAGGGTGTTCTCTCCCTCTATGTAGCAGAAGTGGCAAGTGAGATAGAAGTCAGAAGGGAAAACCACCCTAACAGCAGGCTGTGGCAACTTGCACCTGCATAAGTATCTCAAGATAGCGTAATTCTGGTGAACTTAGTTGTAGGTTGATGTTAGCAGGTGTTCATTTGTAAACTGAAGTTTATCCCATTCAAAGCACTCCTCGTGCTTTGACATGTACTTTTGCCTGACTTGTACTGACTTGTTAATCTTATCTGTGAAATTTGTTTTGTAGACTGGGATAAATTCACAAACAGAACCAAGCTCTTAATTCAGTATATTTTGAAACACCAGATTGTACTGGCTTAATTATCATTGTGTCAAGCTACCTAGCAGTTTTTATTTAAACTAGTGCAAGTTTGTATTTAGCAATTCCTTTAGCTCAGTGCTACAAAGTATTTAAGCTTCAAAAAGGCTTAAAATTAATACTTAACCTGAACGTCACTGTGGATTAGGATCTCTATACTTTGGATGTTTCCTTTATTCTCATTTTCTCTCTCTTTAATATTTGTTTCTTCATGCCTTTCTTTTCCTCCTTGCTCCTTCCTGAGTTGTCTTTCCCTTCTGTTGAGTTCTACCCTTATTTTCCCATGGGCCCTCCTACCTGAAATAATGGAGCAGAGTAACTTTAGTAAAGCTGATTAATATTATTTCCTGCCTTGGCAAAAAGTGGAGAAGGGAATACTCTTGCAAATATTACCTACTTAAGATGCTAAGCCAAAGAAATCTGTGTTACACTTGAGGCTCTACACTGCAAATGGTGTATCCCAAGAAAAGTTAAAGTTCTTTGTGGGAAGGAAGAAATTGCTGAGTCTCAATGAAATTATTTACTGAAGATATTTATTCTGGGATATGACTCCTGGGTCAGTTTAATATAATTTTTATACAGGACACAATTAAAAAAGGTTCAATTCTTCTTTTTTGTCCCCTTGCATCCCATTTCCCTTATGTAGTTATAATCAGGCTTTTATCCCAGGTTTGTTATCCTAGGGCAGATGGAGCAATGACCTTAAAACTTCTTAAAGTTGAGGGGCTGTTAAAACATTCACAAATTGTTGCAGGATGCGAATTATGTTTTTGTTTTTCCCAGATGCATCATTAGAGAAACTTATTTCAAAATGTGGTAGATTTGCATACCCCAAGTAGACGAATTGGTTACACAAGAATATTTTATAAAGAAATGGAGAAGCCTGGTAGGCCAATTTTAATTAGAGTTGAATTTTACTTCAACAGTCATGCTCTGAGATTTAAGAACAAAGCAAAACAACAACACCCCCCCTCAGTTCTGTAGAAACTAGAAAGTAAAGATCTAGTACTGGGCTATTTACTCCATTCTCACTATGGAATATATTTTACCACACATACTATAGGACAAAATATTTATTTTGACCATGGCATGGCAGACGTGAGGAAGAAGTAAATATAATTAGTACAGTAAATAACACATACATTACCAAAAGGCAGAAAACACATGATAATAAGTCATTAAATTCTTTAATGCCTGTGGTAATTTAAAAGCATCCTGTATACTGGAATACAAGTTTGTCATCAGAGCATAATATGTTGCCTCAATATCAAATCAAATGAAGAGGACAAAATGAAAACACTTTAGAAAGTCTCTGTCATTATTTAGAAACCCTATTCATAGAATACAAGACCAAGAAACAAGTTCAGTGCTATTTCTTGATAGGATAAAATGATATTTTAGTCTGTTTTGCAGAGGAATGGATGCTTTTAAAAATTTCAGAAAGTAAATAATGAGGATCTATATGCATGAAATCACAGGGAAAGGTGAGAAAAAGAAAATTTGGTCATCCCTAGTAATTTCTGAATTTACAGCTCAGTTTTCATGTTGACAGAGAAACAGGTTTCTTCCAGTTTCATGAGAAAACCCATGATGACAGAAGGAAAATCTAGACTCGTGTTAAAGACACTGGAGAATCTTCCTGGAAAAGCTCACTTTCAAAGCTTTTCAGTATAGGAAAACAGATTTATTAAGTATATATAATCAGTCTCACACAAGTTGCATATACATGAGTATTTTAGCACCTGACTCAAGTATGGAGAATGAAGTTTGGGTTTGAAGGGCAGAGGCCTAGTAAATGAAAGCTTTGACAGGCAATAAAAAAGAATAGGGAAAGACCTATTTATCCTTGACATAGTTAATGTCTGACTTCTGCTAATTGAAGAGCAAGGCACTAAGCTTTGTTGTGCATCAGGTTGTTAGAATCAGAACGAAGTGCAAATCCAACTATGTTAATTCAGAAAAATATAGTGCAGCAAATTTACTGCTGGATTATTTTTTAGCATGAAAATCTTCTTATGAGCAAAAGTTAACACACTATCTGTTGAGCTAAGAATTCATTTTTACTCCAGTTATTGCTTTAGCAGTCCAATAGTCCACAATGGTCTCATTAATAAAGAAAAACTTAATTGATAGTGCAGTTACATTTTTTGTACAAAATGACCTAATACCAATCCTGTTCACGGTTTAGGTATACGTTTGAATCCTAAGCTTGACTGTTTCTGTCTCCTTTATTTCACGATGATGGTGGGGAGTCACATCATTAGCATTCTGAAGTTCTTGCTGGGAGGACATTAATGGTGGGATTTTCTTCCTCTTCAGTCTTAGGTCTTCTTGGGACTAATTTTGTTCATTTTCACATCCCAATCTCATTCTTCTTCATCAGATCCCAGCTGAGGTTTGAAAGTTGCACAGAACCTTCACTTAACCTCACTTAACAGGCCTGCTGTTGTGTACACAGGGACAACAGGATCTGTCAGTCCTTCACTGTCCCTGCGACTCACTAAGCAGAAGTCTATCAGCTTAGGCACCAGTCAGGTGCCTGCTGGCAAGCATTAAGCCATCTAGAAACAGCTTAGGCCAATGAAAACCTGGTTAAGTCCTGAGACTCTGTTCTGTCAGGTCTATGTAAAGTGTAGCCCTTTATTAGTGATTGCAAAAAAAATCATATTCCCTGTCCTAAAGTGACTCAAATAATTTTTACTCGGCTACAGTTTTTGCCATATATAATTGCTTAATGTATGAATCAGCCACTATGAAGATAAGACGGCTTTTAAAGAATGGCTGTTTGGAGCTTTTCCCCAAGGTGATATCACAATGGCTGTCATTCATATTATCTCTGCAATGCAGTGGGTGGGATGCTCAGGAAGTCTGTCTCTTGTTACAACTGACTTTGATTTTAAAAACAAAGAAAGTAGCTCATAATATGCTTTTTACTTTTTTCCTTTTCTTTTCTGTTGCAAACACAGCTCTCCTTCAGTAACTTCATCTGCAGCTCCTGTAGAGGGATGGACACAACAAATACAACAAACTAACTTGAAAAATGAACAATAGTAATGAGAAGTAAAGTGTAAGTTTAATGAAGTAGGAAATCTGGCTTCATTAGTTCCAGGATTCACAAGACTGTTTAATGTGTAGCACCTCAGGCTGGATAAAAGTTGCCCAGAGCCTTTCCTGGAATGGTCACACAAATTAAGATCCTCAGTATGATTGAAAATCCCCTTTCTCTGATGATATAAGGGATCTCAGAGGGCTGCAGTGTGTGAAATCCAGTAAGTAAAGAACTCTGTGAGAATAGGACATCGACTACTCTTGTACTGGATTACTATATAATAAATGTGATGCTTGTTTCACTAAGCTCTTTTGGTAGTTAAAAAGAAATCAAATCTCCAAATTAGTCCACCTCAACTGACAAAAATGTGTACAATAGCTGCCAATCCAATGGAACTGCAGCCTCTCACAAAAAGCTCAAATTTCAGTGTGCTCACTTCCAACCTTCCAGCTGACAGCACAGTATTACTTTTCCTTTTGGGTGCCTGATGGTGACAAGAAAATTCAGGATGTATGTAGAGCACGTATTAACAGTACCATCTAGCAGGAACTCTACTGGAGCTGCAGGATCAGGAAACATTTTTTTGCCTATCCAGTGGGAGTTTCAAGACCACTTCAGATAAGCGAACAGTCAGATTAGAAAGAGAGAAAATCAACTAGCCACAAAAAATTGAAATTGATTGAAGCATTTAGTATTCTTTCATGCTTTAACCACTACCTTAGACATGAGATGAGCAGGATATGATCAGTGGACAGATCTTTCAGTTTGTCCAGGAATGGGGGTATTTGAATCATATGGAGAAAAGGCTGGAAAGTACTGTTTAATCCTCCTGAGTACAGAAAAAGAGAATACGAGAGACAGAATATTACTGTTTGCATTTTAAAGATACATGCACCAGAAAGTCTGATATTTGTCTTCTGAAATGACAGCACTAGAACACCTCCTCCTCCTCCTCCACTCTCCATCCCATCCGTTTGCTTCTGATTTTTCCACAGTCAGAAGCTATACGGCTATCTAGGTCTGTAAAACACCATGCTCTTTCCCTCAGTTTGGCTTAGAGCCAACACTCTGACTATTTTGGACAAAGCCATTCATATCACCATTGCTCCTGACAGAACAAACGATAATCACTGCTCATTTGTCTCCTGCTACTGAAGCTATGCAAATTGGACCATGGCACCACTCAAGTGAAGACAAATTTTGCCAGTTCCCATTTATTATTCATTTTCATAGCAACTTCTCATCAGCAAGTGGTGTCCACACAGTGATGAAAAGTGGTCTTAAATTTGAAATTTTAATAATGTTTACTTAAAAATGCTAATGCCACTGCCAAAGATCGTTGGGAAGGTATTAATCCTCCTCCCAATATATTTTAAAACCTATTTCTATATTATGCAGATCATGAAACATATTTTAACCTCAGTGATTATTTAAAACAAGCTCAGTGTAGTCAACCCTAAATTTCCAACAACAACAAAAGAGAATTTGACCCCTTAATTAACCCTGCATTCAAGGTCTGATTCAGAAGAGGATCTGAGTGAAGCAATAACACTGAAGCCAACTACTAAGGGACTTATCTGGAGGCCCAGCTTATTGTCTGTAATCCAATTAATTGGTCATTTGTTAAGTGACTTGGAAAAAATTCTCAGAGCTTAAAAAAAAGCAAAAAAAAGAAGCATCTGTTAAAGGTTCTACACAGAAAAAACTTTTGGTATAACAATATATTTGTTATAAGTAAAGAACTTAGCATTTTTTTGCTTTGTCTCCATTAATCTTTTGTGTCTCATCTTCATGCTTAACTTTATTACATCACCTCTTCTGTCACAAACCACGAAACTCCCTTCTGCTCACCAAGGAGGACAATCAAATAAATATTTTCAGGAAGAGTTTTGTGTATGTATTTCCATGAGCCAGTCTCTTTTTTTTTCCTCTCATACAAACTTTGAACTTACTTATCTTTAAGAAATAAGCATCCTTCACGCTAATGAATGCTCTAGATGCAAAAGATTACAATACCTTGTAAAAAAACAATGAATCACATATAGGCTATTATATTTACCTTTAAAAGAAAGCCACATCTGATTTACTTTGCTACTTTATGCTAGATCAAAAAAAAAAAAAAATCCAAAGCAACAAACTGAAGAATTAAATATTATACAGGTATAAGTTAGTTTAACTGCATGTAGAATAGAGTTATTATATCTGAAGTCCCTGATCATGAGGAATAGTAATCTTTTATTTTACAAAAGGGACAGTAGAACTGCCTAAGAGCAATCAGAATCCCTCATGTATATATTATCACACCAAACAGCTTGTGCCTCAACAATATATTATCTCTACCATTTTCTGTAGTTCTCAGGCCTGATTTAGATTGAGGAGCTCCCTTGATGTCCTGCACCACTGTCATCACCTAAATCTCAAGTACGCATCAAGACAGTGTTAGTTCTATTGCAGAGCATAAATGGAGATAAGTGCAAATGGCAAATTATGGATTGCTAAATAAGCCATGCCTAAGTGGTCTCTAAAATTAAGACCTTCCCATACTTCAAAAATTAATCTATTTTAACTACTTCTATTGCTACAGTAAACTAAAAATCAAATTAATAAAATGCTACAACTTCAGAAAAAGGAAACACACTCTGATGGATTTAGCTGATATTAACAATCACAACACCAGAGCTTTTTTATCCATATATCTTACTTAAGGCCATATTTCTCCTCTAAAGCCACATGATAATTATAGGCAAAGTTTCTTAACTCTGTTCACAAAAAATTAAGACCAAACTACAACAAAATAACAGACCATACTTCCCCTCAAAAAGAAAAAGAAAAAAAAAAGAAAAAAAAATGAAAAAACAACCCACCAAAAAGGCAAAAACCCAACCAAAACCAAACCAAAGGATCCCAAGAATTTAAATAAGATTAATTAACATTTTGAAGATTCAAATTTGAAGGTGTTGCATTCTGTAAGGATTTGTTATGTTCTGACTTAGTCTATGGAGAAATAAGGCCTCTAATTATATTAGTCATGATGTGCAATACTGCATATACGTTAACATAATTTCCTTGAACTCTACCTTGTAAACCTACTTGAGATTTTAAATCTGGGCAACTTGTCATAAGATGCTATCAAAAGATTTATGCTTTAATACACTTCCAGATATTTTTCTTCTGAACTGTTCTCAATAACATTTTTGCAATATCTTTTCTGAGAGAAGTTATTTTATTCCAAGGTGGGAACAGGCACAGAGTGCCAGCACTAACATCACAGGCCAGCAGTCTGAAACAAGGCACTCTGAAGGTACACAGAGTTTGTGCAGGAAAGGGTATGAAGTTGCCTGATGAGAGGTCTCCACTATCGTTTTCATATAAATAAAGGAGACTGTGTAGAAAAACATGTGCTAGAAAAGACAGTTTTCCCTGGTTTTGCTAATGTCATGCATCAGTACAGAGATTTTTAAAAACCAAACAAACCATAAACCCAGGTGTCATGGTTTGAGATAGTCCCCAAATCCAATTCCCTAGCTCCATTCCCCCTCCCACATCTCAGCCTAATGTGAGATGGGTTTTTCCAGACAAAACACACCAGACTCAAAGTGGGGGAAATGACTGTACAATGACTGTACAAATAAATACCATATCACATTATACACATGATCACAACTATCTCTACCATGACATATAGTATTTACAGTGGATCAGATCTCTTCTCCCCTCCAAATAAAAGTCCAGGAGGGAAAGAAGGACAGATCCCTTCCAGTCCTTAAGCAGCAGCATCTTCTGAGGCAGCAGTCTGTCTGTCTTCTCCACATGCAGCAGCTGATAGCTGGCTTTCTGCCAGCACTCACGAGGGAGGTATTCAAGCCTCTCTCGGCCCCATCGCCTCCAACCGAGGGGTCTTCCGTGGGCTTCGTAACCCCAGACAAGGTCGTATCACCACGTCATATCACGAAGACACAGGGGGGTCTTCGTGACAGTCTGGTATCTCCAGGAGACTCAGCTCCTTGCAGGGCCTCTGCGCCCTGTCTCTCAGGCTGCCACCGTGGCAGCAGTGCGAGGGGGGGGGAAGCCAAGGTCAACTCCCCCCACATTCCTCTGGCCGTCCCGGTCCAGCTCCGGGACGTCTTTTGAGCTTCTTAGCTCCTCTCTCTCTCCGGTGCTGTATGTCCAAAACTGCTCTCCAAATTAGGAGTCCATATCCCTCTTCTCCAAGAGGGGTCTCAAGGGGGCTGGTACAGTCTTACCCCCAGAACTCTGTCTCTCAGGCTGCTGGCTCTCTTTCTCCTCGGCTCTCTTTCCAGGAGTCTTCTCTGGTGCTGCATGTTGCTTCTGCTGCTCCCCCGGTTCAGGTTCTTATCTCTGGCTCTCTGCCACCGTTTCTCTGGTCAGTCCCGGCTGCTGCTCTGTGCCCACGGAGAAAACATCTCCCGGCATAACTACAGGCACCTAGCCCAGCTTTATGCTGTTCCAGGTCCCCGCAGCCCCCAGCCAGGGGCTGGGAGGCCCCAGAGGGCCCGAGGGGCTCAGAACCCCTTCCTCGTGGCTCTACAACATGGCCACCTCTCCTCAACAACCAAACTACAACTCATCTCTTCCGGTGAGCTTGTGGAATGTTGACATTTTTGCAGGAGCACCCATTGGACAGAACTCCGAAACTTCCAGGGGTTTCCACCCCTTGGGGTCTACCACTTTCCTTAGCCTCTGGGGAAAACAAGATCCAAACCACTACACCAGGGCATGTTATGAGTGAGAGACACCTTTATAGTGAGCGAGTAGCAGCTATACTCATCAGTATTGTCTCCCTACCTTTGAAATTTGTTCTTTGTTCTTCACAGCACAGACAAGAGAGCTCATGAAATCTTCGCCAAGCTACAAAAGCTTGCCAGTTAAAGCCCACATGGAAATATTACGAAGAGAGGAACAGTTATAATAATGACAGATGGACTGTACATAACAGATAGCAATTTACTTCTTCAAGGGTAATTACAAAAGTTGTTGGAAAATAATCAGGCCCTTATTCAGCCAACCAGGAAGACAGAAGGCAGCTGTACAAATACCAATGTTCATTATGAAGTGCAGCCAAAAATGAGAGCTGAGGCTGAACTGCGCATCCTGGAAAAAGTTGTCTAGATGCATCATTGCTACCTCATGGGACTACTCGAAGGTGGTCACACAAGTATTTTGAAAAGGATATTCAGAGAGTAATTACAGTGGTTATTGATGTAGATGTACCAAGGGCCGTTACGGGGGTTTGTCTGGGGCCCTGTGAGTACTTTGTAGAAGTACCAAGAATGATGAAATAGAGAATATGTTTCTTACATTTTCTGATGGTCTCAAGGTGGATGTAACAGCGAGCACACAACAAGACTGGGACCAGAATTAGAAAAAACAAAGGCAATTACATGACAAGAAGTACAAGATATAGTTTTTCAGGAATGGTCAAGTTTCACTCATAAGACAGCAACCTATATGCTTAATCACGGGCAAAAATGGGTATTAGAGTAGATTTTACAGATGCAAATCAATAGTGATCTCCTATTACAAATAAGAAGACATGCAAATGAGTGTGCTGCCTGTCATATGTCGTATTTTCACATCAGTCAGAAACTGAGATAGATGCTCTCTACTGGAGTTTTCTGGGTAGTTTTGGGCATGCTAATTAATAAAGATGGAAAACAGCTGAGTGTAAGAGAAGCCTAGGAAATATATCTGAATAAGTGAGGGTTGTAAAGACTGGAGAAAAGAATGCTTAGAGTTAACACCATAACTGTTCAAATATGTCCTATATGAATAGGACATGAATGGGTTTAAATTACTGCAAGTAAGATTTGTAGTAGCTACTAGGAGAACAAATAATGATGGTTAAACAGTATAATATAGTGCCAGGCAAGACTGGAGCTCCTTCACCAGTGGTAGTTTTTAAGAACAGGTTGTCTCCCTGGAAATGGTTTGTGCACAACTAATACAGCCTTGGGAGGTGACAGATTTTATTTTTCTTGAATTTATCCTTCTTACGTGCACACACATACCATGCATCCTATGCATATTCATGTTTGAAAAACAAATTAACTTGATCAAATTTGATTAAATTAGTCTAATCATTTTACAATTCTCTTCTGCTCTTTCAAATCTTCCCCTACCACTACTCACTTTCCATATTTTTTGGAATCTGTTTTGTCTCCTTTATTCCCTACTCCCCTTTTTCTTCCTTAAAAAGGGTCATTTTTTCCTCTGAAAATGTCAGCTACCAGGAAAATGCACAAAAAGTCAGAGACCGATAATTTGTGACATGGAAGAATGAAGGGCAGGAGCATAGGATTTATTTGTCCCATGTGTTCTATCCTTCAAGTCACATTTTTTTCATGTTCAGTAATGTTTTTAAAAATTATTTCCAACTGTGAATTCCTCTCCTATCTTGTTCTTTAACAGTCAGAATAACTTGTCACTTCATGACAAGTCTGATCAGAGACTGCTGCACCCCCACCTTGCAGCTCTCTTGCCAAACTAAAGCCTGTCCATTGCTCCACATCTCTGCTCCTCTGCTGTAGCTTTGATCATCTTAGACTCCTACTACAGTCAGGAGAAGTACAGAGGCATTTCCAGAGGACAAGTAAGTCTAGCTGTGGCTCAGATCTGCCCTCTGGAAATCCCTCTCTCCCCTGACTACAGTGCAAGCCTATGGCTTAAATTGTGAACTTGCCTCTGGAAAGGACCATACCCTGAAGAAAAATAAGTTGAATTGCCCTCAGAAACATCCTTTCTTTCAAGACAGAAAGTTTTCCACTAGGGCAGGGACATCCTCTTGTCACTTAGTTGGCACATGCTAGATTCTACAGGGAGAAAGAGGACATTTTGACTTTTAGAGAATGTCTAGCCTTATATACAGAGCTCCTACAAATAACCAAATAACTGAAAAGAGTATAGCACCCTAATGAAGGCCTTCTAATCTGAGATTTGTCCTCATAGGTGACAAGGCCTTGATGTGGGAACTGGAGAGCTGCTGACAGACAGCATTGCCTGGAAAATAGCAGAAGCTAAATGGGGCTACTAGTCTTTGGAGCATGGAGCCCTGAAAAAAGCCTGCAGCAATTCAAAATGTTAAGTACCTTCTCAGTAGAGAGCAAGCACTTAATGAAATGGGACCATTTGATAGCCCAATAAACAGATAAATAAGACAGGCAGCTATAGATTACATAGGTTTTCAGTGACATGATTAATCATGAGAGCACAGCTCATCTGGATAAGGACATTACTAGAATCTCTTTGTTTATAGCCTTGTAATTTATAATGTCTGCATTATAAAACAGGATTTTCAACAACACATACTAACAGGATTTTTTCCTTTTTTTTTTTTTTTCCTGGCAGAGCTGTATCAAACCAAAAATTGCAAATGTCAATTATTTTTCTCTAGAAGAAGAAGAAGATCCTTTAATCATTCAGATTCTGTTTCCTTGATGGCTGAGTTGAATAGTTTAGCTTTTTGGATGAAAAAATATACATAGATTTAGAATTTCTCATTATGATACCATGCTTCTGAATGACACTTTTCATACCCAAACAATAAATAATCCTTGGGACCTTTCTTGCCCTCTATTAAAAGAAGAACTGAAAGCATATTCAGCAGGATACTTCCATTTCTCAGGAAACAACACATGCTCAATCAATCATTGGTATGAAAATTTTCTGAAAATTTCAGATCTACAGTTGCACTACCATTTGTGGTGACTGCAAAAGTAGTCATGGTAGTGGGTTTTTATAACTATCACCTCTGCTAGTCTTCATAGTAATTGCGGCAATAGACAAACAATAGCAACCAGAAATTTTTGATTGTTTTAAAACTCGTTACAGTGTCTACCATAAACAAAAGAGTATAAACACTAGTTAGAGTTGAGGTAGAAATTATTCAGTTTAAGAGGAGCTTTGAAGTTTTATTTAAAAATTCTCTTTGAAGTCACCTATAAAAATGAAATTTAATTTTTGAGTCATGAAGTTTTCATGTCATCAATGAAAATTAGGTTGGCACAAAAAGACTTACAAATTAAACTATCAATAATTTTGACAGCTAGAAAAATGTAAGCTGATCTTTCTTCAGAAGAAATCTAAACCACTCTAATTTCTCACCTTGTTTCA
This sequence comes from Manacus candei, assembly GCF_025592945.1. Classification (NCBI taxonomy): domain Eukaryota; kingdom Metazoa; phylum Chordata; class Aves; order Passeriformes; family Pipridae; genus Manacus; species Manacus candei. The sequence continues at coordinate 326,091 of NW_026138143.1, forward strand.
ACTATTGTTTCTCATTCGGTCATGAGTTTCCTTTTGAAAATGTTAGCCTCAATTCATCTCTTTTTCATGACAAATAACATAAATAAATAACGAGCCAAGTCCAAGTTCTAACCCCTGGCAATGTTTACATTTTATGTCCAGAAAAGAAAGCTCTCATGCCATTGAGTATGACAGGTGACATATTGTCTTTTCAAATATAACTGGTTTGCCAGCAGAGGAGATTCTTCCCTGCTTTCCTACACAGTTTTGTGCTTGCTGGATGTAAGTTGCTTCATGAACTGACAGCCTAGTAGCAGAGTTAATTTTTTAGGTTTTGTATTTCCCTCTATGTACAGCAGCTTTGTTCCACCTCTATATGCCCACAAAAATGGGCTTTCATCAGCACACCCCCAGCATCCCAAATTTTGAAACATGGAAATAAAAAAAAAACAACAAAAATACCCAAAAAACAGAAGAAAAGTCTCTTGCAACTGACATCACTACCCCCAAAATGTATCAAGGACCACCATGCACCTCAGACTAAGATTTATAAAGTGTTAATTATGAACTTCCCTCACTCTCCTAGTTGCTGGTGATCACATCAGAATGCCTCACTTCACATCCGGTGATGAAGTCCTGTTGCCCCAAAACTGCTGTGAATCCTTGGAAGGTTTTGCACTGGACTACATGTCACGTGGCATTTTGATACACATTGTTTTGGAAACAGAATCTATTGAAAAGATAGATAGCTAAGCATTTTATGCACCTGACACAGACAGAGAAACACACACACATATATACTAAAGAACAAAAAAAAGAAAAGTGAGCTGCTGATTTCATTTGAATGGAGACGGTTTTGTGCTCTCTGCTGACTCAAGAGCTAAAAATTCAGTGTTTACACACTGTTTTCAACACTCAGGTTCATGAGTAATTTTCTTGTTTTATGACCTGCATTCATTCATGTATTTTGCAACAGTCTTAATGTCAGTAATTACCTGGATCTTTGCATTTTGTAGCTGTCTTGTTCTTCCAGGGAACTGAAAAGAAGATGGAAATTATTAGAACTACTCATCTCTTACATTATCAATAGATCCTCTTCAGCTGTAGCATTCTCCAAATGTGCAAACACAGAATTCATGAATTGTGTATTGATATAAATTATTGAAATCACAAATTATTACAGTTGTACCATCCTCTGCTGCAATATTAATAAATGGTATTTGTGTGCTATAGCAAGTGCAATAAGAATGTGCGTTTCTCTGGCAAGTTCTCTGCTAACTCTGAAATCTAGGTGAGGTAAATAAACCATTCTTCCCTTTCCTATCTACATTTCTGTTTTTACTCTTTCCAAATTCTAGTTGAAGTGCATCATACCTGAGCACAACAGCTCTAAGGGAAATTCAGAAATGTGACTTCAGGTCACTTCTACTTGAAGTGCTGCCCAGGTTGTGCTTCGTTGTCTTTCATATACTCTCAGTAGTCACCGATCTCTGCCTGCCTTTTTCATTAAAAAGCACACAGACATGCATCTCCCTACCCTTTTAAGAATCTTGGGAGGTGGGAAAATGCCTGAATGAAATTTGCTGATTATGGTTCCTTCAAAGCTAGATCTCCAGGGGATAGCAACAGTAGGCCAGTAGGAGAAAGCTGCTGTTGTAATTGTGCCACAGTTAAGGCTGGCAGGTCCTTAACTACCCACACTTGAAAACCTGGCAAAGTTCTTGTGGAGTTAGTGCTATACTGTCTGCATTGTAAGGTAGTAATTTATTTTTTGTTATGCACAAAATTAATGGCAAATTTAAAGCACATACATGCTATTAGATTGTCGTATGTACAGGATGAAAGGGAGTGCATACTACAGACATTTTAGCTTCTTGGTATTTGTTTCACAGTTTGTAAGGGCTGGAGACACTGGTCAAGATGCAATTGTTCAGTTGGCCAGTGGGTAGTGGGGTCAATGTGGCTACATCAGTTTTTCTCTGATGTCCTACTAACCTCATAAGAATGACAAAAATAACTCAAAGCTGGGAAAAAATAAATGAGATGTGTAAAAAACTATAAAGGCAAAAGGGATAAAAATGTATAATAAAAATAATAATGACAAAATTAGAAAATGCATATACTATCACGTGTAGCTTGCCTGTTGGCATCCCTTCAAGGTAACTAATGCACGTGTGAATTGAGATTTTAGTTTAGAGTTTATGGAACACCTCACCACTGTTGGAAGCTTTACAGCCCTTACCAGAACAGCAAGACTCTTCTGTTTGCCAGTAGTATGAGCCACATTACAGTAAGCTTGATCTTTTATTAAAATAGTTGTCACCTTTCTTCCTTCCCTTATTCTGTGAAAGATATGTATGTGTCGCTTAAATGTCTTCCACCTCCTGAAATTAGTGTGCATCACATGCATACCTCTAGGACAAAACTGCATCAGAAAATAGTTTGAGAGCACAAATTTCACCCACCCACTCAAGTGGTCCAGTCTGCAGGACCCGCCTAAAGCTAGTCCAAAGAATAACCCTCCTAGTCCCCCACAAACTCACACCTTGAACCAAGCATAATGGACTCAAGATCTCCATATCAACTCTTGAAGCCCACAGATATACGCACTTTACACTGCATTACCTGTTGAGGTAGACATAACTTTCTTTGAACTGTCGTTTTCTTGAAAACACCATTCTGTGGCTTTGTGCTCAATGCAAATAAATTTAAAAGCTTCCTTTCCAGATAGCAATTTGATATGAAAAACCTGTCTGCCTTGTGGCATGTGTTTTTTTCCCACTTTCTACCTCGTGTAGCTAGTTAAGATCAATCCTGCACTCTGGTTATAGCCCCTGTGACCATATCCTCTTTATAAGTTCATTACCAGTTGGTTAATAGAGATTCAAATTTTGGATCCCATATCTTTTAAATGCATTAGATCTAAGAATTGAGGCCCTTCAAGTCTGGCTTCTGAAATGCATTCCCTTATGAGCTGACAAACCTTCAGAAGAAACATCACATGGTCCAGTGACTCGGGACGTTTAAAATCAGAACTGCTCAGGAAAAGAGAAAATAGTCACACCATCTACCCAGATTTAAATGCCCTCTATAGGCAATGGAGAGAAGTAAATATTCTCTAGTGACCAATTCTGCACAACTAAATTAGGCTCCTTTTCTGAATTGCCCTCCAGAGAAGTATTTGCTTTCCACTGACAGTGGAGGGAGTCCAGGGAAAGCATCTGACAATATAAAATCACCACAGTCATGTTGCGTGAATATTCCTCCGTGTCAGGGTTAAAGCCAGAACCATAGTAAAATACCCATGGCCACCAAAAAGTGACACATACATGGATGCCATTCTCTCCCTTTACTGCCCTGTCTCTGTTATAAGATGTCTCTCTTTCCCAAAGCATCTCAAGCCATCATACCTCCCCTCATTTCATTTGAGATTCGCCCTCTTCTCCTCCTCTCCTCCCCACCCTCATCCTTTATATGATTGATGGGGGAGAGTCACTAAAAGTCACTGTATGACCACTTATCTCACCTTGCTCAAATTTGCTCAGCATGAAACTCTTAAGTACTGGCTCTTTTACTAAAAAATAAGGATGCAGTGAAGCACAATGGTAACACTTCCACGTGGAAAAAGCATGTTCTTTTCTCTCTGAAAAATGCATGCCTTGAGCTGAATCTGCCAGAAAATCTGTAGTGAATTTGCCCAATCGTTTTCAGTGAAAAATCGGGGGGAGGAAAAAAAAGCTTAAACTTTTCAACAACAATAGTACAAAAGCTTCTGCAAATTTTTCTTCTGAAGTGAAACTTGCGTAATTTTTTTTGTGTGGCTTTTTTTGTTTAGTTGGAAACCCTGAGAGTTTGGCTTCACAACCAGTCCGAAACAATTCCCATTGATGTGTTTCACAGATCTAGCAAGTCACTAGTAAAAGCTATTAATCAAGGTTCCATTCAAAACTGAGGCAGATATATAATAGGACTTTTTGAAAAAAATCTGATTTGTAATACAGATAAATATAGACAAAATTTCATAAGCACCCCCCTGCATGAATAACAGTCAGAGACAAAAAGGACTTATGTCTTGATTGTATTAGAACCACAATCTGTTAGATTGTAGTCTCAATACAAAAAGACAACTTTGCAGAGAAGTCAAAACTCTGTTTTAATACCAGTATTTCATGAAGAAATGAAGCCCAAGGATAATTTTGAAATTATTTCTCTTGTTCTTACGCTTTGCCACTAGTAGAAGTGGCTGTCAAATATTGCACCACAGGCAGAGGTGACACAAGTACTATGAGTTTAAGGGCAAATTATTTCAGTAGTTGAACACTGTGCTTTGTAGGGAGGACTTTCAACCCTTCTAGTAAACCAGCAAGGCTGGTTGAGCTTTTTGCTTTCATGTCTAAAAAAAAATAAATAGCATAAATTGACCTATGGTAAAGTTCATTTAACTGTATATATGGTACCTGAGCATCTCCATGTGAAAAGTACCATATAATCTAAGATACTGTTGACCCTTTCACCCAGCAGTCCAGTAGCTATGTGCCCACACCCATGTGTGGCTCAGCAGGGACATGCTGTATGGTTAAATCGGTACAAAGACCCCAGCACTAAGCACAGAAGTCTTACAGAAACCGGCATCCAAGACATGCTACTTTCCTTTTGAGTTCCTCTGGATATAGGTTATTACACAACTCATTAAAATCTGTTTCTTATAGGAAGTTTTAGCTGTAAATTCTGAACAGTAAAGTTTAGGTAAAGTCTGTGTATTATTCTATTTTTCTTGTAAAGTTTTTTTAAAGTTACTTCAGTACCAGATCTGGAAAACTTCCAGTGATGTTCAATAAACTCCTTTAATTTTATCCTTCCTTCCACAAAGTGAAATTTAGGACTGAATTCATTCTACATTTCTACAAGGTTATAGCAGAGATAAATTTGGCCAATATGTATTCACTGCTCTGCTAAACACATTACAGTAGTTTTCTTGTGATATTGCATGGAAGTGCCAAAAATAACTTGTTTTTCCAGTGTCCTCATCTACTTTTACAACAAATATAGTTGGTGAATGTAAATTAATGGTTATTACAGCATCTGCTCTGCATTTCACTTATTTTTATAGTGAAAAGCTGACTAGACTTTTTATTTTGATATTGCAATGGTAACACACCTGCTGAAGCCTGCTGTATTGCTACTGCAGGGAAAGATGGTTAATTGCATTTTCTGCCTGTTAAAAATAGAAGGATTTAGATTTAGTATTGTCTTCTATGAGGTTCTTTAAACATCTTATCAAAGCTTTCCAATAAAGATATCAACTGAGTTCTCCTTACTGCCCACCAAGAAAAGCTCTGCCAAAACTAACTTCTTGGAGAGTGAGTCCAGTCTAATTAATGTATTTTATATCTAGAATAATAAACACTTGAGCCACTACAGTTATAACAATAACATCAGTTATGACTTCCTTACATGTAATAAAATGCCACTTTGAGGAGAACTAATGCAGTGTGAAGTGTAGGACTTAAATCTAGCTCACAAACTACAATGCATTTTTACAGAGAGAAAACTGCAGTCTGTAACTATTGGCAAAACCAGAGGAAAGGTCCATTTCTCTTCATTTCAGCATGGAATGAAAAAAAATTAAAGGCCAAAAAGTTAAACTTAAGTTAAATTTTTTTGCACGTACTTGGTATAAAAGCAGGTACTAAGAATGCTGTTGACTTGCTGACAGGTGAGTGGCTAATGGATTGGCAAGGGAGGACACCACTAGTAATAGCTGATAGGTGGTCTGGAAGAAGGACCAGGAATTCTGCCCTCCTATGATGGAAGGAGCTGGGGAAAACAAATAGGAAAAAAAGGAGAAAAAAAGGCAAAAAGGAAGATAACAGAGTTAGAGCCTTAGTTGGGTTTTGTTTGTCTTGGCAATAGGTAATTTCTGTGGATGACATGGAAGAATCTGGTTAATGTGCCTTTTAGTCACCACTCAAAAGAATAAGGAACAGGTGTTGATGACATGAGAGTCCTGGAGGGACTATGGCAAATGAAAAGCAGCAGTGATCAGGCGCCCACACTAGGAACAGCTGCTTGATGGGGACTATAAAAAAAAAAAAAGAAAGAAAGAAAGAAAGAAAACAAACTAAAAAAAACCCAACAACCTGGAGTAGAGGAAAGAATAATAAAGGAACAAGAGCAAAATAAAGTCAAAATCTGGAAATGAGAAGAGAAAGCCAAAGCCAATAAAAATTGGCCAATGTTACAATTATCAGTGGAGCCATTACAAAACCCGCAGTACTAACAGTAACAGCTTTGCACCATTTTCCCAGGTTTCTGGGACTCCCTCCTCTTGCACAGACTGCAGCCGTGGGTCCCTGTTCCAGCATGCTTCCTACCACCCACTGTGAATTAGGAGCCTCATTTTACTGCTTCCACCTAGACAAGAGGGAGGGTGTTTATGTTCTGCGTGTAGGAGACTGTTTTGAAATCCAAATTCAACTGCATAAAATTGACTTCCATATAGTTTCAGGCAAGTGTTTCCCTCTACTAAAGTAATTGCATCGTGTAATCTATCTTAGAGTAACAGACCCACCAAGCATCTTGGGTACTTTGGACTAAATTGAGGGGAATAAAAATAACCAAACAGAAACACCTTACAATCTTTTTCGGCATCTGAAACGTACAATTTGCATTCCAGTATATTCTCTAATGGCCATGTCCTGTAGTGTTTCCCTGTATAATGTGTTGTTTGCATTTATTTCTCCTATTGTTAATGCTAGCATGAGACATAATTCATTTTCTCAAAGTATATAGAATTACATGACTATAAAGAAAAAGTAAATAAAAGAGATCTAGGATTGAGTATGAAAGTTTGCTTTCATAGTGAAACTAATATAAAACTAGCCTATCTCTATTCATACTCATATTCATATTCAGTCACAATTCCCTCTTTAAATAAACCTACCACAGAAGCAAGCTTATATCTTAAACTGTAAGTACTTCATGTTGGGACTGTGGTATTTGTACAGTGCCAGAATAATATAACTGCTGTTTTCAAACACTATCATAGTAGAGGTGAATCCTATGAGTAAAAATAGCTATATAGAAAGAAGAATAAACTGTCCATGGATGGGAGGGGGAAAAAAAAATAATGAGCATATGAGTCAGGCAGCTAACAAGAAGGTTGAGGGCTCTTCTGGGACAGGAATGGTAAATGGCATCTTAGTGTTTGTCTATAATATCTATGTGTAATTTGAAGGTCTTGCAAGATCTCTTAAGAGACCTGAGGGTGTTACAGTAATGCAAATAAGAGCAGCTTCTACTTAGGGGCTCTAACAATTAATGATGATTCTTTTTTGGGGGTAAATAAGCCTATAACAATAAATGTTTTGTTAAAATAGCTGTACTGCAAAATTATAAAAGAAAAAATAAAAAGAATAGCTTTTTCAGCAGAAGGAAGGTGTTTTTCATATGCTTGTAGTGGAATTGGCTTATAGAATACAGGGTAAAGAAATATGAAAGAAAAAAGACCGGGTTGATTCTTCTCGAAAGGCAGCCTACTACGTTATAAAATATTTGATCCATGACCAAAATAAGACACAACAAATGCCTAACAACAGTGCATTTTGGATACTAGAACAGTTACAACCAGGAACAATTTTTCTAAGGCTTCCTCTTCACCAGTCCAGAGTAGACAACTTGTTTTATCAATGCTAAATGCTTCAGGCTCTTCTACAAAGTCACCAGATTGTTCCTGAGGTTGCTGCCCAAGGGAAAAACAGCAATTTCAGAGAAACAATCTCCAAAGAGCATTTGTTTGTTAGGTGATGAGGGTGAATTAAAAGATCCCCTCAAAAGCTTTAGTTCAAAGAAAATTGATCAACTGAGGAATAATTGTAAAAACTGATGTTGGAAGAGAATATGCTATTTTATGAAAGAGGCTGATACAGCAGTTGGAAATGAATCCAGTCTTCTGGCTCTCTCAGGGACTAATGGCTACTGCTTTGCTTTGTTTCCACTCAGACATCTGTTAAATTGGTATAATTTTTCTTATGTACTTCACAGTAATGCTTAATTACTTGCTTAAAAGGTGACCACAAATTGTAAGGGACATTGTGCTAGAAAAGCACGCTCTATAACTGAAAACTTATTCTACAGCTCTCCTGAGTTCTCTTCTATCCAGGAGTTACATTTCATTTACAAAAAGCTATATTGTTTCCAGCAGTACCTGGAAGATGGAAAACGTGGATGTTTCAAGAAAAAGAAGTTTTCTGCTCTATAAAGCTACATGAGAGTTGTAGCTCTAGCATCCTCTTTCAGCTTCTACCTGGGATATTCCACCCATGAGGCATTGTGGTGACACGGGTGGCCCCTCATAAGAAATCCAGTTTGGACTGGAAGTTTGTTTGAAAGAGAAGGAAGACCTTGGGAATCACCCATCCAAATTTCCATACAAAACATTCGGGGTAGTGGAAGATTGCTTATATTCCTTCAAGGAAAAAAAGCAAGATTTCCCACAGGCACCACACGTATAAACAACTGAGTTTTTGTCTGCACATGCTACTTGTTAAATTTATATATATGTATGTATATGTATGTATATGTATATATATGCTACTTGTTAAATTTATATATATGTATGTATATGTATATATATGTATATATGTATGTATGTATGTATATAAATTCAGACAGTTGTGACAAAATTAAATCAGTTCAGACAGTAATTACATTAGACATAGCAATGATTAATACATCATATAAGGAATAACTATGTCAGACAGCATATTTCTTCTGCTGAACTTCAGTCTGGCAGACTTGCACCTTAGAATGGGGTCTTTGAATTTTCTGCCTCTGAAAGCTCCAGCAGGACTCATCCTTCTAGAGACATAATCCTTAGCTTGGAAGTAAGAGCTCACTTATCAGTTACATAGGAAAAGTCTAATCAATCCAACTGGAGAAGCAATTAAGACATTTTTTTCTTCTCTGGTACTCCAGGAACATGATAAAAATTGAAATTTTGCTAAAGTCAGGTTCCATTTGGTGTTCAGAAGTAGCTGAGCTGTCATAGCCCTTTCTCAGTCTACCTTGACCAAGGCAATGAAGTAGTCTGAGAGACATAGTTTCTATAGGTGGGATTGGCTAAATGTATACCCACTGATTTATCTCAGCTGATGGATGGCAACTTCCTTGACCATTATAAATCAGTCAAGTTACAACGTCCCTGAACCCAGATCTTTACAGCAGTGTGGTGTAGCATATGGTAAACACAGGAATGGATTCCCACTGCTTCTGCTGGGGCACGCGTCTGAGGAACTTGCTTTCCTTAAATTCCACTTTCTGACAATATCAATGCTAAAGTCAAGCTTTATATGTCCCAAACGTGACTTCTCAAGCACTCAGGAATCCTACAGATTTTAAACAAACTGAGGGAAAACAGAATTCAAATAGAAGCAGCCTATTTGTTTAGTGCTTGGTTAGTGCTTTAAATGTCTAACTGCAGACAACCAGATTGGGCTGTTTGTCCCAAATAGCCTAAGACATGCTAAGAAAAGCAGTTAAAACTGCAAAGGAGGTATCTAAGCTGCAGCGAGCACTAGGAAAAAACCAACCATATGCTCAAGGTGCTTCACTGGGGAAAGAGAGAGGCTCTGGTGTGCAGGCTGGGGCTGTGATCCAACATGGTACACCTGAAGTGTTTCACCATACCAAAGCTTAATCAAGGGATCCCAGTACAGCCTGAGCCCATTAACTCCAGACAAGCATGAAGTGTGAATCTACTGCTCCAAAAAGACCTGATTGCTGTTTTGAAATGCATAAACAGTAGTATTACCCAGTGAGGAATCAAGGGAGTAATAACAGCACTATTTTACATCAACTCTGCAAGGCCAGATCTGCAGCTGTACATACCACTATGGTGCTGCCATTACCTTAATTTCTGTTATGCCAAGATTTATTTTTAAGTCAAGTTGGTACTTGTGGAAAAGCAATGGCTTCAACCCAAAATGTGAAATAAATCAGAAAGATTCCAATGAGGACAACTAAACCGATAAAAGACTGAAGAAACATGTTCAGTGCAGACTGCTAGGAGAACTGGGTATGCACTGTGTAGAGACAACAAGCCAATTTGATAGCATACATGTACCTGGAAAAGATTAACTGTGAGTACGGTTTATTCTCAATCATCAACATGGACAAGGGAAAAAAGCACTTTAATTTCTGAATATCAGAAATAGTAAATCCCTGTTTTCTGTAGACTCATGGATAAGCTTCTATGTAGACTCACTGTTATCTCATTTCTTCTCCCCAGTCTCATCTTGCCACAAAATTTGCAGGAACTCAGTATTTCTAAGGGGTCTACCCATCCAGAAAAATGCAGCTTAAATTGGCAAATACTTAAAAAACTTTAGGGGTAAAGCAAAAGATGACAGAAAACCCACCTACTAAACACAAGATTAACAATAAAAGTATTTGACTACATATCATAAAGATTTTTTCAGCAATAAACCAATCCTGTATTAACTACTTTAAGTATGTCAGGACAGGAAATGGATAATGGATTCTGGCATCTCCTAATGCTATCCTTATATCATTACAGGCATAATACCTAAGAATAGAATTTTAAAGGTTGCCAGATTGAAATTGCAAGCCATGAACTGTTCACAGCACCTAAGCTTGAAAGGAAACTCCAAAAGATAAAGGCATAGTGACTGAATTTTAAAAATATATTGGTGACATAAAGCACAGTCTTAATGTGATGAAGGATCAAAAGCCACCAAACAACACTTAAGTCAAAGCACAGCCATTTCCTTTTGTCTTTGACAAAATAGTTTTGTGATGCCAGCTACTTTATAGAAGTACATTGCAGGAATCCATATATTGTCAGTGACATTTTCCATGGGAAATAGTAGTGAATAGATAGCTTCAACTTCAGTAGGGAAACTCATTGTTTGGACAATTTAACATTTTAGATAATGTCCAGCATAACAAGTCCATCCCTTTTTGAAACCAAGGAAGTTATCTATGCCTTGATTTAAGCAACACCTTGACATGCAGTGTCTTTATAGCCAAACCGAAGTGCATACTAGTTTCCATAAAAAAGCATTGCCTTCAGGGGGTTACTCCTACTATCTGTGTATTAACTGCTTGGCCTTTAGATACAGATGACACCAAGTTGTGTGGGAGTGTCAAACTGCTGGAGGATTGGAAGGCTCTAAGAGGGATCTGGACAGACTGGATCGACGGGGCAAGGCTCATGGTAGGAGGTTCAATAAGGCAAAGTGCTGGGTCATGCACCTGTGTCACAACAACCCCATGCAATGCTACAGGCTGGGGGAAGAGTGGCTGGAAAGCTGCCCAGAGGAAAAGCACCTGGAGGTGCTGGTCAACAGCCAGCTGAACATGAGCCAGCCTGTGCCCAGGTGGCCAAGAAGGTCAATGGCATCCTTTCCTGTATTAGAAATAGTGTGGCCAGCAGGACTAGGGAAGTGATGGCCTCCGTGTACTTATCTCTACTTGAGTACCATGTTCAGTTTTGGGGCCCTCACTAGAGGAGAGACACTGAGGTGCTGGTGTGAGTCCGGAGAAGGGCAATGAATCTGGCAAACGGTCTGGAATGTAAGTCCTAAAAGGACTGGCTGACGGACCTGGGCTTTTTTAGCCTGGAGAAAAGGAGGCTCAGGGGAAACCTTATCACTCTCTACAACTACCTGAAAAGAGATTGCAGGAAGGTGGGGCTTGGTCTCTTCTCCCAGGGAACTAGTGACAGGACAAGGGAAAATGGCCTCAAGTTGCACCAAGGGAGGTTTAGGTTGGATATTAGGAAAAATTTCTTCACTTGAAAGAGTAGTTAAGCATTGGGAGTGTTGGAGTCACCATCCCTGAAAGTGTTCAAAAAATGAGTAGACATGGCACTTGCTGGTATGGTTTACTGGCATGGTGGTATTTGGTCAAAGGTTGGACTCAATGATCTTGAAGGTCTTTTCCAACCTTAATGAGTCTATGATTCTATTCTGTGTAGTTTCTGGTGGGATATGGCTGACACCAGTTTCCCAGAGTGTTATCCCTGTCTTGGTTCATGTTAAATAGGCTGCAGGTCAGCCCAGGGGGCTTCCAATTTTCTTGCTTTTTGTGTGCTGTATATGCTTCTTTAGTGTAGAATAGTTAATGGGTTTCTACTTTGTACCAGGCTCCAGACACAAGCAGGGAAAAAAAAAATCAAACCACATAAACATGAAGTAAGCCAAATATAATGTAGAGCACTGTGCAAATATACACTTGGTTAAAATGGCTTTAAGAGAATGTTTCAGAAGGGATGTTGTTTCCCAATTACTTTTCATCCCTTGTGAGTTTATTGTGAGGTCTCCTTTCCCTTTTAAAGAGAAATGGAAGAAGGTGCTCGCTTGGAACTTCCAAGGCATTCATTCATAAGGTAGACCCTGAACAAAAGCAATGTTGATGAACTGCAAGTTGGCCAACTCTTTAAATGCAGACAGATGAACAGCAGGTGTTGTTATCTGCCAAATGAGTGTCGAATTTGACCCACTTCATCCAATTTTTTGTTGCCAGTGTCTGGCAAGCTGTGTGATTTTAAGAGTACGTGCTCCATTGGATTAACATGGTGAGGATGCTGGATCTAAGCAAAGTGTTAGAGAGCTGGTGGTGGCTATGCTGTTCATTGGCACTTACTGATTTAACAGCACTGTGTTTGCTATAAATACAGTTCCTCCAAATCATCCTTTGTTATGCTTCTTGGATTGAGACTTTTAAATTCTGCTGCTAGTCCCCCTGGTGCAAAACCAGTACCTCACAAATGTGATGACATATTTAAAAAGTTTGGAAGCACAATCTGGCTCCTTTCCTGCTTAGATTGTGCAGGCTCAAACGGCTTCAACTATAATATGTATCCACTGTATGAGTGTGTATATATATATGTACACATATATGAAAGCATATGCATACATGAATGTATATTCATAAGTAAATATGAATGAATAATTGTGTAGATGAGTGTGTAATTCATTGGCCCAAACCCTAAGATACAATGGTGAATTGTTAATAATCAAACATTGTTTTCTCAGCCACTGGGTTGGTTCTTTATCTTCCTTGTGAACATGACAGTGGTTCACTCCAGCAGATGGATTACTCTAGCAGTGCTGCAGTAACTTGGGGAGCTACTGTAGAAAAGCAAAACTTTTTCAAAGATTACCTCAGTTTACAAGGGAAAAAACCAATGCTTGTTTTGGTGCTGGGATGAAAGATAGTTAATGCACAAAGACTATTTTTTTTTAATAACTACGAGCATAGCACTGAAAGAAGTTTTAGTAACTGATCACTGTTTTCAAACATTGTGAACATTTGCCAGACCCAACATGGCATCATAGCAAAGACGCTACAGTTTCTCTATGATCAAGTTCAGGGATTTGCAAACCTTTACAAGGATGAACTATTATCCTACATTTTTTGTGGGCTTCTATGCTCTTCTTTTATCAAGCTTTTCATTAAAGATGCAACAAAGCCAACGCAAATGATAGAATACTATTTAATAACCACTGACTTCATTGCTTGTGAAAAAGAATTTCACTTGATTATATTCACCTTGCATTTGGGAATAAGGAGGCATAGAAAAAGCAGAGCTTCATAACTAACATAAATGATCAACAAATTTTTTTGTTTGAATACAAAATATACAAAGCATTAAATTTAGCTGGATGTTAAAGAGCAATTAGGGATTGTTTGATAAATTGAGAGGATTTTTAAATTGAAAGCCACTGGAAAAGAAATTGAAAAACCATAACAGGGTCTTGCTTTAGCTAAGTGTAGTTGTGGCCTTCTTGTTTTATCTGGCCAACAAGCCACTTTCTTAAAATCAGAGAAAGTCTTTGGAGTCTGCAGAAATATCAGAGGGGAAAGCATTTAATATCAGAGGGGAAAGCATTTGGCCAAGAGTGAATTAGATGAAACAAAAAAAGTGATGGTCTTATCCAAAGGAACAGTAAACAATTCAAATCTAGGACCCTGCGAAGGAAACTTGATTTTTTCAAATTAGTCTTCAGTTATTGTCTTCTTTTGACAGTAGTAGTATTGCTGTAGCTGTGATATGCTAATATATAATGAAATCAAGGATGGAAGGAAGAGGTTAGAGATTTGGACAAATAATAGGAAGACAAACTTTCAGGCAAAAATCTCCTTTCTCCAAGTCTGAAACAAAAGCAGCAAACTTGAAAATCAAATTCAAACTAAAAACAGTTCCTCTGGTTTTTACTCAGATTATATCTTTCAGATTAGGACACTGCCTATAGAGCATAAGATTGTCTCTGCAGGACAGAAACAAGAAGGTGTTTTTTGTGGAACACGGACAAGGCCTCAGAAGTAGGGAAAGTTATAAAATGCCATAAAACTAGTATCACTAATGAATAGATATTTTTAATGCCTAATAGTTTCAAGAGTTTTTGATTTGTGCTTGTCTTCAAGAGGTATTATGCATGATGTGTTTTTGAACACTTATTGTAGCGAATGATAAAAAGATGTGCAATAAAAGAGATATATTCTGAATCTGATGGCAGTTCATTCCTGCAGGAAAAAAACATCTTCACCTCTGTAATATTGTTTGCAGCTAAACCTTTACAGATCAAAGAAAGGACAACGATCCAGGTAGCAGGGCAATTGTGTTGCCAGTAAAAATATGCAGATTACAGCCAGGCATCTATTATCAAATTTAAGAAGTAGCTCCGCCTAAAATTGTTGAAGCAGCTATTTTTCCCTCTTTGCCAAGCAGCTAAAGAACAAGGAGACAAGAAGAGGACTTGGTAACTTGTTTCAGACCCTACATCTAAATTAGTAGCCTATGCTGCCCCTTTTGTGCCTTTAAGAGGTTAATTTCATTCAATCCAAATATTTTCAAGGCTGAGTCTAATGGGATTTATTATAAATAGTCCAAATAAATAGGGATTAGAGTTTACTAACCCAGTTTTCAAAGAACTTTACAGGAAGACATTAGGCAGATTCAGGTAATTATTTTACCCCCTCCATCCTCCTGAAATTATAGCTGTCTGTGACCATAAATTAGAAGAAGAGAAAAAGAGTTAGTTAAATTTATTAAGTGGATAACCTCTTTCTCATAAGATAAATGCAAATTATATTTAATTGACAGTCACCTGAGGACAATATATTTACCACAGATGTCATGGAAGCTTATCAAAAAATTAAACATAAACTCAAGGTATTTCATTTAGTGTCCAAGGAAAGATGATTGAATATCTGCAAAGCTGACACTGAGAGTTATAGATTTATCTGAGAGATTTGGAACTTTTTGATCAAATAAAGATTCAAAGCCTTCCCAACTCTGCTGTGTTTATGGAATTACTACACAAAAGGATTTACTGGTTTAGAGGTGGAAATCAATAACAGTTTGTGAAAAGCCCGAGTTAGAAACATCTTGAACTAAGACAAGCGTTCAATATAGAGTTCATTGTTATAGACTTTAAATTGTCCGGTATAAAAAGAGGGACTGACGTTTGACCTTCACCAGTTCCTGTGTGATGAGGAAAAAAAAAAAAAAGGTATATTTACAGGAAAAAAAGGATCAAAAAAGGCCCTAAAATTGAAGTGAGAGATAAGGCACACCAGTTAAAGGTGATTGATAGGCATTTCCAAACAGGCCTCGGCAAGGCAACACAAGTCCTGATGCTCCTTTAGAAATAATTTGTTACTGTTCTACTGCATTAGCCTTTCTCCAGACTCCAGGATCCTTTTTCAGACAGCAAATACACATTGCATGTTTTAGGTACTAGCTAAGTTACTAATAGGTACTAGCTCAATTACTAACCTATGTATTGGTGCAAATCTTAAATGAAATTAAGGATCTAGGTCTTCATCTGGCAAATGAAAAGGCTGTTAAGGGCTGTTGACCTTTGTTCTTATGGAATAAGATTGCCTGACTTGTCCTCCCTCGTGGGAGTTTTATGCAGCTAATTTCTGTGAGGCCAGGATTTCACCTACAGAGGTGAAACTGATGCAAGCTTAACTGGTTATCACCAACTGGTACCTCAGCCTTAAGAGTTGTTTTTAATTAGTGAGAAGCCTCCATGTCCAGAAGCAAATTAAAAAATTAAAATTCCAAGAAAATCTCTGGGATGTGACAATTCTCCATCACCTGAATTGGGGTGGATGGGCCAGGAGCTTGTTACAGGTGTAAAATTTAAGGACAGTGTGATTTACAGCTAGTGTCCCTCCAGTGGTAAATCATGTTCAAGGAACCTGTGAGTGGTTTCTCAGCATTTTCCGAATCCCATCTCTCTCCATGAAGCAGGTTCATTACCAAGCATAGAGCGATATTCTGGAGTCACAGTTCACCAGTGTTTCCTCCTTCACTTTCTTTTCATGAGAGGAAAAGAGCAACTCTCATAAACCTCAGAGAGGATGTGGGATCCCACAGACAAATAAAAAGGGCAAAGTTTCCAGTTTTGCAGAGATCACAGAGCTTCTTTCTTCCTTCGGACCCTGTTTTAGATGTTTCCTCAACACAGAGAATAAAGTGACTGTGGCAGTGAGGTGGACTGACCTGTGATTATAGCAGTAGGGACTCTGACAACAAGAGCTCAGACTGGTGTCTACTGCCCAGTTCAAGCACGGACGTGGAAAAACCACTCAATATTTGAGTTAACAAAGGGAGAAGGGCAGAAAAAAATGGATGTTAACTTTACATGATGTACTTAGACATGTGTGAAACCTTCTCCTTCAATATGTCTTTGAATTTTTCCCTGTGCCAAATCAGGTTCACATCAATTATTTCACTATCTTGTCTAATTTTAAACTATTAGCTTTTGGAGGTAGGGCTGCAACCCCTAAAGACAATAAACTAAAGGAGACTTTTAAGAACACCTAAATGATTCAGGAGTCTGAGGCTTACTGGATTTCAATGAGATTTAAGAGATTTAAAAAGCAATTTAGTACAATGGAAAAATTTTGTGAACAGTGCTTGATCCACTGAATTCTAATTCTTATAAAAATTCAAAGTACAGTATGACAAAAAAAATAACCAAATCAAGAACTGGATAACAAGTTATCTAAGGCAAAATCTGAACATATTAAAATAGCTGCTTGACCAAAGTTATAATTATTGTGGATTTCTTCATTTACTCATTTTCTTCACTTCAGCAGGTAAAAGATTTCTAGCATCGTCTAAAACTGTCCTGCAGCACAAAATACTTAATCTCAGAAAGTAAACTTTTCCTTTTTAAATATGTGTTTTAGAGTTGTTCTCATACTCCTTTAGAGTAGTCATAAAGCACCTATGGGAAAAGCAAGTTGCCTTTCTCCTTTTACCTACAATAAACCTTGTCTCTAAAATCACCATTAAATCATGTGAAATGTTGGAAAACTGACACAAAATCAAAGAAGATTAAAACTAGAGTCACAAGACTACAAACTTCCCCGAATAAAATCTGAATTTTGGGTGGTTTATTGGTGAGATGTCCCTCCACCACTGAGAAAATCACTGCTTTTCTCAGGGTGATGTGAGAGCAGGCATGGAGAGAAAGCTAAAAGCAGGGAAAGAAGAATGCAGTGGGAGGTATGAGCAGGCAGAGAAGATAAAGTAAAAAGAACCAGTGCTAAATTCAGGCACAAAAGTGGTCTAACAACAGCAAAGTATTTGCTTCCTTTTGCTAATACTTTTTCTTTTTTCTTGAAAATAATACAGATGAATATTTCTAAGCAGTCAAAAGTGCAAGGGTTAATGAAGCATCTCATTAATCTTTCATAATTGTAGCATGCCCTTGTGACCTTATGTCCACAGTATAACGGCAATATTTGGGTTATGATTTGGAAGAGCCTAAAATAAGATCAAAATCCTGTAAACAAAACCCCAGCATGCCTCAGAATACTAGGTGTAGAACGCCATGGAATTCATGGCTGGAAGAATAGTTGGCTTCTAAGAATATGCTATACCAGCTGTTAGGCTGCTGTATAACTCAACACTGAGAAAGGCAAGTGCTGTATCTTTTCTCTTTCTCGTTTTTTTGCTATTGTGTTTGTGATTCAGTATTGGTAGACAGTACCACAAAGTACAGAGGGGGAGGACAAGGTGCAGAATAGCTGATGTGGGCTGCCATGCAAGTTTCTGAACCAGTGTCAGGTTGTCTCTCTTGAAGTGCATCTTTCAGAACAAAACGGGAGTAACTGCAGTCCACTAAAAAGAGAAAGAGGGAGACAGGGAATGAGGAAAGCCCTCAGTCAGCAAGATGGAGGCAGAACTCACTGAGAAGGCAGTGCAGCTTATTTTCTTCCCTTGTTGAGAAATGCCAGCCTGAAGAGGTTCCTTGGGCACACACCTGGCAGGGACGTTGGCTTCTGCACCACCTAGTGACAGCTAACGAGAAGACTTAAAGTCCAGCCAGGCGCTCCGGGGAAGAATTATAGCCACTGGGGTTTGACTTGATGGTCACTGTTTCACTGTCTAAGTGATATTCTGTCCGGTTTTCTTTCTTGGTTTTTTTTACCTTTAATCTGTCGTGCTACTGGAACAAGACAGTTCATCCAGACCACTTCAGATGTCTGATAGGTGATACAGATCCTGCTATCCTTCTTGAAAGATTAATCCAATCTACAATCTTATCATTCTACCCACAGGCTTACCTATGTTTTCACTCCAAAGGGTGTTAAATTGGCTTGCTATCTCTGGCTGATAGAGCAGTACAAGCAAATAATAGCAGATCACTCCTTCTGTTTATTTGTATCACACTGTTGGCTAGAGATTATGACATCCATTGTTAGGTGCCATCCAAACATAGTGTGAGAAATAGCACCTCTCCCTGCAGTTCATCCAAAATGTGTGACCAGGGAAAGAGGATTTCATAGAGAAAGGTGCAAGCACGGAGTACCTCAGGGGGTGTTTACAAATACAGTACAGCACTGAGGAGAGATACTCAAGCCTGGAAGATACTCTGTTTGTCAGTTAGGGGGGGTTAAGTAGCCTAAATAGAGTGCTCTATGAATAGCAGCCCTCTTCTTGGTCCCTAACTAGCTTGGGAACATTTCCACAGCATTGCAAGATATCCGGTAAGCATAGCTAAAGGCAGTTTCAAAAACTCATGAAGGAATTTTGTAGCATACCTAGGACTTGGACCTGAGTCTCATGCCTCAGCTTTGCACAGACCACTGGTTGTCTCATTTAGCTCTTCCCTCTCTCCCTCCCTCCCTCCCTCCCCACCTCCCACAACTCATATTTAGAAAGCAGTGAAGAATAACAATTTATATCTAGCAGATCCTAGACCCTCCCTCAGAGACACCTCTGGTGCCAGAGAGTTCTGAGTCTGTGCCTAGATGAAGACAAAGCAGCCAAGGGTGACTAACAGAATGTAAACTACAACTCTTCATATCATACAAGCAACTCAGACAACCTAATGTGAATATTAAGACCTGATTCACACATAAAAAAAACTCACTACAAAGCAAAGCTTGATCATAAGCTAAAAATAAAACTGCATGAATGAATATTTAAAATTTATGGTACTTGGGATAGTAAGGTGACAACCCTTATTATTAAATGCAACTCCAGCTTCAGAAGAGAAGAAAATAGACCTCCTGGCTAGATATGAAATTATGTGCCTGTACATATATCCATAATGTTTAATTTATTTTGATAGTAAAATCTTTGGTATAGAGAATGTTAGTTTTTTATGCACAGGTGTAAATGGGGTTTGCACACTGCTAGATCAGATCACCAGTCACTACACCAACATCCAACAGCAGATTCCTCACTGTAGTGGATTTCTGTGGCTGGGTTTTGCTAGCAGGGGGGGCTCCAGGGGTGGCTTCTGTTAGAAGCTGCTAGAAGCTTCCCCTCTCTGGTGAAGCCAGTGCCAGCTGGCTCCAGGATGGGCTTCCTGCCACCGGCCAAGGCCAAACCAATCAGGAGTAATAGTAACACCTCTGTGATAAAATATTTAAGAACAGAAGATTGTTGCGCAGAGGAAATTCCAACCAGGGAAGAGCGGAGTGAGAACATGGGAACAACAAAGTAGACACCAAAGTCAGTGCAGAAGGAGGGGCAGGAGGTGCTCCAGGCGCTGGAGTTGAGGCCCCTGCAGCCCGTGGTGCAGACCTGGTGGAGCAGGTTGTTCCCCTGCAGCCCATGGAGGACCATCTTTAGATGTCACTACTGATCAACTTCCAAGTCTACTCATTACTACTACTATTACTTTATCTACTTGATATGATAGAGAAAAGAAGAGAAGAGAAGATAGGAAGAAGGAGAAGGGGAAGGGGAAGGGGAAGGGGAAGGAGAAGGAGAAGGAGAAGGAGAAGGAGAAGGAGAAGGAGAAGGAGAAGGAGAAGGAGAAGAAGGAGAAGGAGAAGGAGAAGGAGAAGGAGAAGGAGAAGGAGAAGGAGAAGGAGAAGGAGAAGGAGAAGGAGAAGGAGAAGGAGAAGGAGAAGGAGAAGGAGAAGGAGAAGGAGAAGGAGAAGGAGAAGGAGAAGGAGAAGGAGAAGAGAGGATAGTTATACCACAATGTGTCTAGAGTTCTGCATGACAACCTATGACCCAGGTCTGAGGGCTCCATCCTGGAGAGCAGCTCTCTGCAGTGCAGGGCCCAGACCCATCCAGGAGACAGGGATAGAAACAGGTACACCTCCAGCATAGCTCAGATAAGGAGTGAAGGCCCCAGGCTGAGCTGGGACACATTCCCTGGGCCCTTGGCAGGAGACAGAGGGGGTCCCAGAGGAGGCTGGTCCTGGACACCAAGTCCTGTGAGCACCTGCTGGACCCTGACAGAGGTAGACTTGCACTGCTCATGTGCTCTCCTTTACACACTGGCAGCTGGCTGCTTTGGAGACCACTTCCCCTCCTTAGGAAGCTGTAGGGAGCAGTGACGTCACCCCTAAGCCTCCTCCTCTCCAAATTAGTCAAACCCTGTGCCCTCAGCTGCTCCTCAGAGGGCATGTCTGCTGGCCCCTTCCCCAGCTTTGCTGCCCTTCTCTGGATGCATTCAAGTACCTTCACATCCTTCTTAAGCTGAACTGATCACACTGCTGAAAGTGATGCTACGTCGACACTAAATACAGTGGGATGATCACCTCTTTTGACCAGTTGGTGATGCTGTGTTTGATACACCCCAGGATGTGGTTTGCCCCTTGGCTGCCAGGGCACACACTGCTGATTCCTGCTGAGCCTCCTGCCAACCAGCACCCTCAGACCACTTCCTACAGGGCTGCTTTCCAGCCACTCCTCTCCCAGCTTAGTCTCATGTCCAGTGTTACTCCATCCCAGGTGCATAGTCCAACATTTAGTCTTGTTCAGTTTCATGCCATTGGTGACTGCCCAATGCTCCAGTCTATCCAGATTCCACTGCAAGGCCTCTTGTCCCTCAAGACACCCAACAGCACCTTCCAGTTTAGAATTATCTGCAGACTTACTAACTGTGCATTCAACTTCTACATCCAGGTCATCAATACAAATATTGAGCCCTGAGGAACAGCACTGGTCTCTGGTCACCATCCAGTGGTGACCACACTATCACACTTTGAGCTCTGCCCTTCAGCCAGTTCTTCATCCCTTGCACCATGTACCTGCTCATCTCACAGTTGGACAGCTTGTCCAGATGGATGCTGGGAGGGTAAGTAAGGCACCTTTCAATTAATATTTTTTTCACAAACAGGTATATGCAGAAATTATTGCTTGCTCCCCTCTCTGTTCAGCTTAGTCACATCATAGTCTTCTCTCCACATTTACTACTTCTCATCTACACTCTGAAACCAACTGGCTGGGGTACAACTAATTAACCACTAGGGATCAAGAATGACCCTCAAGATCCTCTAAATAATAACAGCCATAGAAAGGTTAATATTGATAATAAGAATATGTTGTTGTGGGACAAAGTATCTTCATAATTTCCTATCATGTTTGCAACATTTTCTTGGGGCCACTAAGAGCCCTGGAGATTTCAGCATAACATGTTTCTGCCACACTTCTGCATTGTCAAAGGCTGGTGAATATGTAAAAATGGTATCTTGCACCAGAGACCAGCTGCAAAATCATTTGGGAGTTCTGAAGAATTTGTAATGAAAAACCCATGCAATTCACTGAAGGTAATATTTTTAATTACATCATGTCAGAACTGCAATAGAGCCATATCATTTGGTGATAAGACCAGACACACAACACATCAGCATATGTAGCCCAAGGGGTCCCAGGCAGTAACCCGCTTTATCAGGAAAAGCAGGTGACTTCACATTAGAAACAAAGGCCTTAGTTTAGAAGTGAAATAATTTTACATATTCTAAAAAGAGAAAAAAAAAAACAACAGTAGAAAAAGGCAGAAGTAAAATAGAAACTGTATTCTGCTGTGAATTTTACTCATACATTTCACAGATTCATTACAAAACATTTAAGTCGTGCATTTCTAAGAGATAATAGCTTCTGGAACTGTTAAAAACCTTATTACTCTGAGTTTGTAAGAAAAGTCTTTCAATTCAATCACTTTGGGACTAATGGAGCTCATTTGACTTTGTCCTAAAATCTTCTGGCTGGTTTAGTTCAATATATTCATCATTCAGTCACATGTAAAAGTCTCTGAACAAAAGTCTTTGCCAATAAATGAGTTTCAAAGATTTACAACCTAAGTATTTAGGAAAACTAAACTTTACCAAAGACTAACCATGTCTCTTCCTATGCATACTGTTGTGTAAATATTTTAAAACTTGCATGGGTCTAAAACTTGTTCCATAAGATGAAGGTGGTAGATTTGGGTTGCTTTTTATACCAACTTCACAATTTTTCTAGTTTCAAGAGGATGTACTTTGTTTTGCTCATGTAATATAATTAATACAATGCATCTGGGCTGAATAAATTATTTGAGCATGAATCAAGAAACATGTCTTGTGTCCCTTTTATCAGGAAGCCTTTCAAGTAAGCTGTCATCCTATCGTGTAATGAATGAACAAATTCATTGACATTTAACATCATCCTGATCATAGTGGTTGCCCAGTGGAGGGTTAGATGACACAACAAGGAATTATGTGGCTTATCATCTAAATAGCTAGATTAGATGCATCTGAGAACAACTTGCTATCCCATTCCTATTTGTCATTACAATTTCATTTGTTATTGTTTGACAACCTGTACATGTACAGCTAAGTGTAAGCACAGTGCCTTCATAATCCTCTTTTTTTATGATACATTTTGCATGCTTATTTGTGGTCTCTGTAATTTCAACCAGTTGTAAAAAAGCTCTTTTTGATCTTGCACGTATTTACTTGGGTACTAGTGATGTTTCCTCTAAGACTCTCAGGGTTTTTTTGTTCATTTGTAGAGCAAAGGATCAGTTGCTTACAATTTCACTTTTACCCTGGCAAGGATCATAGCTTAACTCATGGTCTGACAGATGAAGTGTGTCTAATATTTCCCACAAGCAGTGTTGGTGAAGTAGCAGCAGAGACCTTGCAAGGGCCATATCAAATGATGACTTGACATGGTGGTGTGGTTTCACCCCAATCAGAAACCAAGCCACACGCAGCTGCTTGCTCACTCCTCTACCAGTGGGACTGGGGAGAGAATTGAAATGGTAAAAGCTGGAAAACTCATGGGTTGAGATACAGACAGTTTTATAGTGAAAGTGAAAGCTGCAAACACAAGCAAAACAAAACAAGGAATTAATTCACCTCTTACCGTGAGCAGGCAGGTATTCAGCCATCTCCAGGAGAGCAGAGCCCCATCATGTCCAACGTCTATTTGGGAAGAAAAATGCTTCCTCCTTCTTCCCCCTAGTTTATATACTGAGCATGATGTCACATGGTCTGGAATATCCCTTTGGTCAGTTTGTACCATCTGTCCTGACTATGTCTCCTCCCAACCTCCTTGCCAGTGTGGCACTGTGGAAAGCAGAAAAGGCCTTGGTACTAAGTGCTGCTCAGCAGTAACAGAAACATCTCTAGATTATCAACCCTATGTTCAGCACAAATCCAAAACACAGCCCCACACTAGTCACTGTGAAGAAAATTAACTCCACCACAGCCAAAACCAGTACACATGAACACGAAATGATTTTTTTTTTTCCTCAGGAGGACAAGACCAAGACTGAGATACTTTCATCTATTGCAAGCAACTTGTTTGAGATGCCAGATATAAACATGGTAATGAGAGATAGTGATCCTAATAGTGCTGTTTCAGAAATAATAAAGACCATTGAGGTGACTGACATTGTTTCTTTGTGCTTTATGTTAAAACACTCTTAGCTCAATGGGAACTACATGCTTCTTCTGAATGTAGAAACTGTCAATATAAATTAATTTTATGGTTCTATCTGGGTTTCTGTGGAGAGGTTCAGTGCTTGCAGCTGTAATTTTAGCCTGGGAAATAGGATGCCTGGGAAATAGGACACCTGGGAAATAGGACACTTGTATGGATGTGTCATTTGCCTACCTGTTCATCTTTTCTCCCTCACTCCCCTGAGGGACTTTTGCCATTGTTTGATTTCTAGATGATCTGACAGCAAAACAGATCCTCCCCTCCCCACTACCTCATCCTCACCAGCTTTGGCAAAAATCAAGAGCTGGGTGGAGGAGACAACTCCAGATTAGAACTTAATTGATAAGCAGACTGCATCGTGAATATGATGCTACTTCTAACAGGGCAGCCTCCATCCTTGTCGCTTTCAGCAGGAAGAAACTCTGAACAAACTGCTTTGATGGAACAGTTATCTCTGTTTGAACAGAAAGTTGGACTAGAGACCTCCTGAGGTCCTTTCCAACCTTAATTGTCCTATGACCTAGTCAGTCAGCAGTAGTAGAGAACACTGATGATATCTCGTACCAGCTATTAGGGGGATTGTTAAGGAAGTTTATGAAAATCTAACATTATTTTGATGGTGATGCAGGTATACAAATGGAGGATGCAAATCCAGAGGAAACCAGACTTCATTAGTGTTGATGTTCTCCCCAAACTGCTTTTATCTTATATTTCCACGGGCAAAGTTGCCTTAGTCTCTTTCAGAATTTTAAAAACTGGGGCTCATCGACAGTAGAGCTTGCAACTTAAGAAGAAAACAAGCTAACTCCCCATTTCTACTTTTATGCAAAGAGTGACATAAACCCAGCAACAGTGTGACATTTTATTTGACAAACCTTTTTCCTTAAATATTTCAAAGAAACTTGACTAGCAATGGTACACAATCTGAAATTAGTTTCCTGACAGTCTCTCATGGTGTCAGTTTCACTTGGGAAAAACTAATTAAATGTGAGTTCTCTTTGATGCAGGAAATAAATGTGCTATAATCGCTTACCCTACAGGCAACCCTGGTGCTTAATTATACACAGCATATGCATGGCATCACCAGAATCCATTGATTCTTCCATGGGTGAGCAGTAGCAAGCAGGTCTGTGACCAAAAGGGAACTGGTGACCAAGAACTCTTGGGTGCATATTCCATTTTAAATTATATTAGGCACTGATTAATCCTCAAAATATTTAGGAGGGGCAAAGTTAAGAATATGGTCACCAAGAGGCAGTAGATAAACTCTGTAGCACTTTCTCACTGAGCAGGGAAAGGAACTTGGCCAACATTGTAACTCTCTAGGTGAAAACTTGATCTGTGTTTTTTAGGTGGACTGATACAAACATGGACCATAGTTTCCGGGCAAAGTCAATAGGGCTGCTTTCCTTCATGTTTCATTTGAAACATGTCACACAGCAAACAGCAAGCAATTCATCTGCTTTAGAAGGGTGAAGGGCTGAGTCAACTTCACTGGATTGCTTCCTTGCTGTTCCTCCTTAAGATATTGCATGATAAGCTGATCTTTGCTTACTGTGATTCAGCTTTAGACAAATCCTGAAATTACCTCTTGTGATAAAATATGTGCATCTGCCATTGAATGTAACTGATCTATGAGACCAATTTGAAAATTTCAGAGTCACTTCAGGTGCAAGTATAAATAATGAATAATGATTTTTTTCTTAATTTTTTCTTATTTGTAAATCCTTGATATGGTCTAATGATGCATCTATCCTTTTTACTGCCCACTTGATGTGTGAGTAAAGACAGCATTGACTTAAGCAATAAATTACTCCTAATCCCCTATTAAGAAACCAACTAGACCAATACAAAATGAGTCCAAGTACTTCTTCAGTCACAGCAAATTTTTAACTATTTTCACACCATAACAGTCAGATTTAGACAATGTCTATTTCCAGTCATCCTGCCAGAGCCCCGCTCAGTGGATTACAGCTTTCTTCAATCCAAAATGCTGGTACAGATTTTTGGGGCTGTAACCTGAACAAATCCCTTTAAAAAAAGGTTGTAGAGAAAAAGTGAAAAGTAAGCACCTCAAGTCATTAACACAGACCAGGGGGAAATGCTGATGTGTTTACATTCAAGGATTTGGTTCTGTTAATAACCATCCCAGACTTCCTAGAAGGAACTAAGTATTGTTGTCAGTAGATTTCAAGTCCTGTGTTTTGTGGAGACAATGATTAAGAAAAAATATTAACAGATAGGAGAGGAGGGAAAGAGTACAGTCCTTCCCCCTTCAGGAGAAAGTCAGGTGGGGGGAAGCAAGTCCATACTTCTTTTAGGGTTCAATAAATTCCAACCAGCAAGGCTCAGGGTTGTATTTTGTGCATCATCTTTATTGTTTCACTTGTTATCCTGCCTGCTACTTCAGCCTACCTGTTTATCACTTCTCTCCTCCCCCATGAATGACTGGCATACACTGGCTTACCACTTGCACTTCCTTTTGCCCCTTTCCTCCATCTGGCAATGCCAGTCAAGCCCCAATGCCTGTGACACCCCATCCCTTTCACAGCCTCTGACATTGCTGCCATCTCATTTTCTGCCATCTCTTACTGTATGTCCTGTTTTAATTCTGCCTACCCTTGCTGGGCTCACTCCCACACCACCGCTACCTTCTCTCCTTTGGTCCTCTATTCTTGTCTATCTTTCACTTGTTGCCTCTTGCTGCCACATCACCTCACTTGATGTTTTCCTTACTGCCTCATCAGTCCCTGTCTTACCCTGCTTCTCCTAATTTGGCACCTGCCCTCACCTAATTCTCTTCACTGCCTCTCTCCTCACCCCTACAGCCTCTAATTTTATTTCATGTTGCTTCATGTGCATCTTTTTCTGTCCCATTGTCACCTTCCCCCTGGTCCCATATCTTTGTCCTGGTCCTTGCCATCCACCCTCAATGCCTCTCTGCTTGCCTCTGCTTTCTCTTCTCTTAACTGCACTGTTTCCCACCACATACCTTGCTACTGTCATTCACTGTCCATTCTGTCCAGCCCCATTTGCCGTATATTTCCTCCTCCTCCTCATCCTCTTCTCCTAACAGTCATGTTTGCTCTCTACACACAATATCTTTGTTTGCCACTCCACTTACTGCTTGTTCTTGCTCCCTGAATGACCAGACCTTTCTGAGCTCACCTTGCCCTGCCATCACTTATTGTCCTGTTTGCCATCCTGCTGCTTCATTTTGTCTTCACCTGTCAGAGATGCCTTGTTTGCAGACAGCCCTCACAACTTCTCCCTGTTTCCTGTCTGCCATCCATGCTTGTTCACTCACTGCCTGTCACCACCCTCCCTCATCACCCTACTTCTCCTTCACTTTCTGCTTCCTCCTGCCACTCTGTGTCCCCTGCCATTCCCACCTCTTCTCACTGATTCATTCCCAGCATGTATTGCTGCCCATTGCTAACTTTATACAGAACAAGCCCCTTCTTTTGCTGCTTGCCTTCACCACCTCCCTTAGCTACCTGTTCTCACTGACTGTCTTGCCAGCTTTTCTTCCCACTGCTTGCTTGCTGTTCTTGTAAACATGTCCTTCCTATGACTTTTCAAAGCTGTCTTTCTGGATTGCACTCTCAATCTTTCCTTGCTGCCCTTCACAATTTCTCTACACTGCTCCTTCCTGGCCTCATCACCTCATTTCAATACCTGACTTGCTGACCACACTCAGTTTTCTTGTTGGACCATTTTTGCCATCTCTCTTCACCATCATGTTTGCTGCTTCCTGCTGTTGCCAACCCACTGTCTTGACTTTGCACCTCATTTGCACCCTATGCTCAGTGTGTCTTCTCAAACCTTGATCTGCTGCCTGTCTTCATCCTCAGCTTGTCACTCCATGTGCTGCCTGCTTTCTCTGCATTGCCCACAAGCTGCATTTGCTGTCCTTGTTCTTTCCCACTTGCCCTGGTTGTCCCCCTTCTCTTGCCAGCCTGTCAGACGTGCACCTCTCCCATTGCTGCACAGTCTGCTCTTGCCACATCACCAGCACTTTCTGCCTGTGATTGCTACTTCATTTCCTGGCATGTCTCATCCTCCTTACTGACTGCTCTCAAAACTTCCCTTGCCTGTAAGCTTCCAGCTGTAATGCAGCTTGCTTTTCACCACTTCCCATAGCTGCTTCTCCTCCTGACTCCTTAGCTGCCTGCTTTCAGTGCCTTTTCAAGCAGCAGTATTCAACTCCATGGTGGGTTGACCCCAGCTAGCAGCAAAACTCCCACACAACTGTTTGCTTATTCTCTTCCCAGTGGGATAGAAGAGCAAAAGCTAGAAAACTTGAGATAAGGACAGTTTAATGCAGTTAATAAGTGAAGTTAATAAGTGAAGGCAGTTTAATAAGCAAGCGAAAGAAAGCAAGAAGAAAATCCCAGCAATGCAAAGGCAATCACTCACCACCTCCTACAAGCTGACTGATGCCTAGCCAATCTCTAAGCAGTGGTTACCTTATGAGACTCTCCTCCCTTCTTCTGCCCTCAGTTTTGTTGCTGAGCATGATGAAGTATGGTATGAGATATATTTTTATCCAGTTCAGGTCACCTATCCTTGCTGTGTCTGCTTCTAATCTCTTTCCCACGCCACTGGGGGATGAGGAGTGGGGGAAGGTAAGGTGGAAGCAAATGAAACCTTGACACTGTGCAAGCACTGCTAAGCAATAGAAAAAGCATTGGTGTATTATCAACACTGGTTTAGTCACAAATCCAAACCATTGTACCATATGGACTGCTATGGAGAAATTAACTCTATCCCATCCAGACTCAATACAATTTCCTGTCAAAACAGCTGACCTTACTCATTCTGTGATTCTATATTACTGCTTGTTGTGCTGCTGTTGCTATTCTTCCCTCTACTTGAAGACCTGACATCCTCCCCTTCCACCTTTCCTCGCTGTCCTCTTTGCCACCAACACCTCCCTTACCCAATGCCTGCCCTTTCCAATAATTAGCTGCCATTGACCACCTGCCTTTCAGTTGCAGCACTCCATTACTCTCCCTTTTACTACCAGTGGTTCTCTCATCTTCCCAATTTGCTGCACCTTCTCACTGAGGGGAAGGAATCTTTTCTATAGATAATAATCTCCAGGCTTTGATTCTTCCTTTACTCTTTCCTTCACGACCTTGTTTCCTGCTGTTTCTCTTTGCTTTCCTTTTGACACTAGGCTATGTTTTTCGCCATAATGCTCTTTTCCCCTTTCCCTCTTCTTTATATTGATCTATTTATCATCTGGTATCACTCCTGCTTGTGTCTTCTTCACATACCTGCTCATAAACTTGGCCTGTTGTAAGGTTATTCAGCCCATTAGCCTCGCTGCCAGGGTTGCTGGCACTTCATATTTCACCTTCTCACCCCACTTACTAGTCCCTCCTCAAGATACTCACCTCCTTCCTCCTCACCATCAGTGGTGCCCTGTTCCCTCCCACTGTCCCTTCACTTCATTTATTCTGTACCTCCAAAGGAAAATTGCAGCCAAACCACAACCTGCTCACTCTCCAGCTGTGTAGCCAAACCCTCCCTCTGCCTAAGGTCATTGCAACCTGGTACTACTCCCTTCCCAGCCCCTGGGCATTGCTATTTCTGTCTGTGGCAGGATTCCTACCCTGCTGTCTGTTGTAGCCCTAAACGCATAACGCACGATTTCCAAAAGTATCCGTATTTTCTCAAATTCTTCATTTTAGAAAACAGAATCTATGGCTTTTACCTGCTTAGGTTTCATTCTAAGCCGACGAAAACTGAACTATGAAATGCCTTGTCTCTGAATTTTCAAAGTTATTCAAGCATGCAAAAATGGCCTCAGGGGCCCAGCTCAATTTTCAACCATATGTGGGCCACTTAAGCTGGCTTTTGAAATTTCTCTAGGCTAGTCTTGTTAAAGGTCTAAATACATGTGGAAATTTGGCCACAGATTCCTTTTGAGGCTGAGGAAAGCAGGGGAGAATATTCTGGGATTCTAAATAGCTTGCATGTTTTTGAAAAATGTACCACTGGCTTTTTAACCCTAAAATAACTAATTAGTGGGCTAAAGAGCTGATTATAGTAGAGGACCTTTCAGGAGAAACATGTCATATAAAGGGTAAGTATTATGAGTGGAGATGTGAACTTTTTTTAAAACATTCAGATCATTGCTCTCTCCCACAGATGCTGCTGAGATGGGCTAATATTAAAAGTAATTTTGTACAGAAAATTTCCAGGGGTTAGATTATATAGTCTTACATTTAAAGTCCATGGTACCTGGATGGATCTGTTATTTATTAACATGTCTACAGAAAAAAATTAAAAAAAATTTGAGAATTTTTTGCAGTTATGGTGCTGTTGCTGTGTGAGCCCTACTCAGCAGCGGCCAAAACACTGGTGTGTTATTAACTTTGTAGCTACCAGTGAAAAGCACAACACTGTGAGGGCTTCTGTGGGGAAAATGAACAAACTTCATCTCATCTAGACCCGACATATTCCCTCAATGGGACCACATTGTAAAAGAACACTGACACTAAAAAAGAAAAATCTCTAGGCTCTTCCTCAGGCATAGAGTACATAACAACAGTGAGGTAATCTTATACAGGTATGAATGGACCTGAGTATTTCGCATTTGGCTGTATTTATTAAAATCCATCTGGTGGTCTTAGCTTAGGTTTTGCTACAGCAAATAGTGTAATTCAAGGATGACTGGCTTGGGACTTTGCTTAATAGGCAGAACTGTATTGCCCTGTGGATGTTCTGCTATATTCTTCAAAAGGTGGTACTTGTACTTCTCTTTTTCACCTTTATTGGCAATATTCACATAAGGAAGACTTAATAATAGAAGGTAAAAGGATCTGAGAGGGCAAACTCCTACAGTAATCAGCAATCCAAAAGCAATTGCTGCTCTTCCTCCAGCTAGTTCTACTTAGGGATTGTCATTACCTCTGTCTCTCTTGGCTGCTAAGCTATTACAGAAATATAATGATCTGCAAATGAGGAAAAGTATGAAAAAGGAGAAAAAAACCACAGACAAAACCGTATATTAGCAGAATCTTGCTTCGACTGTTCACACACCACTCATAGTTCTGTCAAATTCTAATGCAGTGGTCTTGTCTCTTTGTGGTACCTGAAATAGCCTTGAATTAATTATCTCTTTCACACTAGATGAGTGAAAGAATTGAGCACAATTTTTCAACAAGTCTGATTTTACTGGGTTATGCAGCTTATTTTTCATCTACCTTGATCAGAAAATCTGCATCTAAATAAACCTCAGCGGTTTTTACCTAAAACAGAAAATGCCAGTCCTTTTTATATTGACTGTTTCTCCAAATTTAAATATGTGGTAATTAACATAAATAGAAACAATTTACAGAAGCAACTGTAAATGACATGTTACTTAGCAAATGGTTTCTATTTAGCCTCTGTGTACAGTCTAATATGAGCAGGGCTCCAGAAGTATCCACAGAACTGAAAATGGATCAGCTGTGCCATAAAATTAATAGGTCATTGCCTCAGGTGGATGATCCTTGGAAGGATCAGGTTGCAACAAAAACAATTGGAATTACTAAGCCACTAAATTATTGTGCAGTTTCAAAATCTCAGTATACATTAGTATACTTTATGTGGTGTTTTAAAGGCTTTCTGTACAGTTAGAGTGCACTGGCATGGTCCCCTCAACAAGAAGCACATAATTCTGAAGAACAAAATGCTCTCAGGCCAATTATAAAGAATGTTTTTTGCTTCCGAGCTTTTCCACTCAATAGAAACTTTGTGCTGAGTTTACCTTCAATGTGATACTACTACCATCTTGAAATTTTCCATTACATCTGTATCAGCAGAAACTATTTTAAGAGATATCACTTCTGATATATTAAAGTAAGCAAATCTCTGTTTCTCCCTTCTGCTATTAAGTTCTTCCGACTTATACTTAGTATATTATTTTTTTATGAAATAAGAATTAAAAAAACCTTGATGCTCATCCAGCCATCTGGCATAAACAATAAACTGTAGTTAGAAAGGTCATAGAGACTCTGGGGCTCGAGCACATATAAATCAGAATATTAAATACATAAGAAATTAGAAGCATCTATGTAATGTGAAATTCTTCCAAGGTGCATACCAAGATCTAAGATTTCATTTACTGCAAAAAGCATAGAATACTCTCCCACACCACTTCTCTACTGCTGGATTTAACCTGGTTATGGTAGCTCAAGCTATTTTTCTCTGTTAAAGTAACAGCACAGACAGCTGTTGGCATGAAAACCTGAACAATTTCTTTTACATGTGTAATGTAACAAAACTTTTTGTGCACATTTTACCTTCATATATGTAATAACATGTTTTTAATGATCATATCTATTAATATGGCCAACATGTTATTTCAACCATTTAGACACTGTGTAAAATATACTAGATAGAAAAAATCTTAACAACAATATAGTAATCATAAAAAAATCAGTTTCTGACAGTGGTGAACCAGATTTAAAACCTTACTAAAAACAAGTTGATAAAATACATATTTATTTAATAAGCATAACATTTTGTATGTGTGTCTTTATGTGAAATATAATTTGCACTCTGCTCATCTTTAGAATCACCTGCCCTCCAATGTAAGATTGACATTTTCAGTTTTTAAAGTTCTCTAATGTCCTTTAGGAAAAGATAAATCCCCAAGTCTGCTTTCACTCTTTGCCATGAACTACAAAGTAGGCACTTACTATTGATCAAATCCAATCACATGAAAAAGATCTAAGCCCTAAGCCCCATTTAACACAAGTTCTGAGGGCTTTGGTTCCCTCAAACAGAACCAGTTGTCCCGATCCCTTCCTGTGCAGACTTTGCTTTAAGGGGCTGAGAAAAAGCCAAATGTCAGTTGATGAAATTCAGTGATGCTGGTGGAATTATATCTATTTATATCAGTTGAAAAGCTTCATCTCAGGAGTCTGACCTTTTACAAGAGAAAGTTGATCCTTAAAATACTACAGGTTTGTATCAGAAAAAAATATTTTAAGAATCTGTTTGGCTCTTAATGGGTTTTGCATCTGACATTTCAGTTTTCTGTATTCTAAATATAGGTTCCTGGAGAAAGCACAATATTTCTTATATGAATAATTGTTCCAGTAATTGGAACTACCAGTAATTCTATGCTTTCAGGAAACAGTGATGATCTGCCTGAAGCTCGTTTCCCATTTCACATCATCTCCATCATTGCACCTCCTCTGGCTCCTATTTTGTGAGCCACTACCTTCTCTCCATAGAGTAGAATCTATCATAGCTAGCAAAAAATGATTGTGTTTTCTCTTAAAAATGTAAGATGAAACAAAATATTTATTGTTTTGCTTCACACTTCCAGGGAAAATACTTTGTTGTGGACTACACAAGATTCTCCCTTTTTCCTTACTTATTTTTCCCAATGAAGGAAAATGGGAGAGAAGTGATAATTCACATTTTTACCTTTTACAAAAACAATATTTGATGGCGTTTACCTCTTCTTTACCTCCAATAAAAGAAAAATAAATATTTTTAAGCAGATGGAAAAAGTTTGTCTTACAGTTGTGCTAGTTATTAACATCTCAATCTTGACCAAAATGATGAAATATTTTCAGAAAGTTTGCTCAGTTTATATCAAACTTGATATAATTTATAGAATTTATGCATGTAGTGATAGTCTCTGTTGTGCCTACTTCCTCTTTCAATTTGAAACATAAAAAGATTTCCTTTTTTTCCTTACAATTCAGTTTGCTATTTTTGTACATTTGACATACATTTTGACATGTTGTCACTCTCCTCTCTGATTATCCAGGAATAACACTGATTCTAAACTAACTGTAGAAGTTCATGCCTTTCCTACTAAACTAATTTCTCAACAATTTCAGATTTTTTGAAGCTAGAATTTTAAATGCGGTGACAGGAATTGTAGCAGTTTTCTTTCTAGAAGAACGTCCAAATTTTTTGTAATTAAGAAAAGCTGTTGCCATGGTAAATTTAGCATCAAAAACAAATACAATATCTTAAGGCTAAACCTCCATTATTCCAGTTGTCTTAACACAAGGAAAGTTTGGTGACATGTAAATAAATCAACTATCAAATACTATTGTTTAAAGCCTGGGAATCCATTTACAGTCTTTGTTAGGTGCAATTAGTTACACTTTTTGGTACTTTTTTAGCCAGGGCTTTAAAAAGTCCAGGAGAGAATCTATTGTCATCATCCTCATTACAGAATGAGGATGATCACTCGCAAACAAGGATGTGGACAAGACAGAGATGTTTAATGCTTTCTTTGCCTCTGTCTTCAGCACTGATGATGGGCTAAGGGGGTCCCAGTGCCCTGAGCTGGAGGAACATGGCTCAGAATAATAAACTCCCAGTTTAACCTGAAATTGTGAGGGATCTGCTGCTCCAGCTGAATCCCTGTAAATCTATGCAGCCTGATGGGATACATCCAAGAATACTCAAATCGCTGGCTGATGTCATGGCAAGGCCTCTCTCAATGATTTTTGAACAGTCTCAGGAATCTGGAGCGGCTCCCTGCTGATTGGAAGCTGGCCAGTGTTGTCCCATCTTTCAAGGAGGGCAATAAGGATGACCCTGGAAACTACAGGCCTGTCAGTCTCACTTCAGTGACTGGCAAAATTATCAAGAAGATTATTCTGAGAGGTCTTGAAAAACACTTAAAGGACAATGCAGTCATCGGTCACAGCTAGCACAGCTTCATGAGAGGAAAGTCCTGCTTGCCAAACCTG
Source organism: Manacus candei (assembly GCF_025592945.1). Lineage (NCBI taxonomy): Eukaryota > Metazoa > Chordata > Aves > Passeriformes > Pipridae > Manacus > Manacus candei. The sequence continues at coordinate 361,014 of NW_026138143.1, forward strand.
ATTTCCTTTTATGACCAGGTAACCCACCTAGTCGATCAAGGAAAGCAATCTTTTTGGATTTCAGTAAAGTTTTTACCACTGTCTCTCGCAGTATCCTTCTGGACAACATGTCCAGCATAGAGCTGGATACACCTCCTTCAATAGGTGAACAGCTGGCTCATGGGTTGGGCACAAAGCATTATAGTGAATGGGGTAAATCAAGCTGGTGACCTGTCACTAGTGGGGTTCTGCAGGGCTCCATCTTAGGCCCAGTTCTCTTCAACATCTTCATAAATGACTTGGGTCTCAAGGGTACGTTAAGTTTGCAGATGATACAAAACTGGGATGAGCTGTTGACTCCCTCGAAGGCAGGGAGGCCCTGCAGAGAGACCTCGACAAATTAGAGGGCTGGGCAATCACCAACCCTATGAAGTTCAACAAGGGAAAGTGCAGGATTCTGCACCTGGGATGGTGCAACCCTGGATGTTCGTACAGACTGGGAAATGAGATGCTGAAGAGCAGTGCTACAGAAAGGGACCGGGAGGTCCTCATTGATGGTAAACGGAAAACAGGTCAGCAGTGTCCTGGCAGCCAGGAGGGCCAACTGTGTCCTGGGGACCCCCAGGCAAAGCATTGCCAACTGGTCAAGGGAGGGGATTGTCCCGCTCTGCTCTGCACTGGGGCAACCTCACCTTGAATACTGTGTGCAGTTTTGGGCACTGCAATATAAGAAAGATACTAAGCTGTTAGAGAATGTCCAAAGGAGGCTAATGAAGATGGTGAAGGGCCTTGAGAGGAAGCCGTATGAGGAGCAGCTGAGGTCACTTGGTCTGTTCAGCCTGGAGAAGAGGAGACTGAGGAGAGACCTCATTGCAGTCTACAACTGCAAGGGGAAGAGGAAGGACAGGCACTGACGTCTTCTCTGTGGTGACCCGTGACAGGACCCAAGGGAATGGCCTGAAGCTGTGTCAGGGGAGGTTTAGGTTGGATATTAGGAAAAGACTTTTTACCCAGAGGGTGGTTGGGTGCTGGAACAGGCTCCCCAGGGAAGTGGTCACAGCACCAAGCCTGACAGAGCTCAAGAAGACAGCTTTTGGACAACACTGTCAGGCACATGGTGTGATTGTTGGGACTGTCCTGTGCAGGGCCAGGAGTTGGACTTGATGATCGTTGTGAGTTCCTTCCAATTCAGGATATTCTATGATTCTGTCTTGGTTTTGTTCTTCACTTGATCTCTACCAATACAGGCAATGGTCAGAAAAACTGGAGAAAATATGTAAGAAAATAAGTAAGAAAAGCTGTGTGGAATTAGTCTCAGGTCATATATTAACAGGTCTTTTGCTCAGTGTTCCCATTTGAAACTGCTAAGATCAACTAAATTTTCAAGTGAAGTCTGATCTTCTGTTGAGTCACAGACTGTAAACTCTACCCTAGTACTTCCTACACCAAACCTATAACACTTCCTTGCACTAAGATATACTTGTTTAATATTCCAGGTAGTGCCTCTACAGCTACAGAAAATGACCCAGCAAGAAGAACAGGAAGCAAAACAATATTTACTTTGCCATTTTTCTGTATCTTATCATCATTGTATCTCACCCTTTTTGAAACTACTGATAGATTATGTTCTCAAAAATGGTCTTAAAATTGAGAATTACTATTTATAAAATGGGCAATAGAGCTAAAGGGTAGATTAAGTGATTTTTCTGAAGGTCACAGTATTTATGAATAAACCACAAAATTAACTGATGTTTTCCACAATCTGTCTTGACACACAATGCTATTTCTCGGAATAAACACAAAACAGATTTTTTTCTGTGCTCTAAGGTCATGCAGAATTCGTATCATTCAAAATAGCTCAAAACAGTAACAATAGCCACTCAGTAGTCAAAGTCCTTTTATGAGTTATGATGACAAAACAAGTACCCTTGTGAGCAGCATGGGCAGACTCCATTCATCATAGATAGCAGGTTATCTGGATCTTCCACCCTTATAATACATGCTGGCTCATTTTTAGTAGCAGACTGCACATTAATCTTCATTCCTTGTGGCAGTGTATATTTTAATAACTCCTAAAGGGAAATCTGACAATAAGAGGCCCAGCTATACATACATTTATATCCATATACTACAGGTGATTGGAGACTAGACTCTTCAGTCCGACAATTGAACAAATTTTTTAAATTTGCAGTTGGGGCTTCTTGCATGATTTCTGGATGACCACCCTTTCATGAACTGCAAACACGAAACACTGCATAACATAATTACAGTAGTAGAATAATACTGTAATAAACCCCACAACTATGCAAGAGAAGTTCACTCCTTCCAAACATGCATTTTTCTTTCTATGACACTGTTGCGATGGTAAAGAGTGCCAGTGACGTTTTGCATCCCTCTGTAAGACTTCAGCTGTGAATTTGAAAACAAACCAACTGATCAGACACTGTTACTTCCACAGGCTTTTCAAAGGCCTTCCTGTTTCTAAAATTTTAACAAACTTCCTAAAAGTTTTATTAAACCTTAAGTATTTTCAGCCTCTATCTGAGACTGCCTCCTCTAATGTAATTGCAATTTTTGATATAAATGGCAGTTTCACATTTTAAAATATGATTTTATTCACTCTGTATTGTGAGGTGATATGACACAATAGGTATAAAAATCCTAAAAGACAGATTTAATAGATCTAGGATCCCTTATCACATCCCTTTTTAGTTCTTATTTGACAAATGGCTTTCAGATGAGCTCTCCTGAGGAGATAAGCCAGAATCTTTTTATCAGTTCCATTGCCCTTTTCATAAAGGTTCTTTTAACTAATTTTCTTCTATTTTATCTCTTGACAATCTATTAAGTCTTTGCTTTACATTAATAAGCATTCTGTATCAATTCAGATTTAGGTAGTCTGAAGATCTTCCTTTTTTAATTTTAAGAGAAGTAATTATTTCCAAGAATCTTTTAGTTAACTTATTAAGTATACCAAGCAACCTTTTTCAAACTATCTCATTGGCCATATCACATAAGGACAGTCTTTTGTGACCATTTTATTTTTGTTTTGTTTTGGTGTTTGGTTTTTTGTTTGTTTGTTTGTTTTGTTTTGTTTTTTTTTAATGAGGGAAACGCTTCATGTGGTTTTCTCAGTCAGTCTCCAGGACATCTCAGGAAAGGCCATGAAATGTTAATGTTACCTTCTTGTACCATTCAGGGATTTATTTTAATGCAGTTTATACTTCCTTCTGACATACCTGCTTATCCCATTTGATTTGGGAATCCCTACTAATGCACTTTTTCCTGTTGTATAAGTCTATTGGGTGCACCTGCCCAGGTTCTGGCAGGGGGCTGCAGGGGTCTCCATGAGAGGAGAGGATGAGCTGCTCCATGCTGAACACAGCCGGTTCCAGTGGTCCCAGAGCTAAGTCTGGGTGAGGGAAGGGTGGAGGGAGAAGGGGTGGTGTTTTAATGCCTGTCTTTCTACGTCTTAACACCCAAATCTATTTTATATGGCAATACAATTAAGTTTCCCCAAGATAAGTCTCTTTTTTTCCATCACAGAAATTGGAATGCGAGCTCTCTGCTTTTATCTGAACCCACAAGCCTTTTTTCTCCCTCATCCCACTAAGGACGGTGAGGGAGCAAGCAGCTGGTTGGGTGTTTTGCCCTTAGCCAAGGTGCCCCTACCACGACATGTCACTGAATGTTTCTCCCCACAGAGAGTGACTGTCATTTTGTCAGAGGCAGCAGCAGACCTGGGAGATGGTTAAAGGTGGCTCTAATGCACAGTATGTGTTTGGGATATTGCTTTCCACATGGTACGAACTTAATTCACAACATGAAAACTGATGGAGCCCTTGGGCCATGAATCTGTTCTCTTGCTGCCATGAGGCTCCATGGGATATCTGTTTTTCTGGAAATGCTGGTTTTAACCACCACAAAACAGTCCCTTCACCCTCCCTCTCAGCCCTCCATAGGATGCAGAATTGCCATTCTCTGATCTATATTTAACATCTGGCTCTAGGCAGATAGCTAAGGTCCCATCCACCCTCACCACAGACACACTTTCTATCTGCAGTAAAAGATCATTAATAAAACACCGTCCATTCTCCTTTGAAGACAGTGATTTCTTACCCTGAAGATACAGATATATCTCTGCTTTCCAAGAAAAAATCTCTCTCACACATAGACACATATTCCCTTTCATTGGTATGTGAAGAGATAGATATATAAGAAAGCTGGTAATTTCTGTTTCTTCTTAAGAAAGGCAGTTTCCTCCAGTTTTTAGCTCAGTTTAAAAGAATAAAAAATTAAGAGAGATTTGATTGTCTTTAGCAGTGAAGTTTGGAAGCAACTTTGTAAGTTTATTAATTATACAGTTGGTGTGGTTGAAGGAAGTAGGTTTGGATAGTCTCAGAAAATGTGAACAGAATCCTTTTAAAAGTTTACATAAATATTACAAAATTGGAGGCATTGCTCTGTTTATCCCTGAAGGGAAAAAGAGAAAATTCATACCCCCATCCAAACTGAGTTCTTCACTCCTTTTACAGAATTTTAGTTCGTTGCTTTTGACTGTGTATACAAAACGCAGGAAAAAAACCACAGGAACTAATTAAAACAAATTGAATCATTTGAGCAAGAACCAAGAAACAAACACCCAAAGGGCTACCTGAACTGTCTAATAAAGAAGAACTATTTATAACATAACTCTACTCATAGGTTCTTCCATCTACCATATGCCCTTAACCCCCCATCCTCTGACAAAACAGGAAGAAAAAAATTAATTTTTTTTACCATCATATTCAAGGAATCCCCAGCTTTTTCTCCCATCTCCTGGTAAATACACATGTAATAAATTTTAATATTACTGTAGTAAAATATGGAGCTTATATGACTCTAACTAAAATAGGAAAATTATTCCCATTGCCCTCTTACCCTAAAAAAATTACAGGCACTGCATATTTCTACATTTAAACATAGTTTTTTAGAAATTCTATATTTAAACATAATTTCCCCCCCCCTTATCACTCACTGTTATCTGTAATTTAAAAAAAAACCTGGAAAAAAATTTTCAACAAGCCTGAGCCTGAGATTACAAGTGTTCATTTTCAAACTCTGGCTACTCTTTATAAGAATGATTTACTGGGCACATATATTGATTCTTATCACTGTTTAGATTATCCATGCATCAAATTGCTCCACAAGAATTTTAATTTGTGGTTTCTTTTTTTTTTTTTTTTGGTAAATTAAAGTCTTACAAGACTCCAAAGAACAAAGGATATGCAAATTTATTTCATTCTGACTTATTTGAGAGAATACAATTATTCTTTTCCAAGGGGCATCAGAGAACTTTAGCATGAGGATTGCTGTGGTCCCAGCTAAAGAGAGCTCATTAAATCATGGCTTAGAGACCAGATAATAGGGGAGTATAAATGACTGAACTTCACAGATTTAGTCTGCCCTGTATGGAAATTCAACTTCTGCAGTCCTTGTAGTTCTTCTTCCCAGAATAAAGTAAATTCATTATTAATCTGAAGGAGTTCCTGAAGCAGTTTCTATATCAACTTTGGAATCTTGATCAAGAATTTAGATAAAATACGCCAAGGTCCTTATGACCAAAACAGTATTCTCAGGGCTATTTGTATCTTATCAAAGAGTTGTAGTTTAAAAAAGTATTTCAACAAAGAAAGCTGCTCTTTTTAAGAGGGGCACTTAAACTACTAGTTCTTCCACTGAGATTAAATTGCACTTTTTATTAATAAACGTTGTCTTATGTCAGGCTCACAAACAATGATCTCAGCTTCAGGCCAATTAGCCATGGGAGCAACCTTGTGCCAGTCTGAGTAATTGGGTCAAAACCTGACTTCACATTTGTGAGCATTCTCTGGTTATGAATTTCAAGTACATGTAAGGAGGTAAAACCTAATCCAACTCAAACATTCAAGTATATCTTCTTTGGCAAATTAGGGTCATACATTCTGGTCTTGAAGAACACTTAATATCCTTTTGCAGTCTCTGACCATTAAATATTAGGAATTCCTGAAGCTATACCTGCAATGCCAACTACACTTGGAGACAACTGCATTGTCATTCCTAGCAGTGAGCTGTGCAAGGTCACGCAGTAGTTCTAAGGGAAGGGCTAACCTTGCTTTGTAAATAGCTTTATCTTACAGGTAGTTAGTCAGGTACTCATCCAGGTATTACCACCCCCCTACCTTTTTTTTTTTATTTTGAAAAGTATTATTACCCTCAGTAACAATGCACAGACAGAACTTATTTAGTACAAACCACTTATTTCTGAAGAGCCTTGAGCTAGCACTCAGTTCCATAACACTACAAACATGAAATATGAAGCAAGTGAACTCTATGCCTACATTTCCTTATCAATATGTTACATTAATGATAAAAGGTGATTAAGACTGCATGAAAAAAACCCCAAACCCCCAAATCATTGAACCTAACCATAAATATACTGTAAGAGTTCTAATTTACATTCATGTCTTCCTATTCCAGCAGTGAAATGTCATCTTACAGCAAGCGGTTCCTGATCACTAGCTTGTTTTCTGTCAAGTAGCTTGTAATTAGCAAATAATCTCATAAGACCATTCACACATCATAGAAGCCTGTGCATCTACAATAAATTCCAGAAGTAAATCTGGCCCTAGGAACGAATCTTTGCATGACAGAGAAGGGCTTCAGTTACATGTCCCTTCACCCACAGCGTGTCAAGAATTTTACGAAGGTACAACACCCAAAACTGAACTTGAATTGTAAAAATTTAAATAACCCACAAGAATCTGATGAAAGACTTCTCTAGACAACAGACTGCAAAAGAAAGGAGACTGAAGAGAAAGCTCAGATCAGTGGAGAGAATTTGCAGAAGAGCTTGTTGAGCACAATTTAATGAACACAATTTCAGTCATTTTGACAGCTTTCAGCATATATCCAAACAGCATTTGTAATTAGTCTACAGTCACACCTACTCTGACATGTAGATTAATTAGGAATTCATCAGGACCCACTTCTGGCTTAGGGCAGATTTTGGTGGAATACAATCCATATATATGTTTCCCTGAAATGCGGAACTCAGGTGCCAGGTGACAATAGCTGCACAAAAATGAGCACTTACTAAAGAAACTGCATGGGAACTTTTATGAGTCTGGAAAAAAAAGTTAGGAAAGTACTAATACCAATTCAAGACTGTCTTATTTTGGACAGAGAAGTCAACTGCTGCATCCTCAAAGCAGTCCTGTATTTTTATTTAGCCTCATCAGCGGTTGACAATGAAAATATAGATAGCTGACATGGCTGCAGAAATGTCTTCAGTCTGTACCCTGAATGGTGTGACTTTTAGATTCTTACTTCTCAGTTCTTCTACATAACAGAAAATTTATTTATTTCTAGGAAAACTCAGGTTCTCAGCAAGTTCATATTTTAATATTGATATTACATGTCATGACAGAGTTTATGTGAGAGCTGGCAGCTCTGCAAACTGTACTGGTGCATGGGTTTGTGCTTAAGCATGTACATGTAATTGAAGATTTGGGCTGTAGTTTTCAGGCATCATGTTGTAGAGGAAAGGTTATAGCTCCATGCATTCATGATTTCATTAGAATTCAGATAGGTTGTAGGTTACATTTGATTTGCTTGAAAAACACCAGAAATATCACATTTCTGGTCTTGTCTAGAAATTCATGCGTATGTTAAAAGCAGAGTTTTTTAAGGTTTGGCAGAGTAACATTGAAAGAAGATAGAGGAATGTTCAATGTTCTTACATTCTTTGTTCTTTTATTTTCCTAAGTTAAAAAATGCATTTTGACTTGTCAGCACGATAGTTATATTTCACAGTAGTTTATTTTTGTCTATGTGTAAAATTGTGTAACTTTATATCAAGCAATAAAATACATGTAGACATTTCAAGATCAAAAGGTTAAGCTGTCCCTTACTGTGGATTTAACATCACTGTTTTTATGTCTCCTGTCACCAATTTTCAAACTGACAGTTGTCAGAAGCCTTTAAACTCTCCAAATTCCTGAACTGACACCATATGCCCCAAGTGAAAAGCTTATATCAAATTGTGGCACAAACTCTGAGGAGAAAATATATTTACCACTTACACTAAATACGATTATTACGAGTCACGATGTAGAACGCATTAATCCTAGTGCCTCCTGGATGTCATGGCTCTCTATCTCACACAATACTGTATCTCTCATCCCAAAGATCTGACCTTTTAAAAAGTGAGTCCCTTGTCATCATTTTCTGTAGAGGAGATGGGTTTTTATAAGGCAGCTTAAGGCCTTTCTGAACTGTCACTGCCAAGTTTAGCTTAAAAAAATAAATTATTTTTTACACATCTCCTCAAGGAGTTTATGCTTCTCATGGGCTTCCAATGACTGTGTCATTTAAAATGAAAAATGAGGTGAGGCCCAGTAAAGTTGTTTTGGTTTTTTTTTCCAACTAAAACCAACAGACTTCAGACTTTCAGTTCTACTGTTTGTGACAACAGAAGGATATCAAGAAGTAAATTTTTAAAGGGCTAGATTTTGAAATAAATCACCAATCTGGGAACTTTCTGAAGAACTTTCTGCGGCCAGGTCGCTCACCTATTTTGTTGACTTTTAACAGTAAATGTTGTCTCCATGGATATTCACTGGGAATTCATAAGAACCAGCAGGTAGAGAGGAGAAGGACAAGTGGCACATTCAATGACAGGAGATATGAACCACCTGGACCACTGGATGATGGCTGAGAAGGGCGATGAATAAAATCTGAGGAGATGACGCCCAATTCCTCCCCTTGTTAGAGCTGCTGGTGAAATTGCTTGGGTCTCTGGATTTCCAGCAGGCAGGCTGAGGGGCTGCCAGGTGTTCAGACGCTGCAGACAAATGGTCAGTGCTGATCACTTTGCACACCAGCATTTAATCTGGCAGCTCTCATTGAAAAAGCTGTTGGGATGTTTTCTGATGAAGAAAACACAGGCATCCTCATTAAAAATAACCGAATCACCTTAGCTAAAATAGTCCCTCATACAAGGTAAATGTGGCCTTGATTTGATACAGATTGTCAAAGAGCTAGGAAACAGGGTCTTACTAGTACAACTTACATATTCATGCAGTCTCAGTCCAATCATTACAACCACATGGAGGCACGTATGCACACAAAAACATATGTGAATGCACATGCATTCACTGTAATTTCCAAGACCTCAGCTTTTGATCGGTCACAAATATATAATTCATTGTTAGCAGATATTTAAATGCCACTGAAGGGGAAAAGAAATCCTAAGAAATCAGAGTGAGAAAACCCTGTTACAGATTTTACTTGGTTGTGAACAAAGTTTAAGATTTAAATGAATCATATTTCATGCTCTCAGAGATCGTTCCGGAGATTAAACCCTTTGAATCTGTGCTACAGAAACAGAAGCTTGCTTTACCTTCAGGAATTATGAATTACTGTGTCTGTTTGAGTCTAATTGAGCCAAATGGTAGATATATGCCCTCCAAATGAAAATGTTGCCACTATGCAAAGTTAAAATTGCCACAAGTTTGTTCTTTTTTGAAACCCAAGCAATGACATTAGTATTTGGCAGGAGCTAACATAAAAAAAAAAACAACCAAAAAACCCCAACCCCCCCCACCAAACAACAGAAAAAAAAATCCCAAAAAACTTCACAAAGATCCCAACAAACCTAGAAACAAACAACCTCTCCCCCATACTCTAATCTCATTATCAAGATACTAACATTTCTTTAAATCAAACTATTTTGAAATTCAAACTAAAGATTAAACTATTTTACTGCTACACATCTTTTTATAAACATGAATAATTATAGACTACAAATGAAACCTATAGTTCATGAAACCTAGGCACTTGGTACAGAAAATTTTTATTAACTGTAAAGATACCACATCAGCCCTAAAGTTTAAGCTCAGTTATTCCTCTTTTTTTTAAAAAAAATTTGGTCAGTAGGTTTCTGGGTTTTTCCCATTGTACTAGTGCTGAAAGAAAATAGGCAGAAGAATATAATTCCACGTAAAGAATAATCAAATTTAAGGGCTAGGTTGTACCTTTAAGCACCTAAGATCAGGAAAAACACATATGCACAATGCTTTTGCAATCCTAATGCAGCCACTGGGATCCATACGCATGTTTATACTAGGCTTTAACTGGAAGCTTAGAGGATGGGTGTTAGAAATAATAAAAGAGGACTGTGCCACAAATAGGGCTGTTGCTTGTAGAATTCCTGGGAGCACACTGGCTGTTCATTGTGTGCCTTCCCTTGTTTTGTTTGTAATCTTGATTGGTGCATTTCATACCCAACAGAGTTGGCTGTGGCAATAAGAGGTTTCCAGAATGAAAGCCAGAGCAGCACTTATTTACCTATAAGCTTCTCAAAGCCTCAGCAGTATCCATTGCAGTAGCTGCTGTGTAAACATGTGCTGAACACTTGTGCCAAAAATGGGTTCAATAGCAAGTTGCATTTGTATCCTCTGACTCTTAGGGATAGGTACCAGCTTATCCCTTAGAGAGAAGCCTGGCAGGGGCAAGAAGGTGCTTGCAAGGGACATCCAGTTTGCCTTGTCACACCCTAGCCAGACTCCTCCATTGGACGACCTCAACATCCTCAGAATTTGTGAAGTAAGAAGGAAGTCTGGCAACATATTTCCACTTTTGGGCTTTAGTGCTGTTCTAATTTCAGGATTTCTCACCTGAGAGATAGATGAGCCAGACAGCAGATGAGAAGGTGCTGCCTCAGTACTCAAATCCAACTCCATTCAACTAATGTGAGGATCATGAATTTAATCCCCTTCAATATGTTACCCAGCCCATATTTTATAGGTGATTAGATTTCTTTCTTGTCATTCTCTGTTCCTATGTTGTGACAAGGAACTTAACGGGATATGGTAATGACAATAATGTCCTCTGACTAGAGGAAGCTGACACGTTGCAGACTATATTGGTATGAAGGACAAAAGTTAAAGAGGAGAATGATAGAACAGTCACATACCATCCTTCTGAACTACCTACTGCTGCAGAAGACCTGCACTTTTCCTTTTGTTTTGATGGTTGTTTAGTGTCCTAGGAACATGCATTTCCAATTTAACTAAAGCACAACAGATTGCCCAAAGAGGTTGTAGATGCCCCATCCCTGAAACATTCAAGGTCAACTTGGAGAGAGCTCTGAGCAACTTCATGTAGTGGAAGGTGTCCCATGACAGGGGATTTGGACTTAATGACCTTTAAAAGTCCCTTCCAACACAAGTCATTCTATGATCCTATGGAAAGAAGGCAATTCAACATATTTTTTGAAGAACTTGCACAATTTGATCAGTATTTCAATTACTTTGAGGCTAGGAAGCAACATTCACAATATTAAGGATGTATTCATAAGTAGAAGAAAATAAAATCTTTTCACAAGGGTGCTATAACATTGCTAACAAGTATATGTATATCTGTCAAATAAAATCTTTAGTGATATACCTCAGACAATTTTATCAAAGTATGTTCTAGAAGTGCTAAAATTTCCCCTTGCTAGATAGGTAAGGAGTTCCAAAGAAAAACTAATACAGCAGAGAACACATTTCATATTAATAATAAAAGTAAACTTAAGGAAAAAAAAATTTTTCTTTTAGTAGAATTTTCCAGAAAAATGTGTCTTTCCACCTGGGCCACTTGTACATAAACAACTGTACATAAGACATATGTGGAGAGTAATTGCATGGGAAGGGACAAAATTAGGATATCAAATTTTTAGTTCAATATGCAAACATCAAAATAGGTTGGTTTACTGTTTCCAGAACAATTTCCCAGTTTCATCTGGAGGCAAAATAAGGTCTTGTTGGCTATTTAAGTTCAGTGTTTAAGACTAAATACGATGCTGAATGCTGCCAATAGAGATTATAGGAAGACCATTTCCCTAACAATGCGTGCTTGAAAATGGGACACACATTGCACAGAACTGGCCAGAAGAATCAAACAAACTTGAAGAAAAATATATTTCGCTTTAGTCGACATACATGCACTGGTAATCTTAAGTGAAAGAAGTACAAATAAATCCGGTGAAAAAGCTCAAGTTGAATGAAACGGTACATAAGCAGGCTCAGATTGCAACTAACTAGAGGCTCAAAAATGCAGTATGAAAGAATCAAGACAGCAGGAGATTTTGCTTGGCTGCAGGCACTCCAATGAGATACAGAGAGATTAATCCTTTCCTTCAAAAAGAACCAAGGAACAAGGTGAAAAAGAAACATCGGATAAAGAATGATTATAGGGACCCTAATAAGCAATTAAAGAAGTTGACAGAAGAGTAGGCAAAAATAAAGCTGATGGTTCCTAACAGAATCATTGACTCATAGAATGGTTTGAGTTGGAAGGGACCTTAAAGCCTATCTAGTTCAAACCCCCTGCCATGGACAGGGATTTCCAGTAGACCATTGTTGCACAAAGCCCCAAGCAACCTGGTCTTGAACACTGCCAGGGCCAGACACAGACACAGAAGTCCACAACTTCTCTGGGCAACCTCTTCCAGTGCCTCAACACCCTCAGAGGGAAGAATTTCTTCCTCATATCTAATCAAAACCATTACTTTTAGTTTAAAGCAATTATTCCTTGACCTATCACTCCAGACCTTGGTAAAAAGTTCCTCTGATGTCATCAGTGCTCTTCTTTTATCCACCAATGCTGTAGCTCCATCATAGAAGGATAACAAACTTATCAAGCAAAATTTGCCCTTACTGAAGCCATGTTGGCTGTCATAAATAAATTCTTTGTTTTCCATATGTCTCCGCACAGATTCCAGGAAGATCTGCTCCATGATCTTGTCAGGCACAGAGGTGAGACTGGCCAGCCTATAGTTCTCCAGGTCTTCCTTTTTTTCCTTCTTAAAATAGGGGTTATGTTTCTCCTTTTCCAGTCAGTAGGAACTTCATCAGACTGCTACAACTTCTGAAATATGATGGATAGTTGTTTAAACACTTAATTTGCCAATTCCCTCGGGACCCACGTATGCATCCCATCAGGGTTCATGGACTTGAGCAACTTCACATTCCTTAGATGTCCTCAGACCTAATCTACAGTGAGTGTGTCTTCGTTCTTCCAGTTCCTGCCTCTGCCTTCTTCCTCTTGGGTGGTGTGGCTGGAGTATTTGCTGGTGAATACCAAAGCAAAAAAAAATCATTGAGTAACTCAACTTTCTCCATATCCTGGGTTACCAGGTTTCTCGTTTTCTTCCAGAGAGGGCCCACATTTCCTCTAGTCTTGCTTTTATCACAACGTACCTCTAGAAGCTTTTGTTGTTGCCCTTGACATCCCTGGAGAGGTTTGATTCTATCAGGTCTTTAGCTTTCCTAACCTGATCTCTGGCTGTTTGGACAATCTCTCTGTATTTCTCCCAGGCTATCTGTCCTTGTTTTCACGCTCTGTAAGCTTCCCTTTTTTTACCTCTTTCTTGGGATGCATCGCTCCACAGCTCGGAGGAGGTGATCCTTGAATACCAACCAGCTGTCTTTGGCCCCTCTTCCCTCTAGGGCTCTATCCCATGGTACTTTACCAAGAAAATCTGTAACAAGGCCAAAGACCACTCTCCTGAAGGCTAGGGTAGTGAGCTTGCTCTGTACCCTCCTTGCTGCCCTAAGGATTTCTAACTCCATGGTTTCATGGTCACTGCAGTCAAGGTTGCCTCACTGCAGTCAAGGTTGCCTTTGAGCTTCACATTTCTCACCAGCCCCTTCTTCTTGAGAAAAAAGTCCAGCATAACACTCCTCCTTGTTTGTTCCTCTATCACTTGGAGAAGGAAATCGCCATCAACACGTTCCAGGAACCTCCTCCTGGTTTGCTTATGCCCTGCAGTGTTGTCCCTCCGACAGATATCGGGGTGGTTGAAGTCTCCCATGAAGACCAGGGCTTGTGAGTGTGAGTCTGCTCCTATTTGTCTATAAAAGGCCTCATTGACTCTGCCTTCCCTGGCAAGTGACCTGTAGTAAAGCCCCACTATAAAGTCACCTGTTCCTGCCTTCCCTTTATTCCTGACCAATAAACTCTTCGTTAGTTCATCATCCACCCACTTGAAGAGCTCCAGCGTAGAGGGCATCACCTCTTCTCATCTCCCCTGACTAATATGACAGGAATGCACATGCAAACTTGGATTCAATGGAAAGAACAACCTTACAAAGTTATCAGAAAGGCATGGGAAAAATGATATTGTAGAGAAGTAGTCTGTACAGCACCATTTTTCACAATGTAATAAAAAAAAAGTATATCCATTTAAGCAAAGAAGGAAACAGTGCTTTTGGCATGAAATTAGAAATGTACTTGCAGTAGTTTCAGTGAAAAAAAATTCCTAGATGACTCCACATTATGATGGAAGCTAAACTACCCCCAGCATGTCAATTCTCGTGTTCAGAATACTTTCTTCCTACTGTCCTGGATAGAGCATCAAAGCTCAAAACATGCTACCAAGTGATGCAATGCTGGCTCAGCTTATCCTCCAAGGAACAGGGCTGTTAGGTGACATGAGGGAAGTGTTGTTCTGTTTTTGCAAAAAGGAAAGTAGTAGAGATGTTCTCAAGAGGCTAAAACTGCCTCCTATATTTATTGGGGTGGGAGATGAATAAGAGGCTGCTATTATGCAAAACAAGTGTTCAGGATACCATCACATGTTTCAACGATCATCTACATTGAGAAGAAAAGATAGAAACAAATAATTAAAATTACTTCAAAAATCTCAGTTTTACCCTCCCTTCCCTATGCAGTGGGGAACCAGTTCGTGTTGTCTTATCTCTATGACCACCCCACTCTTCACTTTTCATGTCCAGTTCCCAGTATCTTCACGTCTCTACCCTAGTACTCTTTTCTAACACACCTACCTCCACCACCATCTTGTGGGGTGAGCTCACAGCTCTTCTGTCTCTCTTCCTCCTTAGGGCTAAAGGGTGGAAAGCATGGAAGAGGTGACATCCTAACCCACAGTTTCCAAAGTTGCTTCCACCTCACCTCAGACATAATTTCAGGAGAAAATCCATTTCGGTCACCAGGACTCAAAAATCTGGACCATGGTTAGTCACACAAGACTGGATAGTTTAGAGCAGTATGATCATAAAGACAAATACTGCCAAGTGGGCCAGGGTGTAACGAATGTAGGTCATCTCTGGAAAAGTCTGGTGCCCCATTGAAAAAGTCTGCTGCATCATGTTCAGAAAGTCTTTTTCAGAGGTTTTTGACATGGTTAAAAGTGGGTTGCTTTTTATGGAAATGAAACATTTGCAGGTAATGATTCCCCACCGCAAGGGCTGGCACACAGGGTTTGGTGGGTTGAGAAAAGGAAAAAACTTTTGTGGTTCTCAAAAATATTTTCAGATTTATTCTTTCAAGTGTACTAAACATGTTTCTCCCTAATCATCATCTTGTAAATAACTGTGCCACATTGGTCTGAAGCTTTCACAAAGAGTTGCTGGATACAAACAGCTGGAGGCACGTGCACACCATGGAAAACTCCAACCTGAGGAGTTTACAGCTGATAAATTCCTCAAACACTGAAAGTAAGGTTATGGGAGACAAATCAGGCTGTTCTAACAGTTAGCTAAGGCTAGACTGTGCCACCCACAGCCACTCAGATTATACAGGACACCCACAACATGTGCTCTCTCAGAGTCTGACTGATGCTTTCCTGTTCTGTTATTATCTGAAATAGAATTAAAATTCAGTCAGGTTGAAAGGAGCTTTTTACTCTGTGTATGAGGGGAAATAACAGTAACTGTGCAATTCATGAAAACCTTCTAGCGTGTCTATACATATGCATGCCTTCACTGATAAATCCAAAACAGAGGTAAACATAGAGGAGGCATTAAATTGTCTTTTCCAGGAGGTAAAGAAATCTGCGTGACAAGTTTATTGAAGCATTTTACAGAAATCCAGGATACTGTTCAACATGTACAGTAAGTCCTTATTAAAGGTTGCATTTCACCATAAACAGCAATTTTGGAGGACAATGACATGCATTTGTCATCAAACGTTATTGTTGTTTGCAAACACCATCTGCCATTATTTTTTGCAGTGATATAAATAAGAATATTTAAGTAGATAGACATTTTATACATAAAAATGTATCAGTTTGAAGAATGTTAGCCAGAGAATAAAGAGGAAATTAAATAGAAATTTAACACAGAAAATATAGCATTTTAAAGTGAAGTTTAGGGCAAACAGTAAATTATTTTCTGAATAAAGTAAATTTAAGATACTTGTCACTTCCTAATAAAGATAGGGAAAAATGCTGAGATCGTTGGAAGTCAAGTATTGTTCATGGATCACTTTCTTGCAAAGATCATTAACGTACATACCTTGGTAATAAAAGTTTCAGTTGACACAGAGAAATGAGTTTCTCTGTGTTAGTCTACTGCTGAAGAGTATTGGGTACTTTGCTGTCAGAGTGATGATTCAACATTTCAAGTGATTCTGTGCAAGTTGGAAACAGTAGATCCTTTCATAGGTTCTATTTTTCAAGAAAGCTACTGCACTACTGCACAGAACTCTCAGCTTTACTCCATTTTCTATCCCATGAAGAGAATACAAAATTATAATTAAGACAAAGCACAGTCTGCTTGTACAGATTCACCTACTCCCAAAAGCACAACTATGCAAAAGTGCAAGTGAAAAAAAAAGGATACTTTCAAGTCAGTACTCTGTGATTATGTGCTTTGGGGCCTGTCTTACAGTAGCAGTTCATCCTCTAAGCATGAGAGTGATTACAAATTTTCTTGCTATGGCAACATGTGTTTGCCAATTTTTTGCATTTAGCTGCTCCAGAAGAAATATACTGCCAAAGTGTTCAGAAGACCTCTTGATTTAGCTTAAGGCCATGTTTCTTAATTCAGAGAAGACTAGAAAATCTGTAACTTTCAATATAATCAATAAAATATCTTCTTCCAAACACAAAAAATAATGACCCAGGTTGTATACATTATTCTGTTAGGTTCTAAGCTACATCCATTATCCAGACTATTATATCCTATTCAGGTGACAGTAGTATTTGAACACCAAGACAGTTCTTACCTTACTGGAAAAGTATCCCATCAATTGAGTAATACTGTATATTTATAGTGCAGCAGTAGCTGTGAAACTCACCCTCTGCTACACTCTCTGCACAGTCAGAAAAGTCACACTATGGTTCCCCCCTTGAGAAGGAGCCACAGCTAGAACTGAGTTTGTTATAAAGGACTCTGCTATTCCCCCACTGACAGCACAAGGCAAGAAATACTACAGCATAAAGGCCTGAGACAATTTGCTCCCATAACAGCAGAAGGATTGCAGTCACCTTCAAAGTCAAAAATCTCTCTCTGTCTTTACATAAAATTCTGTATTTTCCTACCTTATCAGAAACATGAACTGGCATATTGTACTTTTTATTTCTAATTTTACATGAGAGCTGGAAAGAATGAGACTTGCTCAAGTCAACTTCTCTACAGTTCTACAGTTCCCTCCTGACCCCCAAAAAAGGAAGTTCCAGATAGAAGACTTATTGTCAACCTAATTGCATCTTGTTCATTCCTTTGCCTAAGTAATATTTTTCTCTAAAATATATTTTAGAGAAGTACTTGAAGTACTTGACTCAATCTGATTTTGAAAGGTTCAAAGCATTTTGTAAAGGTTAGAGCAGTACTATAAGCTTTACTTGAGAGTTGATCCCAAAGCCAATAAGGCTTTTTACTGGAACTTTTCGTCAAGGTTTGATTTCTATACAGTTAAGAAATGAATCTTTGTCTTGATAGGTGAAAGATGTTGCCATCAAGATACTGTTTTTCTTAGCACAAAAGTCGCAATACCAAGTTTGGGACAGTATATTATAAGTCACAATAAACTTCCTTTTATTTAAGGGCAGACAAGAATCACTTCCAAAATTTACTTTCAGTTCTTGCACAGCAACACAGGATGGAAATAGTTTTAAAAATCCTTTCATAAAATTTCTAGTTGCATATGAAATAATTAGACAGATGTTAAATGTATTTCTTTTGACAACTCTTCAAAATTAGATATTCAGAATGATATTTCAAGATAATTTTATGTAGAACAGACCAGTAGATAACCTACAACATCCTTGTTACATGAGCCAGCTTGTGTTCTTACAGAGATGCACTAGTATCCCAGGAACTTCTTCCCAAGATGCCAAAGGTTCCCAGTTTATTCATCGAGTCAAAACCACTGACTAAAGCCACAATTTTTTCTTTTCTTTTTCTTTTATTTTTCTTAAGGGATGCTGCCTTAGGGGTACATTGTGTGCTTATGAGAACAGGCACCATAGTACAGTAGATTGAGCAACAGTAAACAGAGGGAAATGCAGGCACAGTCAAAATTGTCACTTTAAGGAAAGAGTCACTTGATGATATATTCAGGCCCACACAATAAACATGCTTAGACAACCATATTTACAAGTACCTGAACAGCATGAATATGTGGATGACTCTGAATTTAGCAGCAGGAACGCAACTTCTTTAGAAGAATATTTGTGATCTTTAGGGAAACAACAAAGTTACCCATGAATGTACCAGCTCCTAGTTCTGGGGAAATGAACTGTGAACAATAAAATGGAAAAATTAGATATAATATACGATTTTTTAAAATAAAAATGTTCTATTAAGTTTTAATTCATATATTTTTCTTAAGCCTTCAAGTGCCATTTATTCCTGACAAAAAATGTTCCTTATCAGCTTTGTTTGATGCAGGAAGAAAAAGGAGAAAATTGAATGCACTATAAATCTCCAAGAAACACTTTTTCCAAAGTTAGAGTAGGCATACAGCTACATTACCACGCAAACCTTCATCCTAAAGAGTTCTGAAGTTGACTAATGTAAGGAGAGAAAAGAAGCATCTCTTTATCTCCTCTTGCCCTGCTACCTGTTTGCTTTTTGCACGCTGCTGTGATACCATAGTATCTCAAAATGACCTGTTCTGCATTCTTCCTTCCAAGTGTTCCTGCTGTATCCATCACCTGGATCATTCTGTGTGCTAAATCACCCCATCATTTACTTCCAAGTCTGTTCTCAGCACAGATTTTACTCTGACATGGAAACTATTGTTCATGGTTCATCTCAAGGATCAAGGAGATGAAGACTAGAGATTAAAGATGTACCGCTCTTGACAATACAAATTGACCACGTGAGGTGATATATTGCATTTGTTCACTCACATGTTAGTGTGCAATACTTCGTGCAATCAGTAAACTTATAATGTTTTTAATGTAGTTCCCAGAATTTAGCATGAAAACAGCAAACTAGGAAGGGCTCAAATCCTTAAAATACTTCTCTTTTTTTTTCTCAATAATCGCAATGGGAAAGCATTTGTAAGCCAAAAGCTGAGCCTCCAGCTCTTTCCATCATTTCCTGAAAGCTGAAGGTTTTGACTGCTAGCTTTGGGATTAAAGAACTGATTAGAAATTTTTATCACTAAAAATATCCATGTGTCTTATCCTCTAAAATCTCCCTGCTGAGGTACTGAGTAAGTTTGCCAAAATTTGTTCCTTTGCTGTTCTTTGCAAGATACAAAGTTGTAATTCAAGTTAAATTATACTCGGGCAGGCCAAAAGGGGCTTCATTCCTACAAGCAAATTCATCAAAGATTCATTAACAATTACATCCTTTCTGAGAAAAAAAAAATTCAGTTTTCATTGCTGCAGCAATTGCATCTCACACTACTCATGGACAGACTGTCTCTCTGTTTTAACTCACAGCGACTACAATATGATTGACCTTGCAGCCTAGGTGTAACCTACATGAAGCCTTTTCCCTGTTTGTCTACCCCGTATCCTGTGTCTTGATTTGTTTGACTTTTTAGACCATTACATGCTTACATATAAATTCTTTATTCCTCGTGTACTTATATTTAACTTTCAGAGGATGATACAAACTACACCACATCCCTCAGAGACATTTCCTCACACCGTGCCCTCCCTTCTCCAGCTTAGGTCTGCTATGGTTATACCTGAACAAAACATACTAACTCTATACTTAGGTACTTGAAATGGAGAAAGAAATAGAACAGAGCTGTTTGAAGGGATAATTTCCTTTTCATAAGGAGCCTGAGAAGAGTGGAAAGACAACAGTGAATAGGAACAGGAGTAGCAGTAGTAATTGGAGTGGGCATAGGAAAGTGAACAGAAGAGACTTTCAGTTGTACTTTCTGTGGAGATGGGACTGTCTTCCTTCATAACATGTTTGTACAGCACTTGCCATGGAGGTGATCAATCTGATGCTCTGCAGGTGCTATTAAGTATGCAGTGTATATCCCTCACTGCCAGTTCATAGGTGATGAGGTCTTGCTTCAATACCCTTCCACAGCTTTGGTGTTTCAGATTGAGACATTCTTTTTCTTCAGCATTGACAGAGTTCAAACAGAAAAAGACAAGAAAAACACAGGTAGAAAGGGAACAAGGAAAATGTACAAAGATCTTAAGTGGCACATTTAGCACTACATGTTGCTTATAGAGGCTATTTGTCTGAGGGGTGAAGAGAATGTAAAAGTAATCTGTTCTGTAGGTTTTTGTTAAGTTATTAGCTTAGATGCTATGACTTCGATGAATACAGTTATATAAGTGAAGGTAATTTTCAGATTGTAATGAGTATGCCAACCAGTGCAATGGTATCCGAGTGAAGCCAGTCATTAATGATGTGTGTTTCTTTCTGCTTGTCTGAACTAGTATTAATACTAAACCATAATCTCCCCATAAAAAAAAAGTAGGAGAAAAAAAGCTAGAGAAAGAAAGAGTGGCATTGATATGGCATGATGATAGGCCTATCTTGAAAAGAAAGTTACTTGTTAATTAGGCAGGCATAGGTGAAATATGGTAGGATGTCACTGATTCCTGACAGAAAGGAGAAGAGGAGCCCAAAAGACTTCAAAATATGATAAGTTCATTTTCTTCTGCACATTTAATGTCTGAATAATTTCTAGCTCAGAGATAGATGTCAGAGAAATGCTTCTGAACTCCAGAGATGAACCATTTTGGATTTCTGTCTTGTGCAAGCTTGCTGCCCTTGTTGTAAGACACTGGTCAATTTCCCTGTTAAATAAGTATTTGCTGTTCACCTACAGATCAAAAAGTTATTCTCCCACTGAGTTTAATGGGTTTACTTTCTTCGGATTGTTGTTCAATCTGATCTCCACATCTAAATGCTACTCTCAGAGCCATTTAGAGCATGTACACATGTATAGAACCTATTTGTTTTGCTCTTCCTTCATTTTCTAACATCATGTGTTCTTTTTGATCAACAGCATAAAAAGTCAAAAATTTTTTCCATGTTGTGTTTTTTCATCTGAAAGAAAATCAAAATATTAGCTGTAGCAGTGAGAAATAGCTGGTTCTTATTTACCACTGAGACTTGTTTTCCTCTACACAATGGCAAAAATCAACCTTTAATTCCATTCTATGTTCATGTTTTTATGAAGTCTGTTGCCAGCAAAGAGTCTAAGGAGTCAGACAAGTTGCTTTTGAGACATGGTACTGCAGAAGTGTGGATAATAGGAGTAAAAATATTTTCTTCCTCCCTCCCCCCGGTTATCCCTGCCCTACCATCAGATTTTATCTTTCTTTTACCCCATATTTCATATTTGTCTTTCACATCTCAAGGTCCCCTATTTCTGTAAATAAACTCTCTTTCAAATACAAGCCTGTATTTGAAAGTTTTTATTCTATCTAGTCTCATCTCCATTTTCTTACTTTCTGACTAAATCTCAAAATGATGAAATAATCTTATTCACAAGTCAAAGCTAAATTGCTCATTTAAAATTAATCTTTAATTTTTAGAATTAAAGGTTTAGGAGTGTCAAAGCAGAAGACATGGTGAAGAACTAAACAAACAATTTTAACCATCATTGTTAGTTACTTGAACAGTAGCTTAAACACTTGTTTCCCAGCTAACAACTTGAAACCTTCAAAATACCAGCAGACTTCAATGATATTGACATTTTACCTTTTTCTACACATCACCTGCAGAGCTAAAGAAACCAAGAAGTATCAGAAAAGGAGCCTTCAATCCACGGAAAAAAAATCCAAGCCCACAAGTACAAGTGTACTGGTTTAAAAGTTAACCAGCAGGGGGAATGAACCCAACTCAAAGGAGAGATTATAAGTCAGAATAACAATTTATTAAAATAATACAGTAAGTACAATAATACAAACAAACAATTGGTCTCAACCCACAAAAACCCAAATGTGTAACCCAGTACCCTGGGGCCTGAACAAAGTGGTGTTCCTTGGGCCCTGTTTGAGTCCAAAGTAAAGGGAGAGGGGAAGAACCTGCTGGTGGGAGAGCTGCTGCAGTCTGGCCAGAACTGGTGATCGCAGTCCAGTGGTGGTCTAAGTCTGGTTGAGAGCGATGAGATGCAGCCGTCCTCTGGATCCCACGAGTGGGTTGAAAAATGTTCCAAAACTCCAAGATTATATATCCTCCAGTTCAGGCAGGAATGCTTGGTACTCTCCTCAGGGCGGGGAGTTCACAAAGGGTGTGAGGACAGAAACATCCTCCTATCTCACAGGCCTCTTAACACCTAGTTTATAGCCTGAGGAGTCAGGCTCTATGGGCAGAGGGTGCGAATAGTCTATTGACAACAATAGTCTAGTTTCTGGGAAATGACATGGAAGGCTATAGAATACAGTTTTGGGTTACACCCACCATGCTCTATGGGCAGAGGGTGCGAATAGTCTATTGACAACAATAGTCTAGTTTCTGGGAAATGACATGGAAGGCTATAGAATACAGTTTTGGGTTACACCCACCATGCTCTATGGGCAGAGGGTGCGAATGGTCTATTGACAACAATAGTCTAGTTTCTGGGAAATGACATGGAAGGCTATAGAATACAGTTTTGGGTTACACCCACCATGATGAACTGATCTCAGCTGTCCTAACTAGGACAACAAGGTGATAAGAGATTCTTGCAAGCCAACAGCTAAGCATTTAATATTGCTTCTTGTAGGGTTTAGAGCAGACACAGAGTAGCTCAGGCTTTCCAAGACCTCCAGTAGGTTGCATAAGTGAAGGATTTATATCCATGTCATCCATTTAAAAAACCTCTTGGAGCATTGAAAGATGTTGTAGGATTAGGAGAGATGTTTCAATATGAGGTTTATATGCAAAATGGTGAAAAAGACATAGTACAATGAATGTATACATAATAAAATCTACTGAAACAACAAATGTAAACTTGAAAAAAGTACACTTCATGACATGGAGAAAGTAGGAGACAAGAGGAAAAAATATAAGAAAGACTAATGCCTTTAGATACTCAATACGGAAAATACATTGTCCTCATATACATTCTTACTTTTCCTCACCCTCCTGCAGTCAGTGTATTACTTCCTTACATGCAGCAGTTCCTTTCTGTCATGGAGGCAATTAATTCCTATCCTATCAGGCTCACTTTTTCCTTCCTAGTGCCTCAAGACACTGGTTGCTGTCAAAGCCATAACAAAAAGAACCCAAGAGATTTTCTTCTGACACCTCCCGAAGTCTAGAATCATCACAGTGGATATATATTTGGGGTCAGGAAGACCAGCTTCTGTTATATGACCTCATACAGCTAGAGTTTTCTCTAAATCCTTGTCAAAAACATTTTTATGATCTTCTGCCAGCCAGGAGAAACATTGTTTTTTCTCTCAAGCCCAGCTAACTTGTTTTCGATTATCTCCTTATTAAAGAAAATGATTGTGCTTCATAAAGCAGTCCTGGATGTTACAGAATTACTGCTTGAAACATAGAATTTGGAACAACTCATTTTTATTTCAATATTGGTATCCAATGCCTTATGAGTCATTGTAATGATTCCCCGTTGCCTTCTGTACTGAGCTTAAACAAGTTCAGCATTTTCAAAGCTCCTAACTAAAGTCACAGCGGAATTAAAACACTTTTGCAGAAGAGAACACAACATAGCTAAGGAAGACCCTCAGCTGGCCTATACTAATCTCTCTTATAACAAATTTTGTTCTCCTACCCTGTCCTGTAAGCACCCTTCCCAAATCATGCTGTTTCCCTTAGTTCATATATTTTGCTTCTAAGAAAAAACAGGGGGGAGGGATTACATACAGAGCAACAAAAAACTCTGTGACAATCAAGAATTTACCTGCATTTCTGACCAAATTATCTTACATTATTAAATTGGTCTACTTTGTCCCTTTCCTTTTTAAAACCCATTTATACCTTTATTATTAAGGCATATGAGTCAAGGTTGCCATCCTGATAACAATTGTGTGGGTGAACAGTTCCATGGACCAATGGAGACAGTAGATTCTGATTTCCAAGACTGAAAATCATGATAATCACTACAATTGCTCATAAGATTTGAGGGAAGGAGGTATCCCCACAACAAAATAAACAAACAAAACCTCCAAACCACCACACCTTGTTTTCATCCACCCGTTCTCAATGCTATTTCTTTATCCCCATTGTTTTTTCCTTGCATAGAAACTGACTCTCCATACATGGGGAAAGTAGCATTGGATACAAAAGGTATTTTTCCCCCTTCAAATCAAAGAGAATTTAAGTCTAGTGAGCTCAAAATTGTTAGGTTAGGTTTGAGGGGGTTTAAAACCAAATTAAGTAAAAAAGGTGAACTCTACACATTACTCTCATGAGTGGATATTCATAAGTGAATACCTGCAGTGAAATCTGCTCTTGAAAATAGAACACCGGGGACCTACTCCAACCATCATAATTGGAACCAGGCTGATTTTTGATTTTCTGTAAACTCAAACTACATTACATGCACTTTGTAGTTTGCAAATACGATTCACTGCAGCTGTAGAATAAATCAATCTGAAAACACATATATACATAAATAATACTGGTTTAATATTACCAGTGAGAAATCTAGACATCTCAGAAGACTTAAAAACTCTGAGTCAAGGCAAATTCCAGCAGTTTCGGTATTTAAAATTTACTCAGTTTCATTCAACAAATTCTTTCTAATAGCATTTGGCACTGTGTGCCTCCATCTCTTACTATATGTATGCATGTGTGTTTACAGAGATATATAGACAAACTAACCTTTTTTATATTGAAATTGTTAAGCAAGCATTATTTGTGTAAGATAGCAATGCAGAATCAAAACATGAACACTCCCCAAGCAAGTAATCACATCACTAAAGCTAATTAACAACATTTTGAGGAATAAATGGACATATGCTTATTTAGTTTGCTTTATACTTCCCAGAACAGCTTCAAATGTGTGCCTTTTTATGGAAGTTCAGGACTCCATGTGGGCCAAAAACCTGGAATCTGCTTTTTCCAGTTGGTATTGTTTAGGTCATGCTTCCTGGCACATCCCTCATTTCAAATTGCCAAGAGAGTGGTGGAAGATTGAAACACCATGGCACAATGTATTTTCTAAAGCAATATGAAAGATTGACCTTGGTATTCACAAGTTTCTATTCTGTCACACAATGGGGTTTTGTCACATTTTACCTGTTCACCAACTTACCTCCTTCAAATCTGTTTTATTATTATATACTCAGATTTGAAAATGGAACAATAAATAGCCTGTGTGCACCTGTTTTATTGTACCAGTATTAAGGGATGTTTTCACAATTTAGATCAGAAAATAAAGATGTTTTCCAGCAAGCTGTTTGTATACAGAGAGAAATAATTCTACACTTTGCAGAGAGGACTGCATTAAGGAATAGAGCATTTATGTGAGAATTCCTCTCTTCCATATGCATATCAAATCTGCAGCAAAGGCAATAATTTCAACCAGTTTTTTTGGCATTGTGTGCCATCTGTAGAGCTGTACAGGAAGAACAATGCAGCTACCAAATGTATTAATGTGCCACAGAAGTTCAGCAGTCCATGGCAGAGATGCTTGCAGGGGAGAGGCCAGAGCACTCAATGTAAATACACCGCAGGCAAAGCGCAATTGGAGTGAAGGAGGGCACAAAACTTTAGTGGTTTGTTTAGTGCAGAGCTAAACCTCAAGCCTTCTCTGCCTTTCACATCATCCTCTTCTTGCAAACTTTCTGTGCCATATTTGTGTCTGCTCCTGAGACAGGAGGGATACAGAGATTTCAGGCTGAGTTTCTTTACAGGCATCACATCTACTGAGTGATCTGCTTGCTGTACTACATACATGTCTGATTCTCCTCCGGCTGTCATCTTCACTAACCCTCAACTGTAGCATGAGACAGTTGTGGTTCTGGGATTACAAACTGCACTCCAGATGTTGTGCTCCTTTCTTTTCCAAGGTCATCCATTTCTTACCCATCACATTCTCCACTCAATAAATAATTTAGACGGAATTATTGAATGACTTTTCAAAACTCTGTTCTAAATATCACTCACCGACATTACCCACACTAAGTCTTACAGAAGTAAAACATTTCCATTCTGAAGATTACCTTTGATTTATGAGCCATGTATTGCAGAATTGAGCCACTTTAAAGAAAGTCAAGTTGATGAGAAGTCTCATGTTGACTTGAATCTGAAGCCAGTTCCGCAAAAATGAATACAAAGGAGATTTTATTTTATATAAATCCAGTTCATGGTTTTACATTATCACAACCTACAAGGTCATGTTTTTCTGTAAATGCTTAAAGTTTCATACTAGTTGCAGGAACAGGGGAAGAGTGTTAGGAGGAAGGAGCAGCACAGACAGCACGTGATGAACTGACCCCAACCCCCAATCCTTATCCTCCTACACTGCTTGGGAGAGTGAGTAGATAGAAAAATTTGGAGTGAAGTTAAAATCAGGAAGGAAACAGAGGTGGGAGAAAGCTGTTTTAATATTTGTTCTTTTTTTATCATTGTACTACTCCTATTTGATTGATAATAAATTAATTTCATCAAGTCTGTTTTGCCCATGACTATCTCCGCCCTTATCTGAACCCACGAACCTTTCATTTTATTTTCTCTCCCATGTCCAACTGAAGAGGGGGAGTAATAGAAGAGTTTGGTGGGCACCTGACACCCAGCCAATGTAAAACCCACCACACACATCTTTTAAGAGGTCCTCTTACTTATACTCTATTTACCAAAATGGAAGTTTGTTCAGTGATGAGGCTTCCCAGATTGACATTAACAGTTCTCCAAAAGGGATTTGACTGCAGCAACTATTCTGGGCTCTTTGATTTGTCGTTCGCCCAGAAGCCGCAGCTACTCATGAGCTGGACAATATGAGAAGTAACTCCCAAAAGAACAAAGCAATATAGAAGAAAATGGACTTTCTCTTTCCTACTATTCAAATTATCTTGCTATACAATGTCAAAAAAAAACCCTCTGCATTTCTCTGCTTTAGTCTTTCTACACACAAGAAGAAAATTTAGAATTATCAGCAAGAATACTGTGAAGGATCTGCATCTTTGAATTTAGAAGTACTGACTCATGACTTGAAGGCCTGCCAGCAACTACCTAAATTAAAGAGCTTGAGTAATCAGGTAGAGGTGCTTTAAATTATTTTTACCTGTTTCACTGAAGTGACAACTTTACCTTTTATTACTTTATCTTATTAGTCAACATATTCTCGTGTGTGTTTGTTGAAGTCTCCTTCCAAAAGTCTCTTTCAACAAAGTGTCATTGGGTTCAAAACCTGATTTACTGTACAATCCACCCTTCAGTCCAGATTAAAGCTTTGGAAAAGCTCTTTTGTTAACTGTGACAGGAAGAAGCATTTTGCATGTATCGTGTTGATTGCCTTGGCAAAGAATTACTGATTCTGTGAGCAAATAAAAAACAATAGATTGCAATTTTGTCACCATATTGTTCCGTCTTTACCTACCTTAATAACATTATAATATATTAGATCAATAATACACTTGCTCAACCCTTTTTACTCAAAAAATCTATAGATGTATATGAAACTGGTTTACTCTGCCAAATCCTAACATGGGTCGTGAACTCTGCAGGTGTATGTAACATCAGGCAAGAGTTCTGCAGGCTACTTGGCTCTACTTTCAAAAGAGTATCCAAACCCTCACATGGGGGAATTTCCCTATAAGGGAAAGACTAAACACATTTCCCACTGGTACTTATTAGCGTCAGTTGCCAAAAGTTTTGCTAGAGAACGTATGTTTTCTGCTCATCCCTCAAGAAGCAGAGCTCAGGAGCATGATGCTTTTAGGTAGGGAGAAAATGACAGAACTCTAGCCTGAAAGGCAAACATCCGCAACTGCCAGCAGTGTACAGCAGTCTCAGTTAACTGATTAAAAAGAAAAATAGCATTGAATGAAAAACCCCAAGCTCCTTCTTCATTGTAATGCAACACATTTTTCAGGTGCATCTAAACAGTCTAGTAACAAGAAGTTTTGAGTAACTCCATTAGAGTTTAGGGCCTGTAATGCTTTGGGCTCAGTAGGCGCCTGTTTGAGAGCCATGCAGTCTGTTCCCTGCACCACAGAGGTCTAGGTGTAGAGCAACTGCACCCAGCAAGGACCTAAAGGGCTGGTATCCTGAGGGATACAGCATCTGTTGCTTTCCTTGAGCAAGTAGGTGGTCAAGCACTAGGATTGCTGTTGGTGCCACATTGTTCATGGTTCTGATACAAATGCAGTTATGTGTACAGGCATGGTGGGTTGAAAGCAGCATAACTAGGGCACAGACCCATTTATAAATGCGTTATTCATAGGACAGCCTGGTATTGTATTCACTTTGAAACAGCTCATTCGAGACAACAAAATTAAGTTATTTACACAATAAAATTGGATGGACACGACTAAACAGCAGTATCAGTAGAAAACTTTGTAAGACCTTTATCCTGCTGGGTTTCTTTCTGAAGGTTTTTCACTTACCACAGTCTGCATTTTAGTAGTTTATGGTTTATTTCCAGGAAAACAGTATGTTTGTTCTCATTGTCAATAGGCAAAGCAGTTTGGGCTGAGCATGTCTTTTTGCTGTTAACCATACATTTCTAATCTGAGATTAAAAAAAAAGATACATAATATTAAATGGTACTGTAATTCCCTAATAGCGAGACTGTTGAAAGAAGAAAAATGGAGCTATTCATGTTTAACAAAATGGCCATCCAGGTCTGCTTTGATGGAACAGGGACTACATAAGACTTCTGGGTGAGCACTTTCAACACCCTTTCTTACTGTAATTGCATTAAAAAGTCATTATTTTGATGTCATCTCATGAACAAAAAATCTTGTCCAGTTAACTGTGAAAGTGTGAAAGAGCATATGGAGTAAAAACAGGTTTTCTGATCAGATATGAAAATAAAAGGGACAGTTACAGGGAGAGAAATAAACAAGTAAAGGCCATCTAAAAGGACTTCACATGCTGTTCATAAAAATAGGAACACTAATTGGCTGCATCTGAAGTCTGAATTATAGAACAGTTTTCTTCTGTACAGCCCCAAATGGATTAGCGTATTTTCTACTATCCTTTGCATACTTACTGTCAACTAAATTTCATGTGTCATTTTCTGCACATTTTTGTATCCACTTTAAGTTGGAAAGAACTGCATCATAACAATCCAAACTGTTTAGTGCTCTCTTTACCCATCCCATCCTACCTCACTGCATTAGTAATAGTTTTAGTGTCACACATTGCTTGACAGTTGTTATATTTACCTTACAGGAAAGGAGCTAGGTGTTTGCAGATCAGAAAATAATTATAAGAACTTGAGTAGCCAGACCAACAAGAATTAAAGGAACTTCAAACAAAGCAATCTGTCATAAAGAAAACAGTGGAAAGCATCCATGTGTCTACTCAAGAAGAAAGTAACTTGCATGCTGCCACTGTCTTGGCTACGGAGACATTAGTTGCTCTTTAATTCCACAAAACAATTTCATATAGGTCAGTCTATTTTTCTCATGAAGTTACCCTTTATCCAACTCTTTCGGTCAACTTCTCTCTCACTAATTTTTATTAGGTTTCCTCCGTTGTGCAGCTGCAAGCATGAGATGAAGTAAAACTTGAGATTAAAGAGAGTTGCAAGCAAAGTATAAATTTTCAAAAATTGTGTTGCATATGCTCAGCAGGCACCAAGAGGGGGAGAAAGAAGTCAACAATTTGTATAAACAAAAGGCACATAAGAAAATCATCATGCTGAAATATTGTAAACTAACAGCAGGCTAGAGTAAAACATTCATATTGCCAGAGTTAATTTATTTCTTTTAGCAATACCTTTATAATCCTTCACCAAGAAGGAATCTTTTTTTTTTTTTAAGCATGAAAAATATGCATTATAATCAGTTGGGTTAGATTAGTTTTTCTTTTTTTAGAGATAGATTTTCTCTCCCTGAATTGTCAACTGTGACTGCAATGAGTTTCTTCAGAGAAAGAGAGATATTACAAAAGAAAGAGAGAGATTACAACAGAGTGCTTGCCATCTTCCATTATTAAGCCATACAATGAAAGAGAAATACTATTTAAAAAAAAATAAGCAAAATGAGAACCCTAGGAGAAAACCACTCCCTGAGCTGATGGAAGAAGTGACAAGGTTTGTAAGACCTGATGTATACTTAACAGATAATGTCATGTACTGAGTGGGACAGGAAACAATTGGGGAAAAAAGGTATCAGCCTCAATAGTCTCAAGGGGAATCAGACAAGACAGGTTACTAACCATTGGGCTTAAAATCCCACAGACTAATCTAAGAGTAAAAACCAGTAACATTTGCAAAGAATCTTGGTAGGCAGGATCTTGTGAAAGACAGGTCATTGAGAAAAATGACCTCGAGCAAACTGACTCATCAAGTCTGGAATCTCTTTCTGAAATTCTTGATCTGTATGTGCCTCCCAGTACCAGAGAGACACTGAGGCAAATGCTGACTGCAAGGACAGTCAAGCCAGGAGGCTCAATAACATGCCTTGTGAACAGAAGCTGAGGAAGTGGGACTTTTTTGGGCCTGGGCTGTCCCTGCAGTCAGCAGGAGGCTGTCTGCAGGGAGATTAAGATGGCAGAGCCAGAATCTTTACAGAGGTACACTGTGGGACACCAGGAGAGAATGATCCTGAATTGAAACAAAGGAGGTTTCAACTGCATAAAAGGAAAAAAAAAAATCTCTGAAAGACAGATGAACATTGAAACAGGCTGCACAGTCTTCCTTGAAGTTTTTCAAGACCCAGCTGCACAAAGTCCTGACAAAGCCAGTCTGCAATGAGCACTAACTCTACTTTGAGTGGAAAGTTGGATGAGATGACCTCTCAGGGCCCCTGCCAAGCTGGATTTTGTTATTTTTAAGACTTGGTCCCAGACAATGGTTAAGTATAAGGAAATGTACACCCTATCACTGAATTTACCACTGGGGTATACTGACAACTAAGTCCTGTAACTATTGTAAATTGTAGTTCAATGATTTTATATGGATATTTAGGCCCATAAATACATGGTTTGATGTTCAGCAGTAGGTTGCTTTTCAAGTTCTGGGTGTTGCCTAACATGAGTAACCAGAATTCAGCATATGACAGTCAGTAAACTACATTTATATAATATTTTATTATAGTTATATGGATTACTTTATGTGTCTTCCTATTTATACATAAAAGTTAACTCAGTCTCTACTGTGGAATAGGTAACTGATCATCCTAATAGTGGTGTAAAACTGGTATAGAGTAAAACACTGAACAAATAGAGCAAAATAATTTTTACCTTATCTTTTAAGATTTCATTAAACATATTAGCACTTGAATTTCACAAGACACCCAAGGCTTTAAGAGCTCAGAGTCTCATTTTAAGCCCTTGGGTCTAAAGACGTTGATCCACACTTATTGACATAACCAGACAGATCACAGTGTCTCTTTTCCAATCACATACTGAAAATTACTATGTGAATAAACATTTAAAAAATGCTATCCTGGAGATTCAGGCCCGTGAGACTACATCCTCACTTAAGAAGTGAAGAGAAAAATGAACTCATTGACAACTGAAAGCCAAGAACATTTAGACATAAATTGGAAAAAAACAAATATCAACACATCAGCCTTGGTGTTGAGTTTATTGAGATTTAGACTACTTAAAGTCTCACTGAAATTATAATTTGCTAACCATGACTAAATCATGTTATAAATCCAGGAGCAAAGCATGTTTGCCAAACACAGTGCACACTGACCAAAAAAAACCACCAAACCACTTTATAAAAGCAAACAAATGGAGAAAAAGAGCATAAATCTAAGTCAATTTGAACATTTGTAATTATGAATAATTTAAAGGCAGTGACGTACCAGGGACTACCTACTTTATCATGATCTGTAACTAACTGCAACAAAGAAGATTCAGGTGGCATCCAGGCAGGGATGTGCATTTAAATGGGAACAGTGTGAAGGGGCCGATGCAGACAACAGGGAAGAAGGACCAGTTTATGGTAAGGGTTAAAAATGTGTCTAGGCCCTATTCCTGTTTTTGCTGAAGCTCTTTGCAAGAGAAAGTATTATCTAATAACTTTTTATCCTCCAGGACTCAAGGTCTGAGACAGGTCACGAGTCTCAATTTTAGACATTGACCTAAACTTTGAAGTTCAAAGACTAGCTAAAGCTTTGGGACTCAGTTTGCCACAGAAGTTCAGTCCCACAGACAGATGTGGAAGAAGGCTGTTTCATGAAACCTCCCTTTCTGCAAATTTCTGCAGTGGGCACAGTACATTACATTGCAAGTGGGAAGCTGTACATGTCTGAGTCTCACTGCATATCACATTTTTTTAAGAAGGAATTTGTCTCCTGTAATTTTAAGGATCTTCTAGCCCCACGTGACACATTCTCAGCTACTTGAGGAATACTAGCAGGTGCTCAGAATTGCAATTAATTTTGTGAAAGGATGGACACATTCAACAGGCATATTTTGCATTGATCTTCAAGAAAATAAAGAATTTTCATTAAAAAAATTCTTTAAAAAAATCAAAAGTTGAGAAATGCTCAAATTTCACAGAACTTTTAAAATTTGAGTATTCCAAAACTAAAAAGATATTTTACAACATGTGCACTTTTTTAAACTGTATGACTATAAACCAGAAAGCACTATGCATAACATTATTAAAACTACCTGGTTATTTAGGAGCCTAAGGTTTATTTGCTGTGTCATAAATTTATTGTAAATTAGTATGTGAACTCACAGTGCACCAGTTTCCCATGTAGATAGACACAGTAAACATTAAGAAGAGTAACTTACAAGCTAGACAGTTCCCATTTTTTACTATTTTACTTCAATAAAGCCTTCTGTATTGGAATGCCTTGGCACACACATGGGAGGGAAAGAAACCAGAGACAGAATGTGATGGGGAGAAAACAAATTGTGAAGGAGTACACTGGAATTCAGGAAAAAGGGATTATGAAGGAAAACAGGAGAGAAAGTACAAACTAGACTTAGCACAAGAAGTAGAAAAATGTGAAAGGTACAGAGAAATAAAAAAGATAAATACCATTAATAATCAGGGAAGAATAGTACAACAGTAAAACCAAAAATCTAAGTAGAGTCCAAAGGAAAATTCAGATAAAGTGTGTCCACAAATTCCCGAACAC
Organism: Manacus candei; assembly: GCF_025592945.1. Classification (NCBI taxonomy): domain Eukaryota; kingdom Metazoa; phylum Chordata; class Aves; order Passeriformes; family Pipridae; genus Manacus; species Manacus candei. Next base: position 394,405 of record NW_026138143.1, read on the forward strand.
AAACCAGTAAATCCAGCAAGCCCAGCTACAAAGCTGTGCATTTTCAAGGTATGTACGTAGTTTCCTACCTTTCCTTAAGATGAGCTGACCAGCATGTATTTTTATGGATCCCAGCGTAGACACAGGAGCCCAGACTGCATTTCCTCTGATGCACTGAGGTTCTTTCTCAAGGTGGGCCACATGCAGGCCCTGTTGGGGACTTCAGCATACCTCACGGGGAGAGAACGTGGCCGAACCGCAGTTCGAACAAGATTGCAGCAATGCAGCGGACCACAGGTTATCATCACACCGTCCTTAGGACAAGTATCTTGCTTCAACCTGATTCACTGGCATGTTCAAAACTAAGCTTTTCGTGATGCTGAAAAGTTGTGTTAACTTGAATTACCATCCCAACACAGCAAGAAAAACAAGTATTTGAGAAATTCCCCTGGGACAGACATTTATTTCTCATTAGCTCCTAGGGGACTGAACCACTACCCAGCCTGACTACAAACTCACATCCCCTCTACCATCACTGTTTATTCCCCTATAACAGTGGGGTATAACTGTTTATTCCCCAAGGTAACACTTGCTCTCTTTTCACCTCCCTGGATTTCTTTTTTTTTGTCTTCCCAGTCTGTTGCACAACCTGTTGTCTTTTCTATTCCTCACCTTGTTTTCTTTAATCTTTGTCTTTTCATTTCCTTCATGTTCTTTCCTATTCTATTGATATTCCCTGCCTTTTGGGGCTGTATTACCCAGTTCCTGGCTGCCAGTGGATTCCAGGTGAGCAGCGTCTTCAAGGCACAGAAGTCCACGGTTATTTCACTTGTGGGCTGATGGTGCGAGCCTTGGTATAAACAGCTGATTTGGGAAAATATATGTTTGCAATTCCTGAACTGGATTTATTGCAACACACAAAGAATGTCAAGTATTTTGTCAGGGGTTACTACCTAAGCTTTTATATAGATTCTAGGATTTATATTGTTTTAAAAGTTCACTTCTCCCATTGTCCAAATAGTACCTTTTCTATATAAAACTAGTGGCAACAAATTCAAGATTGTTGTTGGTACTTGAATATACATATATATATATACACACACACAATCCCCTAAATCTAGAAGTACAGTTTTAAGAGTATGGTAGGTATAGACTTAGAATGCTTTATTGATCCCATCTGCTTGGTGAACACATAGCACCTGCCAATAACTGAACTCCTACAATCTTGTCCCATTGTTTTTAACAGGATCTTGTTCTTAGATTCTCAGTGCTCAATGTGTTTCAATTGCCTTTCCCCATCCAGCTGAGAGAGAACAAATCTGTGCCATGAGGGGAATAAATGGTTGCAAGATCTCAATGACTGGAAAGTTCTGCTGAAATTTTTCCTTTGCTAAGATTACTTCTGTACCAGAAAGCTGCCATTACTTACACACAGACTTCATAGTGCTGCTAGGTAAACAAGTCAAAAAATCAGGTAAGGTGATCAGAATTTAAATAAATTTAAGAATGTAATCTGTAATAAAATATATGTACACTTGACCAGAGTTAGCAATGCAGTATTGTGTTTCTTTGTTAACTTTTTTTGTGCTGTATAAGTCCTGATATCCTGAAAGGAAAACAGCCTCCAGTTTTCTAATGTTCTAAGAAATTTTACTGAGCATTTTCATGTCAATAAGCATAAACACATCCCAGGTGGCTTTGCCTGTGTTACTCAGGTCTAATGGGAGAGCAGTGCATATCTCAGCAACATCTTCAGTTACAAGGAAGGAGCTGACCAAGCCTTTATGTGTTGCTGTCCAGAACAGCAGATGCCTGGCTGAATGTGGCCTGTTTCAGACAGGTGCCAAGGTGGTCTACGTGTTTCACCACAGATCAGGCTCTTCCAGACAAAACACCCTGATAATCTTGGAGGCCTCTGAATCAAGACCTATGGTGCAGTGCTTTCTTGTCGTCAAGTTAATCAGAGCAGCACTGCAGTAAAGGAGCAGCACTTCTAGAATAACACTTTATAGTGTATCCTTGGTGATAAGCCTTCCATCTCTGGTAGCTGTGTCCTTGTTTTCCTATCTTCATTCAGCCTTGTACTCTTTTTCATTTAGGGTATGTGGTTTAACATTAGAATGAGAATGTTTCTAATCAGGCAGCTGTGGAAAAGGCAATCACCACCAGAAGCAGTTCTTAGCACTCTGGAAAAGGCAATAGAAACACCTGATGGGATATACAGTTCTGGTCAGCTGCATTTGAGAAGGTGAGAGGGAGCAAAATCATCTACTAGGAATACAGATATTCTACTTTATAGAAGAGAAGTATTTAAGCCAGAGCTACTTGAAACTAAAGGCTGGTACTGGCAAAAGAACAAATGGCTATGAGCTAGTTTTATTTGGAAATTAAATTTCTAAGGATGTGAGCAGTGAAGCTCTTGTACAAACTCCTAACCAGCATAGTATGTACAGGCAAGAGTAAAAACAACAGTGAAATGGAGGCTCACACAGGAAAGAAAAGAATTTATGTTCTACCATTCAATGGCAGCTCCACTGCAGTCACTTTTGTAAGTTTTCCAAAGTTCATCTGTTGGTCTTCCCTGTTGCCAAATTTTCTCGTTGACCACATTCTTCCACCATTATTCAGCAAGCCCCTCTTTATGCTCCCCCACTCTTCAATCTAACCCTGCTGACTAGCTCAACTGTGTTGATGAGCCAGTATGTGCTTTCAGTGCTCTTTCTCTTTTGAAGAGAGAGCTGTTCAGTCTCCCCAAGCTTTGGCATTTGCTGATGAAAAAAGGAGCACAAATTCAGGTTTTTGGCAACACCCTCTTGTGTTCCAAAGTTCCAAAATCAACTTTCTGTATTCATGGTATGTTGCATTGTTTGAGGAAATGCCAAAAGTATGCTTGTTCCTCTATAAAAAACCATCTTTCTGAGAAAATATCTATAATTTGTTTAACTTAACCAAATACTGGATGCTAAGTCCTTTTTCTGTTTCTGGTTAATTTTTCTGTTAATTTCCCTCCCTACACAGAAAACTGACAAAATTATCTTCATCTTTACCTTCATTTGCTTCCCTTTTCCGTTTTTCTCCTATAACAATTTTCCCTGGAACAAGTCTTTCTTTGTTCTCTTTTTCCCCCTCTCTCTCCCACTTGTTCCAGTTTTTAAGACGCCGCTTACTCACTTCCATCTCTTTCTTTCCCTGTTTAATACATCATTCTCTTCTGGTTTATACACCCCCCCACCCCCACCCCCGTATCACACAGTGAGTAGGATTTAATAACTCATTTTTAGTTCCTGACTACCGTCTCTCCTGTGACTCTGCCCATCTCTCCCAGTTACTTTGTATCACCTTGGTCACTTTTATCAAATACACACTTTATAATCCCGCCCCCCCCCATTCCAGGTTAGGCTCTCTGAAGTCTTTGTTCCTTGAACTCTACTGAAACAGTCTTTGGCAAGGACTTCCATTAAACTAAGCTGCAAGGGTATAATCTTTCTTATTCCACCTTTCATCGGCACTTTCAACACCAGCCCAGTTCCTTCATGTTCGTTTTCTTGGAGCTGTTGGTTTCTTTGCAGGTGTTTTGTTCTTTCTTTTTTTTTTTTTAAGCATTGGCTTCCACATCAGTAAGATTTATGAATAATACTAGTAGAACATTTTCTTGGCAGAAAGAATTGAAACTAACTAAAAATCACTTGGATTTTCTCAAGCAGCTATCAGAGGCTCTGTGTCCTCTGTCAGCTACACAACTAATACTTGGTGTGCTCCTGTAAAGCATATCTGCATATTAGACACAGGCAGAATATTGGTCTAAAAGAAAAAAAATCAAATAGGCATGATCTTTGCTTATATTCTTATCTCTCAGAGAAACAAGGGATTAATTCATAATATTTTTCCCTATTTATGAATTCTCCAAGGGGTATGAAGAATCCTCTTATCTCTACTTCATTAAAAGTGTTAAAAATTGCTTCAGTAAATAATTTTTGTCTTGTACATACTTTCAGCCTTCTCTATTAAATCCAAGTACGTATGTTGCAATGTAAGCTGCAACCGTCTAAATTAACTTGTAGAACTAGCACAACTTTCAAAGCACACTGTACAGCTGATTGCAATACACACTATCAGTGATGTAAAATGTATTAAACTTTCCAACAGGATCTAAAAGTAATACCTTTTAAATTGCATAGCTCACCAAATGCAAGCCATTAAATACAAATTCTTAATTCAAATATGCAATTATTAATTTTTCTCTGAAGACAATTTGAAATGAATGCTAAGATCTTCATGAACATGTACACAAGTAAGATTGCTTTTGAATAAACTATAGAAAAATACTCATTGATTGTTCGAACTTACTGCTTGGGCCAAAACCAATCTTATACTTGTAGTTTTTGTATTACAGAACTCTACATATCAAGTAATTTAGAAAAATTACATTTTCTGCAATATAAGAGAAAACAATACAATGTGCTGACAGAGCACTTAGCATCATGGGGTTGCCATCTCTTGTGGTCTGTGAGCACTGCTCTAGGAAACGTGATTAGCAAACTGCAGTTCAAACTGTAGAACTTATGCTGCTGCTCTTTGTTTAGCATGCCAGGGAGTGAAATGGCAGAAAGATACTAATTTTTCACTGGTATATGATACACTACTTCCTTAAATTAAAGGAGTGATAGAAGTGTCATATTTAAACTCATTTGTATTTATGACAATTTTAAAATTGAATCAGGATTAATCTCACTACAATTTGGATGGGAACAGTTTTGCAACAGTTTTCTTCACTTGTCAAATTGTGACCATTTCTTCCCATTCTGGAAGAACATAAAATCCATAGTACTAAAGTTTTGAACAAGCTCTGTATCAAAATTTACCACAATTTTTTACAGAATAATTTATATTGAAAAGAACTTCCAGGTGCCATCTAATCCCACTGAAACTAAGTGCTCAACTTAAGGCTCACTTCAGTGTCAGGTGAGGTTACTCAGGGACTCATTCAGTCAAGCTCTGAAGAGTTCCAAAGCCTCTCCAGTTGACTTGTTCCAGTGTTTGACTATTGTCATAGTGAAAGTTCTTCTTTATAACCCAGGATTTTTCTTGCAGCAATTTGCAATGACTGACCACTCTCCTTTCACTGCACACCCTTAGAGAAGGCCTTATCTTCCATCTTCTCTAACAAGACTCCTACAGGTACCGGAAGATCCCCTCAAATGCCTTCTCCAGGATACGCAGTCCCAGAGCCATCAGACTCCCTCGATATGCCACATTCTCCAGCCCCTTCATGAACTTGGCAGCCCTCCACTTGATTGGCTCCAGTTTGTTAGCCTCTTCTGGTGGGAAGGGGTAAACCCAGGAATGGTACTTTCCACATGCAAGTGCTGGAAAATAAGGAACAGTCCTTTCCCTGAACTGCACAGAGACATCCTGGATAATCCACCCCCTGCACTTTGACTGCAGCATGAGCATGAAGTAGCTTCCCCTCCAGGTCCCTTTGCACAAGCACCTGTACAGTTGTACGTATACATTTATTTCCTCCCAGTCAGGTGTAGGACTTTCCACTTGCTTTTGCTGGACGTACAAGGTTTCTGTCAATCCACTCTAGCCTTTTAAGGTCCCCCTGGGTGGCAGCCCTCTGCAGGTCTCATGAAGATACATTTTGCTCTCCTATCCATTAATCATTTGAGACATTTTTGAATTTAGCATGATTATTCTGCATTATAACTTTGTACAGAAGTCAGAACAAAACTATTTTTCCATATTTAAGAAACCTGGCTTTGTTATTAATCATCTTGACAAAGCTATTAAGAATGTTTTTAATATTACTGAAAATCAGTGTTCTTTGACAAAATTAATCTGAAAGAAAACCATCAACTCTTCTTTGGATTGAGTTAACATGTAATACATGCATAGGGAGTTATGCCCTGGTCTGGCCAAGCAAGAGTCTAAATCCTGTTTTCAGCAGGATTTGGGATTTGGAGACAAACACCTGTCAGGAAGCTGATATATGGCAGAAGGGCAATTGTAAAACCTCAAGAAATTTCCACAGAATCTTTGCTTGAGGGTCTAGTACTTACTTTTCCCTGTATGAACTGCAGATTCCTCTCCCTCCCCCGCCCTCCATCAGTAGTCCTAGGGAATGTATTACAAGCTCCCCTAAAATTGCTGAAATAGGACAGAGTAAAACAAGCTATAAGGTATCATCCTAAAGAGAACAAGCCCCCTCTAGAAATGTATAATAATATGTTTCATATTTGTCAAGGTCTTGAAAATGCGTGTCTTTCATAGCTTTATTCTACCATATCAAAGAACACAAGATAAATTTGATTTTGATAGACTTATTAAGTTTAAGCAACCACCTTCCATTTTATATGGAAACTGCAAATGAATGAGAGATTTCCAATTTTCTGTTTCTAAAGCATTCAATTATACAGGTATGACCCAGATGAAATAAGCTTTCCCTCATGGTAAGTTCAGTGGGATTTAACATATGTTGATCTCAGAAGTACTAGCACTTTCCCATAAATGAGTTGCAGCTAAACATGTGCCGCAGTAGCTAAGCTGGGGTGTGTACTGATTATTACAGCAGTGGAAAGAATTGTGTTATTAAATGTAAATTGATTTTTCCATTTAGTTTGGTGGATACAAACAGTAACTGGTATTATCCTTTTTTTCAAGCTTCCATACTCTCCAAATAGGGTGCTACCCACTTCCACACTCTCTAAAGCCCTTCATATCTTACAAAGGCAGAAAAGGGCCCCAAGAAGAACAACTGTTTTTATCAGTCTTGTACAGAATGGAGCTTTTTGAGGAGAAGACTGGGACATGCATTAGCACTTTATTATAACAGGGGTCTGTCACAAGTTTCAGATGTGAATTTGCATATCCCAAAATAAAAAAGCATGTGATCCTCCTTTTGAAGGATTGAGGCTACACTCTTATAATAAAGAACTTTCATTGAAGTAGCAATCAATAAAATATCTGATGAGTTTAATAGTTACCAATGTCTGTTATCAGGATAAATGACAGCAGATTTCTTTCTGGTTAGAGGTGTAAAATAAAAAAAAAAAAAAAAAAACCAACCAAAAACAAACATCCAAATTTCCAGGCAATGTTCAACTAAAATGAGGAACTTCTCTCATATTTTCTCACTTGACAAATTATAAAAGAGAAAATTGGTCCACTAAAATGTGGTCATAGGGAATGGGCAACAAGGATGAAGAGGGCAGATTGTTAAACAGTTGTTTTGCTCCAAACTTTCCAGAGGACAAAGGAGACAGAGATTTGTTTTCTAGTCACGGGACATACTCCAGAGGACTGGAAAACAGGAAACCTGCTATTTAATGAAAAAAGTCTATTGTGGCAAACAGATTATAGCCTGGTTAGCATAGTTAAGGGAGAAGGGGTACAGGTGAAGAAATGGTTTGAAGGACACATTATGGAGACCTTCACATGAATAATTTGATTCTAAATATCCATTGAGGACCCGTAGGAGTCCTGCTTAAACTAACTCGTTTTCATTCTGAAGAGATAATATTGCTGCAGCAGGAGCAAGGGAACTGCAGTGTTTCATACACTTACATTTTCAAAGAGTAATAAGGTTCCACACTGAAGATAATTGAATAAGGCAGAGAGTCATGGTACATAGGTTAAAATAATAGCTTTAGGACAGAAAATTAGCTCAAAAATAGGAAACAGTGAAGAAGTAATAAGAGGTGTGAAAGAAAAGAGTTTACTAGTGAAGTACCTCAGAGGTCAGGTAGCTTTTAACTAATGTATGCAAACAATTTAGATAAGAGGAAATTTCACCTTTTCTGTGCCTGCTGCAGTTGTTTTATCCACAGGGACTGAACAAGCACAGAATATGCAATGGAGACCCAGGATGTACAGAGAAGAGGTGAAGGTTGGTCTTAGTTTGTTGACAAATTAAAAATAGTAAATGCCATACAACCTTGATTGTACAAAGTTATACAATGATACCACGTGGCTCTAGACAACCAGGAGTGCAGATAATGAGAGAGCTAAGACAACCTGCTTGCAAACCTTCAATAAACAAAAGCAAGTCAAGTACTGTGGTAGTTATTCAAGGTAAAGTTTATTACAGCTCTGCTACAAGGCAATACCTGTCATAAGTATTGTTTTCTCATAGTAGATGGACATGAGCAGTCATAACTTCAGATCAATATCATGGTCCTCAAAACCTGTGCTGAGGGTTAAGGGAGAGAAAAGACAATAAGCTGCAGATGAACTCCCCAGGAGCTCATGTGCTCCTTATATGAAATATGCTTGCAGCAGAGATGAGGTTAGAACAAGAATGAGGACAGAACAAGGCTGGGTTACCCAGCCTTCCCCAGCTTTACAATGTTGGTCTTCAGGACCTTGTGATTGTTCTGCTCAGACAAAATCTTTCTCCTACTTCCCAGTAAAAGTCAATTCAGACATAGAAGCCTTGGAAAAACATATGGGAAAAAAAAAAGCCCAGTAACCTACTGAATTAACAAAACCCACTTCAAACTCTATAGGCAGTATGGTGGGAGGTGGGAAGTATGAGGATAGAAGAGATGCTGCTGCTCTCTTTTAAGGTTTCTACTGGAAGTTTCAGGTATGCCAAGAACATCACAGTGGTTTTTTGAAGCTAAGCTCCAGCAGGAATAATTAGCTCTTAAATTTTTGTTGACTGGTCAACAGTCCTACTACATCGACATATCATGAGCAGCTTGAATTCTTCTCCAAAACCAGAGTTTCAGGATGAATTCACTTGCCTTACTAAATATGAAGGCAAAGCAGCTTTGAAGCACTATCAGTTTATATGGAGAGGAGATGAAGCTGGCTGTGCAGACTCAGGTAACTGTAATTCATATTGAGGGATGAACAAAGAGGCATTCAGCCCAGAAAAATGCTGGATTCCTTCTTGTCATGGTTTAGGAATGGTATTCCCACTGAAACACCCCAAACCATGCTCCACTCACTCACTCCCCCTTTCTCTCCCCCCTGCTGTGGGCTGGAGAGAATTGAAGGCACAAAAGGTAAAGATCACGGGTTGAGATAAGAACAAGTCACTGGAAACAGCAATGGAATAGGAAAATAAACAGTAACAGCAACAATATTAATAACAGAGGGTACAAGAGAGGCAAACAATTCATGTACAAATGCTCACCATGCAGAAACTGGCAATACACAAACCACCTCCATTCTACCCCTGTCCAGGGAAACGATGTGAGGTGGTGTGGAACAACATCTGGGTCTTGGCCATGCCCCCTCCTGGCTACCGCAAAAATTAATCCTGTCCTGGCTGGAACCAGAACACTTTCCTCTACATTAACTTGCTAATTTAAAGAAGCAGCCTGAGTTTTTCTTTAGGCAAGGCATAGCAAAATGTGAACTCCACTTATGCCCTTTTCCAGAGTCTTAAAAACAGGGAGAAAGTAATTCAGTGCCTCAACAATGCAGATTTGACATGTGTAGAAGGTCAAGGATTCCAACCTTCATCAGAAACAGTAGAAGCAAAGGGAAACACTTCAGCATGTATATAGAGCTGACTGAGCTGTGTAAGCAAGTATTTTACAGCTGGAATTTTCACAAGGTAGTTACAGAAGAGAGATGACGTACAATGATTTATTAGAGAAGCATTCATGCCTTTATTTTCCTCCCTCTCCAACGAGGATATTTAAAAACCATTCAGTTTGCTAACTAGTGTTAGATCTGAAGTGTCTTTACGCTTCAATTCAGAATACCCCAGCCTACATATTAAAATACTTATCCAACTAACAGGCACGCACTGGTTTCCATGGAAGGTTGGTCTAGATGAGAACAATAATTTTCAGCAGAATATGTTCCTTTGTATAAAATAGTTAAAAAGGATTTTAGTGTCATACTTCAGTAGATTAATGTAATTGGCTTGATAATAGTGTTTTCTATAAAAAAGAAAATAATAAACAAGTTCTATTTCCCAGTGTGAGAGATAATAATCTTATCTTTTATTTAGCTGTGCTGAAAGGCCACATACTACTTTTTTTGAGGAGAGCAATAAGAATACACTCTTCTTGCTAGGTCTGTTCTTCAAGGCAAGCAGTGACCTTCCTCCTACACTTTGCTAATTTCTTCACTTTGAGCCAATGACATTTTTTGTGACTTTGATGAAGGGTTCCTTAGTTTAATAACAGCAAGTAGCACTTCCTATTTTCAAGCATTATGGATTCAAACTACTGTTCAACCTAATTAAAAGCATTGTTTTGTCCTCAGAACCTGTTTTAACCAATTGTCAGTAAAGGGGTTTGAAATAATTACTGTGTTTAGGCAAATTTTTGAAAGGGGTGATATGTCAAAGTGACAGAAAGAGCAGCAGTTTCATAGCACTGTGGGATTAAGGAAGATAAAAAATATCTTACCATGACCAATTCTACCATAGCTTCTTATGTTATAAATAGCTTAGTGGAGAGAAGTCTCCTCCAAAATCAAGAGTAACTGTAGGTTTGAATTGGAACACTCCTCCCTCAAGTCCTGTGTAATTGATTTCCTCTAAAATAAACAAAGATATTTGAATATTATTTCTTGAGGATTGTGGACAGTTTCAAACAAGCAGGAGTGGCAGTAAATAATTGATGCTGCTGTCTTCTGCTGCTGAACATTATTATTAATATATACATGTACGAGTCAAAGAAACGTGTGTGTAATATGTTCATGGCACATACTTGGGTCAAGTTTCAATTGTAGAGATTTGCCACAGAAATATTAAAATTTGTACAAATGAAATATGAATAGCAGAGTATGTGTGTTTACAAGTACTGGAAGAAACAGCATGATAAAGGTTAATAGTCTGTTTTGATACAGAGAACACAATTCCCAAGATATTGCTCTCAGAAGTAAGACTGATATTTGTTAGATTCATATGATTCATATTCGTAAATTAGTATGAAGACCAGAAGAACTGTACCCTGATAAGACCACAGCAGTGATGTGTCATCAGCAGAAGGTCCTGTATCACAATAGGAGGAGGACAGCGACAAGGCTGCAGCATCTCATATGCCATTTCTTTTTCTGCTAGTCCCTCAGGAACAGAGATATTCTTACCAGACAGGGGAAACATCAGGAAAGGTTACTTACTCCCCATTGTTCAAGATTCATGAAGGCCCAAACTAGCAAGATCCATTAACCAAAGGATCATCCTCTACCAACTGCTGCCTCCTAAAAATACAAAACTTGGTTCAAATAGCAAGAATGAAAATATCTTGGTTTTATATAAAGAACCACAACAATAAGTTAAGACTGAACAGCTGGCACCCCTTGTCCTCTCTGCAACATTAATTATCTTGTCTATAAAATTTACAACATACCTTTTGGTGATTTAGTATATAATTTTGGCAATGTGAATCAATGAAGTCTGTGAGAAAATGAGTGTGCAAAATCAGTTCACTTGCAGATTTCTTAAGCCAGTATTGCATTTTGCCTCAAAGGCAGATGTGAAGAAAGTTCTTCACAGAACCTAGTTACACCTGGAAACAGGTTGACCAAATAAGTGGACTCTCCTTCACTGAAAATATTTAGGACACAGACTGATGGTGCTCTGAATAAAGAATCTAAGACCTTGATTTTTAAGAGAGGGTTGAAGTACACAATAGATTTTCTCCAACATTCACTTTATATTTTTTATTATCCATTCATATTATCTCATTTTGTCTCTTATTACACAAGTTCTCAAGTGTATTTATATTTTTTAACCAAATGCTGTGGACCTCATTTTGTGAAGTATTGGATTCTGAAGTATTTTGTGAAGTATTGGATTCTGTTGAAGAACATGTTTTTGTTCTGAAAAATGCATAGATTTATTGAAATAACATGAAAATGTTAGTTTATGCTGTCTGAGACAGATTCATACCAGAATGTTCTGATCCCATTTCACAGACCCACAACCAGTGGACTCACAGGTCTGGCCATTAGAAGAATCCTTACAGACCCTAAATCTGCACTAGAAAACTCCTATGAATTTCAGTACACCTCGTCCAATGCCTTTTCTGAATATGGAAAGATGAAAGGCAAAACAGACAAGAGAGACTGATAGCAAAACATTCACAGGAGAGTGATCAGGTTGTTGGTGTCACAAGAGAAGTGAAAGACACTGTAAGGTTAGAATTTCACTCTGTTTTAAATGGAAGTAACCAGAGGAAGTAGTACAGTCATCAATGTAAAACCCCAATGATTCAGATACAGAAAAACAACATTCCCTGGGCTCACTGTTATTCTCAGAAACAAACTTGTTTCTGTTTATTTTCCCTTCACCATCCTTTTCTATTACTGCCTAAAAATATATACTTCTAAAATACAACAAAATGAAGGGCTCCTAGGGATAGGAAGTCTAGCTACAAAACCTGCAAATGTCAATTTTCCACATGAATCATATTTAAAAATGACTTCAGAAAAGATTGCACACTTCTCAAAAGCAATAACTATCACCCCATGCTATGTTCTGTAAACAGCACGAGCGACATTATACATAATTACGCCTGTCAGGAAATTCTATGCAAGCCCACTCTACCAGAGCTTTTCAAACAGAAGGTGGAACAGCCTCTCTGCAATGTGCATCGGCCAAAGCTCTTAAAGATTTGACTTCTAATTACAGAAGAGTGACATGGACATAAATCTCATTTTCCCCAGTGCACCCCAGCAAGAGGACTAGGAGAACTGTCTAGCAGATATAAAGAGATTAACCACCACCTCATGTCCATCACCTCTCAAGTAAACTGCTGTTATATTGTGATGGATGACTTTTCAAGAGTCATCAAAAAGGCTGTTTGTAATCAAGAATCTGGCAAAAAACCAGTTTTACAGAGAGCTGTGCTGGTCCATGATGAAGTTGAATAACTGAAGAAAAAAAAAATCAAATAAAGTATGTTAAATTACTTCTGTGAAGATCTCTCTGCTGTGCACAACACAGGGTGTGAGGCAGCCTCTCATACAACTTGTAGTTCCCCTAATCTCAATTAAGAGGCCTTTTAGTTTAGCAATAGTCAGTGATATATAGGGCATGGTGCAGATAGTAGCAGGTGTGTGATGACTTCTGCGCACATACAGGTCACACTGCCCTTGCAGGTATCAAAAACATGGAGCACAGCTGTAGTCTGGCCACAAAAGCTGGCATTTTTGCCTCCTGCTTCTTTGAGCATTAAAGATTAGTTTGCAAGAGAAGATAAAAAGAGGCATGGGCAAGTTCAGATGAAATGTGTTCAAAGCTGTGAATAGATCTGTCAACACAGCATAGTACTGCACTCTGTAGAGATACCTGCACTAACTCTGAAGCAATGTCATGTTATCGTAGCCCTACTCTTATGGAGAAATACTTCCAGCTTGCAATGCTGTCCAAAACATAACTAGAAAGCACTTTAACACCATCCCAGGTTTGTCTTCAATCATTCTTAGCTCACTCCTGTAGTGCAGAAGACTAATCTTGTTACACTGCAGAATCTGGGCTTTAAAATAGGATGCTACAATGAAATAAGAAATCGAAACAGGTCAAAACTGCAATACTTCAACATGACTAAAGCATATTGCAAACACTTCAAAGAAAAAATACAGCAAACCTCACCAGATATAAATGATCAAAACAGTATTGGGTTCTACCCCTTCCTTTTTGCCACCAGTTAGAAATCATCTATTTTACACATACAAAAATATACTTTTTGGAACGTCAGAATTAGCTTTTAACTTTTCCAACTAGAAAGGAGTTTGTCATTTAAGGTAGTGTGTGCTTTTTCTTTAGCAGTAAGTATCTCCTTGAACGTGGAATATTTAGGTGCAATCCTTTCTGTTAATTCACACCATTCAAAAGCAAGCCTGCATGAGGATGTATAAGTCCTGTTTATCACTTTTTTCCCCCTCAGAAATAGCACCAGCAAAGTTTTCAATATTTGAGACGAAGCAATTAAGCAAGACATTCTAGAACTAAGGATCTGCCATAGCATGCTTTATATCTAATTGTTTCTCCAATAACTGTTCTTACATACTAAGTGCCAATATCTAGCTATTTTATTTGGTTAGTGTCATCTTACAGCAATATAATGTCTGACCTCCTCCATTTCCATTACAAATTTATACATACAATGCATAAATAAGAATAAATAGGTTCAAAATTCCTTCCTTTTACTGTTTTACCAGAGTCTGGGCTTCGATCTAGCTAATTACATATTGAAGTTACTCAGGCTGTCTTTGAGTACCATGAACAGCAGCTCTTGCTTCTGAAATTTATTTTCAAAAGCTTTCACCTACATACATATCAATTCTGACACGTACGAGACGCACTATTTTTTATTAGTAATAAGCTTCACCATTTGTCTTTTAACCATTTCTGTGTGAGGCAGCTCAAAATATGCTACAGTTTATGGGTACCAGTAGGCCTAGAAATAAAGGAGTGATAGGGATGTTAGTTGACAAAAGGACTAATAAGTACTAGTTTTCCAATCAGATTTGCTATGCCTAGAACCTGTGGTAGAGCCTCATACTCCACAGGACCTCAACATGTTTTGTAATCCTATTAGACACTAGAAGTTTTATAGGATTTTTTAAACACCCTTCCTATACTTTTGGGAAGTTTGTATGTTCTGCATGGCTTCATGCTGAATAGATAAACTTTGCATAGACTCCTGTAGGGGTTACTGCACAGAAGCCACACTGCGTTTTTCACTCTTACAGGGAATCACAGGAGATAAGTAGCCATAATATGTTCACGCTGAGAGCACTGGACCACTCAAACATCCAATTCAGAGTAAAGATGGGGTTATGCAAGGTTTATTACATACTATTGTTTAACAGAAGAAGTATACCTCTCTCAAAATCTGCTGCCCATTAAAGTATAACAGAAAACCTAGAAAACATGACGCTACTTTGTAGTAAACTGCAACAGACTAGCAAAGTCAAATAAATACAATAAATACTTATGAAAGTCATTATTAACCACACTGCACTGTGCTGTTCTTAGTGCTGGTTATTCTCTTCTAAATTTAAAAAAACCCACAAAAACAAACAGAAGAGCCAGTTGCAACCTAATACAGAAACTCAGTCTTCCCTTCTTTCTAGAACCTGACCTGACTGCAATCACAAGAAGTCGATTCTCCTTTATTCCTTCTTAAAATTTCCAGTTCCTACATCAGCCCATGTATTACAGTAAAATTATGTTTTATACTCTGAGTAATCTGAAGGAAAGTTTTGGGGCTGCAGGCCTGAGGGGTCATATTTGTTTCAAACTGTCACAGGTGTACAGTTGAATTTTCAGTTAGCCAGGTATTTTATAAACATCCTAATCTCTAGCTAGGTTAAGGTATTATTTAAAAAGAAAGAAAACACATTTATGAAGAGTCAAAAAGACACAGGAAACTAGGTAAGCTGTTGGGGGTTAGCTCCAGTAAACAGCTGAGCACCAAACCACTCCTAATTACATTCCCTCCCCCATCCTCAGTGGAATAGGGGAAGAAAATGAAGAGCAAGAGAAAACTCATAGGTCAAGATAAAAATAGCTTAATAAGCAAACACAAAGTGAAAGAATAAAGAAACAATATAAGACAAGATGCAAAGGTACTCGCTCACCATGTCACATAGACAGACTAACACTCACTCAGACCATAAGCAGAACTCCCTAAACTACTCTACTCTCCATTTTAGTGCTGAGCAGGACATCACACAGCATGGAGTAGCTTTTTGGTCAGTTTGGGTTATCTGCCCAGTTACATCTCCTCCCAGACTCTTGCCCATTCCCAGTCTTTTCACTGGGCAGGGTGGGGGCAAATCAGAGTGAAAAGCAGAGAAGGCCTTGATGCTGTGCAACCACAGTTCAGCAATACTTAGAACAGTGCTATTGGTGCTGTTTTGGTCACAAATCTGAAACACAGTACCATGGGAACTTTTATAACAGCAGTGAACTCCATCCAGCCACACCCAGTACATAAGGAAAATACTCAATTTACTATTTTGAATTCAAGTTCCAAAGCCTCTCTCACTCTGTGTAGAAGACTTCATCATATAGTCTTACACAAGACCAAGGTTTCAGGGCAGGTGCTTATTCTCATACCACAACTACATGAGAGAACAGTAGCTGAAAAAAAGCTATCATTTACTGTCCTTCCTATTATTCTAGTTCATCTTGCTCATCACAAAAAAGAGGCAAGTTTTTGTGCTTGTTTTCGGTTTGGGTTTTTACTCCTCATTTTAAGAACTGAAAAATCTTCAAGCAAAATGCCTTGATCAGTGGAAAAAGCAATGTGCAAGCCTCAGCCCGAAGCCTGGCATACCCTGAAACTTCTATTTTATGTAAAGACGTTTGGTACAAAAGCATCCGAGATCAATGCATGAAAATGCATTGTTGGATCTTGAAGTCAGTCCTGATGGTAACCAACCATGTGATGATAATGGGTTTGAGGATCACTGACCTTAATCATCCCTTACAAGCATCCTATGCTGTGGCCTACATGTGCAAACTTGTGGTTTTGCTGCATAGCCTAATGATCAGGTAGGAATGAGTGAAATTTTATGAAGTATGATGTTTTACAGGACGCAAAATTTTCATCACCCTATATTTATTTACCTTCAACAAAAAATATTCTACATGCTTTAGTGGATGTTAAAATTAGGTATCTCCTCCTCCAAATACCCATTTAATATCTTATGTATTTCACCTACTGTACATATGCAGTTTCTATTTCCCATGTTCCAAGGTCCACAATACGATATCAAATCTGCTTTTCTGAACACTCCCAAACTTCACTTATTCTTAGAGAATGATCTCACTTTGGGTTGGTGTTCAGCATAATCTTTCTAAGAGATAGCACCTAAAATGTCGTCTATGGCTCATACCAGCAGAGGAAGGGAAGACATTACAGGGAAGTCTTGGTTAGTCTGAAGCCCAGGTGAAAAGCTCCCCTTTATCGAAGCTAGACAGTACTGACTATTGAGATCCTGTATCCTGAAAAGGATTTTAATTTACTTTCAGAATCAAAGTAGGTAACAGTTGTCTCAACTGCTCCTAATCTTGCTCCTTGCTTTAAAACCTGTCTTTCTCCAATCAGCCATACATCAGTGGCAGAAATATACCACTTCACTTGGCAATAGGGAACTGTTGATTGATTGCTGTACAATCTGTGCTGATTTACATGATTTTACCATTGAGACTAAAGGTAATTTATTTTAGGTGGCTGGGAGGACATCAAATCCTTGTAGCATGCTCTGAAGTTTGCTTTACCTCTCTTCAAAAGAGATTGAAATTATTTCATTTACATAGTTATTTCAAAATTGGGTCTCTGTTAGTTAAATCTCTCATTCTGACAAATTGCCAAGTGATTTCTGAAAATAGGTCATTTTGAAGACATACTGTTCTTTCAGTCCACCCCCTACAATGGCTTTTTCTAAACCAGAGATTCATATTTGCTACATTATCATAAGAAATACAAAAATGTCATTAAGCAAAAGCAATTTCTTTAAGGAACGTCTTTAAAAACGTATGAAATGTACTTTACTGTCATTGGCTTTCAATTAAAACTGACTAAAGTCTACAATGGCTATGTTTACAAATGTGGCAAATTCAAATGAGAAGGGCAAGAGAGATTAACCAAAATTCACAATAATTTCAACTGGATGCTGCCTTGCTTGATGTTTTCCTGCTGTGCTCTTTTTGAACTTTCCATTATGCTTAATAGGATTTGTTTGGGATTTCAGATTAAATGATTAGAGGCATTCTTACAGAGATCATCTGAATTTAGAGGTATACTTAAGATATAAAACTAATCTCTGGCAGTGTATCAGATTATGCTGCATTTCCGAATACTGTCACCTGAAGCTTGTTTTCCATTTGCACATTCCTAAAGCATCCATACCTAGAAACTGGAAAGGTTTCCAGAACTCTTTCAAAAGATTCAATGAAAAATGATTTTATGGACATGTGTTACACTAGTCATGATTTTGCCCTAAATAAAACTTTACACCCATAAAAGATAGTCTAGCCTTGTCAAAGCTGGAGGCAATAAATGGCAAAGTTGGGATGTGATCAATGGCAGCAAGACAGCAGGTCTCTACAGCTGACAGTCTGTCTGTCCAAGGAAAGCAACTCTAAAGAAGAGAGAGGACAGTGACTGTGCCCAGCAAGACTCTGCTTTCAGATATCTTGAGCTGTCTCTGTATTTTTAACAAGTCCAGAGTCAGGAAAATTTTATTAGCTTTTAATGGGTCCCCTGGAAACAGGTGTAAGGACAGATGAACACCAAGACCAGCAGAATTGCAGCTGCCTGTCTCACCTTAGAAGCAGGGAGTTGGATCAAACAGAATTACTAAAATCCTCAAGGAGAAGATAAGGAAAATGGAAACGCAGTGAAAGGTGCTACTATCGGGATCAGTCTGTAAGCATGACACTAACTTCAACATCATGTGCCCAGTGCTACTCTCCAGAGTCAATTGGTCATGATCCAGTGACAGAATATGAAAAGACAACTTAAGAATAGTAATGCTGGTGACAACAAAGCTGCATTCTGACTGCAGAAATTGCCACAGTAATCACTACACTCATCATAGCCTAATATTTAATGACAACAGAGGTTCTGCATGCTACATGGGAATTCATCAAATCATTTACCTTATATTCATATGGAATACATTTTACCCTCAGCAATGTAGGCAAAGAAAGTCAGAAAAAGGATCCTGAACTGCTTTAGTTACAGTCACAAAGCAGCACTGAAACTTCCCTTGTTGCTCTATTAAGTGCAGGATTCTGTGGTTGCTCAAGTTGTCAAAGGGCAAAAGAGAAGTGAAGAGTTAGCACCAAGAGGGCTCCACACAGGTGAGTAAACATCACAGCATCTGGAGGGGCAGCACCTGAACTCCCAGAGGAGGAACACTTCCAGAAAACTTTCCCCCTTCCTGCCTTCACCCATGCTACAGAGAAATCCAGGACAGTGATGCAGCATCAGAGACTGTTCATCCAGGCACACTTGCAAAGGCAGGCATGACAAGCTAGCTGGGAAATACACCTGCAGAAAACCACACAGCACTCCAGGCTACTGTTTTTTTCAAAGCATTATACAGTTCCAGTTCTGCATAGGCTGGAGTCACATCACCAACAAGTATAAACCTTTCCACTACAATCTGAGCAGCACTGCTCATGCTTGCCTCTCACCTTCCCAGAATACAGCAGCTGAAAGGGAGGGGCTGCTCTTAAACCTGAGTGAGCTGACAGACTATCAGCACAGTGTGCATTTTCTGAAAGACTGACTCTGCTATTGCACTCCTGTTTATTGAGATCATATGGCACTATTCAATTTTAAGAGCAACTACAAGTTTTGTGTTTTCTTTCAGTGTTCTCAGACTTCAAGCCTTTATATGAAACATGAAAGCAATTTTTCTTTTTTAAAAAAACAGGCTTTCTACTACATGGTCACCAAGGCTAATACAAATGTCCTCTCCCCCACCTTTTTGTTCACTTACCATTGGGTGACATGCTTCCCTGTCCAAAGCTGCTCACCTACAACATGTTCTATAAAGCATAGAAGCTGGCTAGGTATTGAACTGCAAAGCATTTTGTCCTTGGAAGCCCAGCACAGCTGTATGAGCACAGCTTGCAACTTCAGACTAGCACAGCTTTCTCTTTTTCCACGTGAGGAGGTGTAACTGGTACACAGGGACCACCAGCCACTGCTTGTAGTGGCTTGACCGCACTAGCAAAGCTTGCCATACAAACCCAGAGGCAGTGCTACCTACAGTGTAAAGCTACAGAATGTACAGAAGACCCAGGCAGTAAGCTAGGGCAGCAGAAAATGGATCCAGCCGTAAGTACACTTACAGCATAGCTTACAAAAGAACTAACCCCCTCAGTTTGACTTAAATAGAAGCCACAGGGCCCATGGGCAGTTGTGGGTGGTGACCCTATGTGAGATAATATGGTAAGGGCAATTAAGGCTATCAGAACCTTCTGGGTCCTCTTAGCAGACTTGCTGATGTCTATTCCTTCTGGGGAACTTCACAATAAACACCAAAAAGAGTTTAAACACATGGAAGTGTGTCTTTAGAAAGCTAGCAATGGCAACACGGTTAGGAACTCTGCAGGCAGGTCCTTCCTGCAATCCACTCAGTAGCTTTCTGAGTTGCTTCAAACCCTGTGTAAAACCATTTGGCCCAAAGCATCTCTGAGATGAGGCTGTTTACTCCGTGCTTTCCACTCATCAATCCTGTGCTCTTCCCACAAGCTCTACCCCACTGACCCTTCAGCTCCAATAGATAAGTTTTATTATGATTTGGTCCTTGGGCACACAGATTTATCGGCTTTCCTATCCCTTTTTCTGTGACCCTCTGAGAAACTTTATCTATAAGCACTTTCCAACTGCATTTCTGGACAGGTACTCCTTTGTTGGGCTTTTTTGGTTTGGTTTATGCAGAGATTCTGCTCATTGGTCTCTACAAAAATCTTGAACAATCTTTCTCTGTGTCATTTAGAAAAGCTTGACTTGTATCATTTCTGTTAGTTCTGTCCCAGCTGGTTTTTTTCTGGATCGAGAATCCCCAGCCTTTGGCTAAATGCCACGCTTGCAGAAAGAGAAACATTTCCAGGTCTTGTTTCCCTCTGGGGAATGGCTTAACCTGTACTCCATCACCCACCTGGCTGCCTCAGGCACAGTGACAGGGTGCCTGCCCCCTACTTACAGTTTTACTGTTTACAGTTTCGCTGCCAAAGGTTAATGAACACACTGTTGTTCCAGGTCTAGAAAATACATGACTCCTTCAACAGTTTCAGCTCTTTCTCCCTTAAACAATTTCCACAGGAATTCCGAGCCCAATAGCTACTTGGCAGGTGCTATCCTCTTTCATTTTCCTTTGCCTAAATCTTGGGCCACGATTCTCCAGCATTTTTTCAGACTGTACAGCAGTTCACTATGCTATAAGCTTCAGAGTACTCTAAAAGGTGTTGTAATCAACTTTTAAAGATTTTCTCTGTGGTAGATGTAAGTAATTAGCTTTTTCTATTCCTCAGCTCCACACATCAGTCGAAAGTTTTCATTGGCACTAAAAAAAGTATTGATTTTCCTCAATACTTTGGAATATAGGCTGCAATATTCATCTCGATATTCAAGGCCCTTGTATGAAGGTTTCTTCTGCCTTCAGGCCAGCAGACTGACTCCAAGGTGAGGCTGCTGGTCACAAACCCTCAAGGTTCACTGTGAGTGGTGGCAGCAGTGTCTCAGCTCAGTCTTGAGCCTCCTGGGGTGGTCACAGCACTCCCATAAAGCTGGCATATGCTGGGAATGTCATACTTTGCACAAGGAGACAAGGCACTGAGATGTTTGGAGGCTGTGAAACACAATGTGTTTTCTGCTGAAGAACAAGTCAATTGCCATTGGTGCACTGTGTACCACACAGCTAAATAAAAGTTATCATCTGCAGGCAATTGTTGCTACCAAAACTGATATAGAACTAGTCACAGAGAAGAAGTGCTTGGAGAACTTTCACCCCAGGGAATGACTAGACCTGGACTACTACTGCTATCCAAATATGCCAAACAACTGAGTTTTGAGCTGTACACTAACTACCCTCTCTTTCTTAGATTTTCTTGCATGAATGGGTAACACAAAGACAGTAGGAACAAGACCTTCCTCCTCTAAAATATGAAAGCTACAGTTACAGCTTTTTGTTTAAACCTGCTGCTGTTAAGCTTGGATTTTCTTAAACCTCAACGGCATTTTAGTGAGCTTCACACTGTCCCAGATGGGATGACAAAATTAGTATGACTTCAATCACTATTTTAGAGATGTACATGAAAGTCAGACTTAAGAAGACACCAAACTGCTGAGTTCAGCTTAGTCTAGCCAAAAGTCTGGTATGACTGGATATACAAAACAGATTATTATGAACCTAAATAACTACTAATAAAAATAGATGACTGCTTGTGATGATGTTAGCTTAATGTAAAAGGTTACTGCCTTCTTTGGATGGAAATTACTGTCTCCTCAGCAGAAAGTAGCTGATGGTTGGTATGATCTTCCATTCTGCAGACTAATCAAGTTCCCTTGAAAACTTTTCAGGGTTTATTGTGCATTGTAATAGAAAAGGAGCTGTTGTTGTGCCTCAGCTGGGAGGAGGTAACTTCCATTAAGTGTGCAATAACTTGTCTGAGAGGTCAGGGAAATGGACTGACGTGATGAGTTAAATAAAAGTGGTGTGGATTGTTTGCTTTTGGACCGGGAAACTTAAATTCCACTTCTCTTGAGTTTTAGGTACCAAAGTAATTTTTTTTGGATCTGGTCCTTGTTCAGAGTTCAGATTTCAGAATCCCACTGGGGAAAGGAGGTAGGTTTGAAAGAAAAGAATCTTATGTCCTCTCATTACACTGTGTTATATACAAAGTATCAGATGTATTTCTCTGCAGAAGGTATTAATCTGGCTTACATATTGTTAAAGTTGCTGAACTGAAAAGGACGCTATGTATGTTTTATTTATTACTTCTCACAGGGATTAGTTATCTTCATAAACTTACATGTTTTGTATATACTAAAAAGTGCATAAGATACTTCATTTCATGAGTCTTCTTCACCTTTGTCCCTCCTAATAACTTCTCATTAAGAGACACATTAGATGCCAAAGAACTGAGCTTTCTTTTTAGTGCTTTCTCCAAAGATTAAGAGTACTGCATGAATTTGAAGTCATATCTAATGATCACATGTGAGGAAGTGCAAGTAAACTCACCCATGGTTTTAGACAATTAGAAGCCAGGCAAGCTTGTTAGACAGCAGTGAGTGGGAGGTAATAGATTCTAAGCTGGTTTGCTTAGTCTCAGCATCACGCTGCCCATAACACTACTACTCCCAATCGGATGTTTTGAGCACAAGCTGAACTTTTGTCCATATTGAATACATTGGAACAGCACATAGAAATGTCACAAAAGTGACTGTACAATACAAATATCAGAATTGGTTCAAGACAGGAGAATAATATGAAAGTTCCAATTTATTGCAAAGACACAACTGATAAAGGCAAAACAATATTTTTTACATCAAAGGAAAGGGGATGCACTGAAAACCATCTGTAAAGTAGAAGGTGCACAGCTAAAGCCATCCTTTCCAGAAAACTAGCCCAGAGTCGTAGATAGTATTTCTAAACTAAGGGTAGTGCCCAAAAGTTCAACATTCACATCTGCATCACAGAACTCTCCAGGTTCTTTTGTAGTCACCCTGTCACGCCTTCCATGATAGGATGTTGGGATTTACAAATTATCCCGTGCTCCTTTGCATCTGTGACTGTGCCATATTCAAGCAGCAAGTGCTTCTTTGATCTTATCTTCTTGAGACAGAGCCCAGTATGATCCAAATGATGGACCTCACATCCTACAGATCCCTGGCTCCTCTCTGGACTTGCTGCATAGTCACATTGCTGCTCATTATTTCCACCAGTGAGCTACATACAACATGGAATCTACTAGCAGTGCATATCCTCTGAGGGACCATGGGTCTGAACCAGAAGGTGGTGAATTGAGTACCTGGGGACTGCCACACAGGAGCAAGACAAAGGAGGGTGGTAGTTATCCTACGCAGGAAATGGTTTTCTCCTCATTTGATTCCCCACTCCATCATGAGCCATCCTTGTCTTTGTAATCAATGTCTGAGCTAACCACAAGCCAGGGAGGAGGTAAGTGCTCAATTTCTGGAGTCACATGCATTGGGGAAGCCTCTAGTGTTCCTAAAGACAAACCTTTTCTTTCATAAAGACATTCCTAGGTAAAGAGGGAGTATCCTCTGCAGGTCTCTCTCCACGTTCTATTCAGACGTACCTCCCTAATCCTGCCTATGTTGTCTCTGTAAATGGAGTTTGTGGATTTGGGTGCTCTTTTCCTATTTGGCACAGCTATGGTCCAGGAGCAGATCTGAAGTATCCCAAAGCCAGCGCTGTTCATTGACTATCAGTCACTCCTCACCTGCAGAGGTGAGGGTGCTGTCTCAGGCAGAACTGTCTCACTGCATTGCCCATGGAAGCAAAGCCCATAATTCATTCCTGACAGGATGCGGACACGCAACACATGGGAGCAAAACAACACATGTACACAAAGGAGACAAATAGGTTAAGCAACACAAAGAACCCAAACTTAATTAAAACTACGTATTTGGAGGCAAAACCATGTCCTTCCTGAATGATTCCATGAATGTCATTCCTGGTCATCCATTTTGCTTCACCTTTTTCTCTCCTTCTGGCAGCAAAATGCTACCAGTTACAGCATCAAAGCTGATAACCTTAAATGGTGGTTTCCAAAGGAGGTGTTCTCCTTCTCTCAGGAATGGTTGTTGTGTCTTTCCCTTTTCTAGGGAACCACCAAAATTGGCAGGAGAGTTCTTCATGCCTTTAGCAGTAATCACTATGGTCACTCCTTTGTTAGCTTAGTACCTGATTCTGGAGCCCCTGATTGTGGAAATAGTGCTTTGAAGTCTAGAGCCAGCAACAGATGGAGTCAGCCAGCACCTCGAAGGGATGAGTGCTGTAGTCTATCAGGGACAATGGAGAGGAATCACTGCTCTAATTCTGTTGAGCTCTTCACCACTGGGACTTGGACAGCAAATGTCCTTCAGTGAGAAGTGTTAGAGCTTGCTTGGCTCAAGCTGATAGAACTGGCTCACAAAGTTTGCTACAGATACAGACAGCCCACATCTCACAGCTCTTGCTTATGCACATTTTGCATTGGAATCCTGCTTTTAAACTTAATTATTAAGTGACCAGTATATCTATATATAGCTGTGTCATGCAAATCTATGTGTTGCTACTCTGGTGCCCTTTACATTGTTAATAATTAGATTCACTTAACAAATGCAGAATTCATGAAATACCCAGGAAGAGCTATTTGTGTGGTAGGGAAAGATTAAAAGGGAAATTCATTTCACATAAGTATTTTTAAATCCTACTTATAGCTCCATGAACCTATTTCTCTTCATATTTAAATTTTACAGTAGAGTACAAGGTACAGAGTTTCTTTTTATATTCAAAGTTTACAGAAGAACAAACATATATTAATATAGAAGCTGTAATGTATTCTGAGTTAAGCTGTCATAAAATCTAAGGCTTTTCATATCATCACTTTTGAAGGTCAGTGCCACAGAGAAAAAGAAGCATCTGTACTGGATCACCATGAACATTTGTAATACATTGCAATAAATACTGCAATATATTTCATTTTTATATGTTTTTGATGAAGAGGCAAAAGCGCATCTTCAACAGTAACTTTTCAAAAATTGCTCATCTGTTTGGAATGGCTGTAAAAGAGATTGAAGCTAAACATTATTCATAGATACATTACACCTCCTCTCTGAGACCACAGCTGAAATGAGAAGAGTTTTCCAATGATATTTCATTTAGAGTATCGATTTTTCTGAGCTTGTCCCACAAAACTATTGCATACGCATTCCAGGCAAGTATGAGAAGATGTAGATTACCCTAGCTGTCTTTCTTTCCTAAGTTGGTTTTAATTCTCCCAACTTTGTTATAAACATTTTGCTCATTTTTTGCTTTAATTTTCTTAGAACTCCTAACAAGGGTGAAGTTTGCTCCCTTGCAGAATTTTTGAAATTAAGACTAATATTTGTTTTTCAGAGGGTGCCTGAATCAATTCAGAAGTGAAGTGTGGAATACTTTTGCCTCCCACTGCAAAACAATGAAAAGTAGCAGTTATTTTACTGTGAAACACTTGTCAACAAATTAGGTTGCTGAGTGCAGCAACCTGGAAAAGTCCAACCAAAAGATTATAAACATGGCAGTAGAGTACTCCATCTGGGTAACTTTGGTCTGTTGAGAAATCTGACCCTGATTTTTTATTTGCAGCTGATTCTCCAGTACTTAAGCTACAGAATTATTTTAGGGTTGCCTGAGGATAGCATGATCTC
The DNA here is from genome assembly GCF_025592945.1 of Manacus candei. Lineage (NCBI taxonomy): Eukaryota > Metazoa > Chordata > Aves > Passeriformes > Pipridae > Manacus > Manacus candei. The sequence goes on from NW_026138143.1 coordinate 420,246, forward strand.
TGAAGCTTCCTTATCTTCCAGCCAAATGATCTCATCAGGTCACCACAAGACACAGTGACAAAAGGAGCAAGGAGATAGTTTAACCCTGAGGAACAGAAGTCAGTCTGACTCCTGGCACTGTAGTCATCTCCCAGAGTAATGGAACTTCCTGCTTAATCTGTGTTCCCACGTGCCTGGGGGCTGCTGGTAAGAAGAAATCTGCAGGTTTTCAGCAGTTTCTAAAATGAAAAAGTCCAGGGAAAGAAGGAGTATTAGTCACTTCAAGTTATGCTTCTGTCTGCAGGGCACCAGGATACGGAGGCCAGTGTGAGCACTAGCAGGCTGCATGGGCATCTTCTGTGCGCTGTTACCCATTGTGGTGCAGCTTAGTACATGCAGCCAAAAAGGAATAGAGCATTCCCTGATGACTTGTGCAATTCCCCTCTCTGCTGCCTTACAAGGGCTTCCACAAAGTTGCCAATTGCAGCTGTGCCTGTGGATTGCATTCCTTGGGGGTGCTTTTTCCCTCCTGATACAGGACATCAGCATATAAATTCTACCACGAAGTAAGTAGGCTATATGGGGGACCTCTCTCTCGTAGCAGCTGCAAGCCTGACAGAAGAAGCTGAACGTAATGGTCCTTTTTTCTTTTTGGATGAGCAGACCAGAGTCAGTTGAGCCCCTGAAAGAAACACTGTTTTTCCATTCCATAATGACTTATTTATTTCACTGTACCTTGAATTCTGCAAGAACAGCTTATTAACTACAGAATATCATTGCACATGTTCCAGGAGAAACTACATTAACAGTAACATAAAGTAGTTACTATTTTATGAACTCACAATCCTGTATGATCCTATATTAAAATGTGGCAGGTTGAATATTGGATATTATATTTCGATCTACCTTAGATGAATAAAATGAAAATATCAAAAAGGCTGGGTTGTTATAGTTCAGTGAAGTACTGAAGTGGTTTCCCAAACATTTCAAATTATAATGTGAAAACAACACACAGACACATCCACCCCAACCAAATAAAAGTTTCTAATAAAACAGTGCATTTCTGCCTTTTTCTTTGCTCCTCATTTCAGGATTTCCAAAACCAAAGAATCTCATATAATGAATATAAAGATAGTGACCAAGATCTGCAGGTACTTCAAATTTTGGGTGCTTCTATCACCATTAGAACATTTGTTGGGATTTTTTTTTTAACTCCACTGAAAAAATGGTTTTGTGAAAAAAAAAAAAATGCTGTGGAAACATTGCAGGATGTTCTTGCTTGCCAAAACTGGATGGAAAAGAGTGTCAAAATAGCCAACTGGCCCAAAATTTACCTTTTGCAGCTAGTGTATTATTTGTAATGAATACAACCAAGGTTTTAGCCCTGCTCATTTTAAGGCTGAGCCTACTGCATTTAAAGTATGTCACCCACCAAATTAATGTCTTGCCTTCTGTGGTTTTCCGTAAAAACTTTGAAAGACCTAGGATTGATCCCATGTAAAAACTGAAAAAACTTTTCAATCCAATAAAAATATGAAAAGTCTTTCACTCCATATATTGTTTTCAATTTTAGTGGGAAAAAAAAGGAAAATAAATAAAAAAAAGTAAATTCAAACTCTGAGATAGCTACCCTAACAGAAGGAGCTCCTAAATTACCATTCAGTAATAAGAAGTTAACTAAGAGCAATTTTTCTGGTTTTTTTTTTCATTGAAGTTTTGTTTGAAATTGCATAGAAAGTGTAAGCCTAAGTGGAGACAATAAACAGGTAAATATTGAGTAAATTTATTTGAAAGTTTGTATCTTTTCCCACAAATAGCAGCAATAAAGCTTTCAGCAGGGTAAAACTCTCAAGAAACATTCCCTGAAACTATGGCCAAATGGGTCTATTTTTCACTCAAAGTGTGTACCGTGTGGGGGCCATAAACTGCCACAGGGTCACATTTAACTGGGGAACCAAGCTAAATAAAATAAAACCCAAGCAGGTGACTTAGTCTCCAAACTTCCCCACCTCCCTACCCTAACATGAATCTTAGTGGTCTGAAAACTGAGTTGCTTTTGCTTTATAAATAAATAAATCACTTGATTTGACACTCGGTGAATTTAGCTGGAGGCAAAATGAGATCATTTTAATGCTGTTAGTTCTTGCGCTGTTTCTGACAGAAGCCCAAAATCTATCAATAATGGAGTTCAAGAGAGACACTTTCTTCTTAGATCTATAAAGAGCAAATAGGTAGACCATAACTCGAACTCAAAAAATTAAAGGAAACATTCGAACCCATGCAGATGTTAGGTGGGATCTTTTAATCTGTTAATGTCTATTGACACATTCTCATTGTTGTTACACAGCTTCTGGATGGTTTTGTCACTCATGTCACTAAGACAGATATTTTTTCTATGTAGTTTTTTTCTATGCAGTGACCACAGATGACTAATGACTTTTGGATTAGATTTATTAATGTTTTGCACTTGTTTCTGTTACTCTGTGTGTTTGGACAAAGGAAACAGAGTACCCTCAGGTTTTGTGTTTGTTTGCTTGTTTTTCTCCTTTCATCTTGACAGCCAGTATTGAAAAAATAAATAAATAAGGTTTTTTTCAAGATCAAGAAAACAGCTCCTGCAGTGCCTTAAGAAATTATATTCAATACATCATTTATCCAGTTTTACTGAGCACATATTTTCAAAGCTTATGGTGCAAATCTAATGCAACATTTCGATACAAGATTTAGAAAAACATAAAATGCTGGAGTCACAATTTTCTACATATCTACACATCTGTTAGGGTCATAATTATTTAATTAAGCTGACCTGCTTCAAAGGGGCAAATTCTTTTATTCTGAAAAGTCTTTGACTAGCAAAGACTTCAGTTCTCTTACAGCCTAAAATCAGTATCTGAAATGATCACAAATAATCAAACCCTTGTTCTGTTTTAAGAAACTAGAATGATCCCATCCCTTCACATTGCTCCAAAATAAAAAAAATATTGCAAAACATAGAAAACTCAACATCATTTCCAACTAATGGACATTGTTGGTATAACATGTTGTGCTCCTCATCTAAATAGGTCTATTGTAAATATTACACAGCACTAGCATCAATATCAGCACAACCTGAATGCTGATGTTTCTGCAGAGGTTGCTAACTAAGGAGACATTAAAATATACCAGGAGAAGTGCAGCCACTTCTTTGTCTTTCTTACAGGATATTGCAATTCCATTTTCACATCATCCTGAAGATTTTTCTTAGATAGAATCCTCAATAAAAGTTGTAATTACCTTTCAGGAGAACTCAAGAACCACTGACGGGCCCAAAAGAGTAGTTTTTTCTGAAAAGTGGATGGAGAACAGAAAGAAAGCAGATCATGCCAGGTACGGATGATACTTTTCTTTGAGAAGATACTTGTTTTCTGCAGCCAAGTGAAATATGTTAGATCCAATTTGCCTGAACTACGGTAAGGCATTCACGGGAATTCTAAAGTAAAGAAATTGGGAATTAGGAAACCATTTGTAAGATGGTTTGGAAATTTTAAGGGAGAAGTGTGACACTGGAGTAAATAAGGAACTTTCAAAGTAGAGGGATGCTGCATTTAAGCTTTTCCTTAATGACCCTTAAGCGAGGAAAACACTATAAGTCTAATAATGAAATTTCCATAGGTTGCAGACCTGAAAGGCACCACCAGAAAGGAGAAAGAGATGCAGAGAGAGTTTGGAAGAATAAGAGGCACCAATCTGATGTGGTCATTAAAGAAACAGCTAATATTTATCAGACAAAGTCACCCTAATGAGGATAGAGTGTATGAATGCTTCCCTACAAAACCCTGTCAAGAGTTTATCTAGAATTCAAAACACAGTTCTAGTCACAAAGGTTCAAGAGAAGTGAATTCTAAAGGAAGAGCTACACAGTTTGGCCACCAGGATGGGAGGGGAAATAAAGTACCTGTGCTGCAGAGTGAGAACAGCAAGGTGTCTGCCTTGTTGAGGGAACAAAAATCTGCACTAAAAAAAAAAATACACTTTGAGTTCTCAGGTTTTGAAAATTTGGGCTATTCACTAGTTCTCTCTCACATGGATGTGAATTCCCTTTTTTCCTCTAGGGTAGTCCTATCTTACTCTCTGAGAGGGTATCTTAAAAATAATAAGTAAAAAAAAATCAATCAACTTGTCCCTATGATTTTGTGAAGCACAAGCAAGAACATCTTTCCACCTAGTTAGTACTTCAGTGAGCATTTCAATAAGGCTGATCTGCAAAGCCCATTTTCCTGAGAACATATACCTTCACAGTGTAGAACCTCATAGTACAGACTTACTACAAGCAGAATGCGTTAAAATAATACTCTTAAATATTTCATGTGCTCCTTAATCAATGTTTTTCCTTCCTTTTCAAATCCAAGCAATGTCACTTCATTGCAACTTGCTGTCCAACAATGTTGTGACATAAATCTTCATTAATTGATTCCTTATTACAGTAGTAATACCTTAAAGTCTTAATCTAATTCCTAAACTTGGAAAGAGCAAGGTTTCTTTTTAATGAGCTTTCTGATTCCTTAAATTTCTCAGTTATCTGTTGTAGTGGGTTGACCCTGGCCAGGTGCCAGGTACCCACTAAAGCCGCTCTCTCACTCTCCCTCTGCAACTGGACAGAGGAGAGAGTAAAAAAACCAGCTAAGGATTCATGAGTAGAGATAAGAGCTGGGAGAGATCAGTGACTGATTACCTTCACAGGTAAAACAGACTCAAAGTGGGGATAGTACTTAAATTATCACTAACAGGATAAGAGCCAAAGAGTGAGAAATAAAACAGTCTTAAAAACACTTTCCCCCAACCCCTCCTTCCTCCCATGTTCTCCCTCCTCCCCCCCCAGTGGTGCAGGGGGACAGGGAATGGGGGCTGTGGTCAGTTGTTTTTTCTGCCACTGCTCAGGGAGAGGAATCCTTCCCTGCTCCTGTAGGGTCCCTCCCACGGGAGACAGTCCTTGATAGACCTCTCCAGCATCAGTCCATCCCTCGGGCAGCAGTTCTTCCCAAACTGCTGTCCCATGGGTCACTCCTCCATGGGGTGCAGTTCTCCACGAATGAGCTGTACTGATGTGGGTCCCTTGCATGGGCCATAAGTCTTATCCGGGAAAGACCTGCTCCAGCGTGGGCTTCCCTCTCCACAGGCCGCAGGTCTCTGGTAGGACCCCGCTCCATCCTGGGCCTCCCATGGGGTCACAGCCTCCTTCATGCATCCACCTGCTCCATCATGGGCTCCTCCATGGGCTGCAGGTGGGTCTCTGCACCCCAATGGTCCTCCATGGGCTGCAGGGGCACAGCTGCTCCACCATGGTCTGCACCACGGGCTGCAGTGGCCTCAGAGCCTGGAGCACCTCCTACCCCTCCTTCTACACTGACATTGGTGTCTACCTTGTTATTCCCATGTTCTCCCTCCACTCTTCCCTGGCTGGAATTTCTCCTGCGCAACAATCTTCTGTTCTTAAATATGTTATCGCAGAGGTGTTACTATCACTCCTAATTGGCTTGGCCTTGGCCAGCGGAAGGAAATCTGTCCTGGAGGTGGCTGGCATTGGCTCCGTGGGACAGGGGAAGCTTCTAGCAGCTTCCAACAGAAGCCATCCCTGTAGCCCCTCCTGTTACCAAAACCCAGCCACAGAAACCCATCTGTAATGAAATTTTTTTCCCACCGTTAGAGTCCAACCACTCTGACAGCATATATCCAATAAAATTTTTAACTTCATTTGCTGCAAAATTTACCTAGTAATATATCTGAAAACCAAAATCAATCACTTTCATCTCTCACTTTAATAAGCTGTATGTTTAAAGATGTTTATACATGTACATGTTCAAATACAACAAAATATAGAGGAGGACATGGTTATTTTACTTAAAGAAATACTTTTCCCATCTCCTGTTCCTATTTCTCTCTCTCAATGTGTATGTGTACTTTTTCCTCTATCTCATTTCTTGCCTTTAATCTGTGAGGTCGCAGACAGTTTCCACAAAGAGTCATGAATGGTTTTCCTGATATTTCTTGTACTGACTTTATGTTGAAAAATATCCTTCCTTTGTGTCTACAAGAGACAGGCTTCCAAAGCAGCCTCACGGAGTACCAAATGACAATGATTCATGGCAAACATTCCCCAAGATTAATTATAGATTGAAGGAAATGAAGAGAGAAAAATAAAAGCCATAAAATCCACAGAATGCTTTTGAAAGAATCAATGAAATAAATACACCTGCTTGAGAGACAACTCTATGCATCATCTCACCTTCCAGTAGTATGCAAAGCTGTTTTCAGCCCCATCTTGAAATTCCTTAACAAGTTAACAAGGAGCTCTGTTAAATGAGATCCTATTATACAAGATAAAGACCTAAACAAGATTTGTTTCTAAGTGATTCACTATCCATCATCTCACTATTCAAGATTCAGCTTTTGAAAACGTCAGAAGTAACATCACTCAAAAAGGAAAATTCTCAGCTCCTGTCTTGCTCTTCTCATTGCTAATTCTTAATGTGGCTTGCAGTCTGTCAACCAAGTGTAACATATGCAGGCACATATAATGACAACAACTAACTGAATGCTGAATTATCCATTCCTTTTGACCAGTCTAGTCCCATTCCCAAAGTGTGGAGGAAGATCAAATGGCCTCTAGTGGGCTTAGTTTTAGGTCATCTGGATCTGCAGCCCATTTTAATTGACTGCAGGTTGGTGACAAACACCAAATCAAGCTGCTAAACAAAAGATGTGTGGGAAAGACAACATATAATGATGGAGACCTTGGAAAATGCATCATAATTTATTAGGTCACAGAGTCATGCAACACTCATAAAGAAAGAAGGGATGTTATAACAGAAGGTATTGAATTATTCCTTACATGACTTTATGTTGTTATACACTTTTTGTATGACCACAATAAGTGATTTACCTCTCTGTGCCCCTTCTGTAAAACAGGAATAAAAACACGTTTTCTTCTTTATCTTTTGTCTTTCTTCCCTGGAGTGTGAGCTAGTAGGGTATGAATTCTCTCCTTTGAGTATATATAGAGTTGTGCACAGTAAGACTTTTTTGCACTGTGCCACCTGAATAAAATACCTGATAACATTTAATGAACACTGATGTTTTTTGAGTACCCTTGCTACTTTGAAAAGGCTTCTGTAACATTCTAATTTTGAAGGAATAGCAGGATCCTAGTCATTCTAACATTTCAAACTACTCCTGGAGAGAATGTGCAAGATTAAAGTTTATGAAAAAATATCTCCATGCCTTCATACACTTATTGTAGAATCATAGAATGGTTTGGGTTAGAAGGGACTTTAAAGATCTTCTAGTTCCAACCTCCCTGACATGGGTGGCGACACCTTCCAGTGACACCTACTATGTCAACCTCATTCCTGACAGGTGTTTGCATAACCTCTCCTTAAGATTTCTAGCCATGGAGTCTCCACAGCACCCTTTCATTTTCTGTTGGCTCAGCCACGAATGCGCTTAAAAACCTGACACTTGGCTGTGTGGTTGCAGGTTGCCCCAAATATCAGTATTCCTTTCTTCTTCTCTAGGGACATGTTCAAAGTTGCATACAAGACAAATCCTGCATTAACTGACTCTTCTTGCTGCTTATATGGCTGGGATTCTTTTGACAACCATCTGTTGTAAGAATACCTTTTGTATCCTTCCTCTGGTCTCCTGAAGGAATCCCTGGAACTCTTCCCCTCTTCAACTACTGCAATACTATGTTTTGTTTTGCCAACTTCTTCATAGCTGCTTCTGTTTCTATACTTATAGTTTTAGAATTCACCTCTTATTCCTTCAGTTTCTTTCTGAAGAGGAATTATCTCCAACTGCTCCTCTATGTTCTATAACAACCTCATTGGAACAGTTTTACTGAAGATCACATTTGCTGTTTGCTCATGTTTGTCCATCATGTATGTTGTCTCACAGATGTACAGGCTGTATGATAGTTTCTATTCCCCAAGTACACTTTTTGTTTTATATTTGTCTTTTTCTAACTTACCTCTGAGTTAAAAGAAGAGGTTATACAATGAAGGTGTCCGGCTCTAAGTTTTCTGTCAAACCACATTTCAGCTGGTGACAGGTCAAATTTAAAGGATGTTGCCCTGAAATTCAGAAATGCCAAATAAGAATCTGATTTTCTCCTAGCTTTTTAAAGCATTCTCCTGTCATTTTCTACAGCACTAAAACCACCGACCTTGGACACTCTGGACCTGTGGTAAAATACCTATGATCTTATTCTTCTGAAAACCATTTAATCTCTTAATAATTGAATGTGGTCTTTTACCTGTCATAACAACATTTATTATGTCCCATTTAGTAAGCACTTAAGTTTCACATCCAAAAGCCTTAGTTTTCTACTGATACTACTTCCAGATAACAAAAATAGTTGTTCAGAAGCTCATTACTCCTATTTTATGAAAAAAACCTGATTTGATACAGGTTGGGTTGCTTTTTTTAACCTTCCTTCACACACTAGGAATTATCTCTTGCTCTGTTCTTCAAACATTCCCTATTCTACTACAAATAACTTTGTTCCAAAGCCTTTGCTGCTTCTAGCACACAAGATTGTGTACCAGGGCTTACTTTGCAAGTGATAAAGATTTTACTAGTATTTAAGCTGATGTTCCCTTTCTCACGCATAATTCTTTGGATAAACTTCACAATGGTGAAAGTCTTGTTGTCCAAAACTTCATCACTAACTTAGTTTTAGATGCAGTCATTCTTTACTGGTTGTTCTAGAAGATGATTTTTCTTCTTCCAAATATAGTCTGTCTAAACTCCAGACACTGCTTAAATCTCACTTTTTTTCCTCATCCCGCACAATTTTTCATCCTGTTTATTCTGAGCAAAACTCAGTTCATTATTTAGGCTTTTCTTTGAGTGTTTGATCTTATTCCACTTCTGTATGCTCATGGGAGTTGTAAGACTTACTTATTCAGTACATTAACATTTCTTGTTCTCTCCTCTCAAAACATATGGCCTGTTGTGCCTTCCTTAGCTTGCCAAATATGCATTTCTTTCTTATGCACTAAAAAAGTCTTTCTGAGAATCCTTTTCTCCTGTTGGGGCCCTTGATTTCTGTTGTAATTCGATCTCAAATTGGAAATTGCTCAAGATGCTTGGTCTTGAATATTTGACATCTGTTCCAAAAGCTTTTTTTTTTTTTTTCTGGTTAACAATGTCAGATATCTTTCAGAAGTTTCTTTCTTTCTTAGGATGGTATATGCTTTATCTCTCCTAGGAACATTTCAGTACTTACTCAGCTCCTGTTATCCTACTCAAGTTATCTACTGCCTTACTGGACAGCCCCTGCTGTTCTGGCTCACCTGACATGTTTCAGTTAGAACAGAAGAATTTAGCACTTGGTAGTAGTCAAAGAGAATGCTAAGTACAGAAGTCTATAAATATAAGGTCTCCCTAATTAAATAAGACGGAAACCACCTTATAGATGAATAAACCTATTGTGAGGAAGGGACAGTGTGTGCCACCACCCAACAAGTTAAGCCAATATTAGCAGCAATCTCCTGTATGATATTCAGCTTGAAGTGATCTATAAGAGGGCCAGGATAATAAATTAAGGCAAAAGTAAGGACCATACACTAAATGCTAAATTTCTTTCAATTTTAATAAGCTGCAGTTACATAAAATTTTAAACTGGATTTTAACAGACATTTACAGTTCATTCTGTAAACTGCAATTTTAGCGCATTACCTTTAAACTGCATAACTAAAATAGTACATAAAAGAGAAAAGATGGTTATTTGCAAAAGAACTATTATTTACTGTAACACATAATCAAGGTTATTGTCTCTAAAAATCATTAAGTACTTGTCACCAAATTTTAAATACTTTAAATAGAGACCTGTAAAGAGCTCATGTATATTTAAATGTCTGTGTTTTCGCACATCTATTAAATACTAGCTAAATTGAGATAAAAACATTTAGCTTCCACTTATGAGCAGGGTTAGAAACAGCAATTAAAAGAAGAATTAAATCTCAGAGGAAAGAAAAATAAAAAATTGATAGGAGTGACGCAAAGGACTGCAAAAAAAGGGTTGTATTTTCAGAAGACAATTTCTGGAAGCTTTCTCCCAGGTTTTCAGGCTATTTCTAGTTAAAACCTTTGCCTTCAGCCAGCCTGCAGCCAGAACTTGAATGACTAGAAAATAACACAGGTCAGATTGTCGGTTGTGTATTCCATTCATGTAAAATTTTGAGCACATACCAAGTTACTATACACAGCTGGAATCCTTGTTTGCAAGAACCAAATGGACAGTTTTTCTAAAGGAGTTTAGCAGGAAAATAAAATGTCATAGCCTTCACATTACTTGTTTGTTCCCTGCTTGAGACCTCTCTCTTACTTGCACCTCCTATTCTTTTAAGTTTCTGTGTTGAACAGAATCTGGATCACAGTCTGTGAATTGTGTCAGGTCTTTTGTCTTTCTCTTCAAGGTGAATCAAACTCCATCCAAATTGCTTACTGAAACAATCTAGGCCTGTCTATTAATCTGCTTCAAATATTCAGTCTGGAAACAGCTCTGAGGAAAGTGATCTGTTAATGGTATTGATCCTCATTTGGCCTTTTATATCATGGGTGTTTTCCTCAGATGGGTGCTGCTTGCTCCACAGTTTTTGTTAGCTCAAAATCCCTCATGCCAGCATCAGACTTTGGGATGGAGGTTCCACAACATTTGTATTTTGTGATCAGATCCATCCCTTGTTCTGACAGAAATGTGTTTGGATTTAAGTAACTTTTTCTTCTTCTATAAAATCCCCATTAAAACAACAATTAATGTCAACTTTTCCTCCTACTTACCCACCTGAGGAACCCTCCAGGGATTGCTCTAATTTACTCAACCTGTTAATTCCTCCTAAAATATCTAAACTAGTTAAAACATTTCAGATTATTTCTTTTTTTTACTACTAAACATTTCCAAAGGGCATGAGCCAGATTTTGTTTTACTTTGGGTCATATTAAGAGTCTATATATTGTAATTTGAATGAAGATAAGGCACAATTTTTTCAATTCGAGTTAGAGGAACAATTACTCATGCAAAATATTATTTAGAGTAAACAATGGTCTGACCACCTAGGCTTTGGATTTTAGTGGTTATTGAAATCTTGCTTGTTCTCCCATCCTCCTCATCAAACATTGATTCTACATTTCACATTTTATATTTTACTTATCTAATAGTTTTTCCAGTTCTTGCTTGTAGACAGCAGTAACATAAGGCTGTCACTTGTTAGTGCAAAAACCATGATAATATGTGCAAAAAAGGTTACAAACCTTGCTTTTTTGTAAGTCTTCCAAGTATCAATCTGATCAAGGAGCTCAGAGGTGCATCTTTCACTCTGTTACCACATTTCATTTTAAATAATCTACTAGACATACATAATTCACAAGAAACAAATGGGTGTCTTAACTCTGATTGTAATATGAAAGATTTTTCTATTTAATAATGATAATAAAAAAAGGTAATATATACTAAACAACATTCTCATTATTTCTACCAAATTATTTTCTTCCCATACTCCATGGGAAAGGGGTGATTTTCTGTTCTATTTTATTTCAATCAGAGCACAAGTTCAAATATTCATTTTTGCATACATTTTGAACCTGATGTGTAAGTTTGACACTTTGAGCTGTGAGTGATACAGCATCTGTCAAGCAGGAATCTATTTCTAATGTTGTTTTTTTTTTACTACTTCACAATGCGAAAAGCAACAACCACTCTATAGTTTAATTATGCGTTAGCACCATAATGTACATGTAGAAATAAAATAATAAAGATATAATTGATTTTATGTTTTAGTAAATATATCACCAATTAAAAAACCCCTACTAACTGTTTATTTGTCCATTCTGTTATTTTCCATATAAAGCTTATAATTCAATGCTTTAACAACATGCAAAGAAGATAGTTCAGCTTTTTAAAAAATCATGTTATATAATTATGCGTCTTGACATTGCAATCTCTAATGAAAAATAGACCTTTGTAAACATTTTGTGCATGAATGTCTTATGTTATTTGAGGTATGGCCTTGTCATCTGCAGTGCTGCAAAAACCTTTGGTTTGCTGTTCTTACCTTCTGCTGTAGCAAGCTGCCTTTTTGAGGCCCAGTTTAGTGTCGGTGTTAGTGTTAGCAGAAGAGCATATCAGCAACACAGCTGTCTGGAACAAAAGGAGGAAGAAAAGCTTGAAAACACTTGTTCTAGTTTGAAAGTTGTAATTCACACATAATTTTAAAACAGTTCTCATGAAGAATGATGTGAATTTCTATCCAAATATTTTTTTCTCACAAAACCCAAAGATGGTCTTACTCAGCTCTGACAGATACCCAGTAAAACCAACAAGTGTCACCCTTTCCTTAACTGGGTCTCAGAAGGGACAGATTATTTTTTCCTTAGAAACATATCTAACAGCTTTCTCCAAAACAGTTGCCATTAAAAACCTCTAATTCTTAATCTTCTATTAGTCCCAATAGGATATTTTGCAGTTCACACAGAGCAGATACACATACAGCTTGCTTCTGTCATTTAACCAAACCAGCTTCATTGAATTCAGCGGAGAAAATAAAATCAAGTTCATTTTATACATACATAAAAATAAAAATATAAATATATGTATCTTCACATTATAGGTATATATTTATAAAAAATAAACCCAAAAAACCAACAAAGAACCAAAAAACAAAACCTCCAAATCTAGTTGGGCATTTCTGTTGGTTTTTTTTTTAAACTATAAAGAAGAGAGAAATCTGATATGAGGTACATTTTATATCACAGTGAAAATGTTTGCAGGAGTATAAAAGTGTGTGGTAAGAGACATTAAAACATAATAGCACAGTAGGACAACTTATCCCAATTGCTTCACAGTGGGACTATTGTCATTCAAACACAAGTACTAAGTTAAAGGGCAATAAATAGTATATTAGGTCCATTACTAAAGGCACTTTGGATACAGTAATATCTACTGGAATTACTTGTGTTGTTATTAAAATAGATGATATTTTGGTAACAGTGTGTGAAGTAGGAACATGAACAGTTTATTTCTGAATGAGCCATTATTCCACATCTTTTACTCCTTAGGATTTCAGAGGAGTGGGCAAATAAACAACATGACAAAGAAAACTTTGTCTGCAGAATCAGAGATTAGGGATCACAGAGGCTCTTCAATAATCATTACAAAATGAAATCAGACCCCAGGATACACCAGTTGCAGCTGGAGGGCAGGTGTAAAAGAGAGGGGAAATAAACACCAAGAGAGACAAAGAGAGAGAAGGGTGGAACAGAGGAACACTAACACCTTTTGCAAAAGAAATTATTAACTTTTAGATGTGCTGAAGATCCTTCAGTTCAGTGTCTGCTGGGAAATGCAAACCTTGATGATGGCACAGTAGTCATTAATGGTTTTGATAAGTGTATGCAAGATTATATTTAATTTTAAAATGTATGAGAGGTGACATATACACATGGGAGGTCAAGCCTATCTGCAACTCCTGAGCACGAAGAAGAGGATTCTTAATATAGAAAGAAACTGGTTGAACCTGGTGCTGTCTTTTCTGTACAAATCTCTTGGGTTTTGGCCATATTTGTGACCACAATGGCACACAGATATTCTTTATCACTCTCCTTTCAAAAGCAGTAAGAGAAACAAACCCAAATGCTAGAACCTAGCCTTTGGGCTTGCCAGCATCACAGAGGGAGTAGAGAGAGAAAGCTTCTATTAGTGAAGAAGTCACAAACTTGAAGTTAGATGAACTTAAACAATTTTTTACCAGTAAACTGTGGCTATAATACTATGCATGGATCACAACTTATATTTTCATTTGTCTATCTGCTAAAGATTGATGAGACTTGTCATCAGTAAGGAAGAAATATTGTTGTGATTCTGGGTAAGTGTAGAGCATATCTTAAGATTTCCTGAGAAATTTATTTTTTCTCACCATTTGAGGTTATATATTTAATCCAAGAAATAGGCCACAGAATATGCTAAAATCTCAAGCTGTAGGATAAGAAAAAGAAATGGCAATTTGTTTAATAGCCTGGAACAACTGGTCAAGAATAACTGAAAATTGTGTGTTTGATTTTTTATTAAAAAAGTTGACAATACAAAATAGTCAAGAAATCTTTGAAAATATACTAAGACCCATCTTGTGCTTAGAAAAGTACCTTTAAGACTGAGTCCAAGTTACATAAATTTTGTAACAAAATAGAGGCACAGCTACCTTATTTTTGCAAGAGCCACAAAATTTACTGTCTCTCACCCAGACATGTCATCACAGATATCCCTAATTCCCCATCTCCACATTGTCACCATCTTTGGGGCAGTTACAAACCATGAAGGCAAGGATTTGTGATGTCTCTTCCTTGCAGTGAGGCACATGTTGTCACCAGCATCTGACAAGCCTGTCAACGATTATCAGGAATAGGAAGGCAAATCTAGAGAATAATATCCCCAACAGAAAAAGAGGGACTGGGCCCCTAAACTGTGGGGTGAGTAGCACTCACCATAGCTGTGCAAGGACAAAGGGATGTTTTAGCAACACTGCTAAGAATGACAGCAGGTACTATGAAACAACATGTGGAGCTGGCTGACGCTCTCAGTCTAGAAGGGAAGCCAGCATCTTAGAACTACCCAGCATAAGCACTCACCTCTGAAGCTGCGGTCATGTAAAAATTCTGGAGGTAGTAAGCAGAAAACAGCAACAAGCACTTTCAACAGTAAAATTACTTAATTGAAGTGTTTTTTATTTGTGAGTACAGATTGGTTTTTTGAGGTCTTTACAACTCCTCCTATGACAAAAAAACAGAAGGAGCATCCCTTCCTTCCTGGCTTGAACAATATTTTTTCCTGTGTTTTATTCTCACAGTAAACATCTGACCTTCACCTGACACTTACAGTGTCTTAAAACACACTTCTGTTTTGAAGATGGTTATTCAGCATCTGATGAATCTATTATTAAACTATAACTGTTTGCTATGTAAAAACATATATGCTTTAACCAGTTATGTCTCTAATACAAGTATATGAAAAGCTCCAAATTTGTGAAAATAAATTTGTAACTTTTTATAACAGGTTAAAAATAGTATGACTTTACTCTTTTCACAGGCTAAAATATATGAGCTGGCCATAATAGAAAGAGACTCTGAAAAGCCTGGGAAAAACCCCAAAAATAAACAAACAGTAAGAGCAAAATTCCTTATATCGGGAGAAATTTGGTCTTTATATATGATGTTAGGGACATGAGGCATCAAAAAGCATTTATCAGCAATGGGTATTGTTTGATGTTATGAAATTACTTTTATTAGCCAAAATATTAGAAACTGTAACCAATACAGCTATGACAGAGTCCACAGTCTTGCTTTATTTCATGTCTCCAAACTGAAGTCTTAAAAAGGCACTGACTTTCACAGGCCATGGACAGAAAGTTCAGAGGCTCAGCTCACATGCCAAAGAGCAAGCAGTATGGGGGAAAAAAGAGATCTTAACATTTCCTAAAAAAAGAGAGAACAAACTTCAAGGGGGAATTTTCAGTAGTCTGAGACCAGGTCACTGAAGGTTTCTTGATCAGAGCGTAAAGGCAGAATTACAGAAAGAATCATTAAGTAGTTTGGGTTGGAAGGGACCTTAAAGATCTTCTAGTACCAACCTCACTGCCATGGGCACAGACACCTTTCTCTAGACCAGGATGCTCAAAATCTAATCCAACCTGGCCTCGAACATTTCCAGGGATGAGGCATTCACAACTTCTTTGGGTAACCTGGTTCAGTGCCTCACCACTCTAACAATAAAGCATTTCTTCCTACTATCTAACCTAAGTCTACTGTCTTTCAGTTCCAAGCCATTCACCCTTGTCCTATCACTGCATGCCCTTATAAAACTCTCCCTCTTGAGCTTTCCTGTAGGCTTCCTTAAGGTACTGCAAGGCTGCTCTAAGGTCTCTGTGGAGCATTCTGTTCTCCTGGCTGAACAACCCCAGCTCTCAGTTTTTCTTCATAAGAGAGGTGCTCCAGCCCCCTGACCGTCATTGTGGCCATATCCATTCACCCCCCAGCCTGTATTTGTGCTTGGAATTGCCCCAGCCCCAGTGCAGACCTTCCACTCGGCCTTGTTGAACATCATGAGGTTTCATGAGCCCACCTCTCAAGCCTGGCAGGTCAACAAAAGGCGCAACAAAACAACAAAAGGTAGCTGATAAAATGCTGCAAAATACTTTCAACAGTGGCTTTTCAGATTAGTTTTTTAATGAGATGTGTAGATGGCAATGCATTCATTTCTTATCAGAATGAAGCAACTTCAATTGTTGTTAATTGCTTCTGGCAGTTAGTGTTTAGCACAATATTGCAAAGCACAGAAAATCTGGGATTTTAAAGAAAAGGAATTATTTTTCTGCTTAAAATGAAAGGATCTGTAAGGTTATGTATATTAGATTTTTTTGTTAATTTGAGAAAATAAAACCAACAAATAATAGTCGGTAGGGGGAAATATTATCTGCTTATCTTGATATTTTTGCTATTACTTTTATCATAAAAAACCAAGGCCTGAAAGATTTGTTCACTCTTCCTTCATCCTCGCTCAGATAAAGCTGCCATTTAATATTAATGATCTGAAAGGTCCTGTTTTCTTTGCAGTGAATATTTTGAATATTTTCATAGCTTCTTACTTGACTCCATAATAAATCACAAAGCTAGTATTTTTGCCTATCTACATTCATAGCTATAGATCTTAAAAATCAGTGAGAGTGGAGCTGGACAATTCACTTGTGAGCAATCACAAGGAGCACATTTTTTCCCAAATGGAAAGGGTAAATAATTATTTGACATATTCAGCAATTGTTCACAATTCAAAGGGGTAAGTATGAAATCAAGTGGAAGGGAGAGGTGTCTATGGGTGTGTCTGCTACTAAATGAATTGCTAATAAGAGTCTTTAAATTATCATAATGTCACTTTTTTTTTTGCTAACTGGAAAATATTGTTGCTTAGATTATTATACATTATTGTGTGAGAATACATAATTTTGTGATGAAACTATGTTTTATAAAAATGACAATTTGATTGAATTGAGCCATTCAGTCTTGGAAATCTGACCATTCAAAATACCTCTTCAAAAAATACAGTATTTCACAAAAGAACAAAACTTTTATGATTCACTGAAGTGCAACACTTGAATTAAACTGATATGAAGGGCCTTTTCTTCTGTTCAAAATGCCTCAACTTCTGAACAAATATTCCAATTTTCAGTCAGAACTCACTGTGACAGAACAGCAATGATATGCATTACCTGACCAATGCCAGCAGGAGAAGACACCTTCTAAAGTCAAGTTAGTTACTGTTATTAAGACTCTACCACCCTTTAGTGCTTAAGGACAAAGTAGAATAATTTTCTTTCTGCGAGCACACAAATGTGATTTTGCTTTACAAAATGTAAGTCAGCTTGCTGCAACACTAATGAGTTTACATTTGACTGCTTTCCTTGTAAAATTCTTCATGATGATGTATTAAATATTTGGACATGTGAAAATACAAGAAAATGTGACAGTATGTTAGGCAACTTTAAATCACATTAGTTCAAAGCCCCATGAATATTTTTTTATATGCTAATTTAAAAATTGCCCCCTTTATTATACTTGAACAGTGCTCTTCTTCCTATTTACTGTTTCTTTAGGACAGGAAGGCAGATGCCAAGTGGGGCTCCAGACATTTTTTTAATTAAATCTATATTGATGAGAACTATTAAATAGCTAACTGGAGACAGGCTAGTTTTTAAAACCACGTCAATGTAGAGCACTGATTTACAAGTGTCATCTATTGCATTCTATCTTTCAAATCTACTTTGTCACTTCCTCTAAATTTACACTACAAATTCATACTATTACCCACTTTACTGAAGCAGTTAGCCAATACATCCTGCCAAAGTTGTTCTTAAGATGAAAAATAGAAGCCAGGTATATCATTTGGTGTAATCCCGTTTATTTAAAGAAAATAAGCACAAAGTGCAGGTTCCTAGAGCAGAGTAGGGTAAACAAACAGCAGGCAGTTCAGCATCTGAGATAAAACTACATCTGTTGCTCAGTCAAGCTTCACAGTTCAAGGAGTCTTGGTTTCTGTGTCTGCTCATGATGATTCTTGTGTTTCCTTTCTGGATGCCCCATCTCCAGCATTACCAGCCTTTAAAATGTCCTTGGTCTGTAAAGCTCTCAGTTTGTTGCAGTATGCTTGGGGAGAGGCAGCCACTACTCAGAATTCCTCAATTTATTATTCACTCATTAAGTTTTAGAAAATTTTCAAAAATCAGAACACATTATTTTCCTTTTTGCTGACAAGAGAAATGCCATTCTAAACCTCTGCCAATGGTCTCTGTTGATATTCCTGTAGCAGTGTTTCTATGATGGTGGGCTTGGCTTTGCTCCACAGTTTCCTTCACAAACTTTTCTTCTGTTTTATTTGCAGCTCCTAGTTTGAAAATTACTTGAAATTAAGGATTGTAACAGACATCTGCTCTATGTGACCTTTATTCTAATGGATTAACATTGCTTCCTATGAACTATCAACTACACCAGCCTACCTATTAAAAAAATTACTTACAGGAGAAGCAGAAAGCAAAATTTGAAAGGCTGGTAAAACAATTAATCCAACAAAAAAATCCTCCAAATAAATAAAACCACAAATCCCCAAAGCAGTCAAAAATCTCACCCAAAACCCACCAAACCAAAAAGGAAGAAAAAACCATTAACCTAATCAAAACCACCTACACAACCTCAATTAATTCAAGGCATAAATTTGATGCACTGGAGGCAGAAACTAAAGCTAAAAAAACTTGATATGAAGTTTCAGTGAAAGGCAGATAAAGTGGGACGATGAGATGAAGTATGCAGACAGAAGATGTGGAACATAACCAAATTAGAGCTGCAAATACCTGAGCTTTACTACAAAGATGGCCACAAAGCTAGAGTATACAGAAAAGGATACAGAACAAGTAGTAAGATAATAAAAAAAGAAAAATCTGGTAAGGAAGTGGGAAAAGAAATAGAATAAAAGTTGATAAGGGAAAGAAAACTTCAGAAAGCAATGGAAGCTATGTTCATGAACTGCAAGACTAAAGAAGTGAATGTGTAAGAGCAGCAAATGAATAATACCTCTGGGTAGGAAAAACACAAACCTCTTTGCTGAAGTAATAGAAGTTAATATTGGTGACTACTGGTGGAAGTGAACCCATAAAACCAGCTAAGGACAAAATATTGAAAATTAAATGAGAAAGCAATAGCAACATAGTCAAGAGTAAGCAAAATGATAAAAGTAATTAATGGATTTGATGTGTTCTGGGAGACAAGACATCCCTCAGCTTCTCTCTAGACTGAAATGCAATACATTTGTTTACTGTAAGAAGCAAGGGCACAGCATGGTACCTATTGTAGGTTTTTTGGGAAAAAAAATTGAAAAACCATGCATGACTTTCCGTAAAAGGTACTTGTGTACTTGATGTCTGCAACAGTTCCTCTGAGACTTATACTGAATACATAAAAAGTTATCAAAAAAAGAAGAAAATTTTGTATATCAATACTGTTTATAATATCTCCTCTTCTGATTGGACAGATTGTCTCAGTCTTTCTTGTTATTATTTTACATAGTCTACTGCAGTGTTATTACTACTTTCTATCATCAGGGATTTAAATAATCAGGGAAAAGCATACAGTTAAAGTCAAGGAAGCCTGAAAACTTCTGCAAATGGCTCACAGAATCAGTTTAGACATCATTTTGAATAAATAAATACCAATTTGCAGAGGAAACACATTCCCTTTATAGACACAGAGGCACCAGTCTGCAAAACTTGAAACTTGAATTTGGTTTTCTAGAAACATATTTTTCATCTCAGAGAGAAATAAACATTCGCGTAGTAATAATTTAAAGATTGCCCCTTTTTTAATGTTATGTATTAAAAGAATATTTTTTTTTAATATAAGAGATGAAGATGTCCTATTACTGGCCAAATTACATCCTCTGACTTTTGACAAATTACAGAAAACATGTTTTTTTACCTATACACTGCTCACAAGTCTGACTGAACCAAAATGAAACAAAAACAAACCAGGAAAAGAAACTCTATCCTTACAAGAGCTAATTCCAGTTGTTGAATGACTAAACATGGGGAGCAGTCTCAGCTGGAGGGAGCAAGTGAAATTAAGGAAGGGAAGCACAGGTGTTTTTAGTAGGAGAGGAAATTTCTGCAGGTATGTAGCCCAAAGATAGTGGTTTTTTTGTTTCCAAAAAAAGAACATTCCTAGACTGTGAATAGCTCTTAGGTGTAGCAAGATGCCTGGAGGAAACAAAAATGTTTTGGTTTAAAGTCCTTTCCTGAAGAGAAACGTTTACCCTCAGCAATTAAGAATCAGCAGACAACTATTACTGTAATATCTTTGAGTGGTTTTATAACACACCCTGGAGAAAGGCCTTGATATATTAATATATTGAGATGTGCAGTAATAGCGGTATGGTATCACTATTATTGCAACTATAGAATAAAATCTGTAAGAGTCTTTCAATTTTGAGTTCATAGGGCTAGATACATTGTTTTGCAATCATTCATGCTAGCAAACTAAAAGAAAGCTCTTTTCCTCAGAAAGCTGTGGGACAAAGAGGGCTGAGCTTCAGATGAGACTGAATGAAACCTCACCTCACGTCAGAGGAACACAGACTAGATTCTGCAGTCTTCTACTGTTCAAACAGTCTGCCAAAGAAGAAAAAGGGTCATAACATACTATGAGTGCAGTAAAAAAATTTCTTACATTGCTTGACACTGAAAGGACACAAGGGAGAAGAAAGCAGATGAATCAGATGAATGACACAAGTGAGATGTGTCACACAGTTGCTTTGTCCCATTTTTTCTGCTTTGTACCAGCAAATGTCAAAAGTGACAGCCACTCTGCTGGGAACCAGTTCCAGCATCCCCGTGATTAGATTTTAATGGATTTAGATTTTAATTTGCATAGAAAAATTATGCCAGTTTACTTAAATTAAAGGAAGAGAACAGCTATGGACTCACGCATTCATCGAGCCAACACTTGGTGTGGTGCTAGAAGTTGCTTCCTCCAACTGCAAGGCATCACCCTTCAGTGAGGGTCCACAGGTAGAGTGTGTGCCCATCTCATCACTCTCAGTGCATTTTCGTGCAAAATCACACAAATTGGCAGTTTAGGCTGCACTGTGATTTGCAGGGGCTGAATCACAAGTACACATTCCCTCCTACTGGTTCTACTGTTGAGACAGTCATGTCTGGAATAAAGAAAGACAGGCACTGGGGATAGGGAAAGATCCTCATCCTCAGCAACATAAGCAACCAAAGGAAAGTCAGATCCTGGCAAACTGTGGGTTTTTCTTCCAAAAAAAACAGGGAAAAGAAAAAGAGGACACAATCCCATGCTTACTTTTCCAGGTGCAGCTTCAGTTATAGTTTCTTAGATGAGAAAACATCAGAGGCTTTCCTTTTCTTACAGAAAGCTATTAGCCTTTTCCTGGCAGCTGCCACCTCTGAGGTAGAGGAAAGCTCATGCCTTTTGTATGTGGCAGGCTCCAGATCCAGAGACTTTAAAGATTTCAAAGTCCCTGAAACTGAAGTGCTAGAGTGTTATGACAGAAGGAGTAGAAAAACGAGGAGGCAAATTTTTAGACCTACCTTCTTTGTATTGTGCAATGCAAGAAAACCAAAAAAACCTTCAGAAACCTAAAACCTACTGTTCCTCATCAAACACTGTTCTCATGCAGCAGTCAAAATGCTACCTGAAGTGCACGAAGGAAATCTGTTCCCAAGACCTCACACCTCCGAGTAAAAAAGCCTGTTATTACATAAAATATCATTTGTTTCTTGTTTTGGTTTTTTTTGCACAAACCTCAGAACACATTTGATCTTTCTGATAAGGTGGATATCCTGGATCCCTACAAATGCTGGAAAGCATGTTTACACCTAAATTTCTTAAGTTTCTCAACATGCTCACTTTTGTCATGTGTTTTATGTTGACTTGTCTCCAAGTCTTTCTTCATTATTTGGATTCAGCATGGTTACTTAGATTTAAAGTTTAACAGGGTTGTTCTGCATTGTTTATATATCTATGTCCCCCAAGTCTATATATAACACATTTATTTGAAAAGAACAAGTCAATAGTTATTTACTAAACTAGTGTGCTCAGCCCTTGGAGAAGCAGTTATAAAGAAACTGCAAGATACTAACAAAATAGTAAAAGAGGACATTTTTCTTCTGAAATACCAAGCCAAATTACGGTGGGCATCAAGTAATCAAACTCTAGTTTACCTTATTATAAACTTACTGTGGCTTGGATGTAAAATTAAATTATCATTTCCTTTTCCAGCAAGAAACAGCTGTCTTTGAACTATTTGACTACAGATCATGTTTCCCATCTGTTATGTTCTCTTCCTTCCTCTTTCTTTCCTCCCAGATGAAATCAAGTGATGCCTTATATTATTAAGCAGTAGTTTTGGCTGTTTCTAAATTTTCAGGTTTCTAAATTTAGCAGCGTATTTTGGATGGGGTGGACTACTGCACTTCTACAAGTCTTACTAATAAAGATGACTATTTTCTGAATAATCTGCTTCTATTTATAATTTCTCCTTCTACAAAGGATAAAGCTAAGCTTTCTCTTACTCAGTCTCCATGGACAACTGATCAGAGAATAAATGGACTGACGTTTAAGAAAGGTTATTCTCAAGAAACCACCATGTCTGTTCCTCCCCAGTTTATGTAGGTCACCGAGTGATCACTCTGTTTTGCTGGCACAGCTGTACAGCTCTGCACAGTTCATTGCCCGCCATCCCTACTCTGGTGATAAAGTTTTCCCCACAATATTCCACATTGGCATTGGTTTAGTCTTCCATGTGAATAGGTTTCATACAGAGAACCTTTTGGCTGAAGAGATCTTGATAAGTTGAACTGCTACACCCTGCAAGCTATTCAGCAGCACCTTCAGTAAATGCTTCCTGTCAAATGGCATTGAACATGTCTCTTCCACCTGCCTTAGTTTTCTTACCTGAAAGTCTGGTAAAATAAGACTTTGGAATAATAAAACTTTGGAAACTTGGAAGATAAAGGGAATTTTCTGACCTACTGGATTTTCTCCATGCTGGTCTGGCCCTCTGGAAATGAAGTGGCCAATAAGGTCAGTGCAGTGCCATGGTGGCAATGCTCTGATCACACTCCTAGAAACAACTTAGAGTCCATGCTTCTGGTCAAGGTTTACAAACATGTATAAAATGCTCTGGATTTCTTGTCTGAGTCTAGATGGATTATTGGTGAAAACACATCATTTCAAGGAGAGGGTGAAAAAGGAGAAAGTAGGTTTATATCTGGCACCTGGTGTTGTGTCTGCCAGGGCAAAGGCACAGCCTTAGTCTAACATATACTTAACTTCCAGATATGAAACAGATTTCTGAGCTCTACATTTCTCACCACAGACTTAAAAATTACTTGATCCTTTGGCTCCTGTACAGTAAGAAGATAGTCACAGGATACTAAACAGATAAGGGATCTGAAACAGTAATTTTCTTCAGATTTTCAGATCAGCTTTCTAGGTTTCTCCCAACCACTGCTGTGCTGTCTGCAGTTTCTGAATATTTCTTCTTCTCAGAAGTGCCTCCAGGAAAAGTACCAGACAAATGCATGTTACTTTTATATTGATTTATGGTTTTGTTTTGGTTTGTTGTTTTTTTTTTCTTTCAAAGAAGTATCGCTTTGCTCCCTGACATTCAGTCTTGTGCTTCTGAACATCAAAAGTTGTACTTCAGCTCCCAGCTTCAGCAGCTGAAAATAAAACTGGAAGAAGATTGAGCAGGCAGGTGCAGTAACAAAAATGTAGCTCCACTTTCTCCTCTTGATATGTTTTATTTCTCTAAGATTGTTGTATTCCTTACTTCTCTGTGCATTATTCTTTGCACGTCTGAAAAATTAGGGAGGAGGTTGTGATTGCTTACTGTCATCCACAGGTTCTTAATGGTTTCTGTCAAATGGGGAACACAGCAGTACCAGCTCTGCTAGAGGTGCGTGAGCAAGCCCCTTTTTGCTATACCCATTAGCTTCAGGTGACCTTCCCCCTCAGTTTTTTCTTTGCTTCTGGCCCAGATACAATGAGATGCACACAAAGAGCAGGACCAACCATTCTGTCTTTTTCCAGCTGAGATGCAGAAAGAGATGTCCTCAGTAAGAAACCTTTAGATTGCCCATACTTCATTGGGAATAACAAGGAAAAAAAATCAAAAGCTGAGTAGGGTGGGAATTTCTAATGTCAAGCAATCCTGACTCCCAAAGACTTTCTACAAAAGATGCTGCTGTATGAAGTCTGCCTAATATGGTGGTACTGAAGATTTCAAATTTCCCTCTTTAAGAAACTTCCACATCATCCAAGAAGCAGAACAGGTCAAAATCAAGTAATCTTCTTCACTTTAGGCTATCAGTTGCCACTCTTGAAACTGCAACACAACACTGAATAGATATTTTTTTAAAAGTTTTCAGTTCTCCTGAAAGCACTCTAGGATTTCTGCCACAGGGTATTTCTGTGTTCAACCCACTGTCAGAAATTCCTGGTCACCAGCCCTCTGAACATTGCAGCTTCTATATGACCCTGTCAGGCTAAGAAAGGCTGATGGCTACTAGCAGGAATAGCTGCTGATAGGCAAAGAAAGACCTTGAATAACTGAGAGGTTAATGGATGTGCTAACCACTGTAAAAAGCGTTTTAGCCCAGTACAGATTAGGATAGGTGAAACCACAGGAACATGTACTGAGCTTTAGAGTAGGATGAACAGAAGCTTAGCCATAGGATCCATGGGTTTCTGGGGCTGCAATGCAGCAGCTTTGCTTTTGAATTTTATCTGTCGGGAAGAAACAAACAAAAGAAAAACTACTAGCAGGAAAAGCCAGAAAAAACAAGCAGGAAATTGAAGATGCATTGGTATGACAGTGCTGGGAGGGAGACAGAAAACTGAGTCAGCTTGGAGTAAAAGTAGAAAAAGAAATTTCCTTTTATTTAATTTTCATGTGATGAAAGAAACAAACATTTTTATACATTCCCTAAAAAGAAGGATTGCATGCAAGCAATACTTGACTACATCGTGAGTTTCTCCTTCTAACAGAGACAAGTCAACAAGACCCTGCATATTGTCTAATCACTCGTGCTAACGTGTTTGGGGTGGATTAATGAAGAACGTGTTCCGTTACATTTCGTTGTGTTATATTGTGTTTCATTGTGTTTTCCACTGTTTTTGATTTCTAAAAGTTTCCACTGAAGGCATTGACCCTAGTATAATGAATGAAGACTACCAATAATATATCTGCTTTGATTAGTGTTTGCAGACCCTTAGAGTGATCCATGGAGTTTCTAAATATCTGTGGTTGGGAGATAAAAATAAATAAGGTATGCTTGTGACCAGCTGCTATGAAGTATCTTTTCATGTGTATTTCAATAATACTTATTGAAAATCTCTTACCTCATAAGCAGAGTGACAAAGATAGTTTCATGTGTTATTTACTTTTTTTAATATGTGTGTTTGTGATTACCACTACACTTTTTTTATTTTATTTTATTCTATTACAGAAATTTCTTAGGCAACGCTTGCCCTACACAGAGGAAAGCAATGCATCAGGACATGTGTGAAGATGACTTTGCATGTCTTGGAGAAGTTGACATCACCACATCCTCCTGAAAGCCAAGGCAACAAAAGTTATTGATTTTTGTCTCCTGCTTTCACACAGAAATATCAGAGAAGACTGCAGAGATTACATACAGAGGGACTGTTTCATCCATCACTGAAAGAAATTCCTTCATCTCTGCATCATCTCTGTGCTTGGCAGTGCTCCCATTATGTGCATTAATGGACCAATAAAGTATTTCTTGGTATGCTTTAATACTACAGAATATTTCTTCCTATGGTAAGTGCCAACTGAGTGAAATTCTCCATCTTGCTATTTCTTTTGGCTGTTTCAAATGTTTATTTTTATTTTTGACACATTTCAGTGTAAGTTGCTCAGGCAGATACCTTGTGAACAACTTGAAGATTACAGCTTGGGTCTTTCATTCTCTAAAACAGTCAGGTCACTAACTTCTGTGCATCCCAATGATCACAAAGCAAATGATTTCTTACAAAGTATCTCTCAGATTACTTAAAAACAACACAGAGATTACTCCATAGCCCAGATATATTTCAACTTGATTTACTTTTCCATCTCTTTAATCATACCCTTGATAGAGAGGGGTTTAAATATTTAGTTGTATCAATGGCCTATGCAGAAAAATTTGACCTGATCCAGTTCCTAAGATGTACATGTTTTTAAGTTTAAGAAGATGAACAACTCTTCTTAAGTCAAAGAACACAGTGCTTCATTTTCATGGTGTGTTTTAAAAGCTTTACGTGTGACTGTAATCTTCAGATATTTTTCACCATCATCTTTTCCCCTCTGCTGTTGTGCTATAAAACAACTAGAGACTGGCTCTTTGTGCTGAGGTTGGTTTCTGCCGCCCTTACAGACTTTGAGGAACACTTCCTCTGGTGAGGAATTCATAGAAATCAGTGAAGTCAAGTGGTAGTCAACCTTGAAACTCTCCAATTATCATTTTCAAAGCATTCCAGGTTGGTGAACAGCAACTGAGAAAACACTAACCCTTGCAGACTTTCAAGGGTGCAAGAATAAATTTTCTTGAGTGAGAGCTTTTGTATGACACAGGATGGAAATATAAACATAACTTTTGTCATAATTTTTAATGTCTCTTAAAAATATGTATTGCACGTACTGAGAAAATCTAAGAGGAATCCCTTTGCTTCCAAATTACGTCTTAAGATAGCAAGTAGTGGGCTATAATCAAGGACAGCTACAAGTTCCCAGCATCTAGAAGGTTTCAGGACACAGCAGGACCCGGTTGCTGTTAGTCTATGAACTAAAGCAGATGTTTGCAGGTGTTGACTGTTTCTTCTCTTGGTCCTTTGCATGCTTGTCTCCTCTGGGGTGGTAGCCTGAGAGGTACACAGTGGGTCTTCCTCTGTTTAGCCACTCCTTTGTATTGTCATTCTTGGATCTAATTTGCATTTCAGAAACCTTAAAGCTCCTCTGTCCTTTTAAAAGCCCATTATTAACTGAACCACAGATTCCATGATCCTTTTGTATTCCTCTCTTTGACACATCTTGGATCTCCCTTATTTGTCCCAGTGAATTGAATTTACTCTTAATTACTGAATTTGCCCTGCCATCCCTTGCTTCTTTTCACTACTGCCTTCACAAAACAACATCTAATCTAAATCAGCATAGATCCATGATCTGATAGTCTCCTGACTCAAAGTGCTTTTTCTGAACACTAGTGCTTATTCCTCAGGGCAAACATTTCAACATCCAGTTTACTCATGACAATTTGTCTTCCAGATTTTTCTGTAACCAGTATGACCAGAAATGGGGAGGAGATAGCAGGCCTGATGCTTCCTTTCAAACCCCCTCAGCCTCCTCCCACCTTCTCTCTGTTCTCCAACCTTCCTCCTTGTTGTAATTTCTAAATTGCGAGCAGAGAATCCTAGAGCATGAGATAGTTCTGGTCTAAAAGGGACTCCTGCCCAAAGCAGGGATAGCTCAGAGATCAGACTGAGTTGTCCAGGGCTCTTTCCAATTGAGTCTTGAAAATCTCCAAGGATGGAGACTGTGCAATACCTCTCTTCACATCACATTCCAAGGCTTAGCTGGCTTGATAGCAGCTTTCTATGTCATCTTTTGGGCACGTTATAAAGACCTTAGTGTGCTTTGCTACTATTTATTCCCTCATTTGATATTTTATGCACTAACCTTACTGTATCAACTGAGGGATATATTCTAAGCAGTACCTGACCTCTGCTATATTGAAATCAAAGACAAAATCAGCAGGATGAAGGCTGCATTCATTGTAAAGAAAGGAAATGCAATCTGCACCTGAACCAGCTTCTGCTATTACCAAGACGGATACCCAAAATATTCTCTATTTGCTCCACATAAGTCGTGAGCCTGATGCTGAATTGCTTTTCTTCCTTTTTTATTTAAAAATAATAAATATCAAAATTTTTAAGTTGAAAAAATGCAGTTTTTAAAGGAGACATTAATGAATACTTTTCTCCATCTAGTGATGAACAGAAATATTTCTAAGCTTGGACCCACATTTATTTAATTAAATATTAATTATCTTATATTGTTTCTAGTCAAATTATCAGCTATGCCAGAGAGGTGGAAAAAAGAGAGAGTATTTTAGAGCCATTAGACACATCAATATTTCTTAAGGAACATTTTGACATAAATAGAAAGAAAAAGAAAAATCATGTTAATAATAGGAAGGATGATCTTAACATTTTGGATGATGAGAATTAGTCTTTACTTCTTTCTGTGGGGTAATATTTATTTCAACTTGAATTTGCAAGGAGAAATTAAATAGCAGGACAATGTAAGATGGATTGAGGACAGAATTTTTTTGTAAGAGATCGTGTTTTAACACTCAGTTTTGTTCAAGAGCTGGCTACTGGAGTTATGTCCCTGGATGTTAACAGTAGTTGTACAATGTATTATTGTATCAAAGTGATGAAGCATATTTAGTTAGTCTTTCACTGAAAGTGAATAGCTTCACAGTACTCAAATTTTTTTCGGTCCGACTGTAGGACGGCAAATACATTAGAACATATATTCAAAAGGATCTTCTAAAATAAAGTGTGACAGATTTTGCCACCTTGGCTTACTTCAAATAGTATCTTAAATGAAGGTAACAGGAAATGACCATGTAGTACAGATATATTAATGAATTGTTTATCTGATTTCTGGCACTATTCTTCACATTTTCTCCTCCTCTGTCAAGCTTTTACAGTGAATTATTTTGAGGCATTTACTAACATCTAACTTTGTGTCTTTCAGTGTCAATATCTCTTTGTTGAAATTGCACTAAGAGTCTGTGCCTCTAAATTACAGAGTTCAGAAGTAGTGGTTCATAATCTCTTTTAACCACCAATAGTGGGTCTGGCAGAGTACCTTCTGAAGGTGTTTTAGTGACAAAAAGTGGCATTTTAACAGCCCCGTTCATCTTATTTTTTCACTACCCTTTTTTTGCCTACAGAGCTCAGTGGAAGTCTCTTTTGGATGTTGTCATTACAGTGAATTTTCAAAATATTAAATAAATAAATGACTCACATTGTCACAGTACACTGTTTGCATTTTTATCTTAATCAAAAATCCTATTGCAGCTTGTTTGAACAAAGCTTTGTCTCTTATCCTACAGCACATCTATCTCATCTGGCATGGTTTCTGATTCTGTGAGGTTGCAGGTACTCTTAAAAGTTCCTTGATTTTAGTGTGAGTTGATTATATTATCAGTGCTTGAGATTTTAGTCTTTTCTTTTTTTCTTCAGTGGGATTTGTCCCAAGTCGTGGAACAAAGCTTCAACTCTTAAGACTGCAATGTCAATTTACAAGGCAAAATGCATTATTTTTAGTAAATGTACATGACAACTATCTATTGGATCAGAAAAAAACTCCCCCTTAGAACTTAAATGCCTTTTTTCAAGTCCTAGAGAGGCTTCAGCATGGGACGGCACCTCCCACCTCCCCTTGCCATTACCTTTCTGGCTGAGGACAATGAGTAGGAAGGGGAGCGAGTTGCTGTGATGTCCATGGTATATGGACACAGAATAAAGCCTTGAGAGTGCATGTACCCTATGGCAGGATCAGCTGTGCCTGTATTATTCCTGTATTTTCCTCTAGCCTCTGCCTGGAGACCTCTTGTACCAATGACTCCAAATACTCTCCACAGAATCTAACCCATTAGAACTTCCTTTCTGATGTCTAACATAAATCTCTCTTGCAGCAATGTAGTCATTATTATTTTACCCTTTTGTTAAGGGAGGTGAAGTCCACCTGCAAAGTTCAGTCCGTAGAGGAAGATGAGATAGTCTAATGACATGTCCTCTAAAGACATATCTAAATGACTACAAATAATGTCCGTCAGCTGCCCAGAGAAAGTTTCTGCTACTTTGTGATCAGGCTCTTCCCATTTAGTAGAGGTGAATGAGGTTCATCTACTTTTTCCAGGCTTCACAACCCCTGGGTAGCAACTCTGAAACCCTAAAACTCTATTTGGGAGATGAACTCTAAGAAATCCAAAGGAGGGCCACGAAGATGGTGAAGGGCCTTGAGGGGAGGTCATGCGAGGAGTGGCTGAGGTCACTTGGTCTGTTCAGCCTCAGGAGAAGAGAAGACTGAGGGGAGACCTCATATCAGCCTACAACTTCCTCATGAGGGGAAGAAGAGGGGCAGGCACTGATCTCTTCTCTGTTGTGACCAGTGACAGAAGATGAGGCAATTGCCTGAAGTTGTGTGAGGGGAGGTTTAGGTTGGATATTAGGAAAAGGTTATTTACCCAGAGGGTCTTGGGTACTGGAACAGGCTCTCCAAGGCTGTGGTCACAGCACCAAGCCTGACAGAGTTCAAGAAGTGTTTGGATGATACTCTCAGGCACATGGTGTGACTCTTGGGGATGGTCGTGCGGGGCCAGGAGTTGGACTCAATGATCCTTGTGGGTCCCTTCCAACTCAGCATATTCTGTGATTCTAAAAAATATTAGATAGCATAAGGGATAAATAGTTTGATATAGTTCTAAAGAATAAAAAAAGTCTGACTGCATACTAAGCTTTTAAAATAAATAATAATAATAATATAAAAAAATAGGTTCAAGTAAATATATATATATATACACATATATATATATATAATTTTTGTTCCTACAGTTGGAGCCAGTCATGTTTTCTGTGGCCTAAAAAGCTGCTTTCTGCATCTTTTTGTGGGATCTATCCCATACAGATTTCCAAACTTGAAGCTGCATTCCTGTGTGTGTACTTAAATGCAGTTGTATGTAAAAATGCTTGGAAAAACCATTATCACAAGATGAAAGTTTGTATGAAAAGTATTCAAAAAGTAAATTTGACAAATGCAGCATGTAAAGCTGAGAACCCTTTTACTTACACCCTATTTCACCCTGGAGAACCTTTATGGAAAGAAGTTTTAAGCTGGCATTGGTGTTTTACTACCTGGAAATCAATTTCAACCTTGGACAGTGGAGTTTCCAATTTTAGTGTGTGCCACTGATAGAGATATGGGATACTGACATATGAGTGGGGCCTGTAGGGACTCAAGTAAGGGGCTAATTTCATATTTTGTCATGATGTCCAGCATAAGTGAGATGGTACTTTGTGTACACAAAATTCTGGAAATAGTGGCACTATGTTGACTGAGTAGATGTGAGTAGATAAGCCTCTTCTGGCCAAAATGAATGGCCAACTGGTTCACTTGTCTCATTTATATAAATATATATATATATATACACACATACATATTTAAGGATCATGTCTTGCAGCTTGCTGAGAATGCATAGAGTTGGACATGTTTATTACCTGGATTCATAGCCACAAGCTGGGTAGTGTGAATTTCTGGATTTGCTCAACATTTCTGCTAAAACCACTTTATTCTCTAAAGCACATAACGTTTATTTTGTTTTTTCAGCAAAGTACAACTATTGATTATGAGGTAGCATGTACATAAAAATCCTACAACAAAACAGAAAAAATGTAGAATAAACCAAAAAAGTCTGTCAGCTTAAGTTTACCAGATGGTCAGTATAATTAATTTTGGAGCCCTCATTACCTGAAATCCACACACAAATGTTAATTCACCTTAACCCATTGACCGACAGAGTGCTAAATGGATTTAAGATGTAGTTCCATTGGGTGTTTCCTTCTGTGGTTAATCCAGTGGAGTAAGTCTCTGAGCTCTCATCTCTGTCTTCCATGGGAGCAACTTCTCCCCATTTTTGGACTTCTCCCCATTTCTCTGTTCCTTCAGTTGAATGACAACTGCTGGAGGAACCAATGGATCTCTGCGTTAGGAGTAACCCTGTGAATCAGAGCTTTTACTCTACTTGCATCATGGCACTGATCCCTCAGTGTGAAGCCCAGGTCTCCAAGCACCACAAAAGCCCACCTGCAGGGGGGGTGAAATGCAGCTCTTGGACTTTCAGACCTTATGGCACATTCGTCAGGGGAGATGTGGGAAAGGTACCCCAATGGAACCCCCTCATAGTGCAGTTGGACTGGACAGCTGCCCTCATCCTACAGTTTGCCCCTTTTGAATAGATCAGTCCTGCTTTACCCTCCTTGGATCCACCACCATACCTTCTTAACCGCCCTGCCCTGTCCTCCACCTCCAGGTCCAACCTGTTGATCCCAGGGCACCTCCTGTCTTTGACAGTTATCTGTCTGCACAGCAATTGATGCAGCGAGCTAGCCTGGTAGGCTCACTCACTTTTCCTCTGCTGGGCTGGAGCTCTGCCATATCAGTGATTATAACCTGAGGCTGTGCTCTCATGGATGTTTGCCAGGGGAACTCGTCTAGCATGGGCATTTCTTTTGACAAGATAGGGTTCCCTGCTCCTGTGCCACACCTGTTGTTGTTTTGGTCCTACTGTTTGCTGAGCATCACAAGGAACTACAACAAAGGAGAAAGAAAACCTTCTCCTTTTCTTTACAGTTGTTTTATCCAGAGTACTTCAACACTATTGCTTCTCACACAGTCCTGCAAACAGCTGAATCATGGGACAGAAATTGCTGAAGCCACCTAACAGCTGCCAAAGAGAGATGTCACAGGAAACAGCCTCAGACTGATGCTGAAGAGTAGGTAGTGGGTATTTTTTTTTCTTAAGTTTTGTTTTGGATTCTGTGTTATGTCATCTCATTTTGGAAAACTTTTCTTTATTTAGAACTAGGAAGGATTGAAGGATTAGTTCTCAGTCTATGTGGGAAGAGCTGAGCAGTACCTTTCAACAAGGCTGTGATAATAAGCTGACAATTTCCTGCTTGAGTTTTCTAGGCCTGTTAGTGTCTGTACTGTGTAGGTTAATGATCTGTTTAAATCACAATGACTCTTATTCTTGCTCACTATGTGCCTATGGGTTTACCAACCTATCAGTTTTTCTTCTCATCCCTTCAGTTTCTGAGAGTTCAGTCCTTACCTTTGACTAGTTGGCTATGAATACAAATCATTTGGATGTGAGAGTCCAAATCACTCCCAGAAAGGGAGTGAGGATGTGGGATTTAGGAGGGAGAACCGATGTGCTTGCTCTTCTCTCTTCAGCAAACATCTTTCCCTAAACATAAAGCAAACCAAACTGGCAGAGTGGGGAAGATTATGCCTCTAACAGCATTCATCATGACATAGTATATTGTCCATCTTGAATTATCACAGAAGAATTGCAGTCGAATAATATGCACTTAGTCATTAGTATTACAGGATATGTTATCATGGCTTATTCATTCTTGCAGGTTAGGAAAACAATTGGTTGGTCATCAGAGAACAAACGGTTCCCTGACACCTTTTTCCTCATTCCACATCTCCCCTCCCACCTGCTCTCATGTCTTCTCTCTGATTGTTCTCATGTCCTTTTTGATGAGGCACTAATAGCAGTAAGGGTGCTAACCTTCTTCTCTTCATCACCATGGAGCCAGGCAGCAGCTGCTGGTCAGGTAGTGGATCACAGCAGAATGAGAGGGAGTGCACTCACAAATATTCTTTGGTTTTGCTTTGCTCTTTTCATTTGTGTACAGGGACAAGGAAAATGGAGAGTAGGAAGGGGGAAGAGAAGAAGAAGTTGTTCAGAGAAAACAGAAAAGAGCAACCAGTTGAAAACAGTGGTATGAATTGTTCCAACCTGGCTCTGCTTTATGTTTCGTGGGAATTACTCTCAGCGTGTTTCCGAGCACTTCTGAGGCTGATGAGGCAACAACAAAGAAATGGGAGTTTGAACTCCACCCCCAGTGAATGAAGAGAAAATGAACTCTACAGCTGCAAGATTGCATGACTTACACCTGATGGAGGTGTTATTATTTTATAGATATACCTGTTGCTTTCCCCACTTAGGAATGTCCTCTGGGAAGAATATAGCAGTAGAGCTAGCAAGATGCAAATGCAGTATTTTTAAGTTAATGACTAGCAATCCTTCTTGTTTCTTTAAAAAGCAGAAAATACCTGTATTCTAGAGAAATTTGTGCATTTTGAATGGAAAAATTCATTATTGTATCTGTTCTGCATATTGTCACAAGGCAGTTATGTGCAGGAATATTTAAAAAATGTTCAAAGGAAGCAATTTTGACAAAAATAAAACATTTCATACTGCTTTTAAATACATGGGTTAAACCAGGGAAGTTTTGCAATGAAATATTACAACACAGGTCAGAATATTTGGTCTCTAAATCATTGCCCTCAGTCTGCATTTTTTTTCCAATGGAAGGAAGTAATTTAGATCTGATGTACCCAGCTCTGTCTCACACATGTGGAGACTATATTCTAGATGATTCTTATATTCCAGTTAGCCTGTACTTGAAAAAATGCCTGAAAAAAAGACAACTTGGCAGGTCTATTTTGCGAATATGTGGTTTCTTCCTATACAGTTATTAACAGCCTACATCTAAAATATCCTCTCTCTTCTAGAATCAATGAAGAAATAACTCCAGCCTTGCACTTCAGGTAAACAGATCATCCACTTGCCTTACTTTCTATTTTGTATATAGCAGAAAGGCCTGATCTGTTTTTAAACCCAGGTGAAGGCACATGCTCTGCTTCACACAATCCTTCACTGTCTTTCCTCTGTTGCCATCGTTGTGAGATAGGTTCTAAGACATTAACCAAAAGCAATGTTTTCTTAAGAAAAGGGCCGAGAAACACCTAAGCGCTCTGAAAATCATTCTGAGAACTCATTTATTTAGCTCAGGAATCTTTTGTCAGATACCAATAATAGGCACAAAGACTTGAATCAGATTACATGAAAGGACTTTCTCTCAATAAAATTAAGTTTTGAATCCCTTTCTGCTACATTGTTCCTGCCTGCAGCGCCTTGGTCACTTTTGGAGATGTCATTCCCCTGGTACAGCTCAAGAAGATGTCCTAGAGATTATGGGCTCACTACTATATTTTTATTTAGGAAAACGAGAAAGGCACATTAAAAAAACCCTCATGATAACCAGGTATACCTATTCATGTACAAGAATCTTAACAACACAGGAGGAGCCCCTAGAGTTTAGTCACTGCCCAGCCACGGCTAAGCACCATTCACTTCACAAAGGAGCAGCTTTTTAGGACATTGGTACAGTGGAAAGTGGAACATGGTGCAGAGCTGCTAAAGGTGACTTGTATGTGATGGCACCATGCAGGGAAAATTGTTTGGTCTTTAGCACCTCTTAAAATGGCTTGATTACTGTGTAGCAGCTTAGTAGCAGCTGTTCCTGCTTCTGTTTCTGCAGGTAATATAGACTTTGCTACCTGAGCTTCTCTGCGCTGAAAGAGACAGACCATGCTTTAAGTCCCTCTGTGAAGGCTGGCCCTCCTTCTTTATCTGATTAGCTCATTTGTGAAGAAATGTTTTGTCAGGTCCTATATTGATGTTGAGCTAGTTGACTTTGTACCGGGATATTAGCTCTGCTCCTGCTGTCTTGTAGGAACTAGAGTCACCATCTGTCACATCTCTGTACGGTGAATTGTGCACTGCTAACAGTCTGGTTAACACTGACTGGAAAGTTCACAGCACTGATGTTTCAATGAAGAATCATCTCCTGGGACCCCTGTCTGTACAGATGTAATTTGAATATTTCTCAGGACAGTGTTTGTGCTCCAAAGAGTTAATCCACAATGTTATACTAATACTGGAGTCTGATACCAACTCTTTATCTGTTACTCATAATCTTTAAGTCACTTGCTCCACGACATATACTGCACATGTCCTCAGACCCCCATTTGAATTTTTTACCAGCGGTTGTCTCTCACCTTCACACCTTGAAAACAAGTCTTACTCCAAGTGATGAAAACTAGATGGTAGAATTCATGGTAGAAACAATATCATCACCTGGGTAAAGAAAGTTGACTAGAGATGCTTTCTTTCCATCTACAGATGGGAACTGTGTCAGAAAACTCTTTCTCTTGGACTCCTCTGAGCTTGGGTTTATATCACGAACTTTATGCCAATCTCATGATTTTTCACACCTCTACTTGCTAATCACACAGAGAAAATTTATCCTGTTCAGAAAGGAAGACTGTTTATTAGGCTGCACGATTCAAGCAAAGGCCAAACAATAACAGGAAAGATTGGATAAACTCATATTATATCCTCCTTCTAAAGAAAACATTTGTGTTGGCTACTGTCCTAAGAACTGTCAAAGTGATTGCTGTAGGAGCACACCATATGGGTTTATGATCTACTTCTCTTCAAGTAGAAATACTGTATGCACTCCTTTGAAAAGGTTTGGGAATTGGTATTTTGACAGAGCACCTCAGAAAAGCACTATGTCATAAAACATAGTGCAAAGTAAAAACAATATACTAGTTAATGATTCTTTTATTTTACATTTGCTTTCTTTCTCGAGAAGCAATGTAGTCCCAAAGTAGCTTATGTATAAATCTCTTTAAAAAATCCCTGTTTGATATCACTCCATTTCCTCTCCTCCGCCTTTTTCTCTTTGCTTCCTGCACTCCTTTATGGAGTTTAGCGAGTGAGATGTGAGTTACATTGACAGAACAAACATGATAAATTCCTGCTGCCCTATGAAATTTGTTCAGTCGAGTTCCTCTGCTGCTGCGAATCTTAATGCTGTTTTCGGGTGGCGTTTTCAATCCATCAGATACAGTACAGCTGCATATTTGCACCACAGCGGGAAGATTTATCGGTTCCTATTTTTAGGATTTCATGTTTTGGCACCTCCATGCTGTTCATTTGCCCAAACTGTATTCTGCTAATTAGACCTTAAGACCTAAATTATAATGTACTTAGGGATGTTCAACCAATGAAGCAATGTAGTTGCCTGAACATTTTTGATTGCATGAACTTATATATGAAACAATTTTCTTGTAAAGACACTATAGTGACATATTTTTCATTTTGAAAGGAAAACATCCATTACTTTTTACTTATCTTTCGAGACACTGTTATGGTTGGTTGAGTTTTTTTTTTTTTGTCATTTCATTATATTTAATATATGTATACATTTAATTCATTTAATTCAATGATAGAATAGTTTTTAGCCCAAAAAACTCCAGATGAGAACTTTTTAAACAGACAAACCCTCTTGAGGATCTTCCTCTGCAGTGGTTAAACAACAGTTGAAATTTTGAAAGTTAGAGGAAAAGAACAGGATCAATTTTATGCTGAAATAGCATCAGAACCCACTGGAAACTGTTGTGTCTGTAAACTGAACCCCAACTTGCTTATGTTAGTATTCATCTCACATTCTGGTACATTCTCTCTTTCGTAATTAGCCTTGTTTAGCAACCTGTCTTAAAACAACACACTCAACCTCTAATGTTTTTGGTATGCCTAGGAAAGAGTGCTATTTACCTTAACATAGTTCAAGGAAATCACTTAACAACCAGCTCATGCAGTCTTGTTTTACCTAAAAGTTGAGATCTCAGTTATTTAGTACATATTGATTAATAATATAACATAACATTTATTCTCTTATATAGATGACCACCAATTTTCTTGACTTAGTGTTGAAGATGAAAATGAAATTGTCTGTTAATTTTAAAGCCATATAAATTAAGATGGAGCTATTAAAAAGTTAGGATTTTTTCTTAAAGGTGCAGGAGCAGGTTGTCCCTGTGCGCTGAAAGTTGAGCTATTGGGGAAGACCATCCTGGCTGAACAGGGAACTTTTGCAGGAACTCAGGGAAAAAAAAGAGGATTTCTGATCTTTGGAAGAAGAGCAAGGAACTCAGGAAGAGTACAGGCATGTTGTTGGGTCACGTAGAAAGAAAGACATTGAGGTGCTGGAGTAAGACCAGAGAAGGGCAATGAAGCTGGTGAAGGATCTAAAGGGTAAGTCCTGTGAGGAGCAGCTGGTAGAGCTGGGGTTGTTTAGCCTGGAGAAAAGGAGGTTCAGGGTAGACCTTATCACTTTCTACAACTACCTACCGTTCCTGGAGGTGGTCAAGAAACTACTGGAAGTGGCACTTCCAGTAGACCATGGTCTAGTTGACAAGGTGGTGATCAGTCTAAGGTTGGACTCAATGACACAAGAGGTCTTTTCCAACCTAAATAATTCTGTGATCCTATTTTTTTTTATTTTTTTAATTGAGGATTACTTTAAGCTCATAAAAATGAAAATGAGAAACAGAACAGAAATCCTTGATGTAGAAGATGAAAAATACAGTTATTGAGACACCTATAAATTGACAAGAAATGTACCCATTCCAGCTCAAGAAACCTGTGATACATTGAGTTTAGGACTAATGCAGGACTAAGTTAAATTTCTAATCTAATTAGGATTATGCAGTTTGAATGAAGAAATAGGATATAACAGAAAGACCTTTTCAAAACCAAGTCTTACTTCCAGGCACTGAAATGAGATGAGAAAGGCTAAACTGGAAAAGTCTAAAAGGAGAACTTTGG
This sequence comes from Manacus candei, assembly GCF_025592945.1. Taxonomy (NCBI): domain Eukaryota; kingdom Metazoa; phylum Chordata; class Aves; order Passeriformes; family Pipridae; genus Manacus; species Manacus candei. The sequence continues at coordinate 458,705 of NW_026138143.1, forward strand.
GGCATGTTAATACAGAAAGCACTGCAACCTGAATCCACCCTCTCCAGTTAGCACACAGGGAAACCTGGACATGAATCTTTGTCCTTCTCAATTTGATGGGAAGATAGCTAGTTCTGTAGCCCTGTCTCCTTTGCTTATGGGACAATATAGAAGGTACTCGTACATTTTTACTTTGAGAGAAAAGTAGACATCAGAGACTAGAAAAACTCAATGGTGTGGAAAGGGAAGTAGTTGTAAAGAATCATGGAACATTATCTGGCTAAGTGAACCAGAATTACCACCAAAACTGCTGTCTTTATTTCTGCTTCACTGCCAAGCCCTGCAACTAGATCCCTTATCACTCTCCCTTCTGGCCTCCTGCATAAAAAAAAAGTAAAGAAAATTCATTGCAGAAGATGTCCTCTTCCCTCCAGTCCTGAGAATTTTAGGTAAAAATTATACACTGCATCTTTGGGCTTTATTACCTTTCCTAAAAATCCCAGTGCTACCACTGCCCAAGGGTAGTGATACCAGTGTGAATTCATAGAGCTATTTAACTAGCAAGGTAAAAGTGTCATGAAAGACTTTTCTGAATCCCAGTTATTCTTTCTGGTTTTGGAACAGCTCTTTCTGAACAGAAAGAAGGAGATGTAGCCCTCAGCAAGGACATCCTCATGATGACAATAGCTCTTTTCCTCCCCCTGACTCCCCACTGTGGTTTCCAAGGTGCTGCATTGGGACAATTGTATTGCACATTTCTCACCATAAGATAGTGGTGTATTTCTCCTCTCAGAAGCAGAGATAACACCACCATTTTAAAACAAACTATTTTTCTAATCTGCTTGGTAGGAAGTGGTGACTTTTCCCTTCTGGAGGGAAATTTCCAAGCACTGGGAACTGGGGAGCTGGATGAACACTAAGATGAGGTTATATAATGGTACTATGCTCTGAATAAAGATGACCAACTTACTTCACTTTGGGAACAGTAGTGGGAAAATGGGTTGAAAAGTCCATGCTGTTCCTCAGCACTGGAATTTAAAGAAATGCATGACACAACAGTTGTGTCAGATTCTCAGATACTTACACCATCATCTTCAAAAGAGATGTCTGGTACATGCCCATATCCATTGATTTGACTGGCAATGAGATTCTGTAGGTCGGGCATTGAAATGGATGTGGCAAGTAGGTATTGCTTAATCCTGGTTAAGTGACAACATAAATCTACGTGCTATGTTTTATCTAATCTACATGTGTATCTATGTATCCATGTATCTATTTCCTTCAGGAGAATGTGAATGTTTCTCTGCATCACAGAGCTGATGCTGTGTTACTTGGTATTAGACAGAGAAAATACTAGATGAGCAGGGAATGATTCTAGCGTTATCAACCCATTTTTATGTGTGCTACAATGGTAAGGTCTTTTTAACACAGAATTTCAGATTAGATGACCCTAATGTTCCCTTCTGTCCTTAGCAATGTGTAAATACATTTGACTGAAGTGACACTCTTCAGGAAAGAGGACATCTAAGAAGTACATTCCACAGTTCTGCCTAACAATAGACCATTCCTTCCTAAATAAAAAAGTTCAGAGTATCACTGCAATAGGTGATGTCCACATATGAGCTCTATCTCAAAAACTAGAAAACTGTTATTGCAAAATAACATGGATATTTTATCAAAAAAAATGTATTTATGGCTGAGAATATTTCTGGCAACATAACCTATGGCCAGCAAATCTGCGGAGCTGTCATTGTGTCCTTGGAGATCACTAATCAAGGTTGGCAGAAGGGACAAGAGTATAAAGAATATACTTCCTAAGAGTCCCTCAGCTAGAATGTAGACAGGATTTTTTTTGTGCTCTAACCTTCCTCTCATCTCGAGGTGACAGGAGGACAGTTGTTATTAGCTATAGAACACTTTCTGTGAGTTTGGTTTGTTGGTGCTTTCTCTTTTCTGGCATTCTGTCAATGACACATAATATCTCCAGTGGCCCAGGTAGCTCCTTTGATCATTATTGTATTCCAGAATATATGCGCCATGTGCATAAAATGTCAACAATTATTTAAGCACAATATCCTGCAATGTACAATGAGAACACTGACTACATGCAGAAGATGAGCAAATCGTCACACTCTCTTTGAAATATTGTATTAAATAACCCTACAATGCCTTATTTCTATTCAAAGTCACACTGGTTGCTTCAGGGCATAATTGGTTGGTTCATTCTTCAGTGCTGCCAGTTATTTTTCAAAATCATAAAACTGACTTTATCTCAGTAGTTTCTGTAATATGCAGGTACTGAGGGGATTATGTTTTGTAAGCGCTTTCACATTAATGCCATAGACACTGAAATTTTTACTAAATCAGGGAATGTCTTGTTTGTTCTGTGGAGATCATAGTTTGGAGGAAGTTTGTACTATGGCAGTTTTCACATCTCTGAGAAAACCAAGGGATATTTCTTGAACTCATTAAATACATATTAATGTCTTTGATATCTATTTTCATTTGAAGTGGAACAATTATTTGCATTATTGCTGTTAACTACATATGGCTGGTTGACACCATTAACTGAACAGAGAAAGGAAATAAAACTATGAAGTTCAAGCTTGTGTAATTTTTTTTGTACAAAGAGAAATAACAAGTATCTGGATTATTTGCATACATCTATAGAATTTAATGTTATTACCGTGGACAACATGCCCTATAGGAACCTGCTATTAAAAGGTACATTTTTTAGACTGCTCCATGATACATGTACACCTGCTTTAATTCTTCCATAATTATTATATATTTTTCAAATTGTCAATGCATTTTACATGCTAAAAAAATATAGATGTGAGTTAAAGATAGAATAATTCTATCAGACATATTAAGATAAATCTCAAATTTTAAATCCATTTTAAACCTTACCAAAAAAGTCAGCTATATTATTTTTAAAGTTACTGACTGCTTTGACTGAACAAAGACTTGCGACTTTGTTCTTTCTAAAATATTTCTCCAACAACCTTCAAAGAATGGCAAGAATTACTTTTAAACAAAGGATCCCTGTAGTGTGAACAGCAGTTATCTCCATGTAATTAGAAATACATGCTTTTTTAGTTCACTAAAACAATTAAAGCAGGGTAAATATTGGGGACAAGTTTACATTAATATACATTCTTATAAAAAAAAATAATTTTTTACTGCATTGCTGCTTTTAATGCTTCTTGCATAGCAAGAATCTTGAGATTTTAAATCCTTAGTGTTACAGATAGTTGCACTAACTGATACTTTCACCTCCCAAGATGTCCTTGACTTCTGATTTCAGTCATCACAGAACACGGAGATGAAGCTTCTGAAGACAAATTTATGAATGAGCTTTCTGTTTGTTAAAATGCTTCATTAATTATGTCTATCTAATAGCTGAACCGAGGTTTGATGGGGAAGGTCTAAAATGCAGTTTAAGGACCTTGCAAGAAATGTAAACATGTATTTTCACCGTTGTAATGCAACACAATCGCACATACCTTGATGGCTGGTGACAGAAATTACAGATTTCTCATCCTTTCTTGGTACCTCTATACTGAGAATTTATAGTAGATACCACCAGAAACTGATCCTGAGACTTCTAATGGTTTATATTGGTTCTTTTGCTACTTAAACAGAATTGGAACCCCCACACACACCTCTCCATTTTACAAGAATAAATGTTTTTCTGAAGAAAATTTCCTCAGCCTGACTGTGAATAAAAAACTAAATCTTGAAATAATGACAAATAGCTAATCAGAAAATGTGCATGAATTTAATAAACACATGTATTTGCACAACTGAATGCTCAGAAGTCAAAATGGGACACATTTTATAATATTTTTGAATCAGATTTCAGAACAGGATTTTTCTCACTAACTGCTTTACTTTGTGAATACTTACAGCATTCTACAAAAATGTTAAATATTTTTTGTTATGATAGGAGAGCCTTAAAAACAGAGGGTCTTCAAAATGAAAGACTATAGACCAGTGTAAACCATAACAAGGATTAGGGTCACTGTCATTGTTTTTGCTAAATTATTTCCCCATCTTAATTTCTTTGGCCTATTCCTCCCTTCTCTTCATATCCCTTTCCAGCTTTCCTTTTTTTACTGCACACAGTTGTGTCCAGATTTAAGGTTTTTCACATGCTTCATCAATTTGGAGTCTGTCCTGTGTGAAGAGGTTATCCCATGGTGCCTATTACTCTCTATCTACCTCTTGTGATTCATTCCAATAGGTAGTGAAAAAGGAATACACCTAGATAAGTTCTGCCAGATGTTGGTAGCTAGAACAGACTGCATGTCATTAAGTTTATTGTATGATTCCTGAAGAAATTATTTAGCAAAGAAAAAATGTGTGGTGCCTATGAGTGATGCAAAGTCAAAATAATTGGATGAGAATTGACCCTACTGGAGTAAATGCACCCTGACGAATAACTTTAAAATGGTGGATTTGAAGAGTCTGGATACAATTGATGATAACAAGAATTGAAATAAGATTGGGTTTTGATTAGTTTTTTCCCTACGTAGTCACTGTCTTCAGAGATAATGGGTGTTAATTTTTTTAAAATCACATATAACAATAACTAAATTTCAGGTTAATTGTTCAGGTGCCACCTGATTTGTCCCACAAAATCCAAACTACAGTCCCAGTCGAACTAGCTGGGCTTTCTTAATCAAGAAAATCTTCAGTTGGGACTGAAGAGATCACAGCATCACAGCCATTCGCTTGGCTGCTAACAACTGTTGATCAGCCACCTAATACTACTTGATGACATTGACTTCTGGCAAAGTAAGTTAATCTCTGTGTGAGAGAGAGCCTCTCACACTGTTAGCTGGGAACATATCTATAAGCCATGAAAAAAGTGTGTCAAGATTTCAATATAGTTGGTAAGCATTATGGATGAGGAAATAACCCTTACCGGACATGTCAGGAAGTGATTTGCTCTCAGTAATGCAGAGAGATTACAGTGTACAAAGAAATAATGTGCTTTGAAACTTCAGTGGGAAAGGCATTATTTTTCTTGAGGGAAAGATGTTCGTATCCTTGTGAGTTAAATTCACATTGGCACCAGGCAGAGCAGTTGGGAGGGAAATTCAGTGCATGCCATACAGAGTTTATTTTTGCCTTGTAAAGGGGTTGTATATAGTATAATAAAGAATTTTGAAGTGTGTGACTGGACTGAGGTGACAAGGGAGTAGAAAAAATTTTCATCTGCTGTACCCTCTTCTAGTTAGGTTGGGTGTATGGAATGTAGCTGTGTTACCTGATTCATCTGAGAGCTGAAGATGCCATCAATAATGTTTAGAAAAATGCCACAAAATGTCCCAGTAGGAAACCCAGTGCTTGCCTGTCTGTCTGTCCAGCCAAGGTTGAATGGTGTGTACACATGGTGGAGGTCTTGATGTTGCTTGGAAACTGTTGCTGGTATACACGTTTAATCCCACTGCAGACACATAGTACTGGGGTTTCAAAGATTTACAGTGTGCTGTGTAAAAGTTGCTCTGAGAATGTCACTTGGAAAGGGATGTTTTTAGGTTCTCTTGCAGTATTTCAGATCAGATCATCCAATTTCAATCAAATGTTACTACTAGTTCTCTGTGAATTTTCATGGTGTCTTCATTTCTCAGAGAGCCTTAAATATTACTTGCAGATTTCTCTGTATCGAAATATCTACGTGACACAGAACCCTTAGAGGTATTATGAAGGAGCACAGTCCCTAATAATCTTGCACCACTTTAAAGCAGGTTAGTCTTCCACAGTAGTGAGTGCAGTTTCTTTGGTCACGATACTAATGGAAAGTGTATGCTCAATCTGAATTGCAGATAAGGTTATTTTTTTTTTTTAATTATCATTTTATATTTTAAGCAGGAAAGACAAAAGATGAAAAGAGAAAAAGTAACTGGCAGAGTCCAGAAGCAGACTAGATAGGAGATTGCACATGACATAGTGCAATCAGGAGCAGAGAAAGATGGATGATGTATTTTAGCCAAACATATTTTTTTTTCTGCCATAAGAGGTAAATGTGGCTTTAATGACTCATTTGGCAAATATGTTTGTTTTTTTTTTTCCCATTCTTCTTTTAAAATGTCTTTAAAAATTCCTACCTACATTCTGGAAGTAGTTCACTATTTATTGGATTATTTATGATGTTTGGATTGATTTTTATTTTCAGAAAAATTCAAAAGGATTTCAAAAAATCAAACCTGCTAGTAAATGAAAAAAACCTCCATGAACAGCATGGTAGAATGTTACTGTTATGGTGGCGAGGTTGGGACAGTGTCTATGAGAAAAAACAAGAAGGAAAATAGGAGATCAAATAAGTAGGATACTGAAAGAATCACAGAATCACAGAATGGGAAAGAAAGAAAGAAAAATCAGGAAAATTCTTCAGCTCTAATGGAAGGTTGCAGGAACTGGGCAGGCTGTAGAAAGACTGAGATAGTGATAAAAATGGATGTACTGTAAGGTTTTAAACTGTCAGGGTCTGTTTTATGGTTAAACTCAAAATGTATCGGAATGGAGTCCTTCTCATCCCCTCTTCCAGTTACAAACAAAAATAAGCCAGATTTCAAATGTACAGATCCTACTTAGATGTATATGTATCTTACTGTTTATCTTCGGTAATCAATTATTGTTGGAATCTGGATTTTGAAAGACCAATATATTTTATGGAGACCACAGGATTCTTAAAACCTGGCCCATAATCTCCCCTGTTAGTCAAACTGGTGACAGGAATACTTTCAACATTATAGATATTCCTAATTGTTTACTAACAGGCAGGTCTTAGAGTACTAAAAACAGGAGTAGTTTAAAGTTTTGAATTAAAACTAATAACCTCGTATTCCTTATGAGTCATTCATAAGAGTTCAGTGCTATGGTTAATCAAAATCTATGGAAGAGCAAAATTCATACAAGGTAAGCAGCCCTCAAAAAAAAAGATCAAATCTTAAGTTTATGGAAGGGCTTTGTTTTTGTCTTTAAACTGAAAAAATGTTCAGACAAAAACCTCTTGGGTAAAGTTTAATTAAAGGTGATGTGTAGCCAAGTGCAAATATATCTTCTGAGATTAAAATTTCTGCATCTCTGCACAGGACAGGTACCCAGTGCCATGTTTAAAATGCAGATTAATAAGTCTTTCATTAGGCATGCAATTTGGCATCCAATTTGAAGTTAGTGCAACTTCTGTAATTAACTGTAATGAACCAGGTTTGGACCTTAGTTTTGTTGGTATAAGCAAAATCAAATATGAATCCTACTTTCTATCTGTGTTAAATGCTTTCCTTGGATGGAACCAAAGCTGGAAGTGCAATTGTGTGGAAATTCCCTAACATTCAGTTCAGTGCATCTAGGATGTCTAAGTTTCTTGTTATTGTGGCTGGTTTTTGGAGAGACATACTGCCTGCTGAATTCTGCCTCTGTAGTTTGGTCTGAGGAGAATATTATCACTTCCGATGGGGAAAACATGGAAAAATAATCTGACTGCAGCCAGCATCTGACTGCAACCCCTGTGGTTTTTAAAGCTTTAAGTATGGGATTCCTTAGAGCAGTGCAGGAGGCAGACTGAAGGTTCTCCACGAGAACCCGGCGAGCAGGCTGGGTACAAGCCAGCTCCAGTGTTGGAGCCCACAGCTGTGTCAGTTGGTGTCCCACCTGAGGCACGTGTCCCAGGGGGTCATCAGTGCACCCCCGGGAACCAGCTGGCCCAGAGCACAGGTATGCTGCTCTACAGACATGCTCTGTCCCTGCTGCTGAGGACAGCTTGCTGCTTGTGGAACTGCCTGGAAAACTTGTTGCACAGCGCAGTGCAGCTCTTGCTGCTGGTGCTTACAGCTCTTACTGCTGGTGCTACTGCTTACGGCTCCTCTGGCAGCTTTTCAGGCAGCTGAACTGTTTGATACTGTCAGACACTGATGTACCAGAAATGGAGGCAAGACATGATATCTCCTGCTCAGCTCTGTGTGCAGTCCCACAAGTCTGAGTAGTTTTAGTCAGATTCTGCTGCGGTTAGACCAATTTCATCTTTACACGGATGCCTTGAAGGCAAAGTGCAATATGGTTCAGTCAAACCACTAACCTATTTTAATTTGGGTTGGGAATGGACTGGGGGCAATATCAGTGTGACCACTTAAAAATGTTAAAATGGTGCCTCTGTAATGCAGAATCATTTTCAAGGAATTAAGCACATAGGGAGGGACAACAATGCACAAAGAAGATCTTCAGCAAATTATTTCCGAATTAAGACTGTAGTTAACAAAATTAGCCATACAAATAAAAAAGATGTTATTCTCCCCAAACTCTCATACTAATTGTTCTTTTATAGTGTTTTAATGCTTAGGAATGAAATAAAAAGAAAGATGACTAGTTTACAGAAGTGTTAGGATCAGCAGTGGCATTACGACTAGTCATTACAAACTGCCTTTGCTTGTTGACTGTCCTGACATCATCAGTTGTGTTTAAATAGATAAGAATTAGCAATCCCACACTAAGCAGAACAGTAAATAGCAGGACTGTCTTCTGAGATTTAATACCAGGCCACAGACTGTTAATGGGAGAACGGAAGCTGTGAGATGGAGTTCTGTTCCAACAGCTAATTAATCCGATATATAAATCCTCAAAGAGAGATCAACAAAACAAGGCTCTTGTTTTCGTGGAAGGTACTTTTCTAATAGCAAAAGAGAAAATAATAATAATAATTAGGCAGTTGACTTGGAAGGTTTTATGTGGAAAGTACACAGTGTTATGTGCAAATACATTGCCAAATGGAGAGCTTTCTTTATTTATTGGAGTGTTTGGAGCAACAAACTAGAGACTTTGCATATCAGATTGCAATTTGCATATTTACTAAATGTTTTGCCTTTTTTCTACTGCTTACCCTCCCTTCCCTCAGAAACAAACCTACAGCCACATTTCTCAGAGCCAGTTTCATCTGCTGACATCAATGGACTTGCAACCACAGATGAATATGGCTGTTTGTGCCTCATCCTGGGTAATGATAGCAGCTGTTAGGCTTGACCGTGAACTCAAGAATCCCATCATCTGTCACCGTGTTTGTCTTCCCAGCAGCATTTTTGTCAACTAGTTATGCTGGGAGAAGAGTGTTGTGGTGTGCACAACAGCTCTCAGCCTTCTGCCCAAATCCAGCACAAAGGCACAAAACTTCCTCTTGCATTTTCTTCATAGTGGGTCCTACTATCCCAGACAGAAAAGGAAAGAAGCTGAGTAGAGAAAACACACTCACCACAAAGAAGGCAACTTCAAAATACAGTTTTATATTTGTTTGAGGGAGGAAATGTTGTGACCTTATTATAACAATGAATGAAGGTCCTATGCAGGGCACAGGGTGAATTTAATCACAGTGTATGTGTGTATTTATCTGTGTCTGTATATACCTATGCACATTGTTGCTCCTCTGTGTTTAGTTTACTTTTTTTTGCAATGCCCATTTGAATTTCCCTTCATTTCTTTCCTAGGAATTCTGTCCTGCCTCATCTAGGACTATCAGTTAAGAGGAAATGTCAAGGGAGAGCCTTTTAAACATACTGTGTGTTTTTGGCTAATGCGCTGCAAACACACAGAACTGAACAGAACAAGGAGAAATGTACTAAAGCACTATTTGTTCTCTAGATTCACAGCGATTTTGTAGCCCATCCTATGTGCTGCAACAGGGTTTTAAAGACATGCAACACATTGCTAAGGATAACACACACAAAATTTTTTTATAAGAACCCACACCTTGCTTCTACATGATCATAATTCTATTTTCCGTGACTGGTCCGATGCGATTCAACTGGAAATATAATCTGAAGGGAGATATTTTAACCTAACTGCTAGGAAAATTTGGCATTGTAGAACAGACAAGAAGAATTTGCTTGATCAGCAGAATGTCTTTTGGAGCCTAAATACATCTACTCAGTTGAAACAGTGAATGATGTACAGCAGGTCAATATAATTATCACGGTCCCAGCTTTGGGGGCAGAAACTGGAACGGTTTATTGGACATACAGGCTGATATTTTAAGGGTCTGGAATCTACATATTCATAGGGGGACTGAGCTATTACAAATGGGGTTTTACAAGGTAAGGGAAAAACCCAAGTTACACATTTTGGGTTTAGCACTTACATCATGGGGAAAAAACCACTCATTTTAAGATTACCTTTTTGGGGATTTACATGGGGGAGAGATATCCAATGTTAATAGAATACACTGGATACACAGGAAGAGGGAAAACAACAATGGATTTTATGCAGAGGCTTGATAACATCATCCTGCCAAGATACAGAGATCTTGGCAGGATATTCCAAACAGGTGACATCCTGTCTGGTCCTCAAATGCAGGTTTTTTCCCCAGCTTTTGTGGCCCAAGGCTTTCTGCTGAGACCCATCAAACTCCTTTCTGCAGATATTTGATTTTGGAATCCCACAAATGATGTGCAAGTCAAATGTTTCAAATGCCATTGTTTTTTAACTCTGATGGTCTGTTTCTTCTCCTTGAGGGTTTACATGGGACTGATAGAACAGTTTTTTTCTGAATGAAACTCTTTCAGTACCATCTTTTACGTTAGTTTTTAAGAGCTGCTAGGTGGAAAAATAAATACATTTTTTGCCAAAATAAACCTGTATTAGCTGAAATTACTGAGGAAGTAACTACTTAAATTTTTTATCTTCTGTAGTCTTACTAGAAGCTTTGTCTATATATAGTTTCCACCTTCCCCATTTCTATCGGAAGTTATTAAATTCTGCCCTTTTGGAAGTGGGACAGTATAAACCTACCCAAGACAATAGAACAACATTAGTAGGTGCAGGCAAACACCACACACTGACAGAGAACAGGGAGTATGTGGAGCTGCGCTGCCACTACGTTTGACCACACAAACTCTTGCCTCAAAGAACTCGCAAACAAAATAAGAGAGTAAGTTAAAAAAAAAAAGAATATGGACTTTACCCTCAACTTTAGGCATGAAGAACATTATTTTTTTTTCCATTTTGCCTTCTTTGTAGTCTGTTCAGGGCTGGTGGTGTCTCACAGACAAAAAATCAGGACAGCACAGCTTCTTCTGCATATCAAATTTATACTATCACATTCCAGACAAGATAATCTGCTGTCGTGAAGCAGTTTTTATGTTATGCTGATTCATGAACAGAGCTTAAGAAAGGGCTGCATCAGTGGACACACCTGGATTTGCAACACACATTTTACCTCCTTGTGGTTTATAATACCGTCACACATAATTGAGACCCTTATAAATTCTTCTACAAACAGGCTTCTTGCACTACTAGAAAAGAAGATGCTTCAAGATACCCAGAATTGTGCATGATAAAAGGCTGGGATCTATCTCCTAACACAAGACAGTCCATCACACTACATGAATACATTTTAAGCATGCTTGGACCCAGCACTGAAAGCTCAATCTATCTAAAGACCTTCAGCAGCTGTCACTACCTTTCACTTCACAGAGAGCCACATTCACCCACAGAAAGGAGATGTCAAGCATAGTAAAATCTTACAAAGATCAATAAAGCTCTAAAAAATAAAAATTAAAAAAAAAAAGAAGGAAAAACATTGTAATTATTGTGGTTTTTTTGTTCAAAGAATATATTATAATTAATTTCTTTTGTTCAAGGACTCTTCAGATCAATGAATGTACATTCTGCATATTTGGTTAAATGCTAGTCTATTCTTGGTTCAGCACTCAAAATTTCAGGGTTTGAAGGCGAGCAGGTGGGATAAGACCAGCTAATATCACTGCAGCTGTTCCTAGAATGTCTCGAGTTTCTCACATGAATTTAGTGAATTGCACCATTTAATAATATGAATTAAAAAAGAAGTGTAAATTACAGACTTGAGCAGTAGCTCATGGGATGATTATCTGTTTGTAGCCTGTAATGGTGTATATTCATACATAGGGTTAAGAATGGGGAATGCTGCTGTAGTTTCCCCTTTTCTCCATCAGTTACTGTTTCCACTCAGTACTCTGATGTAATTTTGATCAAGTCTGACAGCACATTTGTCAGACTATGTCCCCATTCAGAATATCTCAGTGTCTAGGGATCTAAGAGGAGAGAAGTCTATCACCTCTGTATCAGGCTCTGTGGCACTCATTTCCTTGATTCTGCCAGTGTTAGAGACACTTTTTGCTGGAGCTGGAAGGCAAACCTCCATCTCTTCCAGTCCTCCAGGTCCTGGCCCAGAAACTTGAATAAAGTGTTTATAGTGAACTCTTCCCAATCCTTTGCTGTTTCCTGCCTCACTTTTCTTACAAACATCTTCTGTCAGACACATAAATCTTCTCCCAGCTTATTTAGGCAGCTCCTTGGAGGCTTACTATAGAAAGAAACAACTCAGTCATCCCTTCAGCTCTCTGAGCTTCCCTCTTGTGTGACTTGTGGTCTTCCAGTTCATCCCAGGGCTGCAAGGCAAGTACTCAGCTGCAGCTGAGAAAGGATGTTACTCTTCTGTTAAACTTTTAGAAGCTGGATAGCATTGGATGTGTGCTCTAATAATTTATCTAGAATACGAGGCATGTATCATGAACAAGCAAAACTGTGCACTTGCCTCCCAATTTTTTTCTAGGATTTCTAAGAATTTAACTCTTTTCACAACTGGAGATTAAACAGCACAAAGAAAGTCAAGATAACTTGAGTTCAGCAATAAGTCTCTTTGCTTTTTAGGTAAATATGGCTAAAAATTGTTGGGGGGGAATCACTTGTGCAACATATAAATTAATTGCCTTTTTTCCTACTGCTTTCTGCTTGTTTTAGAAACATGTCTCCATGGTGAAAAAAAGATTGTTTCTTCAATGAATATCCTAATTCTTAGATACAACTTAATGCTAATGTTGTGGTTTGGTGAGCTCTTGTTCCAGACAGACACGAGGAAATATGGATTTTGCAAACATCTGTGTGGATGGTACTCAGAAGTGTATCCATACATGAAGAGGGCTTTGACTTTTTTTTTTGTTTTGTCTTATATGAGGAGAATTAATGTCACCTCATGATGTAATGACAGTGAAATGCTCTGGGCAGCAGGTTGCAAAAGGGAAAAAAAAGGATGAAATCTCTTTTCACTCAGTTTAGGTGGGCTAGGAGAGAGTAATCTCCAGAGAGGCATACCAGAGATGTTTTGTGCTGCAACTAACCTACATTTATGCAGGTTGATGCCAAAAGCAGAGTTCTGGTGTCTCTCTTATTTTTTCCTAGACATATACTGCTGCCTCCTCCCCTGAGAGGGATATGAAGATCATGTGGTTCGAGGGTGAACTCAGTGAACTCATGAGCAAATGAGTAATTTCTTATGGCAGGCTTATCCTCTGTTGGATTAATTATCTGGCCCCATTTGTCAATGGCAATGTGGTTGTCAGAGCCAGTGAAAAAGAAGAAGTGAGGAACTTGAGTGGGACCACACCTTCTGTGATCTATAATTAGACCAGACTATAAATAGACCCATTATATCTAGTGTGAAATCTTGGAAGAAAGGGAACTGCAGGGAAGGACTGGTGATTTACAGGGTGTCTTCGCAAGTCTTTGCCTGGGCTGGTAGAGCTGGTGCCTCTTCTCACCAGGGCAGCAGTTCCAGCTACATCTGTTACCTTGGCAGCTGAGGTTAGAAGTGAAGGTAAAGTGACACCAGATGATTCTGGGAGCAAGAAGCAAGGGAGGTGCATGCTGTTGATTTCTGAGCAAGAAAAGGAAGGTGTAAATACAAAGGATAGATGTAAATACAAAGTATAGGCCCAAACCACATCTATATTCTGTGTTTTGCTATGTTTGGGAAGCATTTCTGTTAATACCATACAGTGGAGAAAAGTTTGTGTTTATAATGTGATACAGATGTCTGAATAGAATAATTATGCTCATTGGTGTTGAGGTAAAAGCTGATCCTAGAGTAAGGCAATGAAGTGTCTGTGGAGCTACAGGAAAAAAAAACAAAGGACAAAAGACTCTAGTTTTGCTTGAAAAGCAGTGATGCTTTTAAATGTTTCCTGCATTCCAGAGAATTATATTAGCTGTAACATTGGGGACCATTGGTAGAATAGCTGATGAAATGGGGGCTGGTTGGAAAGAGTTTACAGCAACAAAACCAGCTTGGAGCACAAGGTCTGAGGTAGCTCATACTGAGTCCTGTGAGGTTTGACAGTCACTAGGTGTGAATGCAGTAGGCTAGGCAGTGATCAGAGTAAAGGTTTGTGAAATAGTGTCAGTCAAAATTTGAGATAGGATGTATTACTCCATTTACATGCCTTTTATCTGCTTTTCTTCTTTTAAGAAAATATTGCTTGAGTTAAGACATTCCTGTTTGTAAGTGGGAAAAATCATCCCAGACAGCATTGCAAAGTTTAGCTTAATTACCCGACTGGGCCAGACAAGAAACGGCAGTTTAGAAGCATTCCCTTACTTGGTCCTTGGTTGCTATCAGCTAAATCCTGACAAAAAACAGGTTACAGAAGTAAAGCTGATTTCATACATTATATCTACTTCTATGTTTCAAATAAATTCTACTACCGGTACACATAACTTTATGCAACAATGGTATACTTTGGATCAATGCAGCCTGTTGAGTTTTCAAGAAACTTTAATATTTTAGTAGAAATATGAGTTTAATAGAAATGTTTCTATTAAAAGAAAAGGAGAGCAAGAAAGAGCAGAGACTTGATTCCACTGGTATATGTGCCTGCCAGCTTGTTCTATTGAATTTTATGTGCTTTATAATTGTATTTTATACAGTGGTAATTGAGAAGAAAAGAAGTGTAATATTTTTCTTTGACATCTTCTTGTAGACATTTTATTTTGCTAGATTAACTCCTTACTGCAGTGTGGAAAGACTAACCAGACAGTTGTTCAAATATTGTTCTCTTTTTAAAAATAATAAACTAACTTTAGCTTCTACTTTGGATTACAAAGGAAGCTATCAGGAAAAACAAACAAACAAACAAAAAGAAACACCCAACAAAAATCAAACCAAAACATAAAAATATTCATAAAGGCCTCATCTACTTCTATTTACCCTACTTGCCATTAGACTGGTATTGCTCCCTCTGTGGAATAACCCTAAGAATACTGGTGGAGATACATGTCTTTTATCTACAAATGTTTTTACCATGTCGTTGTCTGAGCCCTGTCAATGTGGAGTTAAAGTCATGAGCACTCTGTTTCCACTAGCGTTTGTCTTGATGGAGTCACAGTAGACTTCACATTGATAGGGTACTTTTAAGGAGAAATAAAGGGCAGTTTAGACAAGCCCAGGGGTCACATTATGCAAATGCTATGTTCTCATTAACCTTTCACATAGCTGAAAACATTTGTTACCTGGTTACCTAGCACCCTTTCTCCTTCCTCACTGTCCCAAAACTTGCAACCATTCTGACACTTCTCATGAAAGATTTAATTTCAGACCACGGCTGCCATTGGCCCTCTCATCATTAAGTTTTTATTACCCTCAGAATATATAGTATGATACATTTCCTGGTAGACTGCTAAGTAATGCCTTCAATAATTAAAAATCCGTAAATAATTAAAACACAACATTATATTTGTCAACATAAATGAACAAACTATGCCCTGTGAATGCCATTCTGAACAGATACAAGCTGAAAACATGCAGTGATGTGTTCAATAGCTATATTTAGGAATAAATCTTCCTCCCTTAAAACAGATTTATATTCATTTATCCAAATAATGAGGAATGCAGTGATTCAGCAGATATCGTTGACATCAATAAAAATTAATTTACCTTTGTATTACAGTTGAAAACAAAGAAACTCATGTGAGACTAGGGAGCCATAGGGATTAGCACTTTATGAATAAAACATCAGAGGATGGACAGCTTGTCCTGAAGAGTTTGAATATGGGATAAATAACATCCATGAAGTTTTGCAGAAGATGCAGAGTTGAAGGGCAATGAGCAACTTATGACCTTTCACAATAAAGGCACATGAATTTCATGATTTTGGGAATACATGTAATATATTTTTGATATCTTTCTCTGTGCAGATAAGTCTACTGAGAGGGAGATTAAATATGATGTAACAAAAATAAAATTAAATCATAGCAGTAACATCTGGCTGTAATTAAGACATTCCTCTTTTTTAAGAGATTTTTTTTCCTCTTAGTCTTCATTTTATATGCATTCTGACTTTAAGCTTTTATTTCCCATGAGAGCTAAAGTGATTTTTGGATTGGTCAGTAAAAGGCAGTAATATGTCACTGCTCTGAAATTCTGCATTCTCTTTCACATCTCTAATGCCTTTCACTTACCTTGTATTAGAAGTGTAATCTTTTTTTTCTGCATTGGCTTTATGAAAGGTGTAATAAAAGACTAAAATCTTATTGTTGAAAAGATTTTGTTTCCTGGTTGGTTTGCACCTCAAAATACAGTCTGTATATCTCATAGAACTTTTAGTTCCTCTTCTACAGCTATTTTATATATTGGAGGAAAAAAAATCTAAATTTAAAAGGGCACAATTATTACAATATTTTTTATTACAATATTAGGTTTCTATAAGCAATGATTATACAACCAAATCATGCAGAAACACTTGACCTAGTCCTAAGCTAAAATGGTACATCGGAATGAAGCAAGGAGCATTGAGAGTATATTTTGCACTGATGCAAAACCAGACTATCTGAACCTAAACTGCTACGTCCATCCTCTCAGATTTAGCTCTAGGCAGATTTGACCATGCTGGGATGTGCCTCTATGTTGAACATCGGCTGGATAACATGGGTTTGCTCAGTAACTCTGTGGATACCTCTTTCAACCATAGCTGACCCCACTGCCTGGCTCCTGTTTGAATACACTCACTTAAAGAGATATGCTCAGGTAACCATGTCTTCTGCATGTGCCTGTGAGACCCTGCTCTTGCCTGGGTGCTGAGGCACACTAACAGCTTTAGCTGGATGGAACTACTTTATTTCAGGAGGGAGCAGCCGGCAACAGAAGAGTATTCAGACTCAGATTGAAACTTTGTCTTAACCTAGCCAAGACAGGGGACATTCCTGAACTTGAATAGAAAGTTTTCTGAGTAGGCACTGGATGTCTTCAGCTAAACTCTGAGTTAATCATACAAGGTTAAATTGTAGGTGAATAAAATGGGTGTGAGCAGTCTTTCCTCTGACCTCTGTTTTGTAGATTTAGACTAATACCTTTAGGACTGTACCATCTTACTTACTGTATATTCATATGCTACCTTGCACGCAGAGACCTTAATCTCATTGATTTGTTGAGCAGTACTGCTACAAAAATTTCTTTATAAGAGAAAACAGATAATATATAATATATAATAATATATAATATATAATATATAATATATAATATATAATATATAATATATAATATATAATATATAATATATAATATATAATATATAATATATAATATATAATATATAATATATAATATATAATATATAATGTATATGAAATGTAATAGATAATACATTGTATATAATATATAGGATATATATAGGGAATACTATATTATATTATTTCTATAATATAACTTCTTGACGAAGGACAATTTGGGCATCCTTGGAAGAAAGTGTGCCCAATTAGATGACATATTCTCTTAAGCATCACCAACCACCCACAGGTGTACTGGGAAGATGCAGGTTTCAGGTTCATAAATGCCCTGAAGGCTTTACTTCAATTATCTAACTGAATGGATACCAAAGCATAAGGATTTGAGTTGTTCAATGCCACACAGAGCAGTCAGCAGTTAGGAGAGGTCATAATGTAGGAATTACTAATTCCTCTACTTTTCAGCATGAGATGATGTTACTTTGCAACCGAATGCCCAATATCAGTCCTCTACAGGAAAGAATGAATATAAACAAATTCTCCAGCATTTACTTTTTCTAGTGGTAACAAAGAAGTAAGTTACATTTTGGAAATTCAAGGCTTTTCTTTATTACCAGGCCTCAGTCAGAGCTTCAGTTTTACTCATTTGTCACTAACAAAGTGCTGCTGGAATGAATAATTCGCAATAGATAATGCATTTGTTGAACTTTGTTTGTTTCCCTAATTCTAGGCTTTTTACAATAGTTTTAAAAAAGTTTCAAAAGAAGATTCCCGACTCAGAAACACATAACTTGAAGTACGTTAGTAATCTCTTTTACTTCAATAAGACTACTCAGGTGTTTATGAAACACATATGTGTTACCAGATTATTGGAGCCATCTTTTGAACTTTGAATGGCAAAATAAAAATAATAATTTTTCACCAACATTTGAGTTTAAAATTAATTTTTAAAGAATATTTTATCTAGCAAAATTTTAAAATACAAATAATCACAGATAATGAACGTTTACAGTCTTGTGCATGCTGTTTATAAAAAACTGAGATTCAGTTGGGGGTAGATTATTATTTATTGAAATATTGTTCCCTTCAGACTTCTAATACAAATCTCCTCAGAACTATCACTGTAGAATTGGCAAAAAAAGTCATCTATGGATACAGGAACAAATGATGGTCAAATTCTTTTTCTAAGATCTAGCACAGGGCCACTTTTTAAAGGTCATATTGCTTTCTGTTTGGTACCTCCATTAGGTTGATTTTCCTCTCAAGTTTATATGTGATAGTCAGTATGAACCTAATGGAAATCCACGAGCAGTGAAGTATAACGAAGTAAACATGGAAAAGGGCCCATTGTTTTCATTATGATTATGGAATAAAACTTTGTACTTCTCCTTACAGTTTCAATGAATGTCCTGTCAGATTATTATTTTTTAATATTTTACCCAATCTCATATTTCTTGCCATGACAGTAAAATAAACCAGATGGCAGTTAGGCCCCCAATACCCCTAAATATATTTTCAGTCAAAAATATACTGCTGTAGATGAAGCAGAAATACTCCACATGCCACATTCTTGATAGCTTTGTGGAGAGGAGTAGAAGTCATACAAAACATCAATAGTTCCTCTAACTCAGTTTAAATCACACATTGTGATTTTGTCTTTAGGGAAAGAGGAAACTTGGTTTCATTTTTTTAAAGCACAGCTAGAGGAGGTTGTTACGTTTTTGTAAAGTTATAGAAAGACTTGATCTAATCATGCTTTGTGTGATCTATGTTTTTTTTGTTTGTTCGTTTGTTTGTTTGTTTTTCCATTAGGATTTGGAGTTATTGCTCATAATCTTTAAGGAAGTTTCCCAAAAAATATGAGGTTTTAAAATGTGTTGATATGCCTTATGGTCTACTGAAGCATTGCATTTTGAGGAAGTGGAGAAAAAAAATAATGTGTATTTGAGCCACATGCTGTCACAAGTGAGTGGTTTATGTTGCTTTCAAAGAATCAGCAAGAAAACTATCAGCAAAAGCAGGTTTAATAATAATTTGAAAAACCATGACAAATATTCATGGCAAAGTTCACTCTACTATTTACTATGTACATGAAACATTGTATTGGGTTTGGTGGCCAGGTTTTGGTAGCAGGGGGACTACAGGGGTGCCATAAGCTTCCCCTGTGTCCAACAGAGCCAATGCCAGCCAGCTCCAGGACAGACCCACTGCTGGCCAAGACTGAGCCAATCAGGAATGATAGTAACATCTTAGTGATAACCTATTTAAGATGAAAAAAATAGTTATTGCACTGATGTAATTGTGTTCAGAGAAAAAAGGAGCGAGAATATTTGAGAAGAACAACTCTGTAGACACCAAGGTCAGTGCAGAAGGAGGAGCAAGAGGTGCTCCAGGTGCTGGAGCTGAGGTTTCCCCGCAGCCCATAGTGCAGACCATGGTGAAGCGGCTGTGCCCCTGCAGCCCCTGGAGGAATATCATGGTGGTGTGGAGATCCACCTGCAACCTGTGGAGTAGCTCGTGTTGGAGCTGGTGGATGCCCAAGAGAGGGCTGGGAACCCGTGGGAAACCCATATTGAAGCAGGCTCCTGACAGGGACCTGCAGACCTGTGGAGAGAGGAGTCCAGGTTTCCTGGTAGGACTTGTGACCCTGTGGAGAACCCACGCTTCAGCCTGTGCCTGAAGGACCGCATCCTGGGGAAGAGTTACACACATTGCAGCAGTTCATGCAGAACTGTTGCCCACAGGAGGGACTCCTGCTGGAACAGGGGAAGGACTCCTGTGCTGGTTTAAAAGTTAACCAGCAGGGGGAATGAACTCAACTCAAAGGAGAGATTATAAGTCAGAATAACAATTTATTAAAATAATACAGTAAGTACAATAATACAAACAAACAATTGGTCTCAACCCACAAAAACCCAAATGTATAACCCAGTACCCTGGGGCATGAACAAAGTGGTGCTCCTTGGGCCCTGTTTGAGTCCAAAGGAAAGGGAGAGGGGAAGAACCCGCTGGTGGGAGAGCTGCTGCAGTCTGGCTAAAGTGGTGATCGCAGTCCAGTGGTGGTCTAAGTCTGGTTGAGAGCGATGAGATGCAGCCGTCCTCTGGATCCCACAAGTGGGTTGAAAAATGTTCCAAAACTCCAAGATTATATATCCTCCAGTTCAGGCAGGAATGCTTGGTACTCCCCTCAGGGCGGGGAGTTTCACAAAGGGTGTGAGGACAGAAACATCCTCCTATCTCACAGGCCTCTTAACACCTAGTTTATAGCCTGAGGAGTCAGGCTCTATGGGCAGAGGGTGCGAATAGTCTATTGACAACAATAGTCTAGTTTCTGGGAAATGACATGGAAGGCTATAGAATACAGTTTTGGGTTACACCCACCATGATGAACTGATGTCAGCTGTCCTAACTAGGACAACTCCTCTCCCCTAGCAGTGGTAGAAAAAACCTGTGATGAAGCCCCATTCCCTAACTCACTGTGCTGCTGGGGGAGGAAGTTGTAGAGTCTGAGGAGGGAGTGGTGGGGGGAAGGTGTTTTTAAGATTTATTTTACTTCTCATTACCTGTTATTTTGTTAATAATAAATTCAATTAATATCCCCAATTTGAGTCTTTTGCTGGTGATGGTATTCAGTGTGTGATCTTTCCTGGATCTTATCTCAACCCACGAACCCTTCATTATATTTTCTTTCCCCTGTCCAGTTGTGGTGGGGATTGATAGAGCAGCTTGGCATCCAGCCTGGTATCCGGCCAGGGTCAACCCACCACAAACATACAAAGGAAAAAAGAATCAATTTAGAATGATTTACAGGAGGTCAGAATGAAAACAGTAAGGATGGAAAAGGGTAAGGGTGAAAAGGGATAAGCGAGACCCTTCTGTTGGGTCACAAAGTGCAGTTGTGACTCTGCCAAAAAGGCTCAGACTTGGTGATTTATATCTAAAGGATTTTAGAGTGATTCAATAGAATTTACTACAATTACAACGACGACAACTATAGATCTGACATGGCAGTATTTATGCTATACTTGCTATAGGGTATCCAAATCAATTCACATAAATGCATACACACAAAAAAGAAGTATGTACAAAGCTATAATTGTGAAAAACTCCCCTCAAGTGTCAGTGAAATGCTCACATTGAATGCCTGGGCATTCTCAATGGGTGAGGAGGAGTGAGGGTAGCAGGCCCAGTTGTCAGCTATTGGTGATGGTCCTCTGAGTATCGCAAACTTGAGAGTTTGTGAGCTCTGAGGGGCATCTTACTAAGAGGGAGGTGTCAGCTCACTCTAGTGTGAGAAGACATCAATATACCCCAGCTAAGTGTTATTGGGTTCTTGATATTCTACACATAAGGAAAACGGAAGGAAATTTTCTAGCGGATGTTTGGCTGCAATAGGCATGGTACGGGGATGCTGAATAACACAGATATGTGGGTCAGATGACTCTAACACCATTCCTGAGACTTATCCGTGTCTGTCACACCACAGTGCATTAAAGTTGTGAGCTTGTTCATATGCTATATGCTGTAACCTCTATGGTTTACAGCCAGGACTTTGTCAGTCTGGTAAAACGACTGAAATGACAACAATACAAACTAAACAGAAATATTCAGGAAGAGTTTTGTCTCCTTCTGTTGCATCGTCTTATAAAGTGGCTTTAACAGCTGGGCCAGAACGGAGGTACATAGGCAGACTGGAAGCTATTAGGCTAAACCCTCTGGAATATTTGTTTGCAACATCTGGAAAGTAATCTGATTCTGCTGCAGACAGCTAAGTTTCCTATGCTGTCAACATGTGAATCTACATTTGAGTTTGCCAGTCATGTTAACCAATAGAAATGATAGGGAATACAGGATGTGGCTTTCATGTGTTGTTTCAAAAGCAATTGTAAACCTGAACAATCACATGTTAAATCTTAAGTTACAGGTCTTAAAAATACATTCTGAAAAGTGTCTATCCTTTTGTGTCACTTCTATGAAATACCATGCTTAAAAGTTTGTTCCTTTCAGGAGAGTAACTCTGAAAAGCCATGATTTTTAGGAAAAATCACAGTGACAGGCTTTCAGGTCTAGCAATTGAACACTCTTTTACCTATGAAGAATGGCAGTGAATGCCTTTTAAAGATTTAAATTGAAAAAGAAATTAACCTTGATGCTGGATTGGCAAAAAGAATAAAGAAAACTTGAATCATGGACTTTCTGGACACAAAAAAGAAACTTGCCAGGTCTTCTATAATGTCCTCCTAAATATATATTTTTCAGATTATGATAATTTAGACATATCAGTTTTCCTCGTGCTTCAAAGTTGAACAAGAAAAGCTTATGTTTGTTTACATAAAAAAACGCAGTACTGAATATTTCATGAGTCTATTTTGTATTATATGTAATTTTATGTTTGGGTCCTTTGCTAAACTAAACTGGCATAATTCTACCAGGCTGTGGATAGTGATAAATTTGCATTAGTTTGTTGCATCTGAGGACTGAACTCTTGCAGCTAGTCATCATATATTTTGGAGTAGAGTTGCTGCAAGCCCCACAAAAAAGACCACAGCCAACCTATTCCTTCCACTCCTGTCCGTCGTCTGTTGAAGGACTAGCCCTGAAGCTCCTTATTGTGAAACAACATTAGAGGCTGGCATAGCAGTAGAACTTCAAACAGGTATTGACATTTTGCCTTTATTTATGACGGTAGTAGCTTCAAGTTTTGAGGCAAGCTGCCATGTAAGCAATAATTCAGACCTATTTCCTCTGAGGAACTCTGGGTGCCATTTTACTGGATTTTTTTTTCTTTTTAAATATTTTTTTGTTTCAAAACTAAATTTCCATTGTAGTCTTTGTATCTGTCACTATGATTTAGATTAGCTGAGCATCTCTCTCATGGCTTTGTTACCCTTTAATAATCAATATTTGTCATTTTTTTACAGGAGACATTTTCTTTTGAGATTGTTTGCAACCTTACAGCCATATTAGCTTGCTAACATTAAGGCCATTATTTTAGATAACAAAACCCTAGGGATTTCACTGTTGCTAGCCCTTTCTTTCTTTGCCAGAGAAGATGATTTTGAATTATACCCAAGAGCCAGATTCTGATCTCATCTGTGCTGGTGTAGTTACCTCATAATTACTGGTATCAACAGCATTGTAGTAGAATAGACTACCTTAGCTTTCAGAGCCCTCTAGAGTCCAGCTTGCATGGAAACCCCATTCTAAATTCTTTCAAAGATACCAGGTTTATCCATGCTTTGGCTCATTTATATTTTTAGATTTAAAATGCCACTATCTTTTCACAGGATGACACTGAGAGGTTCCACAGTGGAGCCTAAAGAAAACTTCTAGGTTTTGTGATTTCAGTGTAAATCATGACATAAATATGTCTACACATTCTTTGTAGTAAATAGGTCAGACGAGATAGATGAATTTAAAGTAAATACACAGGAAGCATCAGACCAAGCAGAGAAGCTGTGTTCATAAGTCATCCAGACTGGCTGGCATTCACCTGGGAGCGCTGAGGGAACTCAGATGTGAAATTGCAGAACTGCTGACAAAAGCATGCAAACTGCCATTTCAAACACCCTAAGTGACGGAGCTCCGGCTGATTGCCAGCATTACTCCCACATGCTGCAAAGTTTCTGGAGTCTGGAAACTGCAGGCTGGCCATTCCTGATGAGATGGTAGAGCCTGTAATGAGGAGTTAATTCTCTGATTTTACAAGTGTACAAGGTCTTTTGGGCAAAAAAGCAGCAGGGCTTGTGAGCAGAGAATTTCAGGGACACTAACAGGTCAGTTTTGTGGAGATGTCTACAGCATGAAGATAGAAGTGATCCACTGGATTGTGCATTAGGGTTTTCAAAAAGCCTCTGACAAGTTTTCATGCTAAAAGTCTGGACGAGCTACAAGAGGGATTTTGGTGTGAAACAAATCTAGGGACTCTGCAAGCATGCAAATTGTATATGGTGTCATACAGTATTTCCAGCTTATGTCCACATAACCATGAAATTAGCTTTAATATTTCATCCATGATTAGTCAGACTGCCTAAAAATCACCTGTTAAAATAAACTGGACACGTTATAAGCAATGTTGCAGGGTTCTGACTGCGTCATCCATCTCTTATGTGCCTCTGTGGGATTGTACCATCTTTAAACTGCTCCTCTTTCCCTCCTGGGTATGACATATTTATATGACCCTAGATCATACTGACACGACAACAGAACAAGCTGTGAAAAAGAGCTGTAAGAAGCCCTCATTGACAGTGTCCACTCATGTATCCTCTACATTCTAAGCTTGGAAGCTTCATTTAAGCTCAAATCCTTGCTCAAGCTATGTTGTAGATATGCTCTGCCTGGCCTTGTACCTTGCTTATACCAGTCTTGCCTTTCTGCCTCCACTTTCGGCTTGATCTCAGACCTCCCTCATCACTACAGATGTACCTGGTGATCACGGGTCTGTTGGCTGCATGTGCCCATGATCTCTGCTCTTCTTACAGGAGTTCTGTGGACCTGTGAACCTTGCTAGTGAGGAGCTGCACTTACCTGCCTTGTTGTGACTCTTGGCTACCCATTTGCCTTGCAGAGCAGGCTGGTCATTCTGCTCCCTGGCAAGCTACCCTTGTCAGGAGCAGTCACTGCATTTGCCTTTTTTTAATTACACAGTGTGGAGTGGAAATTAGTGACTGACATCGATAGAAATGTGCTTCTTTTGTTCTCATAAGTGCTTACAGAATCACATTTTCAAGTAGCTAACTATTAACTTTGTTTTCCCTGTTTTTCACTTACCCAGGTTAAAAGCAACGCAGTTAAAAGGCTGTAGGCTATAGGAATTTCTTCACAATAAGATAGAGTGAAACCCTGTAGCTAGAGATTCCAACTTTGCCCATACTTTTAAGTGGAGGAAGTATCCAGACGGGAGTATGGGTAGCTGTGCATCCTTAGAGTTCTTTTCTCTCATTGACATTCATCTGAATAGCCACTAACTGCATCTCCTCAGTTCCCATTCACAGTTAGCTATACCTAGGCTCCTGAAACTTCAATATATGAACAGTTTGTTCCTGATAATGAATCATTATATTGATAACAGAAAGAAAATAAGATTTCTATCTGAAATATTAGAATGCAACAGACTGATGCAAAGCAAGGAAACTGCATTTGTCTTCACATGATTTTGAAAATAATAAGGAGTAAATGGTATTTTTTAACCACTTGGCTAAGTCTGGCACTCTTTAACATCCTATCTGGAGGAAATATCAAATGTTGTCCTGGAAAAGAAAAGAGGGAGTACAGACCTTGGGTCCCTTTCTGTCAAACTTGAAAAATGCTCTTTGTTGCTGCCAGTGAATACTGAGAACAATATGAACAAAGAGAATATCACTTACAACATGGTGTCAAACTGCATCAAGCAAAATAACCTGAAGGAAGACCTTCATGTTGTATTATCACATCTTCCAGCATATGTTACCTCTTGCATATAGAAACAGAGGATTTATCTTTCTTCTCAGAGTGAGGAAAAAACCCCACTACTGACAGCACTTCGTGCTGAAAGTTACATTATAAATGAGTATTGGGAAAGGGAGAAACTTTATATAAATACACTATCACTGCAGTTAAAAGAAGGTGCAGAACATAGAGTTTGAAGACAGAAAAAGTGGGTAATTGATTTCCTTTGGATCTTTAAAAATACAGGCACATGCATGGAACCAGATCTGACATGAATTACCAGCAGTGTTAATTTAGAACCATTCTTTGGAAATCTCCTGGAATTATGGTAACTTTATTCAGATCACAGTATGTATGAATATGAGTAGGAAAGTAGTGAAAAAACACTACTTCTTCTTATTTTGAATCTGAAAAGGTTCTGTAAGAATGTAGCATCTATAAAACTACAAATGAGGAAAGCCTCTTTCAGAAGTTATGGATTTAAATTCAAGGTGAGTTGTAGAGCTCCAACCTCACTCTTGTGGACTGTGCAGTATGACCTTGCCCTCAAAGACAAGTGTAGTCACACAGAAATGAAGGTTCATCAGGAGTTTCTGGGTGCAGAGGGGAACACAGTCACATGCTGCCCTGAATTCTGACAGTCTAGGCAGCAGGTTGGTTAGGGCACCCATATTTGTGTATTCATCACTCATGGCATGAGGATGCTCAAACACTTATTGATACAGCTCATAGATAAAATTACTTGTACACATTCTTTACACAAGATATATCTGACTTGCTCTCAGTCACATTCTAGCTATAATATCCTCTTCCAGTGAGAGATGCATATCTAAAATTATTTCAACATAGAAGTAAGCATAAGATTTTTTTAAGAACTCATAACACAATCAAAATCACAAACTAGAAAAATAGTTAACCTTTGTTAACTTTATCACACCTACTCTGTCCTCCATTCTATACCTAACCATTTGTAAAATCTACAAATTGAATTATCTGTTACATTTAGATTGTTAGATATCTAGGATAAAGAAATAACTTCTATTGTATCTCTCGACAGCTCAATGGGACCTAATGTGGAGTAGAACTGCAAGATTCTGATGTAACATAAATTATAAATAATTAATTGTACAGGTAGAATAGACCTGTTAACACTTTCTTCTCCAAAAAAACCTCTAGTGTGTTACAACAAAAAAAAGCATTGGGACATTTATTCCATCATGCTCTAGAGAAAGGGAAGATGGTTATGAACTTCAGATTTCTTGAAATAATAATTTTGGGCATCAGAGCTGATAAATTGCAGGCATGCAACCTAATCTCCCCATCTGCTTATATTCTCTAAAGAACATCTTCATCTGCTTTCACCTTAAAAAGTGACAATTACTTTGCAGTATCGTCTAAGTCTCCTGATATTCGGCTCAAATTATTTTTGTTTCTAAATCCTTGAATCCCTTCATATAACTCTTCTTAATAGCTCTCCAGATGAATTATTAGGTGGCATTGTTTGAACATATCTCATGAGGTTTTTTTATTCCTTATAGCTCTAAGCGTCTTTCTTTCACCATCTTTCTCCAATCATCTCTTTTGCTACTCCTTCCAAATTAACACCATCTAAAAAAACACATTTCCACATTGTTTTACCCTGTGAAGGACATTGCAAAGGCATGCAGTATCTGATTAATAGCATACATTAATTCTGTTTGTCTGATTGGTGTGATATGACTCCCTGGATGAGAATGACAGGCTTTCTGGGAGGAACTGACACAAACACAGGGATGCAGACAGTGGTAGCAAACACCTCACATTTGTACCAGTATTTAAATGGCAGTGCAAGCAGAAAAAAAGAATCTCAGACGGTGCTTTTGAGCAGGTTAAACAAAAGGCTACCCCAGTGCCCCACGCTCAAACTGACTAGAATTTTACCAAACATGAAACCGTTCTCAAACAATGGAAACTCACCTCAGTGAACATGGTAAATAAGCCTCAGGTGCCCAACACCAGTCCCACACTATAGGCATTTACCTCGTTTCATCTCTCATCTTTACTCTAAAGTGTAATACTCTGTGGTATTACACTTCCTTTTAAGAATTAATCGTAAATATAACATTTCTCATGAAATTATTATAGGCAGAAAAAGTCCTGCATTGCATCTGTCACAGTCTTCTCGTTTAGCAACTCTGTCAAAAAGTAACAGCTACAGTTTGTTTTTGTAAGTTGTTCTTATTTCTGATGCCTCTGCTATCTTCCAAATAGCTAGAAACAGTCATTCATTCCAGTATTTTAAAAGGCATTGAAGCTAGACCTTCTTGACAGTAATTACTACGATCTTTCTCTTTTTGAAAGTTGACACCACATTTCTTTTCTGTTATCTACCGGTACTTCTATCCCAGTTTCATTTATGAGAGCAGCATGAAGAAGAAAATTATAAGGGCTGAGATTTAAGTGACAGATTCCTACTCCAGGAGAGCTGCCAGAGCTGTGTTGGGGTGGGAAGGTAAGTTCATCTGCTGCACTACGAAAGGATCTCTCTCATGCATATGGCAGTATAAATGAGCGTAAAAGGTTGTGTGTACACACTGGGCCTTTTCATCTGGCTCTAATAACCAACTACAATTCAACTTGTCAGCTTCTCTAGAGCCCTGTTGTAGTTTCTCAGAGATGCAAAATTGAAGTTGTATGATGCAGAGGAAACACAAAAAGTCATTCAAAGCTCTATCCCGTTATCCCGGGATGCAGGATAATCACAATATTTCACCTCTTGATCCTTTTCAGTTTCTGGTTCATAAGCAATATCACGCCTTTTCTCTGGAGCACTTCTGGTGGCAGGCCTGTTTTGATATGCAGTTTTGTTGAACTAGCCCTCTGCTTTCTCTTTGCTGTTGTAACTTCATTTCTGCTCCCTCTTGCCCCAGAACAGAATGCTGGTTTTCCACCATTAGACGTCATATCCTACAAGCTTATGCTATTACAGATCAGTTGGTGATCTACACTTTGGGGTCTCCAGATCATCAAATTTCTGTACTTCTTGAATTGTCCATAAGCCACGTCTCTCCTCCTGTATACTGTCTTTAAATCACATAGTTCACCCACGCTCCAGGTCTAGCACTAAACCTTCATTTCTGTTGGTTCTTCTATATCATACCACACAAAAGAATATCTTCAATCACATGATCACTGAACATGATGTTCTCCTTTGGGATGTCTGTATCCAATTACAGTATCTTTACTCCATTATTTATTACCACAGCTGATTTTTTTTGTTTGTTTGTTTTGGTATTTTTTCTAATTTTTCACTTTTAAAGAAAATGGATAAATGCTTCCTAATCCCCAACTCTTATTTTTTGGTCACTGATTGGTTGGCTTGTGAGCTTTTGCCTTGGTTAGACTTATTTTCCTAATTAGTCTTATCACTGAAAATTGTGATCAAAGATCTTCCTCATATATTCAGTGGGCAGACTTGCGCACAATTTGTAACACATAGTACCTGACTGATCAGCAAACAACTTACTGCAGCAAACTCACTAGCATACAGAGAGAGAAAAAAGCTTACCAATCACAGAACAGCAATTTATTTTTTTTTCCATAAAAAATAAGCAAATTCAAACTCTGGCATTAGCTTCACTGTGTTGCAGTTACCTGAACTATCCTTACAAATAATCAAAGTCACTTCTGCCTGATGCTAAGAACTGTTTCTGCTTCATCTATGTAGCAGAACTCATCCTCACCCTGCTTCTGTGGATACTGATGCTCAATTCATTTCTGGATTTGAGGAACACTACTATGTGAATCAAAATGATTTTCAAGAGCAACCTGTTTTAGTGCCTACTGAAATAAATGAGATTATTTCTTTGGCATTCAATGGGCATCAAACAAGACCTGTACTAAATGGTGGAACATTTCTTACAATTCAAAAATGACTTAATGAGAGACACTGTTTTTCAACTATGAACTCTCAACAGTTTTCCCTAGAGGAGAATCTAGGACATATGAGGACATTTGTTTGTTGGGTTTTTTTCTTAGTCAATGCTGATGACTTCATAAAGAATTTCAGACTACTCTAGGGAGAAAAGATTCAAATTAAAAATGAAAAGTTATATGGACTTGCGTGTATTCAAAGCTTGTATTAATTTTAAATACGTAATAGGTACTTTTAAAATTCACAATACTTGAGAAAAAAAAGGACAAGTATGTATTTGAGAGCAATTGATTAAAACTAGCTGCAATTACTGGGACCCATCCACCCATGTAAAGGTTGGAGGATACAGCAAGAAGCAGCCTTATATCATTGTCATTCCTTCAGCTACTTATAGCTTAATAGTAAGGGAAAAAAATGAGACTGAAGAAAAAAAGAAGAGCAGAAGTGTGGGAGGAAAATGAAAGACAGTAAAGCATGTTTTCTACCTATTCTGTGTGCCAAAGGGGTTGTTTATGGCTTTAAAGATTCAAAACATCTAGGGACAAATTAATCTCTATTCTTAGTTATGCAAAACCAAATGGAGTTGAAACAGGGATACAATTGTCCTTCAGACTCTGGGAATTAAAATCCAGATTGCAGCAGGAATAGCTAAAGCTTCCGTAAATTTGGAGAAGACAGACTTCTGTGCAGTTTACTGCTCTTGAACCTTTCAATTCCTGGGTTGAATTCACTGGGTACCACCAGCATTCAGACCCCAGCAGAGGAATCGCCTGATAGGTGGTTTGGAGAGAGGATGACAACCAGTGAAGGTAATAACCTCAATGACTTCACAGAATTCCCATGTGAACCTGAGTGAGAGACCTTGAGACACAAGGGCTTGGTTACAGCAGCTGGTAGGGCAGGATTGCACTGGTTTGCTGTGTTTTCTCCTAAGAGATCGTCTCCAAAGCTTAAAATCCAACCTTAATCAACTGTTGTAGAAAAATGTATATACTTGCTGTTCTTGTGAGCACATCACCACTGCCACAGTAGAGAACCAAATCTTAGTGAGAGTTTTAGAAACATAGTCTTGTAAGCTCTGACTGAGTAATAATGTTCTTTTGCCACCTTTGGTGGAAATTTGTATCACTCTCTGCTGCTATCAATCCCTCTGTCCTCATGGCTAGTACAGTGCTGTATGCATGTCTTGGTGGTTATTCTCCTTTGTTTTGGTCTGACTGTTTCATCAGCCAAATGAATTCAATCTAATGACATTTAGTATATAATCAGATCTAAGTTTGGACCCAGATTCCTGGGGTTCAGGTACATGAGAATTTAGAAGGCATTCAGAATCATGTTTAATATAAAACAATCTGGAAGCTGAACAAACTGAATATAAAAGTTGAGTCCTATTTGTGGTTCCAACAAAGATGTGCCCTAAGATAGCTAGAAGTTAAATGGGAAGAAATAGAAAGGTTCAGTAGACTGTAGCCAATTTACCACTGCTGCCAATACTGAAATACAGCTCATTCTGAATTAAGCTGGCACTGATATATGGCATAGTAAATTTGCTTGCTATGACTCTTGGGCTAAGACCTTTTGGGGAAAGCTGCCTAAAGAAAAATCTCACTTATATTTTAATTTTTTTTAAGATATAGGTTTGCTTGACATAGGATTTTGTGTACAGGATGGAAAATATGGGTGGCAAGAAAAGAAGGTAGATTGGTCCTAAGTTCACCAAGACAGACCAGCATACAAGAACAGAGTAGTGAAGGGACTGAATGTACATGTTCAAATTTTTGTTTTAATTTTCCTTTTTTTTTTGAGGGCTATACTGGAAGAAATGGAGATAAATTCTCCTCCCTTGCTTTCTGGGATTAGATTTCATTTTCCCTTCCAACATACTTGTGAGCTTCCCTAAAAGAACATTTGCATTTGCCTTCTTGATTAGTACATTCTTGCTTGCCTCTGGCTTTTTGGCAAGTCAAAACATTTCCAAGAGTTTAGCAAAATGTTTATAGGTGTGATGAGATTTTTTAAAAAAGCAACAGATAAAAACCTGGGTTTTATCCTACACTTTTTTTCCTTGCTAACCTCGTTGCAATTTCACTGTACAAACAAGTGAAATGGCAGCAGTGAAAGTCATAGTATATTATGCCAGGCAATGTCATGGGAATGAGTGCTGAAGGCAAGAGAAGGTAGGACTGATTTTGCTACCAGAGAAACTGTGGTATGGAAGAGGATTTTAATAATCCAGAAGAATTCTCTAGTAATTTGCAAACATCAAAAGTGATACAAGAATTTCCTGACTGTCTTCTGGCACATGGTGTCTTGAAAGATGTGAGCATTTACAGCTAACCAATGCCAAAAGGGGATGTCTTTTACCCCTTTCCCACTCCCACATGTTCACTATGCTGGTGCTAATTTTACCCTCTTTGACAGCCTCTTTAATTCACCAACTCCAGGGTGTGGGGGAAAGCATTGAACACTTTCTGTTATGACAGTGAGTCAAGGGGGCCCACAGAAGATCTGATGAGCTCTAGAGGTGGAAAGGGGAGGGCATAGAGTTAGGAAAACAGGAAAAGAGAGTGTTAGGAACATTGGTAAGGGAAGGAAAGGGTGAAGACAGAAACAAGAATCGTTTAGTGTCAGTAAATTTAAGATTGGTGCAGCTGTCTGTGAAAGCTGAATTGTCTTATGGGGTGGCTAAATAAATGGTCTCTATTTTTCTCTGTGAAATTTGGAGCTCCACAGTATGATATATGATGGCAGAAACACAACAATGGCTATAATTCGATCAAACACCTTGTGAAAAAAATATCCTTTAATAAGCTTCACTGTAAAAACAAACAGCAGAACTCATCCACAAAATCCAAATAGAAATGCTGTCAACAGATCTAGAGTGGACTTGAGTTTATGCAGAGAAGGCCTTTGGGGTTAGTGCAATTCAAATATTAAATGAAAAGATCAGAAGACCTCAGAATGAGGCTGGTAGCATAATTCAGAGGGCTGGACCTCCTCCCTGGCCCAGGGAGTGTGATGCCCTATTAGAAGTTGATTGCTCTTCCTTTCCTTCCATCTTTCTGACTTTCCTTGAGATGAAATTTCAAGAGCATTTGGAGTTTTTAAATGTAAGTATGACTGACTCATTATATTAGAGAAGCAATGAATCCAACTCAATTCTCAACCTTCTAGCGCTTTACTTCCTTGTACCCATGTTCCTGAGGCTGGGGGAAAGGGCAGCAAGCACAGAGGAGAGAGTCGTCCTTGCTCGTGTTCCAGCAGTTTCCATGTGCAGTGGGCCTTCATGATATAGTTCACATCTCTTCTGTACTCTTTGAAAAACTCCGTCAATAGATGGAATAAGCAGCAGTTTAAATGGAAGATGGGTTTATTTCTTGTAAAAAAGATGTACCTTACTAGGTAGACGATATGATCTTGAATCACTCTTTTTCATCTATATAGCAGGTAAGTATAAGTCCAGCCTAGAAAAATTAAAGAAGGCAAAATAAAAGTATGAAAACATTGTTGGGCAAGTTTTGATGTAATACTTTTTTTTTTGCCATGGGAAATATAAATACAAAGACAATCTATGTTTTTTAATTAAAAAAGATTGATCAAAACTTTCTATTAGATCCAAAAGGGAATTAGAGTATGCACTAGATTTTTGGATTAAAAGGTAAATGCCACTTTACATACTTGCAAAGGAAGAAAACACAGGTAAATTCAAAATGCAATTGCCTGGTATATTAGTTTCTTGATTATTTTAGAAAAAAATTGTTACAAACCCCAAAAGCTATTATTTAACACATGGGAAACACTTTGTCATTGAAGATTATTTTCTAGAAACCATTCAAATTAAAAATAAAGCAATTCATGTTTTTAAAATTATTTAGTTTAATCAAGGTGCCCAGTTTGAAACCACAAGATTCAGAAGGTCAGGTTATTTAATAACTGACCAAATTTTTACAGTTCTGGGGAGTTGCACTAACTATAGGCTAAGTGATTATTCCAGTAATTGAATCTCTGCAGTGTTGATTACTTTCTGTTTGTGTATGTTGTAGTATAGAAGAATCACAATCATTCTACCATAGCTGCCGTTATATGATAACCATGATGACAATGACTGAGCTGATAACTCACCAGACATTTTGACACCTCCCCTCCCTGAACTGCTTCCAATACTCTGATTATCTTTTGGGCAGAGACAAAAGTTAAATGGTCTTGCTTTTCTGAGAGTAAATCTGCACAGTCAGGTGGAGTTGTAGAAAGTGAAGTCTTAAGTATGGAGAACATCCCTTCTACAGCGAAACCTCTTTGGTATCAACAGCTCATACCTCCTGGTGTCAATTCAACCTAAGGTACTTTTGTGTCCTCTAGATTTATCAGTTCTCTGAATTGAAGTACAGATTCCTGGGTTCAGTTATTTAGTGAGGTAACAAGAATGGAATTTGTCGTAAATGTTATGCAGGCCCCTGAAAGCAGATTTTAAATTAATTCCTGTGAATGCTATTGCAGGGGGCCTGGCTCTGCTCTTACATCATATAAGTATTTCATTAGAAATCTGCACAGTACTGGTGCAAGCAAGAGAAGAGGTCCAATATGTCTGGTGTTCACCTTCTGCAGCCGTCTTTTCAACACTGGCCTGTGTAAACCTAACTTGAAAAGAAAGATAGAGGTATAAACCATTTTCACCTTTTGACTCAACCACAATTTCTTCAAAAGATGGTACTGTGCATTACCATCACCAACTATTTTAGATCTAAGCTGAAAAATTTTTCCTCTCCTTGGCTTCAGAACAAAGATAGACCTTAACTACTAGTAAGTTTATATTTTGCACTGAAATATGGCACTTGCATGTCAGAAGTTTTCTTAGGGGGATGACCTTTAAAAACCTCAGAAGTAGCAGAGAGATGAAGATCATAGAATCACAAAATGGTTTGGGTTGAAAGAGACCTAATTATCATCTAGTTCCAGTGTCATGCGGCATCCAGGGTTGTCACTAGACCAGGCTGCTCAAAGCCCTGTCTAATCTAGTCTTGAACACCTCCAGGCACAGGGTTCCACAATATCTCTGGGCAGTGTGTTCTAGTGCCTCACCACCCTCACAGTAAAAAATTTCTTTCGAATATCTAATCTAGGCCTACCTTCTGCCAGTTTAAAACCATTTCCCCTTGTCATGTCACTACATGCCTGTGTAAAAAGTCTTTGAGTACTGTAAGGATGATGTAAGGTCTCCCTAGAACCTTCTCTTCTCTAGGCTGAGAAATACCAAGTCTCTCAGCCTACCTTCATAGGCGAGGTGCTCCAGTCCTCTGAGCATCTTTGTGGCCTCCTCTGGACTAGCTCTGACAGGACCATGTTCTTCTCATGGCGGGGTTCCCCAGAGATGGACAGAGCACTGCAGATGGGGTCTCACGAAAGAGAAGGGGAGAATCACCTCCCGTGGCCTGCTGGTCATGCTTCTTTTGATCCAGGGATTTCTACAATAAAAAATTTTCCTTCAACCTAAAATATGAATCAAGCTCCAACTTAGAGATCAGCTCTCAAAGCTGATGGTTCAGCCT
Source organism: Manacus candei (assembly GCF_025592945.1). NCBI lineage: Eukaryota > Metazoa > Chordata > Aves > Passeriformes > Pipridae > Manacus > Manacus candei. Next base: position 493,874 of record NW_026138143.1, read on the forward strand.
CACTTGGTGTTTAACAGGTAGATTTAATGAATCTCCCTGGTACTGTGGACTACAAGTCAGGAAATTTATAACCATACTGGAAGCAAGAGATTGGAGGTTATTATCTTTCTCAGATGAGAGGGAAAAGATCATAAAAAAAATCAAGCTTTTTGTCATGAGACGAGGGAGCAGGTATAACTAGGAATAGGTGAATCTTTAGTTCATAAGAATTATCTTCCAAATCAGAACAAGATTTAAAAGTCTAATTGTGGAACAGAGAAACAATACATCCTGCACATGCTAATTATTCTACTGCATTGGTAACAGGTTAGAAACATTTGCATTTTCGGAGCTCAACATAGAGAGATATTGAAAATTTCTGGTTAGACTAAAATATTTAGAGTAATCCCTGGAGTCAGGAATCTGAAGGATGTACCTTTAGACTAAAACCATGACTGTTATGAGGTTCTAAGGACCAAATCTAAATCAGATATTCTATTTTAACAATATATTTGGAGATGACAGATCTTCCTGTGAGAACCTCTTGACAGTTTGGGTCATTCACAAATATATTTGCATAACTTCAAATCAGAAAGTAAAATCTGTATGCAAATTCAAATAAGAAAACAACTTCTTTTGATCTTTAGCCTGCAGGGAAGCCAGACACTCTTTCGAGGTCTGGTTGCTAAAGTTTAAGTTGCATAGTTAAATATAAACAATTTCACTTTTACTTTAGTCAGGTGTCATGCTTTCCTACCAGAGTACCCTCATACCTGTGAAAGAGTGGAAGAGAATAGAGCTCTATCTTATGTTTATTAAGCTTGGCTGTAGGATGATAATTCAACCTCCACATTAATTCAGGGAAAAACATTTCACCATTTTATAGGCTGAAGAGGGAAAGCTAACATTTTCACCCTCGATACTCTTGTAGGGTGTAATCTTCTAAAGTTTACAAGGTTCTATTTGACCAGTTTGCTTTGGGATTCCTGATTGCACTTCAAACATTGCAGGAATTGTTACATTTGCCTCTCTCCAAGATGGCAAACTTTACCTTCTTGAAGTATAAGACAGAAAAGGAGGTGGGTTTTGGTGTTCTCTTAAGCAAATTATCAGAGTAAGTGTTTGCATTTCAGGGATACCAGCAGTCCAATCAAATCAGGATACTTCAAACTAAGTTTAATAAAAGGCAATCATACCACCACTTACTATGGAGTTATCAATGAACTCCATAGGAAGAGGTTAAGGTTTTCAGGGACTCTTAATATAACAGATTTAGAGTTTTGCTTAACTCTAAAAAGGGCTGCACTGATCCTTAAAAATCATAAGACCTTATCAAGTGACCTTTCTTAAGAAACATGTCTGTGATAGGATTTGTAAAAATAACATTTACACTAATACTAATAAAAGAACTCATCAAAGAGAAAAACTTCTTGAAAAGGGAAGTTATGGAGCTTTAATTGTTGTTCTGAAGCAACTGAGGAAGTATCATTTGCTTGCACAACATTCATTACTGTTGATGCAGGTAAACCAAAATAAATTAAGAATGGGGTGATTAAATCTTACCCCCTACATTTCAAAGTATTATTGACTCAGGAGTGGATTTCTTGGCTCTGTTTTGTCAGTTTATATAGGCTGACACATCACATCCATTATTTTAACACAGTTTTTGTGTGTGTGAATTATAACTACTCTGACTGACTGGCTGCTCTGTAATGTAATGGATGTAGACAAAGGCCGCCTAAGGTAGAATACTTTATTAGGTCAATTAATATACCAGCAGCATCTTGTTCCTGGGTTAATCATTGGACTGAACCTTTACTTTGCATTTAAATGTGGCTATGGCCATAAAAATGACTCAGAAAAATGACATTTCCATCATCTGTGTTTATTCTCTTCCCATGACTTACACATTACATTTACTCAGTTTGTGAGTCATAACTTGATTTTAAAGGTGTCAAAACATCATGCTCAACATGACATAAAAAAAAAAAATCCAGCTATGATGTCTCTACATCTGCACATCACTAACACCAGTAATAATTCTGAAACTGCAATTAAACTGGTGATGTGGCTTTAGGGTTTTTTAAGGAGTTGGTTTGGAGTTTTCTTAGATAATGCACAAGGCAGAAGAACATCTGTCCTGCCCTCCCACAGGACGTACTAATTGTATTGGTTGTATTGTCTGTACCTATTCCATAATTCATACGACAAACAGTTCTTTCTGTTTTTTGGAACCATCATTTCACAACTTTCCTTTCTGAAAGAATATGGAAGAAAAGTCAGATAAACCTTTTTGTCCAAAGTGAAGAGGAAAGAGTCATTGAACTTAAGTGATAATGTTTGTGAAAGAACAAATATCAACAAATTGGACATAGATAAATTTAGACAGGGAATTTCACCCCCAGATCACCTGGGACCAGGAGGTGCAACAGGAGAAGTCTTCTAAAATGTGCTCTCAATAACTAAGTAATTTTGTGATGTGGTACCTTTGGGCTGAACTTAACCCAGAAGGGTTAAATTCTGCATAAGCTGCTCTAAAAAGTGGGTTCCTACTGCCAGCTTCTCAGCAAAATTCTGATCTTTCTCTGGTATAATTTGTAATTCTGCTGTAGCAGCGTATGTTTGTTAGACCCCATACACTCTCAAGCAATGGAATAAGCCTCAGCAAACATAAAATAGAAATGATTAGCCTTAGAAATTTCACGGGTGGTTTGGGTTCTTTTTTGTATTGGTTTTGTGTGGTTTTGGGTTTGGGTTTTTTTTTTTTTTTTTTCAATGAACTTTTAGAAAGAACAGAGAATATTTAAAACTTGAAGTGATTGTGGTTAAAAAGAGTCAAAATGCACCAGTAGTTGCTGTCTCCCAGCATCTGAACTCTAGCAGTTACTTGGTATTCTCAAAGTGTTAAGGAAAACATCGAAGATATCTCTGCATTTTATATCTATTGGTAAATTTTGACTTTTTAATGGCAATCACTTATACCAAAACTACATATATTGACCCAAAGTCCTGGTTATCTGCAAGAAATGAGCAGATTTTTACTTAATACCTCAGACCTATAAGTTAATTTTCACAATTTTACTCCAGAGATCAAGACGAAACACAATATATTTAAGTTTATAAAAAAATGTTTTGGAAATACATTCTCAAATGTGTAAAGCTCACTCTATCACAGCAGCATTTCCTCCAGAAAGGCAAGCATTATTATCTGGAAGCTTCAGTATTTATCTCCCCACTCAAATATTACACAAGATTTATAGTCCCTGTGTTTTATATCAGACAGCTAATCAGAAAGCTTAAATCAATATTTTAGACTGTTAAGTACTTTTAGAGAACAGTTTTATAGTGATAAAGGTAGCACAGCAGAACAACCTGATTCTGCAGTTTCACCTGATCACCAAAAAACCTCAGAATTTGTGACTTAGGAACAGGAAAGTATTGTGGCCTTAAAGAATGGCTTCATTGCAAAGTCTTTTAGAGTAGAATGAAGACATCACAGCCTGTGGGCTGTGAATAGAGGCAACATTACCTCATTGCCATTTTTCCCCTCTCCATTATTATTAGGTCATGCAAAGATATGGACTCATGCAGGACGCACCAGAGAGCCTTGAAAATCCATTTCTAGGACAAGAAAAAAAAGTTTCCAGCTCTCCATTACAGGGAGGTCTAAGGAATTTTAATAACACCAAAAATATCAGACAAGACTTTTGCGGATCTGTGGTAGAAAAGAAGATTCAGAAGAAATTATGCATCTAAACTTTTTTTCATAGTTCCACTGTATTCCCCAACAAATAGTCATATCCATTTTGAGATTTTCTCATCTCACTTCCAGGGCAATTACCCAATTTTAATCAGATTATTGTCTTACCTTGTCTAAAATCCTGTTTTGGAGAATGATTTCTTTTGGGAGGAGCAAGACCTCATAAAGCACTTGTCAGTTATGAAATTTCACCTCCAGCTGAAAAAAGGCTTTTTCTGAACCACTCTGTCCACTAGGTTAATCTCCTTTCCTAGTCACACTGAATTAACACTTCATGCTGTTTATTTCACCATGATCAAAACAGGCAAACCACAAGGTGAGGAGATTAAAGCAATTTTCCATTGTAAACTCATACATCCTAATTGTCCTCCATTTTGTCTTTGAACAAAATGGGCAGCCAGAACTGAGTTATACCTGTAGCTCAGTAATGATACCTAGCATATCTTCCTTGAAAAAGTGTTTCACAAAGGTTATATGCTCATTTCAGACCTGCTCCGAAGAGGACAAGAAAATTTTGAAAAACACCTCAAACCAACATGGACTTTCTACATCAAGAAGACTTCATTTCTGGATGAGGAAAGGAGGCTTATGCTGTTATTCATTCATTCTGGCATTTCCAAAAGGAAGAAAAAAAATTCTCAAAGCTACAAACTCCACAGAATTCTGCATTATCCCTTTGGAAGAATCTGCTTAAGTGCTTAATCTCTCACTTTTGTTATCAAGAAGACTGTAGGCCCAGTACTGAAGGTGGGGTTGAATTCCACCTTGAACATATAGCTCATGTTTTCCAGAGGGAAAAGTAATGAGGTTTTCAATTTTATTTACAGGCAAAGAAATTGTAGAAGAACTAATGGGGCAGTGAATGCTCAAGGAAACTATTAAAATTAAACATGACTTCTAATTTATCACAAAATGATTTCCTTTTAAAGTGTTCTTAATTTTTGTCAATATATACTACAGTAGCTTTGGGAAACTACCTGCACAATGAGCCCTATTACTGTAGGTATGATGTATATATGTAGTTAAAATAATTCTTGTCCCAAACAACTGGTAGCCTAAAGAGAAAACTTAATGAAAGTGATGTTATCCCCATTAGCCAAGAACAGAGGCACAAAATTTCAAGACCAGCTTCACTGTTACAACTTTAGGCCCTAGAATAAGAGAGGATAGAATGACAACCACTACACCTCAAATTCAACTGCATTCTGGTGGAGCCTTTATCCCTCTTCATTTACTGCAGCATACATGACACGTCAAAACCCACAAAATCTAGTTTGTACTATGGCCCAGCTATCAGCTCAGCACTGCAATTGTGGGGCAAGATAAAAATCTTTGAATGTTTTTCCTGTTTTGGGGAAGTGTCCAGCCCAATGTGATGGGCATATTTATTTCTTTAAGCATAGGTTAATTTACCAAATTTGAACTTTTAAGAACATTTTAAACTTCTTAAAACAAACCCCTTAGAGATAATTGGTTTTTAACATGAAAAGATTTACGTTACAAAAATATTTTAACTCAGATATCCCAGAAAAAAATTGGCACCTTAATCACATATAAATTAATCTAACAACTATTTTTTTAAAACCAGAATTTGCTGAAGAATTGACATTAAGTATGCTACAAAGCAAAGCCACTGTGTAATTAGTGACTAAAAGCTTTCAGAAGTGACATCTACCTTCAAGTAAAACATTTTTCACCTGTCTCATTATGTGTGGAAGAATGTAAGATGGATGAAAAAGTAGCTTTTCACTTTTGTCTTATTTTTCAAACTGTAATTGTTGCCATGTGTTAAGAAGACAGTTATTGGACAGTCATCCTCAACTCCTCTTTTAGGTAAGGCTATTAAGAAATAATATTTCTGTGCTGGATACTTGAGTACGCAGTCAAGGATCCTGCATCAGAAAAAAGTTTTTGCTCCCAGAGGGCTTAAAGAAGTAGGCAAGAGACAATGGAGAGACTTGAATGACCCACTTTTTGGGTCTTAACAAGGCACCACTTCACTGCAGAAAGAGAAAAATCCTCTGTCTGGACCATGGCTGTGGCTCAGCTAATTGAGCTAATATTGGGAGCTTTATTTTAATATGAAATTATGTTTGAAAGACAGAGCATTGGGAACCAGCCTGAGTGCTCTTTACACATGACTAGATGCAGTGAATGCTTTTTACAACAGAGAATTGGGAGCCAAGTGTCTGTCACAGCAGTGAAGACAGACAGTCAGCATAAGAAATGCTCTGCAGCTGCACATCCTCAGGGCAAATACACATTTGTCAAAGCCAGAGGAAAGTACCCTGCAGTAGCTGAAGCCCTCAACAAAAGATGCCAGGATGAGAAATCTAAGTTGCTTACATGGACAGAAAAGACATTATCTTCACAAGGACAATTTGTGAGAAATGTTCCCTAAATGCATGAATCCAAGGAGTAAGCTGTGGTGAAGATGCTAACCTGAACAATGGGCACAGTGGTGGTGTTGATGAGGGTTTGGTGGCAAAAAAGAGGAATTTTATTTTTACTATTGTGGTTGCTGGTGAGCTAGAGAGGTAAGCTGAAACTTTGCCCTGGACCAAAACTTGGTCTGAAAGAGAAGGCATGGTGTGGGAATCACCAACACAGAGGCAACAGGTGAAATTTTACAGGTGGTTGAGAGTGTTCAGGGAAATGGCACAGAAGGAGAAGAGAAGGGTGTCAAAGACAAGTATGCTCAGGATGCCACACAATTCTGCAGGAGGAGAGGAAGACACCCAGCAGAGTACAGAGTAATAATAAGTGACCTGCCATCAGAAAAATCATGAGCATGAGGCTGAAGGTAGGTCTGAAGTGTCCTAGGCTGGCAATGATCTAATCACCGAACGATCCTTTTGCCCACAGAAGCTATGATGTGATCTCAGAATGGATGAACTACTGGTGGCTGTGGAGGAGAGGTGTGAAAAATGAAGCTCAGTTGCTGTCTTTCATCCAGTGTCATGGTGGTTCCTGAAATCAAATAAGATGAGCAAGTAGGGACTTTCTCTTGCATTTGTAACAGGTGATAAGCCTAATAAGCATAACTATGGTACATTATTGAAATTTTATTCCCACTGGGGTAGCTATCAAAGTGCTGACTTTCATAATATGCTTGCCACCCAGGATAATTTGCTTGGACTATTAATCAAGAATACTTCCATGAACTCATGGGGACACACCAGTATATGTAACGTTGTCAGAAATAAAGTCAAATTTTTAATGGTTTTATATGATTTGTTAACTTAGGATTTTTTTTTTTTTCCATCTGAGCCCCTAGCAAAACTTTAATCAGCACCTATGAAAAGTTAATCCAGTTTCTTTCAATAGAACATGTGCTTCAGACTATTGAGTGCCATCATTCGCTGGTATTATAGGGCCTGAAGAAATCATTGCAGGGAGTGCATTAAGGTACGTGTGAATGAAGTGACTGTCACAGACGTTGCCCTGTAGTATCAGGCCATGTGGTGTCTATCAATCTACATCCTGAAGACAATCCTCTCTGTGCCTCCCACACTCTCTGCCTCATACCAATTTTGTGGGAGAGTAATTTCAATGAGACATTGTCATTCCTACGTTTTCTAAATTCCCTTTGTGACTGCTACTCATGAACAGGCAACAAATTCAAAATAGCAGTGACTGTGGCAGAAATTCAGTTCTTAAAAAAGGCAGAGATGAGGTAAGATCAATTAGGTGGCTGAAAGAGAAAATGAGGTTTCACGACACATTTTGAACTACTGATGTAATTTACATTTGAAGCTGTTTGAAACAGATCCATTTTAGGGTTTTGGCAATTTGTATACAAAACCAAAGCATCTACATTTTTTTTCTTCCAAAATGCTGTATTGAGAATATTCCTGTGGATATAGGGATGTTGGTTTTTGCTAAAATCAGGTCAGTAAAGAAAAAAAATACACAATATTTTCAGTAAATATTAAAAAATCTTGAACACACACACATTAAAAAATAAAAAAAAGCAAAGACAATACTGAGATTTTTTGTTTGTTTGTTTTGTTTGGTTGTTTGGTTGTTTGGTTGGTTTGGTTTGGGTTGGTTTTTTTTTGTTTTGTTTTTTTTTTATCTTTCTTTTTTCTGTAAAGGACAATTTTGGAGCAAGAATCATTACTGAAAAAATTCAAGCAATTTTAGTGCTCTAGATTTGTTTTAAGATGTGATATTAATCTTTTTAGCTACAGAAGATAAGGGTTTGGATCTAGTTTGCAAGTATTGTTAGTCAAGAACTGTTCCACTGAACTGAATGGGAATAGGCTAATATAAACCAGCTTTGAATAAAATCTGAATTATAATTCTCTTCATTTGATTTGTTAATTAAGGTTCAATCATTTTTAGACTGAAGCCACTAGTGAAATTTTCATCAGCACCCAGGAGTAGATAATCAAACCCTTTTCCATAAAGAAGGCCTTTCAGTTCATCTTTATGAACTTCCTATCTTGTCTTGCTCACAATCAACCTACAGTAAATTGCCTGGAGAGTTTAAATATTATTGTATTGTTCTTTATGGAATGATATATCTCCAACCTGAATCTACAGAGAGATGGAGAGACCAAACTTTTATGTGCATGCACAAATGTGGCTGACTATCTTTCTTGCCACTGGACTGCACAAAGGAAGCAGGATTAGTAGCTCAGTGATTGTACATTGTGAAAACTGTAACATATTCAACACTTTTCTTGCACAGGACTGAGTCTGGAAATCTTTTTTACCTCATTGAATGAGAGAATATGATCAGGAAAAGTACCTTAGCCCCTGATTCCTGCTAAGCACCATTGTGAGACCTTGAATATTTGCTTTAGATGGTCATGGAAAGAGGGCAGCTGGCAAGTAGGGCTCACCAGGGAGTATCCTCCGAGCACTGGCAGCTAGCTGAATACTGACCTCCTGGCAATATGTGGACTGTCCCAGGACAGCTGCCTATGGATGTTGCCGCACTCCCCAGCATCACCAGGCTTTTTAGACTTTCAGGTATACAACTCCTGCATGGAAGAGTGGTGGTATTCATCTCATCAATCCCACTGCTGAGACGGGATTTTTCTGTGTGGTCTACTTCTGAGTACTTCCCCAGTGTGGTTTTAAATGAGTCAAAAGAGAAGCACATGCTCCCTCTGAAAATAATTTTACAGCATTGATATTAGAGAAATTTTTCTCATACTTTTCCTCTCTTCTTAGAACTACCATTTCTGTGTTTGTTCACCTTGCTCGCTCCTTTTCAGAGTGAACAGCCTGCTTGTTATGGTAATGTTACAAATAGCATGAAGTAACTGAAGATCTTGAATTATGAGAAACACACCTGGATTATTCATTTGTTGCCAAAATTGCCCAAAGGATTTCTGTTTTATCCCTGCGGTCCCTTGATCTTAATGCTTCCTTCACTTTAACACCGTAGTATTATATATATTTTTCATCTGCTGCAGAATTAGACAGACCAGAAGTGATACCTTTACCAATTCATCTTCACTTGCACTTTCTTCATTCAGCCTGTCAGAGACTACTGCAAAAGGGAGGCAAAGCTGGAACATGACAAATAGGCACCGTGATTGTTTTCAACATGCCACAAAAAAGTAGGACAAAATATCTTAATGTTTTCCTCTTTTCCCTCATCCTTCATTCAGCAGAGATTTGCTGTCATTTATAAAGGTCACTGGTCTATGAAGCAACTGAGAAGGCAAAAACTTTTTCTTTCTTTCAGAGTGTGTACTCGAGCTGTAGCAATAACATAAACCCTTTATTATGTGATGGTTGGCTGCAGCCACAGATAGTCACAATCAGTTAAATAAAGAATTTTAGGGTCATGCCTCAGTTTATTTATACCTGCCCCAAAAAAACATGTTATAAAATCAGATAAGATCATGTTTCAGTGTAGGCATTTTGAAACTGATGACAACTCTGACGGTTTTTATTGCAGTGATCCTGGAATATATTGAAACGAGGCCATTCAGCACTGTTCAAAAGGTCAAGAAAAAAAAATCAATAGATTACTATGTCTCATGCTGTACATCTTGTACATGCATTTTACAAGTATGGCTCATAAGCACACTCTGTTTCCTCACAAAACTCTTGGGAGTTGATGACTCTTATGTTCCAAAGGTAAAATATTTTCATTTCAAAAGACTGAGATAGTCACAGCAGCATAGTTACCTAACTTAGACTTCCATCACAGTCCACAGGTCAAGTGTCTTAAGGAGAACTATCTCTTACCATGCATTGCTTTTCCTCTCCATCAAAATTCCTGAGGGAAAAATAATCTAAGCAGTTTAGAATACAGAGGAATGAGGCAATACAAGTATGGTTGTCATGAAGTATAATAACAGCTTTTCCCCATCAAAATATTTCAAGTTCCAATCAAGATGTTTTACTTTTGAAATTTCTGTGCTTTTCCTTCCTCATGAAAAATGGCCAACTTTCTTAAAGTTAAGTGCTTAACTTCGAGTGGCTAAGTAGCCCCATTTAACTCAGGAGACTGTTCAAGTGTTCAAAGATAACATCCATTTACAGAGAACAGAGTATACAGTACCTTGTGTCAACTTGAGAGTATAAACAGAAAGAGTATTTGAAGATTTTTTTCAAAATGAGTTTTCTATTCATTATAATTTCTCGTCTTTAAGTTGGTTAAAAAATATGGTAGGATTTGAGTTGATTCTGTTGATCTACTTTTTTTGGTGGAAGAAAGGCTTTTTCAGGTTATGAGGCAATGATGCACTTCACAGACTGGTGAGGCAGCAATTCACAAAACAGATCTGTAGGAAAGTAGGATCCAGGAAGAAAGGCAAGTAAACTCCCTGAAAACAGGAGGCACCATGTATAATGCCTGTACTCCCAGAATATGAGTGCAAGCTGTTTGTCTTAGCAGTTTCTCACAAGAAGTTGCTCCTATAAAGTCTCCAGCAGATTTAGGGTGCTGTGAAAAATTTGAGTCTTTATGCTGCTTTGAAGAGAGTCTACAGACTTAGAATTTAAGCTCTAACCCTCTGATGATAAGGTTGTTAAATATCAACAGCAATTCCTGCCCTTCTTCGCCTGAAAAAAACCCCATTACTCACTAGTCCAATTTTTCTCACTGTTTTCTACAACTTTCTCTTCAGAAACTCTATTGCCTTCATTATCTTCATGCCACAGAGACATTTCAAATATGCCATTTAGTTTGGGACAGATAAATGGGTCCAACTCACAGGAATACAGAGCATTAACTAGTTACCCTGAAGATTAACACAGGATTTAGGTGACTAAGTCTAGAATGTGTTAAAAGGAGAAGCCCCCATATCAAAAAGAGAAGCATGGTATGTCCCCATGTTACAGGTACTGTAAGACTTGTACACCTGGCCTCACCTGCAGGGAAGAAAGTTGATCTTGAGTTCTTCTCAGAGTCCATCTGCATCATCCCGCGTCGTGGTTTGAAATAATTCCCCCATGCTGAGGTGTGCCTGTGTGAAACTTCTTCTCACTCTGGAGTAAAGCTGCAGGGGGTTTGAAACTGGCTTTTTAGGGGTTAAAACCACAACATCCCACAACCCAATGTGCAGAGACAAATGTCTTCAGCCATACTAGCATTTTTATACCTGCTTGCCTAGAAGCTCAAAGTCTGATGTTATACCCAACACTTGACAGGAGTGGCAATTTTATGAAAAAATTTTTATAACTTTCATATGGAGAAGGATAGCATTTGTTATGGAAGCAGTTTCCTTCTACCTCATTTTTATTCTGGTAAATTCTAACAATTTTTGAGAGAGCAAGTTCAGGTCTATCTCAGCCTCTCTTTGATGATCCCAACATTTCTAGTGTTTTAGAACTTTGGCATTATGAAGATAAACTGGCATATTTTCAAAGAAGACATTTTAGTCTCAAATTTTAACCAGATTTTCTGAACAGAAAAATAATGTGGTGAACTTTAAAACAAGACCACCACAGGCAGAACATTCTATTCTAGCTGCATTTGACATCCTCACCCTTCACCTGAATTTATCTAGAAGAGATTGGCAAAAAACTATGTCTGAATGCACCTGACACACACTATCATTCATGACAATGTATGAAAAAATAAAGCCTAGGACAATTTAAGGCAATTTAAACCAATAGTGCTCAAGATTATATAAGAATCTTCTCAACCTGTCCAGAAGTTCAGTGGATAACATACAGCAAGTGGATTTGAAGGGCCTTATTTTTTCTGGTCTCTTTCTTCAAGTGCTAAGAGAATGGAGAATGCACTATCAGCGAGATGGTTGCTGTAATCTTCACTGTTGAATGGACATTGTTGTGATTGTCACTAAAACAACATTCCAGAAATCAACTTATTTTAGTGTTCTCCCAGTCATTAACACCATTTGCAGTGTAAGAGACAATGATAGGAATAAGCTCTGGTCCTTGACTTCTGCATGTCAGCTCAAAACAACAGTGTGTCAGCACCACAAGAAAAGTTTTGTTGAAAGTATATTATTTAAAAGTTCAGAACAATCAAGGCTTTGTAGGGGAAAAAATGTTTCTTTAAGCATATTTTCCCCCTTCAGCTGATATCAGAATGCTAATCTCCACAGGGATATTCACAGCAGGATAAGTGTTTTTTTATGAAGCCCCACTGGTGTCACGTAGGTCACATATCCACTGCATATCATAACTCTTGAATATACAGATAGACTAAAATCACACAGGGACCCCTGGGGTCTCACTAATGGAATTTTTTCTCCATGTGTCCTTGTAATAGCTCGAGAAAAAACATGAGCTAATTGATTGCCTAGTTTGTAGGCAGGCACCATGAGTTCATGTCCTGTGACATGTTAGTAATATGTAGGCGCTAAAACTGCTTTGCAAATCTCATTCAGAGTGGCTCAGGCTCAGATCTTCAAAGGAGTATAATGACAGATTAAGAGGTCTCCGTAGCCATGAAATCAAGCTTGTGCCAAGCTCACATGCATGGATCTAACTCTAGTGTCAGCTGGAGCTGCGTTGCCTTGGATCCTGCATGACTGTGTCCATATCTTGTATGAACTAGTTACAAAAGAAGGAAATTGAACTTTTTTCTTTCAGAACCTTAGTGAACCCTCTACAGAATTACCTTCCTCTTATAAAACTTCTTACCTGAAGCTGCCATCATTGAAAACACAGATAATAGAGAGGAGTAAAACTAGTTCTCCATAACTTTATTATTTTTTCATGTTTTTTTTTTTAATAGAGTACATTTTTTGGTGAAGTTTTTGTCAAGCTTTTACGGATGAAAAGTAGAGAGCACACAAGTTAAGTTTAGCTGCAATGACTCTAGTTTCCTTGAAGTGTCATAATTCTTGTTATAAATATGTTTCCTTATGAAAGGAAAGTGTAATTATTTTGCTAATATGCATGAAAATAGCATCTGAGGAACAGAAACAATATGGTGCTGTTTGACTTGGAATTTACTCCCCAGCTGTTAATAACCTGCCTACGTCTCTGGTGGAATTGCGAGTTTGTTATTCCTGTGCTTACAACAAATAGCAACTGTTTCTGAAACTAGGAGTTGGGCCAAAGGGAAAAAAACACATAAACAAACCCTTAAAGTCCATATTGTGTATTTAAATTAGTTCCCTAGAGCAGCAAGAAGTAAAAAATCTCATGTGCATTTTGTTACATTGTTCCAAGTACTGTTTAATTTTTGGAGAAAGCAAAAGTTTATGACAGCCTTTTCGAAATTACATTTGCAATTACATATGCCCTCTACTGTTAAATAAATATTATCAATGATTAGTAATATTATATTTACACCAACTTTTCCCCAAACGATACGGTTTAGCATGTCATGGACTAAAAGTACCTTATTTTGAAAGACAGTTACAAAGTGACATTGTTCCAGATTTTCATTTTATCATAATTTGTGAAAAAAACAGCAACTGAATACCACATGAATTGTATCTAAAGCCTGGGCAATTTTGACAATTATTTTCATACATTTATGTTTTGGGTACAATTTTCTAATGTATTTAAGTGACTGAAGAGTGAAGGTTTTATTTTAAAAAAAGGTATATATCAGTCAAAATCTGGTCAGACCTATTAATATCTACTTTTCTGAACTTCCAGGCAAAAAAAAAAATTAAGGTCCTTGAAATATTTTTTTCATTATTAGATTTTACTTTAGGTAGGCAAAAAAAATTGCCTACTGACAAGGTTATATAATTGAATTCGTCACACAGTCTCTCTCCAAGCCCTGCTACTTGGTCACTTTGTCACAAGAAAATTGGCTTTGCTGAACATCCTGAACATTAGTAAACTTAAATGTCTCAAAGAAAAATGTAAGAAAAAGAATCAGAACACTATCAACACCTACTGGCCTTATATTCTTTTATTGTTATGAACAGAAGCATTTCACTGGTGTGATCTGTAGTATAAAGAAAGGTAGGTATATGAATGTCTTTAATAGAACTTGAACTTTTGCTCCAAACTTACATCAAACTCCTGTTGTATTGATTTTATGGCATGAGCTGTCTCCCTAGCACAGGAAAATCCCATAACCCGTCTGAAAAAAAAAAGATTTATCTCTTAAATAATTAGTTTTGCTTCCACCTTACTGACTTTTATTTTTCCCATACTTTGCTAAAATGACACATTCTCAGCACTAATGAAGCACATACATACATTGTGCTGGAGGTGATTTTTTGGTTTTGCAAATTTGTGGCAGTGCTTCAAATACCCTGACGGCTGATATATTGGTCAAATAAATCTTCCCGATGGGTAATAATACAGTGCACTCCATAATGTTCCTTTGCACGTCGTATTATTTACCCACACTTATCTGCAATTGCATGTTTGCTGGAGAAACAAGTGGTGTTATATGGGCAGCTCTTGTGTAATCAGCATGATTCCTAACTGGAAGGCAGTGGAACTCCTGTTTGGAGGTGCTAAGAGGAGGTAGAAGGCAAGCTGTTTGAAGTACTCCAGATCTCTGTGTAAATTAAATCCTATTCAGAGATCAAGAACACAGATTATGCATGAACCATGTCCTGATAAAACAGGATTTTGATAATTGAAGTGGATCTTAAGGGATGTATAGTTTGCATTGACTGTTTATACAGCAGTGGATAAAGTCAGGTGTGCTATTTATCCATGGGCCAGTCCAAGGACCAGGGACAGGGTTGTGCACCCACAAGAAGATGAACAAAGGAACTCTGAAATGTATTTAACTTTCCAAGTATATATTTTCTACATTATGAACATTTTTTGTAATTCAGATTTAAATATTTTCAAAGAGTTATAGAGTAGTTGAAGTTGGAATTGATCTCTGGAGGTTATCTAGTCCAATAATCCCCTTTCTCAAAGTAGGGTCAACTAGAGCAGGATGCTCAGGACTTCATCTAGTTAGGTTTTGAATATATCTAAGGATAAGGATGATACCACAAACTTTCTGACAAACCCATGCCAATGTTTGAATTGTGTTCAGGAATCTTAACCTGATAATGAAATGGAATGGAAACAGAAAATGAAAATACTCTTCCATTTTCAATGTCTCATCTGAGAAAAATGAGATACAAATAATTAGCAAGTGTATATCTATATTTTAGCAGTTCTTCTTCTGTTAGTAACAAGAGAAAAACAATCCATTTTGTTGGCTTCCTTTAGTGTATGCAGTGAAAGTCTGCTCTTACACAGTGCAAATTGGGCACTTGTCCTTTGCCAGAGAGCCCCTGCAGGTGCTGGCATTGCTGACAGAAGCACCAGAACCTTTCTACTGATTTCAGTGGGCTTTATGCTAAAACAGATCTCAGATCTTTTAAGCAGACATGAATTTTTCTTGCTTATATTTGACTGAGATCAGGCAATTATGAGAAAACAGTTTTAATATTTAAATTAGTCAAATGCTTAATTATGAAAGCGCTGAAAGAAGAATGCCCAGTTTCATTGCACTTCAATGGCTTGTAAATTGGCAAGTAGCTGTAAATTAACTCCTGAATTTCTTTAGGTTAATCAAATCAGATTTAATGAAGTCTTTGAAATCCACAGATTAAAGGTATAAAAGCGTGCATCATAGCATGGGGGAGAATCATAGTAATAGTTGCTAATTTCTATTCTATTTCCTTTTGTTCTCTGTCCTTTTCCCATAGACCTCTAAAAAGGAATAGAAGTGTAATATTTCTGGGAAGCATGTCTTCAAGTGATGCTAAAGCCCTGATCTTCACAGAAGAATATCTGATAAATTCTTCACTTCTTTTATCTGATCATTGATTGAGAAAGACTTTCATTTTCCTCTTCACTTCCCGTTTTGTAGACTTCCTGTCACCAATCCCACTGCATTGCCTAGCTTGCAAAACATAGAAACTGACATTTCTGTTCATTTACTAAAACTATTTTCCATACATAATAAATCAGTAACTGCTTTTATTAAACATCAGTATTTCATCTTGCTGTCCGTAAAAAAAAAGGAGGGAATTAAAAAAAATTAATTATTTTTAGAGATCTGTTTGAAAGATATCAACAAAGATATCAAAAGGAAGACAGATGACATGATTCAAGTAAAAGGATTGGTAAATATCTTGCCTATAGTCTGAAGACAACAGTGTTTCAGGAACAGCACCTCAAAGAGTGAAATCATATGTCTAAGGAGAGTGTGTTTTCTATTTGTTAACAAAGTGAATGTAAAAGAGTGTGGGGAAAGAGGAAAACCCAGTGCAGATTTAAGGCACGAATTCAAACCTTACCCTGAAGGTCATGTGCAGCTGACTAAGCTTGAAGTATCTGATAAGAAATGCTGGGGACACAATATCATGTGGATGGAATGCCAGTCACTTCCTTCCCCTCCATGCTCCCTGCTACATAAATCACTTTTTTATTAATCTGTTAACCAAGAAGACAAACCACCTCAAGAAAAGGCAATTTGCCTTTTTTATTTGTGGACAGAATTGTTGCCAATTGAATTATCAACTGATATTTTCTTCTGTTGTAGTACTTCTTAATAATAATTACATTTTAAAAAAAGTTTTCCATGCAAATTTCATTGTATTTCAGCATCATTATCATCAACCAAAAAACCATTTTGATTCAAGTCCAGATCTTCATAAAAATGTATCAGAGTGAAGAATATTTTGTTTTCTTTCTACCTTCAAAACTCATAGGCGTTTGCTCTGATTCTGTGGAGAGCAAGGTATCTCCTAATATTGTCTTAAAATTGTTCAGGGTTTCATTCCTGTAAAAGCTAGTTTTACTATAAGCAGGAAGCAATCACCTTCTTGCAAGAGGAAGGAAAGACCTTTGTGGCAAAAAAATAGCTCTACCTCTCTGCAGATAATAGCAGATTTTCACTTGGAAAAAAAAATATGCAAAAATGATGTGTTAGAATGATGTGTAACTGCTTCCCCCTCAAAAAGCTGGGTCAATGTCTGCCAGTTTTCTGTGGTGCATTATAAAAGGCCCTTGAAAATCAACTGAAGGTTTAAAGAGTCCAAGCAGGAAGAATACTTCCAGTACTCCAATTAGTGTAAATTTAGTGTTTTAGCACTCCACATTTCATTTCTATGTTGTTGGATAGCATACTCCTTCCAACGTATGCTCCCTGGCCTGAATATTCAACAGAGAAATGGGGACAGTACAGACATTCATGAAGAGTAAAAACTGAAATTTAGCCCATCCCTTTTACCAGCTGTGAATAGCCTTCCTGTTCCACTCTTATTCCTATAAAGTGTAGGCAGATTTTGGCCCTTAACATGCTCTGGAGAAAACCCATCATAGTTATTACTAAATAATCAGTTGATCTACTTTGTAGAAAAGTTACAGGATGACATATGAGAGCAGCCCTACTGAGAAGGATTTGGTGGTGCTGGTGGATGAGAGGCTAGACATGTGCCAGCAATGTGCACTCACAGCCCAGAAAGACAAATGTATCTTGGGCTGCATCAAAAGCTGCCTGGCCAGCAGGCCAAAGGACGTGATTCTGCCCCTCCACTCCTCTCTGATGAGACCCCACCTAGAGCACTGAGTCCAGCTCTGGGGTTCCCAGCATAGGAAATACATCAACCTGTTGGAGTAAGTCCAGAGGAGGCCACCAGGATGATTATAGGGATGGAGCACTTCTCCTATAAAGACAGTCTGAGAGAATTTCGTTTTTTTCAGTCTGGAAAAGAAACAGCTTAGGGGTAACCCAGTTGCAAGGTTCAAGTACCTGAAGTGAGACTACAGGAGAGATGGAAAGGGACTTTTTTTACAAAAGCATGTGGTGACTAGGTAAGGAGGAGTAGATTCAAACTAAAAGAGAATAGGTTTAGATTAGATATTGGGAAAAAATTTTTTACTGTAAGGGTGGTGAGGCACTGGAACGGGTTACCCAGAGAAGTTGTGAATGCTCCATTCCTTGAAGTGTTCAAGGTCAGGCTGAATGGAGCTCTGAGCAACCTGGTCTAGTAGAAGGTGTTTCTGCCCATGGCACAGGGGTTAGAACTAGATAATCTTTAAGGCCCCTTCCAATCCAAACCATTCTAAGATTCTATGATATGATCCCAAGACTTGGATAGACTGGCTAAACAGTGACACTCGGGGTTTCAATATTCAGTACCTGGGATTATGTGGTCATGTCATATAACATATATATCATATATTACCTGTACATATGCGATATGTCTGCATAGATCATGTGATTACCTGTACCTGAAAGTTAACTGCTTCAGTTATCCTGAATGTTTTCAGAAAAGGGAGCAGGAAGCATAAAGCTTACAGTGATTACCCTCAGCTTGGATTTAGCCATATGCATAAAATAAATAAATAAAATGGTTCAGTTTAAGTGTAAAAATTCACCA
The DNA here is from genome assembly GCF_025592945.1 of Manacus candei. Taxonomy (NCBI): domain Eukaryota; kingdom Metazoa; phylum Chordata; class Aves; order Passeriformes; family Pipridae; genus Manacus; species Manacus candei. Next base: position 512,366 of record NW_026138143.1, read on the forward strand.
AAGGAAAAAAAATACCCTCACAATACACTTCAACCCAGCTCTCATTGTTATTCACAGCCACAAGCAAGAGTTTGTTAGGCGCTCCCCAGGTAGTCTTTCATCTGCTTTGTAAATGCGTGTCCCAGCACAGAAGTATGAGCACTCTACTGTTCATTAGCCCTTCATGTATCACAGTCCTGTGACTACTCAGACAAGACACACCTCTGATCAAAATTTGACTGCACAGGTACTTTCTCTATAGCAGCAGGAGATAAATTTAATGCCAACTGAAAGAGTATTTTCAGTAAGCTTGATCACAATAAAGAAATCATCTCTTGCCTGACTTTTGGCCAGCAAACTTTGGCAATTGGTTTCTCTGGTGTTCAAGAAAAGACATTTATCCCAGGGTAACAAATATTTCTCTCTCTCTCTTTTGTTTTATTATGTTTAAATAGAGACGAATTGGGAAAACATTTGTCTTGTATGGGCTGTGAAGGAATATTAAGAAGCCTGTGCCTGTTAGCAGCTTCCATAACTATGCTTGGTTTACTGTCATGCACCATTCTGGTGGAGGAGAATATTTCGCAGCAATGTAATACAGCATCTGTATTCTTCATTATCATCAATTGTGTCTAAGCTATTTTCTTTTATATCGCTTTCTCCCTCTTGTTTTTACAGTTGTGGTTACAAAAGAATAAGTAAAAACGTAAATAATCACCTAAAAGCCCAGTGAGAAGAGAAGGAAAGCTGTGGGAGGTACAGAATACTGATTGGGTTGTGCCAAACAATCCATTACTGTGGGTTGTTTGCCATTTTTCAACCACCTGAGTGTTGGTTTAGAAACATAGAATAATTTAGGTTAAAAGGGACCTTGGGAGTTGATCTAGTTCAACCTCCTACTCAAAGTGAGGCTACACTTAATAAACCCTGACTGATGAGACTTTTATCCAGTAGGATCCTGAAAGCCAGGATTCTGGCACCACTCATTTTCCTTGTGCAAATTCCTACTTAAAATGTGACCCAAATTCCTTTGTCACCTCAGCTACTTCACTGGAACAAATGAGTGTTTATACAAGTCTATTTTTTCCTCAGTTTCTCTGCTAAAAAGCAGACTTCTTTTTGGAGACAGGCACTGTGGGAAGAAAGGATGATTTTTTTATGGTAAAATTAACAAGTTAGGAAAAAGTCTTCTAAGATCTGCTGCAAAATTTACAGAGTAAGCCCCTTCCTCTCTCTGTATAACATTTGTCTGCTATAGCAGCATGGTTGTTATACTCTCTGGGTCCTTCTGAAATGCTGTGAGGTAAAGTAGTCATTTGAGAGAATATCTGCTTGGAATGACTGATCAATTGTCCAACTCCAGCAATGAAACAACTATTGCTGTTGCCTTTCCCGAGCTTTTCTTGGGCCTGTTAGTGATCTGAGACAAGAGTCTCACAGACAAAATGCAAACGGACAGTGTGGCTCTTCCTGATGTGTCAAACAGGCTGGAAGTATTTTCCAGGAATGAATTATGTCTGTCCAGGTTCTTGCATAACATCAAACACAGCAATGTCTGAGATTAGGTGTTGAGTACTACTGAAATGCAAACAAATAAATGCAATATAAAAAGGTTAAACTTGTCACTGTGCAAAGATTTTTGCCAATAAACAACATGACTTGTTGGCTGTACTCTGTGCGTACATTGTGTGAAAATACATGGTAACCCACGGTTATGTAGTGTCAGGGAGATGCAGGCTTTTCTGTCACCAAGGTACACAACAGCAGCATTTGAGATGCAACCCTTCTGCTCAGCTGAACCTGCCAAACAACCTTTCCATGACCTCTGGCCAGCCCTGTGTTCCCCTTGGTAAGCAAGGTTAGTGTGTCGTTGAATGCACTGCTGATACCAACAACTGTTGTTCCTCCTAAATATCATAAGCCAGATGTGAACTATTAGACAGCATTTGGGATTCAGATTTAAAAAGCTTTTGAGCTTCTTTTTATGCTGAAGGCAGAAATTGAAGATATTAATTGCACTGCTTATAGCTTCAGTCTCTTCATCTGAATGAGATGTTTTGTGATTTCCATAAACCCCAGGAGTATGATGCTTGAAGCTGAAATATATTTCCTGACAGATTGACAAATAGGGCAGATTTTTTTTCTTATTATAGCTATTGGAATTGAAAACACTACCATATAGAGATGCCAAAAAAAAGACTCTTTTTATACATAAGGGTATTGTTTCCAGAAATGCTTTGAAAGATTCTCCATTAATATTCCTCCTTTTTGTCCTACACAGGGAAGTTGTTTTTTTAACTGATTATATATTACATAAAACCCAATGTAAGTCTTGAAACCACTGAGGATAGTTTGCATAATGAAAAAGGCTTTATTCTACCCTTGTTCAATACTGTGATAAATCAGAAGTAATTTTACTACAGTCATGGTGTCTGATGGGTGCAAGAGAGAACAGAATTGCAGCCAGGTATTTTTTCAAAGAAGCCATCCTGGGAGATACTGACATTACTGTATTTTGGTTGTACACAAATGATTAATGGTAGAATCATATGCCATCTGTTCATGCTAATTATATGAAATGTTTGTAATAAAACCTAAAACTCAGCGTGTTTGTTAAACTCCTGAAATTCAGGCTATTACTGTGGAAGATTTATTAAGGTCTATGAATTTTACACCAGAAATTGGGATCCTGCCATGAAAGAATCTGGAACAAGATGATGTATTGTTTGTTGGATCAAAGGAGTTTTAATGTGAGCAGCATTCTTGGTTTTGTGAGATAATTTTGTTTTGGGGCTCTGAGTATGACTGAAATTCAATCCAAAATTCCGATGAGAGAAAGCAGGGTGAACTTTTGCAGAAGAGAGGCAGAAAAAAAGAGCATCCTGGTAAAATCTCTTGATAACCTACTGTGAATTATCAGTGGCTTTACTCAAAGCAGTGTAAGAATGGGTATGCCAATACATAGGTGTGTGACAGACTGTGGCAGAACAAAAGATGAAAGCTGTCTTCTGTCCCTTACCCTTTTCCTGAAACAGCACCTGACTGTGAATCTCTCTTCCCAGAGGTGCAGTCCTTTTCTCCTGTTATCACAATGCAGAGAGACTGTCAATGCCTGCTAGCCAGAGGGAGAAGGGGTTCCCAGCACAGTCACAGTACCATGCAAGAAAAGGCTCTCCTAAACAAGAGTGCAAATTTAGCAGGAAGAGGAGGACTGGGTTGAGGTAACATAGCACCTGAATTTTGAAATATTTAAATTAGATTGGTATCCCTTTCCGAGTGATTTCAAGGACATGTATGTGCTTAAGGACACCCTTGGTGGTGTTAGACTCTTCCTGAGGGAATGAATAGACACAGAGTAACCTTATCTCAGAGACTTGCTAGTGTGCCCTTTTGCTGCAATGGGTTGCATTAAATCCTAGCAACAAAAAAAAAAAAAAAAAAAGGAATAGGTGGAAACACAAAATGCATGGCTGGTATTCTGCTCAGCTGTATGTGAGTGTAAGGGGAAAAAAGCATTACTGCCATTTATGAGGTATAACAGACATATTCAAGTGTTTTGCTTTTAGATGTTTCATTCTTTTATTGGAAAGGGGATAAAAGTCCTATAACTTTTTTCAACTAATGAAGAAAAGTACTTGGGAGCAGCACTAATTGAATGAAGAGGAAGGGCTGTACACTAAGGATCAGAAGCTGGGGTTCCATTTACAGTTTTGTGTTATTTGCCTTTTAGTCGTTTCCATCTTCACAGTGGTGATGATAATGCTTAGCTGCCAACAGAAAAATATTTTGTTATCTACAGCTGAAAAGCACTATATAAGTCTAAATATTATTTAAGTATCTTCTTCCCACCCACTCAGTAAGTAAAATATGTGAGAGTTATGGAAAGTGATGTGATAATTATTATACAGAGGCTGAGCTTTGAAGTTGAAAGCCTGTTATAACTCATTATATATAATACCTCTCAGACACTATGCCAATGAGCTTGGTATAAAAACTCAACAGAACAGATATTTAGCAGGCTAAAATGGCCACACAGTGCAGCACAGTTGCAGTTTCCTTGAATGCACAACATCCCTAAAAGTCACAAGCTGCTTTGGGTGCAAAGCTTCCCGGCACACTTCAAGCTCTGATTACAATGCAATAAAGGATGCTCAACTTTCCAGAGTTCTGGGTGATGGAATGCATTTCACACCTGTGGAACTTACAGACAAAACGAGGTGTAGAAGGATGCTGGGTCCTCTCACTGCTGAGTTACCAGGAGGGCAAATAGTTAAACATCACCTTCTTTTCTTTTTTTTTTTTTTTTTAAGGCTTTAAAAACCAACTTCTAATTTTCTATTTTTTTTAAGATGCTTTATAATGCAATTAGAGAGCTCCTGGAGGCACTAATTGGATCATAAAGTGCCTTCTTCATGTTCCAGCTGAGGAGAGAGGAAAAAAGGATCACTTCACGTCCTCTTTGCACCTGCTAAGATGTTTGTGAAACACCTTACAATTAAATTATAAGCACCTAGAGGAGACTTTAAATTACATGCTATAGAGCTAGAACCTTGAGTCAGACAGCAGAATCCACAAACTCAAAGCTTACAAAAGCCTCATATTCACCTTTTGTCACTTTTCTACCTCCTGGGGTGGAAAAAGACCTTTGTTTTTCCAGTGCCCTGAGTTCTTAATATTCTCTCTCAAAACCATGGTCTAAGTATATCCTAGGCTAACCGCAATTTCTTGCTGAGCGTACAATATGTCTTTTCAATACTCTGGCCCAGGAGGGAACCTGACAGCAGGCATAACATGGATGGGTCTTATAATCACTAACAGCTCCTGGGTAGTCATCTCTGAAATGAAACTGCCCAGCGGATGTGAGGAGGTGGAGACTGTGGAGCTTTTATCCTCTATGAAGGCTGGTATGGGGAAATGAGACAATTATGGTGCTAAATCTGGAAATTGTATGAGAACAGTGCAGATTGCAGTAACCCCGGAGCTGTGTGAGGGAGAGGAGAGCCAGGGACAGAGGGAAGAAGAGTTTCGTGAGATTGCTGTGCCGCACTGTAACGTATCCAGCCCACCATAGTGCAGGATCCTTTCTCATGCTTCGCAGTCTGCACACAGGTTTGATACCAGTGGCAACACGAGAATGGGACTGACCACTTTCCCTCTGGCAAAGAGGCTCTTGGTTGTTCATTTTTTGGACTGATGTATTAACCATCATCAAATCTTGATTGTTGTTTTATAGTCTTCTTTGGAAAAGGATATCCAGAGACAACTGAAATTAATGTATTACTTTGGGGTTTCAGTAGCAGGGTTGTATTTCAGAGAGTAGGGAAAAAATGGCTGCTGGATCTCTAACTCAGTATACAAATACATATAAACTCTGGCCAATCAAGTAGCATACTGTGCCTAACAGCCCAAAGGCCTGGAGAGTGATGTATCACCTACCATTGGGTCTGTCTGGTACAGGTACATAACTGCACCTGCTCCTGCATATAGAATTGAGTTGGAACTTTTTGATGCCTTGGACTATTTGGATAATTCTCCATACAGAGGGTTCTTGACTAGTATTTAGCTTTGACTTTAATTCATAGAAATACTTTTCTTGTAGATATGTAAATACATCTATGAATTAGAGCCCTATTGAGCCTTTAGACTCCTAAATACATCTGTGAACTCGGATCTGAGCCACCCTCTTTTTGTTCAGATAACTCCTGGACTTATCCATGAAGACTGTAAACAGATTTTTGTTTCTCATGAGATTTTTGTTCAGTAAAATTCTGTGTGGAATGACAATGTAGAGCCCTCAATGTTAAGAGGCAAGAATGATGATTTGGTGGGCTGCCTATCTGGACTGGATTTTGAACATGTGTAAAGTTGGTGAAAATCTCTATCTGAAAGCCAACTCTACTCTTTTCATACCTGCTCAATAACAGATTTTGACATTTTTTTGGTTTTGTGGGTTTTTTGTAGCTTTTCTTTAAAGTCATAAGACTTCTTCATGTTTGGTTTTGTTCTTTCAGTTTTCAACATGCATTTTCCTCTCTTCTTATTAAGTAATATAAATATACTTTGCATTGTTTGATTTTGCATATAGAACTTTCCGTGAAATTATGTTCACACATTGTTTAACCTGGATCATCCTATTTCCCAAGTTCTGTGTATTTTTTAAAGATGGTTATTTAATTATGGGTTCTTCGTGTTAACTGTTCTGCTAGTTATATCAATTTAAAATATATAATTTATTCTCTTTCTCTATAGAGTATTTTAATAAGAAACTGTATGCCTTAATGACAACATATAGTATTACTTGTTCTATTAAAAGGGGACTACATGCTGTACTCTTCTCATTCTGATATGAGAATCAGTTGCTACCTATTAATTAATTTTGGTACATCTGGGAATCCCCTTAGATCAGTGGATTGACAGTGGTGTAAACTTTGAATCACTTCTCCACTGCTGTTGGGCAAAAAACCACACCACAAATCCTGATAAAATCAGCTACTGTTTAGAAGCCAACTACACAAACAGACACAAAAATACAATACTTTAAAATACAGCTAGCTCAGTAAAGCGGGCACCAAATTATTCCTTTCCTAAAGCAATTGTTGAAGGAAAAGCTGAAGACCATAATATGGTCTGTTCCACTCTCTGTTATACAAAAACCTTTGTTTGCATCTTAAAATTTTAAAATAGAGCACTGTTTCTTTCCTATTCTTTCCTCACTGAGATTCATACTAAAGAACTCCAAAAAACTGAAAGCAGTTCGGTTGATAGTATTCCAATATCTCTGTTCATCACAATTTAAATCAGTGTAAGCTGTCTGGGGCAGAAACCATTTTATAGTTCTTTGCTGGCAGTACATTGTATGCAATGAGAATTGAAAGATGAGGATCCTAAGAGATACTACAAAAAACTGTTATCATAAGCATGCCAGTATTACTTAGGAACAGCCTTTAGTAGCAGCAGTTAGCATTTGCAAAGCAATCAGAAGGAAAAAGTGTCTTTCAAAATTCTGATCCATTTTCATACCTTATTTCTGTGTTACTGCTTACACAGTAAAGATTTTTAGCTTTCACATTCAAAAGATTGCAAGTGACCCGTGAAATAAAATGAAGAAAATAACAGAATGAGATACGTGACAAGATCTATTTAATTTCTCTCGGATGCTGTAATGATGAAAACAATAGATATTGGGGAATTATAATCAGCAGGGTGTTCAAATAACCCTGGAGCATTGTTGGGAGTAATTTTTGTTTAAGGTTGTTTTTAAAATTTTAGTAAAGCATTTATGGGAGAAATATCTTAGATAAATTCTCCTTTGCTCGCCCATATTTTCAGCTTGTCAGTCAACACTTGTTAGGATATTAAGGAAGAAAATACGACCTATCCTTTCACTTTAGTTTTGCATCAGATTTAGTAATAAAAAAACCCAGACCAAATAAACAAAGAAATGTATATTAAAAATCACATATCAAACAGTTTATATTTTATACTACTAGCATTTGCTTGTAAGAAGAGAAAAGGAATAAGAGGAAATGTGAGAATGTTAGTGTGTCTAATTCTCTAAAATATCATGCACTGTGACTGGGTACACAGAAGAAATGCACAAGCAGAAAGTACTCAGGTCTACAATAACTGTTGATGCTGAGTCAGACATAAAGACACATGTTTCAGTCCTGACATTCAGTAATGAACATACTTACCCAGTCATCAACATTTCTCACTGGAAATTAGCAACCATCTCACTTATCACTAACCAGGTCTGTCTGAAGCAGAAAAGTTTATACATTGGCTGCTCTTTCATGTTATAAAAAAGAGAAGGCTGCAGCATGACTAGGAGAATTCAGCAGAGTGCATTTACTCTGGGCTGTGACAGTATCATAACCTTTTGCCTTACATGCCACCCAACCTGCCCTGCATGTAATTACTTCAGCAAAACCCATGAAAATCGCTGCTTTACCCTCTTGTTGTACCAGTGATGATTTGTAGGGAAATGTTTTCTTTCTGCTTTGTGATTTTTTTCATGAGAACTGAAAAACATCTGAAGAGTTTGGCCTTTCCTTTGGAGTTGGAAGGAGACTCTCTAGCGGATAAAGGCATCCCTTGTCACTCTATAAATTGCAACTATTGTTTAACTGAAGTCTATTGTTTGGGTTTTGGATAATAGAGGGCAGGTAAGCAACAGATGATTAAAGGAGCTAGACATGATTAGAGAAAAAAATCAATAAATGTATAAACAAAATGAGGTTTTCAGGCTTTAAACAGGTGATTTATTGCACATTTTTTGCCTCCTTCTACATTAAAGTTGTTAATGTAGTCCTACACATCCTGATTACACTTTGCACTGTCTTCTGGAGTGCCTTGTATGAGAGTAGAAGAAAAAATACCTTGTATATCATATGAATTGAAATAACATTGCTTAAAATAAGAAGAAAGAATAGAAGAACTTTATCACAGGAGATGAACAGAGCATCACAAAACTGAATATCATAGAATGATTTCTTGCCTGTTGACTGGGGAAATGTTTGAAAGCAAAATGCCTTGTAAAACTGCAGAGAATGGTATCAAGTTAAACAGGACCTGTGGACTACAACCACCTTTGAGTGTAAAAACTGAAGAAAAAGTATAATCTGCATTTCAGCGGCAGGAGAGCAGATACAAGTGCTAACATCTGTTCTCTTTAGACATTAGTGACCCATTTACTATATGTGCACACGTCTGTTAAGAGTCCTTCCCTAAAACAGTCAGAGAAGTTATGTTTTGGGTACCTTTGGTTCATACTTTTGTGTAGCGTAGAAATACAGACCATGCTAGCTATGGTGTATTAGAACTACATATATTGTCGTACCTGAAAGAGCAGCAACAATGGATATCTAACTGGATCACCTAATTCTTTTAAATATGTGTCTACCTTCAGTCCAAAAATCACTACTTAGGTAAACATTCTGGCTTGATCCAGGAACTTACTTGGTACCATTCCTTTTGTAGTTCTGTTAAAGATGGAAAACAGCCAATATTATTTCACTAATGTGTAGACTTGTATCATATTAATGAAAACAGTTTTTTCACCATTTTCTTTTGCATACCGTGGAGTAAAACTAATTCCTAGAGGATAAGAAAATGCTCAGCTGAGTTCACAAGAGGTGGAGCTTCTTACTATGTTTGTTATGAAACATTCAAAAGTGATGGCGGCTGTGAAAGTCCTAAGTGCTTTCCATTTTCAGAGTGCAAAATCCTTTCTGTCTCAGGTTTCATGTGTTGTGCAGGTCACAGCTCAAGCTATATCCTTGTACTGTGGTTGTATTCTCTTTCTCATAGACCTTTCTGCATGTGATATTGAGGAACAAGAATGGTTTGTTATGTTGCCTGGAAAATTTATAATTAGACACATAACTTTTTGTAGCTAAGATATGCCATGTTGCTACTTGTTCTGCATGCGTTGCTTTTTGACAGAATTTCTGCTACAGCTAACCAGTTCCAAAAAGTTTTGAATAATGTGAGAAATCTTCCTCATACATCTGACCCATATTTTGCCTATGATATTTTGTCTCTTTGCCAGGCCTAAGTGGGTTCTTTCTCTGTCCCTCATACAATGTTCTTATTGATTCACCTTGCCTTCTTTCTCAGTGCCTGGGACCCAGAAAAGGAATTCCTTTAGCACGTAGCAAATATGTCAAGGTAGGAATATGTCAGGGTGATAGTTAGGTATGACTGATAATAGTTGTCTTTTGAACATCCCTGAGGCTGGACATACATCTGGAAGAAGACAATGTAAAGCAGTCTGGTTCTCTGGGATCTTTACATCCCCTGCGTTGTCCACCGTCTGCTATGAAATTTTTCAGACCACCGAAAAACTGGACGTTAATCTTCCTTCCTGCAAGTTCAATCAAAACCTACAAGTCTTACCTAAAAAGCTAAAATATAGTCCTTCAATAACAGATAATGATTTTGTAGTACAGTGAAATATAAGAAAAATTTATGTAAATTGTACACAAACAATTAGGTTCTATAGACTGGTAGTGGAGAATGAATCTGTCCAACCATTCAAGCATTAGGCATGTAAAATAAATTCCTGAAAGTACTATATTTGCCTGATCAGTTGTGTGATGCAAAGAATGAAGACCACTCTGTTCAGCCATGGCTCATTTACATCGTCCTCCATTTTAGTAATTCAGGGGTTCAAGACAGCTGCGCTGCCAGATCACTGAAAATCTATGTGACTTTAATGTGTTTTTCCCTCAGAATTGCTAATATTTTATACTGCCAATAGGGACACCTAAGAAGAGCAAAAGACAAAAAGTTTGTCCAGTGCAGATTGACTTCACACGTTACCTTTCACTGAAGTATGAGTAAGAATCATGCTTCGAGAAAAACATGATAGTCATGAAAAAGGATAGACTTACACTGAGTTCTGTTTGAAAGAAAAGTTATGTTAATGAGTCTTTTGTTCTATGCAAAAGAAACTTTGCCAATTAAAAATTAATTAATGAATTAATAGGCTATATGAAACTTCCAGAAAACCAAACATAATCATGGGTTTCAGTTCAATTTAATTCATTCCATTTTCTACTCCAATTAGAATCCATTAAGAAAGTAATTGGCAATATTCATCAGTAGAATTTTTGTAAAGGATCCCAGATTGCTTGGCTTCAATAGTGTCACTCTGCTGACCATAGCAGAGCTTCAGCAGCATCAATCTGCACAACTGAATGTACAGTAAAACACAAAGCATGCAAGACTCTTCCAAATTAATGGTTAGACTCTGCCTTGCTTTAGACTGTCTTTGTAGAAAAGGATCCACTCGGTGTAAGATTATCTCCAAGTAGCAGAAAGTTATTACAGTGTAGAGGGGCCTTGTATATGTCTTTATTATTAGATAAATTTCAGTCATATATAATGTGCCCCCGTGATTTCTATTCATTGTAGTATCCCGTTGGGGTTTGCCTTGCTGTGGAGAAGGCACGATGCAATGTGGCACCAGCCAGCGGGGAGATGGGTTAGGGCTCTCTGATGAGTCTGCCCCAGTGCCATAAACCAGCAGGGACAAACACAGCAAATAGCTGTGCCACATATGAAGTCTTCCCCAAAACATGCAGGCTAACAGGCCTGCTTTGTGCAGGTTATGGAGTGCAGCCTACTAGGGTTATAGAAACAGGTATGACTTCCTTTACTTCCCAACCTTGGCGGGTTTGCACCTTGCCCGAAATCAGAATAAACTGAAATACTGTGAACTGTGAATTGTGGTACTTCCATCTGGTCAACATGAAGCATTTATGGGAACCTAGCTATGCTGAGTTTGGTTCTCAAGACTGGAAAGAGGAGCAAGCACAAGCAACACTTAGGATCCTACTGCAGACTGTAACATTATGGTTCCATTTTAAGAAACTGTCGTTTTGCTTTTTCAGTTAAAATACAGAAAACTAAACAGTAATGGCATGAATTTCTTCCTAAATGAATGCTAAGACCTAAAACCAAGTCCACAGCTCACTGGCAACACAACAAATATGTCAGAATTGCTTGCCTGCCTATGCAAATTGTTTTAGGAACAAAATATTCCTGACTTCAAGACAAGTGGTGAAAAATTAACTTGACCTCCTTTCTTCAACTGAGCTGCACTTGGATGAGAAGAAATGAATTTTGACTTATCTAAAACTGGACAAATATGTAGATTTGAGTATTCATTTGACATTTGTTTTGTTAAGGCCAAAGGAGAAAGAATAAGTCTTGATTTTTTGGTTTTTTGTGCCTGACTAGATTCTTCAGAAATCAAAACAAAATTAAGTGACTGCACCAACAACAAAAAGTAAAACTGTAATGAGATGGTGGTAAGGGAAAACGTAGCATATTTAGAGATGTTCATTCTCAAAATGTTTGAAAGTTAGATTACATATTGTCATAATGCCTAGTAAGATGCAAGAAAAACACATGATTACTGACATGAGGGACATAGACAACTAGATTTGTCTCAGTCAAGAAAAGAAGTGATTTTAGCTTCTCAGTATTTTGGAAAAGATTTAATTTCATTACTGTTTAAAGTGTAAATTTTTTAAATTTAGAGAATACAAATATGTAACAAAAACTATTGCCTCTATGAATGAATTTTAAAGTTCATTTGAGTGAGAATGACAATGCTTTTGGTTTTCTGACAATGTTTCTGATTATAAATCATGACATAACTCTTAAAAGACACATACCTGAGGATATTGAATAGACACAATCCTTTAACATGCAAATCAAAGTATGCATTACCTTAGAGGCCATGTATTATACATCCAAGGAAAAGAATCCAAACCCCAAACATTACCTATGTTTCCTAATAAAATCTTGGGATACCAGAGTATATTTTCAGCTAGGAAAACCAAACTTCACATAGACTCCTACAGTTAGCATGTGCAAATTTGGTAGAAGAGTGTGTGAACAACTGCATAAACTTACATAGGGATGGACAGACAATTTGCTATCTTATCTGAATACCAACTTATATCTAGGTGGTACAGATAACTTCATCTTTTTTACTTGAAACTACTGATCCATTGCAGTCCCTGAAGTAGTGAAAACACTGTGGGACGCAGGCCAAGTGTAACGGTAATAGGTGTCTTTTGAAAACTTAACAGTTCTAATGAAAATTCCCTTTTATGCTGGAGTCTTTCCTTGAAATCTGTGGCCAAATGTGATAACCACCGTAAAACCTACCAACAGACAGTTCATGCTTATTAGGATAAAAACTTAAGTAACCAAGATAAATAGGAGACAGGTGGCACTTATTTCTGGTTGTTAAATGAAGAAACATAGGTACTAAAAGGTTAAATTATTTGCTGTATTGGGTTTGCATGGCAAGGTTTTGGTAGTGGGGGCACTTATGGGGGCAGATTCTGTGAGAAGTTGCTAAAAGTTTCCCCTATGTCCAACGAAGACAATGTCAACCGGCCCCAACATGGACCCGCTGCTGGTCAAGGCCAAGACCATCAGAAGTAGTGAGAGTGCCTCCAGGATAATGCATTTAACTTGGGTAAAAAGTTACTGCACAGGAGAAACTGCAGGCAGAGAAAACAGGAGTGAGAACAGGTGAGAGGAACAGCCCTTCAGACACCAAGGTCAGTGGACAAGGAGGGGAAGGAAGTGCTCCAGGCATCGGAGCAGATTCCCCTGCAGCCTGTGGTGCAGACCATGCTGAGGCAGCTGCTCCCCTGCAGCACACAGAGGTCCATGGGGGAGCAGAGGTCCACCTGTGGCCTGTGGAGAAGCCCATACTGAAGCACGTGGATATGCCCAATGGAGGTGTAAGCCCATGAGGGACCCAGACTAGAGCAGTTCACATGGGATGATCTGACCACAGCCCCCATTCCCCATTATATATGGACAAGAGAAGGTTTAAAATTATTTCTTCTCTAGCCGTATTATGCCTTTTAGAATTAAATATTTGCAAGAAAATTAATTAAAAAAAAATCATCTAATGCTTATGTAAGAAAAACTTGTCTAGATCTAATACACATAGTACATTTGACATTTTGTTAAATAAAATCCTACAACACAATTTTGTTCTCTGAATGAACTGATAATTGCACTCAAGGTCAGGCATGAATAACACCTGAATTTTTCCATTTACTTATGATAAATCCCTGCTCATTAGAATACTGGATAATTATAAAATAGTTTCACTTAGTTAACTACCTGTAGCCCCCAATGCTTATGCTGTAGATATATCTTGTGGAAGAAAGAAACACAGAGATGCCTACTATCACTTTTAATGCTATGGAGCAACAACAGTTTTAGACAAAATGTTCTGGGGACAAGCTGAAACTCATATCGGTGGAGATTTGTTCACAGTCTCAATTTCTAGTTTCCTGTGGGTTGAAATACTAATAAAAATCTAAAAACCTGGGACATCTACCACAGGACTAACCCAAATCTTGACAGCAAAATGAATTTATGGTATACTGACAGGGTAAGCCACTGACTTGAAGGATATATATATATATATATTCTGAGGGCTCACAGTTTATGGTGATGTGAAAGTGCTGAAGAGATAAGAGGTTTATTTTGAAAATTTTGGTGCATATGCTGATGTTTTACTCTTGCTTCTTACTCCTCAGTAAAAAAACTGTATTACAGCTCCTATTACAGCCCACAATATAATAAGATTCTTTTAATGGAATAGGGAGTATTGACCGGCTCCTACACCAATTAGTACCAATACTCAATCTCCATTTAAAGATACAGGGCACCCCCAAAACATACAGGCATATCTGAACTTTTGACTGAACAAAACACAAGCCCAATATCTATCTACTGCAGTCTGAGAGGAACTCTAAAGGAAACCCCCAAAAATTTAATAGCATGCCAAAATATTTATGTGTGAATGCCTCTATTCTCTGTGATTCCAGCTAACATGAAAGGACCATGTGACAGAAAAAAAACCAGCTCAAGACGCTAAACTTTCAGGCCAAGTAGTGTTTCAATGGAAAGATTCTTATCCTAAGAGTTCCCTTCCAGTTTTCCAGATGTAACTTTTCTGAACCTATTTGACTGAACAACCTAACATTGAGGAATTCAGCAGCTGGGTGAACTGGTTACCAGCCTTCAAGACTTTCTGAGTTCTTTCCAAATATAGGCCATCTTAAATCCTAATTTCTGAAGGTCAGACCTGGGAAGCCTGCTGACAAGAGCTAAGGTTATTTTATTGATCATTGCCAAATGCGAGCTGCAATAGATCACCTTTCTCACATGTGTATATTCTCTCATACACATTCCTGCACAACATTTGTATTAAACCCTACCTTGAGATGGTATCTTTCTTGACTGAGATTTCCTATTTCAAGGTCTTCTATTTTTGAATATACATTGGCTTCTCACTTTATTTTTGAACTTGACATCAGATGTTTGAATCATGTGCCATTATATAGCAGGTTAATCCATCTCTTTGACTGGATGCATGGAGGTTTAATAGATAAAAAGGTGAGGAATAAACAATGAGACAAAAAAGGAGAATGAATTTTGGAAGATATTTTTACCTCAAGTAAGACAAGGATGTAAAAGGTACAGCTATAACGCAGAATCTTTCTACTTTTTTATTTTTTTTTAAAGAAGGGTTGATGAACAAAATAAATCCTATAAGAACAGAGAAGAAGCAAACATGGAGGATAAGAATAACTGAGGTAATTTCTAGAGTCACATGGTGAGAGATTAAAGCTAAAATTAATAGTTAGCAAGCTATTCATTCTTATAGCCCTCTCCCCTCAAAAAGATTACATTTTCCTAAAGAACTGATCAAAAATATATATAATACACCATTTTGCAGGTTTAGGTAACTGATCTTCCACATCTGATTGTCCTGCATTGTTGTCACAAAGAGCTATAGTCATCAGTGAGAAGTCATTAAAACAAAGAAAAAGACTTTCCTGTGAAGTTCCTTAACAATCTAAGATAGCTGTCAGTGATAAAGAGACAGAGAATCTGTTAAACCAGAACAGACTTTCTGTTCTGTTACTAGTTGAAGCTTTGCCTTTGCATTTCCCATATCTATTCATGGAGCTAAGAGTGCAGTAAAGGCATTAAATCCATCAGGGTTAAAGAAAAAAAGAAAAAAAAAACACATACAAAACAACACCAAAAATCCCATCTGCAAAAAGATGGGTAGCCAGCAGAGATCTATGAATAATTTAGAAGGCACCTGTCTCTCCTCATATTGGCAACTTTGAACTGCTTTTGCCTTGCAGATATATTTCAATTGCCTGAGCAAAAAGCAGTGTCTCAAAATTCTCAGAAAACTTAAAAGTTCTTAACATTCCTCCAAGATGCTTCAAGGAAAACTTTACAGTTATACAAAAGCATTTCAACTTACACTGCCTATAGGTTTATTGATGACAGCTAACATGGAAGGAGCACATTACTGGGGGAAGTAGAATGTTCAGTTAGGCAGAGAATCTTTACACCAAATAAAACTGCCAATGAAAAGTTAGGTCCAAGCTCAGCCACAAGTAGCTGAAACTCAGACAGAATTCCTGGAATGAAATCTATGGTCTGTGTTATCACAGAATCATTTAGTTTGCAAAAAACCTATAAGATCATCAAGTCCATACTTGGACTGATCACCACCCTGTCAACTAGACCATAGCACTAAGTGCCATGTCTAGTCATTTCTTGAACACCTCCAAGGATGGTGACTTGACCACCTCCCTGAGCAGTTCATTCCATGTTTGATAATCTTTCCACGAAGAAATTCTTTCTTATGTCCAATATGAACCTTGTCTGGTGCAGCTCAAGGCTGTGACCTCTCATCTGGTCACTAGTTGACTGGGAGAAGAGACCAACCCTCGCCTTACCATAATCTCCTTTCAGGTAGTTGTAGAGAGTGATAAGGTCACCTCTGAGCCTCCTCTTCTCCAGGCTAAACAACTCCAGCTCCATCAGCCACTCCTCGTATGACTGACTTTCTAGACCCTTCACCATCTTCACTGCCATTCTCTGGACACACTTCAGCATCTCTTTCTTGCAGTGAGGGGCCCAGAACTGGACACAGTACTTGAGATACAGCCTAACTGATGCTGAGTGCAGAGGGTCAATCACTGTCTTAGTCCTGCTGGCCACACTAATTCTGATATAAGCCAAGATGTCATTGGCCTTCTTTTCCACCTGGGCACACTACTGGCTCACATTCAACCTGCTGTTGGCCAGCACCCCTATGTGCTTTTCTGCTGGGCAGCTTTCCAGCCACTCTTCCCTCGACCTGTAGTACTTCATGGGGTTGTTATGACTGAAATGCAGGAGGCTGAGTGAGATGAACATAATGATTTCTACTGGGTTAAAAAAAATAACAATTTCAGAATCTACCAATACAACTTTATTGTCTTATTGATCTTATTATCAAGAGGAAACATTGTGATCTGAATCTAAAGCATAGATGCTAGGGATTATGTCTGTTCAGTTGGAACGAAAAAATATTCCAAGCTCAAATCTTAGAAACAACTCCATTGTGCACAGATGTTAATGATATAGTTGTGATAAAGTACTGTTAATAGTATTCAGCGAGATGGTCTGCCTTTTCATGAAATCATTCATTGTACAGTGTTGATTCTCACCTTCATGTTTGTTAAAGATAATTATTTGGGCTTAGAAACTGTCGTTTATCCAGATGAAAACTAACAAAGAAGAAGGTTATAGCAGATGTGTGATTAGACAGGCCACAGGAATTTTTCAAAATAATGTTGTAAAAGGGTAGGTTAAATACCTGTCTCCATGAGAAGCAGTTTATTAAGACCTAACAAAAAATTAGAAGGAATGGGCAAACACATTTCAAAAGAGAATATGTATGACTATATATAAATCTATAAAACTGTATTATCAGAATTGAAACATCTTTTAGAGCAGAAGGAGTTTCAGCAGAATTAAAAGATTGTACCACTATTAAAATAAATTATTTTGAGCTTTCAATTTGCGTATAAAACCTCAAAATCTCTGAAAAAAGTAATTCTGACCAAGAGTGACAATTGATTTACAACAGTGGAAATTAGTTATGACCAATGACCTCCACCTGAGGTGCTTTGGCATCTTAGAAACATGTCTCAAAAATAAAGAAGAAGGACTAAGAGTTAAGAAAGATAATTTATTGCCTACAAAACCTGAAGCATTAGTAGCATGCAAGGTGAGTTTTTCTGGAACTGTTTAGGTATTGCCTTGGCCTGTTCTGTTCGAAATAGAGCTGTCAACACTTTTTAGACAAAAGGCATTACAAAAGACCATTAAAATCTGTGTCACTGACCTCTTCAGAAAAGAAAGTTGGCCTGAATTATGAGGGTCTCAAAGCTGTATTTGCTTAATGAAGTGTTTTGCAAGGCTAAAGAAATCGTCATTGTCAGCTTTTACAAGAAGAGGATGAGACTGTTATTTGCACAAGTGGTTCCTGTGATATGGTTCTTGCCTTGAATTCCTATTCAGCTTTCCTAAGTTTCATTCTTTCATCACAAATTTCAGATATAAGTAGTTCTAAAATATGAATTACTGAATTTCTTATATTTCCTTATGATATCAGAACACTACTTCAGTCCTATTCCAGAGAAATCAGAGATCATTGAGAGGCCATTTTCTTTAGCTAAGCTGCTGATTTGGAAAATGAGCCCCACTTTGTTGCCCACACTATGCTGGCAGTAGAGCCAGCTATCCTGGAGAGCCATCACGAGGTGTGCAGATGATGCTGAGGAGGACAATGGTGGGATGCAAGGTCAGCCCTGTGGAATGGCTGCCTGACGGCCATCTGGTTGGTGACTATGTGGGTTGGTATACAGCCCACTAAAAATGTCAGAGAAATCAGTATTTTCCCACAGAATGCATCAATGAGGCTGAAACAGGGTATTCTGGGGATAATGGGGTGGGGCTGAAGGGGGGAGGAGAGGAATATTGTCCTATACTGTTGCAGTCCGAAATTTGGATACCAACGGAAAAGGAACTGCCAGGACTAAACAGGAAACCTTGGGCCACAGAGGCTGGAGAAAAAAAACACCATCTAAAAGACCAGACAAGATCCATTGTCCTGATCTCTCCCAGCAGGATGTAGAGAGACTTTGCTTGATGCTATCAGATATCCCATTGTTTTCTCCCTCCCTGTGTAAATCTTTATTTCAGGAAAAGCTGACCACCCTTCCCCAGTACAATCTTGCTTACTGGAAACATCAAAATTTTTTCCCCAAAATGTAAATACTGTATCCAAGAAATGTAAAATCATTTTTCCCTTTATGTCACCCCTGTTACTGAAAACGCTAATACACCGTGGAATCCTCTATTTGGAATAACCCTGCCTCCTCATTAGCATGTAAACCCCCTAACCTTTAAATAGCAGCAGTGTGTTCAATAAATCATTCCAATTTTTGCCTCTATATCTGGGGTCGTGATAGCTTTATTGGACCGTTACACTGTGCCATTCTGCCTGTGAACCCATTGCCCTGTAGTGACATAGAACAATGCCGTGTACCCTCCTGCCCAAATCCTGGCCCTGAATTGACAGCCCCCTTTCCAAGCCTCTCTTCTTGAGACACAATGCAACAGAACAAACAAAAAAAAATGTAAATTAAAAGTAGAGTAGCTATTCTTCAGATCTGCTGCAATGGAAACTTAGGATATTATCAGGGGAGTACCAGTAGCTGATCTCAGCAATAAAGAAGCTGAAGGTGTTGAAGGTACTGAAGACAAACACAGTGGCAACACAACATTTAAAGGACTCATGCTGAAAAAAAAAGGAAAGCGGGTGGGGGACATGCCACTAGAAGAAAAAAAAAATAGAAATTTTATTAGAGAAATTTTGCTCATCATAGAAAGTCTATATTCTTTCCAGTGTCCCTTTTTAAGGATGCTTATGAAGAAACCATTAAATTGGCCATTTTATAATTCTGTTGTCCATTTAATCCTCTTTCTTTGTTTTTTTTTTCAGGTTGGAAGAAGTAAATGTGATCACAAGCTTTTGATCTAAACAGAAAGATTTTTGCTGTTAGAAAACAGGAATTCAGAACACTGACTATTTCTGTGAACAGATTAAATCATTCATATAGAAAACCAAATCACATTTTATTTAAAAAAAACGCCACTCAGCATCAGAATTGGACTTCCATGTCTTTACAGAGATAAATGAAAAAAAGAAAAATACAATTATGCTTCAAGGTATTATTTTATGCTCACAAACACAGAATTAGAGAAATACAATAGGAAAAAACCAATTAGAGCAATATTAAATAACTGTCATGGAGAAATTAAATCCTGATAGTTTGTGTGTATCTAATAAAATACTTAGCATTTTTCAGTCTTTCTTTCTTATATCATCTTTGGAATTGACAACTGTTGATATTGCAACTTTAGATAGGTAATTTTCCTTAGATTTTCTAACTCTGACAAGTCTCAAGCCTAATCAATAAGCTCAGTTTCACCTGCTATTAATTATTTTTAAAAAGTTGACTTTATAAGCAAACTAGCAGGATATTTAGTAGATATTTCATTTTAGGACATGAAACTCATTTTATATATTAATCAAAAATTAATTTTCCTTAGTAATACACAAATGCAATGGGTTTCACCTGTGAGCCTTTATGTCGGCTGGTACACAATTTATGAACTTCATAGAAGCAATATGGAGACAAAATTAATTTTTAAATATAAGGTTAGTATTTTACTAAATTAAAAAATGAATGCAATCAGTAAAATTTTCTATTTCCTAAAATTTAATTTATTCCATCCAGAATAGATGATTAGGTTCAGCAGTCATATAATGAAAGATACACTATTCAAAAGAGGTATTACTCTTTTGAAACAAAGCTAGTCTCTTGTAAAAAATCAACATCTCAAAATGAAAAAATACTGGGAGAATTATTTTTTCTCCAGAAAACATAATAATTATTTTAGAAAGAGTTTGATATCACCCTAGAATTACACATATATTACTGCTGAAAGCAAACACATGAAAAGGAATTTGCTGATTCTATGCTTGTTTCCTAGAACAACAAGAAATTTCGGGCAAGAGGCATTTTTTTTCAAATAAAATGCTACATATGCAAAACTTGTACAGCAAAGGCATTCTATCCTCCTCTCTCTGGACCTCTTCTCAATTTCTCTGATGTCCTCTGATATGGGAACCCACACCAGTGGGTCTTCTTTACAGTTTTCTCCTGCTCTCCCAGGAAAACTTAATGTACTTCATCTTCAAATTCTACACTCTTGCCTTTGAATCACAGCTACAAATATGTGTCTATAGCAATTAAAGAATTTTATTTTTATTTGCAAAGAAGAGATTAATTTTCAAAATTATTTCTGATGTTTTTATGAAAGTCTTCAATTTCCTGAGGCAAAATGAACAATATGCTGTACAAATATATAATTCAAATATATGAAATGTAGTAATTATAGTAATGTTAATACCATAAATATTGTCATAAATCCTTAGTAATATTTTACATGACCATGCAACACTCCAAATCTATATGGGAAACCAGGACTACTTTTAGTTTTGGTACCACACTGCAAACCAGTGGGCAATATCAGTGCAGACTTGCTTAATAGTTAGTGCTGGGAACTGGTGAGAGGGGGCTTCCATCCTGAATAAACTCACCTGTCATATTTTCAAAAGGAAGGTCTTTTTGTCTTCTTCTCTCTAACTCTGTGTAACTTCATTGGCAAAGCTGCCTCCAACAGATTTTTCTGACACATGCAAGCAAAGTCTATTCCTAGCACCAGTGTTATCATACAGATTTCAATCTAATCCTTTGTTGTTTCAATGTTCTGTGCAAACACAATGCAGAGTTTACAAGTGTCACGGTAAGATAATTGGGTATAACCACTTGGTGTCCTTACCCCTCTTGCCTTGTAATGGCTTTTGAAAATGATATCTGATGGCCAACTGTGACTTGGCAGCAGCCCATCAGTTTTCTCCTTTTATTGGAAAGCTTGCTGAGAAACGCACAATGGTTGGCTCAACTTTATGTGTTTATGTAATATAAATCAAATAAAAAACAATAAAAGCTGCTGCACCTGAAGTTGACCCTTACAGGGAATTGTACATCTTGGGAAGTGAGTATTTTGTGCATACTGGACACAAACAGCACAAATGTCACCTGACTATGAGTAGTTTTTTAAAATAGGTGAATTTTAATCTTGGTAGATTCTGCAGATTTTTAAGCAGAGGTCTTTGGACAGTCCTACTATATAACAAGTTTACAGTTCAGTGATATGCAAACCTACAAAAGGTAGCATGGCTTCCAAGCCTTTTTAAATATTCTAAAATCTTTCATTTTTTACTCAGTTGCTTACTTGGCCAGCTGTATTTTCTTTCACAGTAACTGCTTGTCATGTTATGGCCTCAGATGAAACCAAATGTTTGTTCCACTTTGTAGACAAGTGGATGAAATTAAATAGCCCAATATGTGCTTTCTCCTTTAGCAATTCCTAGTACAGTTCAGGAAGCATCTGTCCTTGCTAAGATTTAAAAGAAATGATTGCCAAGAACCCCAGAAAGACTGAAATATCAGCCAAGAACAGAACAGAGGTAACATAATCCTGGGTATTCTTATCATTTATATTATATTTATACTTATATTTCAACCAGAGAAAATAGGTACATGAAGAGTTTGTTATTGCAACTCTAGATGATTAAATGATTCAGAAAGCAATGGAGTTTGTGAGGACAGGAATGGGATAAGACAAAGGAACTCTTTAACCCATGTATTTTTGACTGCACAATCTGGATCTGAATGCTTTTTTAATCCTTGCTGCAAAGTTTTCTATGTCTCCTGAAGATTTGATCCTGAAAGGTGCTAAGAAATATCTTCGTGATGGTCTATCTATGTAACTAAGTGTTTCTGGATTGGGTTAAATTGTTCACATTTTACAGAACCAATTCTCCATTGGGTCTGACTGTTTTGAATGCATAAGCCTGATCTGAGATGCAGTTTATATGCCTAGCTCCAACTGATTTTGATAGTTGGTTCATGTATGGAATGCAATGCTTAAGTCTTGCTCCTTGGAACACTGCAGAGAAATATACACTGAAAAGTCTAACAGTTCTGTAAACATGACATTCCTTACAGCGTATTTAAATTCGTCTTTCTGGAGAACTGCTCTGTGTTTTAACTGTGCACGCTTTGCATAACAAAACCCTACAACACACAACACTAGAGTATTTCAGGACTTGAAAGGCTATGCTAAACTTTTGAAACTCGAAGCCCTGAAAATGTCACTATTTTTCTCTGCAAAAAATGGATTCTTGAGGCTAAGTACCACTTTCTTCTTTTAATTTTGCCATAAGGGTTATGAAAGAGAGTTGTGTGGTGTTCCGTGGAAGAAAAAAACACAAAGAGGGAACAGCCCTCAAAGAAAACAAAAAAACCCACCCAAAACCAATGCAAAGGTACAAATGTTAACAAAACATGACATTTTCTGCCAGGGTTTTTAGCTCTACTATCAAGGCTTTGCTGAACTAAAAATTTAAAATATGAGAGAAAAATAACACAAACCATGCTAAGCATATTTAAAGCCATGGGAATTGCATACAGCCTAATCCGATATAATTTTCAGAAGTTTTTCTGTACTTGATATCTTTAAATACTAATTTCTCTCTCTCATTACCAGACTGAGTGTGCCAATGACTAATACCAATAACAGCAAAAAAAAAAAAAAAAGCACTCCACTTTTCCAGAAGAGTACATTTGCTTTTTAGAAAATCTGACAACTGATGTATAAAAAGTCTGAAATGCTTCACAGAATGATAGCAAAGCACAACGTAAGTTAATGAATGTTGATAGAAGTGGGCATAATGGTTAGGGCAGCTTTATTTAATTAAAGTACAAGGTTTTTATGGTTCTATTCATTTGTAGAGGAGAGGTGCTTTCATTTTTTCCATAAAATTTATAGCAATAATATTCAACAATCTGCTCATTTCTAGCTGCTAAATTTCCTTCTGTAGTTATGCAGTTCTCTCGTAGGCTCTGAGCACTTGGAAATATGGGGGAAGTACTCAGCATGCTTAATAACAATATTTTAAACAGATAGAAGTTCTCCTCCTCTTAAATGTAGGCAGTTTTGAAAAGACTTTTCCTGGTGAAAGGTCTACAATGATAATTTTTACTTCTTTGCCTATGAGGACATTTGGCTTCTGCGTAAGTAAAACTGGAGGAAGAGACCCCCTATAAAACTATTATCACTGTAACGACTTTAGGAGCACAGTTGCCAGTCTTGAGCACTGTCAAGGCCACAGAAAGAACTTGCTGTAAGATAAGCCACAAGAGTGGGAACTTGAGATAAGTAAAGAAAGGAGGAATTTATGAAAAGAAGGTGCTAATTCCAGGCCTGGTGGAGGCAAGATCTGGTTAGCACCTCCTGGTTAATGCATCCGGACAAAAAGTCTTACTGTGGTAAACTGCAGGAAAGGAAACGACTGCTCTTATATATATCACCACAAGTTATGTGAACAGCATCTGTGACCTCCCTGTGGATAGCCAGAACCTGAACTGTGCAAAGGTGGTATCCCAAGGAGAACAACTTCAGGACCCTCACCACCAAGTAGTCCAGGGTAAGAAGGACCAACAGGATGCTGCTGGATCCACAGGTGAGGACTACCTTCTGCTTGATCTCGCTTCCCACTTTTTTCTATTTCTTACTCTCTCTCTATCTCACATTTATTGTTAAAGAAAATCTGTATTTTCGACTTTGGCATATGGTCTTTTTTGCACCTTAATTCAGGCAGAGGCATCTCACTAATCAGATCTTAACAATCACCCAGGAAAACAAAACAAACAAAACAAACCAGGAAATGCATGATGGTGTGAGGGGAGGGATCAAAATCTGCACTTTCCAGTTCTTCATAACAGCAGCAGTCTTTGCAGGGGCTCGTGCCAAAGTTAGAGCATTTTTTGAGAGCTGACGCAGAACAGAGACGATAAGGGACGAGGGAGCAGCTGCTTGCTTTGGACTGTTCTACTGGCAATGTGGCTAGATTTTGCTGTAAGTGGTAATGGCTTCTATTCAGCAGCTTACAATTCTCCTCTCTCACTCATCCTCAATAGGAGTATAATGCAGCCACAGCTGAGACACCACTACTGATGAGTAAGCTAAGCTGCCAAGACAGAGAAGGAAGAAAGAAAAGCCATGTAGTACTATGAGATGATAAATATCCAAAATCAAAAAAGCTGTGCTAAAATTTCTCATAGGTTTCTATTAGAGGTTCCTGGTCTGTGCCTCTCTACATGTAGCATAGGATTCTCTTAAGAGGAGGCTCACTCTCCTTTGTGGGGGGCGATGCAAGGGGTTAAGATCATCTATAGCCTGTTTGTTGTCTTAATATAATATTCATAATACAAATACACAGAAGTTCTCTCACACATGTACTTTCCTAAAGTAAACTACATACAAGTTTATGGAAGAGCTGCTTCCCTGAAATGACTCCAACAGCACGTTGTAAATGAAGAGAGGATGGGTGTTTCTGGGTGAAATAGTTCACCCTCTCAATCTGAGTTCTCTGAAAGGAGGAAATTTTTAGCCAGGGCATCCTGTGAGAGTGCAAAATAGCCTTCCAAGGGAAATGGTGGCTCCTTGAGTCCTGGAGATAGACAATTATGAATGACTTGATGAAAAGTTGTAATGAAATTTAGAACCATGTGATTTTTCTTACAGTGTTCATTGCAAACTACATAACGTGGTACATGGAAAAATTTAGAAGACTATAAATCATGCAGGACTTTAAGGAGCTCTCTGTGTTTCCTATTTCTTTCTAAGCCTTTCAGCAAAATTACCTTAACTCTTCTGATAGGTGTGACAAATTTCTGTAGTTGATGCTGTGCATTTCCAGATGAGATCATGGACCACGAGGTATAGAATGCTGTCTGAAAGATATAATTAATTTATTTCCTATGTCTTGTTAATTTATAAAGTATTTTTGAGGCCACCTTTTTTTGTCATGGGTTCTTTTCAGAAATATAGCAATAAATGCACTGATTTTGCAGCTCTACTCTTGACACAGATAATATGTACCCATTGACAGAACAATCCATGAAACAGCCCTAGTAATGTCATTTAAAACATGAAAAGTGTTGTGCTTGTTTTGCTTCTGCATTTTGGAACCTATTGCTATTCAATTTAGTACTCTAAATGAACTCATATCATATTCCATTATTGAGGAAAATGACCACCTGCCTCCCCCATATGTTGATTTCCCTTTTAAATACTACCATTTGAAAGTCTTGAATCTCATTAAAGCGACAAGGTTTACAGCACACACACTCTGTCACTCAAAACAAAAGATATGGGGAAACATAGTCTGAATTAAAAAAATTATTTCAAAACAAATTTTGTTTAATTTTTTCATTTTCCACTCTTTGACTTACTCGTAACTTCTCAGATTAAAAAAAAAATATTGCTAGTTATACTTGCAGGATTTGTCTTTTTGGCTGCTATTTTAGAGTCAATTTTATTATTATTGCTTTCCAAAGTTTTATTTCTATACAGTTTTCAAATATTTTGAAACAGTAGAACTCAATTCTGGCTGTAAATTGACTTTCTTGCAAGCTACCTCCCCAAATAAGACATTGAAAATATGACTTAACCTTGTCCAGGTTTGTCCAAATCTGATGACTTAGCAAGACTATTACAAGTATTTACAAATTATCAATTCAAAGACAGGTAGGGCTCTATTCTGAAGGTCAGATCAAAACATAAGCTTCAAACTTTTTTTTTCTATTAATATGTAGTAGAAATGTGCAAAATAAGACAATTCCAATTTAGATGATACTGCAAACACTATGGTTTGTGCAAATGATCCATAGGTCTTTATTATAATCTCTACATACCGTACTTTAATGCTTGGTTATGGTAAGATCTTGCCCCTAGGTGAATAGTTAAAATGGCACACAAGTTAGATTAAATCATTTAAATCTGAGTCCTATCTTGAGGAACTGCCAGAGGCATCTTGTTGCAGAACTACAAAAGGTTCAGGACTCAAAATACAGCCTATAGTATTACAGTTAATACTGTATGGGTAAATGTGCTTGCAAAGTCACATTGCTGTCTTCCACATATAAAAGCCATTAATTCATCCTGTACTTTAAGATCTTGTCCAATCTCTTAATTTTCATAAAGGGATAGATATTCACCAGATACACTCACTGAAACAAATATTAAAAGGCTCCTAGTATGAAAGGAGGCAGAGCTGAGTATTCTGTCCTGTGGTCTTTAAGTCTTAGGAGATGAGATGCTAACTTCTTCTAACATAATGTATGCCCCCACTTAGGGTATATCTCGCTGACTTTTCATGAGTGTCTGGCTACCAAGGCCTTTAGACTGTTTGAAAGCTTCTATTCTTTCTGTCTCCACATTCTTCTCTAAGAGATTATATATTTAATTTTCAGGAATGTTCTGACGATAAGGATGTTTTCAGTTATGGAGAAAGATAGAAATACTGCCTTGTTTCACAGTTTCCCAAACATTTAGAAAGAAGGAATTTTTTGGTTAAGACTGATAGCAAATCTATTTCTCTGGGGTCAAAATTTCAAATTCTTACCAACTCCGTAGGTCCCCACATGAATGTGTGCTCATTTCTTACATCATGACACAGCCTGCTGCTGCTCAGTGTACAGCAGCTCAAAGCACATAAACCTTCCTGTTAGGGGTACTGTCCTGTAAGAACAGCCAGAAACTCTGGGATTTCTTCTTCACAAAGTTTTTTATGACAGATTGCCCTCACAGACACAGAGGTTCATGTCTGTCCTGCTTCTTTCTGTTGTAGGTTTACTCCTATAGGTGAGCAATGCCAGTGATTAATTACTAAGAAAAACACAGAACAAAGGCCTTAATCAGGTAATTTCTCTACCCACAGGAAAAGGCCACCCCTAGCAGTCTTACCGTGCTTGTTTTATACTTGGGCTGCTTAAGTTCCGGAAAAACAGTTTTTCTGCCTACTGTGGAGGACCTAAGCAGAGAGCGGTCCCTCCCAGCAAAACCAGCATCTTTCAGATCCATTTTTTTTCCCTCACACTGGTAGAAAAAGAAAGAAAAGTCTGGCCTTGTAGGGCTTTCCCCACAGCTCTCCATCCCAGCTGTGTCCTTTCTCCTTCCCTCACCCCCTACCTGTGGCAGGAGCATCCTGCCCTTGGCCCTCCTTTCTTGCCTGCACTGCAGAAAAGCCTTGAAACAATTTTGTAAAGATCATGGCAACTTATCAGTTTTCTGTCCCCGGGGAGATGAGAATGACAGGATGTATTTAACAACTAGGTGACAACAGGGAAACCACAAAATTGCAAGAAATCTGTCTTAAAAGAATAGCAAAGCAGGTGGCAGAGAGGCTGACGCTGACATAGACACACTCAAATAGCATCGAAACATATAAGCAGTATATTGAATGCTCTCTGTCAAATCTCCTGCAGGATCCAAGTGTATTTGGAACTCACAGAAAGCATCATCTAAGAATGGAGTCTTTTCACAACAATAACTGAGAATTTGAAGAAACAGTGCAACAGTGAACTGCTAAACTCAGAAAGCTGTCCAATGTCTGGAATTGCCAAACCTGCATAAGATTAAATAATTTCTAATAAAGCCATTTTATTAATTAGAGGAAGGGTACTTAGAGAATACACAGTAATTCTTTGAGTAAACTTGCTGAACCATCTCACGTCTAAAGCAAGACCACAGCTCAGATAATTTGCTAATGCAAATGTGAAAATCAAGGAAAATTTCATCAAAATGTAAACAAAATTAAATGCACAAATATAAAGAATAATCATGGCTGAAGAGACACAGAGGATCTGCAAGGGAAAAGCATGGTCTTGTGAACAAACACCTTCTGCGAACCCATGTCCATTAGAAACAAACATGTACTCATTAAAGGAACATCTCATATAGGTGAGATTTTACACATGCATAACAACAGGGGAGTTTGAGAAAAGAATTACAAAACAATTTTTGGTCAAAAAAACCTTTTAAAAGAAAGATATCTTTTTTCATTTTTCCTACTTGAAAAAAGCTAAGGAGTTATCAAAATGTATTTTTAGGACACTTTTAAGAATAATGTTTCCTAATTGGCAACACTTTTAAAAAGATTTATACTGTTTTGAAACCATGAATGAATTTGAAAACCAGATATTTCAGAAAGAAAACTCCACATTTGTCCTAGAAAATAGATTAGCGAGATTACAGCTGTCATCCTTACTCCATGCAAAAAGATTTCTCAGCATTTTGAATTTTTTTGGGGGTAAGAAATCAATTAACTGCTGAGTCTGTGTAAAACAGTGATGCAGTGCAAAACAGGCAACTAATACTAAATTTGTCACCAGATGCAAAGACAGAAAAGCAAAACGCAGAGATACCCGGGCAACAATAAAGGCCATGTCAACCATAGGGAGCTGGACCTGCCCATGTTGGCTCAGGTGATTTCATTGTGCCAGCAAAACCTTGGTGTGGATGCAGCAGTGCTAGCAGAAGATGTTTTTTGCTGTTACTCAGGGATCTGGTGTTATCAAACAAGTCAAAGAGCTTGTGTCAGCATACACCATGTCTAGACTACGAGTGTTTGCTGATGGTGCAGCAGAACCTCTCTAGCGTAGACAAGGTTAAAGGCTTCTTCAGAAAGTGCAAGAGAGGGAAATGGGATTGTAATATTACAAAGCAAAACCACCATTTTATAATGGTATCATCATAGCATGAACAGAATCAAAATAAATAGCAGTTAGAATAATGAAGATCCAAAGACGGTTATAAAAGTCAAAGATTTCAGTTCATACTGGTTATACCTACGGTAGAAAGAGATCCTTGTGGGAATCCCCATGACACTCAATCTGAAGGAAGGATTCATAAAACAAACACACAATCAAAAGTAAGCAAACTTGTTCAGACGAATCATACTGGTGTCTCCAAGCAAAGCTAGTAAAAGACTACAAAAATGTTAAGACCATGATGAATTTCGGAGTATGACACCTGAAAATGTACAAAATAATCCAACCACTAAAACTGAAAAAAAAAAAAGGGATAGCAATAATATACACTGGAAAAGACAAAACCAAGACAAACTTTATATCATTACAAAACTACAGAGACTATTAGTTGGAAAAGTTGCACGATAGCCCTTGAAACAGTTTATTTGCATAAGTAAACTGCTTAAACAATTTTCACTGCCAAAAATCCGCAGTAGAAAAAGTATTTTCTGACTTGATTAAGGCAGAAACAGTGCAGTTAGAATGCCAAAGGCAGGCAGCAATGATAGATACAACAGGCAGCTACTGCACTCCATTTATATGCCAACAGGTAGATTTAGTAGCTCAAAAGGACTTCTCAGCCACGCCAATGTTCACTGTACAAACCTTGACATGGGATGGTAGAGGCTGTGGTAGAATTTTTTCGTAAGCAACAGATGAATAAATTAAATAGAAACCTAGACAGAACAGCCATAAATGTTGTAAATATTGACAGATTCACTCAATGATTAATTGTTTCACCTAACACTCATCAACAAACAAATACTCTTCCCTCAAACACATTCTGGGAAATGAAACCGATACAAAACCAGTGGAAAAGAACAATTTAGGATTGTTTTTCCATATAGAAAATAGTATGAACTTGTTCATGGACAAGAAACTGAGTAGAAAGTGATCTCTTTAAATACACATAAAAAGGATCAGTATCCACATGCTGACTTCTCCAAGATCACTTTGCAGTATTAAAGTATAACAACTGAACAAATATATGAAGAATTACATCTAACTGAAATACAAAGAAGTCTTAAACTAAGCCTGTTATGTGCTGGTTTATAAAAAGTGATAGAAAGACTCCAAGAGAGAAGCAGAAAGGATAAAAACCAGTGAGGGTTCCTTCTGGCCTTTATACTGTTGGTACAGTCAAAAAGACCAATGCAGAATGAAAAACACCCAGCTGTTTCCCAGCAAGCTAGAAAGACATAAGCATCCAACAGGTTTAATATGTAAGAGTGGTCAACCAGAATAAAGCCTTATTGTAAACAGGGAGTTCTGCCAAGGCTATATTGAGCTATTTTCGGACTGAAGTCTTCTAGACAGCACACACACCTTACATTAAACATTGTGGTCAAGGCTGTTTGCAAGCTAGGAAATAATTGTGATGCAAGTGGGAAAACGCAGGCCAGGTGACAAAGTGAGAGAATCAAAATCCAGAGCTTTCTCCAGAGGTCTGGGGAAAAATGGACCTTTTTGCTACAAGCTATAAAACCAGTAGCATACTCTGTAGGCTTCCCAAAGGAAACAAACTATGGCACACTACCACAAAGGCTATCATAAATTAAGACATACTATTCCAACAGTAGCTTCAAGCAAACTCTATCTTTCCCCACCTCTTGCATAATTCAGAGGACACTATAAAATAATTTTGAATACTGCACTACTACACCATACAAGTTGAATAACAAAGTTCAGATGGTAGTTCAAGTAGACAAAAGCCTTTAATAGACTCTTCAAAAGCAATATACATGGCTATCTCTCCTGAATGAATCAACTTTTCCACAAACAACAATATTAATTTTTTTCCATACTGACTGTCAAGAACCAAAGGCACCTTTTCTCAATAGCTGTATTGTTACTACTGTTGTATGTACAGAAAGGCTAACAGACAAAACGTGTGAGAGACACCTTAAGGCCAAAACCTTTGAAAACTGACAAGATAGAAAGCTTCCAAAATGACCTCAGGAAATATTTGCAAGAACAAGTTATTTCTCAGGATAAACTGTCCACTTCTAAGGATGGTAAATGTGCTGTATAGCTAAATCCTCATTCATACAAGAGTAATTGGTGAGTGTATATTTCAAATAGCTTAATCTAGAAACAAAATAAAGAGGATGTGGAGGACAAAGAAATATGCTCTCTTCAGACACCTGATTAAGAAGGTATGGAAACATGCCTCCCCCCTCCATGGTGCATGATTAATAGCGATCAAAATAGACCCTCAACACATTGTACCACTTCAAGAATCAAGTGTCAGATAGGATCCAGTTGTTGGAGAGCTATATACAAGCATTATTTCAGTGTGAAACTTAAAGGGGGCTTTTTCTATGGAGAAAGGTTTTTACCAAGGCTTCTGAGTGACAGGACCAGGAGTAATGGTTTTAAACTGAAAGAAGGTAGATTTAGATTTGACATAAGGAAGAAATATTTTAGGATGAGATGATGGTGGGACACTGAAGCAGGTTGTCCAGAGAAACTGTGGATGTTCCACCCCTGGAAGGATTCAAGACCAGGTTGGTTGGTGCTTTGAACAGCATGATCTCGTGAAAGATGTCCCTGTTCACAGCAGGGGATTGGGCTAAATGATCTTTGAAGGCATCTTCCAACCCAAAGAATTATGTGATTTGATGATTAAAGCAAGACTTGGGAAGCATGTCTGTGCTTTGACTATACAGAGCGAAACTTGAATACTTTTAGGAAAAGTCTCAGAAATAGAATATTAGGGAATGAATAAAGTCAAAATCATGACCTGACTTGACTTCTCTCCTTTATATTTTTACACCATGCACATCCTTTTCAAGCTAATTATTCAGTTTCTTAGATAAACTTATTGACTGCTAATTTACTATGTGCATTTTCAGGATTGATTATGCAAGTTGCCATTGCAAGACAGAGCCCCTAGACAATAGTAGATATGTCTATGTTTACTTCCAGAGCTGGAGAGTATATATATTATGGAGTTCATTTTCAAAACCAGAGGCTTCTGACTGAATTTCTGCACTATCTTGCAAATACTGCAAAATTGCTGCCCTGCAGGGACATTCAGGAAGTAGTAACACGTAATCCTTCACTCCCTGCAGAAGCTCATATCCCAGTGCAACATTATAATGAGACTTTTGGTCCTCATTGTAAAAAACTAGATAGAAAGCTTATTTTATTTTTGTAAAATTCAGCCCAGTGTTAACCAGTCAAATTAGAGAAAAAGATATTAATAATAGTGGCATATTCTCCTTTATGTATTGTCATTCAGCTCTAAATGTTCCTTTGTGACCAGACCTACAGATACAACAAAGGAGGGCTCACGGGGGCAAGACAGTAACTTTTTTTGCTCAGGACTCCTAAAATGCAAATCTATGCAGGAGCGGTATTCTCATAAGATGAGAGTTGGAAGCACTAAATCACCCTAGGGAGAGAAAACATAATTTTGTATTTTGAACTTGCCTAGTACATAACTTCTAAAGGAATGAATGAACACACCTTGATTAGCTCAGATGGAAAGCGGGGCTACTTAGAGATGCTGCTTATGAAGAGAAATCCAAGTCAATTTCTTACCAGAGGAGAAACCAGAGTCAAAGGAGCGAGTGCAGATAATTTGTTTGATGCAGTAGAGTTTGCTGTGTGATGAAGTGCACACTGCTTTGAGAACAAAGGCTGCATAGTGCGTGCAGGCAACTCCTTCCTTCTTCAGGAATATCATCCTGGATCTGTCACCTATCTCTCAGGAGACGACTCTGAGTGAATCCAACAGATGGATAAAGCTAGAGAAAATCAAATAAAAAGCAGACTTTCTGGTAATTTGCAGCAATTTCCCCAAAACCAGATGTCTCAAAATTAGCAGCCAGTACTCTCCCACACCAAAAAAAATGGTCGTGCTAAAGAAAAATTTTCCATTGTAAGAGTGGTGAAATGCAGGGGCAGCTTGCCCTGAGAGGTTGTCAAACGCCCATTCTTGAAGCCCTGAGCTACCACACCTAAGCGGGACTTGCTTGGATTAGGCACTTTCAACCTCCAGAAGCTCATGTCAGCCTGGCGTTACTCCATGGCAACGTGACTATCCTCAATAACTTCTCACAGGGCTGGTTGTGATAACAATACTGAAAACGTTCATCTTAGGATATGCAGTGTTCAACAGATATTAAGTGATGTAACTTTGCTATATTCCTGTAAGGATTATGTTGTTTGTCTCTGACTGTCTCCCTCTTACACGGATAACAAAGATGAGATACATTGAAGAGCAGTGAAGTAGAAATTTGACCAATTTCAGACAGGAAGTTTCGTCCCATTCTCCCTGGTTGCTTTACATATCTTAAAAAGCAGTAAAAGAATATAATTAGAGATTTGATCATCACAGAAAATGTAACTCGTGCAGCTGATAACACCTTCACTCTTGCATATACAGATGCAAAAAAAATGCAGAGGCACTGTAGTATAAAATTGAAGTTGGAAATCTCCTATTTCAACTAATCAAATGATTAGTTTTCATTACTAAGCTCTAACCCAGAATAACTGCCTGGGTCACGCTCTTTTGTGTTGGATGACCCACATCACCAGTATATCAATGAAGGCTTTGTATAAAGCAACTAGTGATCTATCAGAATGTAAGATTTGAACAGAAAAAAAATAAATTCACCATGTTCCGTAAAATTCCCTTTATCATTCTGCTCCAGGCCTTCTGTGTGTTTTCTTGCCAGTCTCTCCCTACTTTTCTTATCTTCCTTCACCCACTTTTCAGCCAGGCTTAGCCCTACCTCTCCTAGGCTCAGAATAAGAGGATTTTCTTCTTCGTTCATTTAATTTAAGATAAATGTTGAATTGGGAGTTGTACATTACCCCTGATTCAGCTGCCTTGCTGAAAAGTCAGTGGAAGACTTAGTCTGAGTTGCACGTGAATGGACTTCTGAGATAGATTCCATATAACTCAAAGCTCAAG
Organism: Manacus candei; assembly: GCF_025592945.1. Lineage (NCBI taxonomy): Eukaryota > Metazoa > Chordata > Aves > Passeriformes > Pipridae > Manacus > Manacus candei. The sequence goes on from NW_026138143.1 coordinate 546,467, forward strand.
GGAGAAAACGGCAGTTAAAGAAAAAAAAAATTAGACTGTTACCATCAAGATGCAACTCAAAGTGGCATCTGAGACATATTTTTGCTAAAATCTTTTTCTGACTTTCTAACAAGACTGCTTGAAGCAAGACACAGGTAAATCTAGCTTTTCTGAAACCATTGAGATACAAAACACATAGAAATTGAAAGCTTTGAAATAAGTCAGGTCCTTACCAGATACAACCTGAAGTTAAAAGCTAGGTCCAAATCCATATACTGCAAAAGGCCAATGGATCAGAAATCAGAAACAGTATTTTGGGTCCTCACCGCCTCTTATAATTCTAAACTGATATCAGAATTCCTGCTGTCTTCATTCTTATGTGCTGTGTAATTACAGATATTTACATTTGTCTTTGTTCCTAATAAATTACTTCCAGGTATATGTTAATATGCAGACCCTATATCCAACAATAAACTTAGCTCCTAGAAGCATCCAAAGATGATATATACTGACTATCACAATGTACTGATGCAATTTAGAGCTTGTGGATAGGATTTTTTATCCTTTAAAAAATTCCCATGTTCTTTTCATTGACATCAATAGTAAATCTAAGTAAGGATAAATTCTTTTGTAAATAAAATTTTACAGGTTTTTCTCCAGTTGTCTAGTGTGATCCTATCTGCAATGTGGAATTTCACAGCCACAGTGTGATTACATGTGTTGCCTACTTTGAGCAGAACCTCAAAGAAATGAAAAAAAACCCCTCACAATCAGACAAGAATTTTAAAGTTGCTACTAAAACTGACATGAAGACTGCTATTGCTGCAACTCAAAGACATGTAAAGTTGACATATAATTTTATGCTTTAAAAGGCAGCATCATTTTATGAAGATGACCAAGCATTGCTTTTAGGAAACTGGCCAAAGCTTAATAAGTATTTTTTTAAAAAATATTATGACATTATTTAAAAATTAAAGTATACATAGCTTTCAAAGAGGATTCAAAACTAAACAATTTTTAATCATACAAGTCATATTGAGTTTCTTTTGAAATGGATGTAATAATAAATAAGGTTTCTTTGACTTATTTATACAGATCTACTGATTTTTATGTTAAATCATTAGAGAAAACTCATACAACCACCTTATCTTTTTTTTGATTTTGGGACCTCAAAGTACTTTAGGAAATTTAGTTGGTATTGTTATTCCCTTTGTAGTCATGAAATAAACTGAGGAGTGCCAGAATTTAAGTCTACATAGAAGGAGTGAAAAAAGGTTGGTTTTTTTTTTGTAGTTGTTGGTTTGTTTTTGTTTTTTTTTTTTTCTAATTTCTGCCTGCAAACCTGACCCTGTAAGGTTTAAGTGCCCATGCCTGCTTGAAGATACAACTCTGGCACTATTCACAAGAGGGAAAGAATCTCATCTTCTATTTCTTTCATTTAAATGGCCAAAACTAAGTACTAGAAATGTGGAAAGTTCGTCAGGTACTAAGTTTAGCTTAGAACTAAAATTGAAGTGGAAATTGCTAAATTTGACTAGTATGTATCTCAAAGTCTATGACATGTCTGAATGCCTTTAAAGATTCAAAGTTTTTAAAAATACCATGTGTCTACTTTCTCTGTTTCTGTAGATTTAAAGAGGGCTAATGTCATCAAAAGAGGGATCTCCTCCTTATTTTATGTAATAAAATTATGTATGCAAATTAAATAAGAATTTTCACCTGATTAAATCTGACCTTCTGATATGAATCCATTACTTCATATTGAGGAATGGAAATATTAAAGGGTTTATTTCTTTCAGGGATATATATTGCCTATTCCCTTTGCTGATGAGCATGACACCTAATTCTAGGGATTTTTTTATTCTGGGTGGTTGTTTCAAGCACCATGTGTAAGGCAGTCAAAGGACATCCACTGCACTGTTTTATCCTTCACTGCATCAGAAAGGTTTCAACAAGCTACCTTTTTGTATGTGATGGCCTGCCCTTGAGTGTCACATCTGTCACCTTGCTGCCAGCAAGTGTTCCTAACTCAGCTGGCCTGGTTCCAATTCTTTGTGGGTCAATGCTCTAAGGAAAAAGGCAAGGCCTCTGAGAAGTGCTCTGGACAGGCACCTAGGTCTGAAACTGCTGTCAACTGAACCAGGGCTCCCGGACTTTGAGTTGCACCAGTTGGTACAAACTGGGAATCTGGCTGCTTCCCTACTAAATGTGATGTACGTGTAGGAATGCAATGGAGAATTAATTCAGTGACAATAACTATTTAATAAAAATATAAGAGGTACTGCTATAGACACAGAGCTAGTATATACTGCTATAGATACAGAGCTACACACACACACACAAAAAAAAATTTGAAAAAATTCAGCAAGAAATGATTGCTCAGCAGGAACATGAAGCCATTTTGCAGTCTAACAGAGGAATCTGTGTCCGATTACTGTATCAGCAGGGAGTTCAGGCAGCCAACATAATTTAAACTAGCACATGCTGTAATGAGGCCCAAAGAAACATACCTGTCAAAGTAGAAAAAGAACCAAAATAAGAGGGCAAATCATCTTAGGAAAAAATCATGCATATAGTGATAGAGCGCTTTGCAAATGTAATGCAAGTACATGAATGGCATAAAGTACCACAAATTTTATATGCATTGCAACTACAAGGCAGAGGGTCCAAAGTCCTACCCCTACCACGTCATCATTTGGTGCTTCATCCTGAGTAAGTGGACTGCAAGATGTAGGTATTTTGGCAAATTGACATTATTAGGTAAAAAAAACTCTGACCAAGATACTAGTTAATTATTCTTCTACCACTAGTTATCAGTTCTCAGGCAGAGAAGTCAGAGTGGTAACAATAAGGTTTCAGAAAGGATCACAAAGATATGGGGAGCTATATAAAAGCAATGAAAAAGAGATATATATTATGAAGTTAATAAGTGGGCAATAGTCAACACTATTTTGAAGTATAATGAAAAAAGAATGAGCAAAACTTGATTTGGATTTTAGTGTCCTGTAGAAAGGTAATTATAACTGTAATAAACATACTTGAAAACAACTTCTGCTAAGCACAAAATAAAAAATCAACTTCTAAATTTATTTGTATTTTTTTGATTTAATGAATTTTTAGTCAAATTACATATGAAAAACCCCTACTACAGAAAGTGCTAAAGAAGAGAATCATCATCCAAGAAGTAGACTCCCACATGACTAACAAGAGGTGAGTGCAAACCACCCCTACAGTGAAATCTTTGAGAGATTTTCTCCTTTATTCAGGTGCATGATTTCACAAGAGTGGTAGAAAATATAATAATTGAGATAAATATTTAAAGCAGTTAAAACATGCAAATATAATCATATGTTTGCATAAGCTTAATTTCCTTACGAAATCAAGGTCAATCTAACACTAACAAGAGTTTAAAATCTTTTTAAACACATTAGAAGTAATTTAAGTTCCAAATCCTTATATTTTCTGTTCATATTAAAGGTTTGTTATTTCCACTAAAAAGAAGTCTTCAAATATCGTTCAAGTCATATGAAGTCCTACTGCTAATGAATTAACACACCTATGTAGATATGCCAATATCTATGTAGATATTGGTATATTCATTCTAATGCATATGGTATAATTTAGTTCAGCTGTTAACTACTTTATTGAACTCAACTGATATTCTAATAACAGAAAAGATAATGAAGAAATAGACGAGAGTGAAATTCTGCAACACTGCATACATACCTGCCTACTAAAAATAGAATCTACAGCCTTTATGCTTTTCTGAAGACCACTATGGCATAAAAGTTTCCTGAGAAGTTTTAAATTATGCAATAAGTACCTTTTAAATATTTAAGAACATTGCAAAATAAAAGAGGCTATCCACCTGATCCCACAATCTTTATTACAGAGCCAAGAATGCCACTGGGGAAAAGCAACTTGTTTGGAATTGAATCATAGGAAGACAGATGACAAACTAATTTCAAGGAGGCGTCCACTTACTAAACACTCCAATCATTTTCAATTTACTTAAAACTGGTGGTCTGTTCCCATGACATGTTCTGTTAATATATTTGGGACAGTGCAGGCTCCTCAAAGGAAACCACACCGAAAGACCCACAGAAACACAATGTCATGATAAGTAAGCATGTTTTGCCAACCCAGAGTTCAAACAGCATGTTGGGTCTATATTATACATATATTGGGGCATATTGTGATGCTTTTCAAGTGAAATAGGGAGTCATTACTACCTTACTGCATTAAAGGTACCTCTTGTTCTATGCTGATAGGGTTCTCTTATTTTGACATGCAGTCAAAAAATTCCATCCTGCATCACAACACAGCTTTGCTTATCTAGAAATTATGACTACTGAATTCAAGTAATGAGCTTGAGTAACAAACTATTACTGTTTTTGAATGATGCAAAAAATAATTTCATTAAGATTAAAATATACAAAACAGCAATTTCAATAAATTGGAACAGTCTTAGATTTTGAACAGTTCCAAACACTTCATTTTCTGTCTGTCTTCAGAAATATCAAAGAATTCAAATTGCTCGTGATCTGAGTAGTTTCAGACACGCAGCCTTGCACCACACCCATCCAGGTTAACTTTCAGCACAAAGCATCTTCTCCTTTCCAGCTTCTGCATACCCGTGAAGCATCTCCAAGAGGTCTGTGCTGGCTACCTAATTGGGGAAAATTACCAAGCACTGTCAAGTGAGGCTCTTGAAAAGTCCTTTTCTCCGGGGGTTACTTTTTCTACAGTTCCTTTGCATTCATAAAAGTGATAGTGATGAAGAAACAATTCGGGCAAGTAAATGGTGGAGTAGCTTGAACTCTGCCCCAACTGATGTATCTGATAGTCTGCCAGGAGGACTCAGAGCAATATGGGAGAGGGTGGAAATGCTCCAACAAAACAGCTGGGTGAAGAAACGGAAGGAAATTAAGTATATTAAGCAAATCTTCATAATTACTTCTGAGCTTGCTAAGTTTTGTATGACGATTAAAATACTAATGAAATTGCTTACTAGGTAGGACTGACTGATCCTTCATTAACCTTAGATAAATGAAGTATATAAACATAAAAAGCATCCATACATACTAATAAGCAATGATGGAAACCATCAGAGAGAAAGTAGTATTATATTATCTTGTCTGTGAACTCTTAGTGTTAGTTCTTCATGAATGAACTGCTTTGCCTTATGGAACTTTTTCTAAGATTGAAATGTATTCAAATAATAACTTACATTAAAGTTTACCAGTTACTTTATCGTATATTTCCCTTGGCAGAACTGAGTATGACCAAACAATTTTTAGATTGCAAATTCTTCTACAAAAAATGTTTTATCCTTGGAAATTATTCAAAGTATTCTTATTCCGCAGAAAAAATGGTAACCAAGCTTTTTAGAAAACCTCAAAAAACAATTTTTCAAGGTCTTTCATAAATCTGTTAGTTCACACCTTCATTCCCGTGTCTTTCCATTCGGAGTTCCAAGCAACAATCAGTCACATGCCAAGTGTTTTTGTCAGTTTTGCTCTAAATGTCACATTTAAAGAGAGACCTCCCTCCTTCCTCAACTGGAATTTCTGAATATTTGCGTCAGAACTTCCTTCACTAGCTTTAACATATAACCTATTTCAAGTTCCTTAACCATAACAGCTTTTTTTTTTTTTTTCCTGTTATGGTCACTACTTCCATAAGGATTTGCTACTTTATAAGACTTTGAATCAAAAAAATCTGTACTCCTTATTTTCCATTTTGGTCTCCTTTTAGGTGTTTGAAGAACATTTTTGACATCTCCATGAATGTTTTTAAGTTCAGTTTTTAAAGAAAGAGTATTGTTTTGAGTGTACAGAGTTCCCAAAAATTCTAATGTCAGATAAATATCTTTCTTCTTAGAAACAAGTAACAATATCTGGAAAGAAGTTACAAAGGCTTTAGTAAGCACTTCATAAAAGAGATTTTCATTACACAAAAGTAAATATTGTAAATTTCTTATCACTTAGTAGCACAATATGTACCTTTACTGAGTATTTGTCATGTGTAAAGAGGTAAGTAAATAAACCTGATATTAATGGAACTTCAGATCAAGTGCTAAAAGGTATTTCCTACTTGTTGACATATCTCTAAAAACCGGGTAGTGAAATTAAAATGCAGAAAGCAGAAATTATCAATATAGCTGACATACAAATAAAAAAGGAAATGCTCACCTCAACATATAAAACAGATATTTACCATTATAAAGACAGATACAGATTAACTGTATGCTTTGGAGACACTTGAAAAATGAACATGTCCTAGAAATCCATGCTTCACAGAATATGAGGTTGCCAGGGATCTCTGGAGATTCAGTAATGCAACTCCCTGTTCAAATCAGGGTCAGTTACAGCAGATTGATTGGAAGCATTTTTAACAAGGTTTTGACTGCCTCTGAGGACAGAGACACCACCACCTCTTGGCAATCTGTTCCTGTGCTCAACCACCCTCTAACTAAGATTTTCCTCATGCTTAAATGCAAATACTTGTATTTCAGTTTGCACCCATTTCCTCTTGTCCTGTGACTGGGCAAAACTGAGGAGATACTGGTTTCCTCTTTACTCCCTGCTACAAGGTATTCATACACATTGGTAAGATCTTCAAGGCTAAACAGTCCCTGCTGTCTCAGTCTCCTTGCAGGAGAGATGCTCCAAGTACTTAATCGTCTTTGCAATCTTCCACTAGGCTCACTTCAGTATACTCGTATCCTTCTTACACTGGGAAGTTGTTTTGCACCAGGAGATGCTACCCCTTATGACTCCAGTAAAAAAAGGCACTGACACTCTTTAAAACATCTTTTAAAGTGCTAACACTATAACAAGAGAATAGTTCAGATAATCCCCTGTACCTTCAAATGCTGGAGCCCCAAATGGTGTAGCATCAAATGGACCTCTGATCCATGCACAGCACACTGCGCAGACACCTGTGAATAGAAGAGGTTATCTCTTCATGGTCACTCAAGCTATTATAGAGTTTTTCTTACAAGAAAATAACTCTATTCTTCATTTTCAGTGTCAAACAAAGGATGTTCATGCGGCATCTTCTTGCTTTTCTTCTAGATGAAGGCAAGTACACGCAGGTGGCATAATTGCTGGTACCAGGCAGGAGCTGGCTGGAAGATCATCTTTTACAGAGAGATGGATAAATTTGTCCTGCAAACGAGGGTTTTGTGCAACACAACGCTGCGCTGAAGACAATACTATTCAACATAGCCACTAATTACCTGGATGGTGGTAAAAAGGGAACAGGTCTGAAGACCTCACTGGACTTGCAGCTCAGCACAGGCCCAGGCATCCTCAGGTTAACTGTTACGTGGTTCACTAACTCCTTGATATACAATGATCACCCAGTTAAGTTCATTACAGACATCCAGAATTGGACCCAGCACTCTATATGTGGCCCCTTCAGTGCTGAGTAGAACAAAAAGATCACCTCCTTCAAACTGCTGGCATTTTTCCTACTGGTACAGCTCAGAGTGGTTTTGGTTTTCTTTGTGACAAGAATGAATTGCTGGCTCGTGTTCAATTTGTTGCACAAGAACCTGCAGGTCCTTCTCTGCCAAGTTGCTTCCCAACCGCTCAAATCCCAGCAAGCACTGGTGCATTTGCTTATTTCTCCTTCCCAGATGTAGCATTCTGCATTTCTTTATTGAACCTAAGGAGATTTTTGTCAGCCCAGTGCTCCAGCCTATAGAGGTCTTTCTGCAAGGCAGCACAACACCTTGATATGTCAGCCACTGTTCCCTCCCAATTTTGTATCCTCAGCAAACTTCCTGGGTGTGCATTTTGTCCTATCATCCATGTCATTAGTGACTATGTTAAAGTGGATACTGTACTGATCCCTAGCTCTACCTTGTGCTACCGATTCTTTCAGACTGGTATTAAATAATTTCTCCGTCAACCTAAATTGTTTACCTAACCTGTACATTAGTTTGTCTGTGTGAATGCTGTGGTATAGCGTCGAATGCATTATCAAAGTCAAGGTAAAAAGAATCTCCTGCTCACCCCTCCTCCACAAAGCCAATCGGCTCATTGTAGAAGGCTATCAGGTTGGTCAGGCAGCATTTCTCTCTGTAAAACCATGCTGACTATTCCCAGTCACCTTCTTAACCTTCATGTAAGACCATAAGTAGAAGCTGGGCACAATGATTGAAATGTCAACCTTATCCAGCCACTATTGACCTTGTGAGCACTTAAGGTTTCTATTTGTTTTCTCATTGGATTAGAGCAATATCTGGACGTAGTTTGTGTTACTGTAAAAGAGTAATAGTAATAAAATTTAAATTTGATCAGGTTTGTCTTTTTGACCATAAGCCCGTGTTTAGTTTTTCTCTGTCTTTAAAATAGGTAATATAACTTTCAATTAACACGAGGAAATTTATCTGTATAACTGTTCCGACACTGCAAAATAAAGTCTGGTCTTTCAATAGCCCTGATCACTTAGCCCCTTATGGACTTCAACAAAGAGGTCAACATGTTGCAATAATGCTAGATCTGAAAATAACCTTTGGGACTTGGATCAGCAAAGGTGCTGGTTGGAGTTATAAAGAAGAAACATTTTTAATAGTTTTCTGCTGACATCAGTCGGACCTGAGTTGAGCATCCTTTCATACCTAGGTATAGTTCATGAACCATCTATAACACTGCTGATGCTTTAGAGAAAGCACGCAGGATCACCCTTGAGGAGAAAAGAAAACACAGAAAGAATCGTGCCTTGCAGAATATACCACCTAAGGAGTCTTTCTGTTGTGCCTTTTGCAACCGGACGTGCCTATCCCGTACTGGCCTTTGTAGCCACCAACGCGCTTGTAACAAACGTGGGTAGTGCCCTTCCCAAATCTTCGTTCACGAAGCCCAGCCATGATGATGATGGTTCATGATTATGATGCAATAAACAGGACTCATCAAGGCTCTTTGACATGATACAATCACGGCAAAGATAATATCTTAAAAAAAGGTTTCTAACTTTGGGATACAAAAAGGTGGTGTCCCTTTCTCTCACACATGGTTTGGGACATGATGAATCTTGCTTGCCACCTTTTCTTTGGAGTTTTCCCAGGCTTCAAATGACTACAGAGGACCTGCAGGGTCCTCAGTCAGTACAAATTCAACCTTACCTCCTGTAAGCAAAGCACATGCAGTCATAATGGGTTATTGCACTTTTTAAAATTCTAATTCCATTTAATTCTTTAGCTTTTTCTGTATCTATCTCTCCAACAGAAATAAATATGTGCTGTGACTACTGATCTTAATTTTTAAAGGAAACCATTCAGTCTATGTCATCCATTCTCACTGCAATTCTAGAGGTGAAACTCAGAAAACTGCTCAAACTGCTGAACAGCATGGTGCCCAAATGCATAAACTCTGCAGGTCTTCCAAAAGCCAGTGTTTTACATGGCTTCAGAATGAAAACTTGTTATTCCAGAGTCAGTTAAAAATTCTAGGTTAGATTTTGAATTTGTAATAAACCTTGTTTCCAGCTTAGTTAAGTCGAAGTATAGATTTTATAATGAAATGTCACAAAATTCTGGACCTGATGATTCATCTTCTAATTTATTCTCTGTTGCTTTTTGCAACAGTTAAATTCTTTTCTGATTAAATACTCTGTGTGAACTGAAATGGCTAATATGACATTTCAAAAGTTAGCAATCAATATTATAATCATTAAATTAATTGGGGGTTTAAATAAAAATGACAGAGAGTGGACACGTGAGCAGTTATCTCCTTCATTGATTTTTATTTCCTGACACTTTAATAAAATACTCACTGATGTTTACTAGGTTTATCAGAATTGCCTTCTGAGCAAAACCAAACCAAAATTATTATTATAGTTAATGGTTTCTGGGAATACCGGGTGAAATCTTTGCTGGTTCTAGTAGGACAAAGGTGGACTGAAACTTCTTGTTAAGTTAAAAGGTGAAGTTAAAAACTAAATGAATTCAGATTTAACTAAGTGCTTTATAATTTCCATTTAAAGTTTGCAAATATCCTGATACGGTCACACCACTAATTTGATTAGAAAAAGTCATGTTAGAGTCTCTTGCATGGTGAGCTAGAAGTTACACAGTTTCACAGTTTCATTCAGTGAAATCATGCTCTAAATTGAAACTCAAAGTACCTTTTCCCTTGTTTTCAAATACAAAGAGGACATTTATTCCTAATGTGGTTTGGGTTTAAAAATATGTGCAAGCTACTGGGTATCTGAAACGAAGGCTGAAAAGGATTCCTGCTTCCTATTACCGTGATAAGGCAGATCAAGAGGATCCAGAAACACTGATCCAGGCAGCGCTGCAGACTGGGCAGCTCTGCTGAACTAAAAACCTTAGTGACACATGCTATTTGTGAAGTGACTGGCTGCCTAAGAAGTACAACAGGGAAGTACTTGTAAATTGTGATGTAGCCTTGAATAAGCTGTTTCTTGTTTAAAGTGTTTGGTTACAAACATATTTTGCAGCCAAAGAGCTATGTGTGTGTTTTACTTTGCAATATTCTGGGTCCCTTGTTGGGATAAACTACTCAGCTGAACCAGCTTATTGCCTCATAAAGCAGAGCAGCAATACTATTATCGCTTAACTGCACCTGAATTCAGGCAGAACTACTTTGTTCAAAGAGCAGTAAACACTTGGAGTAAGTTGTCAAGTAAGGTCATTGAAGCAAATAACATAAATGAGTGCTAGAGACATAGGACACTTTCATGAAGGAGATTGAAGGATACAGTGACAAGAAGGGATGCAAATAGGATGAACTGAGCTCAGCAAGGACATATTTCAATGTTATTATTAAAAATTATCCTTTTGCAGAGAGCCAGTAGAGGTTTTGTATGGCACTTATTCCTTATATGCCATAAGAGCCTTAAGCAGTACCTAAGAGGTATAAAGCAACAAATTTTAGCCTGCATAAAGAAGGCTTTGATCAATCCAATAACCATCAAAAGCAGTGTATTCATCTCTGTGAACCTTTAGAAGGAGAACTCTTTGAAATATTTTCTTAACACAGTCTGGTTTTGCACTCTTTCTTTTCACTGGTTCCCAGCTGAAGTTAGTCACAGAGCAGCTTCCCTGCAGTCAGAGTTAACATGCAGGGCTATTTTTGTTACACAGTGACTACATGCATTTTTCAGACTTTTATCATATGCAAGACTCTCAGAAATGAAGCTCACAACTAGCTGGGCACTAGTCACTTAGCCACTGCTGGTTGTGAACCAGGTATTACCCGCTAAGGCAAAGGCAAGCCTTGAGAAATCCTGAATCCTACACTGTCAGTCAGCAGAAACCCCACAGACTTTTAGTGGTAACAGCAAAAATCAGATTTACTAGGCTGCAACATTATTCCACAGGAAAAGCATTAAATTTAATGCTCAGTGCATACCAAATCTTACAACAGTTCTCACCTGAGCAGCCCCCTTACTGTCCCTGTCCCTAAACTCTGCATTAGCTTTCCTCCACTCACCACAGCTTCTTCCTGCCGTCCTTCCTACCCTCAAGCACCTATTCCTGTCCGTCGAGGCTCTGGGCTGGTTCATGATCTCTTACCAGTTCTTTTTCACTGACTGATTACCACCTGACAAGCCTTTTCAGAACCTGTAATAATCAAGGAGCAGGATGCTATCAACTTCAGTGTTGCTCTGTGCTGGAGGGGTAGAGGTGGTGGGGAAAAGAGATATATAGAGAGAGATGGTGCAGTATTTTTTCTGAATCTCAGTAAGAAAGGCCATGAAAGAAATGGTGTAATAGAACACCTTGTTTAGTAAGATGGAATAAAAAGGGAATATAAATAGCAGGTAAATCTTTTGTTTCTTCAGATGCTGAAAACCCTGCTTTCTAATATCACATCAGACTGACCCCAGATGGATTTTTCCACTGTGGGTGCGCCCACTCACTCAGAGGTTCCTTCTCTCTCCCATACCGCAGTACCTTTCATTTTCTGTAAAAATCATAACCATATACTTCTCCTGACAGGTTGGAATACTATGCCTTTCCTAATACCCACAGACTAGCATGGGGTACTCCAGCAGATTCCCTTGAAGAAGCTATTTGTGCTACCATATGCGTTGCTCAGACCTAGAATACATGGTCTGCTCAAGATAACTAACTCCTGAGATACAATGTCTTCTGGAATACAATCACACCTTGAATAGAAGGGTGTGAATTATTGCACCTACTATTTAACTACTGTTCACAATCCAAAATGACCCTTTAAAGCAGATTTATCATTTCCCTCCTGAAAATACTCTCTTTGTCCAATTTTCCAATCAACTCACTGAACTACACTCCCTTGGCTTGTCATTTCACAGCCAGCTCTAGAGTCTTATCATGAACACAATAGTACTTGCTTCTTTTTCAGTCACAGAAGCAAATGAAACACAGTTCAGCTTCACATTGACACAATGACATACAATGCACACAGTTCTCTAGAAAAAGAGAGTAGCAATATAAACTTTGCTTAAATGTGATTTCATAGATTTTTCTACCTAATAGTAAGGGAGATAAAAATAATTTTGGACCAAATAATAGCTTTTTTCCTTTTGAAAACATGTAAACCTGTTTTATCAAAAATGCCTCTGAAAAAAATCAGATGCATCCACTATCAAACAGCAGCTGCTTATACAGGTAAAAGAGCAAAGCTTGTTTCCACTGACAGAATTAACATTAGAAAGAAATTAATGAGCACAAGACTTAAGACACATGGTTCACTGTTCTTACTTTCTGAGTTTGAAATTATATTACCCCAAAAAAACCTCATCAGCAAATGCTTTCATTTCAGGTTCTGTAAGAGTAAAACTCACTCTGAACTTAGGAATTCATGCTGGGATAAAACGAATTAGGTTCCAAATGTTTTTGTGATGTCTTAAGCTCAAATTCAGAAATCCCAAATTAAATCTCTGAGCTTAAGGAAGGGAAAAGGCTATGCATCTCTAAAGAATCAGTCAAAGGGAATAAAATAAAATACCAGTCAAGGAAAAATTACTTAGCTAATAACAAACTAAATTCAGGGAGTTGTCTAGAATGTGGGCTTCCTGCAGATTACTCCAGCTCTTTATGCTGTCATATTGTCCTAACTGTCTATAAAATGATGCTACTAGCAGTTCTCTCTGGAGATTTGTGCAGTGTTCAAAGAATATTCTGGTAGAAGAAGTATAAGCTCCTTCTAAAGATGGTTTTTATTTCAGTGCCATCAATGTATTTGCCAGAACTAATGACTTGTTTTCTGAAAATTTTCAATTATCCTATATAAGTCTTAGTCAATTGTCAAAAAAAATGAGGCTCTATATATACCCCAAAGTACTCAATATTTGTTGAGCCAAAGGAGAATGACACACCTATACTACTGTTTTTCAAAAAAACAAGTAACATAGTCATCTTCTTTGTTAAGATTTTGATAATCCCAAAAATTCAGTTTTACTGAATCCTTTTTTAAAGTTTAGGCAAAGGAAATAAGTGAAATTACCTTTTGTGTTGGTTGTCTCACAGATATGTAACAGATCCCAAGAGCATTTAAAAAATCAGTTAAGAAGCAAACCAAATACTAACCTGAACTAAATCAAAGTTATTTCTTGCTGTAATATAAAAACTTGAGAGCAATTTAAGCAGGCAAGAATATAAGAGGACATAGTGAGTGCTTTCATCCTGCTGAAGGATACAACTAGGAAATTAAGGTACTTAATCAGACTTCTAGTGTTTGTTTTTCTGATCTGATTATCTTACAAAAACTCGTTTTACAGGAATCACAATTTAAAACACTAATCTATCATTATATCCTGTCCTGAAAACTGCTTTTGTGACAATTCAGTGAAGTCAATTGTGGTATCATTTATTTAATTGTAATTAATGGCTGGCTGTGATCTTAGAAGGCCAAGTCTACTAAATGCCATTTTATAGGTGTATTTTAAGAAGCATGAGGAGGATGGATATCTAAGAAGTATGTCTAGATTTCAAATATTCAGAAAAATTACATGTTCAAAGAAGAGGTCAAGTCATTCCTGTTTGATTAATTATTTTGGATTTTTTAAATATATTGTTCAGAGCGGGGCCAGTTTTCTGCAATTGTCCTGAAATATACTCTTTTCAAGATGCCTCAAATTGCATATTCAGAATTCAGTTCTTCCTGAGAAGCATTTACAGGGCCTTGATTTGGCATACAGCTGCATCTCTTCCCTTGAGGCTGTTTTATGCCACAGTCATCACTCCAGAGGGGATTTTTTTCCACTTTCTTTTAAAAGATTCAGAGCTGGTCACTGCTCATGGGCACTTTCTGACATCAGTGTATTAGATAATCTGATATGATCTGGAATAGCGTTCTTGCTATAGAAAATGTTATGCTGAATTATACACAATCTCAGGAATGGTAGCGAAAGTTATAAAATATATGTGAAGAAAAAGTAACAAATGTCCTTCAAATCCTTCCACTGAATTCACTTCCTTTTCTGTTTTATATGTCGCTGTTTCTTCCTTTGCCCAAACCTCATTAATAGCAAAATGTAATGGGAGATAAGACACAGAACTTTATCACAACATGGAAATACCCTCAAAAAATTGTGAAGCCAAATCGGAAGCTCAGAAACAAAATGTTTAAAAATAAGGTTTTTCCTAGATGCTACTTCCTGTCCTTCTGCTGGTAGCTTTTCATTCCTATCCTCTGACCTTCTGACCAGATGTAACTGTTCATTAGATCATGATTATGATACATTTATACTGTAATTCGTCAGAACAATCAAGGGCAGTATTGTTGGTTTTGTACTGAGGCACTAAAGAAGCTCGATTTATTTTATCTAAAAGAACATTAAAAGGTGACTTGAACACCACTTCACATAAGGAAAGCAGTTTTTATAGTCATTATTCCTTTACTCTGCAAAAAAAAGGTCATAATAAAATCCAGTGGTTGGGAGTTCACATCAGCTACACTCAAGACTAGAGGGGAATACAGATGTAACTAATAAGGCTGTAAAAATAGGAATAGTAAGCCACAGAATATTTTACTTAGAAAAGCAGAAGATTCACTTGAAGGTTTTAAATCACAACCAACCACCTGCATATATGAAAAAATGTCTATCATAACTCATATGGAAGTGATGGACATGATGTAGAAATTATTTGATAATGTTTTTTGTTTCATACTGTATAGAAGATTGTGCTGAATTGAACTGATCTTTAAAAATAGTAACAGATTTTTAAAATTACGTATATACAAACACACACAAATCATTATCCAGTGTTACAGCTGGTAAGGACTTTCTAAAAGAAAGTCATTCTACAGAAACTGGATTGTTTCCCTGCAGTAGATATATTTTTGAAATATACCCCACAATCTATGAAGTTTCAGTGTGAGACATTTGACAACAGCTGTTTAAGAGGACATAAGAAGATAGATGAAGAGGAAATATATGGAGAATCTTCAGGTTTTCATTCCACAAGCGTTATTTTGAAACAATGTTTTCTTTTTTTTATTCTAATGAAGAATGAAATTAAACTTTGAGACTCCAAAAACTGCCAGAAACAGAATCTCTGCTTTTCGTATTTTTTTTAAATTAAAAATAGGTAAGTACTCCCAAAAGAGCTCATGTCACAGATCTGGATAGTATAAGCATCCAATGCATGATATTATTTGCTCTTCTTGTAAATCATTCATGCTATATTTGACTCCTCTGTCTTTTCGTCCAGATTTTGTTGGTCATTACTGTTCATTTTGCTGGTGAACGACAACCATGCTGTGCTGGTTGGTTCAGCTGAGTTTATTGATGACAGGGCTCCAGTGCACTTACTGCCTCTGCAATTTCCTATCCTCTCCTGGGGTTTGGCTGTATGCATTCAAGAACAACTCTCTGCCACACTGTCATCTTGGATCTGACTTGTGTTAAAGGAGCTATTTAAGGAAGAAAGGTGAAAGGCTTGTCTGTAGCATCCTCTCTTGGAAGGTCCTTTTAAGCTCAGGTCTTTTCCCCTGGTCACTGTCATACCATGGCAGGCAAGCCTGAATATGGTTAGGTATCTTATTGAGCCAGACCCTGTCCTGATGACTTGATTTCCTGACTTGACCTAGAAACTGCTTGTTACTACAGTATTACATGTCCTTCACTGGATATCTCAGCCCCAGAAATGGTACCAGCCTCAATCAAGAATCCAGATCATCAGGCAAGTCTGTGGTGATAGACAGGTCCAAGGTGAAACCAGGAAGTCAGTTTGCAGGTCAGAGTCAGGATCAGGTTCAGCAATCATAGTCTGTGTCAGACACAGTCCAGTGATCAACAGGAAGGGGCAATAGTGTTGAGGCAGGTTCAAGGTCAAGCCAGGAAGTCAGTCTGCAGATCAGGATCAACATTGTGGCTTGGCACTGACCAAGCACTCCTACAACATAGCTTAGGCTGGCACTAAAGGCCCAGAATAAAGCTGAAATTGGGCTCCTGTGCTTGTTGGTGGGTGGCAGGTGAAAGTGGAAGCCCTAAATGAGGTTGGTTAGGGCAATTAAAGCCTATTATTTCACTCAAGACCCCAGCAACTGTGCTTTACAAATATGTCCTCAAATTTCTAGTGAAAAGGTTTACATGTTGATGATGACAAGCAGCAGAACTTCTGAAGCCACTCCCAGGAACAGTACAGAACGATCTTGAGTGTGACTTTACCAATTTGAGATAAAACAATTGTCACTGTAGAATCTAAATTAATGTACCTGCCTGCTTGCTATCTAAGATGGCAGTCATGGGATAGGCTGATGTTAGTCAGCTTACATTAGAGATTCTTATTCAGAAAGACTATCACATTATCTTAAAACAAACAAGAGACAAGCCCCTGAACAGACTGTTCACTGCTTACTCTGTGAACAAGATAATTACTAATATGATAGGCAAATCAGATACTATAGGTAAAGGCCACAGGATGAAGTCACAGCCTTGCCAAAGACGCATTTCATGTCCACCCTATCCCTCAATGTCTAGAAATTTCAATTTTACAGGTGAAACAATCTGATAAGGACATCACTGCTTATATTGCTCACTTGCTCTGCATCATTGAGCATTGTAACTGGTGATTTTCTCAATGACAAGTTACATAATTGTCTTGGTTTCAGTTTTCAGCACCATCTTTTTCTTTAGCCAAATTTATCATTTGTAATTGTTTAGGAAAAGGCCTCACTCACTGAATTAGAAACACTACACACTAAGAAAAGTCTTATTACAGCAAAAATCTAAATGTTGGTTTTCATGATTAGAAAGACAACTGTTGTCAGTACGATCAGGAACTCAACCATTAACAACATTAACAGGCAAGTTCAGTTGTCCAAATTTCTGGTCAGATATAGCAGTGCAAATAGAGATTCAAAAACGATAAATGTTATTCCTGAAAAAAAGAAAAACTGCGGTTCTCTAGCTTGGTCATTAAAGGTTGGCAGTCTGAAGTATATTATTTTGAAGATTCTCATTTGTGGACATCAATGCTTCCTCTGATAATGAGTGAAGAAGTGTTTTTCAAGGAGCCTTGAGGATCTCTGAAATGCTCATTACAATGGTAATACGCGCACATTAGAATGAAATGGAAGTTAACATGAATACTGTCATAAATATGAGGTGAATATTGATTCTTATTGGTATATCAGTCATGGAAGGATATATTAAAATAGACTGATTATAAATTTCAATTCTTAACTCAGTAAGTCATTATGTCTAATATTGTTCTATATAGTATGGATGTTCCTGGACCACTGTAAGTAGAGGACTACCCAAACTTGGTGCTTCTGAAACAAGTCGATTTTGCAAGAATTCATCCTGTCTCAGCCAACATGCTATCTTTTTTTTTTTTCCTAAGACCACCTATTATGATTCAAGAGGAAATCATGGCACAAATTAATTGTTCTGGGAGCCAAGTTACCTGCCATCTTTCCCCGGAAGGTTCTACAGTCTCTTCCTATTACTTGGCACACTTACAGTGAGATCAAAACGCTTTCTGTCACCAAGTAGCAGGTGTATGCCTGGCCATGTTCCAGAAATACACACCTACATTCCATGACAGCATTTCTTGCACATCCTGGCATGGAACATCAACACCTAATAGTAAATACCATACATTTTAGCAGGCTGTACTGTTTCCTTTGGAATTTTGTTGGTTAAAGAATGATAAAAATGTGTTAGCCAATTTTATGGCTGAGTGTTTAAATACTGGAAAGTTTTCATATTGTCGTATAAGGAGGGTCTTAATGAATTCTTTTGTGGAATCTACAGATACAGAATGTTTCATTTGGAAAATGTTTCTAGTATTTCTATCCACAAAGTATTTCCAGAAAGTGTTCTTTCTTAGGTAAATTCCTGGATTTAGACAATCCTGTGCTCAAGAAACAGTATACTTCCAAAGAATAGAGCACAGTACGGCTTATGGTATGGACAGATGCCAAATGACATATCCGGAAAGTCCAACTCAGCCTGATCCAACAGTAATGATCTCTTGCAGACTCAAATGGATTTCTTACCAAGACCATAATGTATAGTTAATGCAGTGAAAATCTCTGTGAGACCTGACTCTAAACTTGAAGATAATGCTAAGGAGGAAGAGGACAAGTTATTACTGATCTTCCGATCTGGTAAATTAATAAATCAGTGTCAATTTTAGTCAAGCAGCTGATTGTAGTTGCAACAGCAAAGAATGCATCTATAAACCAGAGCCACCAAGGCTGATTTTCAGCAGCTATTTTTATAACCCTGAAAAAGGGGAAAGACAAAAAAAAAGCATCTTGAGACATTTAGGACTTCATTTACTGCATTGATATAATTCTTTTAATGGGCAATTAGAACCCTACTGATTTTTATCATTGTCAGTCTTTAGATTCTATAAAAAAGCTATCTTGAGCCAATTATCAGACGTTTTCAACTGCTCCTTTTGTTATTGACAATGTAACGACTTCTGCTATCTTTTGTTAGACTTTTTTTCCCCACATTCTCTCTTTGGAGTCCTTACCTAAACCTGGAGTTCTGACCCCACCTTTTCATCTTAGTATTATCTTTCCTATATTATTTCTTTCTCTCACTTGCACACTAGTAGTTCTTGTGGTTCCAAGTGTTCAAAAGGAGTCTTTTCATAGAGGAAATAATCTTTCTCATAAAAAAAAAGGGGGGGATTTTTTATTTTTCCCTAGAATAGAAAGAAAAGAGCAACTACCATCAACATAGCTGCAGATCCTCATAAGAAAGAATGCACAGAATAGTGCTCTACAGCTCTACTTTTCCTTTGTGAAAGATCCCAGAAAACACTGTTGCTAAATGACTCATTGTCCCTGAAGGGATCCATAGGGTTCTGTTGTGCCCGCTGTCATAGTCCACATATACAGAAACACAGACATAAAGAACTATTGTAATAATTTAACATAACTTTCTGCATCACAATGGCCACAAAAGTTCCTGCTTCAAGCCCCCATATTTTCAGTTGTGGTAGAGTATGTCTGTTACAGAGTTATTCAATAACTTAAGATGTCTAATGGATAGTTACCTCCACTATGAACAAAAAAAAAACCCACCAAAAATTGTTCTGCATTTCTAATATACGTCAATTGAATTTATAATTTTGGTTATTGCATATTATTTTATGGTTTTCTACTATAGGAAAAAGGATTTTAAAATTGTTTCATGTACTACCTGGCTTGCAGTGGCTGTGTAATGGGTTGAGTAAAGGAAGATCCAACTCAACCTGTTGCATGAAATAATTGTTAAAATAATTATAGCATAAAACCAAAAAACTGGAATTGGCAGACATGTTCTATGTGTTTTGATCATACACAGAAACATATGCATAGACTAGAAAGTTACATCTCCATAGGTTGTTTACTAAAGATTTTCAGCTTTCCTTGTAAGTGACTTCTCCAGACTATAAGGCATTCATTTTTTTGTCAGTTTTCTCTTTATTCATGTTTTCTGAGTACGAATTCTAGAATTGGTTCCAGCGCTTTGGTGCTAGTTTTGCTAATGGAGGAAAAGATGAAGCCACACTATTAGTTCTACTTGTCTAAGTCTGAACACTTCTTCCTTTTACAAAATCCAAAAACCCCTATAATTTTTACAAGGCATGAACAATTTCACAAATAATGTTTTACATATTGTGAAGACACACAATGGGAAACTTTGTGTTTTTCTCTGTTACAAAGATTGTGCTTTCCTTCCTAACTCTTAATAGCTCTTCTATAAATGCGTGTGTTGATCTACTGTTACAGCTTCTGTTTCTCTGTTTTGAAAGAAGCACCTCTTCAGTGCATGCTTTATCGTAACAATAGCTCTTCTGTCATGTTCCAATAATCTTTATAATGACATACATGATATTCTGCTCTGGTAGTACATGTCT
This sequence comes from Manacus candei, assembly GCF_025592945.1. Lineage (NCBI taxonomy): Eukaryota > Metazoa > Chordata > Aves > Passeriformes > Pipridae > Manacus > Manacus candei. The sequence goes on from NW_026138143.1 coordinate 566,775, forward strand.
TTCTCTCTTGCTGCTCAGTTTTTATCCAGAAAATCTAGCCACTGCCTAACCCAGTCACTATTGGACCCTCTTAATCAGCAACTACAAAAAAATAAACCATGCCACCCATCATGGAAGTAATCTCTTCCATGGTCTTCCAAAAGTGTGAAGTCTACAGACACTAGCATCTCCAAGCTATAGGGAAAATATTTTCTGTTTGATATCTTAGGAAGTAAGAAAACAAAAAAGTTTTTTGTTGCATTTCAGTCTTCCCATGGGCTTTAAACCAAGCATAAGCCTGTAATGAGAACGTCTTTGTCAACTTCATTGAGGGGTCAGACAGGAAAGTAGGGCTTGTTTAGAGAAGTCCTGCAGCCTAAGAAGGCCAGGATTGTCCAGCACTTCTCTGAACTAAGAAGCAGAGTAAGCAGAACACAGGAGGTGATAAGTCAGCACCTTGTCACAATCTGGAGGTTATTTTCTGCACCAAAGCCTCATAACTCTGCCTGCTGGTCCAAGTGATTCACAATTCCATTCCTCTGCAGACGTCATTGTAAGGGAAAGAGCACAGCAGCTCTGAATGCACAGAACAAAGTGCATTCAAAGTAGGAGTCCAACCCAGAAAAGGCCAGGAAAGCAGAGAGAGTAAGTGCACAGTTGTATTTGACTTTAAACTACAAGTGCAAAGGTGTGAGCACTTATGCTTCTAAGTAATAAATATATTTTTTAAATCTTTGCTAGTGTGCTCTTCTCATATTGTTGTTTTACCTGCCTGCACTTCTGAAAACTATCTATAGTGATGAGATCTTGTTTGCACTTCTATGTAAAGTACTAGCTTTGTTGAAATGTGATCTGCATGTTTTTAGTTATATTTTATTAAAAACTTCCAGAGGAACAAACATCCCACTGTATGAAAGTATACTTCCCTTGCATAAATAAGCTTCAAGTTTTATTAAAAATCATGATGCTCCATAGTATATAATGAATTATTAATTTTATATTCATAACCATAGTCACAAGGTATTTCCTGAAACACAATGCAAAATATAAAGAAAATATCACAACCAAGTTTTAATAAGTTAGAGGCTTAAGATAATAAAGTCAGTTATTCTCTTACAAAAAGTAGCTTAAGGCAGCTTTGAACACGTGTCGCTTATGACTTTTCTTTAGAAAATTTGTTTAATGTTGGTGAACCCTTGGTGAGATTTTCTCCCTCTTTTTTCCTGGGTAAAATTGTCCTCTGCACAAAGGACTGTTCAACAGTCTGTAATCTTGTCCTAGCACTATAATACTTTCGAGGCCTTCAATTGCACCTTTCTGTAGTATCTTATCTCAGTTAAAAAATTCTTGAAATTAATTTTTTTTCCAGGATCCAAATCAAGATTTAATAAAGAACCCTTCTTCCAACTAGGCAACTATGAACATACTTTAAGAAAACTGAGCAAGGTGACCATTTCCTTTTAATTCAACTAGTGGAGACAGAAAGTGATAATGAAGGGAGAGAAAGAAGCTCACAGTTTATGACGTTATGTGATACCTCCAGCCTGTAACTTTCCGTACTAACTAAACTCATATAAAGTTCCTTGCATCAAGGAAGACAAGTCAATGGCAAATGGCTCCTCAGCATTCTCCTCCTTTCACTACTGCAGTTGCCCATGAGGCAGATGCTTCTGATCATGACACTAAGAATATTCTTAGCTGTGCAGTGGTTGATAGGCAAATTTAAAGTCCTTTCTCTTGTGAAGAAATTAACTACCACCTCACAAATCTCTTCATTTTTGCAGTCATTGCCAAAGCAGCACAAATTAGCAGGGAAACAACAATAGCCAGGCAAGAAATTACTAATCATATGATAAATTGAAAGGAATCTGAGATCTAGATTCTCTCCTTGTCCCCATTAATCCCTAAATCCAGAGCTTTTGACTGTCTTCTATTGCATTTCCCATAGCACTCCAGTGGAAATATCCTGCTACACAGAGGGATCATTAGTCACATTGATATGTTCCCATGAAGCAGACAATTGCAGAACAGATTGTCATCGTTGTGAAGGGTAATCTTTGGACTGCAGTAGGAGAGAGCTAGCTGTGTGAACACTGATGTTGGCTGTCTAATCACCAAAAGCCTAGTGCAAATATGCTGGCCATGTACAACAGTTTAATCCACACAGAACACTGGAGTTGAAGGTAGGGAGGGGAACACTTAAAATTTCTCAGTTTGTGATTTTTTTTCCCAATAAGCACTCATGCAAAATGCCTGGTGGGGTCCAAATATCTGTTGAGATTGCTGGAGTTTGGTACGAATCACTTTTCTTTTTTCTTAAAGTGCAGTAGCATTAGTGTATTTCTAACAGACAAATTGCCATCTTTATTTAGAAGAAAAGGTACATATACACATTCACCATTCCTTCCCTTACTGTCTTCTTTCAAATATCCTTTTTATTTCCATCTATTTCAAGGGAGCAGGGGAAAAACTTTCCCTGTCTTGTGCCCCAGACCCTCCTAATTCCTAATACCAAAAAATGCTAAAATTGTCCCTGTGTGACAGTCGGGAAATGAGAAAAGTAGATGAGTTTATTTTTAGAGAAAAAACCACCCTGCATTAGAAAAAAAAAAGGTAGCATGTCTGCTTCATGTATTGTGTTTTGAGTCCCTGTCTTCCTAATGAAGAATCTAGAAGAGTCAACACTGATGAGGAAATGGAGCACTAGCCCAGAAGGGCGAGAAAAACCCAACACAGTCTCAGTAACGTAATTAAAAATGACTGTGGTGTGATTAAACCAGTGTTCTTCTTCAAATTAAAAAAGAATTTACTGGAGGGATGATTTTTTTAAGCAGGTGGGATGAGTGAGCTATTAGCATGTGCCTTAAACACCATTCGTGCTGACAATTTTTTTTCTAATTACTCCAGCTGCAGATTTTCAGCAATAAGAAATAGCCAGAAGAAAAGCCCTTGACTAGTTGCACACCATGGCCACCGGCAGAAATGTGTGACACTTTAAGCAGATCATCTCTTGTCACTGTATTTTAAAGTCAAGAGACAAGAGTGTTTGTACTGAAGCATGAAGCAAGGAGTTGTGAAGGACTCCATTAGGACTTTCTACCTTCTGAGACCAGTTCCGTTTGTGACCCAAGCCCAAAGATGATTAAAGCCATTTTGGAATTTGCCAGGGCTTGACTAGTGACAGTTCCCAATGTACTCTTTCCTGTCTCTGGACAGACACAGCAGGGCACATGCACCTCAGAGATTCCTATGCAGAATGCTCTAGAGGCCAGAGCCTCTCCTGCTGGCTTAGTCGCAAAGCTAGGAACTTTGCTGCTCTGCTATTCACTACCCTAACACACTGGTACAAGGGTTCAGATCAGGTCAGAGAATTTAGCTCAGATTTGTTGTGTTGTTACTTGAGTGGTCAGCTGTTCAAAGTCAGATGTCTCCTGTTACTATATATACCACTAATTGTAACTTTGGCATCATTGGGTAGACAAAAAAGAGCAAGATTTTCCAGTAATCTCTACCTCAGTCATGTCCCAAAGAAAGACTCTAACATACCAGAAATGCTGGTATGTAAATGCTGTTATGTAACCAGAAGTGTTACCTCTGGTTCATTTTAGAGATAACCATATGTAAGTCACCATATGTGACTTCCATGTTTCAGGGTGCTTGTATCTCCCTTCTACCTATCCTTAATGAACAACAAACAATCTTTTCACTGTTAGAAGCTCTCTTTTCATAGGCATCACAGGGCTAGAGCAGCTGGGTGGGATGCAAATGATCCCATCTCTATTGTGTGCACATCCAGCAAAGCTGATCAAGAGAGTGAGCACAATTTGGTCACATTGCTGTGAATAAGTGCAGCATGACCACTGGAGAGCATGTAGCCATTGAAGCCAAGCAATGCTCTACCAAAAGAGCTACAATTATAAGTAGCTTGTTGTCAGTACATTCTCCCTTACAATTCTATGTTCTTATATTCTACACTCCTGTTCATCTTTCAGTGACCAAAGCTAAAATTTAACATTCTTAATAGATCATCTTCACTTATACATAGGCAGTTAACTAGAACTCCAAAAATATAGAGAGTGGAGAAGATACTTAAATACCAGAGACAGAGACCATGTAAGAGGATAAGAAGCTGCTGTACTTTATATGAGAAGTAGGAATGGGGTGAGAACAAGAGGTGTTGGTTACAAGGGTAAAGATTGAGCAGGCATTTAATGTGTATGTGATAAATTCCTGTAAAGTCCACACTGCAAAACACAAAAGTATATGAAATGGGTCATGAATCCAGGTCTGAAAGTGCTGATATGTGTAGGAAAGTACTTCTTTAAGACTTACCTGCCTTTAAGAGCGCTCTACCAGTGCTAATCAGCTGTTTTGAAAAAAATAATTCAATCTTTAGTATTGTTAAATTAGCTTAATGGGAATGCTCACCTTCAACTGTATGTTAATTAGTAACTGCCAGCTTTTTCACATGCAGGTAAAACTGCTGCATGAGCAAACTTCATTCTGGTATTTTGAAACTTGTGACTCTTCACAGTTTGAACGACAATCTCAGTATGCAGCAGGAGAGTTGGACTAGATGATCCTTAAAGGTTCCTTTCCACTCGAACCACTCCATATTTTTATATTTCTGTTTGTTTTCTATGTGTATAAAACATCTATATTGTATATTTGAAGAAAAATAAAAGACCTCAATATTGTTATTACTATTTTTTTTATTTTGCGAAAACCGTGATTGTATTGTGAGTTTCAGTTGGTTTTCTTTTTTTTTTTCAATCTAATATTGTTTTTAAAAAGCTAATTGCCTCAGAAAGTTTTGTTGACACCAAAGCCTGATGTGCTATCCCTGAAACCCCATATGCTGTTAAAAGTGGTATAATTCACTAACCACATATTTTGATTTAACCCCAGCCAACAATTAAATATCACAATGCTTCTCCCTCACTTCTCCCCTCTGACCCTAGTGGGGAGGAGAATTAGAAAGAAAAGCTGAAAATCTTGGGTAGAGACAAGACCAACTTAATAATTGATTTATAATATAATAATATAATTTATAGTAAACTATAAAAATAAAATATACTATTGCTAGCAATAATAATAATAATAATCGTACTTGTAATGAAAAGGAGAGAGAGAGAGAGAAATAAAACCCAAGAGAAAAAAATAGTGCACAATACAATTGCTCACCACTCACTGGCTGATGCTCACCCGGTCTTTCATCAGCAATTGGTGGTACCAGACAATTCCCCTCAGTTTATATACTTAGCATGATGTTCTAGGGTATGGAATATCCATTTGGCCAGTTTGGGTCAGCTTTCCTGTCCATGCACCTTCCTAGTTTCTTGTGCACCTGCTCTCTGGTAGAGCGTGGGAAACTGAAAGTCCCTGATTTAGGATAAGCACTCCTCAGTAACGACTATACCATCAATGTGTTATCAAAATTAATCTCATACTAAATCCACAAAACACAGCATTGTATCAGCTACTAAGAAAAAAAATTAACTCTATCCCAGCCAAAGCCAGGGCACTACATAAATTATACTGACAAATACTATCACCAGAATATCATGACTTCTGATACCCTGCAACAGGAAGGATGACAATTTGATCAATTACTAGGCCCCAATATATTCATGGGCATGTAGTGTACAAGATCTCTTCTGCTGTTTGGAAGCATTTTCTTTCTGGAACTGAGGAGGTTATATTTGTCATGTTAAATGCTACAAATGCAGACGTAGGAAATGTCAGCCTAAATTTCTAGCTTCTAATACTTGGTTGCAATGACAAGGCATATTGGCACTCTGGTAATCACTCTATTATTCACAGTGTAACCAGCATCCATTTAGACTCCCTGGATTTTCGCCTACCTTCTTTATTTGACTCTACTATGAAAAAGATGGGCCAGGACTAAAAAGAACACATATATATTATTCTGAGCCTGAATGCTGTCCCTATGTGATCTGTTTTAATTTTTCTTCAGATATAAACAAAATTGGAGACTGCAGTGAATCACGTACACCCCTAGGAACCACCAGGTCTCTCAAAAATTTGGTTCTTGAAAAGCTACTTTTTATCTTTTTTTGTTCCACTTCAAATCCTAAAGTGTGTAAGCATTGTTTCCTTTTCTATATTTCAAATGTTGCATTTAACCAAAGTGCAAATGCTGTATCTTGCTGTGGATCCATGTAGTGGTGAATCTGTAGGTGCTTTAAGCACCTAGATGATCTGCACAGCATGTACTGCATGAGATCAAGTAGACACCTGGTATCTGTGACCTGAACTGATAGCAAAATCACATCAGCAACCCTGAGAGAATTACACAAATTGGTGTGCAAATGTGTAACAAACCCAGTACTTGTGATCAGGGGTGGGAGAATATGCATATTACAAGAATATCCAGAAACCTGACAGATTCGTCATAAAAATTGAGAAAAAAGATATGTTATGAAAAATGCATTAAATCAAAAGCAGACACAATAGAGTGCAGAGGGTGTTTCCATGGAAGCAGTCTCCCACATGACAGCAAGATCAGCAACAGGTGTTACAGAGACAAACGGGGAGGAGAAATGTCACCAGGTTAAGCCTAAATGTCATACTGGCTTATAAAAAAATGTATTTAAACTTACAACTTTTTTCCTTGGAATAGAAAGTTAATTATTTCCAACCCAGACTATATCTGTATATATGCACCAAGAAAGCAAAAAAAAAAAAAAATCAGTATTGGATAATTGTGAACAAAAACATACAAGTTCTTCGTCTTAGCCTTGTTTAGTAACTAGCTTGGAAAGTAATTTGCAATCATCCTTTTTCTATTTCCTGCTAAATCTCCTAAGATATATAGTCTAATAAATAGAATAAAAAGTCATATTTTACGTACAGAGGCAGCTTCCTAGGAATATAAGATTAAAGGGGGTTTCACTATCAATCTTGAAACACATGGTCCATGAAATATCCCAACTACTCAGATTTAGGACTAACTTAGGAAGAAAAAGAAAATAAGAAGAAAAGTATTAAACTTGGAAAACAGGAAATTATTCAGACAGTATGCATGGTAAATGAAAGAGAAAAAAACATGATTAATGTGACTGACACTGACTAGATCTCTGAGACATACGAATAAAGCAAGACCATTATTAATAGCTTCTGATGAGCTATCTGATGAGCTAGCACTTCAAGTAGCCAATGCTTACATTTTTAACAGTCTTGACCCCAGACTAGGGCATTAGATGTGGGGAAGGTTCTGTGGTAATGCAGATTACAGGAAGGTATTCACTCAGCCAGTGTTTCAAAAGTTATGGATTACACGTACTCCAAGTTAATACAGCCAGTAGGTATTGTTCTGAGGTCTAAATGCAAGGCACATCCAAATGCCAAATTCCTCTCTCCTAGGGAAAGGGAAGTGTATCTCAACTGAAAAGGAAGTGTTATGCTCGTATTCTTTCATAGCACACTACACAGAATGTCGGCAACAAGCAGAATATTGTGCTGAGCAAGAAAAAAAAGTAAGGATATTTTACCTTGCCTTATTCTACTCAATGAAAAACTTTTGTTACAATTAAGAGCTCTTTGAAGACACCATTCCAAGCTTTCATGTGATAATCAACATTATCCTGCATTCACGAAAATGAAGAAATTCATCGCAGTGGGAAGGCACATTGGCACAAGGGGTAACAGTTCAGAGGATTGCATCCAAGCAAGGGTTATGATAAGAAGAGAAGCTCATTGATTATTCATGACAGTCTCTCGCATCCATAGAAATAAATTATATGGTGTGCACACCTCTTTGGAAGAGAATGCCATCCATGCAGGTGAGATGTTTCTGTCTACTGTCAAAAGCCATCACTCACATAACTAACAGTGGCACCAGCTTATCTATAACGAGTGTTGCATGCTTGTTTTGCATTTTACTTCCTTTCCTTTCCTTTCCTTTCCTTTCCTTTCCTTTCCTTTCCTTTCCTTTCCTTTCCTTTCCTTTCCTTTCCTTTCCTTTCCTTTCCTTTCCTTTCCTTTCCTTTCCTTTCCTTTCCTTTCCTTTCCTTTCCTTTCCTTTCCTTTCCTTTCCTTTCCTTTCCTTTCCTTTCCTTTCCTTTCCTTTCCTTTCCTTTCCTTTCCTTTCCTTTCCTTTCCTTTCCTTTCCTTTCCTTTCCTTTCCTTTCCTTTCCTTTCCTTTCCTTTCCTTTCCTTTCCTTTCCTTTCCTTTCCTTTCCTTTCCTTTCCTTTCCTTTCCTTTCCTTTCCTTTCCTTTCCTTTCCTTTCCTTTCCTTTCCTTTCCTTTCCTTTCCTTTTTGTCCTTTTATTTTATTTTTTATTAATATTGAAGCATAGAAGACAAGACAATCCCCTGACATGAACAATACTGTCAGGGTCACAGCCAAAGTTTGGGATCAGAAATTGTTGCTGTTCATTGCTATAGGTCACAACCATGCATATAAACAAAACTGTCATATTCTGCTATATCACTGATGCTACCAGCAAATTGACCACAACAGTCTACTAGTCTAGATAAAATCCAGACAAACATTTTTGCATTAAAAAATTACTCATTTCTTCCCATCATTTTGTTTATGAGAGGAATATGACAAATTACTGTAGTGAAAACTGACAGTATTGGTCTTGCTCAGTAGAATCCACAAGAATCTACATGTTGACACTTGATGGATTAGCAAAGAATTTTCAATGTGATTTTTTTCTTATTTCTGTGTAGATAATTTTGTGGGGGTTTTGTTTGGTTTGGTTTGGTTTTTTTGGTTGGTTGGTTTTTGTTTGTTTTTTTTTACTGAATGCAAAGATGTAACTTTCAGAGTTTAAGGTGATCAGACAGAAGTGTGACACCTGTCACTTTTTGTTTTGCTTGAGGAATCCTAAAGGATTGTTTTAGTATTTTTATTTTATATCAGAATTCATATAGTTTTCTGCCTCTTACACAAATTCATCTAGAAAATAAAGCAACTTTGACGTGATCTAATGGAAGCCTTCAAAATTTGTAGCAGAACAGAAAGATGATCAAAAGAAATTTCTCCTATGGTAGAGGCTTCAAAAATGAAGGGAATAATTTACAGTTAAGACATGACAAGTGATGGAAATAAGAAATGACAATTCAATTCATGGTACCTCCAGATTTGTTTAGAATGATAGACAAAAAAAGTGATGAGGTTTATTTATTTTGATATATGAGCTATGAAGAAGCTCTGAGATTTATGGATTTTTACATAACTGTTCATTTTCTATATTTCTGTTTTACTAACATTATTTACCAACCTCAATTTCTGTTCATAGCATGATTCACTTATTGTTTTGGATTTATAATCTACCCCTTAATTTGGAAGGTGGGTTCTTAAGGTACCTCTTCCTTTCTAAGCAGCCAGTGTAATATCGTGATTACATACAGGGCTTTTAAGTACAGTTCCTAAATTTTTATGTCTTAAAACTGAGTACTGTTGATAGAAAGCATAGTACAACATAATTCACTTCTCCCTTTGGTCTGACAGAACCTGTGACTGTTTGCTGTTGAGAGCTAATCTAAAGCCCATCTATTTTCTTAGGCTATTTCCTGAGTAAAGTAACTAAAAGGCTAGGTCAGGTGAACTTTCCTGAGATGCACTAAGCCATTTTTTTGTTAACATTTGTAGTATGTAGTGTTTCATATTGATTTCTTTGAATATTATGTATAAGTGCTTGACAGGTATATGTTAAATTGAAAGCTTAGTAAATAGTACATAAAATGTCTGAGAAAAGAAAAAACTGTTCTAATCAAAGCAGATGAACAACATTTTCTGTTATCATATGCTGTTATTTCAATTCTGTAATTCTGTTACTTCCTAGATTGTGGCTTTGTGTAAATAAGAACTGTAACAAACAGTATATAATAACAACCATCATCTAACACCATCAGAGAGGTCATGGGACTTAATTCTACCATTTCTTCTAATTTTATAATATCAACATCATCAGATTTCAGGGTTTTTTCCTCTCCACTTCATTTTAAGGAGGAACCTTGTATAAATTAACAGAGCATACATTTGCAAAGCAGCATGAGATAAAGGTGCTATCAAAGACAGATTAACCAGTGAATGAGAGTCCTTCATTTATATGAAATACACAATTATTACCCTACTAGTGAATGTCTGGTCACATCAATAGCCATGGCAATAGTGATACAACATCAGTAGCTCAGTTGTTTTCTAAAAGCAGAAGGTAACACCAGAGCAGAATCTAGCATTCCAGGATAAAACTAGCTCCAATTCTTTCAATATGCATTTGATATTATCCACTGTTTGTGTTTTTACAGTGTTAAGAGATATCCTGTTCTCTTTCTAGTGAAGGACACTGTATGTTTCCTGAATGATTAACCACTAAAATGTCCAACACTGGAAAGATATTTGAGCCAAAATGACCATGTACAAAGTTCACCATGTTTGCCTGGTCAGACATGAGAGCTTTGCAGAAAACCATGTATATGCATTAGTCTGCATAAATACAGCTATCAGTATCTAAAGACTGGAATGAATGGTAATTTTGTACTTCTTTTATTGTGATGTTGGATTAAATTTAAAATGGATCTTTGTAGATATTTACCATTTATTATGATCAGAAGCAATTAACCCCAACTTTGGAGGATAATTCAGATAGTTGTTTGGCAAAATGTTCATGTTAGAAACTTATACTTCTTTGTCAACTGCCAACAGGAAGAGATGACATTTCTGTATCTTGTCATAAATTTATTCTTCTGCAGATCATAAAAGAACTACATAATGATCAAACAAGCCTCGATTCTGTGACAATAACAAAATGCATTTGTTTAAGGGGAAATGGGACAAACTGAAGTAAAGAGAGACACTAAAGCATTCTACTACTTCCCTCCTCAGTGACATTTCACCTTTAAAACAAAATGTAAATATGTTCTCATTCTCCAGTGACAAAGACAAGAAGATGATTCAAAATCACAAATTATCAGCCCTTCTCTTTCTCTGCTGCTCAATTCATACTGGTGCCTTCCCATCACACTTAGTCCCACTGCTCCAGGAGCACTAGTTACCACTCTTCTGGTTCTGCTTGGTCTTATAATTACATGCACTGGGAGGTGCAATTTATTACTTCACAGTTGCAGAAGTTTTAGTCATTCAACTTTGCCACTGTTGCCAGTTTTGATTCAAAAAAAGGCCAGGTAGCTTTCATACCCTAAAATATACAAAAGTGCAGGGCTTAAATATCAAACTATTCAGTCTTTGCCTGTCAGTGTTTTTAAGAAAAGATGACTAGTGTTTTAATCTATCTTTTATTAGAATGATAGATGACAATCAAAATTTTAACACAGACTAAACCTATGAACGTCCTTTATATTAAAGCTTTTCAAGCAAATCAACTTCCATTATGATTGATAGATAATAAGTAATTAATTTCCAAGATTACTGATTTTTTTTTCAGTACAATTCCTTGTTCATCAAGTCCTGGAACTTTTCAAATATACTATTATTGTCATAAATTATTTGGTATCATCTAACTACTGGTCGAATTGAATAGAACCTCATTTTTGTCAGAACTCAACACACTATCTAATAAACCATGTGAAAAGCATCACGCCTCTTTCACCCATCAACCTTTGCACAGTACTAAAAGAGAAAGAAGGAATTTCTTTGCAAAGGGAGCCATGGCGTGATGAGAACACTCTATACACAAAACAGTGATGCCAAACTCTTTGCTCTGCCTTTAGTTTGGTAAAACTGTTTTTCTTCTCCTTTCTGACAGATCGTTTATCAGGAGAGGTTCTGTTTATTGTCTCAGCGATTAGGAATGTTTCTCTAACATTTAGTCAACTATAATATTTTAGAATTAAAATTCTAAATTAAAAAAATAAAATTATATAAGGAAGTACACTGCTTCAAAAATAAATTATTTTTTGTTATCCTCTTTCAATCAACGCCCCCATTTTTGTGAAGAAAAATTCTACATGCCAGGAGGCACAATGCAACTCCAAAAGTTAACTAAGAATTCCATGTATTCTGGGACTCCAGTCAAAGTCTAATCCAGCTAAAAAGGAAGACACTGGAAGTTTTACCTCTGACTTGAACAGAAGCAAGACTAAGGTCTCTGTATTTATTTCTAATACAGAAACTGGACCTATAGTTCAAAGTCTTGAGCACAGCAATTTAACATTGAGAAGTAGATGAAGGGAAACTAGAGGCAAATATAAACCTGTAAGAGTTCAGATACACACCTCTACAAGTACAACTGGATGTCAGCATGCTGAAAATAATTATGAGTTAGGTCACATTTATTGGGAAGGAAAAACTGATTGAACACAGATACCTTCTACATCTGCTCAGTTCTAACAAAAAGTAACTAGGCATACCACACTGAAGAGCTTTGAAAATGAAGTGCCTAATGCAGTCTATTTCTTGCCCCAGAGTCCATCACGGTGCACTGCAGAGGATATCTGCACCACTCCAGTACTTGGAGAATAAAGAAGTACTTCCTTCTACAGAGTATATCTACCTAGGCATAAGTGATTCTGTGACCAGAGTCACATCTTTTATTCTAGTGCTCCCCCATGGCTAGTACCTGTGTTTCTTTTTACACAGGGCTAAATTTCTCACCTAATCACATATTGCAGCCCTTGAAGTTGCAGCTCCATTTTTCTTGCTTACTTATTGTAGATTGCAATTGCTGATCTGTAAGAATTACTCCCATATTGAAATTAAATCACTGGAACTGATCTCTTACTTTTGAAACAGAAAAACATAATGCTAAGATCCACACACCTGAGGATAAAGTATTTCCCTGGAATACTTCTGCTCTTGGATTTCAAGCACAATAGATCAAATTTATGCCTTGCATAAGTCAATTCTGAGAGGGAGAATAGTAATAGCAAGATACATTTAACAGTGATGCCCTATTGGCACTTCCAGCTCTGGTAGTGAGACTTTCACGTTTTCCTCTGTTCTTCCATAAAATGAATACTAGAAGTATTACAAAGTTTGTCCAAGGAGCTTGTGAAGATATTGAAAATGCTGAAGTGACTCAGGAGAATATATTTCATTTTCAAAGGTGCCTTTAACTCCTGCCTTCCTATATTTACCAGTTTTTCAGTCTGTTGGTACTGTTTGAGAAAGTCTTACCAGTGCAAAATTTAAGTTCAGAAATTCTTAAGTGCAGAGGTTTTTATTTTGTGAAAGTGTACTTTAAATTTCCACCTATGCATCATTTTACATTTATCATCACTCCACTGGCATTTTGTTGACAATATGGCATGTCTGTATATGAATATAAATAGTTTCTAGAAATTGAATAGTCATACGTCTTAGCACGTATAGTTCTGCATAACTGCTGGTCACTGACCATAAATATATTCTATATACTTATTTTATATCAAAACTCTCACATAAAAATAATAGCATTAAATTATGGAGTCAGGCCCTGAAATGTATGCAAATGTTAGATTTAATATTACCAATGAAATGTAATTCAAATGCTAGTGAGGACCCATTAAAGTACAGCATTTAATTATATGATCTCATCCTATTTTTCTACAGGACTTCATCTTCATTTTAGGTACAGAATCTAAGCCGCTTACTTAATCAGCAGCAATTCAATATTTTGCTTTATTCCATTTATTCTGTGATTCCACAATTTATTTACTGCACACTATTCAAACTGTGTTTGGAAAACAGAATACTTAATTTCTTCTTAGACTTTTTCATAGTGCTCGTCACTGTAATATATTAATGTTTCACTAACACTCATAAATGAATTTGTACAGCACCTCTTTGTGATAAAGTGAAAAATGGAGGCATGGAGAAACTGAGGTTAAAAAAAGTCTTTTTATGTGCTATCACATCTTTTATAATTGCAAAGCAATATAAAACAACTCTCTTCTTTTTCTAATTGCATAACCTTATGTTGTATTTTACATGTTTAAAATATAATTCTACTGATTACTGTGTGTGCTCAGTCCTGCAAATCAGATGCAGGAATCTCAAGTCAAATTCAAGGAATATAAAGAATGTATGCTTAGTGACAGCCTGAGAAAAGTTACTAGCTACTTACTAACTGCTAATCACATTGGATGTTTCTGCTAGAGGCAGGAATAAGATCCTGATTGTTAAGTATGATCCTTATTGAACGATTATCTGTTCTCTTAATTGTGCTCCTTTTTTCTGTACATTCCTAGTTCTTCAACAAATGAGCATAAGTCTTATAAAAAACTGGTGGGTTTTACCCAACTGTGATCAATTATGTCCAATGTTCTGTGGCAAAAATAGCACCTAATGCCATATTTGTAGAATGTAGCATAACATATACATTGTAAGCCATTAATTAAGGTTGCAGGCGTCAGCCTACAACTTCCTCAAGGGTGGCGATGGAAGGGGAAATGCTGATCTCCTCTCTCTAGTGACCAGTGATAGGACATAAGGAGAAGGAATAAAGTTGCATCAGAGGATGTTCAGAATGGACATTAGGAGAAGGTTCTTCACTGAGGCTACTGTTGGTCACTGGAACAGGCTCTCCAGGGAAGTTGTCATGGTACCAGGCCTAACAGAGTTCAAGGAACATGTGGATGATACTCTTAGTCATATGGTTTAATGTTAGGTAGTCCAGTGAGCATCAGGGATTTGGACTGAGTGATCCTATGGGTCCTTCCCAACTCAAGATTTTTTTCTGCCTGACATCCCAGGTCTCACTTGTTGTTCAGATGTGTTTGTACACCCAAAGAGTCTGAGCATAAAGCAAGTTTGAGCTTCAGAACTTGCTTTAGAGCAGTATTTGAAAGATCATTAAACTGTTGTAAGCTTAAGACTTCAACTTCGGTCCTCTACGACCTAAACTATGATTCAAAGTCTGATATCCTGCCCTAAGGTAAAATCAGATTGGCATCATGTCATTTCCAGTTCACCAGTGATAAACAAATTGTCCTACTCTCTTTGCTCAACAACTCTCATTTTTAACATCCTTGTGTCCGGCCCCCACCTCTCCATCATTTCTGAGTCTCATTCTTCTGTCCAGCCTTTTCTTCAGCTTCTGGTCCGGTCACAGACTCTTCTAAGCCACTTGGCCATTTACTACTTTCCATCATTTTTCCAGTCCAGATAACCAGATTCTCTGGTTCCCTGTGTCTGGCACTTCTTCTCCCTTACTTGTTTCACTCCATTCTTATTACTCCCATCATCTGCATTCAGTTCAGGTGATTCCTCTTTTAAATTATTGTCTGCAATGGTGTAGTGTAAACTAGAAAATATGAATTTGCTGATCTCAGTTGTGATAACCACATGAAGATACCAACCAGGGCACAGCCAACAATTCATAAAACTGCAGAGAAAATTCTTGACATTCCAGTCTATAGAGTGTTTGATACTGGAAAATTTGAACATAGCTGTAGACATCTGGTTTCTCCACAGAAAGTGCAAACTGGTTTTTCAAAAGCTTATACCTTGAATCAGTACTGACCTATCAGCTTTCATTTCTCTGCTCTGAGACATGGAAAAAACAGAACTTAAGAAAGAAAAGATTAGCAGAATTTTGTCATATAGGTGAAGGAGATTATGTTTCAAATGATTTGTTGAGAAAAATGTATGCAGAGTGAAGATAACATTGTTCTTCAGTGAGATTCTAATCAACCTGTGCCTGTACACCATCTATCCTTTCACAGTCTCGCTAAGAAACTTAGAGCTCAAAGTTGGTTTTGGAAAAACAAAAGACTACAAATGCTTGAATATAATTTTAAAACATCTGCAGTAGCCCTTGCAGCAAAGCAGAAAGTAGTGACTCTGTAAGACTGTCTCAGCGTTAATAGAAAGCAGAGGATACAGAATGTGACTCATTTCAATCCTGTTTAGAGGTAACTCCATCAACAGTGACTTAGTGCAAGTCCTCATCTAATTAACAATTATAAACAACCCTGCTCTTAATGGTTCTGTGACACTTAAACACGCAGGCCAGAGAATCAGTCTCCTGGAGTTAATGAGGCTCATTTGCATCCCCTCCAAGGATCATTTGCTAATACAAACTAGCTAGCAAGCTCAAATAGTTGTAAGTGGTGTCCAAGAGGAAGGAAAATGTTAATCTCACCTTTGAAAAGTCCAGGCTAAATTGTTTTATTGCTTTGCAGTTATATAGTGCTTTCCTACAGTTACAGAAAAATTATGACTTCTTAATTATCAAGAAAGTCAGCAATATATTACCACCTTAAAATAAAAGATTTCACCCATAACTGCTGAAGAACAGGGGTTTGTAATCCTGTAATTCACCCAATTAGCATTTGTGGAAGAGATTTGTGGTACTGGCCAGCTCAGACAAAAGTTCAGTTGGAAGGGAGACAGAAGAAACAATGAGAACAAACTCTTTTAAATTTTCAGGTTTGGGCACAAAAACTTGGAAAGAAACTTTATGAAGTGAGAAGATAACTATCAGAAAATGAACTCTTTTATAGTTCATGGACATCAAGAATGCATGTTAACCTGTTGGTTAACAGTTTATTATGGAAAGAGAAGCAACATAAACTATTAATGCCTGCTAATTATCTGCCTGATAATATTTCTCTTCATAGTGATCATCCTCTTTTCACAGAAATCATTCTCTTTGTGCAAGTGACTGGATTACAAAGTATGGAGACATCTAAAACATCTCTCAGTTTTAGATAAGTTATGTTCAAATTCTGCAGCTTAGGCTGTATTGCAAACTGTTCTTTTGAACTTGAACAGAATCGCATGCAGGTGAAGGTCTTTGTATAATAACGAAGTAGAAAAAAACAAAACACAGAAAAAACAAACTCAACCAACAAATTTATTGCAACGGCCAGTCTAATAGAGTCCTGGAGAAAAAGATGGAATTGACTATTTTATTTTCTCTGAAATAGGAAACATGATACCTTCTCCTTAAAAAATTTGTCATGCCAATTGCAGTGACTTATTAAAGGTTTATTTAAAGAAATACAGGCACAGTCTGGAATCATAACATCATGCTATCAAGAACTTAAAAAAAAATAGGAGGGACAATGTGCACTCCAGAAGCCCAGCTGAGTGTGTTACAGCAGATATCCTGAGCTGCATCTTGAATAAGGACAATTATCACTAGGAAGCATAAGGGCATACAGCAGGGGGTAGGAAGACAATGTTATTATAAGTATGTAATATTCATTTTTTTGTCTCTAAAAAATTCACTCATTTTTACACATATGTAGCTAGTTTGTCATCTGATATGTTAAATTATTAAATTACTAATTAATGAGATTATACAAAAGTCTTCTCTTTTTGTCTCCCTTTTTTTAGTTACTTATGTTTGGTCAAACAAGAACTGTGATAACTCTCCACTGCTTATGTCTTTTACTTTAGGTATTATATAAGAAGCAAATTCATTAAGAAGACCTAGAAAGCTTGAAAAATATTTACTATATGCAGTTGTTTTCTTGTTCACAAATAAAACTCCCACAAGTGTTTAAATGACAGGACATGTAAAGGAAGGCATCTATCCATTGATGGGCAAAAATCCAAGCACATTCAACTAACAGTGATTCCAGACCTCACAACTCATTTCTCAGCTCTGCACATGAAGAATCATCTCTGTTCACATGACAGGTAGGTATTTTCCTTTGTGACAGGACCATTACTTAGCCCATATTGTGTACTTTTTAATGGCTGCCCTTTAATCAAAGGAGTTGGTTCAGCTGAAATTTGCAGCTGATTCAGATTTCTGAAATCAGTTCACGTTTATGGAGAGATGGGTATAGATTTAAGCATCCAAGGTAACAATTTCCTTTGTTATTTTTCCTAGTAGAAGTTAAAATTCTTTTACTTTTTAAGTAAACAGGGTCATCAATATACTGTGGTGTAAAATATAGATTGCAGGACAAAAATTGCCTTTCTCACCCATCAGAAGGAATGATAAATAAAGAATAGCTGGTCAATTAAGAACTATGAATTAAGACCTTGCCTGCATGCAACTTACCTCTGATTTTCAAACTTTGCTGCTTGCCCTGAAGTATCTTAAAAGAATTACTCTACTTGTAGAACAGAAGCGGTAAATGAAAAAAAGATATTTTCACTAGTCTGCTACTTTGTGCAGGATGTTTCATACAGAAGCCTTTTTGAACGGTCATTTTGTTCACAGAACTTAAAATGCTCCTATAATTGACCCCACGGTACCTAAAAAGCTTGATACATTATTTTACACTCAGGAGTAAATTGAGAGACACACTAAAAAGAAATAATTTTTCTCCCTGATCTTAATACTAAATAAAGGAAAAAAATTACTACATAGGTTGGGGAAATGATTTTTGATAATTTTTTTCCACAAGTACCATACATGGCAAAAGTGTTGGCAAAGTCAAATGGTTCCATCAGTAACTAATTCTTATTTCATATGTTTTATATATGTTTTGTTCTATCTGTCTGCTTTACAGATGCATCCCGCTGTAGTCACTGTGTCTGAGGGTCTGATTTTAGACTTCCCTTGTATATATTGAAAGCTATACTGCAGCCAGAATTCTTCAATGTCATGTTCTTGCCACACTGACCCCAGTCTGCCTTTCTGCGTTCTTTTTCTCATTTAATGACCTCATGAAACTGCAGCTAGAACTTTGAGAACCATTTTAAGAGATATTGCTGAAATTTTGATGGTTTACTTTATGACAGTTGCTTTTTATATTACTAAATTTGGAGTCATTGCTTTTTCTGCCTATAAACTGACCTGGACACCTATAACATCATAACCATGCACAGTTATATGCTTTTTACTCTATACTAAAACTGAAAAGTATTTATAGATGCAAGTCTCTCCCATTTTTATTGGTGCAAGCTCAATTACATTGAAAATTGTCTCCTGACTCTAGGTCTCACAGCAATTGCAAGAAGCCACAAAATGCAGGACCTGCTTCATGCTGAAAATTTCTACTAACAATAAACAGAGCAGATGCACAGTTACAGGGGACAAGTTAGTCCCTTTTGTTCCCTTCAGGGATGCATGCATACAGAAATATCATATCACTCTTAAGACTTAAGACTATAAAAGAATAAATAAACAAATACAGTACTGCTTCAAAGTAATGCAACTTTCTTCTTTATTTACCCTAGAAGCTATGAACTGAAAAATCCAGCCTGGTTTGTTTTCGTGGACAACATGCCACATCAAAGCCATTCCAACACTAATAGACCCGAGTTAGATGTTGTTACCCAACAGGTCTCAAATAATCAGCAAGTGCTTATTAGACAGAGCACATATAAAGGCAGGAGCTTGAGAGTCTGCTGCTGGAGAAGCCCAAGAAATTTCTGGTTGAGAATCAAGAGCTTAAGCACTACATGAATGCAACAACTTCAGGTAGGTGTATCTGCTTCCTGAGTTAGAAACACCTTATGTCTAGTTGCTATAATGACAGAGAGCAGGACAGTAGCTTTGGTACACAAGACTATGGATTTCTGAAACAGAATAAGGAGCTTTAGGCAGTGGTTAATTCAGGGTTTCTTCTAGCTGACTTTCTGTCTTTTGAACAATTTTGGTCATTTGAAGTTTGAAGATCACTGTCTGTGCAAATACAGTATCTTTGACCTTCAATTTGATTGGTACTTTGAGGCAAACAAAAGTCTGCAGGACAGCAAGAGCCTGGAAATATAAAGGGGAGGTAAAGAAAGCAGCTGAGCCTTTTTCCATCTCTGTGTATATAAGAAATGCCACTAGGAAGATATAGATTTTACTTCACATTACATGTAGAGGCACTTTGTGCTCAATTCATGAATAAAACCAGAAAAAACCCCAAACAAATAATTGCCAGTGCTCTAAGTAAATTCACAGTAAGACACAGCCTGATTATTAGTGTCAGTGATAGAATTTCCTGTGCCTTTAATCATACAGTTCCTTGCAAAGTAAACTAAAACATATGACAGTTGAGTCACCAGTTTTCTAAATTCGTTGGAGACTTAATAATTATCCACTTTTATTGACTTATTTAAAAGCAAAAATTATTGATATAGTAGACATATTTTCACAGTATGGTATGTAGTTTTCATACTGGAAAATGAATTCTAGTGGAAGCATTGAAAATTATTGTGGGGATTAAGACAACCCTTTCAAATGCATGAAACATTTTGTATACTTGTGTTTTCCACACTCTGACACTAATATATTGTTATAATATCTGTCTAATGAAATGGGGTTGGATTACAAACTCAAGCTGAGTTTATGGTACAGTAATTCAATTGACTGGAGTTACTTGACTTGCATTGATATCAAGACAAGAAATAAACCCACATTACAATTATAAGAAGTGAAAGATCATATCTTAAAATTCTTATGTAAAGTGGCAAAGTGACAAAGTTTTCCTCCAGATTAGATTGCACTGGAAGGTGGAAACAGCCCTATATCTGTGCTGCAATATCTTTTCCTTCATGTTGTTTTACTATATTATTATCATTAGGAAGCTTTACTTTAATTCTGGTTTACTTATTTTACTGTAACATTTCATAGCTTATCACAAATAAAAGCAGCTTAAAAGATTTGTGTGGTTGTGGGGAGTTTTTTTCCTTGTATGTGAATGAGAGTGAATGAGTTTTCATTGTTTTTTTCATCTCTGACGGCTCTTTTTTTTGTGTGTGTGTGAGAGAAATTGTCCCCTCTTTTTCTTTTCCTATCATAGTTCTCATCTCAGATAATATATGATTTTTTTTTATAGTGAACTCTCAATTGGGCAAAAAATTTCCTTATCTCCATCAGTTCACTTCTGCCTGTTCTGAGCCACTGAACTCAAGATCTTATTTTTCTCACATGAAGGTTTCTCAGACTCACAACTTTGAGTATTTCTCTATCACTAGCAGCTATCTGTGTAGTAAAGTGAACATTTCCTGATTTGTATCCCAGTTCTTTCACTTGTACCTAGACCAACTAGGGGCATCAACCACCCTCTCAGGAAGCCCATTCCAGGGTCTGACAACCCTTTCAGTAATGTTTTCTCATGTCAAGTCCAAACGTTCCCTGACAGATGTAGCATTGAGCCTTTCCCACTAGGCACCAGGGAGAAGAGCTCAGCCCCTCCCTTTCCACTTCCCCTCCTCAGGAAGATGTAGGGAGCAGTGAGATCACTCCTCAGTCTCTCCCTCTCCAGTGCCCTCAGCCCCTCCTCAGAGAATAGGTCCACTGAGCCCTTCATCAGCTTTGGTGCCCTCCTCGGGATACATTCACATACTCAAATATTTTTTTTAAATTATGGGACCTAGAACTGTAACCAATATCTATAAAGGATCCTCTGAGAGACTTTTCAAACTCTTAACTAGAAACTATTGGTAATCCAGCACAACCCTGCATTTCAGAGTATACAATATTAGTAGGACCTGTAGTGATAGGAGAAGGGGCAATGCTTTTAAACCAGAAAGTGTAGATTCAGACTAGATATAAGGAGAAATTTTTCATGATGAGGGTGGTGAAAAATTAGAACAGGTTGCCCATAGAGGTGGTAGAAGCCTCATCTCTGGAAACAGTCAGGGTCAGACTGGATGGGACTCTGAGCAACCTGATCTAGTTGAAGATGTCCCTACTCGATGCAAGGTGGTTGGATTAGATGGACATTAAATTCTGTCCTAGCCCACTCTATTCTGTGATTCTATGATAACTCATGTTGTCATCCCAACCTGTGCTCCAACTCAGAAATGACTGTGTGAATAAATAAGTGATTGATTCAAAACCATCTTGGTTCTACTTAAAGTGAGAGCTTAACACACAAAATGTGCTCAGGGAAATACTGGGTGTTTATCTTGCCCCTTCAATTGGTCTGCTATCAAGGAAAGGGAAATGTGCAACACTTGGGTGTATGCTGTGATTTTTTAGCATTGTCATAATACCAAAAAAAAAGTGTAATAATTAGAAATTAGCAGCACTGGAGATGTAAAACTTACTGAGGGCAATATCGAATTGATAAAGTGTATCCAGTTTCTCCAGGTGATGCCTTAAGCCCCTAAGGGTTTTTATTTTTCTAATACTTGTAAGTTTTATAAGTAGTGGAAGTAGACTCTAAAAGCAGCATCCCTTTCCCTGTAGCACCCTTGTTTACACATTCCTTAACCCTCTTACCCCATTCTGTGCTCCCTATATCAGTTCTACCCCCGAATCCAGTAGAAACGTTTAGTCTTTTGTCAAGGCAAGGCCTAAATTGTTGGCAGAACAGCCTATCAGGGCCTAAACCACAGAATACGGTCAAGAATTAGGTAACTATGTACCCTTTGTGCTCTGAAGGTGGTGAAGATGATGAAGTAAAAGCCCCCAGACTCATTTTTCAGGGGGTGGACCCGGGGTGGTCCAGAGTAAAGGCCACAGGGTGGACACATCTGGGATGGGATGTATGGTATTATAAAATGTAACCTCTCAGGCACGGCCTGCGGGCGTCTTGTAGCATCTTTGCCTTGGTATAATAAACCCTTTCTTATCTCATCCCTAATTAACTGCTCCAGGAGATTTTTTCAGCACCTAACTCTCACGGCAACAAGGTTAACATCTGGAATGCTGCTGTTTGTCCCTAATTTTCATCATCTGCAAAAACCTCTCCTAATCTCTCTTTTATTCCTTCTCTTTCCTTTTAGCAGTTAAGACAAATAAAATTAGTGATTATAGTTTCTTTTCCTCCAGGTAGGTCTGCTGCTTGAACCATCATTGTTAGTAATTAATAATTAAAACCTTAAGATTCAAAAGGAGGAGCGGAAAAGACCTTTGCCTCTATGTTCTTCAACTGGATCCAACACATCAACCCAAATTATTTTCACATTTACACATGGGTAGATCCTCTGAAAAGAATTTGGTGTTATGGGTGTCGGTGGGAGGGAATTTGGCACAGTAGTCTGTGACAGTGATATTGCAAAAGGCTCTGAAATACTTAAGAGCTATGTAGCAACATCATAATTTTTACAGAGAAATTGAATTAATTCTCTCATGCTACAGACTATGCTGTTGGTTTGACATGGTATTTTAGGTTCAGGACGAATTTTGTATGGTCTATATAGTCCTGTGCAATATGAAAAAATCTGCTATCAGAACTTGAGTTTTTACAATACAATTTTTACAAAATATTAGCTATCTATAGTGCACTGTAGGGTTTCACGTGAGCAACAGATACATGTGCTTACTAGGTCATTGCTTATTTCAGCATTCAACTAAATTAAAGTACAAAAGACTTTAGAATGCCTTTTTTTCTGTGTTTCTTACAGCCTATGGTGCCAGGAATTCACAGGACCTCCTTGAACAGGGATGAATTGTAAATCTCAGATTGCAATCTCTGCTCAAAAAAAGCCAAATGAATTGCAATGTTACAAAACTGCAGTGCTTCCCAAAATATAGATGAAATTACATCAGAGCAAACCAAGCATAGACATGGAATTATTTAATTTTCAAAGCTTTTGTTGCACAAATATGTTATGTGATCATGTGCTATTCAATAACAGCTTTACTGGTACTTCCTAGATCAAAAAACATGTAGAAAGTGAGGAGGAAAATAAGACTTCTCTACCATGCACTAACTGGAGCTGTTCAAATATTTGAAAGGTTGTCATGATTACATCCTTGGAAGACATGGTGAGAAAACACTTGCTTACTGCACTTATGACGTTTCTTTTTTTCTGGAGGTGACTACTCTGTAGGATTGTAAGTGTTCTACTCTGTAAGACCTGTCACTGCAATATACCACGTGATCACAGGCCAAAACCACAGACACTTTCAGGGCTTGTTTTTAAATATATATAGTCTTTCACACAACTGATATTTTAGAAAGCCCTTAGTCTGGGTGCAGGTGTCCAAACATGGTCACCAGGGAACTGTAGGAGTGGCCTCTGTGAAGACAGACCAGGGGCTGCCCCATGCCAGACACAGCTGGCTGCTACAGTCCTACCACAGCACGCAGACAAGCACATCAGCCACCATGAGGTGTGGGAAAACATATTTAGGAAAGGTCAGAAAATGCCAGAGAGTAAAGAAAACAGATAGAGAAGAAAGAGAGGATGAAAGAGTCAAAGAGAAAAAACAGCAGGTACACCAAGGTAAAAGGAGAAGTAAAAGGAGGTACTCCACAGTGGGGCAGATATTCCAAAAGGGAGTGAAGTCTGTGAAGAGTGAAAAGGAAGGAACAACTGAGAGAAACAGCTATGTCTTTCCCTGGCTGCAGTATCTCCCTGAGCGGCTCATTACCTCACTGAAGGGACTGGGTGTCACTAGTGCTTGTAGCAAGGTGGGAGGAGATCTGTCTGGAGTGGAGTCAAGCCTGGGGAGGGAGGAAGTGTGTGTTCTCCCTAAGTGTTTGTACTGTTTGTTTTCCGTTTTTGTTTCCAAATAGCTGAATCAGTAATTGAATACTTACATTAATTGGCAATAAGTTCACATAAATTCCCCAAGCTGAGTCTGTTTTGCTCATGACAGTAACTTGTAAGTGAACTCCCTGTCTTTACTTCATTCCACAATTCTTGCTGGTTTATTTTTCTCTGCTGTGGAAGAGAAGAGAAACCAAGCAGTTGTGAAGGTGCTTAACTGTCCACCACCATTTTATACTCTGATGTGCCTCTCTCATTTTATAGTTCTTCATCATTTTGATTACAGAAGAGTTTCTCTCCCTTTATAGGTCTCTATCCATTAAACAAGTTCATTCAGAACCCAAAAGGGGAAGGGAAGGAAAATTTTTTGCCTATTGATGGACACTAATTTTCTAATTGAGGTCCAACATGATGCTCACGCTCTCTGAAGGGCTGACAGGAAATACACACCACCTATCTTAACTTTCAGTTTCACCTGCCAATCAATTTATATCGTGACACCTAAAATCAAGATCAAATTGGTACTAATAATTATGCTCTAGCTGTACACAGTTATGATTTTCAAAGTTTTGAGATTCTGTGACTCATTCACAAAAATCCTATAAAGTATATAATAAATAAAATCTTCACATTGCATTTAATTGTTGTATAGTTAATTCTGTCCAGTTTTTATTTTTTTTCTTTATAATGACATCTTCCAGTTAGATTACTCAGAAGTTGTTATAATCCCAGAGAATGGCAGAAGACAGAGAAATGCTGAAAGGTATTCTCTGGGAATGAATAACTAGCTCTTTTTTGAAGATTTTTAGAATACACCATCAAAGGTCCTAACTGTTTCAGATATTCATAGCTAGACAGAGGTAGGGTTTAAAGGCATCAAGAAGACAGAAACACAAGTTCCATTACCTTCCATTAAAGTTTAGGCCCCAGACAGTCTACAGCTTACATCATTTAGCTGGTCTGAGGGGGCAGAGGCTGCTGCTGGCCATATCTCTGATGCAGCTACGTGGTAATAATAATATCCAGCAAGTCAGGATGCATTGCTGTATTGCTTTCAGACCTAATCTGGCTACTAGGTAAAGCACGTTACTACAGGGACATAACTGGTTAGCTTTCTGAGTCAAGCTGAATTACATAGGATTCAAGGAATTGTGAGAATATTATTGTATTTGTGCATTTTACAAGACAAAATTTTTGCCTTAAATGACCATGACAAATGCCTTCTAACATGAATTTATTGGTAGGCAGCCATTTCCAAGATGATTAGAGATGGGAGGTCTAGCTTTTTTTACACAGTTTGAAAATAGTATTTAGACCCAAAGTTTGCTCTTTCCTTATTTCTCTCCTCTTCTCCATTCTCTCTGTCTCCACCTCCAATCTCTGCAGCATTTTACAGAGTTCTAATAACTGAAGAGGTAATTCCCCAAGAGAAAATAGTCTATTTCCTTCCTGTTTTGTTCACAATCTTGCTCTTTTTTTTCAGCTCTTATCTAGGTGTTAAACCAACCACCAAAGACTAGAGAGTGACCAAACAGTCCTTTGACTCAAATGTGATATATGCAATTTCCTTGCCAGATTATTACCCTTGAGGTAACTCTGTATTAGCTCTTAATTCTCTATCTGTGCTCCACTGAGCTGTAATCTTCAGTGTCCTAAATTGTCACAGTAACATTTTTTGAAGATGACTTTGCTGATGAATTCAATTGTGCATTCAAACAAAAAAAAAAAACCCATGCATTTTTAATAATGTATCTTCCTTTACAGGAAATATTTATTTCTACTTTCTGACCACAACAGAAAGCCTTTTTCAAAGTGGCTATTCCACTGGGGAAAACAGAAAATTTTGTTAGAGTAGTCCATCATCCATTTCTTGTTTTCATTGTGTTTATTTTCCCCTTTCACTGATTAGAAAAATTAGTCAGAGGATAATGGTTCCAGATCAGTCTACACAGGACCATTCTCATTCCAATTTTCACTTTTCTCAACTGTATTGTGCCATTAGAATTCGATTTTTTCAGTAGGTTTTTTTGTGTGTGTGTTTGTTTGTTTTTCTTGTTCATTTTGTTAGACTCTCATTGAGAACAAATGCATACAGTGCTGGTTCTACTATACAGAAAAGAAAAACTGCTCGTCTGGAAATACCACTTCATGTTGCTTCTAAGATGATGCCATATTTGAAGAATTATATTGAGAGGGGAAGACAATAAGATATGTTCTAAATGAGTAATACAAGTTTTTAGTGGCCTTAAACAAGGTACCCAAATTATGAGATAGATGAAGTAAACCCACACAGGCACCATAAAATGCTGGTAACAAAACCAAATTAATTCACTGAAAGTAACACCAACGGGACAGCTAGTTTTGTGACACAGATTTGTTAAATTATTTTGAATCCACCCTATCTCCCATTCAGACTTCTTTTCTTGCTCTACTCGTATCCCTATCTTCCTTTTAAATGTAGTTTGGACTTTTAAATATGTTATTTTGGAAGAAAGGTTGATATAGCTGCTTAATAGGTTTTGACTTTGCTTGGAACTTTAAGGCTCTGAAAACAGCCATGTAAACCACATCCAACAAATTTGTTGTGTGGGTGTGTTGTCTACTATTAGACTGGAAATATTCTTGTGGTGGGCTAGCTTTGGCAAATAGCCAGATGCTTACCTCACTACTCACTCTTTCCGGCTCTTCAGCAGAACAAGGGAAAAAAATAGGATGAAAAACCTCATAGGTTGATATAAAGACAGGGACATTGCTTGCCACTTACTATCTCAGTCAAAACAGATTTAACTTGGGGAAAGCTAATTTTAATTTGCTTTAATTTACTTACATTTTAATGTGCGAAATAAAATAGATTCAACTGTGGTCAACTGTCCTCCTGTGGTCCACTGAAGCTGTCTGGAATTGGCTGTGCACGACATCAGGGCAATCCCAGCCCCTCCTCACAGAGAGCCCTGCAGCCCCCTTCAGCACCTGGACACCTGTGCCTCACAGGTTTCTGCACACTTTGAGCACATAATGTTGTTACAATGCCTTTGGCCAATCCTTTGATGTCGAATTTCCTGACCAGCCTCACTGCTTTCAGCATGCAATGTACTCAGGAATACCGTGAGAACAAAGCCCAGTGGAAAAAGCTAGGGGAAACTGTTGGACAAGCTTGATTCCAGACAGCACGAGTGATCCTTCCACAGTATTGTGTGTGTCCCACACACAGTGTCCAGTCTTCTTATTTACCGATCTGGCTACCTTAGTACAACAGCAGCAAGATATATGCCTGAAACAGCCTCCTGGCACCCAACAGGCATCTCATGCCAGAATCACACTACAAAAGAATAATGCAGAAAGATGTAATGAAAGCATGATGCCAGCTCATCCCCTCAGTGACTAGGAGAGAACACCATGAGTAGACTAGAACAGCTACAGCATTCAGAAACCTCCCTCTCCCCAGTTTCTTCCCTTTCAAAGAAAATACTTTCCTTTGAATCCAACCAAAAAGTCTAGCTAGCTACATCAAAGGCTGGGATGATGGGCATGTCTTGCTGCCCCTTCTTTTTCACTTACAGGTGAATGTAATTGTTTAGTTGTTTGTCATGTGATGTAAATGGTGGCCATTTGGAGTAACCCAAGACAACCCTTCATGTTGTCCTGTCATCATGATGGCAACTACTGAAAAGTGAAACAAAAGTGCATGCTTAGTTCCTGCAGAATTGCATGCAGACTCCTGAAGCATAAATGAGGCAAAAACACTTTCAGACAAGAAGCTGAGAAAGAACAAACATGAAATCTTAATTCTATTGTTTGGGCAAGGCACAAGGATGCTTTGCTTATTGATTATGCTTTTGTATTGATTTCCCTCATGACCTATGACAATTCAGTTTACAAAACATGTTTTTATTTTATTCTTTTTTATAGTGTTATGTATTCAATGTGCAAAGCATAAGAAAAATTGGTATAACTTACTTTTTTTCTCTGTAAAAGATCAAGTAGGTATGCAAGACAATGCAGTGTGATCAATACAAAGGAGCTGGATACCCTCAGTGTAACTTTAGCCATGGGCACTTTAGTTACTTTCCTGCAAATTATGTAAAGTCTTACTTATAAAGACAGAACCTACAGCTTGGCATATGCACTCTTCTATAATAGTCAAGGTGTTCTGTCATCAAATTAAGCCCCACAGTTTAAAAGCTAATGTTTTGTCTCCTACCAGGCTTCACAATGTAACTTATACTTCCATACTTTACATAATGAGTTCATATTAAATGCATACCTGATTGGCTGGTCTTTCCAGCCTTTATTCCTTTCCTGACACGGTAATTATGATACCAACATCTAAAATTTTTTTAAAATTTTGTGGGGTGTGCTTCCATTATCTAACTCCAAGAAACAAGAGAAGAAGAATGTGATTTCATTTCCATTATGTTTTGGTAAAGGCCAGTATCTGTGTTGATACTTTCTATCAAAGGTTCTGCTCACATGAATCTAAAGAGGAAAATGAATCTTTATTTCCTAGGTTCTTTCCCTCCCCCAAAATCTCATTTTGGATTTTATAATTCCAGTTGTGCTTCAATTATTCTGTTTCCCTTATCCGATATGCAGGGGATGGTTATGGATGCTGTTGCTAATTAACAATCGAAGCACACAAATGTCTCCTTGAAAACAAGATCTGGCACTAGACTAAATGAACATTCTGATTGCTCATTACATGCAGTAGTTTCTCTGCAAGTTGGATAATACTAACAAGGCACTAATTTTTTTTTACCTCCTGTTTCCTTCCCCCTCCCCATTTTTGTAAGCAAATTGTCCCCCTTTTCCTCAAGAAATGCATTAAGATAGTTTTATTTTTCTCGGTGTGTTTTCCTGATACACTCTTTCTGCTTCTGTCCCTTCCCTGCATTGAAATGCACATGTAGTTCCAAGGACTGTGGAAACACACACCTTCCTAGCAACACTGCCTTGGCTCATGGAGGCATGTTCATTTAGCATGTCAGGTGACAGGCTGTCCCAGGACAAACAGGTAATAGATTGTCTTACAGTGACTTGTAGGGTAGATACAAATTCTCTTACTCTTAATTCCCTACTCTTTTCAAATCTAATGAAACCTTGTGTCAGGGGTACACTTTTAAGATGGAGCTTATCGCTTTTGCTTTAGGTAAGGTGACTTTAAAAGACTTCTTAAGATTGCATAGACTGCAATGACGTTATCTGAGGTATTGAGTACTTGATCAAAACCATCATCATTCCTTGAGGGATAATTTCCTTACCCCTATATAGAGTTTTGCTAGTATTTCTTGTAAGAGTTGCTTGCCCGGGAACCTCTGGAAAGTAAGATAAATTTGTTAGCTCAACTACATTTCAACCTATGTCTAGCTTAGGGGATATGTGATAGCTTTGAGTGCTGGTGTTCCTCACTGAAAGTTGATTTTAATTTGGCGCCCATAGACACTTTAACAACATGTAGGGCTATCTAGCTCATATTTTCGATTGTAGCTACAAAAAACATGTCTATAATATAAAAGCAGTCTTACTTATATAAATAGGAACTTATGATGCATAAATATGAAAATTTTGAAAATAAAGGTATTCTGTATTAGTTCTATGCTATGCTTATTAGATAAAGAAATCTCCCCGTTTTAAGTTTGTTTCATTTGACCTCCATGCAACAGAGTGCTTAAGTCAAGGCTTAGCTGTCTTTGAAAGGTGATTTACAATTTTAAGTGAAAAAATAAGTTTATGAAGCGTGGATCGAAATTTATTTTTATAAAATCCACATGTCAGTAAAAGTTACCAGAAATTAATGTATAATTATTATTTTTGATACAATGAAAATTTTAATAGAAGTGTTCAAAATTAACACCGTTATAAATTTTAATTTAACATTTTTGCAGAAAATTCATATGCCAACAGTACCATAGAGAACATAATAATTTATTAAGTTTTCCTTGGAAAACACAAATAATATCAGAAAGTAAAATTATATGTACATATGATTATTAACTAGTAATAATTTATTGCTGGTGTTGGCATTTAAAAACCTGCTTCAATTTGTCCTTTTCTGTTCCAAGAGATTATGTTGCTTTCATCTACTGTGATTAAATGTCTGTGTTTTCTGTGAACTATACTGGCTATCACATATTTTATGAAGACAAAATCCAATCAAGTACTGATGAAATTAGAAAATTCTGTGTATTCAATTTCTTTGAGTTAATTCTAAAATACTGACTTAATATCAAACTTTCTGTAATTAAAATCTGGTTAGTACATAAAGTCACACTTGTGCTTCCCACCTGCTGTGGTTTAACCCCAGCTAGTGACAAAGTCTCACACAACTGTTGGCTCACTCCCCACCCCCCCCCCCAAGGATGGAGGACAGGACTGGAAGAGTAAAAGTGAAAATCTCGTGGGTTGAGATACAGACAGTTTAATAGTCAAAGCAAAATCCACGTGTGCAAGCAAAGCAAAAGAGTTCAATTATCACTTCCCATTTGCAGGCAGGTGCTCAGGCATCTCCAGGAGATCAGGGATCCTTCACATGTACTGGTTACTTGGGAAGACAAATGTCATCACTCTGAACACCTCTTCTTCTGTCTTATTCCCCCAGCTTTATATAGCATCATATATGTAATGATGCTATATGATATGGAATATCCCTTTGATTAATTGGGATCAGTTGATCCCAACAAAAGGTTGTGTTCCCTCCCAACTTC
Source organism: Manacus candei (assembly GCF_025592945.1). Classification (NCBI taxonomy): domain Eukaryota; kingdom Metazoa; phylum Chordata; class Aves; order Passeriformes; family Pipridae; genus Manacus; species Manacus candei. The sequence continues at coordinate 597,715 of NW_026138143.1, forward strand.
TTGTGCACCCCTAGCCTACTTGCTGGTGGGATGAGGAGCAGAAAAGGCCTTGATGCAGTGCAAGCACTGCTCAGCAGTAACTAAAACATCCCTGAATTATAAACACAGTACAAAGCCATACTAGCTCTTATGAAGAAAATTAACTCTATCCCAGGCAACACCAGCACACCAGCACATTTCTCATTTTCTACAATCACTGGAAGTTGGGCTGAGTTCAGATGCCCAGATCAGTCCATTTTCAGAACATGACAAAAAAAAATAAATCTCAAGAGCACTGAGGTCATTAAAATACATTAATATAACACTAAAAATGGAAGATTTCCAGTTATTATACTTTTCCTTTTTCACTTAGAAAAGAGTCATTAAAACCATGAGCAAAAGTAAAAAGGTCTGTCATATATGTGTATTTCTTCTTTAATGGCAGAATCTGAACAAACTATAGTCTGAGTCTCGTCAGAATATAGCTAAACTTATTTCCAGTCTCTTAGAATTCTGACCCATCTGGGGGGACATTGCTATAGAAATGTTTGCCTCACCATTCAACCTTCGCTTTAACCAGTGTGTTTAAAAAGACTTTTTATTTACATTGAAGTATATATGGAGACAGAAAACATGAGAGATTGCTTCCATAAGGACAGTGCATTTGCCTATAAACTGACCAGCTTTATCTAGAGAAGCATCAATTTATAATCTGGGGCCAAATTCTCTTCAAGTATAACACAGTTACTCTTTTTTAAGAGACAGCTTAACAAGTGTATCTAATATTACTTTCTGTGTTTCATATATTGGATTTTTTAAAATCTTTTTAAGAATAAATATGAAAGATTATTGATGTGAGAAAATAGAGTAATTTCTTTGGATTTATGCAGAACCATCATTTAAAAATTAATTTCACAGAATTATGTAAAAATAACAACATATTTTGTTACAAGTACATTTTGAAGAAAAGCTTTATACCATATAATTTGAAGTACACAACCTGAAACATGATAGACATATTAAAACTGTAATGATTCAATTCTTACCGAACCTGTCAGGTGTCTAAAGTCTAAGAGTCAGCCTTACATCTTTCTCTATTATATTATGGTTCTGTGAATGATGTTGTTTCCTTTTAAGGTACTTCTTTTAAAATCACAGCAGGTTTTCTCTTCATACATTTTCGTCAAGGAAAAGTTCAAATTTTTTTTCTTCTTAGTTCTGATTAAAAAAATGGACTGTCATCAGGTTTACTCAATAAATAATAATTTCCTACTAAGGAAATATATAAGCTGGCCACTTCCCCTGTTTCAGGTGTGCTTCCCTATCTCTACCCATTAAATCACTCATCCTGATTTTTCTGATACATAAACTGTAGCTTTTACCTACTAAACAGAAACTAGCATCACTGCAAATAGTTTTATTTCTTTTTTTTTAAGGGTTACTAATGTAACACATACCTTCAACACTATACAAGTGTAAAGACAACAGTATTTCTGCAAATAAAAATTGTTATTGTCTTAGTGTCTGACAAGTTAGCCACTACGACAGGTTTTTTGCATTGAAAACACCCTTATTTTCCTGGCAATTCTTCTGGTAATAGTCAGAGTTCTTCAAAAATATTTATTAATTAGTTGCTAGATGGTTTGAGATGGTTAAACATGAGTAGTACTACACCTCGGAAAAAGATTTTTCAATCTTAAGAATAAAATTGATATCTTTTAGTCTAGGTAGGTGTTTGCCACAAGTAAACAAAATGAAGTATAATATAAAATATTCACAGAAGATGTACATCTAAACTTCAGGAAATTTTAGTCTGTCTCAGCATAAGAAGTGACTGTGAAAATGAATTAGTAATTGCAGAAGTTGTGTTATGAAGGGCTAAATGAGGAAATTTTTAACTTTTTCTGTTACACTAAACTTATTTAGTCCACAGATGTTCATGATAAATCATGGGTTTAGTTCTTTAATTCTCAGTACCAAATATAAGAACAATATAGATTTCTAAATTCTATATGAATTGAACATATAAAACAAATTAACATCTTCTATAAGACTGTTCTGCTAAGGGCAGATCTTCGTATATTATGGCTCTCAAATATCACTGTATTTCAGAACACAGTATGCCACCTTACATATCAGACTTCTAAACTTAGAGAAAGATGGAACATATATCTGTGTTTGTTCTACTGGTGATCTAAGCAGTCCATTTACAGCAGTGTTAGATCTGGAGTAGCAAAAATTGATTCCCACAAGGTAAGTCAATCAGTCTGATTGTTCGTGTTTTCTGTCAGAAGGTAAAGGTTTGATTTCTGTCCTCTCCTAGAATATGTTTGGGAGGGATTTGATTAACAAAAGTTTTTGCTAATAGAGAAACTGTGACATTTCTGCACTTTCAAATAGCAGGTAGAATCTGAAATTAAAGGCTAAATATGGATGAAGAGGAAATACACAATATGGTTTTACACCGGTGACTGACTGCAGATCTCAAGTTAGGAATAGTTTTTGAGCCAGTCAGGAGAAATAACTTAAGATTGACTCAGCTTATTCTAAATGAATTGTGTCATGGAATTTCTTATTTCCCTGTATTCCCCAAATTCCCCTTCAAAATATTCTTGGCTGATATCCACAAGTACTGCTGTACAGATAATGTAATGCTTTTCTGCTATTCAGCATATGTTATAAATGCTTTTATTTCAAGGAATATGTGGAAGCAACAAATTTTATTGGTAGTATTTAGGTATTTTTGGTAGTATTTTTTAATATATTTAGGAATAAGTTGCCACATTCATGTCTGAAATAAAAGAGAACAGTTTTCATGTCCAACAGTAACTTTGGGAGGTTTTAATTATCTTGGAACATAATCATACACAGAAACAGATAGACTTCACTTTGGGACAAGCCAACTTTTTTTTAATTGATTTTTGTATTATAAAATAATTTACATATGGAAATCTAAATTTTAAATTGTTATGAAAATGAAAATTGGGACATTTTCTCCCCCCCCCAAAAAAAAACCCAAAGAAAAAAAACCAGAGAAGAACGTTCATGTTTAATTTTTTTAAAGAAGTACTCAATGTGTTGAAAATTGCTTTTATCCTCAGGAACTGAGTTGTTTTTTATTTTATGAAATACTATTTTCGTATGAAAAAGTCATAAGAAATTACTGACTGCTGTAATCTGAGTTGTTCTCACATTAGTAAGAAAAAGATTCCTAGATTACAGTGTTCAATGCAATATTTTTAAATTGTCGCTGAAACATCATCTTTATAAAAAATCCCATTTTACTCTTACAATTGTATTGCATGCTGTTTTTCAAAAAGCCAGGTTACCAGAGAAAAGTGCATAAGTGAAATGAATTGATACATTTGAATGAAATAGACAGGATTTTAAATATGCAAACCTTCTTCAGGCCTGAAGCAGAAACAGAAAGTCTTTTATTTTTTTTTTCACTAGCTGGAAGCACTGATGTTCAAAAAAATCCACAACTTTCAGGTTCTTAAATTTTAGTTTTAAATTTTAGGCTTGTTTTGAAAGGGTTTTTTGTAGATGTCCTCTCAGAGACTGAACCAACAGGTGAAAGAAGGGGAATGGCTTTGAAAAACATAACATCTTCTAGGGACTAGTCGTACCACAGTTCCCTGAATATGTTCTTGTACACTGCCATCGTTTTAGTGTCAGTCACTCATGCTGCAAAAACCTGTGAATCATGGGAAAAATGATCACTTGCACAACCCACAGTGGAGAAACTGTGATTAAGATAGTTCTCTGAGCAGGGTTCACTGATTATAGCAATGGGTTTGAATTTGCAGCTTGCGTTTTTTACACTGGGGTGATCTTCTGGCCTGCTTAAATTTCAGTGTAAAAGTGTGTTCATTTTTCAGATTATTTTTTTGACAATCTGATCATTTTCTAGTGTACTTTGTGATTATCTGTGGAAGATTTTATTTTCTTCTTTTTTTTAAATATTCATCACTATACTACTATTACTAATGTAATTACTGCAATATTTTAATAGGATTCTAGTAGCATTTTTCATTTTCATCAACACGTATTATGAATGAGAATTTTGTTAAATCTAAGAATTTTTATCTCATAACAAGTTCTGAAGTTTATTTTGTTTAATTAAAGTAAATACTAGCAGTCCTGAATAATAATGAAAAGCTGAAATTTCTTAAAGAAAAGGCAACTTTAGAAAGAAAAAATCCTCTACAGAACTTATCAATATTGTGCACTTCAATAAAAAACTAATTTAGAGTTTATTTCCTAAATTAAGTGCTTTCAAAACTTTAATTCTATTTTTGACAAAACATATATTCTTTAGGAATATTCTAATTGTGTTGATCTAGCATTGCAGATTTAATGTGCTTGCCTCCAATAATAGTCATTCTGATGTAGACATATCATGATATTGGTAGATAGAATTCAAGCTATCAGCGGTTGCATAAGAGTTAGTATCAAATTTTTATCATTGGGTATTCTCTGGTAGTAACATGAATGCAAATGAATGTTTACTACAGTGGTGTAAACTCTGGATTTTCCATATATTGCTACCTATCAGGCCCATCCAAAGACTCTGATACTAATTTAATGTACCCCTTCCTAGATGTGTGATTTTTTAAAATATCTTATTCTGTTGGTTTATTTCATTCCAAATAATCCATAAAAACACATCAGCAACAGAACTGTTTACCACAGTGAAAACATCTCCATAAATAGTAGTGGTGACTGTGTAACTGTGAGAAGAACAAGGTGAGTGGATTTCAACTCTGAACATTAATATGCCATTTTACCTGCTTCCCTGTGCCGCTTCCTTCTGCACTACTGATGATAACAGTAATGACAACAAGGACTTACTGTCAGCGATTTGAACGGGCTTCATCTGTAACACAGTTCATTTTAAAAATCAGTTTAGGACATTTGGGAACACTCGCTTTTATGTTCTGATCTTGAAAATATTTTTGTTTGTGCATGGCTTGATTCACTTGTAATCCTATTGCAGTCACTGACACTACTCATGCAAGTACAAATGCTTGAGTGCTGCATTGCCTCCAGGAAAAGTATGGATCTCTAGGAGTGCTTCTCTCTTTATACCAGTTTTTGGTGTTTGTGAAATCCTTTTTCTCAACAGTTTTGCATAATTTATTATGCAATAAAATGAGAAGAATCTAACTCATTTGCCAGATCTTCGGACACATAGTTCCATTGACTTTAAAATCAATTTACTATACCTGAGGATATCATTCTACATGTTTTTTTTCTCTCCAAGCCTAGGAGTTATTTATTTTTTCACCTCTTACTTGTGAACACAAAGTGATTCATATTGCTTGTCTTAGATGACCAGGCCAACCTTCCTCATTCCTGGTTATTCTGTAACCTCCTGGAATACATACATCAGTTGCAACTTGTTAGAAATATTGAGAAATCTCTCCACTCTCTCCCTTTTTACGTGCTGAGCAGAAATATTTTGCATTTCTAGAGTTTAGATGCATTTCTGCATCCCAAAATGATATCTGAAATTTTTTCTAATTCTAGTTTCTACTCAAGTTGCGGCTCTCCCATCTCTTTTCTACCTTCACAAAACATTTTCCTTTGCCAAAATAAGATTTATAAAATTGTTCTATTTTTTCACTCTTACTAATTGGTTAATACCATACTTTATAGTTCCAATAAAAACACAGCTGCTTCTATTTTAAATGTTTGGATGCTTTTTATAGGGGGAAGAAACTTAAATAAAGATGAATTGAAAGAAAGTGGAAATTAAGTTTAATTACCACTACCAGAACAAACCACTTAAAGAATTACAGCACTTCAGTATAGGTTTTGTGAACACTGCAGACAATAGAAATTTTTCCACTAACTTTAACAGAATTTGGATTTTGTCCCTGAAACTCAATTACTTGCATAGCAGAAAGAAAACCAAGGCAAGGGCAAGCTTACTTCCCTGATCAATGGTGCCTGTGAGCGTTACAACACATATTAGAATGTTTTTGTTACATATCTGCTCACAGTTAGGGACACATATATGCTTATTTCCCTTATTTAGGGACCATAAGTACTTTTAGTCAATGTTCAGAAGCAGATGAAGCTGTGATAAAATACTGAGAAAAATATGCCTTCAGCAGCATTTCCAGCACATCCCACCCAAACACCACCCTGAGGGATGGAAAAGGGTAACAACAGCTTACTTGAAACAAATAGGCTTTAAACCAGATAGCTTGGCAGCTGGAAAGTGATACAACTTCAGCAAACTGACAACTAGCAGAAACTGCAAAACATACTGTGAAAACTGGCTAAATACCTGGATGTCCTTTCCACCCTGGGTTTTGAGCGCTGTTAGTGCTTATATAGACATATTTGTTGTTTTACTGAATGGGATAATGGGACCCACAAAGCAAATACGAACTGAAAAGACCATCATGAGGCTTAGATTATGGAGCTATTTTGTCCCGTTCATACTTTTTCCAGAACTTCCCTATGACAAAGAAATATCATTGGTGAAAAGTGAATACTTGGCCTAAGTTTTTAAAATTCAGGGAAAGTTGATACAAGCAGATGGCAGCTTCTATGTTTGGTTTTTTTTTTACTTCCTCCCTAGGGCAGAGGGAGCGTTGTTGAAATATATTTGAGCATTTATATTTGAATTTACGTCATAAAATGTTAATTTTTTTTTAAGATATATTTGCGTATAATAGAGATTATAATAGGATTCAGGAAGGAATGAGGGAGAGAGGAAACACCTTTCAGTTGTTGAAATGCTGCCAAGTCTTTCTAAATCCGTAACTTTGTCTCTATGACACATCAGTCATGATGTTCTATGGAAGAACATTAAAATGCACTTTTGATTAGTTGGTGCACAAATTATTTCCCATTTGATCTGTAGGCATTAAATTTAATTCTAATGTGCTTCCAGTGACTCTGGGACTGTTGTATGAATTTGGAATGAATTTAGCCTTTATGTTTTAATTTGCTCAGCCACCTTATCTAAATAGAATATTCCAAGGTTTGAAACAGCTGAAATACTGCTAGTAATTCTTAAATCAAATTTAAATACTTCTGAAATCAATTTAGAGAGAAAGTAAGCTTCCTCTTTGATTAAACAAATGTGTTTTCCTGCTTCTGATCTCTGGATAGTAAATTAATGTTGTTGCCACATCAATTTTTTGTAACATACAGTATGTTGTTCAGTAATATTCTCCTAAAATGCAGATAAAATGTAATTGATACTATTTTATTCATTTTGAGAAGAGTTTCCCAAGAATACTCTGATTTAAAGATAAATAGAAATACATGCAGCAAGGTAAAGATGATTTACCTGCTGCTTTCTGCTGTAAATAGCTCATTTGGAAGTGTACAAAATGACCTGGTTTAGAATTGAATGTTCTTGTCTTGCAATATTACATATATATAATCCTACATTCAGAGCAGGGAAAACCTGTCTAGATATTTTTGTCACTTTCTACACTTAAGATCCGAACACTTTATTTTCTGTCAACATGCCAGATTCTGATATCTTGATCAGATTTTACTCACTTCATAATGGGCCACTCTATTACTACCTGAGGAATTAGTATGTTGGATCAAATGAAGTCATCGTTTATATTTTTGTCATTAATAATAACAATAATTTAAATTTAGAAACATTGAGTATTTTTACTAACTTTCTATTTAAGCAAAATTCCTGCTGAAAACAAAGATACGTTTGACTAAGGCTTTCAAAATGTTTCTATTTTAAATAAACCTTCCTGTATTTTTCACCAAAATTTTAGATATTTTCTGACTTCATAAACTTCTTTTAGAAGGACAAGCTTAACATATCTTTGTCTCAGCGAATTTAGTTCATAGTAAGGAGAAATTCTCACTGATGACTGAAGAAAATGTTTATTAATAATACATTACAATTTGGAACAACTGTTAGAACCAATATCTTATCTTAATCAGTTCATTTAATTCATCTTTGTAATTTGCAAAAAATTAGAGAAGTCTTTCAATGATATTGTAGAAAAAACATATTCTCATGACTTCTTGGCTCATTGTTGTCTCAGTGGGTACATTTTCATATATTTTATTATCTTATTTGCCTGAGATATGGCAGCCATTTGCATCTTAGAGGCCTTACAGAAATCTTTAACTTCCATCTATATTATCAAACCCTTTTTTTATAGAAACTGACTGTTCTAAGTATTGAGGTTAACAAGTAGTTCAGTGCAAAGTATAGATTACATATTTGATTATGTTCGATGGTGCCAATATATTACCTCTAGGAATCTCTTTACATTTCCGTAACTTCCATAAATAATATCTGTAATATTTACTCTTGTTAACTACAGTAATTTAGGATTCTCATTACATATGCAAAGTATACATTGTCATGACAATTCACCAAAAACACTGTCTGTGCTCATGCATTTGCTTATGGCTTGTTACCAAGAGTCAGAGTAAATGTTTATCATGGTCCTCATGATATTAAATCCTCTCATTCTATGCAAAGTACATGCATAGTGTCAATTGATAGCTGTAAAAATTATTGTTAGTAATCATAAGCATTTCAGAGAAATATAGCCTCTTCCAGGTTTTTAGCCTTGCTCGACTAGACACAATTCCATTCAAAAAAGTAATTCATGCCAAAAAAACATTAAGTGTAGGTAATGTAGAAGTAAATGCTTGTGGAGATTTTAACTGGCAGCAAAATACAAATAGTTTTGAGCAGAAAACAAGTAATTACTTACAAAGCAATCCCACATAATCTTCAAATCCCTCACAATCTAGCACTCTACTTCTTTCAAGTCTGTATGGGGCAAATAGTACTTTTTTTCAAGTTAAATTTACTTGCTTGTATAGACAAAACATATTCCTTACGTTTGAAATATTACATACTCCATTTATCTTAAAACAAAACACTGATCTTGCCATATAGGCACAACCTTAATGAGAGGCAAATCTTTTCAGTCAAATTTTTTTTCCACCAGGGTTCAGTTAATGACATAAAACTATAGATCACAGAGTTATTTCCTTGGTCAGCATATGTAGGCTACCTCCCAAACATTTGGGATCGGCCTTGGTTTTTTTATATAATGTTTTACATTTCTGTTGTTCAAATCCTGACCAAAATAAGACAATGTCTTTTGGTCTCTAGATTGTGAGGCAAATAATTTAGACTGCTCATAGCCATGGTTTGCACCATGACACTGGGCAAAATATTGCTATTCTTTCATCAATTCAAGCATACAAACAGAAATTGTTTATAGCACTTATTTGTATGGGCAAGATATCACCACCAAGGATTGAACTACCAAAATCATCCACTGAAGCTTAAAGTCTTAATTCTTTCACAGAAGACTTGAGTGTACAATACTGTACAAAGGATATGGTTACCATTAGTGCTGGAGAAATGCCACGCTGAGAATGGTCTTTGTGTTGATATATTTCTGTAGGAGTTCGGTGTACAAGCTAAGTCATGAAAAACAAAAAGACCCTGTCCTACTGTCACAGAAAACAGATTTATGTTGTAAAGAGGAATGATAAGGAGAGTTGCAAGCCAAGGAACACTAAAGTCACCTTTTAACAGCTTTAGAGAAGTGTAAATTAAAATTTGGATGTAAAAATTATTCCAATTAATCGCCATGTCATAAATAAACTATCAATCCCAAACAGCGTGTCCTAGCTTTTCTCTAATGAACCATCTCTCATTTCTTATACATAGTGTTTGACTGGGAAAAAAGTAGTGTGCTTTGAAGAAAAAAGCTACCATCTTTCTCCCCAAGGAAAGAAAAAGACACTTATTTTTCAGAACATGAATACAGACTTCCTTCATCAAAGAAGTACAGAGTTCTCACCTAGTACAAACTCCAACTTTTCTTTGCCCGGACCCTCTTTCATGCACTGTTTGTTCACGAGGCTTCGGAAGTTCATAAACTCTAGGCTAAGAGACTTCTGAAGATAATTCAACCCTCTTGGACTCGTTTTAAAAACCTTCAGAAGTCCTGGGGAAAGAGGATTTGCTCATGCCTGTAGCACAAAGGCTAATGGCTTCCTGGAAGTGTAATATAGTGCAACCTGTTACTAGTGGGGTTCTGCAGGGTTCCATCTTATGTCCTGTGCTCTTCAACATCTTCACAAATGACTTGGACACAGGACTGGAAGGGATACCAAGCAAGTTTGCACCTGGGAGGGGACAACCCTGCATGTACAAACAGACTGGGGAACGAGATGCTGGAAAGCAGTGCCATGGAAAAGGACCTGAGGTCCTGGTCAGTGGCAAGTTGCATATGAGTCAGCAGTGCCCTGGCAGCCAGGAGGGCCACCTCTGTCCTGGGGGCATCAGGCACAGCATTGCCAGCTGGCTGAGGGAGGGGATTGTCTGCTCTGTTTGGCACTGGTGCAGCCTCACATTGAATATTGTGTGCACTTTGGTGCACCACAATATAAGAAAGATACTAAGCTCCTGGAGAGTGTCCAAAGGAGGGCAATGAAGATGGTGAAGGGCCTTGAGGAGAAGTCGTGTGAGGAGTGGCTGAGGTTACTTGGTCTGTTCAGCCTGAAGAAGAGGAGACTGAGGGAAGACATCATGCAGTCTACAACTTCCTCATGAGGGGAAGAGGAGGGGCAGACATTGATCTGTACTCTGTACTGACCAGTGATAGGACTTGAAAGAATGGCCTGAAGTTGTGTCAGGGGCACTTTAGGTTGGGTGTTAGGAAAAGGTTCTTCACCCAGAGGATTTTTAGATACCAGAACAGGCTCCCCAGGGGAGTGGTCCCAGCACCAAGCTTGTTCAAGAAGCATTTGGACAGTACTCTCAGGTACATGGTGTGAGTCTTGGGGATGGTCCTGTGCAGAGCCAGGAGTTGGACATGATCCTTGTGGCTCCCTTCCAACTTGTCATATTCTGTGATTCTGTGATAATAGCTTTTCTATTCTCTAATTTGTCTACCTATCTGGTTTACAAAGGAGTCCCACAGACACTGCATTGGTCCAGTGAGGTGCTACAAACAGTTGTGGGAATGTGAGAATAAACAGCTGGCACATGAAGGGCAAAACTTCTTGAACTGGCTTTGTCACATTATAGACGTTTTCTGATACTACAGGCTTTACTCCGATTTTGCTTCAAAGTATTTTCTATGTTTGTTCACCTAACAGATTCTGAAACCAAGTTAACTCAGGATAGTGTGTATAGTTTTGAAGCAGAAATCCAACATCTTAACAATTATTATTGTTAATCATTACTTTCCTTGAAGCAGAAATCTGAGCTGGAGAAAAGATTTCCTTTATAGGCATTTTTGCTACCGAAGTTGCTACTGATATAAAAGACAGTTTTGAAGATTTTCTAGAACCAAAACTCCACTAAGTGATCTAACGATGTAACAGGTTTCCCTTGCTGATAGACACTTGTCAGTCAAAATTTCCACCACTCTTGGGTAAGCATGCCTTTGTCTTCTACCTGGGTGGACCTAGGAAGATTCATCACCTGGCCTGGTTGTGAACAAACGTGTTCACACAGTGCCCATTTGCCTTTTCCTGGTAGATCAGTGATTGAGAGAAAGCTCCATCATTTCTGAGTTTCCATTAGTTTTAAATACATAGAGTTTCCATGGCAGAAAATTGTAAATCTGTTCATTGTACAAAATCATTAACAGAGTTAGAGAGTGTAGCTCATTACTAGCTCCTGACAGAGTGCTCTACAGTACTAAATAAACCAGGTGACGCTTAAACATAGATGTCCAGAATTTGAGGACACAGATACTGATAAACCACATCATATTTTGAACAAGGCTTGCAAAAAGCTTTTTAAGTGTGCTGTTGGAATTGCTTTCAGATATACACTTTCTGAAGATTCGTTCTCAGGTTTCTTAGCTCTCACATTGATAATTGTAAGATTTTGTCAAGGTTGTGTTTTTAGAGATTTTAACATAGAATAATAGAATCATTTGGGTTGGAAAAACCTTTAAGACTGTAGAGCCCAAGCATTAACCTAACACTGTCAAGTCCATCACTAAACCATGTCCCTAACGTGACATCGAACAGCATATAATTTCCCACTGTATAACTAATATGCATTTAAGTTCTGGGATGTAAGTTAATGCTTTCCAATTACAATAATGGCACTGAGGACCAGAGACATGGACAGAATGAAAAAAAAGATGCAATAGATGTGTGGGTATATGTATCTGTTTCCAAGTGCTGATAGACTGCAATATACTGCAATAAGTTTGTCTTTGCATATCTAATCTTTTTAGTCAATTAAATGTTGCCAAGTAGGTCATGCAGCGGTTTTTGTGTATATCTCCATCTGTACAAATAATTGTTTTGACTTCATGCAAGTTGAATATTACTTGTTCAAATGACTCTGAATAAATTTATCAAAGCATTTAAAACAGTTAAATGAGAACTATGAACTCAATTTTTTATTCACTTATGAAATATTATGACTATCATTTGCATGGTCTAAAATGTGCCACAAAGAAGACATGGTAAATTTTCAGCTGGGTTTGGAGAAATTTAATATCATAGTTAAATGTCTTTTGAACTGTTAAAACTGGGTTGGCACTTCTTTTCATTTTCCACAGAACACGAGGTCAATTCATTTTTATATTGTTCGGAAAAACATCAAAAATAATTAATGAGTGGTAGTAAATGTGAAAATGAAGAAATGACAATCAGGAATTAAAACAAGTGTCTCCTTTTATCTTATCACAGCTAGATAATTCTTTTTGCTTCCTCATGATCAGCACCCAGTTCTTCTTTTAAGCTGCCGAAATACTATTAAAACATTGAAATCGATCAAATTCTCATTCACGTAGAGAGACAACTGTACAGTTGTTACAACAACTGTAGTAACTGTTACACTGAGCAACACATATAGTAAAACAAACAGAATCACAGAACAGGTAAGTTTGGAAGGCACCACAAGTCCAACCTCACTGCTCAAGCAGGGAAACTACTCTTCATACATTAACATATGCAATATTTCTGTGATGCAGAAACCAAATTCAGCCTATGGGTTAAGTATATACATTGGAGACCAAATTTCTCAGCAAGAATTCATTACATCTACATAGGCATTTACCATTCCCTTACATGGACAAAATTAATTTATACTGAATAGATTCAATTCAAACTCAATTTCATGGTAAATAACAAAATATTCTTGGAATACATATACAAAACATCAACTGAAGTGCTACTGTAAAATGAAACTATAAATTCTGATGCAGTAGCAAAAAGTAGAAAAGCTTGAAGTTTGTTTTTTTAAACAAAACACAAAAGCATCAGAAATATGAATGTTAGAATTTTTGTTGATGATTTTTCATTTTTATTATTATTTACCTAAGTATCAATAAATAACCAAATCTGAAAATGTATTTTTGAACATTTCGGCTATGACAAATAATGAAGATGAGAGAAAACCAAGAAAAAATTCTATTCAAGCACCACATTATTCCACACTATGTAGTCATGCATTTATAAAGAAATACTTTGAAAAAACCTTTGTCCTCAGGTATATAGGTTGCTGATCTTGTAGCAGATTATTAGTCACAATTCCTGACGTATTCTTTCTAGAGTTAAATCACACCTAGAATGTAGACACTAGCCTTTCTGTATAAAGTTTCTGTAAAATTTCATCATAATTATTTAAAGGAGATTACAGTTTTATCATCATTTTCTCCTAGATTTTTTTTTCATAATGTCTTCACTACCATTAGCATTTTAACTGCAAACTGTTTTAACTTTCTGTGAAAAACCCATTAACAATCAACAAGCAGCTGAAATAAATTCATGGACCTAAAAGGAACACAGGTTACAGTGATAAACTTCAGTATTAGTCTATTAACTATTAAAGAGAAGTATTTAATTTTATACCTCAAAAATAAATTTATTATGTTGCTTCAAATAATCTGCATTATGGTTTATTTAAATTATCATTGCCATTTTTCCTTGCCTGACAAATCAATGGGGAGGCATTAAAAAAAAAGGTGGATATTCCTGATGATATATTTTAGAGCTGCAACTATTATTTTTAAATTCCTTTTTTCTCTTTTAATAATAAAGTTTTTGCTACCAGAATGGCTTGGGAAAGCATTGCAAAATAATTCAGAAAGTGACCACTGATAATCCTAAAGATGAAGATGGTTAACAGGAGCCAGCCTGTTTTTCAGCCCTTTTGTTTGCAAAACAGTCTTTGTTCCTGAAAACAAAGGTATGTTGCACAATAGAATGAAAATAAAAAACATATAATGGTATAGGTTGCCTGTATGGTGTATTGAGCATACCCCCCTAAGATCATCTATATAAATAGTAGTCATGGATGGATGTTATACTGGTGCAGTGGCAGAAGAAGCAGAAGTATCTCAGAGAAACAAGTATTTGTGTGCTGGAATAAAGCTTCTGCTTCTCCTTCCTCTCTTCCTGTTAGTGTGATGGACCAATTTCTGACTTACACAACTGATTTCTATTAGGATCAGTCATGATTTTCAGATGCAATTTACCCATTCTTTGCTTTGAAATGTAAGTTCATGTCAGCCACTTGTTGAAATGTCCCGAGAGCTTGAAAATGAATTCACATACTTTGGGGGTAGAAAGATACCAGGCTCATTCTAGAGATGATAAATTATTTTTGTATTTGCCAAAATACTAAATTGCACTTGATTTCAAAGAGTTTACTCAAAATGACCTTATCATATGAAACTAGACCATTTCAAAGGAGAACTCTGTCATAGGTTATGAAGGGAAGGACGTTTGCCCGTCTTTTAAAGTGTATGTGCTTGTAGTGAGCAGAAGGAAGAAGAAATGAAAAAAATAATGTGATTATAAGCAAAAAGAATCTAGTGTGAGTTTTTAAACAAATCCTGGATTAAAGCAGATATAAAGGAGATGGCAGAATAAGAGTGTCAGGAAAATAATTTGTAAACCACAAAATAAGGTGCTTCAGCTAGGTAATGAAGTGATAGACCTTAGAAGTGGCTGAGAAAAATTTAAGTGTTCCGAACCTTCACCCATTTTCAGTTTTGATCTTAACAAGAATATAATTAACTATCTTTCCTTCCTGTTATCTTCACTACTATATATTTATTTTCAAAATTTGGTAATATCTTTACCAAAATAAAACAGCACAATGCAGAAAAGATTGTTCTTACCGTACATAGGATCTGGACGCAACCTAGACACTAGAAATCTCAGATCAGTCTTGTCTTCACAAGGTTTCCAGAGCTGTCTCTAGAACAAAGAGGATAATATAAACTCAGCTGAAGAATTCAGGAGGAACTCCTGATGCTGTTGGGATGAATAGAAAAATTCCCACAAGACAGTCAGGATTTCATTACTATTTTAAATGAATATTCAGAAGGAAATTCCAGTTCATAAAAGATGTGATTACTATTCTTTGAAAGATCCTGAACTTTTTAAATGCTTTATAAAACTTTTTTTCCTTCTAAATTGTTTTTACTTATAATAATATGAGCATTAGCCTCTTCATTTTTGATCAAATCTATATGGATACTGTATGCATAATTCCACTCTAAAAGAGGAGATTGCCAGTAGTATAAACATATCATTATGCAAAGTAATTAGATGCAGAAAAATAAATAGACTCAATGCTGAGAGCTTATAGAAGTGCAGATAAACAAGTACTCATAATGTTTTTTAATAGATGTTTAGAAAAATCAGCCATATCATTCAGGTTAATGACTTAGTTCCATCAAGATTTGTTACTGTGGGTTCAGAATATACAATACAATGTTTATAATTAAAAGTGAGAAAATCTTGATGCCTCAGTTTGTACAATCCAGCAGGCTTCAGCAGATCAGCAATCATTCATTAAAATCATCTTTGTAAACATATTTTATTTAAACTCAGAAGCAATTCTAAAAATCTTTTTCTCCTTGTAATTGTAAATGCTTGTTTGTTTGCTAGAAGTTTAACAAGAAGTGGAAATCATGTTTTCTATTTTGAGTGAGATACGATTTTTTCTTCTTTGGTTTTCACCTGTCGTTCACAACTACAGCTGGTGACAAACATCCCTCCAGCTACACCTGGGGATTCCTTATTCTCTGGTCTTCACTTACTACTGTAGTTCGAAAAGACTCCCTTGTCCTTTTGTAAGTCATATAAATTAATAAGTCAGGATAGTAACAGCCAGTACTCTTATTGATTTGATTGAATCTCACCTTGGCTAAAAGTCCAAAAATTCAAGCATATTTATGTTAACAAAACTTTTTGTCAGCTGTATTTTACTCCTATAACTGTCACCAGTCTTTTTTTTTACTTTATAGAAATGTTTTCAGATGTTCTGATGAGGTGTAAAAACGGAATTTGACCTTAACCACCTTTGGTTTAGATGAAGTATCCACAGATCAGCGAGTGAAGCCTACTCAAAAGTAGCATTCAGTTAGGCAAGATCTTCATAACATCTACCCAACTCTTACTCATTAGGTGATTCTCATATGCATGGGGAAAACAAGATAAAAAATAATTGTCACGGAATTATTTGTGTGCCCAAAAGCTCTGGACTATATCTGCCCTTCTCTGATGGGTCATGTATGTACTGTAAAGGCACAAACATTCACAGTTTGAATTGTTTCCAGTTTTTCATCCTGGTAATGGACAGATTTTGGATGAGAGATCAGAAGGTGTCAGGGACTCAAGTAGCAACTACTATCTGCCAAAGAGATTGGCATGGGGTGGCACAATAAGCAAAGTGGCTTCTGCTGACCATCTGTTAGAAAGCAATAAATAACAAAAAAACCAGTTTGTGAAGAGGAGAGTGGAGTAGTAGAAAGAGGAGTGATATAATTCTGGACATCCTAGACTGTGCAGAAACCCAGTCCTGAAGAGGATCTGCCATGTAGAAGTGAGGCTGACAGACACTTCAACCAGCCTGAGAAAGTCTCTTGTTCCCTTGTGCTGACCAGAAGTACATGGGAAGTCTTCACATGTGTCTATTCTGTCCAGGAAAGGGTGTGTGTGAAAGCAGTTTCAAAATAACTAGTAAAGTACGCATGTAATATAAATGCATGTTTGAATGGTTATACCTGCACAATCTATTTAACACACAACAGCATTAAGTCAGTGGGTTTTTTTCTGAAGCAAAGTTGGGGGTATGCATGCTAATTGTATGGTGGTATTCTTACAGCTGATTTGTGTGGGCTCATGCCAACCACTCTGTTATCAGGAAGTATGTCTTAATTTCAAGAGTGCTTGGCAGTATATTTATTTCCTATTTTATCCATGGAACTTCAGCTTCATTCCGTGAACCAAGTGGATATACAAGGCAGCAGAATTAAGGTTCCATAGGGAATAATAAATCTGGTCTGACCTATTTTTCAATTGCAACTTGAATTATCTTCTATTAACAGAGAGTACAAGGAGGAGAGACTGTCAGTTAATTCATTCTTATGTCATTAAATCTGTTGTCCTGAAAAATAACTGAAAATAGTGAGTAAGCAGCCTTACTTTCATTGTGTTTTCAGACTATACAGACCAGATTCAAACATTAAGACAAACAGCATTTCTATGACCTCTAATGCCTCTGCTTAGGTCAGTGTTGGATAGAGTTGTGTAGGCAGCTTCTGTTCTTCCACCTGCAATGTAAAGCCAGATTTAAGCTTGAGACAAAGCAAACTGCAGGTACTTTAACATGCTTAGTGTATCTTCATTTGCTTCATATGTATTTTAGTGTTTCTGTAAAATAATTGTGCTACAATTTCAGGGGTAACTGGGTTTGCTGATGTTATCATGGAATGCATCCTGTTTAGTACAGCATCTGTCTTTCTTACTCATACTGTATCTAGCATTACTGAGTAAAAACCTATTCCTGTAGATAACTGATTTTATTATAGGTTAAACAACTATCGGATAAAAAGATATGAAAAGTTCCAACTGCTGTGGAACCTTTCCATTATTCCAGATTTAAAATAATATAACTTTCATGAAGAAACAAAACTTTGTATGTCGTGTCTGAGAAGGTCTAAAGAAACATGAGGCTGTGTCCCCTCCCCAGTGGTACTTGGGGTTGAATACAAAGACAGGTACTAAACATGTTCCCTCTGACACAAAAAAAAATTTCTGACCATCCTCGCTGTGCCACTGCCTGGTCAAATGAATATCCTTAAAAACCTCTTGCATTTTTAAGGTAATTAAATGTTTTAAGGTAATCTTTAAGGTAAACCTCTTTGGAGGAAAACCTCAGGGGCTTACCCAACTGTCATGGCCAAAGTGGCTTTTTGCATATGAGTTTTCTGGAATAAAGCCTGTGTAAAACCTGGTGAGTGTTTTGAATCTTTAGGATGTTGAAAACTACTCTAATTTCCCAACAATCACTAATTGTACGGTCCACATTTTCTGAAAATTTGAACCAATAATGTATTTTCAATCAATATAGATGTTTGTGTTTGTATTTATACTCCCAACCCAACTTTTTGAAACAATTCTGACCAAAACAATACCGTATTGCGCTCAGGTGTGGCAGGGACCACAGGGGTGTCAGTGAGGTGAGGTCGGGCTGCTCTGCGTTTGTCACAGCCGGGCACAGTGGCCCCAGTGTGGGGCACAGATGAGCCCCTCAGCCAAGGCCACAGAGGGGTGAGGGAGAATGGGGAAGAAGGGGCCCTGCCAGCTCCAAGGGAGAGCAGAAGGAGTAGTAGAAGGGGCTCTTTTCCCCTGGAGAGCTCCCACAGGTGGGTCTCTCCTGAGGGAGCCACAGCCTGTTCAGAAGGGCCTATGCTGGAGCAGAGGAACAGCGTGAGAGGGCAAGAGTGGCCATGTGGGGCTGGTAGAAACACTGACCACAGCCCCCAGATCTCCTGCATCCCTCAAGGCAGAGTGGGGGCAGGTAGGAGTTGGGAGTGAAGGAGTGAAGGTGAGCCTGGGAGGAAAGTGTCATTTTAATTTTGTCTTTGTTCCTCACTATCTAAATGTATTTTAATTGGCAATAAATTACATTAATTTTCCTGAAGACTAGTCTGTTCTTCCCCAGAGGTAGTTTGTACGTGATCTTCCTGTCTTTATCCCAACCCATAAGCTTTTGTCAACTTATTTTCTGCCCAGGCCTGTTGAAGACTGGAGCTAGGCTGTGACTGGATGGGGGTGTCTGGCACCTGGCCAAGGTCAACCCACCACATCATGGCTAGGCTTCGCGAACGAAGATTTGGGAAGGCTCTATCCACGTTTGTTACAACAACCCACCACAACATCCTAAAAAAAAGGACTATGAAATCAAAATACTCATTTCAAATCACATTAAGTTGAAAAAGTACGTTTTTAGGACCTTGGAAGGGAGACTGAAATTAATGTTTTTTCATAACAGATTTTTTACTGGTAGCTTGTATGTGTAGTGAAATCATTGTATTAAAGAAGACAATTACATAACTACACAAGATTTGTTCAACTTTTTCTTCAGTTTATATTTCCTAAGTGATTGTCAGAGCTTTCCCCCCCCCCTCCAGAAAGTTTTGCTGGCTTCTCGGGCTTACCGGACAATGCATTTGTCCTGTGCTGTGATCCCTCACCTTTCTTTAAAGGATTCCGTTTGGAAATGCTCCATGAGATTAAATGGCATACTAGGACACCACCCCCAAATTAAATGAAAGGGTTTCAGATCATGGTTGGAACATAAGGTATTCGTCCCACAGTAGCTATTCAAATATGTCATTCACCATGAGTAATAAAATTTTATAGGACAGCAAGAGACACGGTATTCTAAGCACCAATGCATACACCATTATTCGAGAGTAACCTCCTTTACTCTTGTTCTAGGTCAAAAGTAACATTGTGCTGTTCTGGGAATTCTGGGAAAAAGAAAAAAAATGCTGATCTGTAGGCTCATTTAAGATCAGGTATTATGAAAAACCAAAAAAAAATCAGATGAGGAAAAAAGAAAAGAACAAGGTCAAACTATACTAGGCAGTTTTGGTCAAATATTTTTGAATTGGGACTCAGTCTTCCACAGTGTCAGGCTTTCTGTTGGACAACAATGACCTACAGAAACTGGGACCTTCACACACTACAAAAAAAGTCAAAAAAAGGGAGACCATAATAGCCACTATAGCACATGACTGTTTCTTTGTGTCTGCTTTATGTCCATTAGTGGAATGAGAAAAAATAATTTTAAGAGATAAGAAAAGCATATATTTGACCTATTCTTAGAAAAATAAGGCAAAATATTGATTTTGGTAAAAAATTGGAAGAATTAATTACTATGTAATTAATTAAGGAGCTATCTCTTCTTTTCTGGAAGTTGTTCTATGCAAAACTGAAATAATTTTAATACTTCAGTTAATTTGAAAGTCAGATGTGTCAAGATACTTCTGTGGCTCAGTTGAGGGACCGTAATATCTTAAACCCATGTGGTTCTTCCCAAAGAAATTGTTTGTTTGTTAAACACCTCATTGGAAAACAGTATAAGGAAAACATACAATTGGTAAATATAAAACCGCAGTATTAAATTTCATTCTACGATTAATATTTTCTCTTAAGGAAAAATCTGCACCCCAGAAAAAAATTTAACATCAAGATTTTTGTGAAAACCTCTCCTCCTGTGTAATCTTTACTAAATGCATTGTAAAAATTAACCAAATAATGTTAAAATGAAATTGGGAATATTATGTTCTCTTTTTTAATAATCACTGATTTTATATTTTAAAACTTAACAACTGTAATATTTTAATGAAAAATCCTAACTATGTGTTTTCGAAATATAAAAATTACAATATTAGCATGTAGGGTTTTTGAGTTTACAGACCTTGTTCTATAATTCAGAACTGAGCAGACTCCAGGTGGATTGTCTAACTTTGATATGCTTTAGCAATTCAGAAAGATGTTGGAATGTCATGCCTTGAAGTGAGGATTTCCATTATTCATATTTTTCCTGCTTTATAGTTTTCTTGTTTGAAGACTAATAATTATAATTTAAGGAGGAAAATATTATCTAAAAAGCTAAATGGTTCATCAAAGGTTGTAAAATAACAGAAGAGTAGTACTTTTTTCTTAACTTGAGTCTGTTCCTAGACTGATAGACTGAGAAATGCTGTTTGCTTGAGGAGAATTTTCAGGGTGGGAGGGGAAGCGTAGAGGCTTCATCTTCAAGGAGATTTTAAGAACTTGTACAACCTCATATTATTGCTTGTGTTGTGGTATGTGTGGCAGGGGTTAGACTAAAAAATGATGACAATAAACTGGCCCAAATTTGTAGTGTTAACCCAGGAATTACAGCACTTTCTTCCCTGTCCATTCTGTAGACAGAGTAATAGTTTGAATATCAAAATTAATAAGCAGGACAATATTGAAGTATGTGGCTGTCCTGAATATCTCACTCTGGCCTGTAAACTTTTAGTTTTAATTTTGGAGCATTAGTTTTTAGGTCTTAGTTGTATGTTCAGCTAACTTTAATTATTATGTAACTAACCGATAATGTTGAAAATGTTGTGGGTTTCTTAATGAGATGGGATTGAAATTCAACCTTTGAAATCATAATTTTGAAAATGAACTGATGAAAATAATAAAAAGTTGAAGTCCTTTTGTCCTTTTGTGTTCAGGATCATACTTTCACAGAGGCAAGAGATTTATTACACTTCTAACTCCTGGTAGCTGTGCTCATTGAATAATATTCTAAATGTTTGAGCTGGTTTCTAATGTAGAAGACAAATCATCACTGTGAGAGTAACTATGTTTTAATTGCAGGCCTCAGATGTGCAATTTTTAATGCAATATTTTAGTCCAGAATGATGTTCCTGTAGAAACTGGTGGAACAGCCGGAAGTAGCACATCCAAGACTTATCAGAGAAAGATGTAAAAAAAAGTAATAAGAAAATTAAGGCACTAATTTAAATAAATAAATAAAATTCTGCCCTCTTTCTCAAGCCCACATGTGTTTTCAGCAAAGGTATGTTATTTTATGGACTTTTTAACTCTCAATGTTAATTTTAGAACTCAATGAGGACCACTTAGGACTTTCACAGTGTCGTTTCTATAATAAAAGAGAACCTCAAAGTGATCACTAAGCCACAAATGACCATTAAAAGGGCACTGATGGTTATGGAAAGTAAGAAGTGAATTCTGAAAGGAATTCTAAATACTCTTCAAGGCAGATTATTTAAATTGAACTGTTCCACTCAGTGGACTATTTATTTGAGGTAACCTTAACTTGATTGAGTTTATTTTCATTTCCAAAACAAAAGCTGATGAATACCCTTTCAATTCAAATCTTCCATCGCTTTTTCTTATGTCTTACAATAGAAATGGTAGTGTTGCATAGTGAGGAGATTGGGCATCCCATCAGCTTCATCAACACTGAAATGGTAAAATAGGAGATATAGCTGAAAAGACAGATCTGTATTACTTCTAAACTGTTAGCAAGAGATTGTGACTTGATACGCAAAGGAAGTCTCTAGTGTTTGACTTTTTCCATGGCTATACAAAGCCAGGTGCTGCTGATCTAAGCAACTGTGTTAAAAAAGGGCTACCGGCTAAAATTCAGTCAACACAAGAAATATCACAACCCCTTTCAGAGGTTCATCTTTAAACTCTTAGTGATCCAGGTTCTCTATTATTAATATCAAAGGTGAGGAAAACAAAAGATGCTATTGCTGCTTTGAGAGTAATGAAACAACATCAGGCATTAAGATGTCAAACACTGCACACTGCGCAATGCAAAGAAGGCAATGCTGATTCTTGGAAGTGTGTGAGATTTTCCTAAGAATTCAAG
The DNA here is from genome assembly GCF_025592945.1 of Manacus candei. NCBI lineage: Eukaryota > Metazoa > Chordata > Aves > Passeriformes > Pipridae > Manacus > Manacus candei. The sequence continues at coordinate 620,387 of NW_026138143.1, forward strand.
ATGTATTAATATCCGTATAAAAATACTTAGTAAAATTTAATTTGTGTACTTACTGCGTATAATTCTAGTCAATGTTGCAGCCATGGGTCATTTTGATTTGTGTGTTCATTATTCATCAGGTTAAACCTCTTTTTTACATATATCACACATTTACCACTGCAGTACACTGAACTGCATGAAATTGGACTTCATCACAGTTTATGTTAATATTTGTAGAGAACAAACACCCCTTACTCTAAAGTATCAGCAGGTACTATATTAAAGTAATTACAAAAAAATTGCAAGTAAAACAATTCCAAGAGGACTTTACTAACATGTCTTAATTCTGAAATAGAGAAATGGCTGCAAGATGAGCAATATGGTTGGACCTTCTAGCTAACACCATTTATTCCGGTTGCTAAGGGTGACAATAGTGGTTTATTCTATATTGTAATGCAGTAGCGGAACCTGCTTTGTAACCATAAGATGAATCAATTAGTTTGCTTTTTTCATAACAAATTAATTAAATCATAGTATAGAAAAGACTAATAGTTCATTTAAAAAGATGATCTGGATAGGATACTCTGTCCTTTACATATAAGATATACTTTTAAATCTATTTTTTTTAAATATAAAATACAATAAAAGAAATTATTCTTAAGGAGGGAATACCATTACAATACATCAGGTTGGTAAAACTCAATGTTGTGGGAGACCTTTTGTAGACAGTATGAGCGAAATGTGTGAAATGCCCATCTGGCGGTAGAAGAAATTGTACTTGTGGAGAAAGTTTTATTAAGGAAGATGCACCCATTCATAGTCACTTTAATTTCTTTTTCTCACATTTTATTTACTCTCTTAACCTTAAACAGGGGAAAGGTCCAACAGCCTTACCCTGAGAAATATGGTGCAGCTCTGGTACGTGTAGGAAAACAAGAGTGAAAAGGCTAAAGGAGTAGGTTAAATTTACCAGGGGAGAGTAGATTAAATTTATGATTTAGTGCATCACTGTCAGTAGAATGGAAAAAAATACTACTATCCTACCACAAATCTTTCCAAAGATCTTTAGGGTGTGTCCTATATTGTTATAAGTACAGACTGTAACATCACTTCACTGTTTCAGTGTTGGTGTGTGTTATTCTGCTACATTAAAATCATTTTATTCTTCCATTTCTATGGTTATAAGAAAGAGGTATTGGGATGGAGAAACAGCTGCAAAATGTCTTACCATTTGTTTTATGGATTTTGTACCAACAAACAGAATTCCGCAACGGGGATGAAATCTTCATGGATAATATTTGACGTTTTATAGAAAGGATGAAATTTTCTGAGTGCTTTTTGTAAGTAAGAAATTCAGTGTGTATATTTCATAACAGTAACAACGGGCAAGTAGTTTTTCAATGTTTATTTAAATGCTAGCTGATCTCACTGCTTCTCTTAGATCTGAGTATAGCAAGAGTTCTCATGAGAAATCCATGTCATCAAGTGAAATCTTCAGCTTGTTAAAGCCAATGGCAAAATTCCCCCCGGAGCAGCAAGGACAGACAGGAAGGAGGGGTAAATGCTCATCATGTGGGAAGCGTGGAGTGGTTATGTCTAGGCATAGGTGTGGTTTATCTAGGGTAGCAAAGGTGATGCATCTTGTACCTCACTGAAGCCACAGCCAAGTTTGTCCAGTATGAGCCCTTAGGGAAGAGGTCAGTACAGTGCTTCCCCAGGGTTGCCAAATGGTCTCACGATATATGTTTTTCCTTGTCCTCTCTGCATACAGCCCTGTTTGAGCTTTAAATAATGGACAAAGAAAGTACTGCTTTTTCTTCAGTCTTCAGAAAACCAAAATTTAGTTTCCTTAACAATAAATCTGTCATAAAAGGTTATAAGAGAGAGAGGTGAATGTGCAAGGAGAGCTTAAAGCAGGGAGCCATAGCAACTGAACCTAAACCTGATCCAGATCTGAATACAGATTACTGTAAATCAGTGTCTGGCAGACAGCTATACAAGTTAAAAGATCATGTTTAAATAAAAGAATCTATAGTTTTTCTTGATTCTTGGAGACTGAGTTATTATCTTTTAACTTTGGTTTAATAGTATCCCAGATCCCTCTAGTTTGGTAGGTAAGAAACCTACTTTGCAGATAGACTCAAGGAGCAATTGCTTCAGGCTGGTTTGTTTGGGTTTTTTGTTTGGTTTGATTTGGGGTTTTTTGTATTTTGTTATTTATTTATTTATTTATTTATTTATTTATTTATTTATTTATTACAGTGATAATAATTTTTAAAAACCCAACCCTAAACCTTTTTCATGAAGTCTCTTTTCTAGTGTAACACAGAAACAGAGACAGAAGTGATGTATTATAGACACGGAGGAACTGTTAAACTTAAGAGTTCTAGTAGCAGTTTCAACTGACATACATTTACATTGTTTTTTATTCTGTTACTGACTTTCTGACCCTTGTAGCTACCAGACTTCTGAAGTACTGTACTCCCAGACAGGTGAGAATCTATGTCAGGACATGTGATGGCAGTACGTGCCTGGCACATCAGAAGACGTGATGAGAACGGGCTGCATAATGCTTACCCAACAGGTTTGATATGTGCTGGAGGCAGGAATCTGTGAACTTTTAAGTCCTCCACGGTCGCCCAGATGCAACACTGTGACCCCACATTTATGCCGTGGTGGGAACTGGTCAGATACCATGAGCTCATCCATAACAAAAGAGGGTAACCAGTAGTGACTAGTTTGAGAATGCACACAGGAGGGCTGTCACAACCTGCCACAGTTGTACAACACACCAGTAAGGTGGTAGTCAGCAATATGAAGCTAGTGCAGAAGGAATGTACTTGACAGGTTTGTGTCAAATGATGATTGCAAAAGATCACACATCTAATATGTATCTTTTAATATTATTTTTGCATTATGAATGTAAGATTATGAATGTAAGATCTTTGAAGAGACATGAAATAAAATTGTACAGAATGAGATACAGTTCTCATGCCTTTTTCTTGCACAAATCATGGGCTAAACTAAAGATAATTACTTCAAGTAAAACAGAACTTTTAGCCTGTGCCACTGGACCACTGTCCTTTAAAATCAGTGGTAAGTTTATGTTTATTGGGTATACAAAGCCTGTGTAAAATTGTGCAAAGAGATTAGTTACATCAGTAATGCAAGTGGTTGAATATATGTAGGAGTATTCACTGGACCAAAACTATACTCCCAAGGTCATAGTTGCATCACGGACTTAGTTTAAGCAGTGATTACATAGGATAAAAAAAAAAATCCACTAAAAAAACAAACCCTTGTTAATCAAGTAACTCTTGAAATTCTTGGGAAGGACTGCATGAATTGCAGTTGTTTGTTACTGCTGCATTATAAAACATAACTGAGTTTGTAGCAAGTGTAAAGTTTCTTGCTGGTGGTGAAATAATTGCCAGTCTCCTATTTCACATTTCAAAAGGGCAAGGCATACTATTCAGTGAAAGAAAATTTTGCCAAAATACTTGTAGTGTTCATTGCGTAAAAAACTGTCTAGGTGGCCAGGCCAAGGGAGTGGTAGTGAATGGAGTTACATCCAGTTAGCGCCTCAACATAACACTACACATCCCCAGAGCTCAGTATTAGGATCAGTTCTATTTCCTCATCCATGATCTGAACAAGAGGATCAAGTACACCCTCAGTCAGTTTGCAGATGACACCAAGTTGGATGGGAATGTTGATCTGCTAGAGGGTAGGAAGGCTCTGCAGAGGGATCTGGACAGACTGGATTGATGGGCTGAGGCCAGTTGTATGAAGTTCAACAAGACCAAGTGCTGGGTCTTGCACTTGGTCTCAACAACCCCAGGCAGCACTACAGGCTGGGGGAAGAGTGGCTGGAAATCTGTCCAGTGGAAAAGGACCTGGAGATGCTGGTTGACAGCCACAATATAAGCCAGCAGTGTGCCCAGGTGGCCAAGAAGGCAAATGACCTCCTGTCTTATGTTGGCAATGGTGTGACCAAAGGGCTAATATAGTGTCCCCCTATACTTGACACTAATAAGGCCGCACCTTGAGTCCCATGTCTAGTTTTGGGCCCCTCACTACAAGAAAGACATTGAGGTGCTGGAGTGAGTCCAGGGAAAGGCAACAAAGCAGGTCAAGGGGCTGAAGCACAAGTCTCATGAGGAGCAGCTGAGCGAACTGGGGTTGTTTGGAGGAACAGGAGGCTCAGGGAAGACCTTATCACTCTCTACAACTACGAGAAAGGAGGTTGTGGCAAGGTGAGAGTCTGTCTTTTCTTCCAAGTAGCAAGTTATAGTAGGTGAGGAAACAGCCTCAAATAGCACCAGGTTTAGATCATATATTAGGAAAAATTGTTTTCACAGAAAGGATTATGTCTTGAATGTGTAGATTGACTAGAACAATCACTCAAAAATGAAAATTAAGGAAATTTTGATTAGCACAAGCGCTTAATTTTTCTGACTGCTGCATATCAAAGTACTTGTAAGAGATGTTGTCTGGGTGATTTAAGAAATCAATGAGCTTTGCATCTGTAGTAAATGTTTTTAAACTTTAATGTAGGTGATAGATGTTTTATATATACTTGTTGCAAACATGAACACTACTAATTAGAAGCTTTGGCAGAACAGTTTGTATCCACAGCTCAGAAAAGTAATCAGACTAACTGTGCATACCTACTATATACAAGTCTTTCTTGCTAAGTGCCCTAAAAGGTGGAAAGATTGATGACTTGCTGTTTAACATAGTATTAAGCAGTTTGACAATTTAACAGTTTGTACTTATTGACCATAATCATATTTTCAATCACCCCGTATACTCATATGTTCCACAGACTTGTTTTAGTTTCCAAACACGTACCTTAGACTTTAACAGGAAGCAGATGGGCAGTCTTGTCTTTTTGCTAGTCTGAACAAAGGCTGTGTGCCTAATTAATTTTTCATGAACTTTCTTTTTGTCTAGTTCTATTCAGAGTATCAGCATTTGATTGTTGCAGTTCACATCCAGAAGTACAGATGAAAATTGTGAAGAATGTGGTAGCACTTTGGGAGTCAGTGCCTGTCAAGTTAGATGATTGTACTACTTCTAATTGCACAAGGAGTGCTACTTACTTCTGCAAGGATTTGGATATCTCCAACCTGTTCACAAGCTTAGAAACTGCAGAACAAGCAGCAAAATTCAGGATTATCTCCTGGTTTATATCATGAGTGAGATGGGATTTTTTGTTTGTTTTAGTTGGTTGGTTCATTTGCTTTTGCTGTTTTTTTTGGCATTATTTTTTTTAATAACAAAGATGATGATCTTTTACCACAACTGTTATGAGGCCAAGGTATTTGTGAGTATTTCCAGTCTATTGCCAATTATTAGCTAGAATATCAGATGTGCTATTTAAGGAAACATTCAAGGAACAGTGTGGCAAGACCACAGCTTTCTGCCAAAGTTTATGCACCTCTAAAGCAGGGGCAATCTGCTTCTGCATCCAAATTGAAGCACAAAGAAAAAATTATTACAGGTTTTCCACAGCTGTGAAGTCTTTTCTCTGGATATCTGTTCTCTTTCATTATCATTCACGTTAAATGCATAGCAATGGATTCCTGCTCTTGATCTGGGTACTTATATGTTTATTCAATGTGTCATTTTTCTTGGCTCTTTCAGTACAAGCTTATCACCTGGGTCTGGGAGAAGGGGAAAACAGAAGTGTTCATTTGATGGCTGCCTAAGAGCAGACCATCATGGTTCATAATATCACACAGTTTTCTTCTGAGAGCTGAGTTCCTATACTGTGCTGACAGTGCAGGTGTGGCCACAGTTTACAGCAGGATGAATTACAATCAAATAGGATTTCTCCCTGAGACAGTTAACACATCCATTCTTATCAGTTCAATACAATTCTTTTTTATGCACCTGCTTGCAACCCATGGGATTCTTTGCCCACAGTGTATTAATAAGATTCTCCATCTTTGTGTGATGTTAACCATCCTGAAGGCCTTCCAAAATGGTTGAAAACTGAAGGCACTGAGCAACGTGTCAGTAGCTCGCATGGACAGACCCTTTTCTGATATTAATAATTATTAATTAATTATAATTAATTATTTCTACATGTGGATAACAATTCTTTAGTTAGGACTTCTCTCTTTCAACTTTTGCTTTTTATGAAATCCTCTATCCCTGAATCATGAATACCATTCTAAAAACTAGTGTAGTGGCAATTCACATTTGGGTTATGAGCTATTTTTAAGGTGCTCTTTTAAGCACCTTGATCCCTCCTTCTCTTCTGTAAAGAGCAGAGTACCCATGTGACCCAAATTTAGATTCTAACCTCTTTTCTGTCAAAGGCTGTCAAAGGATTGAGCTCCAAGTCGTACAAGCAGATGTATTGGTGTGTTTTTGTCTCCTGGTTGGAAGTCCTGAGACCTCTTTTTGGTCATGTGGTTGATGACATATGAGGGATGATTGACATGAAAGAAAAATAAAAAAGAGAACACATGGGATCCTCATGAGAGAGAATGGCAGATGGTGTTTGCCAGAAGAGCTTATATTTGAAGGGTCTTGAAGCACCTCTGAAAAAGAAGATGACAAGCTTATGGTATATATCAGACAAATAATTTTTTCTGGTAGGTTTACCAAGTCTGTATCTTGAAAATGACTGACTTAATTTAGTCTCCATTTATGGCAAATGTTTGTTGCCCTTCAGAGGAATTTATAATCGCCACAGCTAGCTCATGCAGTTGACAAGTGGGTGTACATACCTTGCATTTCAAATATAATAACAGTCTTTCAGGGGAACTATTTTGGGAGCAGGTGAATTTGCATACCAATAACAAGAAAGAAAATTGCATGCACCGTTGAGAGAGAGGAAAGTAGAAAGAAACAAAATTGATAAGGAGAACAGAATAGTCTGGCTGTATGGTTGGATTCTGACTGTAATGATACAGAAGGTTTGATAATAAGGCCTACGCCTGAGTCAGACAGGCAGAGTTGTCTCAGTACTTGTATTCTTAGTACTTAGTATTCATGATGACCTGAAATGGACTTTTGTGTGCTTTTGGAATGGGCTTGGGCTGTGCTGGTTTACTTTGCATCAGTATCAGTTACAACAGAAAGATGATAGCCTGTGTATTATTTTCTCTGCTATTATTTCCATACAGGTTTAGGTAAGGTGATAGTTTTTACAATCTTAGGAATTAGCAGGGACTCTATAGCTCTGTAAAATCTAAGGGTAAAGTTTTGGTGTTAACCTCTACTGAAGTGGACAGTTTTAACTCATGCTGAAATAGACAGCTTTACTTCTTTGATCTTATCCATTCATTTGTATAAAGTTGGATTTCAAATATATAGCAGGGAATTCCAACTTCTTGGAAGAAAAGAGATTACTTGTGTTAGACGTGACCAGGTAGTTCTCAACAGAACTGACTCTACTAGAGCAGTCTTCTTTTTAGTTTTTTCTTGTATCACACTCTTTTGGTGTCTCGCTTTTTCTCCACATCTGCTCGGTGTTTGAGCTGTGCTCATTTTGAGTATACACTCCATGCCAAATTTTCTAAAATGTACTCCACCAATTACATTCACTCTTATCTGTTTTCAGTTTGCTCTCCTTATTCACAGTCATCCTTCTTTCTTAGTCCAAACAACTATCTTGTATATGAGCCCTTGTAGGCTGTTTGTTAGGAGGAGGAATGGATAAAACTAAACAGGTACGAAGTTTGGTGCAGTCATGATTGTTGGTCAGTCTTGCTTACTGGTCAAGTATGTGGATATATGGCATTCAGAGGGACAAACAGGTATTTATTCTCAGAAATGACCTGCTGGACTCTAAAATGTTAACTATGCCCCAGAAATCTGTCTTTGTAGCTCTGCTAAAGAACCTAGTTCCCTGGGGTAGGGTTATAACTTGCTTAGCTCTGGGGGATACTGCAGTGGCCAGCAGTTTCTACTGTGCCTAGATGTTCCTGTGACTAAAGGGGCTCTTGAGCAGAAGCATTAGCCTGAAAAGATTGTGCTCAAGTATCTCATCCATTTCAACACTTCAGTGATCATCAATGAGATGATCATCAATGCTTTTCCAGTATACTGCCACCACATTCAAGTGAGTTTCTTGCTACAGTGTTTTTCATGAGCTGTGACTTCCATGTAGGTATGGTCAGCTGACGAAATTTACAGATTTCTCTCTCCATTTTGTTTCTCTCTTTGTTGGAATGTGATATGGTTTCTCTCTTTGCTAAAATGCAATATTCTTACAAAACATTCTCTTAGGCATTCAGTCTAGTATATATTTACTGGCAAGTGTGCTGTTTATACTTCAGAAGTAGTTAAAAACTGGAAAGTGGAATCTACTTGGATCCATTTCCAGAAAGAATACTTTTTGTCTGCAGCCCAGCGAGTAAAGTTCTATTACGCAACTGAAGGTGTTCTAAAATTTCCTAGAAACGATGTACTATGAAATGCGGGTAGATTAGAGAAGAAAGATGTTTAGTCAATAAGCTTTTTTTTGGAAAGTTAGAATGAAGAGAAAAAAAATCCCTTTTCCTAAAATGATAACAGAAAATAAATATAAAATTGCAGGTCTGTAAATACAGTGTGTGTATATGTATGTTTACATGTATTAAAGTGTTTCTCCATTTGACAGAAAGAAAATGCATATTGTGCCGTCTTCCATCTGTAATCAGACAATGTGGTTAGAATAGTATAATCAAAAGATGGTAAGGCTCTATCAAACACCTTGTCAAGGAGTTTCCTCTTTGGCATACACCTATATTTTCTTTTGTTTAATTTATCACTATGCCAGGCCAGCAGGTCAATTTCTTCTCCAGATTTCAGTGTCTATAATCCTGCTGAGTTCCCAGTCTAAATTTTGTGTTTCTGTATTTCCTGGTGTTACCACTGTGGGTTTTTATTATCCTTTTTTCCCTTAAGCCTTGGCTGATGGCATGAGATCGGAAGCTCTGAGATTGTTTGAATGAAAAGTTAAGCAGTCTTGCAGAGAAAACCTTGTCATTGTGATTCACATGTAATTATTGCTTGCCTGCCAGTGTCTAAGGAAACGCAAACTGCCCCTTTCATCTGAACTCTAACTGCTGATTCCTGATCACACTCCTACTGTTTTGTTATGGGCAGATCTGTGTGCTGCAGACAGACATCTTAATAGAGTCAAGAGTGGTATAAGTGGGAATCCCCTGCACAAAGTTCTCCACAATTTCATAAAAAGCAAGGAATTTCCTGTCTACTGGAGAGTAATGACAAGTTTTCCATCAAGCCAGCAGGTAGAATTGTTACCAGACTTTTGGAATACCTGACCACTATGTACACATGACAACCTGCTGTACAACACCTGTATCATGCAAGAACCTCCAAAATTATCAAGACCAAACATTATTATAGCCCAGAATCCTTTCCCTGACAGTGTCCAAATGAAAAATGTGGGAAAAGTGTAAGGAAAGGGCCAATCAAAGCTGATAGTTGGAAAAGACTCTTTCAGCCACCAACAAACTGGGGCAGCTCAGGGATTTCTGGGACGATTTAGTAGCTTTCCCTCTTCTGGGAATGTTCTTAATGTAGTAAGACCTTGTGATTGTTTAAACATCACAATTTCAGCATCTCAATGAGAATATTGCTATGAAGCAAGGGATAGAACCAGTTATGGAAGTAATTAGGAGAAAAAAAAATAAAGAAATACAGGCAAAAAGGGTTAAGTCATATCTGATTATTTTCTTGGAGGTGGTTAGGTTGGGATAGTATATTTCACATTACAGAAATTGAGTCATAGATCCAATCTAGTGCAGGATTAGTTTTAGCAAAGCCTGTTATCTTAATGAGATTATCTATTTCTACAGAACTGAGTTTACAAAAAATCTTTGCTGATTTGAGTGCTTTAGATAGGCATTCAAAGACACGAAAGATGTAAATTCTGCAGATTTATTATAAAAAAAGTTACTAATGTTACCATAGATAGATATGAATTAGCAAAGCAATCATAAAGATTGTAGGAAAATATTCGTAGGGTAGATAAAGTATTATAGATTCCAGTTGTCTAAGAGAATTTAATGGAATTTGTTAAAATTAATGGCTTATGTTGGTACAAAAATAAGTTATCTAGGAGTCAAATTTGGTTTTGATTCAGAACTGAGTCTAGGTAACTGTAATTTCCTAAATTGCATTTTCATGAAGCTTACCACAACTTCAAGATTAGAGATATTTTTTTTCTAAATTGCCAGGAAATTTTTAGTAAGTTGATAGCTTATTCTTGTCCTTCTCTCAATGTAAAAGAAAAAAGATGATAAACATATTATGTTTCTGTTTGTTCCATTATGTCTCCTATACGCTAGTTACAAATAATTAAAAATATATTTAAATTATTCACTCATAGGATGCTATACTTTTCTCCTTCAGAATAATTGTACAAAAATGAAACACATTTTTCCCAGATACTGTTTCCGTAATATTACTATTTTTTCTGTCAAAGTTTCTTTTGTTTATGGGTTACATGGGGTTTTTGGTGGTTTTTTTGGTGTTTGTTGTTGTTTTTAATCGTTTTTTTCTTCCAACATTAACTGAAGCTTATAGAAAAAAAAAAGATTGTTTCCCAAATACAATTTTTTTCCAATACATATTAGAAAAATTCTGAGCTAGGAAGCTTGAGGATAACTTTGTGACTTAGTTGAAGGAAGGGTTTGTTTGGCACCAAACCATCCTCCCACATCAGTTATATATTTGCAAATGGAGCTGGATGCTTGGCTACTAGATTGACGCTTCAACACAGTATAGTTTCTAAGGTGATAGTTTTACCCTTATGAGCTGCTTTTTCCAAAGTGCCAGAACAGTACTGACAAACAGCACAGAGCTACTGGGGGTTTAAGAAATGCTCTGTCACATTTCTTCTTTTCTATTGATAATACTATTTTTAGTTGAATATGTTAATTGAAATGTCCACTCCTGAGAAAAATAGAACACCATGTTTCTGATCTGCCTTTTCATTTATAAGATCTGCAAAGAGTAATTTTCTTCGCATTAACCCTTAAACATCTTTTTTTTCCTTAGATCAGTTTATTTATGAGGAAGTTACTGTAGCTGTTGTGGAAATAAATTTGAGTTTGCATTACTTTTCAGTCAAAAATTCTTAGGGATTGCAGCCTGTGATATCAGGAAACTGTATAGCTCTGCCTTTGATATGTGTGCAAACTGTGTAGTGCAACAGTTCAAAACAAGAAGGAAAAAGCTGTGATTCCTTCTTTCCTAGGGGCTTTCCATCATTTACATTCACCAGCAAAAAGGTTGGCATGTACCTCAAGGACTAATGATAATGAAAAATGTTATATTAAAGAAGAGAAATCTTTCATAACTTGCATACTAACACACTGAACTCATTACAGCTTGTCTTACTGCAGCATGCTCTTTTATGTCTGCAGTAATGCACTTCATTTTCAAGAGACTATGACGTGCACTGGTTCTGTAAGCATTTTTTCTTTTCCTTGTTTTCAAAAGCTGCCTTTGGTTGTCATAAACTACTCGCTTATGGGATACAAATTAGACACTAGGGTTTTCTGCAGTTTCTGACTAATAACAAGTTCTGAAAAAATATATTTAAAATGTATCTGGGGCAAGTAATTGTTTTCTATTTTCCTAGAGCAGAGTACTTGTGACGTTGTAGCTCAGGAGCTGCCAGCAACCTCAGCATTTTTATTAAAATAGTGACTTGTTTGTGTCATTGGCTGTCTCTTTTGATGTAATTTTTTTTTGTGACATTTGCAGGGAAATTTTGTTCATGATTTGACATTCTAGGCATTATTATGTTATGAGTAGTCAACAAACCCCATACATTTATAAAGTCTTTGTAGATAAATTGTAATAATTCACTCCAAGTTGAAATTTGTAATTTCTTAGAAGTAAAACAGGGTTTTGTTTTTGCTCCATACTATTTCTAAAGGTGTGGCCAGAACTCTGCGATACACCTCCAGCATTTACCATGACACCCTCATTTACCATTCAGTAAGCTGCTCAGCCTTTTTGTTTCTCTCCTGAAAAAAACCCACCAGTATTAATATTCCTAGCTGCATTCATTGGAAGTATCACAATGAATAATTATTTGCTCTCAATCTGCCTTCTATTTCACAAGCAACTCCCACTGAACTCTTGACTCAATAAAATACATAAACACTTTTGACTTTAAACCAATCTAAAATATGGAAGAATAATGAAAATGTTGGAAATGAGCTTATGAACATCTGTAGCATGTCTCTAAAAAACTATTTCTGCAATTGATTTTAAGTGACCTGTGTCAAAATCTTGATGAAAATGGAAAAAATGTCATGTAGACAGTCAAAAAATAATTGAATAGTAGTTGCAGTTTTGCAAACAGCTCTGCTCCAGTAACTATGAAAGCAAATTGCTCTGATTAAGTCATGATAAAAGTATGTTTAAGATATAAAAGTATTCCATTTCAGTTGTCCTAAAGGATTTTTCTGTTAGACATATACTTTGTACTTGAATATGTATTTTTACATTTTGAATTATGTCGGACTATTCTTTACAGTTCTATGAACTCTGTTTTCTGTTCTTCTTTCAAATATAACAAAGCCTTCTTGAAAGAAACTCAGCTACTTGACATTATGCTTTAATATAAAATTATGAGATTGACCTAGACTCATGTTCTTAATAGAAAAGTGACTATAAAAATGATATGATGAGTTTTCTGGAAGGCGAAAAGAAAATTAAAATTCAAGTTAAATAAAGGCTTAAACTGTCCAAAAGCTATCTTTAGAACACTGAAAATTGAGTCTTATTTAGTGTCATCTCAAACTCTGCAAGCAAGGTAAACATAATTTAGTTATTCCTATAATTGAAATGGAAGAAATCTACATAAACTAATAGTACATTTCAACATACTGCACCAAAAGATACTTGTCACCTGCTCCTCTTTTAGATGGCATATGCCTGAGCAATAAGAAAAATTTTCAAAAACCATTAAGAAGTCAACTTAAGTTGAATGAACAGTGCAATGGCAATAGAGATCATGTTACTCTAGTTCACCATTAAAAAGAAAAGAAGAAAACACTCAGTAAAACAGTAGGAAACTCCTTGTCTTTTAAACCAGCCTGGAAGAGAAAAGATGTAATTGTTGAGAAATTATACATTTCTCATACTAAGTGATTCTTTTTGTTGAAAATAAAGGCGAGGGGAAGAGTATGATGGAAAGAATAAAATGCAAGCAAATAGAAAGGTCAGATAGGGTGAGGCTGAGGGTGAGGTTCTTTGGAGAAGAGTTTGGAAAGAAGTGGAAAAAACATTTTAGTAGTCCTCAATTAAAAACTGATGTTAACTTCAGTGTTCATAGTGGTATCAGAGGTCTGCATGTACAGGTTACCAAACAGTTCAGAAATATCAGTTGTTGATACTACTGCACTATTTGTGACAGTATTTTTGTGTTACTCATCCTTTCCTCATTTTTAGACTGTAACATGTAACAGACTATAAATTCTAGTAAATCCACTGTGAATCTGAAACCTGCTTTTTTTCTGTCCTGTACACCAAGACCAAACAGTGCCAAATGAGGCTCATCAAAAACTTGGTATTGTTCTGAATTTGGGTGGGACAGAGTTGTTTTCTTCCCAGTAGCTGATATAAGTCAGAGAATAACATTGATAACATGCTGATGTTTCGGTTGTTGCTGAGCAGTGCTTACCCTAAGTCAGGTACTTTTCAGTTTCCCATGCTCTGCCAGTGAGCAGGTGCAAGAAGCTGTGGGGGAACATGGCCAAGACAGCTGACCTGAACTGGCCAAAGGGGTAATCCATACCATAAAACATCACATTTAGTATATAAACAGGGAGGAACTGGCCAGGAATCATCAGTTCCTGCTAAGGGACAAGCTGGACATTAGTCAGTGGGTGGTGAGCAGTTGTATTGGGCATCACTTGATTTTCTTGGGTTATCTTCCCCCACCTTTTCATTACAATAACAATAATTATTAAATTTAAATTTGTCCAATTATAAAACAATTCTTATCTCAACACATGAGTTTTTACCTTTTTTTTTCTGATTCTCTTCCCCATCCCACCAGGATGGAGGAAAAGGGCGAGCAAGCAGCTGCATGGTACTTAGTTGCTGGCTTGAGTTAAACCACAGCAAAGTTCAAGAAGAGGTAAGACAAATAGTTATGGAAGCAGAGATCACTGAATTTAGACAATTCAGCCTCTCAGTATCGGATGAGGATTGTTGTATCTGGCGTGGTTGCCTTCTCCAGTCTGGCTGCACACTGAAGCTGCTTGCAATAGAATTACTGTCCTTTGCATGCCTGAATTTCAGGTAAACAAACATATGTTTGTTTACCATGAAGTGCTCTAGTGCCTACTCTGTGAGCTCAGAGGCTGAACAATTAGCAAAAAAGACATATTTGTAGCATGTCTGAGGGGGAAAACTGCAGGTGGTAAATTGGTCAGCCATCCCAAGCCTTACCTTGACTTTATGAAAGCAAGTTACCCTGCACATAGTCACTGCTCATTGCACGTAATTACCAATGCTCAACTGACCTTTGGATAAGCCAAAGCTACAGTGACTTAGTCAGCATATGTAACATCACATTTTATTTAAAAAAATGACAAGTTAAGCCAGTGACAGATCTTTGGATCCTGCTATTCACAAATATCTCCTTGTTAATTATATATCTTATATACTTCAGTGAATATGAGTGCACTCTGCACATTTTTAAATTGTGAGTTTCTATTAAATTTTGAACTCAAACCAAGATAGGAACTTAATCCTTCAAACTCTGATGATATTTGCAGGTCTAGGTCCTTTACTGACTTCTTTTTTACTTTATGGAAATTTAATGCAAAGCTTATTTCAATTCAAGTGTGTCATGCCAGTGACACATCAGAAATAGTTATCACTTTTCTTTTTATTAAGAAATAGGAAAATCAGAATTTGAATTTCAATGAAAATACTGAAACAATTTTAAGTATTTCTTAGTGGGAAATTAGAGCATGAAATTATATCTTCATGTAAATGTAAATTTCAACTTATGTTAATGAAAAATAATGTTTTAACTGCATCAAAGCTTGTCTGAGCTTAGTATGAATCCAGTAAGTACATTTTACATAAATATATTGCTCTGGTGAAATACCTTATTGCTCTAAAAAGTCATAATAGAAGAATAATTCTGAAATGTACCAGGTCTGGTTTACTGTTTCCTCCACTCCTTCTTCTAAACAAACATTTAAACCAACCAATATAGGTGAAAGTAATAATGTTATAAAGCAAAGGAACAGTCAGGATACCATCAATTACTTGTAATTTTTGAGGAAAGAAAAAAGTCACAGATATTTCTTAACTTTGCTGTTAATAATGTTTGAGGTGACTAAATCAAACTAAGATACAGAAAAGTACCATAATTTCATGTCCCATAAAGGCAATTGAAGATATTTTTGCCAAACAACTTTGGTGATTGGAAGAACAATCAGAAAATGGAAGCATTGTGTAAGATTGAAAGTAGTCTGAATTCAGCAGGATAAAGATGAATCGTGGAATTATCAGAAACAACAGCAGGAGGACTGAAAACAAAACTGACAAAAATGGTTTAAAGTTCATGCTGCAGTGAGGCAGGACAAAAACTGTGTCTTCAGAGTAGTCATAGTTTCCTAACTGGAAAGATTGAGTCACTCAGAAGCTCAAAAAACCCCAAAAAATAGACATGAAGGCAGAGATGGGGACCAGGGAAAAGGAGTAGCTAATTGCATTGATTAATGCTGCAAACTGGCAACAGAAAGGACATAACTGTGGTCCCACTATCCTTGTTCCAGTTATTCTCTCATTTTGAATTAATTTTCAGACATTTAGTGACACTTTAAAATTGGAAAATCAGTAGACCATAATAGAAAACAATAGGTTAAGAGGTAACTCAGCATAAGGTGTTTATAATGACAGAAAAATAATATTCTCTGGTTGACATTTATACATAACCTGGATAAATCTACTGTATCTGTAAATAGTAATTCAGAGATTTGCACAGGTCATAGAATCACAAAATATCTCGACTTGAGAGAGACAATAAGAATCATAAATTTCAACTCCCTGCTCCTCAGAGAACTACCTGACACTAAACTATCTGACTAAGACCATCATCCAGATACTCTTTGAATTCTGGAAGGTTTGGTGCCATGACCACTTCCATAAGGAGCCTGTTCCAGTTACCTCTCGGTGAAGAACCTTTTCCTCATGTCCAGTCTGAACTTCCCCTGACATAGCTTCATTTCATCTCCTCACATCCTATTACTGGTCAACAGAGAGAGATCAGCTCCTTCTCTTCTGTCTCCTTGAGGAAGTTGTAGACTGTGATGGGGTCACCCCTCAGCTTTCACTTCTCCAAGCTTAACAAGCCAAGTGACCTCACTTGCTCCTCCTAAGTCTTGTCCTCAATGCCTTTCATCATCTTGGCTGCACTGCTCTGGACACACTCTAATGGTTTGATGTCCTTCTTATACTGAGGTGCCCAAAAACTGCACATGGGACTCATAGTGAGATCACACCTGTGCAGCACAGAGTGGGACAATCACCACCTTTGACCAGCTGATGATGCTGTGCTTAATGCACCCAAAGAGGCTGTTGGCCCTCCTGGCAACCAGGGCACTGCTTACTCATATTCAGCTTGCCATCAACCCAACCCCCCAGGTCCTTTTCTGTGGAGCTGCTTTTCAGTATCTTGTCACCCAATTTGTGTGTATAAACCTGATTACCCCGTCTGAGGTGCAGAGTCTGGCACTTACTCTCACTAAATTTCATATGGTTGGTGACTGCCCAGATCTTAAATCTATCCAGGTCTCTCTGTAAGGCCTGTTTGCTTTTGTGGGTGTTCATAGCTTCTCCTTGTTTAGTATCACCAGCAAACTTACTTAATGTACATTTGACTCCTGTATCCAGATAATTTTTAAAAACGTCGAAGAGCACTGTCCCTAAAACTGAGCCCTAGGGAACCCCACTGCTGACTGGCTGCCAACCTGATGGAACCCCATTTACTATAATCTTTTGAGCTCAACCTGACAACCAATGTATTATGGAATTGTCTAGCTGTATGCTGGACATTTATCCTGGAGTGGTGCTGTGGGACACAGCATCAAAATCTTTGCTAAAATCCCGAATCACCACATTGACTGGTTTTCCTTAATCAACTAGATGGGTGACCTTGTCATAAAAGGAAATTAATTTGGTTAAGCAGGACTTGACTCTCATGAACCTGTGCTGGCAACAACACATGGCCGTGTTACCTCTCAGGTGTTTTTCGGTAACTTCCAGAATAACCTTCTCCCTAATTTTATCAGGCACTGAAGTGAGACTGACAGGCCTGTAATTACCAGGGTCTTCCTTCTTATGCTTTTTGACAACTGGGACAAGATTTTCTAGCTTCCAGTTGACTGGAAACTTGAGGAATCCCAAGACTGTTGAAAAATTGTATGTTAAATAGTAAAAAAGCTTTAGAGACTACCAGTGATATACAGCCCTGAAAGGCAGAAGCAATTAGCTGGCATAAGGACAAAGGGATGCCTTAGATAAATACAGATACAGAAAAAAAAGCTGCATTGTTGGTCTTGTAACATCTCTAAGAATAGACAAATGGCCTCTATTTGATAGTAACACAACAAAGAACTCAGTGTTATGGACACCAAACTATACTGCAAGTTTACCAAGATACTGCATTTATGAGTTTATTCTTGGCTTTTTTATGGACCAGACCTTTTTTTAATAAGCCATATAATGAAATAAGTTTGTTTAAGACAGCTGAAAAGATTTAAATGAAATTCTGAGCAATTAATCTTCAAATTTGGTTAATGGTTCTTTACTTCAACTCTGTATACAATAGAGTGTTTTGGTTTTGTACATTTTTAAGGAGACAATACCTGTCTCCTTAAAAATGCCACAGGGATTCGGCAGGATGGGAGGACATAAGTTTTGAAGAAGTTGAATCAGTTTGGGGTGTTTTTTTTTTCCTTCTTTAATCTTTATATGTGTTGATTTCTTCTTAAATCGATATAAGCTCCAACAATGAAATTATTATTCTCATTAAAAAAGAAAAACAAAGCTTTATTGTGCCATTGCTCAGACATTAAATTAGTGAAGGAGACTCAGGATTGCAGTCCTCTGTCAGTGTCAAATGGTGTAGTACACTTGTTCTTCTGATGCATCAACTGTTAACTAAACGCATGGTCATTCATATTCACTGCATACTCCCCTTTGTGTTCTTTTCTTTCTCATTGGAAAATAGCTATGATATTATGTGTGTAACTATCCCTAATCTAAAGAGTCGTCACTTGAATTATTTAAGAAAGGATTTAAAGGATACTCTGAAAGAAAGAAAACATGATAAATTTGGGGGTATTTTTGTTTCTCAGGGCATATCCTGTCTCAGAAGTGCTGATTCAGATCAGTGGAACTACTCAATGTGTAAAATAAAGCATGCATATAGGAGTGAAGTCAGAAGCTGCAGCAGCAGATAAAACAAATACATTCAACTTTGTACTGAAGGGGACTGGGAGTAACTGCAATGGCATTTACAATTTATCAGGGGAGAAAGTAATGATTAGCTAAAATATAACTTCTACTGACTGTGCCTAAGGTTTACACACAGCAAGACTAGTTCTTATTTAGCTCCTAGTTTTTCATTTCATTGGGATGGAAACCTAGATGGGAACTAGCAAGTCGAATATCTTACTGAATTTGGGGTTTCATCTTCTTGGAATCAGTGTGATGCAGGAAGTAAGGACTAATTATTTCATTTTCATCACTCAAGAGCCACAAATATGATTTAGATGTCTGCCTAAGAGTCTGAGTACCAGTGATAATTGGGTTGCAAATTACACTCCCCTTTGTTTACTATTTGGTTTATCTTAAGTTTCTTCTGCTATGTTGCATATGTTTACAAGTGAAGGATAATTAGTCTACCATTTGTTCTCTAGATAACATCAGAATTAGGGATATGCTGGCGCAACTCTTTTTGAAAACAGAAAACATTAGCAACAGTGACATTTGCTTTCTGTGTTTACATATATATAGTGAAAATAAAGATATTCTGATTTCACGGTAGCTGGTATGGGCTGTCTAATACAGAACATCAGCAGACAAAGTAAATCACCATTTCATTGTTATATTAAGAAACATGCCAAATCATTGACACTGTTCCACACAACATAGTGCTCGTGAATATTAAGTCTGCCATTAGAAATACAGATGACTGAAAGAACATATTCTAGTGGCAATTGCTGTCTTTCTCTCTGTGTATACACACACACATGCATAAAGCAGTTAACTACCATTAAATGTTCCTATTGTGCTCTGGTTGCAATTTCAGCCTTAGTGGAAGTAAAGATCCCCTCTATCTCTGAGGCTAGATGTCACTGATCAGCTCATGAGTAGTACTCTGTTTTCAGGAAAAGTAGATCCAGAACAGATCCCTTTGGAGGGACTCAGTAAGTGCATTTAAATCCTGATGAATCCCTGTGACAACACATAAACATCATGAAATTCATGAAATTCATTCACACTAGTGAATTTGGAAACCAAAAATTTGCAGTTCTGACTTTGCTTTGTTTGCCATTTTTTTCAGGGCAAATTCTGTTAGCAAAGGATCCAAGTTCCTTTAAGGTCCATTAGCAACGAGATCTGTGATTGCCATGTGTACTGCATTGTTTTTCTATCTTACCCTCTTTCCTGAGAAGTATGAGTTTAGTATTTTGAAATATATTTTGACCGGGGCCTTTTTTTCCCCGCGTTGGAAACACTGTTAAAGGTTGTTCAAGGCTAATGAAGAAAAAAGTTTCTTACAGTTATGGAAGACATTGGAGTTTATGATGTCCCTTATTTCTGAGGAGAAACTATTTCATGGTTTTGAACCACCTCCCCACTAAATGTCTTGTCTTATACAGGTGAGCTGTATCTTTATGGTGGAAGGTTCTACTGCAGTGGAGGAGATAGTTTATGACTGAAATATTTATCTTGGAACTTCAGGTCATCTATTAGCTATGCTGGGCTTATGCTACGAAGCACTTTAAGCATAAAGAATATTGTTTGAGACCAAGTCATTTAGTCTATTGGGTCACATTTTTCCTATGTAGAAAAAGAACAATTTTTCACCTAGACTCTTCCATTTAATTTAACATCCTCAGGCAAAAATTAGTATATAAATGCAACAGTATTATATGTTAGCTTATATTTGGCAGGGATTAAAAGCAGCAACTTGCACAGTATTAAAACTTAATGTTTGTAATATACTTGAGACCTAGGTATGGTTAAGGCTGTGCATGCAAACAGAGAGCATCATATATCTGCTGTAACACATACACACATACAAAGATATTACTATATAAAGCATATTAAAATTATTGCCTTTTCTAGCAAACACCATGCTTTGCCAGTTTATGCTTTGCCAAAACTGCAGATGAGAGAAATATTTTACTGTTTTTTTCATACCTGGAACAATCTTCTTGACTGCTGAAGAAGTATATAGGAGACTTTTGTTCCAGAAGAAGTATTCAGGATGAATCAATAAATCTTAATGTCATCTGTGCTGCTTTCTGCAGTCTCCATTTCCTTCTCAGTCTCTCATTGCAAGGTTGTTAGACTTCTGCATTCCAGCCAACTTAATTAACATAGGCAGCTTTTTTTTCCTTTGTGTTTGTAGAAGGCTGGTAATCAACTTCAAGAATTCTAAGATTGCAACATCCTCATTCTGTGGTTTTTATTGGACCTGAATATACTCATTTGCTTGACAATATTAATTATTGTTTATGAGATAAAAAATAAAAATTGCATTCCAGCAGAATTATTAAAAAGCTCCTCTGATAAATAATAAAAATAATATACATTACCATTCTGCAGAGAAAGGAAGGAATCAGTCTCTACTTTTCTTACTGCATTTGAGGATGAGCTTGTGATTCTATGATGAAATCAAGACAATTTTAGATTCCTATTCCAGATAATATAAGCTAAAGTCATGGGATGCTAAAGACTCATCAAGTATAAACTGAGTATTGGATCAACAATGCAGAAAAACCAACCAAACAAAACTCATAATGCATTTACTTCAACTTATACACTTTACACAGAATCAGGTATTGTCCAGCAGCTTCATTCTAACTTGATTCTGGAAAAAAAGTCACCTGTTGTCTCACAGCTGACATAAAGCCAGCACAAAAATAATGCCATGTACAGTGGTAATTTGACAGAAATGCAATTGTATCCACACATATCTGAAGTAGACTGAATGTTCACTTTCGAGTTGCCAATGCAGATATATCAGATATCAGGAAGTGTGGGCCATAGCCTGTAAGGGACTGTCCTTTGGCAAGAAACAAAATATGGCCTAGCTACAAGTAAAACTTCCATGATCTCAGTAGAATTATGTGACTGTTTTTCAAAGCCACTCTCGAAGAGTGCTGTAAAATTGTAACGCTATTTTTTAACCA
Source organism: Manacus candei (assembly GCF_025592945.1). Classification (NCBI taxonomy): domain Eukaryota; kingdom Metazoa; phylum Chordata; class Aves; order Passeriformes; family Pipridae; genus Manacus; species Manacus candei. The sequence goes on from NW_026138143.1 coordinate 641,803, forward strand.
CTCTATCCATACTCCAACCTAATATTTATTTGAGAATCCTAACCTTGGAGTTTAAAGAAGAGGGGAAAAAACCCACAATGTTTACAGCCATTTCCTTCCCATCCCCTAAGAAAAGTAAGCTTACTATAACACATAGCAGAGGGCAAGGTCTGCAATATTACCTCTGCACACACCTATCAATTTCAGAATCTGAATTGCCACTCTCTTGCAAAGGCAATAAACACAGTAATATGTCTTGGATGAAAAGCAAGGAATAATAGGATTTGCTAGGTAGCAAACAAAAAATCTGCCTAGAAAACACGCAATAGGGTAATCTCATTACAAGAGAACATACAGGAAATTAAAACTAAAAATGCAATGTGAATATGTTTAAGCTAAAGATTGTTAAACCCTCAAACATATTTGTATCAAGAGTAAAATGACAAATGACTGTTACATTGTGATTCTCCTCTTTTAAAGAAGTGGTGGTTTCTAGTGTTCTAGAAATGGATTAATTTTCAGTCTCTTGATTAGTTAAGTCTTCTGCATGTATCTCACAAGGTCTGTAGTAGCGGCAAATATATTCTGGGAGGAAGAGAAAAAATTCTGTATAAAAGAATGTGTCTTTTTATGTAGCTTAACTGTCACAGTAAAAGGGCTCATGTAGAAGTCCTTTGTGTTTTATAAAGCATATTTTCTTTGTCTTTTATTGAACCCTAGAAACACTGAAATAAATAAAATGTTTCTGACAAGAATACCAACCAGTATTTGTCTATGCGATGAAGTATTAAAAATCACTGTCTTTACAATGTTTTCATTTTTCTTTTTTATACTTCTGTAAATGGAAATTTGTACTTTGGCTAACAAACTTCTCTCTTCTTGAGCACGTTAGCTGTCCTCAAAAGAAATAAGAAATATTAAACTATTTAGAAGTAATCTGCTTCTATTTTTCTCAGTTTTTCCTCTCTCAATTCTTCTGCCTCAAATAATCGAATGATGTGGAAATGATCGACAGTTTAATGAAACTTAAATGGACCTATACTTTTATGTTTTATAAATGTTTCCAAGAGCTGTATCATTGTGCTGGATTTTATCACTGAGAAGTTCGCCTGCTTGGGCTTTTTACCCCATGAGTCTGACTGTATCAACAATGACTGGATGTCACCCCGTGGTTAAATGCTAGCATGCAGCCACACTGGTTTTGTTTTCACTGTTCCATGAGTCAATTTGGCTCTCAGCCACACTGACCATTTCTCCCTGTGCTTCCACTGGGAACCACATGATTCTTGGAGCAATAGTTTGTCAGTAGTACCTAATGTCTCAGTTCCTTTCAGCTATGCAGCAAACTTCTCAGCAGATGGAAATTAGGTTCCCTTGACCTCATCCCGTCCAAATGTTGTGTTGGTGCTGCACTGTTCCAACCCACTCTGTTTCTAAGGACAAAAATAAATTATATTTATATAGATATATATCTAATCACAGCTATATGTCTCCTTACTCCAAACTTTAAAACCAGATTTTTTTAGCTTTGGAACAAACCCCAGAACCACAGAATCACGGAATATGCTGAGTTGGAAGGGACCCACAAGGATCATTGAGTCCACCTCTTAACCCTGCACAGGGCCATCCCAAAGAATTGCACCATGTACCTGAGATCATTGTCCAAACACTTCTTGAACTCTGTCAGGCTTGGTGCTGTGACCATTTCCCTGGGGAGCCTCTTCCAGTGCCCAACCACCCTCTGGGTAAAGAACCTCTTTTTAATATCCAAATTAAACCTCCCTTGATACAATTTCAGGCCATTACCTCAGGTCCTGTCGCTGGTCCCCACAGAGAAGAGACCAGTGTCTGCCCTTCCTCTTCCCCTCAAGAGGAAGTTGTAGACTACAATGAGGTCTCCCCTCAGTCTCCTGTTCTCCAGGCTGAACTGAGCAAGTGCCCTAAGCTGCTCCTCATACAGCTTCCTCTCAAGGCCTTTTGCCACCTTCATTGCCCTCCTTCAGACACTCTCTAATAGCTTAATATCTTCCTTATGCTGTGGCTCCCAAAACTGCACACAAATTCAAGGTGAGGCCTCACCAGTGCAGAGCAGAGCAGGACAATCCCCTCCCTTGCCCGCTGGTGATACTTTCTCTGATGGTCCCCAGGACACCGCTGGCCCAGGGCACACTGCTGACTGAAATTCAACTTTCCACTGACCAGGTCTGCTCTAATCTTCAGGAAAATACCTTTTCCCACTTGTAAATCTGCAGTCACCATGGATGATTCTAGAAGGATTGTATGTTTCTTTCTATCTAGCTATAATTTTTTTCTTGAGCTCAAAAGTGATGCTGTAAACTCTTCTAAGACAAGGATTATTTTCTGTCTTAAGTAGTACCTGCTTCTCTTCTGGCTTTCTAATGTCGTTTACAGTCAACTAGCAATGAAAGGATAGTTTTGGCTGAAGTTACTACTTCAAAAAAATTCTGCCAAAACTGAAAAATCTGCCTGGTAGAAACCTGTCAGATATGTATGGCTAAGGGACAATTTACAGAAGTGTAATAGGGGACACAGCCTGTTATCTCAGTGTGTGTCATGACAACAAAACTTATAATGTCTAGAAGGAACATACTTACCTTGGGCAAATACCTTCTGTCCATGCTTTGATCAGTGTCTCACCATGAACAGGTGGGACAAGGCCTTGAACAACCTGGTCTAGTTGGAGGTGTCCTTGCGAGTGGCAGAGGGGTTTGAGACTAGATGATATTTAAGGTCCATTCCAACCCCTTAAAGTTCTATGATTCTGTGAACTCAGAACTAGCTGTATGAATATAGTTTCAACAAACCAATTAATTCAGAGTAACCATACTAGCAAATACCATTTCAAAATTGATCTTTTGTTTGCATGTTGCTTCACTGTATCTTATAATTGTCCAAGACTTTGTACAGGAGAGCATACCATAACAAGTTAGCCTATGCAAGTTGTTAAAGACACATAACACTTCAGGCAGCCTTGGAGACAAATATTTGGGGATTGTCACTTCAAACACCATTGATTAGCAGTTCAAAGGAATGGATGACCTTAGGATTCACCTACTTATCCCAAACATTTCTTACTATGAATTAAATTAAGCTGAAAACAAATAGAAGTACACAGATACAAAATCCAGAAGAGGCCATAAGAATGCAAGAATGGAATGAATAGAGAGGAGAAAAAAATAGAAAAGAAAAGAAAATCCCTGCTTATATCTGGGTAACACACAGGTTATCTCTGAATTTTTCTGTTCTTATGATTCTGCTATCAAGCTTCTGTATGATTAGGGCAACAAGCAGTCAAATACTTCACAGTATTCATAGCTAAGGATCATGACTCTCATCCAACCTTTGCTTTTTCGGGCTGTATCATGGGAATAGATCCTAAACCCAGCTTATCCTACATCATCTCCACAGTCCAGCTAAGTCTTTGGTACATGATATCATCTAAACTCAACTATCTCCTCCTTATATATAACTTTACATTAACCTAGTCATTAATTGTTTATTCCCTCTATGCAGATGCTGATTCTAGATTCATGACCAAAAGACAGTTTTCTCCTGCTTAGACAAAGTGAGATTCATTTCACCTTGTTTAGACATTTAGAATGGTAGAAAGATGTAGAAATCTATCTCTTAGATACCTTTGGGTTCTGTTGTGAACAAAGAACAAAATACATATTTTTAGGGAATGAGTAATCTGCTTTATTTTAGACATCTACATTCCAACAAATTATTCTATAAGAGTACTACTTCCTTTCAAGTGAATATAAAGAAACCCCAGGGTGGCTTGCTGGTAGACATTTGCATTATTGGTCAATAAATCCTTATTTGAACAACCTTTCCCATGGTTGGTCAAGCCTTCAGCAACTTATTTTAGCTGTACAAAGCATAACATTCTTTCCTACAGGTCTGGGAAATGTTTAATCCCAAAGCAAATCTTTCTTGTACATGAGCTTCATAGTTTATGCTTTTACATGTTAATCCTAATTGTTCAAATTAAATTATCAACAGTTGTGCATTCAATAAACTACAGGGCTTTGATTGTGAAGAGACACAATAGTGACCTGTGCTATTGTCAGATCCTGTGCTGATAAATAGGGTGCATTTCAACACCTTTCTTGCTTCAGTCATTCGGTACCTCTTTGTAACTGTGGTTCCTTCTGCCTTTTCTTGAACTAAAGGTAGCACAGGTTTTCTCCTGCTTTTGGTCATAAAATTTGCACTCCAGATAGTTTCACAAAAAGAATCTGGTGCTTTATATGTGGTAACTTCAGTTGTCTTGTTGTTATAGTGTGAATTGCAGCTGCAGCTGTTATCTATGTTGTGTCTTTAACTGTCATGTAAAGTTTTATATAGAAACACAACCCAAAAGATATTAAGCTAAAATGCCAGTATACGAGGAAGGAGCACACGGAAAGTGTAACAGTGAACAATTTTTCTGTGTGTTTAAAATAGCACCCACATCTTATCTTGGGGAGAAGTAATGAGAACTTAAAAATATATATCTTCAGTTTTTTCCTTTCTCCTTTTTACTGGAAATTACTTTTATGAAATCAGTATAGCTGAAACCAACTTCTTCCTTAGATCATGTTTTTCATCACAGCTTGGGCATTTCAAGAATATCATCACCTTCCACTCCTCTGAGAATATCTAAACCTTGGTTGCAACTTACATACCAGGTGAAGAATTTCATGTGAAATACATATTTTTAAACCAATTTAAAGGGACTGAGAAAAATGTAAAGACAGTTCAGAAAACAGCATAAAATTAATTTAGATTTTTTTAAAAAAGTCTTTGCAGATGCATTAAAATTAGAGGTGAAATGCTGACTATTATCAGAGAGGGCATCTGGTAGGAACTGGTTTCTAAATTTAGACTGAGAAACATCCTCATCTGTAATTTGTAATTCAAGACAAAATTCTTGTCTAGAAGATATCACTCTGAACATCCTCCACTTCCTTCCTCTTTGCCCATCCTGTATGCTGAGCATGACACCATTCGGTACGGAATATCACTTTGGTCACTTGGGATCAGCTGTCCTGGCTGTGTCCCCTCATAACTTCTTGTGCACCCCCAGTGTTGATGGGGTTAGAAGCAGAAAAGGCCTTGACACTGTGCAAGCAGTGCTCAGCAGTAACTAAAACATCCCTGAGTTATAAACACTGTTTCAACCGGCACAAATTCAAAACACAGCTCCGTACTAGCCACTATGAAGGAAATTAATGGTAAGCCATCCAAACCTGGGACAGTTAGTTTTCATAAATCTGGTTTATGTATGAAGTTATACTAAAGTCTTGTACAAAGAACCTGAAATTTGGTATGACTTAAGTAGCACTGCTCATAAAACCATAAATGATTTTAAATTCTGAAAATACATTTAATTGCTGCATTGAAGAATTATAGTTTTATCAAATATTTTACTATATTGCATTCAAATAATCATTTAGAGGTTAATTGAGCAGATACCTGTGGTTAATCTTTGTTAATTTGAAAAATTACAACAAATAATTTACAGTTATTTTAAACCTAACACTTTAATCCATGAGGAAATATTCTGATGAGATTGACCATTACTTTTGTTATACAAAAAATTAATTTTAGATAAAACTAGTGTTTAAATGATGAAAGGAATTATATTTGTTAGCAGCTGAATTAACTTTGATTCCACTGTTTTACCAAAGGTCATAGAGTTTAATTGACATTGATGAAGTCTTATATTCAAGTGACCTATAGTTGACACTAATAATGACAAAATCTTCTTTCTGGAAGAAGAGGATTACTGTGGTAGACCTTAAATAACTCAGCATTCTCAGTGAAATGACCTTGTTATTTGCATTATTCATGGCATTTCTGATCGTAAATATAAAGGAATATCAAGAAATAGTGCTGACAGTGAGATGCCCAGATCCCATGTAGAACTGACAAGCATTTAAAGGAGCAAGTAGTCGACATAAGTGTACTGCAATGTGCTATGGCTGTGCATTCTGGTCTGAATAAATTTTTAGGAACATTTCTGAAGCTTTTAATATCTTGGGTTGGGTTTTTATTATTGTTCTTTGCAGCTTCTTTGCTATGCTCAAAACTTGCAAGAAATAGAAATTTGTAAAATGCAGTGAAGAGATTAATTGACCAGTGGGAAGAAAAGATATATTTGTATGCTTGTGTGAACACACTTTGGTAAATAAATGACAGAAATACTCAAAATATCATAATTTTAGGTGCAGTACCAGAACTTAGTATCATAACATCATTGACCCTATGAGAGAAACATGAAGGGAGGTGCTGAAATTTTACAGCATATGACAGGAAGGAGTAAGGAAGCTGGGAAAGGAAGGAGTAACAGTGGTCGGCCTTGGGGACTCATTCTGTACTTGTTCAGTATGTGTTGAAGAGATACAAGACCTTGCAAATCTTTGGGCACTGCACAAATTTTTCTTTTATGTTGGTTTAACCTTCGGACCAGATGTCTGCAAAGTCAATAACATGTGCTTACCTCACCCTGTACACGCAGCAGTAGTGTTTAACACTAAAACACCTATGTCTTCCTTGTGTGTATGTATCAGTAGCATATCACTTTACTACACTTTGTTTTAAAAACAGTGTGGGGCTGAGGGGTGGTGAACCAAACAACATATTTTGTAAAGCTGTGCTTCTTCTTATATCCTAGAATATCAAGGATGTGCTGGAATACTTAGACATTGCAATATTTTCAGGATTTTCTCTGTAGCCAGAATATCTAGAAACATTAAAAAAAAAAAAAGGTTAACAATTTCAGATGATAGCTAGATGCTAGTACTGTTTATTTAAGAAACCATTAGCTATAAAAGTCACATAAGCTATGAATATGAGCATCCATATGCTTAGATGCAAATTACTGCTCCTATGGCAAATGTCTCTCATGGTCTAACTCATGCAAATGAATTCAAAGTGAGTTTTGTTGATGACTTAAAAGGGGACTAAGGACCTATCCTCCAGAATAAGTCTATCAGCATCTTTACATTTTAAACCTATATGCTCATCTCCCAGAGTTAAGCAAACTGATACACACTGTCTACTTGGAGCCTAGAAGTTAGGATTAAATCCTGTACAATAGATCAAGCCCAATTTGTTTGAAATATGCCCTTATTGTGTAGTCTTCAGCATAAAATCTCTGCCACCATTACCGCAGAGATTCAGTTTGTTTTCTGTTCCTCTGTATCTCCTTTGCTCTGTGTAATCCATAGGTATAGACAAACATGGAAGAATAAACAGGTTTTTGGGGAAGGGCTGTGTTTTAAAGTGGGCAAGGAATCTGCACACTGCAGTGCATCATGCTGTGAAAATAAAAGAGTATCATATGAAAGATATAGGTATAGGCTCTGAAGTACAGTACCCACAGAAGTAAAAGCAAAGAATGCTGTTTGAGGATGACCTCGAAGTTAACCCAAAGAAGCAATATAGATAGAACCTTAATCTGCACACTGCAAAAGTAATTAAGGTAATATTTTAAGGCATCTTCACTAGGACCTTCATTTTCACAGTATGTTAGTATCTGACAAATAAAACAACTGTGATTTTTCTGGACATCATTAATAAATCTTTTTTGTGTAAAACAATGTTGCATTGTTCTATCTGAAAGGAAATCTCAACAATTTAGACACTGATAAACAGTAAGATTTGTCTGTAAAATGGTTTAACACGTAATTAAAACTGAAATATTATATTGCAGAGAAAATTCTAAGTTTGGAAGCAGCAGTCTTCAAAATTGTAGCAATTTGATATCTAGTCTGTCAGACAGAGTCTGGCAAGGACTTTTTTTTTTATAGAAGAAAATGATGCTGTGCAAGTTTCGAGCTGGCTTCCCGCCAAGTCCCCGAAACTCGACAACAAGGACCCGCCTCCCAGAGAGGGAAAAGAAAACCAAGCAGCCAAAGCTATAGCAAATATATATATATATATATATATATATTACATATGAGACAGATACACAAAAGGAGAATACCACACACAGAAGGGGGGGGGGGGGGGGAAGGGGAAGGGAGAAGGACAAAAAGGGGCAAGGACCGAACAAGCCAACCAGCCGACCGAAGGCAAACTAGCAAAAAAATCTCACCACTTCCCTTCGAACAGGCAGGATGGCTAGACACGGCCCAAGGCTCTCCCCTCACGCGTGGCAGATAACGGTAGTCACTGTAGGCCTCGGCTCCAGATAAACCAGACCAAAACAGGGACCCGCCGTTCTCGAACCTCGCCGGAAAGGAAGAGAGCGAGATGCCTCCCGCTGGCCTTATTTATACCTCAAGTTACGTAAAGGAATAGCATGGAATACTTCCGTGGTCACTTTTCTAGTTTCCTTCCTGGTTACAAGTTGGTCTCCAGGAAGGCCTAGAGTGAAACCACCACATTCTCCACCCCTTATTCCATACTATTTCTTTACGCAACACCTATGTCTCACGTTCGTCTACATCCCGCGCATATATATACACATTTGCATATATATATATATATAGTTCTTGTTGGTCTCTCGGCACAGTTGTCTCGTCGTTGGAAAATCAATACAGATGTCAGTTCAGTCCAGATCTTTGGTCTCCTCAGTCACCATTACAATTCTGATTTTATGGCTGTTTCATCACTGGACTGTCTCATCACTGGATACCAGCAACAGCTTAGTTCAGGTCTCTCTCTCATCTGGTGACTGGCTTCCTGTAAAAACACAACTTAGGACATACAATTAGTTTTTCCCCAAGGCTAAGTTTCCTTGAGGCACACACTGGATGACTCCATCCTTCCTCATTACCCACCACGTATGTCCTGGCCCTTGAGCAAAGACAATCCCACGAATGGGTTTGTCTTGGCCTGAGGCAGGGGTAACCCAAACAGCTTTCCCTAGCATTCCCCTCAAATGGATTGCTGGAACTTTATCTCCATCAACAATGTGAAGGGATTCTGCCTGTGCAGGGCCAGCTCGATTGACAGAACCCCTGGTGTTAACTAGCCAGGTAGCCTTGGCTAAGTTCTTGTCCCAGTTTTTATAAGTCCCCTCACCTAATAACTTTAGAGTGGTCTTCAATAATCCGTTATATCTCTCAACCTTCCCAGCAGCTGGTGCATGGTATGGAATGTGGTATACCCATTCGATACCATGTTCCCTCGCCCAAGTGGTGACTAATTCATTTTTGAAATGAGTCCCGTTGTCTGACTCGATACGTTCTGGGGTCCCATGTCTCCACAAAACTTGCTTTTCAAGGCCTAGAATGGTATTTCGGGCCGTTGCGTGGGGCACTGAAAAAGTCTCTAGCCATCCGGTTGTTGCTTCCACCATGGTAAGTACATAGCACTTACCTTGGCGGGTCTGTGGCAGTTTGATATAATCAACCTGCCATGCCTCTCCATACTTATACTTATCCCATCGTCCACCATACCACAGGGGCTTCAGTCTTTTTGCCTGCTTAATAGCGGCACAAGTTTCACAATCATGGATAACTTCAGAAATTACATCCATGCTTAAATCCACCCCTCGGTCTCGTGCCCATCTGTGGGTGGCATCTCGGCCCTGATGACCGGAAGCATCATGGGCCCATCGAGCTAGAAACAATTCTCCTTTCTGCTGCCAGTCTAGGTCTACTTGTGACACTCCTATCTGTGCAGCTCGGTCTGCTTCTCTGTTGTTATTGTGTTCTTCATTAGCTCGCTTCTTGGGCATGTGGGCATCTACATGGTGGACTCTCACATTCAGATTCTTCGCTCTGGTAGCGATGTCCTGCCACAAGTCAGCAGCCCAGATGGGTTTTCCTCCACGCCTCCAGTTCATCTTCTTCCATCGATCCAACCATCCCCATAAGGCATTGGCTATCATCCACGAGTCAGTGTAGAGGTAGAGCCTTGGCCATCCTTCTCGTTCAGCAATGTCCAGGGCCAATTGGACAGCTTTGAGCTCTGCAAATTGACTTGACTCGCCTTGACCTTCAGCAGCTTCTGCCACTCGTCGGGTGGGACTCCAAACGGCCGCTTTCCACTTCCGGTTCCTTCCTACAATTCGGCAAGAACCATCAGTGAAAAGGGCATAACGCCTTTCTTCATCTGGCAGCTGATCAAATGGCGGAGCTTCTTCAGCTCGGCTCACTGGTTCTTCCTCTTCTTCTGCCAGGCTGAAGTTCCCACCTTCAGGCCAATTTGTGATAACCTCCAGAATTCCAGGGCGATTTGAGCTTCCCAATCGTACACGCTGCGTAATCAAGGCTATCCACTTGCTCCATGTAGCATCCGTGGCATGATGCGTAGGGGGCACCTTCCCTTTGAACATCCAGCTCAAGACGGGTAATCGGGGTGCCAGGAAGAGCTGTGCTTCGGTACCAATTACCTCTGAAGCTGCTCGTATACCTTCATACGCCGCTAAGATTTCCTTTTCCACAGGGGTGTAATTGGCCTCAGAACCTCTGTAGCTTCGGCTCCAGAAACCCAGTGGTCGCCCTCGCGTCTCGCCAGGCACCTTTTGCCAGAGGCTCCAGGAGGGACCTTTATCTCCAGCTGCAGAGTAGAGCACATTCTTTACATCTGGTCCCATTCTAACTGGTCCAAGAGCCACGGCATGTGCAATTTCTTGCTTGATCTGCCTGAAAGCTTGTTGTTGCTCAGGACCCCACTGGAAATTGTTCTTTTTACGGGTCACAAAGTAAAGAGGGCTCACAATCTGACTGTATTCTGGGATATGCATCCTCCAGAAGCCTATGGCTCCCAGAAAAGCTTGGGTTTCTTTCTTGTTTGTGGGGGGAGCCATTGCTACAATCTTGTTGATTATGTCTGTTGGTATCTGGCGTCGTCCATCTTGCCATTTCACCCCTAGGAATTGGATCTCTCGGGCAGGTCCCTTGACTTTGCTCTTCTTGATAGCGAAACCGGCCTCGAGGAGAATCTGGATGATCGTCTGTCCTTTTTTGAAAACTTCTTCTGCTGTATCCCCCCATACAATGATGTCATCGATGTACTGGATGTGTTCGGGAGCCTTACCCTTCTCTAGTGTGACCTGGATCAGTCCATGACAGATGGTTGGACTGTGTTTCCACCCCTGGGGCAGTCGATTCCAGGTGTATTGAACGCCCCTCCAGGTGAAAGCAAACTGTGGCCTGCACTCTGCCGCTAAAGGAATGGAGAAAAACGCGTTGGCTATGTCGATGGTGGCGTACCACTTTGCTGTCTTGGACTCCAACTCATATTGGAGCTCCAGCATATCTGGCACGGCAGCACTCAACGGTGGCGTAACTTCATTTAAGCCACGATAGTCCACAGTCAGTCTCCACTCTCCATCGGATTTACGCACAGGCCAGATGGGGCTGTTGAAGGGTGAATGGGTTCTGCTGACCACCCCTTGGCTCTCCAACTTTCGGATCATTTTGTGGATAGGGATCACAGCATCTCGGTTTGTCCGATACTGTCGTCTGTGTACAGTTGTTGTGGCCATTGGCACTTCTTGATCTTTAACTCGTAGTAATCCTACAATGGAAGGGTCTTCTGAAAGGCCAGGAAGGGCAGACAATTGCTTGGACCCCTCTTCAATCACCGTGGCTACACCAAAAGCCCACCGGTACCCTTTCGGGTCCTTGAAGTATCCTCTTCTTAGGTAGTCCATACCAAGGATGCAAGGGGCTTCTGGCCCCGTCACAATGGGACGCTTTTCCCATTGGTCTCCCGTCAAGCTCATGTCCGCCTCTACTACTGACAATTCTTGAGACCCTCCTGTCACTCCAGAAATAGTAACAGTCTCGGTACTCTTATACTCCGAAGGCATTACAGTACACTGGGCTCCAGTATCTATCAAGGCCTGGTATCTCTGAGGATCCGATGTGCCAGGCCATCGGACCCACACAGCCCAGTAAACCCGGTTATCTTCTTGGTCCCTCTCCTTCTCCTGGCAGAAGGCAGGGCCCCTCTACTGGTCTTGATCAGAGCATTCGTCGTCAGAGTTTGACTTTGACTTCTTAGACTTTTTGCCATTGTCGAAGTGGACCTCCATCTTCTCGTGTTTCGGCGATCGCAGTTTCTCTTCTAAGAAATCTCCGTCTACTACATAGACAACTTTCTTGTCAGTCTTCTTTCGCTTCAGCTCCCTCACTCTAGCTTCAAGCTTAGAAGTGGGTTCACCATCCCACTTCTTCATGTTTTCTCCTTTACTACGAAGGTATGCCCATAGTTGGTTACGTGACCCACGCTTAGAGTTCTCTTTCCTTCGACGTGTGAATGACAGGGACCGTGAGCAAGATTGAGACCAGGATCGAGGTCTAGGCCGACGTCGTCTTTGTCGGTCCCGCCGTGATCTTCCCATTGGCCTTTCTTGGTAATCTCTATACCTTCTGTCCTCTCTGTCTCTAAGGTCGTCCTCATATCTGGAATATTCATAATCTCTCTCCGTTCTTTCCCTATCGTAGGTGCGTCGGTACAGGGGATTGAAGGAGTCTTCCATATTTTCCTCGATGGTTCTTATCCAAGCACACATAGTGTCCACGCTTGGTTCATCCATCTTTGGATTATATACGGGTATCAAGCAGGAAATATATGGTTTAGGGGCACCTTGAATTACCTTTTTCCACATTGGTTGCGTGCAGGGAACATTCTCAGGAACTTGGATATCATAATAATCTGGATCAGAATAGATGATCTCCAGCATGGCCAATTCCCGTAGGTATTGGATGCCTTCTTCCGCAGTCCTCCACCTTCTTGAAGAACTCTTCAGGGACTCCTTAAATGGGTATTTCACTCTCACCGCGTGGAGTATTCGGAGCCAAAGACTGGATGCCATTTTCTCCCTCCCCATTTCTTGCTCTATCACAGGGTCTCGAGCAATGGATCCCAACTGTCGTGCTTCATCACCTTCAATTACATGACTATCAGCTCCCTTGTCCCAGCATCGCACCAGCCAGGTGAGGACTTCTTCACCAGGCAAGCGCATATAATCTCTCCGTAAATCTCGAAGCTCTCTTGTGGTCAGTGATTGTGTAATTTCGCTTTCTCGCATAATTTCTTGTCCATCTCTCCCACGTAGAATCTTTTCCACCTCTCTCTTTACTCTTCCACTCCTACGTGGGACTGCTCCCACTTCCTCCCTATATCTCTCATGTGGAGGTGGAGACTGAGCATGCCGTGGGGATAAGCTTCTATATTGTTCACGCCGCGGAGATGGTTTCCTATGCCGTTCATACCGTGGGGATGGACTCCTACGCCGTTCACGCCGCGGAGATGGACTTCTGCGTCGTTCACGCCGTGGAGATGGACTTCTATGCCATTCATGCCGTGGGGATGGACTCCTGCGTCGTTCGCGATACCCAGCTGGTGGAGGTAGTGAGTAATCTTTCACGTGGTGAGATAAGGGCCTCTTCCTCCAATCATTCACACCTCCAAGAGAAGGTTGGGTCTGGAGGGGTAGGGATAATTCCCCCTCCAATTGAGGGGAATGCTTTGGCTCCTTCTTTGCGTCTTTTGTAACACTGAATGTGTAGTCAGGATATAAATCATCAAGCGACAATATACCACCGGCCGTTTGTACTGTTGCTTTCTTTTCTCTTGATGCTGTTCTGTATTCCTTTGGGCGTGCCCCTAGTTCTCTTGGACGTGCTCCTTCCCGTGTAACCGTTTCTTCCTCTCTGGTACCTGCTTCTTCTCTTCCAATCGCTCCTTCCTCAGTCACAACCACTACTTCCTCTCTCGCAGTCGCGCCTTCATCACTTGCTGTTGCTCCTTCTCCCATTGCTGCCGCTCCTTCGTCCACTACATCTTGAGTGAATTGGATAGGTTCTTCTGTTCCTTCTTCTTCTTCTTCTTCTTCTCTTTCTTCTGTGCGTTCTGGTTGGGGAGATGAGTCTGTAAGTTCCTTGATCTCTCTTACCCACGTCTTCTTCTTCTTCATAGGGGCAATGATGACCTTCCGGTTCTTAGCTTGAGTCCCGGTTCTAGTGGGCTTAGTAGAAATGGCATTGACTTCAAGTTGTGTTTGGACCCCAACTTCTGTGGACCTAATAGGGACATCACTGGTTTCAAGTGGCGTGGTTTGGGTTTCTGTGTCGACCTTACCCCTTTGAAGGTGGTCTATGGCAGCTCGATAAGCATTAGCCAGGCCCCAGCACAAAGCGGAGAATTGCATATTCGGATCTTTGTAGGAAAAACACCCTTCTGCCAAACAGTGGGCCATCTCACCAGAATCAAACATTTGTTCTGGTGTGAACTCCCAATTAATGGGGGGTGACACATGTCCTACTAATCTACCGAAATCTTCCCAAGCTCCATGCCACCCGGGGACTGGCCTGTCTGCAGCCCTTTCCAAAGTTCCAGCGAGTCCCTTTGAGGTGTGATCTTTCCTACAAGAGGGAAGGCAACGGAACCCCATTCTTCCAAGTTTAAGTAGCACTTCCAGTACCTTTATCAATGACAGTACTGTTGCAATAAGATTTATATAGTAATTAGAGCCAATTTTAACCATGGGGATTTCCTTTACCAAACCTTCGATGTCAAAATTAAAGGATGGAAGCAATTCGTTCCATCCATCCTCAAGGTCTGGACGTCTCCCTATACGGTAGCCTAACACAGGTGTAAAGGTGGCTAGAATTATAAGACAAATTAATGAAATAGCCATTGTTTTTTGTTATTATTTCTTCTTGATCCCAAAACAAACCTTTGTTTATATAAACAAAGTTTCCTTGGCTGCTTTCCCAGACTCTGGCAGTGTTCCCAGACCTGTTCCCAAAACAATAGATTGGTTTTGCAAAACAACACCGAGCTTGGCTGTCTTCCTGGAAAAACGTTTATCAAAACAAGCCAAACTTAACCAAAATATCCCACTTCTGACACCAAAAATGTTGTGCAAGTTTCGAGCTGGCTTCCCGCCAAGTCCCCGAAACTCGACAACAAGGACCCGCCTCCCAGAGAGGGAAAAGAAAACCAAGCAGCCAAAGCTATAGCAAATATATATATATATATATATATATATTACATATGAGACAGATACACAAAAGGAGAATACCACACACAGAAGGGGGGGGGGGGGGGGAAGGGGAAGGGAGAAGGACAAAAAGGGGCAAGGACCGAACAAGCCAACCAGCCGACCGAAGGCAAACTAGCAAAAAAATCTCACCACTTCCCTTCGAACAGGCAGGATGGCTAGACACGGCCCAAGGCTCTCCCCTCACGCGTGGCAGATAACGGTAGTCACTGTAGGCCTCGGCTCCAGATAAACCAGACCAAAACAGGGACCCGCCGTTCTCGAACCTCGCCGGAAAGGAAGAGAGCGAGATGCCTCCCGCTGGCCTTATTTATACCTCAAGTTACGTAAAGGAATAGCATGGAATACTTCCGTGGTCACTTTTCTAGTTTCCTTCCTGGTTACAAGTTGGTCTCCAGGAAGGCCTAGAGTGAAACCACCACAGATGCGTTCAGATAGGTGTATAGATAGATGTAACATTTTGAGGTTACATTCATCCCATACTATTTCCCTGTCATGCTTAGTTTACCAGCAAAACTACAAATTATTTTCCATTTGTTTTCTGTTATTCTTAGCCCTGGAGGGTCAGACTACTTTATGAAAATCAAACTCTATTGTCTTCTCAGCTCTATCTATCATCATTCTGAAATTGCCAACATAAAGATGACCCTGATCATACTGTTTTTTATTATCAGGTTGTTTTTGTTTATAATTTATGAAGCAGAAGGATACTGGGAGGGGTTTTGTTTGCTTGTTTTCCTCTCCATAAGCTTCACTGATCCTGTAGGCCTGAGAACAATATTAATTTTGACTGGTAAGCTAAATAAACACAATTTTGCAGTCATAGGTGGAGAACACTTATCAACACCAGGGTGTCACTTTGAAGAAGTAACTTTTCTAACCTAATACTTTGAAGTTGTCTTTCTTTTCCAATAGTGAATACAATGCATTGTAAATCTCAGGGTAGATTCAGCCATTAGTGTTTACAAGTTATGACAGCAGCATACTTCAGTTTTAGGCCAATAACTCTGCTTTGGTGAATGCCTGCTCATTTTTTTTTTATGTCTTTTTGTCTTGTAAACCTACTCTTTGGCTTACTAGCAGCTTCCTGAGCTGCAAATATTTGTCACTCAAAATGTTCATTGTCAAACACTGTACTGACTTGGCAGACAGAACAGCAGTGTGTTTTCACGGGAAATGCAAGTTTAGGGAAGTCAGAATCCCCTGGACTCGAAGTTGGCACATGCTGAAA
The DNA here is from genome assembly GCF_025592945.1 of Manacus candei. Taxonomy (NCBI): domain Eukaryota; kingdom Metazoa; phylum Chordata; class Aves; order Passeriformes; family Pipridae; genus Manacus; species Manacus candei. The sequence continues at coordinate 657,993 of NW_026138143.1, forward strand.
CAGAGCTTTCTAGGAGAGGAATTATATAGTGTTTTGCAAGGAGCTGTGAAATATTTATTCTGGAGCAGTAATAATCTTTCACTTGGGACTAGGTTGCAGATCTTTAGTCTGAAGCCCTCTGGGTCTCTTAAAAGATTCTGCAAATCTCTTACTAATAACCTACATACTCCAGTGACTCTTTCTTGTGTGTCACTATATATATATAGATGTCACTAGATAGATAGATAGATAGATAGATAGATAGATAGATAGATAGATAGATAGATAGATAGATAGATAGATAAATAGATAGATAGGTGTGCTGACCAAACCCTGTCATGAGCAGGTGGATTGGAGTCAAGGGCTGGCGTAGTTCTCTTCTCCTTGAGAAAGATGATGGAAATGAGGCTATGGAGTGTGACAGAGAGAGAATCCAGGAAAAGATGGTGTGCTGCCACTATGACAACTCATGCTACCTGTAGTGCTTCTGCTATCCCAGGAAGCTCTTGGCCTGCTGCATATTGTACAGTATTGTACAGTATTGTACAGGAGATAAGCTCCTGTGAAACATTAGACTAAAATCTCGCAAATGTCAGACAACTCTCACGTGCATTTGCAGAGAATTAATTTGCAATGGGGAGGAGGGTTGACATCTCACTCATCTTTGCTAGTAGAGGAAAGTATTTGACTCATCTGTTAGTGTTTATTATCACAGTAAGGACCAGGCTACACGTGTACATCTACAGATAACGGTACACACAGGTTATAAGTTCACTCAGCCCTTCCTCTGAGCTGTCCTAAGGATGTGTGACCTCACTGTGCCTAGTTCACTGGGGTGCAATTTCATGTTAAATGTAACTACAAGATAAGACTGGATCTATATGCAAGCTTGTCATCTCTACACAACATAGAGCAAAAATGAAGATAAAAGTGTATGTGCTCGCTTAGAAAGACAAAAACTGTGCCTAACAGAATGCTGTTGTTTAATTTTGGATGGGAAGAAATTAAGCCTTTGTCCTTGGTAGGGTCACAGCTATTCATAGAGACATACAGAAGTGGCTGGACTCCCTGAAGACTCTGAAGGTCACCTGGGAGAGACATATCTGAGTGAACGGAAAGGTAGATGAAGTAGTACAGAATTTATCTCATCTAGCTGCTTATCTGTTCAGGGTGAGGTAGGAAAAGATAGTGACAGGAGACTGTAGTATCATGATTTCTTGAGCTTACCTTCCTTTTTTTTCCATCTTGGCCATGTTGGTAGGAGAATCTTCTCTTCCCTTTTTCCTTCATACTTGTGAAAATGGTCGTGTTTCCATTCTACGTTTCTGCTCTATCCATAAGTGCATCATTTGATAAAGAAAAGGTTACATCACTTACCTTAATTGGAGATATTGAAACAAATATGGATAATGTAAAATCAAATGGTAAATGGAAAGCTTCATTCTTTCTTTTCTTCCCCACTGTTTATGGAAAAATTTACACATTATGACTCTTAAAAAGCCTGCTTTCTAATGTTTAAAAAGCTAGCTGATGCTACTGTACAGGAATTTTATGTTTAGCAAGTGTGCACTTTATTTTTCAGCTTCAGTAAGCAAACCAATATTTCTGACACTGAAAAATGTGTCTTTAACATTGTTACCATACCTTCTAAGTATACAAGTTTGTTATAACTATCTTCTCATTTTTTACATTGGCCTTCTTTGCCCTGGGTGAAAAAAAATAGAACCAGTAATGACATGTATTATAAAGATTAATCAACCATAAAGACTATAATTGAACACACAAGTGTAGTCATTACTTGATTAATTACTTCAATAAAATAATCAGTCTTCTACATACATCAGAATAATATTCAGGTGACTAGAAAAGAGTGTGCAGAGACCAGGACTGCCTTCGATTCCTACATCAAACAGAATTTTCTACTTTTTCTTCAGTTTGGTTGCAGAACCTACTTTTATTTGAGTGTTTAACTTGAATCAACTTGCTCATGTTTACAGCAGATTTTTTCACCCTAACTTTAACCTTAAAAATAGATACTGAAAACTCTTATGTGAACTTTTATATTGAATGTTATGTGGTGACCTTATAAGCCTATGTGAAAAAGTAATTTCTAAGGAAGTATGTAGAAAATATTACCCCTGTGATTTAGACTGAAGTTCACAGACAAAATTGCTCCATCTACTAGATTGAAAATGCTATTCAGTGAGAGGCTGTTGTATTCTGAAGTTTTCTTTCCTAAAGTATATTTCCTAAAATTGAAACTTGGCAGTTTGTATTGCAGTGCAGAAGTTCATTTATTGCTACACATAGAGGGCTCTACTGGATCTCAGGCTTCACGAACATATGTTTTCCTGTAACCTGGAAGGGAAAAGTACAACAAGTCTGCATATTCACTAAAAAGATGATGTAAATCTAGCTCAAATGATTTTGAACCTAAGAAATTATATGTGCAAGTCTTAATGCTTTAGACTGGGAGTTGTTCTGATATCAATTGCTGTTAATGTTTTTACAGAAGGAAGATGAATTCATTCCACAGTGGTTACCTACAGTACGGTGGTTAACTAATAGTATTAACTAAGCAAGCTGAAATTGATATTATATGGTTCAGTGTTTAAGCCATGGTCAAAACAAGAGAGCTTTGAAACTGAAGAGGAAAAGCAGCCCATGATGGTTGATACTTAATGCTAAGACTTCACACGAGAGTGTGAACTGGCATTTTAGAGGCCATAGTAATTAACTTATGTGTAATTTATATTTCAGTATTATGGAAGAAAACATACATGCCTTCTGCAGCTGGACATTGTAATGTAAGCCTTATTTGTGTATATTTGGAACCTCAGTAAATGATTTATCTATGTCTTTAATAGCATGGACTTCCTGATGTACTTTTTATAAGCTTGCTATACCTCTGTCTAAAATGCGCAGTGCAGGGAATGCCTTGGTTAATCATTGCAAATAGTAGTGTACTGCACAATATCTAATTTTCAGTTGCTCCTGAATCTCTTGGAACTAGCAAAACATGTTTTGTTTTGGTTTTGGGTTTTTTTTTCATTGAGATGACTGTAATTGTCAAGCTTTCTACAAGAAGTCTGGTTTTTTGAGTTACTTAAGTACTAAAAAGTGCACACTTTTCTAAGCATTATTGATTATAGCACAGAAAATTTACACACTGCTGTACATTGATGTGGTGCTTCAGAAAGCCTGAAGCAATATGTAGGAAAGGTGTATATCTATATTTTTCTCCATTTTTCTTATTATTATTTAGGTTATTTATCCAAAGAGGAGTAAAGAGTTAGTTCAGCTAACTGTGATTGCTCAATCCTGAGAGATATCTGTGCAAACTCTGATAGCTGAACCTGTTCTCCTACAGCGTTGTGAAATTTAGCATAAGTGAAGTTGCCCTGCTGAGACAAGTCCTCAGATGAAAACTGAGGATGCCCAAACTGCGTAAGAATGTGATTCAGCTTCCTCACAGGCTTGGTCTTTCTGTGGTCCTGTGACAAACCTGAATAGTCTGCTGAGGGGGATTTAATCCTAACTCAGTGTTTACCCTTGTTTCCTGAAAATGCTGATTTAGACTCATGTGATGATGTGGGAAGCATCCAGCAATTTGAATAATATGAAATAGAGAATTCCCAGTGTATTCCTTATGGACCATCCAATCTCTGTTGTGAATAGATTACTGGCAATCTCCTGAGGAAAGGTTAATAGGATTCTAGGTAGGAATATGCTATGTTTATAAAAGGGAAGGTCATATTAACTTCTGTGTTTGCATATATGCATTTGCAGCATCTGCTTGCTTATCTGATCTGCTCCTCTCAGAGAAAGAGGTCTACCATTTTTATAGGAAATGTGTTGTTTCCTACATATCACTGTATAGCCTGGTACTCATTTATTTTGGAAGAAAGGACAAAGAGAAGCCAGAAGGATGAGATTTCATTTTTTCATGGAGAAAGTAGATTGAAAGAATAACTCTAAATTGTCTTGCACAAGGCTTTTCTGTCCTTTCAAAAAGTAACGTGCTACTTAGTAGTTCGACTCTGATGGAGCCACGTTATCATAAAGTGAGGGCCAAGAATCCCTCAGGATGTATAGATAAAAGTTGGAATAGCCCTACAGCACTGCTATATGGTATCTCACTGGGATTCACCACATTTGAGGCAAGCCTGATCTGCAGTACTTGAGTAGGAGCTAAGAATGCACTTTGAAGACATAGATGTAGAGTGAGGAAATTTGCCTTCATATGTCACACACTATTACTTATCTAAACCCAGAAATCTTTTCTGTTTGGTTTGGATAATCTCTACTGACAGCCTTCTCTTACAAGGTAGAAGTCAATAGAGGAACAGCAAAACCAGTGTCAAGGATTGGGTCTCCAGAACAAAATGTTATTTTCAGTTAAGTTTGCAAATAAGTCCAATAATACCATCAGATCTTGTATAAAAGTTCAAGACAAGTTACTCTTGTACAGGACAATAACAGCTAGTTATAACTACTATTTTTTTGTGGATATAAGAGTGTCTTCTGCCTCTTTGAAATAATTGTATCAATTATAAATTAACATCAATATATTTTAAAATCAAATTTTATATCCTGAATCCTACTGAAATTATCCTCATAGGCTTCCGAATGTAGTATGAAGATGGATTTTGTTAAGTGCACAAGAGCAGACTTTAAAGCCAAGAATCCCTACAGAGATGTCCTATCAACAACTTGCTTTACAGGTATGAATTCTGAATCTGCTTCCCACAAATATATAATGTTAGGTTAACTTCAGTAAGTGAATTCATATTCCTCTCATAAACGAAGCAGCTACTTTGTGTGTAACAGGTTGCTATAATAATACTTGCATGTTGTTCGTAGGCATTTACTGGATTATGATGGCAAGAATGCAAAGATGGAATATGAGTTGTGAAGTAAATAGTTACATTGTAAGATATTCTCTTTCCCTAGACCTTTGAATAATATTATCCATCTTGATAAAAATTTCTTCTACTTTTCTTTTTGTGTTAATTTTTTGCTTGTGCAAAGCATAAGAATTGTGCTATAGAATAAGAATCGCAAGAAGGCAAAAAAAAAAAGAGATGGTAAAGGGCCTTTAGGTACTATCTGGTCCAACTACAGAGTTAAAACAGAGCCATATTCTAAGTTAGATTCATTTGTTCGGGTCCTTGTCTGAGTGCTGAGTATCTTGTCTTTAGAAGAAGTTTTGAATAGTTCAGAGAATTGTAATAGATTCACTTGCTTTGTACATATAAATAATTAAAGTGATCAGGGAAGAGTCTTATTTTACACATTCATCAATAAAGGTTAATCTTCCACTTTTCATCAGCTTGAGTCATTTAGATTCTCTGCTGTACACAAATCTTTCTGTACAAAGATTTCAACCTCTTGCTTTAAGATTGAATAGCTAGAGGAATAATGACAAATTTAAAAGGAGAGTGCTTAGTGATTTGGCACAGCACTCTCATCGTCAGATGGGTGATAGATTTTAAAGATGCAACACTGAAGCCAATCCAGAAAGCAGTTACGTTTGCTACCCAGTTCAATCTTTTCAAGCACGGTGGAAGTGTTTCTTCTCCCCCCAGAAGCTACAACCAGAAGCAAGACAATCTTGTGATTGTGACTAGGGGTAATGCAAAAAAAATGTTTCGACATATATGATTAAGTAATGAAAAAGACTGTTCTCCATTGAAAATTTGAGAGAAGCAGAGGTCATTCAACAATTTCTGAAAAATTAAATTCCCAATCAATTAGAACAGTTTTTCTAGTCTTCTACTTCGGAGATGTTGGTGGGAATGCGACTTTAAATCACGCTTTGGTGAACAAAAGCAACGAGTTTGTATTCCTCAGTCCAGCGTCTGTTGTACCTGATGCCAAACAATGAGATACTCACAATTGTGTTTGGCAGTCTATTTAAGAAAGGATGGTAGGTGCTATAACAAAGAGTTTGGTAAATTAAAACTGTGCTTTCCAAGCCACACATGCACGTTGAGAAAATCCCTGATCACTATGACTAGTGTTGGATGATGTTATTGATATAGACATGCTCTTATTGTAAGAGGCAGAGTATTGCATCAGCTGGGTGTTCATGGAACATTCTAAGTGAAATTTTAGTCTTGGAAATTGCAACTGCTCATCGTTTCTCTTTGGATAAGAATTTTCCAAAGTATTTTGTAGTTTAAGCACCATAAATCCTTTTCAATGCTTTTCAATGGTTCTTGTGCTTAAATCATGCAGTTGCTTATGGTTTTGCTTATGTTTATGCTTAGTTTTAAGGTTACTTAAAATGTGTTCTTGGATCTAAAGTTTCTGTTTTCAAATGGAGCACTCTGAGGGAGTAGATGTGTGTCATGTAAGCAGTGCCAGGGGACTTGCCAGATGAGTAGGCACAACTGAGTGCCCTGGATACTTAAACCTATTAAGGATGAAAATGTATCTTCAAGCTCTCAGTATTTATATGTTGCTTTCTGATTTATTCTTGTAGCTTCTACACAAGATTTAAAAATAACATAAAATCTATTAATAAGGAAAGTGAGGAAATAAAGTTTGGGCTATAAGAAACAGCTTGTATTGACTGTATAGTGGCATCACATGAAAACATTGGATTTCTATGCTATAGTTAGGTAGTTTCTTGCATTTCTTTTTCTGGAAGAACTTTTCATCCAATTCCCTTTTAATCATAATAATCAGTAATGGTTTGCAAAACTAACTGAAAGTTGGGTTTTTCTTCGCTTTATTGAATGACCTTAACCTCATGTTGAACTATAGTCATGAAAAACTGCTAGATATTTTCAAGGAAGGGAAGGAGAAAATGCCTTCCCCCCCCTAAAAGCTGGGGAATTGTGTAGTGTGTGACCTTTCTGGGGATTTAAAAATTTTAATATTTATTACACCAGAATAATAGCCATGGTTCAGGACTCTCAAGGTGGGTATAAATGTGTGAAGTTAAAAAGAAACAAACTGGGAACATTATGAATATTTTTGACCTACGCTCTATCAGTAAGCATATCATCCGTAATAAGTTAAGTACTTTGTTTAAGGCAGGAGTTCTGAGGAAGGTTTTTAACTAAGGCACATATGTTCTGTATAAAGAGAGAAGAAAAAAGTAATAATAAATATACCAGGAATTAATTGGTTTAGAAAGTTGAGGACAGAAACTCAGAGTGATAGTGGAGTGGTTCTGTTACTGAATGAAAGCAGTTAGAAAAGAAAAATGGGAAAAGGAGGGGAACTAGGAATAAAATAACTCCCCTTGTTTTTTCAGTACTTTTCTTTCTAGAAGTAAACATACTTCTGTATAGAAAACCAAAGTGGTAGAAAAAGATAATGACAGGGTTTTTTTTTTAAAAAAAAGCAGTGTACTGCAGCTAGAAAAGTAGAAAGACAAGCATATAGCAAATTTAATGGAGCAAGTTAGTCTGGTTTCAGGATTTTCATTTGAAACATTTAGTGGAAAAGCAAGAACAGTCAAGTAGATGATTGTAGTGAATTTAATACTAGAAATAGGATCGCTCCCCTTGTATGAAGGAGAAAATGGGCCAAAGGGGCAGGAGGAAAGGAGCTATGAGCCAAATGTAGAAAATTAATGGAAGGTCAAGACAAACCAAAGGTAATTTCTATTTGCATTGATTTCACTCCACAAATGGAATAGCAGAAATGTCTGAGAAGAACTAGAGTCCTCTTCACCCATGGCCAAATTTGAAAGTCATGGAAAAGTTGAGTTATTAGCATGGCAGCACAGACATACTGGACTAGGTAATATCTGGAGAGAGAGAGAGCACTGATCTGAGATGCAAAATAGGGATGAGGGAAGATGTACATGATGAAGGTGAGGTCACAAATCTTTCAGTGTCTGAAAAGGCAAACCAGTCTCAAGCTCCATCCCTATCCCTTCACTTCCATTACTGTGTTTTTAATTTTTTTTCCAATTGTCAAAACCAACTCCTGAGTGTCAGATGCTACCTTTAAAAACAAACAAACAAACAAACCAAAACCAACTTCCAAACTCATGTTGTTTAAATCATGTTTGAAGATGCATTGAACAGCTTCACCAGAACAAAATGTATGTGCTGTAATTGCAGAACTCTACTTTTTCCATGGGAAAGAGTTGCCTTAAATTTTTCATTCATTGGCCCATGATGTACTGAGATGTTAACCTTTAATCTATTTTCTCATAGGAAGGAAAATTGTTACCTGGACAGGCTTAAGATCTGTAATGGCAAAGTATTGATAAGTAAAGGAAGTACAAGCAGAATTTTTGGTGTATCTGCAGTGAAATTAGTTTCTTAACTAGCTAGTGATACCCCACACTATGACAAAATAAGGAAAAAAAATCGTTTTGGCCAGCTGCTTCTTTTCCATGCCATTTTTTTACCTTGTTTTGTTTTTCATACTTGCAACACCACACATACAATCCAAAACTACTCAACCCTCCTCCAGTGTTCAAATTCCTACCATGCCTTTGTTTACTGTAGCATTCACCAGAACAAGGAAACTCAGAAATTATTCATATAAGTATATCCTTCTACAGATTGCTTCAGCACTGTTATTTTTTTTTATGCCAAACATTTACTAAAACTTGGAGTACTGAATGGTTGTTTAGTGGGTTCGGAAATCTGATATATCAAGTATTTCACAAATGCCATCTTTTTCAATTTTTTCCCCTTGTATTCAAAGTCCTTAGCAGCCTGTTTCCTTACACAAACTAAAATCAATGAACTTGATACCCTAGACTAGTTTTACATTTTTTTCTCAAGTCACTTACTTATCTTGTGTTCCTAGGTCCAAATATTACTGTAGTTGCTACACTGAAGCCAGTCCAGAAAGCAGTTCAATGCTACCCAGTTCAATCTTTTCAGGTATGGTGTTCCTTGACCTAAGTAAGGTTTAGGTTTTCCTTTGATGTGGTTGAAACAGAGACACTACTGGCTTTTATAGACAACTGATGACCTTGGAATCAAAGACTGACCTTCTGGCAATCACTGTTTTCTTCTATAGTCCAAATTTTATGATGTGATTTTCCGTTGAAGTAAGTTGGCCACCACATTGGGAATGCGTGGTGAAGAACGTCAGGAATCAAATAAGGGCACACTAAAAAGGTGTGTGGATTTTGTCTCCAGCTGCCTGTTAAAACACTATGGTTTGACTGAGTAGAAATCACAGAATTTTCTTCTTTATGGTCTCTTCGCATAGAATTTAATGAATTTCTTTGATACTAAAGTATACTGTTTTTAATATGACTAAAGTGATACTAAAATGGTTCCAGGAAACTAGTTTGGAATTCAGCATGTTAAATACTTTAGAGAGAAGTCTTTAATTTTTAAATGTTTAGGTCCTAATTTGAATAAAGGCTAACTATCATGACTCTTTTCTCAGTGCAGTCACTTAAGGAATAAAGTGAAAAGACAATATACTTAAGTCACTTTAAGGCACTCTCTTCAAAATCTGTGTGCATCAAAGTTGTAATCTCCAGTGAACTGTAATATATGATTGATATATAGTAAATAATATATTAAATATGTACTAATTTACTTCAGCTTCCCAGGGATATCAAGGCTCTATTATTAGTGGAAATAAATGTATCTTTTTCTTGTGCTATGTAAAATTTTTAAATTCCATTTTCAATTCTAGTAGCTGTTATATTAAAATATTATTTGGGGTTTGATTTTTTTGGAGTTTTGGGGGAATTTGTTCCCACTTAAATTTTATGACAGCCTTTATGAAGAGTGAGAACTGGGGAAGAGATTCTAATACATTCCTATTAAAAACTACACATTTTAGTTGACTTTACACAGAGGAAAATAGGGATATGGGAAGTCTTAACCCATGACCAAAAAATCCTGAAACAAGTTAACAGGAGGCAATTCCCATGGTGGCTCAGATAAGAAAAACCTTCTCACTTACTGTTGAAACAGAGACCATATAAGAGATCATATCAGAATTCCCAGCTGAGAAACAAATGAAAAGCACACTCACGGAAGCTGGGGGGAGGGAGGGGGAAGGGAAGAGTTTATTTCTGGTGTTCGTTTCTTGTTTTGTTTTTTTTTTTTGCAAGCTTCAACCAGAACAAGAAATTTCTCCTCAGCTTCTGATACAAAGACCTACTGATTAGTTATATTTTACCAATAATAATACCATTAAAATCTTATCCAAGCATACTAGATATACCAAATTTTACGCAGAAGAAAATATTTGCTACACACATCATGATATTTTTATTTTCCCAGTGTGTAGCAGTGTTTGAAATACAATGAATTGCAGGAATTTCCACATTCTCCATACAAGAGTGAATTAAAATATTTGCTTTATAGAAGTAAGCTCTTGAAGCCTGTCTTTCCTTCATAAAAATCAAATACTCATAAAAAGAAAAACTTATCGGTGATCATTTAATCTCAAGGACTGGTTCTACTGGCCTAGTTCTGTAAGAACAACTAATGGAAAGAAACACTATTTTTAGAAGTGTCATTAGTATAGAAACAGCCAGCATTGCATTCTGTATTTCTAATTTCCAAAATGCTATTAAAAATAGCAGTTTGGACTGACAGTTCATCTACAGTCCTTAGGAAACCTAAAAATAAACAGCCACCTGTGCTCGAAATGCTAGTAACTCTACTTGTAAATCACTTAGATTACTTATTATTTGCAGATATTATTTTTTTCTCTGACACTTATGTACTACACAAATCAACCTGGTATATACAAATCAAAAGTTACTCAATTAACATAAAAATAGCGGATGTCACATGAAATGTCATTTAATGTCAGGTCTGGAATGAGCAAATAAATTGCCTCATCAGTTTAATTAACAAAAAAGGTAACCAATTCAAATTAATGTACTTCAAATTATATTAGATCTATTTTGAATTTTAATTGCAAATTCACTTTATAGGACAAGGAAATACTTTTCAATTCTCAATACTGGACAGACAGGCAACAAAATTTTCTGAGCATTTTAGAGAGAATAGGGTAAACTTTGCTGTCTTAGTGTCTATGAACTATTTAATTATTATATTTATAATGAAAATAATTTTTAAAAAATTGTAGATCTAAATTCTTAAGTGTTTTTGCAATTTTGAGTGTTCTAATGATTATTATTAATGGCAAAAGACTGGGCTTCACAACGCTAAGCATTGTACAGAGAGAGGAGAGAACCTTCGAGGAGCTCAGATTAATGGTGATGAAAAAGAATATTATTCCTCATTGTGAAGCCAGCTGAAGCATGGAAAACTCAAGTGACTTGACTGGCTAACAGAAGTTCAGCAGGTATGTGGCAGAACTGGGGCTATATGTCACATCTTAATCTCAGAAATTTAACCTCATAATGATCTTTCTACTTTTAATTTTTCACTTGCTTTTCATGTGAGTAACAAAGAATAAGTCCATGTTGCTAGAGGGTTGTAATTAGAATAGGTGGTTTCTTTTTCTGAATACTATTCTTCAACTGGTGAGAAAATGGGAAGAAAAAATGGTTAAGTGGAAGAAAGTAAAAGCAGTAAATTGATTTTTGGAGAAGTATCTAGACATTGTGATCAACCACAGAAAGACCAGCAGAAAAAGAGATTTCCTCCTAGAAATTTAAAGTGTTCTCCCTTAGCATGTATACTAAATACTTGATACAGAGAACTGAATTTATGCATCATTTTGCATTATTTCTATTAATCTGCCTGAATAAGCTAAAAATGAAGGAATCACTCTAGGACACCCTAAATACTCAAAAATCAGGAAAAAAGGTGATCAAAATTTTCCCAGTAATTAGTGCTGCCTGCCGGCATTCTGAATCATATTTTGAATGCAAGCTCAGTTAGCTGGCCTCACTATATTTGTATTTTGCAAAGGAATACCTCAAATCTTTAGAGGTACTTAATACAATTACCTTATTTCCTGTCTGAAGTGGATTCAGTATTCCCTTTGCTTCTTTGTAAGGTTAACTGTTGTCTCTGAGAAATGGAAGTATGTTTTCAAGCATTTCATATAAACAGCAAACATTTAACATCTCTATGAGAGGAGAAAAGGACTTAATCCCTTGAGGTGTTATTCCTAGTTCCACTACTACTGTAGTTGTTACTAAAGCAAATTGCTTTCTGCTAAAAAGTTCTTTGGACAATCAAATTGGCATGCGTGCCTATACATTTACATAATTCAGTCAAAAAAAAAAAAAAGAGGTACACTCACTACTATGGAAACCTCAGTTACTTGGAATATTTATAGAAAACAAGTTGGAATGGATGGAATAGCACTCCTCTACACTCAGTACTTCCATGTGAGATTTTTTTCAGTAACAAAAGGGTGGATTAATAAACCTTTCTGAAAAGAATAAATGTTCTAATTTCCAGGGGGGGGGAAATACTTTCCAGAAGTTAAATTTCACCTTCAGAATCTTTCTATAAATCATTGTGGATGTGGTGGTATAATGTTATTGGCAGCAGCCAATGACCAATGAATTCACTTAAAGCTTTTGCAAGTTTTCAGTAACCAAACTAAATAAATAATATATTACTTGGGTTTAGCAGTTAACAATATTCTAGATATTTCTAGCTGGTAGCATAACAGAAGTGCTTCAGAGTCAGTGTTTGAAATTGTCTACTGACAGGAAAAAAAAACCCAAACAAAACTGGAGGCTTTTTTCCTAAAAGAGACTTTCAGTAAAGAAACAGATTGTAAGAAAACAACTTAAGGACACTTTACATTGACTAAACTCAAAAAATTTAACTATGCTAGCTTGTTTAGTGTAAGTATGGTTTTCTTATATATACCAGACCTAAGCACCTCTTCTAGTTATGGAAACTCTAATCTTTAATTGAACTAGAAAAATCTGTTCATCCCTGTCCAGATTCATATTTTCAACATGTATAAAGAAATGGATGAGTTTCTCTTTTTTCTTCCCCAGTGATGGCAAAATTTTCAGAAAGTTTAAAGCTGACCAGGAGATTACATCATCCTGTCACATTGAGAGAGAGAGAAAGAGAGAGAGATATCTCAAAACCCAGTTAACTTCTCTACATTTCAAAGCATATTCTCTTATTCATATTCAAGCTGCTTTATTTGGTTTTTAGCCTTCCTTCTGTCTGATAATATATGAGTAGTATAGAAACAATTAAAACTTTCTTATTGACATATTTTTAGTCACAATTTGTAGCCTTTTGGCATATTTCAGAATTAGCAGAAGATCTCACTATAAACAATCATTCTCTGAATTAATTTGTTGTCTGAAAAAGAGCAACTTTGGCAGGGTTGTTAAGCAGAGAAAAAAATAAATGAGTTGGATGAAAATATAAGCATATGTTGCTTTAAACTCACAGCCAATGGTATTTAAATCCTATTTAAATTAGACAAAATTTCCCATAAGATTAAAGAAGGAGAAGGAAGCAAGTGGAATGAGTAAACACAAAAATGTCAGATAAAGTTCTTTATAGTTTCTGTTTACAGTGGCATGTGATTGCCTTCTGCGCAGTGTGGTGTTGGCTATATAATTATGCTGCATGAATAAAGAGCTCTAATTGCAGCAGATGAAGTTGATTATTTATCTGCCTCTATGCTGAAGATATTTGATTTTACATGCCTGCAGCACAGAGGTGTGTACAAATCAAATAGCTTTGTAAGGGTGTTGTGGCACCCTCCTGAACTGGTTCAGAAGAGAAATATTTCTGATGTATTTAACGCTAGTAGTAATGGAGCTACCTCCTCACCATTTCTGTAAGTTTATTGTGGGACTCGCTCTCTATTAGACTTCTACTCAACTTGGTTTTCTTCCATGATTCACATGGAAGTAAAAGTAAAACAGCCTGGGCAGTTCAAGGAAAGTAATTAACATGCACAGAGTTTCCCTGCTCAAACACGGTTAGGTATGATTAGACCAAAATTAGGAAAAACAACCTTGGAAGTTGGCTAAAAGCAGGAAACCTGTCCAAATAGAGATCATAAAATTTTTGTGAACATATTACATGAAATGTACAGATTTTGGTCTGTCTACAACTACTTAAAAACAGGTCACTGTATATTAGAGCTAAGAGGATGAAAAATGCATGAAAGATAGGTCGGACAGGATGTTGTCAACCATATTCCCAACAAAAACAGCAGAAAGAAAGGGAAAGTTAGGCAAAATATAGAAAATCTAAGATTGACAAGCTGAAGGTTTTTGCTTTGAAAAAGAATTCTTGATGAGAGAATGTTCCTATCAACAATTGTGAAGAACCTGTTTTTTTATAATTTTCCAAAAGTCTTATTTCTTTGATTTTGTTTTTCTAGCACAAATTACACTTGAAGTTAGTCTTTTTAATAGTGCTTGGATTATAATGGAGACAATATACACACTTTTATAAATTGCTGTATTACAATTAGGGTGACTTGTTGAATATGGTTCTTTTCATAGCAAAATATCTTTTTTAGGACCTTTTCTGTGATAATTCTGGTGTCCTCGGAAGAACATTTTTATTTCAGTTGAGTTTTTAGCCTTGTACATTCAAAGTTACTTACAAGGAACCATATCTGTAACTGTTATCAATTATTCTTAATATGCCTTTTTTTCCAAATACTAAAACATACGTTATTGTTTTCCCTCTGTATATCTATGGTATATTTAATATAATTGTTTTCAAACTTTAACTTATGAGAACTTAACTAAAATGGATTCTGAGTCACATGAACATATACATAGCCATATGTTGCAGAGATTAAAATGCACTTGCAAGTCAGATATAAGAAGGCTGTAAACCTGTACTAAAATAATTTGTTTGGTTGCATATGCCTCGCATAAATTCCATTAGAGTATGCTTTAAAAATGTTAATATCCTTTTTTCTAATTAATTAGGAAAAGATCAGGTCAGAATTGCTCATGGATTGCAATACCAATTCTTGGGTAACTGAACAACTACAGAGGTAGAGTTTTAAAACAGTGTGCATTTACCTACCTAGTTCTTCTTTTATGTATGATATGTTTGAATATACCTCTTGAAAAGATACTTAAGGGAGACAAATGCATTTAATTCCAGGCAATTCCCTTTCTTAAATAAAACCAGATGAAATAAAGACACTATTTACTAGCTAGAGTTTGAAAGTTTGGGAATTGACTATTACTATACCTGCACTTCTGAATAATTGTGTATATTGAGTTTGAAACTAATTTTTATTACAACTAGCTGGAGTTTTTAAGCTGCCAAAGTCATTGCTACACCTCTACCTATCCACTAAGTGGTTATTTAAGTAAAATGCTTTGTTTGTGGGAACTTGTCTGTGGCATCACATCAGCTATTTTTTCTTGTGTATTCAGGGGATAACTCTATTTATTTTTATGCCTTTTTTTTTTAAAGTACCTGTTTGTACTGAAACGGTTTCATCATTATGACTGTCTGGCATTAGAGTTCTCCATGACTTATCTCAGTATTATGCTAGTGAAGTACAGGGTGCTGGGCATCTTTGCTGCTGGGTTTTGCTGATGGCTCACTCCCAGGAGTGGTGAGCTGCCTGCCTGGGGCTCTCAAGGCCTTTCCAGCACAGTTAATCTCCAGCCTGTGTTGTGGCATGGACCTTATAGTCTAGGGGGGTGATGAGGAGCAAGGTGGAGAAACATTGGTGGAACAACCTTGAAGACCCAGCTACTCAGTGTGTTTTCCAGGTATCATAAAAACAAAAAGTGGAAGTTTTGAGATGTTAGGGAAAATATTCTGAGTGGTATTTACTGACTGAATAGCTGAATAGTGATGGCTGTTTGAGATAAATAGTATTACCTATGCCATGCCATAACATGCTACTGTCTGCTTTGGAACAATGATGATATTACTGCTTTTCTCCCTTGTACATGGTCCAGAAAACATAAAAGTATTAGCAAATCAGTAACATGATTGGCTAGGTCTAGTGGAAGGTCTGAATACCGCACTGTATTAGGAGAGTTTTCCAAGGATTGAAACATCTTTTGTAACAGGACAATCTTTCAAGACATGCTTCCTTGTAACTGTAGGCATTGGCTCCGACATTGATAAATATCTCAATTTGTAAAGGTTCTTTCAAGACCAATAAAAGTTATTGTATTCTTTCTCAGCCGACTTACTGAGCCAAACACATGATACTCTCTGAATCAGTAGGTGAATTTCCCCTTCTCCCATACTAGATACAAATTTCCTGTTGGCTTTCACATTGCCTTGTATTTTTATCTCTCTTTATTTTCAAAGTGGTGATTAATCGACCTACAGCTTTTAATATTCAAAGCTGCATGACTTTTTCTCATTATGCAATCAGTAAAATTAATGAACGACAGCTCTGCACCACCAGGAGGTCTAGCTGAATAGCAAAGGGACTATAGAAACAGGTTATTTGTGGGTCACTGCCAGGATGGATTTAATTTTATAGCACAGAATATTTCTTCTAATATAGAAAAATGTTTAGTGAATATTCTTCTGTTAATGAAAACTGTTAAATTTATGCTGCTTCATATTTGGCATGACTTCAAAACATCACTGCTGTACTTTGTTAATTTATTTTTAAATTCACTTCAGCACATAACAACAAGAAGAGAGAAATTAGGGAAACTTGAAATCTTGAAGAGTGAAACTGATGGCTCTTAGAAATGGCAGATCAGTCTGGATTAGGCTGTAGATCCAGGATATTCAGTGTAAATACTTAAATTTTTCTCCTTGGAGATTTGCAGCAAGCCTTAAATCATGTTCACCCCTCTTTAGTTGAATCCAGGGCTGATTCTCAGATAGATAGAAATGATCATTTTCCTCAGCATGTCTCTGTAGCACCTTCAAGTTAAGGTTCACAGTGAAAAATGAATGTGAATGATGCTTGTGTGTTCACATACACAGTTCTAAATGCGTTACTCTAGACACACAAAGTAGAAATTCTGTATTGAGCACAGCTGAAATTAACCTTATGTAGTATCGCCATTATTTTGCCTTCTACCATGTGACAGAAGGTAACGCTGTGTTCCCGTGTGTTGGAGTCATTACTCACCACAGATGTACATAGATGAAGGGTGATGTGATATAAGATGCCAACTCCAGAAGAAAGCCAAATGGATCATCAGATTTATCAGAGCCTACATGGTGCCACTGACTTTGCTGCTCTGACTGTGGGTTAGAAGAACATAGTTTCTGATGATAACCATAGTATAATGGTAACATCGGAAATGTGATCTAAAAGGTAGGGAAGTACTATTCAGGTTATCTTGGGAATATTTTGGTATAACAAAAGGTAGCCTGGAAAAGTGGAGATACTTCTTAGGATAGTCTGAGAAGAAAGGAGAAATCTCAAGGAATTGCTGAGAAATCACTATGCTTGCAGTACTCTCTGTGGGATTTACCTTACTCAAAACAAAAGAACACTATTATCATTGGATCTCTGCCATCTTCCAAAGGAAAGACTAACAAAATAACAAAGCATACTTTTTTTTATGGAATGAGAATCTTCTGTCTCTGCACAGAAGCAGGTAACATTGCTGGTTAAAAAAAGAATAAATTAAACACTAGGTAAAACTTTAAAGAAAATGAATTGCTACTAGGAGATTTAGGATTATTTATGCTGGAAAAGATTACCTTGAAATTTCATTTTATGGGAGGGACATGTGGACTTGTATGCGATAGCAACATGTGGGTGATTTTAAGGAGTGGAAATGACTAGAAGAGATAGGAAATAAAGAAATAAGTATAAAAAACATGAAAAAATAATATACCTGCAGTCGTGTACATTTTGGTCATTAAAATGAGTTTTTAAATTTAGTTATGATTGGAAATGAAATGCAAGCAGATATTTCAATACTAGTAATACTAATCTGTCAAGCAAACCCTGAATCATTTAATATCTGGAAGGTAACATATACCAAACCTCATGCTGCTCTAATGCTGATCTTTTCCTTAGAAAATAGTGTATCATTAGACAGAAACAAGGCACTATAATGGCTTCTATTTTTAAAGTTTCTTTTGACAGAAAATTACATGTATATATATATATATATTAATATCACTTATTCTCTTAAGTCTTACTAATAGTTTACATAAAGGCCTCAGTCTTAAAAAATTGTTGTCAGATTTATAATTTCTTGTTTCCATTAATCACTAGGGGCTTCATTCTTTTCAGTATTGCACTCAGAGTGATGAAAATAAATTGAGGCTGTGAGATTGGAGTCTGAGAACCAATAAGTTTTATCTCCTCCTGTATCTCAGTAAACAAAAATATATAAAATTTCCACCAGGCTAAGAGAACAGTGTGTGTAGATTTTCTTTTTTATATTTTTCTTTTTTTTTTTTTTTTAATGCTTTGTCACTGAATCAAAAAATTGGAAAAATCAGTCAAGGTCAAGCCAAATCAGAATTTGTCAATGAAATTAATACATTTACTTGGGTCAATTAAGTATTTCACATAATCTGAAATTAAACTTGAAATTTTCAAATTATTTAACCCTCTTAAGAATTTTTGTTATCTTTAATTAATTTTAAAAACAAAAAGAGACATTTTAAAATATGCATTTTAACATTTTTTCTTATGAAAGATATCACAACAAGAATTCTGGACATTCATGACTGATAACTTTCTTTTATCTCGTCTTTACTGCAAGCTGCTGTAGAATTTGAACAGATTATTTTTTTTCCTGTTTGCAAACTTTCTGTATGGGGGGAAAAATTGCTTAGATCTACAGCTTGATCCTATGTATAATGAGATGATTCAAAATTCCTTGTTTGTGAAAGAGAACCTTCTTCAGCCAAAGGACATTTTGAATCCAGTCCTGGCACATGAAAAATTTTTCAAGACTGCTGTTTGGAGAGTGTTTGTCACTGAACACGAGAATTTAGACTCCGCTCAAAAGGCCAAGTGGTGATAGGTACAGAAGGATGAATGCAGCCCTGAATCTGGAGGTGCAATTGTTTCTTGGGTCCAAGTGCTTGCCTTCACTCATCCACTTTGGAAATTGTCAGTCACTTATGAGATAGTAAATATGAAAGAAAAAAACATGAAAACTTTGATCACTCTCAATAAAGGATAAATATCCTTTCTCATCTCTCCTGTTCAGAAAGAGTAGTGGTATGGGATCTCATAGGAATAGTATTTTCTCCAGCTCTTCTACTTCCTTAGTAAGATGGACATAGAATCAGGACCATTTTACTGTACATAAAATTGGAAACATTTTGCTAAGTTTCATGTGATCTTTTAAAATAAAAAAATCAAAAAATCAAAAAATCATTGTTCCGAACTTTCACCTATTTTTGAAATATCTCTAGAAAAATACAAAAGGTAAAATGTGCCATAATTTATAGTTTCAGAACTATCTTAGTTTTGCCACACTTGTAAAATGAAGACTTTCTTCTATAAAATGTTCCCTAGAGCACAGCCAATGAAAGTAAATTGTTTACAGACATGTTTACATAATATGAGATTATAAACTAGTTTAATTTAATTAATCAGTGGGAGAGGAGAATAATGACATGTTGTGCATAAATTTCCTACCTCTGACCACCCAGACTCAGCAGTGAACAGTGACTTACTCATACACCCAGCTTGCTCAGTTCTATGTTTGGTGGCTTTTTCCTTTTCAGTCCTACATGTGCAGAGAATATATGTTCCCTAGTAAATGAAGCCTAGAAA
This sequence comes from Manacus candei, assembly GCF_025592945.1. Taxonomy (NCBI): domain Eukaryota; kingdom Metazoa; phylum Chordata; class Aves; order Passeriformes; family Pipridae; genus Manacus; species Manacus candei. Next base: position 677,547 of record NW_026138143.1, read on the forward strand.
ATAAGTAATATATTTTCATTTAAAAGGGAAGAAAAGAATCATCTATTGTGGGTATTTATGAATTCCATATAGTCCCTGCTATTATTTCATGCAAGACAGAAGACTTAGAAGTAGTTACAGGTTTTGTCAACCTGCCCTTCAGAGGTCCTTGGAGTGAATGACTTGTATTCAGTACAAAAATAAGAAATGAAAACAAGAAGTTGTGATATAATATAGAAGAGGATGAACCATCCCAGACAAATTGTATTCAGTAGTAGGAGTAGTGCTAAGAAGGAAGGTAAGTGTTAGTGTCATAAAAAAATACAGTTATGCAGAACTGTTACTAACCCAGCCAAACTATTCCAGTAGAGGCCATTTTCCATCCATATGCTTATGTTAACAGGTTTATATTGTCTAATATACAAATGTAGTAAGAAATACCAGTGCAGCTTAGAAATGAGCTACATAATAGACAGATCTTTTAGAAAATCACCGTAGGGCTTAATGATCTGGAAATGGGTACAAAGGATTGGATTACACAAAAATGGATTTACCTTAAGTGCAATGTTTGAGGTCATATTTGAAAGCTTCCAAAATTCAGATGATTTTTGATCAAGTGTCCTTATTTGGACGTCTACACAATAGATGCCCAAACACAGATGCCCAAAAAAGAGATACCTTAGAATTTATTTGAGAACTTAGCTGACAGTGTTGAGGACAATAATCTAAGTTTCCAACTCCAGTCTGTCCATCAAAAGAAGTGAAACTCAGTCATAGCTTCCTGAAGAGAACAGCAGGAAATAATTATGGGTATGAGAATACTAGGGAATAGAGCATTTGGATCTGTAAACTTTAATTTTTAGATATTATTTGATCACTGTTACACTGCTACATTTTTGTTAACAATGAGGACAATGAATTTGAAAGAGAGAACACAGCTTTGTAAGGACCTAATGTATGCCTGACAAAGCTTATAGTTAGTGCAAATAAATTAATTTTTTTTTTAAGGTTTTTTAAAAGTATGAAAAAACCCCTGATTTCCGGTAATACTGTTGAGGTAGAAAGGAATAATGTGCTCCATTTAAAAAGTGGAACATGGAGTGCTCAGGAGATGTCATGTCATACCAGGTTGGTGTAGATATGTGCATTATGTATGTTATAATGGGCAGAGCAGGTTAGTTTTCCCTTGTTTCAGGGTCCTTGAGCCCCCAGGGAGATCTCCAATGATAGACTGTTACAAAATGGCATCTGACAGAAGACAGATATGTTCCTTGCCTGCGGAACCTGATGTGCTTTTTCTACCTGAGATATTCAGAAGTGTGTTTTAGGAAACTATGCAAAAAAAGAAGGGAGAAGCAGAGTAAGAAATCAAGAAGATCATCTTGTCAAAATATTCAAGGAAGACAGTTCACACCACTTCGAGTGAAGAGGTCTGTGTCATAAAATCAGTGACTGTAGATTACTGCTTGTAAAAAAAACTTTTTAAAAATCTCTTATGGCCATAGATGCACATTTGAAACCTCTGTGGAGACCAAGCAGTAAACAAGGTGTCCAAGTCTGAAGGTGAGATTCAGTGGTCTCAGCAGCAATGTCATGAAATGCATTCAAATATTTATGTTGGGGTTTTTTTAGAAAATAACTACACATAGAAATGTGTGTGAACTTTTCTTCAGAATATTTATAAAGACACTACTATAGTTTTTAGAAAATTTATATTTTTGTTTCTGTGAGAAATCTACAAAAATTAGCACTCCTTTTGTCAGAGGAGACAGCAGAGTATTTTGAGCAGGGCTTGTTTGATTTGTCAGTGCAATGAGGATCTCCTTGTGATGTGAAACTCCGCAAGCTCAAATTTAACACACTAAGAAAGGTACGATACAAATCCAAAGTTATGTAGGCTAGGGCAGATTGTGTTATATTTTCAGTAACAGTAATTATGGGGCTGCAACCTCTACATGAGGAAATCCTAGAACTACTAAATGCAGGAAACTGAACTGAAAAAGAAAAGTAAGCAGGGAGTTTTAGAAGAAAAATCTTCTAACCCACTCCATTTCATATTCCTTATCCTTCCACTTCCAGATGGTGGAAGAAGTAGGCTTGATGTGTCTGGTGTGCTTTAGCTAAGTAGTTTAACAGTAAACAGAATTTTCTATTATGGTGTGTATTCAGCTTTATCCTAGCCTCTTTGTGAGGCTGCTTCTCTCATAATGCAGTGCAACCTCTCTTTCTTCTTAAAGGAAGGTGTATACATAACATATGTAGGCTCATAAAGAACTTACTCTAAGGGAAAAATGGTGAATTCAGGCTTCTGTAAGGCAGCATATGTTAGAAACAAAATCAACTTTGAGTTGAACTGACTTGAATTGAGTGCTTTATTTTAACAAAGAAAAGAGAAGCAGCTGTTTAAAAATACTTCATGTTTACAAATGTGTAAATATACAATGTTTCATTGTTTTAGTTGTGTTAAAATAAATTGGTACTGGATTAGTAAACAGGAACTGGAACTTGATTACCATATAGAATCTAATCACATCTTTGATATTGATGGGTAATGTAGGAATAGAATTAGAGTTGCTTAGACAGACTCTGTTCACCTATTTTGGAACTTTCACAGTACATCCATTAAACATATACATGGGTTCTTACACTGACAAGAAGGATTATTTTCTTAGAGGGGCCCTGGACTGTGATTTCACACTTCATATAGGTAATGTCTTATTTTTTGAAGAGTTAATTTGCAGAAATTGGATGTTTTTTGTAGTGATACTACTGGGATCTTAGTACCTCAGTCTTCTGCTGGTAAAATGTGTGTGTTGGGTGGCAGGAATTTCTCAAGCCAGAGACTATAAAATTCCAGATGTGGTTCCCTAGTTTTTGCTGTGTCTGAGCTTTGTCATTCGTGATGACAGCTAATAATTCAATTCTCATTATATGCCATTTGTTGATTAGCACAGATCTCTTATGTTGATAGAGAGTGAGAATTCCTTGCATAAGTCCACCTGATATAAGATTTTCCCAGGCAATTCCATCAGTAAATATGATCCCATTATTCATAAAAAGTGAATAGTAACTTTGGACTGTGGTTCAGTTTTTAGCAGCCATGTTGACACACACTTTCCTGCCTCTAGGCCAGCTGTAATAACTGCTAAGAGGAGATTTTGGCTTTTGCTACATTTTAGTGCGCATTATCAAAGCCATTATAGGGAGATTGTTTCTTCTTCTGCCATCAAGAATCTAAGCAACAATGTAACCAATGACTAATGCAAGAGAACGATTACTGGTTTCATCAGCTGCCAATTGAAGCCATATGGTCCAGACACTAGAGAGGTGTTAAGTGTTGCACTAGTAATTCAGATACAGATGAAACCTCTTTTATGGTATAACCTTCATGAAAGGAAATTATACTTGCTTTACAATTAATCAACACATTCATTTGTGTGTGGGTGAATGACCTTTCTGGGGTAAAGACTAATATATCAAGTTTCTCACTCTTGGTAATAAACTAATTCTAAAGCTATACTCTTTTTTATAGTGTGTGTAGTACTTTAAAGTCTGATTACCTTTTAGCATCATAGAACATGAGAGTTTAGTCTTTGCAATTAAGTAAGAAAGAAAAACATGAAAAAATGTGAGTCAGGTTAGGTATCTTTCACCTGATGCTTTGGAAGACAAGACACAGTAGTGTTGTTTGAGGGGTTTTGTATTATTTGTACCTGTCAAGGAAGTCCTTGATAGTTACTTAGGTTAATAAAGATACATACTGCCTTGATTATCAACTGCAAAACAGTAACTGCTGTGAAGAGGCAGAGTTCTCATCGGCACAAACAGTACTAAAGGATAGTTTTTATTTACTCTGGTAATTAAAAATGGTACTTAACAGAAAACCCAAGTGTATCCCAACCACTTTTGTATTCTCCAATGAAAGATTTCCAGTGCAGTGCCTCAATGCAGTCTTTTAATGCAATGATAAAGAATTCTGTCTAGATCCATGTTGTTTTATTCTAATAGTGTTTTCTGCACACATTTGCACATGTCAAAGGATATACACAGTCATATAGCTGGTGTGTGGGTTAGGGTAAAAAAGGATAAAGATCTCTTGCTTTAGCTGTCAAATACAAAAGGGAGCCTGAGCCCTCCAGAGGGGGCTCAAAGAAAAGCCTTTCCTCTGCATTTAGTAGAGAAATGGCAACGTTTTTTCAGATGGCTCTTGCTGACATTCCTGCCCCCTCTCTCCCCCTTTAAGCTTTCCATGCAGCAGATCATTTTTATTTTGAGTACAGCTTCCGATCACCTTCTCCGTTAAAAATGGAAAAAATAAATCCTCTTTCCATCGTAAGAGTACATCTTAACCTCTCCCTGGGTGGAAAGCTGACCACTAATCCTGTGTTGTTCTGTACTTGTTGATTACTTATCAGTCTTCTCCTTACTTACTGCTCTGAATCTATAGGGCAGCCACATTACTGATGGCTTGGAAGCTTAGTCTGCTGATGAATGTGCCTTTGGGGAAGATAGTGTGAATGCTGAGCCCAGGAAAGGCTCTGAGTGTGTATGTGGGAGTTATGAGAAGGGAAATTAGTGAACAGGAAAACTAAGGATCTTAATGTAACTTTAATGTGTTGCATAGTTTCTCTGTGTAAATGCCTAGCCATCTTTTCTGTATGGTGAATGCATAATTGTGAGTTTGGCATTTGAATAATTTTCCCCTCAAGGAAGCCCTAAAGGTTAAAAGCTTGAGGGGGATGGAAAATGTTTTTATTCTCTCTGATCTATTACTTAATGGTGTTTAAAGGGATACCACTCCACCAGTATTAAATATCACGAGAACAAAATTTAGTATGTTCTTGAACTTGGGATTTTTTTTTACCATACATTCAGTAGCTGTTAATAAGAAAGGGAAAAAAACCAGTTCAGTGCTGTCAACATATTTTTTGCTTTAGGGGTAAATTTTTGCACCTTTGCACCAAGGTGTTTGGAAAAATAAAGGAATTAAACACACTTAATGTCTTCTTCATTCATCAAAATGATATCTGAAATATGACGTGGCCTGAATTCATCTTTAGTATAAATCTATGGAGTTTAGAAAGGAGAGTGAGTAAAGCAAATGGTAAAATCTGCATACTTTTTCATACTCCAACTTATTTTTAACTCATTTCTCAGTTGAAATTAATAAAACTGGAAGTACAAAAAAAAGTCTGGATTGGCTGAAAACTGTTCCGATTATTGTCATAAACACAGCCATAGTAGTTATCCACATTGATCTTCCAGAGAATTTTAGCATTGGAACAGCAAGATCACATCTCAAGCTTGAGTCAGGAGAAATGTCTTTCTAGCATGAAAACTGTTTGGTTTTGCATGAGTATATTTTCTTTTAGAGCCTTGCAACCAGTAATGAAGTGTGATTCCTAGTCTGGAGGCTGGTACAAATAAAATTCCCATTTCATAAACATTTGTGGAAGTGAAAATCCAAAAATAGATTTTTGCCAATACAAACATAAAAACTGCTGAAACCTCTACCTGAGAGAAGAGTTGTTTCTAAAGTTCTTATGTCATGATCCTTGAGAGAAAGACAGAGATTTATTATCCCATACAAACTTTAACTTCTAGCTGTTGGCTGACATTTCTTTGAGATTCATCATAGATTTAGGAGCTGAATCAGTCTTTACTGAACACCATATAAGTTCTCTTTTCAAGTTACTATTCAGAATGAAAGCTTTCACTTCTATGCACCTGGCTTCATTATCAGCAAGGCAAACCTAATGAGAGGTGTTTAGCAGTCATGACTGCAAAAGGATTTCCTCTGACTGAAATTTCATTATGGGTGCAACTGTGCAGCTAACTTCAGACATGGAAACAACCCAAATGCTCTGGAAAGACCTGATTACTCTTGGCCTAGTCTGACATATTCCACTCACTCTCTCATTACAGCAGGCTCTCAGGCTGCAGTCCAAACCCATGTAAGTGAGGTGGTTCTGCACTGCTAAAATAGGGCCATACACTGCCAGACTCACAGCCTTTTCAGGATTAGTTTGAACTTCATCGCCCATTTAACCCTGAACCTGCAGTAACCCTGGATTTTGCTTGTAACTTGTTGATCTACACCACAAAATAAGAGTGACATCTTGTAACATCTCCTCTGCCTGAGTTAATCACTCTGCCATTAAAAGTTGGAAGTTATTTTATTGTACAACACATGTAATTCCTTTTTTGTTCCTGAAAAATTACAGTGCTGCTATAGATGAATCTATGAGAATACCAGCAGAGCAAGCCCAAGTTTACAAAAAAAAAGCCCTACATGTGATAGGTAGACACAGGAACTACACCAACATATTTGAGATCAATTTAATGCAGAAACATCTTTTTGGTTTTTTCTTCCCCATTTCTTTTCTTTTTTTCCCCTTCTTTTTCTTGAATAGTATGAAAGCACTTGATTTTTGTAAATTTAAATCTCATGGGTTATGAACTGCGGTTGAACTCTCAGTGGGATGATTACTACGGTGATCACACTGGACAGGTACTGATAGAGGAATTGGTGGAAACTCCTGAAGGTATTGCACACTGCAATTAAAAACTCAGCTTTGGCTTATGCTGGTGGTTTTGTTTTGGCTTATGCTGGTGGTTTTGTTTTGTTTTGATTTTTTTTCCCCATTTATATCTGACTCTCAAGCTTTTATCTTGAGCAACTCTTCCCTGCTCCTGACCTGGATGCCTGTGGTAGTCCCTACACTGATTTAGTTCATATTTATGCTCTAGTATTGGTATTTCTTCCACCTTTCTACTCTGACTCCTGTGCTGTCCTGTACCTGCATAGGTTCCTGCCCTTCCTGCCCTTACTCCTTCCCAGTTCCTGCCTATTTTCTTGTTTGTTTGGTTTGGTTTTTTTTCTGTTTTTTTGGATCTAATCTTTAGACCACAGAGCTGCCTTGACCCAGGTTTGGACACCAAGGTAATAAACTTTGGGCAGACCAAGTGCATATCCATATCTCTTTGATGACTTGCCAGAACAGGGAGTAGTGGATATGTTAGATGATTCTGTGTGGTCTCTGGTGACCTGTTTTATTTGAACGCAGTCTTACATTTCTCACATCCTAGGGAGCTTAAAAATGTCAGCAGTGCTGGAGGAAACATCATATGTTGTGATCTGAGGCAGCTGTAGCTGTAAATGGAGTCAGCTCTGTTCCTGCATGTTAATCTCTTCCTGATATTACTGTCAAATCTGCAGAACAACAACATACTGGAAGAAGTAAATGGTAGCTCGCAGACAGAAAAATTAAAACTCCTATAATCTAATAGTCCATTCTGTGGAAGTGAATATGGGGTTTGGATACAGTAAAGAATCCTGTAAAAAGGTGGATGATCTGCTCTGATTCCCATTCCTCCAGTGCTTGTGGCACTGCATGAGCAGAAGGGAAAGTGTACTGCTGCAGGTAGGCCTGAAGACAGCAGTATTGCAGGCCTCTTTAGAAGTACTAAATCTTCATAATAGCAAGTACCTGAAGCTGTGTAGGCTATTAAGACCTCCCAAGCCACAAATCGTGCTATGTACTGGCCACTTTCCAAAAGCATATGGAAAAGATGGAGGCACAAATCTGTTATCGTAAGAGCTGCAGAGAGTTCTGCTTCCATGTCCACTTCCTCTATTAGCGTGTGAACCTTCTGAGAGCCAAGGCAGGGAACTCAACCTCTGGTGCTCTAGCCTACCTCAGAGGGTTTCCTGGAATTGTTTCAGCATGGGACTCTTCGTCAGAACTCCATCCCACCCAGGTGATAAGTATAAAGGGCCTGAATACAGTGCACCAAGAGAACCAAAAATAAAAACTGAGAGCTATGAGCAGTGCAGAATAAACTGCTAAAAAAAAAAAAAAAGGTAATATTCTCTCATCCATGTGCACATATAAAGAAAATGGCTAGGCACAGGGAACACAGTGGGGCAAGTATAGTGTGCAATCACTGTTAAACAGCAAACATTTTTATTTCTTTGGAGACATCAAGCGCTTTCACCTGACATGGATATAACTCGTGCTTATGTGGTAGCAAAACCAGTGCCACCAGTGTTGCTGTGGTGCTGTATCATAGGTAAAGTTGCTGTATTCATAGGCTGTATTAAGGGAGGGACAAGAATCAGACAAACATTTGGCAGCTCAGAAAGACTGGGGAAAAAAAATAATTCCCTAGGTTCTTCCATGTCCTTACAGAGTAGGAGGTAATTTTACTGCATGTCTCAGATGAAAATTCTTAAAACAAATTGTAGGGCAACATGACAGTCACTACTGTAACAGACTTCAGTACTACAAGTTTGAAAACTGGGTTCAATGGTTCATGATTCTGAATAATTTAATTTATTACAGACAGTGACTATTGGCATTCTGAAGCATAAACTTAGAAATCACTTGAATCAGACATTTAATTCATACATTCCTTAATTCAGTTTTTCAGACAACAGGAACTGAGATTGTTGTCTTTGTTAGAACTGCTGAAGTAAAGTTGGGGAAAACAGATTAATGGAGATAATCCTCAGAACTCTTCCTCTTGCCCCCTTTGTCAAGGGGATTATATGGCTCATGGCTTTAATGAGATAATCCTAATTGTTCAGATTTCTTTGTTGAGGTGATATTCAGCCTAAATGGTCTTTCAATTCCAATTATGGATATTAATATGGCAGCTAAAGGTCAGAAAGTGCTCCAGGCTAGTGTTTTGTCGATCTTACACAATAGCAACCAAAAAATTTCTATGACAATTGCAATGAGAGGTGTTGAGACAACAGCTAAAGGTCACAAGAAATGCTTCTATAGAACAAATTGAGTTAGAAAGGCAAGCAGCTATAAATAAAGCTTAGTAATGTTTGTATCCATTTAGTTTAAGTGATACGACTGCTAAATTGGGACATTTTGAATCATGTTAAGTCCTCTCAAATAAACATTTTTCACTCAGATTTAAAGGGAACAGATTGCTTTGATCTCCTCCTTTGAATTACAACTTCCATGCAACTGGGGGTTACTCCATCCACTTCTCCAACTACTCCTATCACTAATTGCATAAGCGAATCCTTCTGTTGCTGCATGCCCAAAAGGACAGTGGGTTGCCACCTATTTTGATTTTTAATTTTGGAAAATTGAAAATAGAGTGGGAAATAGATTGCAGATAGAGCTGTTTCCCTTTATTTTTTTAATGTGCATTCATATTTTAAGTGTACAGTCCTTTCCCATACAATTGCACTTAGGTTGGGTTAGTGATTGGATAGTATCTTCACACACATCTCATTAGCTGAAATCCTATTTGCTTTTTTCAGAGCCAAAAAAAAGGACTGTGTGTGCTTCTGTTAATAGGTGGTCATACTCATGAAGTGTGATGTGATTGATAGGTCTGGTGATAGCTTTACAACATCTACTTCAGCCTGTTTTGGAGTTGCTGTTTTGTGAAGTCTCTTGGGACTACAGTCTGCCACTGTTTTCACACCAGGAAGAAATTTTTTTACCAGACAAAAGTTTTAGTTTACTGTGGTCTCTTTTTTGCAGTTACACAAGAGAAGTAGTAAGAATATAATCCTCATTGGTCAAGCGCAAAGTATCCCTTACTTGGAGTCTACTGCTCATAGTGCATACAGTTGAAAGGTGTGTTCCCTGTCTCTACTTGTTAAACCAATATACCCTTGTCCTATTTTAACACCTATACCAATTTTAGGAGTTGGAGGACAGTGCTATCAGCTCTGAGAGTATTGTGATATGAGGCCCAGGGGCAGCAGTGCCATCATCCATGGATATCATACAGTTGAAATAGAAGTGACAGGATCTCCACGTCTGAGTTAGCAAAATGCTGATTAAACAATTCCAACTCCCTTATCCCTCTTGCAACTTCCCATTTCACAGTCAGTTAACTCCAGCAACTCTTTGGCTGTGGAGAGGATCTGTTCTCAAGTGCAAAGGACAATTTTTTCAATATCCAGCCTTTTATGCAACTTGTGGCTTTCAGGAGGCAATGTAGTACTTCCGCAGCAAGTGACACTAGAAACAAAGTCTTCCTGATGTGAGGCAGTTAAGCACAGTTTGAAAGGCTTCATAAACTTTGGGTGCTGATTTAGTAACTTGAGTTTGTACTCAAACTGCCCAATAGGGGAGGAGGAGGCAGGAACACCCCCAAAATGCCCTCAAGATTAATTTTACCTCTTTATAAAATCTGTGTTTTCTCAACCAGTGCAATTTTACAAAGTAGGAACAATTTTGTCGGGAGTAAAGATACTGACAGAGATTAGATCTGTGCCTTCTACACTGTCTTAAATTATAATACATTAGTCATTATCTGTCTCAGTTTCAGTACTTTCATTCTCAGGAGTTCTTCCGAATCACCTAAAGGTGAAGAGGTAAAAAAGAACTGCACTTCAAAATCATATATATTTTCTAAATTTAAATCACTGTTTCATCCTTTTTCCTATGAGGATGATCTTAAAACTGTCTTTTAATGACTGATTCTTCTAATTTGAAATATGCTTTCGTATACACGGAACTAATTTCACGCAGCCATTTGCAGCATCATAAGGACATCCAGGAAAGATTTTTCCTTTGGTTTTCCCCTCTCACAGATACAAATGTAGGTCTTTAGAAAACTCTAACAAAGGCACCTTTTATTTTATGACTCAGTAGTACAAAAGATGTAGTAGTGCTGTCTGAAGGTTTAACTTTTATGAAAACTGATACATTAATTTAAGACTGCTTAATGCTGGTAATTAAAAACCTGGGTGAAGAGGGGAACTGCATGTTGACAGTTTTGTATTTGGAGGTTTAAGTCTGTGCTCCCTTTAGAATGGAAATTTTAAAAAATATTATTTTCTCATTAAATTTGCATTTTTAATACAATCCTGGAAATTATCAACCAATGCTTTCAGATTTGGTTCCAATGTAAGCTATGTTCTATCATGATTGTTAGAATACCTTGATTATAATTCTATATCTAATAGGCTTCTCAAAGAGCTGCTGCTTTTCCATTTCTACTGTCCTGTTGTTCGTTTATTAGAGGATTCTGGATTATAAACCAGAGATACGCAACAAGAAGTTCAACTTTTCAGATTCAGATTTGAGGTTGTATCTAGGTGGTTTTCACTTTTATGTTTGATGTGCTAATGCCCCATTTTTCATCTCCTCTTTTCTAAAAAACAAACAAAAAACCCCAAAGAAATTGCCTCTTTTAGGAAGTATGACTTATTTTTATGGAGTGTTTCTGTTTGTGGACACTGATATTGTAAGGGACCAGTTATGTCAGCTGAATGCTCACAAGGCCATGAGGCCTGCTGGGTTTCATGCCATAGTGCTGAAGGAGCCTGAAGATGTTACTCAGGATGCCTCTCTATTATCTGCCAAAGATTTTGGGAGCCTGGAGAAGTCCCTGTCCACTGGAACCTAGCCAATGCTATTCCAGTTTATAAGGACTTGAGAGAAGCTCCAAGGAACTACAGACCCATTAGTCTAACCTCGGTACCTGGAAAAATTATGGAAGAGATAATGTTATGTGCTATTTAAAGGCATTTAAAGGATAATGCAGTCATCAGGCTGAGTCAACACGTGTTCACAAATGGAAAATCCTGTGGATGAAAGCCTTCTGGATGAAAGGAAGGTGGTGGATGTAGTTTTTCCTGTGTTTTAGTACAACTTTTGATACTGTCCTTCCCAGCGTCCTTCTGGACAAGCTACCCAACTGTGAGATGAGCAGATACCTGGTACACTAGGTGAAGAATGATGGTCTGAAGGGCAGGACTCAAAGAGTGTTAGTAAATGGGGCTACATATTGCTGGTGACCAGTGCTGTTCTTCAGGGCTCAGTTCTAGGGCCAGTTTTGTTCAATATTTTTGTCAGTTATCTGGATGCAGGAGCTGAATGCAGAGTTAGTAAATTTGTTGATGATACTAAACTGGGAGGTGCTGCTGACTCTGTTGAGGAACAAGAGGCCTTGCAGAGGGAACTGAATAGATTGGACAGTTGGACAATCAGTGATGGAATGAAACATAATAAGAACAAATACTGGATTCTACACCTGGAGTGAAATAATGCTGGACATGAGTCTAAGCTAGAGAGGAGTGGCTGCAGAGCAGCCCAGCAGAAAGCGGTCTGGACACGTGTCACTTGTGAGAGGAATGCACCTCATGCAAAAGGAGAGAAGTAGCAATATGTTTTATTGAGGTAAATTAATAATTTTCCAGAGTTCAAAGAATTGGATGGAATTTAACAAAGTTTAACAAGGCTGTACCAAGGTTCAATAAGATTGATAGTAAGGTTCATCTTATAAATTACTGCATGGAAGAAAAATTCCACAGGAAAATTGAGTTAGAATTGAGTTAAAAAGATTCACATAGAGATCATAGATTCAAAAGGATAAGGAGGACCCCCCCCATTAAGTCACGAGGCTCAGAGTGGACCCCCTTGCTTTCTAAATTCCTGATGGAGATTAGGTGCTAGGTCCAATCTTACTCTCAGACTTGGACAACAGTTTATTTCTAATGGAATTATCTATACAAAGGGTGTAATAATTAATATTGAGTAGCTACCTGGATTAGTATTAAGTGCTGTCAGTCACTTATAGAGGATGTGTTGTAAATAAGGGATCTGTCCGCCTCGGCAAGGAAGCATCTCTTAGTCCCGGATAAGAAATCTCAACCCTCGAGAGGTGTTCTGACTCAAGGGAAGAGTTACCTGGTGTGCAATCTGGCTGCAGTTCAGGGAAGGCTCAAATGGGGTTCATCCTGATGGTAATATTTATAGACTGAAGTAGTTGACTGAAGTAGCAGTCAATTATTATTGACAAGATAGATGTCTTCATTTTAGCTCTGGTATCTTGTTCTGTATGTTGGTTATCTTTTATTTCTGGACTTCAAAACCTCCTTTCAAAATATTTTTTTGAGGTACCTCCACTCCCTTGTATGTGAATCAGGACCTTTCCAGCTCACAGGTTCACCACAGGATATGAGCATTGCTTCTCCTTTAGCATTTTGCTTTTTTGGCTTGTTGGAGACTGGGATGTGTTCCAGAGAGCAGTGAAGAGCATGGAAGTTCATGAAAGGGCTGGAAAATTAAGGCTGTCAGAAAGGAAAAATTGAGGTAATCTGTCATAAGTGGAAAAGTGCAGCAGTGTATTTAATCTCAGGACATCATTCATTGTACAACTTGCAAGTGGTATGTGAGCTGGCTGGAGAACTACTAGAGTGGAGAATCCCATTCATCTGACATGAGATCAAAAGAAATTATATCTTATAGATATTTGAAAATGAAGAAACATACATGAAGAGACTTGTTAGTAAAGGCCTACCTCTTTACTCCCTGTTTCTCAACTGTACTTGGCTAAAGTATAGATCAAAACTTACACCTGATGCACAGATGGAGTTCACTCTGCTTTTTAATATTCTTGTATTTTATAGGTGGAAATATTGTCTCTCACATTGGAAGATTTAGTAGGTTTGGTGCTTGTGTATGTATAATAGAAGATTCTTCACAGATCTCGGTCCTGGTCTTATATTTCAATGTCAGTATTTTAGAGACTAGGATTTAAGTGCAATCCTTTTGATTGCAAAGCATCTCTCTCTGTTGGCAGAGTCAGTCATGGTACAAATACCTCCTGTGCATTTAGAGAGTAATATTTCTAAATCTCTACTAATTCCATCTATTCCATCTACTAATGGAATATTTCTTTATCACTTTGTACATTTAGCCATTAAATGGAGCAATAAAATTACAGGCTTATTCTTGGAACCTATTAAGCCATTGTACTATCTGTGTAAGCAGAGATGGGTGAGTACTGAGATAACATTTCTTAGTACATCAAAGGTATTTATATTGTCTGTTCTTATTCTACTGAGCTCATGTGGTATCTGTTTGAATAACACATTCGGTGTGAATATATATTTATTTGAGGTGCCACTGATGGTGATAAAAGTCTTCCCAAAGAAGTAATGTGTACATTTGAGAACCTGTGAAGTGTTGATTTGTGGGTTAACCTCTGCAAGGGTGCGGGTTTCCTTTGACCTCTGAACACACAATGCAACAAAATACAATAAGATCCTTTAAATAATGGATATACAAATGTCCTCTTACCCAGAAGTTCAGACTTTCATTGGATATTTTTCTCCATTTCACCTAGAATTGACTTTATTATATGAAACCTCCATAGACTTGCAATAGCAACTGTATAGTTTTGATTTTGTTCCAATACAGGTGCCATCATTAGAAAAAGTATTTGAATGTGACAGTAAAAATTGAAAATATAAAAGTACAATTTGCATTTGGAAATAGCATATTGACTTAGTTATTGTAGAATCAGGCAAATCTTTATAATTTAAGTCCACAGTAAAAAAAAATAGGTAGCATCACAGTGCAACTACTATGAAAAGAAAAATTACTATGCAAAAATTGCCTTGTAATCCTGGAAAGTAAGTAAAGTTTGCCTTCACCATTTGTTGAGATTCCATTTTGAAAGATGGGATGCTTTATGTTGCAATTTTTCTCTTGTAATTTCCACTTAGAATAAAATATAAACCATGTCAGTCTTCAAAAGCAAAACCAAAAAAATCTCTTTAAAGTCTAATGATTATATTCTTTATTAAATTACTTTTTGTCAGTGATGCTGTCCATTTACATATAGAAGACACAAAATTATATGGTGAATATGAACTAATTGATTGTTCCCAAAATGAAAATGTCCTTGATTTGAAAGTCATATGTGGCAGTTGTTCTGGTTTTAAAGCTGCCTTGGCATATAAGAAAGAAGGAACAATCAATCAAACAAGCTGAGTGCAACAGCTCCTTGTTAAATGGGACATTTTTCTCTGTGACATCCAAAGTTTACTGTGCTCCAGAGTAGAAATATATGATAGTAGTACATAACATGATGTTAAACAGAAGAGTTTTAATACTTTTAAATTGTGACAGCAAGGAGAGTTATTCAGGTCTTTATGTGTGTCCCCCCCCCATCCCCTCTCCCTTGTGATTGTGCTCTGATGGGCAATATGACTTCTCTTACGATAAGAACTACAAGTGGGAGCTCTCCTAAGATAAGATGACCAGGTGGGAAGCTCTCTGGATGATCACATGATTGATTCATTCCAGAGATGGGAGAGCTGTGATGATTGCAATTGACTTTGGTACACATTGGCCTGCAAAAGGGCATAAAATGCTTCTAGAGACTGGGCCAACTGGGCCAACTAATCTCCCAAGGTTGCAGGCAGCTTTTGGATGGATCCTCTCCCTTTTCCCCCCTCTCCCTTCCCCCCAGCAGCGATGCCTGCAGGGTACCTCCAGCCCAAAGACAGGGAACACTCACTTTCACACAGGGGAGTAAAAGCCTTAGATTGGTCATATACAGAGATAAACTCCTAAAGTACTCTGTTGCTTTGAAACTGTGCATTCTGCAAGGCCAAAGACTATAAACCTGTATGTTTCCAGCTGACTCTGATTATACTCTAATCCTTTAAACATGCTATGTTATATACTGCATTGGCAATATTTAGATACTGTATTAGCAATAAACCTAACCATAAACATCCACATAATCAGGGTCATATTTTTCATGCCTGACTAACAGTCTTCTCTCTACTTCTCTGCTACATAAGTCACAGAAATTTACTTACTGTCTCAAAGTATGCTCCCTATTTGTGGTTTTGTTTGTTTGAAATTAGGGCATAATCAGAGGATAGTGACTTGTGTCTGTAAGGTATGTTTCTTTTGGTCAACCTCTCTTGTTTTCAGCATCCTAAACCCCTGACACAACTTGCACAGAGACTAACGGAAGGCAAGTCATGCACAATCTTATTGCTTTTCACAGAAGTGTACCATGTAAACATGGGATTTAATTTTGTGCTTTTCCAGAGTCAACTTCAGAACTCACTTCTTGACAGACCTGCTTCACAGGGCAAATGCTGATGGACAGTATCATAGAAATGGCAAGAAAGTGATTTGGTTTCCAGGGCAATCTAAGTGAATTGGTTGGGGAGAAACTTAAAAATAAAAGTGAAATTCTGTCTAATAGTACATCAGGTTTTAAAGTTATATGTAATTTGGGAACGTGTGAGTTGTGATAATTTCCTATACAAAACCAGAAGACATGCCTTTGAAGACCGACAAACTTGCACATATGCTGTCTGTACATACAGGTTTCCAGCAACAGCTCAAGAAAAAATAGATAGTAGTTGATCTTTAGTCAGGATTCATATAGATTAATTTTTTTTTCTGCAGTGAGAACTATCTGTTATTCCAAGTACTTAAGATATTTCAGTGCTACGAAATAAAACTGTTAAGATTTTAAGTTGTTTTTCAATGAGTTTTTTGATAGTTTAAGTTCAATAAGTTGTTCAGTTCCCCTGTGGGAAATACAAGGATTCTTTTCAACCTGGAAAATACATCTGAAAAAAATAAATCTGTCTTTTAGAAATTATATTCCTACACACAACCGGGTATTGTTCTGAAGTTCTTTATGTACAAATGTATATAAAGGTATCTGCCAAAAAAGGTCCTTAAATGTGGGTTAAGCTATTTATGTGGAGATTTCATATAGATGACCTAACATAATAAATAGTGTCAAAGAGAGGCTACATGATCTAATGAAAAACCAGTGGATAGCAATCAGGAAAGATGGGTTCTAGCTTTGTCTCCTGCACTGACTCGTCCTTGAGGAACTGAACTTTATTAATCTTCTGTCTTTCTTCTCCATTCTGTCTGTCCAGCCTATTTATTCCCTTTCACTAGGTATTATGTACTTGAAAAGCATTCAGCCCAATGGGTCTCCAATCTTGACTGGATCTTGCTGCTATAGTGCCAATAATTGTCACTGATATAGTGGAGAATGGGGAATTTTCACAGAAGTGAGTACTTTGTAGCTATAGTTCTGTGGATGCAGTAGGCAGTCTTTGAAATGAATAGTTCTTTATTCCCTTACAGTGCCTTGTAAATCATTGTACACTTCCAGTCCCCTGATTCTCTACCCTCTGAAGCACTGTACTCAGCATGTTAATTGAAAAAAAGCAAAGCAAAACTGTGTGATAGAGGACTATACATCAGTCAACTTCCTTATTTTTGCTCATGTGATAACCAAGCTCTGGATTAACCACAACTCTTTATAGTCAAATGGCCTTTCCATAGGTTCCATGAATCTCAATGGGCTTTTTCAAGATCAAATTAAGATGAGTTTTACATAGCATGAAGCAAATTACACTTATTAACTTTTTGTCTTTGTAACTACTTTCATGATTAACTCAATTTTATATAGAGAGGAGTAAAATCTCTAAAAATCTAAGCAATTCTGTAGCTTAACTTGAAAATATTTCTGGTTTTGGAGATTTTTATTTTTTGTGTGTGTGGGATGTTCATTCAGCCAATGAAGTCTTATTATTTTGGACAGGTTTAGTTATGACTTGTGCTTGATAGGATATAGAGGATCTGCCATATTGCTTTTTCTGTCCAGGGTTTTCCCTCTGCCTCCAAACAAAAAAATACTTTTTCACTAGTAAAGGGTTATAAATACAGTGACAGCACACAGCAGGAACTGAGGAACTGAAGTGGTTTGCTTGAGGAAAAATAGGCAGGAAATAAACAGACTCAAGGATGAGGTAAATTAATTCTCCCAATGTTCGAATAATTACAGAAATTTCATTCTGACATAATGTTCACAACTTTAATATAACATCACCACCACACCATTTTGTCTAGGTTTCCCACATTCAAGAAGACAAAAAACTGGTTTAATTAAGTAGAATAAAAAGGCAGTACATGTACCTACTTTAGTTACAGAAGCTTAAGCAGTCCTGACTGTGCTGTCAAAATTGAGTGACTCCCTTCCTCTACCCTCACTGCTCTGTTACAAAAATCTTCTTGTCTAAGAATAGAGCTCAGAAGAAAATGAAAGTGCTCACAACTCAAAAGGGAAAGATAGAGCAAAAGAATACACAGCTGTAAATAAAACATACCCAGTAATGAAAATGCATGTGCCATATGTGGTACTGAATAGAATGCCCTGCTGCAAGTCTTTGCTATGTGTAAAGATCTTTGCTTTTTTTCCTCCAACCCCTTCACTATTTCTGCTAGAGGCAAAAGTCTCGGTGGCACATGTTCAGCAGGAGCAGCCTCAGGTGTCCATTTTTAAGTACAAATGAATTGTTTGGGCTTGGAGACTTAAGTTTAAACTTTTGTCTTTAGAAAGTACAGAAAGTTTTGGATTTTTTTGCTGTGTTTGTTTTTTTGACACTGAACTGAAGAATAAATGCTAGTCTTTCTGGGACACTTTCTTTAATGAGCAATTAGAGCTGACAAAGTAAAGTATTTGTTTAACATGATGATCTTATTTGACTATGTGCATCTTACTGACCTCCAGTATCTGAGCAGTCCTGAGTTCACAGTCTTAATTTACGTTCACAACAACCTGTTTTGGAGAGGAGGAAGTAAATAGCTAATATTATTCCTGTTTCATAAAGAGACACTTAGACACAGGGATTAAAGTTTTAAGGAGGTGTTAAGGCTCCAAGCCAGAGAAAAATGATGGAATTTTCAAAGCTTCTCACAGATATGTACAGATTTCTTAAAATCCAATCCTAAATATTTTTGCCTGAGATTTTGGGGAAAAATAGCAAACTTAATCATATTCATCTTCAAGTATATAAGAAAATTGAAATTATAAAACTTCTTGTTATACTAGGTAACAGATATTGGATTAAAAATTTGTTAGGCTGCTGACCTGGTCAAAAAATCACTTTTAATGAAAGAGTATGTGTGAAAATATTAGAGGAATATTTTTGAAGATGTTCAGAAGTTCTTAACCTAGGAGAAAATAAGCAGTGCTGGTATATTTTCTGGTCTCTGCAGGGAGAAATAACTAAATGCATCTACCTTATGTATAGACTAAAATAAAAAGGTGAATAAATATGAAAAAAGATATCTTTCTTTACCTACAAGGGGAAAAATTCTGGGAAAGAGAGTTGTTAACTTTACTGTTTATTTTGTTTTCCTTGACAGATCAAGTGTGTTCTGCCATCGCTTTGCTTTGCTTCAGCATTAGTCCCTTTGGAAAATGTTGCTGTGTCTACTTAGAGCAACAGTTTTAGTTGGCAAACATAAAATAATGAAGTATATTTAGGTGTGATCATTTTGAATGGTAGTTCCTATACAGTTTTGAAATCGCTGAAAGGAACTCAGTGAATGTTCTCTTTGTGCTACAGAGACTTCTTTTTTTTTCAGTAGGAGGGTATAATTTACAGAGTGAATATCACCCTGGGTTAAAACTGTTACTTTCTGATGCACTCTTTAGAGTATTTGACAAAAGCTTGGTGGTATACACTTGAAATCCTGATTGTATATAAAAACTTGACTTAAGGAAGTAAAAGAAAACAGAATCTTTCTGGTCTGCGACATGACATGAGCAAGAGGATAAAACCCCATGCAAAATTAAAAGGCTACTAGCACCAGACTGGTGGAACAGCAATACCTATTACTGATTGTTTTTCTTGAACCAGTGTGAACTGGCTGCTGGTATTTGGCTTAGCCTCACACTGAATGATGGTGGTCAGCAGGAACTCATCCACTGAACAAAAGGGCTCTGCCCACTTTGCTGTTAAATTAATTTCTGACTAACCTATGCATCAATTTTCAGTAAGAATGAAATCACACAACATTTATTAAAAGTGCACAGTAATCTGGCAGATTTTGTGTGTTTTAAATGGTTTTTTTTGTAATGTCCAGTTATTATCTGGTAAGTTACAAAGATACTGGGAAAGGAGAACTTTCCTGAAATTTACTTTTTTAAAATCTATTCTTGGTGCCAATTTCTTAGGTGTTGATTTCTCAGGTGCATCAGTCAACACTAGATAAGGGTAATTGCTGTCAATATTGGATTTTCTCTACCATGGAAGAGATCCAGACTTTTTTCCTGGAAAGGCAGTTCCTTGCCCGCGTCATAAAGTTAAGTCAGTAAACAGAAGTGTTCTCTCCAACTCTTCTTGCTTCAACTTTTAAAGCATAAAAACCTTGATTTTCCTGCCATTTTTATCTTGTTTCTCATTTTTAGTCATTAGCAGGTGATTTTGTCTTGGTAACAATACAAAATTGATGAAGTATGGCACACTTTTACTGACTAGAATGGCAATTATAGAGCAAAAAAGTCCAAATGTCTATTAAGTATAAGACTGCCCTGCTAATGACTACAATTTCTTAGTGTAATTCTTCTTCCAAAATGCTTGGAAAAAAAGACAAATTAAATGCTGGCTGTCAAACATTATTTTATGATCCTCTGCTTCAGGTCATATTACTTCTATGAATCTTCCACAACAGTTAGAGGCAAGTGTTTGCCACCCAAAAGGTGAACTACTGATCAACCCACTGCGGTGTTATTATTGCCACTTCAGAGTCTCAGTTCTGCTGCTACTCTATCCATTCATTGCCAGCAATATTATGTGGATTAGACTGTGGATCCAGGTGGCTAGTCATTATTTTTCTGCACTCAACCAACAAGGACTGAAGTATGTTGTGTTTTCCATAAGAACAACTTTGTATGGGGTGAATGGCAAGCTCTACCACATTACGCACACAACTCTGCGCAACTCCGTATATTTTTCCATTGAGGTTCTTAAGCAGTGCTAAAATTCAGTCTTTATGCATGTAAAGCTCTCCATTTGGTTAGTGAGATGCCTAATTGAATCTGGAAGTTTTGGTTACAATTTTAAAATAAAGATTCTACAGAAATCCTGCTAGGGTATGCAGTGCTTTGCTGATCATAGTGCTTGTTTATGTGCAGAATAAAGAAATCTCCCCTTTGTCTGTAATAAAAGCACCCTGATTCAACGAGTTCTGAATAGGTGACACATAATAATAAATCTTATATAGCAGAAGAGTAGATTTTTATGGAAGATAAACACTGAAACAGAGGGTAGGAGTATAACACAATTTATATAAAGTCGCACCTCTTTCAGGGCTTGACTATGCTCCTCTCTATTTGTTTAGCTCCCCCAAAATATGACACCTATTAATCACAAATATGGGCCCCAAGCCAAAAATCCCCTATAAAACCTACTTTCTTTCATAACTGCAAACTTGGAGTCAGTACGCAGTGATAATATTTCTCTGTGTCAATACAACAAACACAACCAAACAGTGAGATGAATCATGCAAGGTACTAGTCTTCTCACCTTAAACTTGCACAGCACAGTGGTGCTTTACGCAAACCCCTTGATTGAAGTACTTGCCTGCTTACAGTTATGCCTTGCTTGCAGATTTTGCTGGGCTGGAACATTCAGTGTGATCTTTAGATTGCACAATCCAGAAACAGTGAATCAGGTTTTAAAATGCCAGAAGTTTCAAAACAATATATGTGTCATTGTTCCTAGAGTGTGTGTTTTTGTGAATCTCATACCAAATAAGGAGAGAGACAGGAAAGTAAAGGAAATAATGCATGGTCATGAGTATCTTTTCTCTTAAAGTTTCATTTCATATAAAAACCTAAGACTGCTAAAATAAAAGGGGTTTTTTTACAGTTCATAAAATTTTGTAAAATTATGATCAATTTCAAGTAAGAAATACTACTATAAATGGAATCTGTGGAAGAAGGTGAGAGGTTTTTTGGGGTTTTTTAGTCCAAAATAATTCTTCCCTTAAACAGTTTTTTGAAAACCATTCCCTTTCCCCTGAAATGATAACGGGTTTAGAATCTATTATTATAAAATCTGTATATTTCTGTTGTACATCAGATGGAATATCTTTTACTATGTTTTGCTAAATAAATCAAGAATTGCACATTCTGAAACAAAGGTAGTATAGCTAGACAGTCCGTAAGGGTTTGCCTTTACTACTGAAGAAAAGCGAATCCTAGAGTTCTTGCTGTGTTTGAGACTGCATGCTCAGACTTACTGGTACACATAGAACAGACACCTTCTAGAGTAGATTAGTTTATTCACACCACAGTGAATTTTTGCAGCTGTCTCTAAATCTGAATTTTGAGACCGTGTGTGAGGAGGGGTAAGGGTGAGGCAGGGAGGGACATTTCCAGTTCAAAGTGTCCCGAATGGTTATAAGATTGTGTTGCAACTTACCACAGTGATATTTTTTTTACCATGAAATTGCAAGTATGCATTGTATGAGGTCTGCAAAGCCTTTTGAGGTACTGTTAGAGGACAGTGAAGTGCCAAAACTGATGTACGGCTGTCCATATTACCTTTTGGTAATAATTTCAGGAGTTCCCAGGTTGTGCCTGTAGAATGCATGTTCTGGAGAGAGCTAGTTGAGATAGTTGAAAACACAACAGTCAAGTAACTTAGTTAATCAGGAAGACAATAACTGAGTTAATTTAATTTGGTTTTTTTTAAGCAGATCTGATGTACCCTGTGAGACACTGAGTGCAGACAGCTCATGGTAAGAGCAGACATTATGAGATATAAGAACTAAAATCTGAGTCAAATTTCACAGGAAATGGAAAGATGATATTGTTCCTAAGGTCTCAGAGAGGATTTTGTAGAGTTTGTTGCATTCAGGAAGCCACTAAAATGTTGGTGATTGAGAAAAAGTGTAAGGAAAGCAAGAAATACTGGGATAATGCAGTAGGCAGGAAGGAGATGATGACACACTCCATTTTCTCTCACTTAAACTGTGGGGGATTTTTAATTACAAATTTAAAAAATAATAATTTCTATTTATGGAATAACAAAACCTAATTTGCAAGATGTAAAGCTGTGATAGTTGACCCCAGCCAGCAGATAAAGCACCCACATAGTCACTCATTTACTGCCCCCCACCACACCCTGAAGGGGTGGGGAAGAGGATAAAAAGAGCAAAAGTGAGAAAACTTCTTGGTCAAGCTAAAGACAGTTCAATAAGTGTCAGAAAGGAAAAAAAAACCCAAAGTGATGCAAAGGCAGTCATTCACCACATCACACAAGCAGACAGATGCCCCACCATTCACCAAACAGCCACCTTGAAAGGAAACCTACACACATCCCATTTTGATTATTGCTGAGGATGTTATCTGGAATAGAATATTTCTCTGGTCAGTTTGGGTCAGCTGTCCTAGCCGTTTCCCCTCCCCATTTCTTTCCCATCTCCAGCCTAGTCTGTGCAAGGGGGGCAGAGTGAGAAACAGAATGCCTTGATACTGTTCAAGCATGACTAAGCATGTGTAATCACTGGTTTAGTCACAGGTCCAGAACACAGCACCGTACAAGCTGCTGTGAAGAAAGTTAACTCAATATGAAAGTAATGTTGCTAAAGCCTGGCTTTGACAAGCTCCTTCAGACACACCAGTGATGATTAGTAGCAGCAATGTTCAGTGTAAAATGATGAGTCTGAAGTCTCAATACATATTTTCAATATTAAAACATGCTGCTAGGTCTATGCCAGAACACGATCTGATTGAAGTGGCAGACTCCTTTTTGCCTCAATGGGAGCATGTTCAGATACTCTGTAGGCAATAATGAGAATGATGAAAAAGATCAACAATTTGTTGTAACTGCATATAACTGTGAGGAACAAATAAATCAAACAGGCACTTAAACAATTTGTGGTTTGTTTGTTTTTTTTTCCCAAAAAATAGCAATTGGGAAACTGACAGTTATGAATCTATCTTTCTTTTCATTCCAATTAATAGTCTTGCCTGTAGCTTTACGGAGAAAATTTACAAGACATGAAAACTATGAAAAATAGTATATAAAATATCAGGTTATTCTGTCATAAATTATCAGATTATTCTCATTGAGGGTACAATAATGTATAAACAAAAATCTGGTGGAAGGATCATATTCTGTTTGCACTTTCATATTATGGGTACAGAGTAAAATGGCTTCAGAATAGAAATTATGGCGTGTGAGGTTTTTCAAAGATGATTGTGACTTCTAGATACACAGTGTCACTCAGAACTAAGGAGAATAACATACCTAAGATGTTTATTTAGCTTTGAAAACTTAAACATTCATCCTTAAATTGACACAAGAGTAAAAACAACAGCAAGGGCTGTGACAACAGTTGTTTCCTCCTTTTGCATCCTCTGTTTTGTCTCTTGAAATTAAGTAGCACATGTCCCTACTCTTCTACTGTTAGTGGAATATTTTACATGTTTGTTTTCAAATTTAAAAAAAAAAGTCTGAAAAGTGCTGAAGTTACTGAGTGCCAGACTCGAGCAGTTGTCTAGACTGTCCTCCCCTCAGCACTGCAATGTCAATCATTTAAACTTCAGAAGTGAAGTCTAACCTGGGTAAAATTCTTTGAGAGGATCCAAGGCGTCTTATGCTACCTTGGAAAAGCTGACTGAAAGTGTAATTCGGAGTATTCATTGTGAAGATGGAAAGTATGTTCTCTTTCTCCCCAGCACTTTTTCTCAACATACCTACTAGGTACTACCGAGAGTATTTGTTTACTTGAGCAGGTTACATGAAGGGGAACATATTTCTTTTGCTGATTGCTCTTATTTCTCCTGCAGTAGGATTGTTCAAAGTAGTTATCAACTCCAATGTTTTTCTGTGTCCTCCTACAAGCAAGTCCACATTCTTACTCTGCTTGAAATTTAGACTGAATGTTTTTCTTCACCTCAGTTCATTACATTATGAGTCTTTGATGCTGCACATTAATGAGAAAATAAATAGAAACCTAGTTTTCACTGCTTTAGAATTAGCAGATGGAAAATTTATCTACTGTGTGTTCTACTTTAGTAGTAACTTGATAAATAAGTTTTGCTTATCCTCTGTTGTAGAAAGTATTAAAACCTGCTGATGCAATACATTAGAGACATCATAATATAGTCCTTCCTTTGGGGAAATTTGTCTGGGATTCATGATATTTCTAGGAAGTTAAATGGCTGGTTATTTTACAGTACAAAAAAAAATGAGATCTCAGGCTCCTTTGAAGCCAGGATATTTTCAAGAAATTTGTAGTGATTTGGATATGTTTTGTGTGTTATGATTTAGCTGCTGAATGTACTTATTATGTCTTTTTACAAAAAATATCAAGTAAAGAATTTTGTGCTTTTAGATTAGGGATGTTATTTTATGTTATCTGTGATTTTATCCTTACAACAGCTAGTGTGAAGAAGCACTTTCAGAAGCAGAAAGCTCTATACCAGAAATCATAAGTAAAACCAAAACTACTTTGTTAAGTGTGCAGAACTTAGTCAAATTTAGACCATGTGTTTGCTGAGTTGCAGGGATTTCTCACACATTTAAATAGATGTAATTGTATGACAGGAGGCAATGGAGGGGTTTGCATGTGGGTGAACAGGCAGTCTGTGTCTCCTGTGATCTTGAAGTGTGGGTGGTTTGAGGAGGAGAGACTTGTCTCTCACGATCCATCCTTTAGTGAATGGAGGAGGGTGCTATGTAAAATGCCATCATGGCTATGCCAGCAACACTGCATGTAGTAACACTTATTGCAGCCCTAAAGCTCAGTCATGTCTGAATTTTGGCAGTGCTGATTTGCTGGGATCTGGCTGTCCAAGACATTGCTCTAACATCTAGCTAGGTTATTGAGGCATCTCCCGTACCTCATCTATTTTTTCAAAGTCTTTGAAGCCTTGGTCATATTATTTTCTAAATTTTCACTGCTGTCATAACAGAAAAAATTAATCAAAATTCATGACACCAAGGTTCTGAAAAAAAAAGACAATAGCTTCAGAGAAGTGGAGCATGTGTATGGCTTTTGGCAACACTCCCAGCACTAACTTTTAATATGTAGCATAGCATTAGGTTTTGCTCAGTTCCAGTTTAACATCTCAGTGTACAGCGATGGAAGGTACCTGTGTTTATGATTCAAACTTTAGTATTCATTCTTTTCAAAGAGCTGAACCTTCTAAAATTCACAGCCTTTTTAAAATGTGTGTTGAATGGGAGGAGAGAGGAGAAGTAAGTTCGGTGCTATTTAATTCTTTGTGAGTCTTGTTAGAGTGGACCAAATATATATAACGTATAAGTATAGCTTAAGTATTTTCTCTACCTTCTTGCTCGGTATTGCACGGCTTTATCTTACCTTAAAGCACATACTCTAAATTGTTAGCATTGGTTTAGACTAATCACGTATTTAATTTTGGTGAAGGCATATAGACTCTGACTAATCCGAGCCTTTCAGATGACTGATCAAAACCTTTCATGTTGAAGGAAATTTTAAGTATCCCAAACATATGTAGATCTACCTTTAAAGAGTCAGATTCATCAATATTTTCCAAGGGGCAAGTGAGAGGAGTATTTGTAGCTTTAAAACTATGGATGTCAAGTTTTAGTTCAGACAACAGCTTTATTGTTGGTAAAATTGGTATTTTATACAATGTACAGTGATGCTTTCTTTGTATCTGTCTACATGCATATTCCATAGTAACGTCAATCTATGTATATGCATATATGATCTGCGTGTGCATGTGTGCATGTGTACACACACACAACACACAAACTAAAAACTTGTTAATAAATGACTAGTATTAACAAGTTTTTAGTTGTAAAAATAAAGCTATATGTAGGGGATAGATTCTTGCTGCTTAACTTTAGGCATCTCACTTCAGCTATGCTATCAGGAAGTTTTTCTCTCTCCCCTGCTTTATTGAGTGTGGAGACACATTGGATCAGGATGATTCTCAGAATCCAAGTTAAGCTTTGACAAAATCAGCATTTTCAGCCAACAAAACCCATCATTGGCATGTTGTCCAGGTTCTACCTAAGGAAACATTACCTATTGCTGTTCTGTTCTGCACAAGGAATCCCAATTAAATCAGTGGATCTATTTTCTTAAATAAGGATTCTGTAACTTATATTTCCATAATAAAACAGCACATGACCTTTATCTAGGCCTTTACTTTTTGAGTACCTCTTCTAGAAGCCTGACATCCTTTTAGTACTGTGTACTCATATCTATGCAACAGGATGCTCCTAAACTGTCTGTGCTACCTTGTTCCTTTGTAACATTTCATGGACTAGGAACAGGAGTGCTTTGAACAACTATGTGATAATACCACATTCAGTTATGTTAGGCCCATTTCTTCCTTTACTTACACCTTTGTGCACTTTCTTTTCCTCTTCTCGTCTTTGGACTGTAGGATTTTCAAGGCAGAGACTATGGTTATTCCAGGTACATTGTTCATGGGGTATGTTCTCAGTCCATAAGACTGGATAAACAGATCTCAGCTGGGGATAAAAGAAACAAATATTTTTCCCCACTTCTCAGGCATGTTGGACCTAAGAACAAACTGGAATATTAATAACCGGACTTTGAAAAGAGCTGAGCTAGTTCCCAGGGTACATTTGAAGGGCCTTTTCTTTACACTTCAGTGCAGAAAACCCTGTTCTGAAATATTTTCTGCAATGAAAAAGTAATCATTACAGTCAAAATCAATAAAATTGAAAAGGCAACTTTTTGTCATCATGGCCAGTCTTCGCAAACGAAGATTTGGGAAGGTCATTACCCTTCGAGCCTGCGCAGTGGATTTTTTAGGTGAGACACAGTGTGCGCTGAACCGAGCCCACCCTTTAATCCTGAGGTTCATCTGCCGGGGCCGAGCGAGCTTGGACAGTGGCAGCGAGGTCCTCAGGACGTAGGTTTGTTTAGAGTGACCTTCTCTTAGATGGATGGCCTTACAGGGCTGACAAGCTCCATCTGCCTGGAGGAGTTCTCTGACCCGGAATCGAACCCGGGCTGTGGCGGTGAGAGCACCACATCCTAACCACTAGACCACCAGGGGACCCTTTTTGTAGAAAGGAGCCACTTTTTGTAGAAAGTAATGTAAATATATTGTGATTTATTTTACTTATGCCTTCATATCACACTTTTGTATTACAGATAATTAATTTGTCTCTATGATCTGTATAAAATTAATACAGGAAGAGATGTCTGATTGGGGTATGTAGATATTTTTTTAAAAGTCACATTTAAAGAGAAAATATCCATGGTTAGAAAAAGTTTTACTTGGTTTCATAACATTGGAATGAGTGTATGTTGAATGGAGTAATCATTTGAAAAGTTTCAAGTAAAAACCTTTTAGAAAAATGAATGGAGGATTGGGAAATACTCTGTTAAAAGTAGGGGAAAATTATTAGTAATTTGAAACTGAAAAAGTTTGTCTACTCCATGCTCTGTTCTGCAAAAAAAATTTTGCAATTTTTTCAGTTTGCTTTCAACTCTCAGTGTTATCTGTTGGGGTGCCTGTAGAAATGGAAAAGAAGAATGTTTTTTGCCCCTGGTTAACCATAAGAACTCATAATGCTATATCATTCCAATAGCTGTGTGTATGTAGGCAATAAGTGTACAGTGGAACCCATTTTGTTATTAATCATTTGCTGGAGCAAACACGCTACTACAGCATGAGCTATTCAGAGGCATAAACTGCATAATATTTATTATAATAAATCAATCTCTACCAGAAACCCTAGGGGATCCCAAATCATTGGAGAAGATCCAAAAGATTTAAGTAAGACATCTTACAAATCTACTGAGAGATGAAAAATAAGGAGGAAAAATGTAATTTGTGCCAAATATGTGAGACATATAAAGAGGGATGATTTATTATGTTGGCAAGCCATCATGTTATATATGTTCATGAAAGGAATCTGTTTTTCATTTAGGATGTTTATAAGTCTATGATGGACTATGGCAAGGGAAAGCATATTTGAGTTTCAACTTGCAGCAAAAGAAAACCATTCAGTCATTTCATTAACTATATGCTGAAAAGTTGTATAGCATATCTATTGGAAAAAATAATTATGAGTAAAAAAGGCATATAAAAAGCACCGACATAAGATCAAAAGAAATGTTGAATGTGCTCACATAGCTTAAGCTTTAGTGAACCACACAAATTAGTTAAACTTTTTTGTTGTTGTTGTTTTTATTTAATACTTATGCACTCGCAAGCACACCTGGAAATTATTTTAAAAGATGATTTTTAATCTAAAATGTCACTTATTTATAAGCCAGGAAATGCCAGAATTAAATAAGGTTTCCTATGTATTGCATCTTTCCAGTTTGTTCAGGTTATTTATGAAACAAACTTTTATGATATGGTGCTGTACTCTCTTTCCCCCCATCTCTTTAGCCAGATCCTTATCCATCTCACTACCCTCTGTTTTCTTTCCACATGAACTCTCTAGACTGCAACATTCTTATTAAATTATCTGAATTCTCATCCCATCCACCTAATCCAATATATTTCTTTCCTTCTCATATTTCCAATTTTCTCTTCTTTCCTCATCCCTTCCATCACTCTTCCTGTACAATTTTCTCTGGGTACTTCCTTCACACTGTTGTAGTTTCTCGAGATATTTATCTCTTCCCATCTCATCCCAGCCCTGTGACCCAGTCTATGCCATTCTGGTCTGATTACCAACCCCAGCAACTTGTTCTACTTTCTCTATTGTGTCCTTTAGCAATTAAATCCCAGTATCTCTTCTCTATTTTTTTATCTTAGCCTCCCCTCCACATGAATCTTAGTCTCTGTGTAATCTTTGTTCCAGTCTACTTCACTCTGCTGAGCCACCCGTTATAGTCTGAATTTGAACTAAAAGCTGAGTGCTTGTACTTAACTCTGCTTTCAAAATCAGCCCTAGATAAAGTATCGGGTACAGGGCACAGCCAGCCTCTGTTTGTACACTGGGTTGCAAATACATGATTTATCTGTAAAGGAGGTTAGTTCTTGCTTATTTATGATATCCTGAACAGGCCTGAGAAATTTGATGCAGTCAAGCATCTTCACTAATGACAGAATTATTTTAGACTTCATCTACTAAAATGCAATAAAAATATATTTTGAACATGGACAAACTCTCTTTTATTTCCTTGAAGATGTAAAGTTATTCAAATTTGTGGACAGGATCAGCAAAGACACTTCCACTGGATCAGCCTAGTGAACAAGTCATTTTTTATGCCAGATTTTTTAACTGCTGTTAGTTAAAAAAGCTCTAAGTGTTTTCAGAAATGTGAGAAATAGCAGGCAAATGAGACAACTGGGGCACTAGCAACTCTGCTTTTCATAGCATCTTTTTAGCATGACTTGATTTGGTGAACCTTAGAACACAGGTCTGTGTTCTAAGTACATCCACGTACTGAGACTTTAACTGAGTTAGTTGTGTCAGATACTTTATGACCCATTACTAGGCTCGCTGATTTCACCTTCATCCAACTAGTATGAGTATGCAGGCCAGGTCAGTTTAATTACCTCTCACTGTGTTCTACCTTGGAAATTCTCTCTTTCCCACTTACAATCTCAGCCCTACTTCTTCTGTGATTTTTAGGATTTTTCATGGGTTTGTTTGGTTGCTTTGTGTTTGAGTTTTTATTTTATTACTGGTTTTGGGTTTTGTATTTCATATCACAAAGGAACCCCCAGATAACTTTGCCTATAGTGAAACTTACTTGATATTTTCTATTTTAAAAATCTATTTCTACTTAATTATACTTTTGCTACATTTAAACAATTCAATTTGAAAATGCCCAGGTATCAAGAATTTTTCTAGTCATTTTTAGCCAAACTGGTTTAGTTGTTTATGAGACTGGGGAAAGGGGGAAGGGCTACAGGATCGTGTTAAACATGTGTGTTGCTCCTTTTTGTTAGAGAACTGTAACACACTCTGCTTTGGAGGATTTTGATTAGTGCGGGGAATGGGAATGAATGGCCCTTGTGTCAGGGATGCAGGAATGCTTTATTAATGAAAATTCACATAGTTACACACTCAATGAAGAGCGTAGCAGCTCAGCTCATCAGAGCCTACCTGCTCCAGTCTACCCCAGTTTTTCCTCAGAAAACAGACAGTCCACCTCAAACCAGCAAACCCAGCAGAGTGATCATCTTCAGTCCAAGACTACATGGGCTGAACAGGTCCTTGCCTGAAATTGAGCTTTTTTGTCAGGAATTGCCTTTTCACTAGCCATTAGAAATTAGTACACAGTTTTATGATACGGGTGTAGTAATACTAGTTACCAGTTTAACATGTTCCAGCCCCTTCAGCAGCAATTGCTCTTCATTCCCACCTTTCTGTTGCTACCTCTTTAGTGAACTGATAAGTATCTATAATATTGCTTACTCTCCTACTTCTGAACACAGATGAGTTCGGTAATGCCATTCACAGTGTGACACCACAATTGTCATGATATTTGTTAGCAAAAGGCTTTATGGTCCCTCCAACCAGCCAGAGGTTTAGGGTCAGGAATGCTTTAAAAATACTGCAACAGCAGCACCGATATCACAAAAATTATTCACGCAGATTAGGGAGTTTGTGGCCCAGACTGTCAAGTGTTTTTCCAGCTGGTACCCAGGTAGCAAGGAGGAAATTGCTTGTGGCAAAGGTAGACAGGTGAAGAATGAGCTACTTAAAAAGGTACAGGTTCTGTGAAAAAAATTAACTAAGGAAAAAAATTTTTCCCCTGGACTTTTCAGAACGGTTCAGGAAGAACAGAACATCATCCACTGAGGTATAACCACCAGCATAGGGACCTCAGTCTGAAGCCATAATTTTAGGTTTTTTACTCTTGAGTGCTAGAGTTCGTAATCATGTGTGTGTGTGTATGTGTGTGTGTGTAATTTGGTTCAATTATTTTATAGATATTTTGAGTAATTAATATTTTCTTTGAAACACATAAGAAAGAACAATCATAAATGAAACCAAATTCAAATGAGAGGAATACCATAATGATGTTATAGGAATCACTTAACATACACTAGACTTAGAGTTTACTTCTTGAAAATTGCAGTTATGGATCAAATCAAAATGTATCAAAATAGGTAACTGCAGGTTGATGTCTGAGCAGATACTTTTAAATTGAGAGGTGCATTTACTGTAATGAAAATGTAAGCAGCGTATTTTTCTGACTTGCCATACTCTTTCAGGTTCTCATGTCTTTCTGACTCATCTTCTCTGTCTATTCCTACCATTGTTTTCTAATCCATCACAAAAATGTGCTTTTTGCAGCTATACCATGTTATATGAACACTACTGCAAATATTTTCAGCTAGCTACAGGGTACCTCGTCTCTGAAAGGATTCTAAAGTCCTGTATTAAAACTTATATCCTTCAACAATAGCATAATTTTTGTTTGGGAGTCCCTTTTATGGCACATCCTCTTTTTTTATGTGTCTCATTACACATAATTTGAACATCACTTTTAAGAACTGCCATATGGTGTCAATAAATAAGTCTTTAGAGGCTTTCACTTATCTTCTAAATATGGTTCAATTGTGACTAATTAAATCAATATATTAAAAAAACCCACAAACAATACAAATCAAGCACCTTGAACTGGTTATTTTAATGTTTAGATCTTGTCTTACTAAGTACTCCTTGAAGATAGATCCTTCAAGAGAGAAATGAGCTATTTACCCAGCCCTACCTTTTATTTTATATTGTACTCAGCAGTTCTTATTGTGAATAGCATATTGGTAGTTTTATTTTTTTTTATTTCTCCATGTTTTCAGTCTCAGCTGGGGTCCCAGCAAAAATTTCAAGTTACTTGCTCCCTACAGCAAAACTTGAGTTGGAGACTGGAAAAGGACTGTCATCTTCATTCTTCCCACTCTTCTGCTTCATTGTGAGGTAATTTTGTGAGTGCTGCATTGTAATATTAAATTGTATATCAGCTCATCACATAAGGGAGTGATGGCAATGGATGATTCAACTCTGTGCTCACCTAAGACATAATCTGTGTCCTGATGTCTGGCACAGAATGTATTCAGTGTAGTAGCTCAGAACTTGGCCTTGACTAAATCTCTAAATGTTCAAAGAGCACTTTGATCTCTCATAGTAGAGGTTAAGCAAATGTCATCTGTGCCTGTCTTAGCAAGGAATTAGATTTTAAATGTGTAATCAACAGGGGATAAATTTTGTATATCTCAGAGGCCTGCCTGGCATGCTTTACAGCTGGTAGCGTATCCATCCTATCTCCTCCTCAGTTCCTAGGAACACAATGGGCTCCTTTGACTCTTTGGAGAATACAAGCTCCCCAACCCCTTCACTCCCCTGTGTTCTTGCCATAAATATTTGTTAGACACTGTTGTTTGTCTAGATAGAACAAAAGATAATCCCACAGACATTAGGTTCATCTGTTTTTCTCTTTTAGACAAAACTGATCCTTCCCCCTCTGATTCCTCTCAAAGGACTGATTTACATGGTTGTGTATCAGTAGTGTGCTACAACCAAGACTCCTTGACCTTCCTTACAAGACAGGTTTGATTGTAGGAGAACTGATTCTTTCTGTGTACTCTGATATCCAATCTGAGAACTCCATTTAGATATACAAACACTTGCTCCACGCAGTCCATTTGTTCCCAAAGGCAGCCTTTAGCATTTTAGTGAGCTCTTTTGAAAATTGTTTGTATGGAAAGGTAGGAAAAAATAAAATCTAAATAACAAATGGACTTGGCAACTTTCAAGGCTCTCCATAAATCTTCTTCAGTACTGGTAATCAAGCACAGACTGCAATGGTTACTTAGAGCAGTCATTTCCAAAGTGGGGTACATATGTCTCAGAGACAGTGTAAGACATTCCATGTGGATGTGAGAAGAAAATATTATGAAAACATATTTCATTATATTTCTAAAAACCTATGTGGTATTCATTTTCTCCTTATCTCATGTTTTTTTTTATTTTTACTTTTGTTTATGATTTGCAATGTAGATAATATATAAGTACAGTAAACATGTATATGGTTTATAAATAAATCTATATAAATACATGTAGGTGATATACGCTTTAATTTTTTTTACTGATAGGGTTGAATGATCAAAAAGGTTTGGAGGAGCTATCTTTTCAAAAATAAAAGTAACAGTAAACAGTTAAATGACTACAGAGCTTATATTAAAAGATAAACATATTTTAGCATTTATTTTTCACAACAAAAGGAAGTATTGCTCTAATATTTTTTCCATAGTCATGGTATTTATTAGAATGTTTAAAAAGGTGTTCCCAAAATGATGACTTTAACGGGAGAACAAGAAGTAAAGCAGTTGTAATACGAGATTTTAAAAATCTCCATACCTTACCCTATTGGGTACATTATCCTAAGGAAGCTCAAATCCTCTGCTTGTCATTGACTTGAATTTTTTTTGCTGGAAAAGTCACCTACTTTTCTAAGCCTCTCTTTTTCAACTGGAATAGTAGGAATTGTAATGTTTCACATGAGTGTTGTGAGGATAAATCTCTGAGTACCTTACTGTGTTCAACCACCAACACACTATTTTACCTGAATAAGGCAGGTAAAAACCCAAAAGGAGATGATGTAAATAAAATTCACCAGAAGGTATAAGTACAGAAAAGAAACACCATGTAGAGACAGGTGTTTTAGCATCTCCTCCCTTCTATGCTCTTGGCATTGCAACTAGATTTTTCCATGTACACATCCAGCCTAGCTGAAATCAGTATGTTCCTTTCTTGATGTTCTTTCAGAAATTATATTCTTTTTATTAATTCAATTATTAAATACATATTTATGGCTTTTAAGTAAACTGTATGGATGATAAACCCCTTTTTATTTACCTATATTCCCAGGGGAAAAGAGCCAGGGTCATTTACTATCTATTAGGAGATAGGACAGCTGCCTTGGTATTGTTTCAAAAGAAAAAAAAATAGTGCCACCTAAGGTACCTTAAAAGTTCAGAACAAGTTTAGGTGATATCTTGTGTAAGTGCAGCAGTAACAGCAAGTAGAAGTTAACATTCAACTTACTGACTCATAGTGAATTAAATTCATTTTTACATTTCCCTCTGTAAAGTCTGGGTAAAACAGATTAAGTGTGGAAAGATTGCAGCAACTTGGTGAAGAAAAATGTATTACTAATTAATAAACAGAACAATAAAAGAGTCCTCATTTTTTCATTATTCAATGTATAAGAAATAGTTATTATAAGCTGTCTGTAAAATCTTTTAAGAAATGAAAGGTAAGGAAGCAGAAAACTCTCTCTACATATTCTGTAGGAGAGTTTAGAATCAGTATTTTGTTCATTGTTATGTTGACTGACGTATAGAGTTAGTTTGCAAAAGTTTTTGTTTGATTCCTATGGAACATTTTGCACAGCCAACTCACATTTACAGTCAGAGATTTCACCTCAAAAAGACTGACCACACTTTTACCATACATGTTCCCACATTGGAGTGCAAAATGGATCTAGAAAGTTTCTGCCATTCCAGTACATGGGATGTTTGCCTTTGGAGAACACAGATGGAAAATATTAAGTTTCCTCTAAGCTCTACATTCTTAACCATTTTGTATTCCCTTGCATTGTGATAAAAATCTGGCTATGAAGATTTCATTAACTAAAGTTCTTCAGTCCTTTGCTTCTGATAACCTTGCTAATCTAATGTTTCAAAATTGCATTCTAAAACTAATTTTTAATTTCTCATTTTAAAAGCTGGGACTCTGTTTTTATTTTCTTTAAAAAAACAAATGAGGGAAAATGTGCAACAAGTATATGTATTTAGAGTGAAAAGGGACAAAAGAAGGAAAGAACTGTTTATTCAAGAACATTTTCTTCAATTAAGAGTAGAAAAATGTTCAATTTCAGTCATTCCTAGGAAAGAGGTGCAAGAGACAATCTGACAAAACAAAAGTAATATCAAGTAGTGGTATTTCTCTGAGAGAATGATTTGAATAGAAGGGAAGTCCACGACAAATGAATTTGCGGATGAATTTTGTAAATTCTTTGGAAGTTTGAAAATATTCCTGGGGAGGTAATACACTGTTTCTGCAAAAGGAGCTCCCTTATCTCCCTTTTTGTTACAGTATTCATGTAGGCTTCAAGAATATAAAATCACTCTGAATAAAGTGGTTTTACTTTTTTAGAAGAAGATAAAAGCATGATCTGAAAACATGTATTGTTTGTATAGATTTCAAGGAGACTTAGTACAGCCTGTGGGCAACAATACAATAATCTGAAATTAATGGTAACAATTTTAAATAGGAAATGTTGTGTTTGTCATTCAGAAGTAAGTGCTTACAGAGGGAGCAAATACTCTGCCTTACATAATCAGTAGAGCTAAAACCAAATACAGGATCTAAATACTCAATACACATGATATATGTTGGTTATGAGGCAAGTGAGAAAGAATGATATGCAGAATTGATCTAATATCACATGCTGTGAAATTTGCCAAAATCCAAACAAAGTAAATAAAGTGAAAGTTCATCATTACAGGGTAGGGCAGGTGAGTAGACTGATGAAAAAACCCCCAATTAGAGACATAGTCTTATGTGCTCTCACAGATTAAGTTCAGAGAATTTAAAACTCCATTACCCTCTTCAGTGGACTATATAACTCCCCTTGTAATGATTTAAGTTGATCTGAAATTTGTTGCTTCAAAGCAGAGGTGGATTACTCTTATTTCAGCAATTGCTCACTACCATGGGTAAGCTAGATGTGGTAACATAAGGCTGGGATGTGGTAAATGGAATTGTTCATGTTGCCAACAGCAATGTGCCTCATACACCCCATGTTTTTCTTGATATTGGTTGACCAAGTTGAATATAAAAGGTTAACATCCAGCAAGACTTAAGACTCCTCAGGTTAAATAAAACAAAATAGGGAAAATAGACAGAAACAATGGAAAAGTATGAGAACACCAAGGACCTCCAAAATGAAAGGAACCAGGTAATAACTTTATTGTTTTCAGGTATTATCTATTCTGGTTTTTGAAACTATACTAATTACATCCAGAGAAACTCTAGTCTGGATGCAGGCAAACTAGTTTAAAGGTACCTTAGTCTGATGCAGCTTCTTTTCCATCTTTTATCTGAGTTACTTGCTTACAGATGCTTAGAGCAGCATGCAGTGGCATCCACACTTGGAAAGTTGCACTACCTTATGTAGACTGGTAGAGTAAGGAAGAGGAACTTTTGAGTGTAGGTACACCCCTAAGGAAGTTTAAAGTGTCCAAGGATGAGACAGCAAGACAAATCTAATTTAACAAGGAAGAGCTTGGTATATTAGCAAAAGGTTATTGGGGGAAATTTGTTACTTAGAGTATAAAAGGTGCTTAAACATAATACAGCTGATGAAGGTATAGCTTGGTGTGCTCCAATAGGAGCAATCACTCGTAGGGAAACCTTGAAATCAATAGTTGTACAATGATATGTGAGTTACAGAGGTGACATAGTCGCCTTCCGGAGAAGTGGAGATAAGGAAGGAAAGAGACAGTTCAGCCTTCAAATATGAAAACATTTTCTGCTTTCTCAGCTAAGGATAAATGAAGTGACCTGTTACCTTCTCAGCTACAAAAAAGGTAGCAATTAAATGTTAAATGAGGCATAAGTAGCAAAGTGAATTCAGAGGATACATGAAATAGCAAACATAAAAGGAAAAACAATAATTTTAACTAATATAACTTAAAGTAATTTTAAAGACCAAACCTTGTATACTTTACAAAACTTTATATATGATCATTATTTAATGGTTTTTAAAAAGTGCCTAGAAATACCAAAGACACTAGTTGTCTTAGATTCATTGCTGCTGCAAAAACAAATGGGTAATTTCTTTCCAAAAAAACATAGATAGGTTCAACAATATAGATAGGTACATCAGACAAAGTTTGGAAGAGAAGTACTGTTCTGAAATGGGGACTGTACAGGAATCTTTAAATAGCTTGATCAGGGTCACAGAATGACTGTGTCAAAACTAGCTATTTTTTGTCTCGGGGGGCACTGATAATATAATCATCCTAATACCTAAAATCATGTGATAGAAATCAGATCATAAAAGCTAGAGAAAAAGTTAGACTCTATCATAGTAGGAGTGGGTTATTTTTCCACTGGTTACACTTGTAAGATCTGCCCTCTAGAAAAACATACTATGAGATGCTACCAAATACCTCCCTGAATAGGCAGAAATCTGCTTTCCTGAAGTCTAGATTAGGGATTCTGCTGTTTACCTTAATTCTCTCAAGATTTTAACTGCACAGTCTCATGGTCTTTCTAGCCAAGGCTATCTTTGGCTTTCATATTTCTGATGACTTATTTACGGATTGTGAGCAATCATTCTGACAAAGTATTTCACTGAATGGCTGATCAATCATCTGCAACAATAAATTTTCTTAAACGCGTACTAGAATTCTCCTGGATTGTTTGTGCCCAGCTCTATTGCCTTTGCAGTAGACCTTTGGATGTAGACCCTCATGTGAGCCACTCTGTGATTGCAAGCCTTCTTTCAGCTGCCTACAGGCTTCATTTACTTCTTAATTTTGTCTTCTGCAGCAAAAGCGTATGCTGCTCATGACGGTCTCTTCTCTAAACTTATGTGTAAGTTTTCAGCTGTCTTGTCACTACTTCCTCTGTGGTGACAGTTCCACACGCTCCAGCCATTCCTTGGTGTACAGGAAAACCCTTCCTCCTCACCTTCCCAGCATGTCTCTCCTGAAAAAACATGCATCTGTGCATTCAAGTGCTCCAGTGAGACCTACCACACCACATCTCTGGAAACTCAATGAGGTCATACCTCTGCAACTTTTATATGTTTGTCAGAGTGTGGCCTTTGCATCCCCTGTGCTCTTGCTTTCTGAAGGGGAGAGAAAAGAAATCATGTAAAGAAGAGAGTTCCCTTTTCCTCTGGTGCCATAACATGGGTTTTTCACTCCCCTATACCTTGCCTCAAAGAGGAATGTCCTATGATCACAGAGGCCAAAACCTTGCCTCTGCTGCTACCTTCACAGGCAGGTCTTCATCCAGTGGGTATGTTCACATCTACCTAAACCTTTCCTTTCACTGCAAAGACTGGCATGAGTATACTTCTTTGAATATCTAAGCTTTACAGAGGCTGTCATTTTTTAAGCTAGAGCATATGTATTAAACTACTGGAGAGTCAAAGTTCTGGAAGTGCCTTTGTCAGTCAGGCACACAATATCAGGTCTATTACTAAAGCCTTCTCTGTATAAAGGAACACAAGAAAAAACTTTATTCTGAAGAGTACCTAGACACAGTAATAGAATAGAAAGGTGTTTCATACTTTTGTACTAATGGAAAATGAAATTTGCAGTACTTCTCCATTAACTGCTTTTAATTTTTCTGTATTAAGTTAGATACTTTGTTTTTCTTCTAGAGTTCCTCTTTGTCATACTCAGTAGATGATTATTTATTTAAAACCACAAACCCTCATTCAGCTCTTAATTAAAAAAATGTTAAGTTCATTTCTTGTCAGTAAAACAAATATTTGTAATTACTAATACATTTTAAAGGCAAGCATAGCACTTCATAGTGTTTATAGGAATCTAGTATATGTAGTACAGTGCTTCATCATGAATTCATGTCAATCATTTCACCATTGCAATAGAACTTCTCTGAAAGCAAATACATTTTCCAGTCACAAGCGGGAAATTGAATTCTTCTCTGTGAGAATTCAAAGGATACATGGCCACTGAACCATCAGATTCACATGTTAAAGTAACACAGTGCCTTTTCTTGTGCTGAAACTGATATCAATCACTTCTGAAATACTGTAACATTTTAAAATTCGACAAAATGCAATTAAAATGGACAATCTCACTCACTGTGACAACAACTGCTGTAGGTCAAGGCAGTTTTGTCTTATTTCAGCCAGCTTTCCATCTCTATCTTTTTAAAACGTAGGACTGCTTTCTCACTATTACATGATATTCAACAAGGAAACTGCTCCTTTAAAATGAAGAACAGTTTGATTTGTTTCAGTTCACACATTATTATTATTTAATAATATGGTCTGATGGATAAGGCAACTGTTTATTTGTTTGGTTTTCAATTAGCAAAGAGTACAAAAGCACGATGTTTCCAATATTTGAACAGATTGGTGATGATGGTATCTATGTTACTAGATCAAGATGTTTTCTTTCTTTGACTTCATTTTAGACAGGTTGAATGTAAATATTA
This sequence comes from Manacus candei, assembly GCF_025592945.1. Lineage (NCBI taxonomy): Eukaryota > Metazoa > Chordata > Aves > Passeriformes > Pipridae > Manacus > Manacus candei. Next base: position 717,301 of record NW_026138143.1, read on the forward strand.
TTAATATCCTATGTATAATTTATACTCCTTTTGGCATTTGAAATGGGCAAGTTGACTTAGAAACAAGTTTCCACAATCACTCATGTAAACCCTGGAAGAGCTGAAGTCTGCAAGTCTGCTTAACTTTTTCTCTTTTTTTTCTTTTTTTTTTCTTTTGCTATAGTTGTTTTGGTAGTTGTGTCTGGCTTTTATTGAGACTGCAATTTGTGTGGTGAACTATCACAGTGAAAACTGTTGATTTAGTTTTTTGTCTATGAGCAGGAATTTGTTTTGAGTGTAAATGTGAGCATAAAACCTGAGCAAAAATTTGGGCCCAAATAGGTCTTGAACTTCCAAAAGTGCTCTATCTGGATGGTCAGCAGCAGATTTTACAGTTCAGGTGCCAAAAGTATCAAATAGTTGTAAGAAATCTTTAGTGACAAAAAGTAGTTTACTGCTTAAGAATAGTCTATAACGTCATTAAAACATTCCTACAGTAAGGGCCTTTCAAGTTACTAAGTTATATGAAGTCTTTTCAAGTTTAAGCCTTTTGGATTTCAGAATATTCTTAGTAAAAAAAATTATCTGTATAATTCCTGGGGGAGAGAATTTTAGTGTCTTTGCAGTCCAGAGTTTTGTCTTAGCTAGATGCGTCTCCATGCAAGTTGCTTCCACCGTGGTTGTTTCTGTTGTCCAGTGTGGAGTGAACAAAGACTGCAGCAAGAGATCTGAAATCAGCAAGAAATATTCATTCCAGCTTAAATTTCTGAATAGATGCTTCGGATATGAAGAAGAGAAAATGCAACAAAAAGTGAAATAATTTATTCCAAAAATGCTACAAAATTGTTCTAATTTCTCTAAGTGGATGATTTTCAAGAGAAAACTGACTTATAAAGGAGAAGGAATTTTTCTGAGAAGTAATATAGTATGCCTAAAAACTCGTGGGACCTTTTGTTAAAATGCTTGTATTAACCAGTGCAGTAGTGAGACTGTTTGCAACCAAAGGAAAAAACCCACAACAGCAAAGGAAAATGAAAACAAAAACACAACAAAGAAAATATCATTACTCAAGGGAGTCTCAACAGGTCTACAGACACTATTTCTTCCATCTGCATTACAATATTATTCTTTGTGGTCATTGGCACTACTGTTTGTTTGTTGAGTTAACTCCTTGAATGTCACTTCAAAGGGTAAGCTGACATTTAAATGAGTGAGTTCTCAGAATTTTAAACTTCTTAATATGCACTCACTCTTTTGTACCTAAATACTAAATAGACCATTTAGACATAGAGGGTTTATTTCTTTTTTCCTCAAAAATAAAATGATCTGTGACAAGAGGATAAGAGAAAACATAGGATCAATATACCTGGTAAGAAAATGAAAAAAAATCATGCCTTTTCTCAACAGAGAGATATATGTCAAAATTTAAATAAATGTTTTTAGGTCTGAAGAAATATATTTTCTCTCTTCATAAATTTTTCCCCCTAGAATATCTACACATTTTCCTTCAGTTTCATTGCAGTCCTTCCTCATCCAGCTATGAGGTTTATTCAGCACCCGTGGAACTAAGAGCGACCAGAAACAGTAACAACACTGGAATAAATATATGCTTCTGTTTCTCATGTTAATGATCTAGATGTTAAACTCCACTGCTTGAGGTTACTGATGCAAAATCTATTCATCTATCCTCTATAGTAGTCATCACTATCCTATTGAATGGAATCAGATACATTTTATTTGCCTCTAATATGAAGGAAAAAAATCAACTGAAAGAAAAAAAGCACACTAGTGAATGGTTGTCTATGAGCTTTGCAAATTAGCTTTATTGTATGTATCTCCACCAGACAAGGCCTTGAGCAACCTAATCTGACCTTGATGTTAATTTCATTTTGAGCAATTTCTGAAGGGCCCAGGACCTCAGATGGGCTCTTTCCATCTATAACTTTCTATGAGTTTATATATGTAATATGTATGTATGTGTAGTCAAGGTACATGTGTGCACCACATAGATACATTTATACACACCTGAAATTTTTTGCTTTGTTCTTCAACACCCAAGAAACCTCACTAAATTACATGTCTTTGGTATTAACACATTTATGCACATGTATGCACAGGCACATTAGGTGTTTTGACCTGTAAACCCACGTTATATAACTCACTCCCCCTGCACTACATTATTATTGTTGTTGCACTAATCGTTAGCTTGTTTTTCGTAGTTTTTTTCTGACATATGTAAGTTTTGTTCAGTTATATCTATAATTAGATTTTACAGAAATTATGTATGAAACTGTTGCTGTAGAAAACTAAGCTTTTCCTGGAATCTCTTTGTTTAGAGTAGAACAAAGTGTCCATATTCAGTAAACATCAAAGCACAATTAACTGCTGGATACCAGAGCTGTCGTCTTTCCAGGGCCACAACATGGCAGCTCATCGAGGTGCAGATGCCCAACAGAATGATGTAGTGAGAAAGGCAAAGGATGGGGAAGAGCTCTGCTTGCTAAAGGCAGGAATTTCCTATGGGTCATGTCTCTCTTGTGATAGAGAAGCAACACAGCACTTAGTGTGTGCGTAAAAGATGTGAGTACGCTGACTAGGCTGGAATTAGTAGTTGTTCCCGAATAACCATCCACCATGAAGGGAAAAGTCAGTGTTTGATAAGACAAACTGCATCATTGTCCTCTCTACAGGGAACCCAGTGGGAACATGGATGCTGAAACACATGGTTGTAGCTGTGTTTTCCCCTCTTCGCAGATCCTCTGCTCTAAAAATATGAAGAGAATGCAGTAGTATTTTGGTAAATACAAACAAAATCCGCAAGTTAACCCAGAAAAGAGAAGAGAATTGACATAAAAATACTAAAAGTGTTTTATGTCTTACTAAAACAAGTGGAAGCACTTCCAATTCTATTAACTTCTCCTTTGGGTACTTTCTTGAGCTTCCAGTTCCTCCTATTGTAGAGTTTAGGGAAGCATTAATAGTTTTTCTTTTCTTCTAAAATGATTCTGAATGGTTGGGTCATGCTATATGGAAAGTGTCAGAATCTGCCTGGGATGCTTCTTGCCTCTGTGAAGTGGATTTACTTTTCTCGTATATATGTTCAAATTTTCTGACTTTAAAGTACAACCATGTACTGAGTCCCTCATTTTGAGCATATTCCACTGTTTTCTCTGCAGAAATATTTGTTCTGTTTCCTAAACAGAAGAAAAAAATACAAAAGATACTCTCATGTCACTGCTGCCATACAGGCTTAGACAAATCCTGTAGACACAATGAGGAACAGTAAATGACAACTTGCCAGGGGGTCCAATGAGGTAGAAAACAGTTAAAGAGTTCAAATGCAACAATTAGAATACTTATCAAGATTCGACTGACCAAGCCCCACTGGGTCTGAGAGCATAGCTGTGCTGAAAGTCACCTACTTTGGACTCCCAGAAAACCTGCAGCCAGGGTTTTGCCTGGTAGTGTAGAAGCTGTAAAAGGGCAGGGGACAAGGGCAGCCATGACAATTAGTCTTGGAGCACGTGCTGAGTCAAAGCTGTGTGATGTTGCCTGCCTCCAGGTCCCTGCTCTACACGGACATTATGGTATGATCAGCAAGGCATCCCGGATTGGTATAAGCAGGTATTTGTCCCTATGTGAATGTTTCCCCTTGAATCCTGCACATTTCTCCCCTCATACTCTTGGTAATACTAAACTGCACATAGTTTATATCTGACCGCTTCTTTGGACAACTCAGTATTACAAAGAGAAATGGGAGGACTGACGTCTAAATTGTCTTTTGTCTTACTCATGGTTATCTGTGGATAACAGATAAAGACAGGAGTTGAATACAGAATTTCGGTCATCCTTTTTTAAAACATAATTGTGCCACCCACACAAAAAAAAGAAAAAAAGAAAAATAACTGATCTTTTAACAAGGAGTTTTCATACAGCCTCTTCCCTTTTCAGAGTTCTCAAGTGTTGCATCCTGCAATCCAGTTATGGCTTATTTATTAGATGAACTTGGTAAAAGTTTTAATTGAGCCAAAACATAGCACTTAAAGAGTGCTGAAATTTCATGCCTCTTTTTTGTTGCTGTAATATTAATATACGTCTGGTTTCCTGAGAAGACACTTTTTTTTCTTATTCTGGTGTTTGACAATGAGCTAACATTCAAAATGCAAACAGAGAGACTTTACACATTGCCTGCAGTAAAAAAGCATTTTCTTCCTATTTACAATATATGCAGTAATGGGAAAAAAGTGATCCCAGCACCATACTAAAATGAATTTAAGTTATTTCACATTGCAGGGAAAATGGCAATTTAAAATAAAAATCTATAGCAAACACAGAAGAACTGAAATAGCCTAAGTTATTAAATAAATAAAAAAATCACACAATAGCAATACATAAAATGCTAATAAATTGACCAAATGGAGAAGGACAAATTGAAAAAGAATGGTTCCATTTTGCATATGAGAAATTTACATAGGCAAAGTTCAAAGCAACAGCTGTGAAGTTTCAGGTGGAATTTCAAATTAAAATCATTGTTGTCTACTTCCTTTTTGTCTATTTTGACATATAGGAAAACACTGCTTTTAGCAGATTTATTATTATATCAGTTCTTCAGCAAAAGCTGAGAAAGCATACCTAAATGATGTTTGGACTTTTCACTGTCAAAATAGTAAACACTGAAGTAGGGACATCACTTGAGAGCTGAAATAGCTTTCTGCAGAGCTCGATCAGATCAGAGTTGGTACTTTTGAGGAGAAACCAGCAGTCATCACAGAAACGTCTGAAAAACCAGATTTCAGGTTCTGAGCTGTGTGCAGTGACCAGCAGTGACTATAACAACTATCATCCTTTTTTATAGTTATTTGGGTTCTTAAATTAATAGCTTTTTTTTTCCTGAGTTGCTCTGCCAAAGTACATTGATTGTCTATAGTTATGTATTATGGTGAATATTGAGAAGCCTTTTGCAATCAGTTTTAGCTTTAGTGTGCATGGATATGTCTCTTTGTCACAAATATGGGGAAAATTGCCTAGGTTTTAAAGGAATTTAAGAAATAGAATTTTTCTGTGTTTCACCATGTGCAAGTTTTAGGAAAATTGGAATATTTTATTAGAGATTGTGTTTCCAAATTCAGGGGCGACTGAAGTGTAAAACAATCAGCTTCACTTTCCTTGAAATTGAGTTTCTTGTTTTCTCTGTTACAACATATTTTGTCTTCAGGATTAACTTTTCTGATAATTCGAAAAACTGAAATCCTTTACAGTTTGAATACAGGATTACTCAGTCTTCTATATTTGATTTTATCAAGACTAATGGGACAAGAGGCTGAAAAAGGTCCAGACCTTGCCAAAGGTTAGGTTTATTCTTAACTCCACTATATCTGTGATGTAAAATTCATAGTAGTCTTTTCAATTTTATATTGAATTTTGTGTTGCTAAATGTTGAATCTACAAAGGAGACTTGGGAAAATTAAAAAATAAACCAAATTAAAAATGCAGATATCTTACCAAAGTGTATGAAAAGTATGTAAGCAATGTAAGGAAAGTCTGGAATATTCTTTGAAATGAAGGAGCAGTGGGAAATTCTACAGTCCAGGCTTGAATAGTTGGAATCATGTAAAGGAATAATGCATCTAGCCAATAAAAATGTATTGTAAGAAGGAATGGGAATGGAAATTTGAAAATGCAGTGAAACATAAAAAATTTAAAATAGAGGAGAAGATAGTCATTACTGAAGGAATTTGAAGGGAATATATTGATGGAAAATATGTCAAGTGCCATAGAGATAAATAAAAAATTTTGAGGCATTTTTGTTAAAAGATGATAGGTATGACATTATACCTGTGTCACTAATATTCTCAGACACAGGGAGTCAAAGAAAGTGCTAAAACTGTTAGTGTTTTGTCAAAGAAATATAACTTTTAATACTGGAATAAATCACTGTAATAGTTTAAACATCAGACTATTAAATAAGCTCTAGGAAGAGAGTTAGCACATATAGTCCAAATGTGTGGAAGAGGCCTTTGTGCAGTAACCTGGATAGAATACTGCAGTACATTTCAACATCTATTACAGTCTTCATCATTCAATAATGGTGTTTAATGCTGGAAGGTGAATTACTAGATAGCTGAAATGAAATGCTCTGAACTCCAAAAAGGTTTAGATTGCACACATTTGATAGCACAATGATATAGGCTAATGATTTTTCTCATCTCACAACACTAGTTTCTTGGTGATAATTCAATTACAGCATTTTATAAACATTCTCAGTCCTCCTCTGCCATCAGTTAGGCTGTAGTTATAATTAGCTTTTTAAATATATAATAAAACATGGAGTACAATTTGGAATCCCAGTCAACCTTTAAATCATTGTGGTATGCTCTTTAACTGCTAATCTAGTGCTTTCGATGCACGGCTTCAAAAAAATGAAGATTCCTTTTTGTTCTTGTCAAGTAGAAATTACATTTAAGCCTGAAATGGAAGGTGTTGACCCTATTGTTTGCTCTGTTAAGTGGTTTCAAAACAACCAAAAGAAAGCGTTTATCTTACCAAATCTTATTTCCATATGTCTAATCATTGTCACTTTTTACAGAACTATAAAAATCAGTTTTGAGTCAGCTCTGGTTAAATGTGGCAGCATGGAGTGGAAAAACGTTGATCCAATGCTTTGGTCTGTTAACTGTCTTCCATTCGTATTAAGGCTCAGTGTAACTCAGAACTGATCTTTGTTAAATCCTTAGCAAATTATTATTACTCCAGCCTTTTTTATTTGTACCAAACTTGAATTTCCACTAGGTGAGAGTTTTTGCTGTGACTGTGGAGTGCACCTGTTCTGTATGCTGAGGTGCCAGCCTGGTGCTAGAAGTACCAATCTCTACTTTTGCACTCAGAAATACTTTTGCCAGAAGGTCTGCCTCTGCAACTTCTTCACCTCTCATCTCCCCAAAAGAGGTTCATGCCACCTCGTCATGATTACATGAAGCAGTCAGTGTCAGAATTTTATGACTGTTCTGAATTCTATCTATGCACAGCATCACAGCTTAGGCTGCACAGCAAAACATAAGGAAATCTGTCAGTGGTACTTTAGCCTAGCACAATGGCAATGCTAGACAGTCAGAGAAGAAAGCAAGCACAATATGGCACTCTTTTAATAAAAATACTTCAAGCTAAGATAAATGGCACAAGTGACTTTAATTAGGAGTAATTATGTTGTTGAAATATTTTCTACACTACATGATGCAATTAAACCTTTATCACCAGTGGTAACCAGCCTCCTTTAAAGAACAAAAAAGTATTCATTATGGAAAGAGAAAATTATATGTAATACAGAGAGACAAAATGTAAAACAATCAAAACCTAAAACAAAATCAAATGCTTTACAGAACAGGCATGAAACAGTCACTAGACAAGATAGATAGCTGACTACCATTCAGAAGGATCTGGGCTTGAATTTATTTGTAGGGTTGATTTATGTAAGACAGAGATTCTCTTGTGTCTCTTAATGCATCAAGTAGAAGTTATTCTTTCTGGTCATGAATATATGTGAGGGCAAACACCCTTCAGACTATTAAAAGACAACTTAGATTATTGCAAAAGTTTTACAGCACCTGTGCAAATATTTGCATTAATGTGTAATGGAGATATGTACAGATGCTCAGAAGGGGCAGAAATTTCAATACAGGTAAAACTCTGGTTCTTGCTATCATGAGAGATCAACCTGTGACAGTGTTATAGAATTTCCTCCAGACCAGAGCGCTTAATCATAATATAGAGATTATTAACATAGTCAAGTAACTTCCTAATTTTCCCATCTTCATTTTACTGCTAAAGCTTATTATTCTTTCCTGGAACACTCATATAGCCTTCTATTTTTAACTCATGACATGATTTTTAATTTTTTATGATTCTGTACCATCTAAAATTACATTTTTCATAAAATTGCTGTTAAAGACCATGAACCACAGAATTAGAGAAGTTAGAAATTGCATGTTCTTTTGAGTTGAGAGCTTTAACTCTGTTTTCTCATGGTATGAGTATTTTAAACACCTGATTTTGTAGTGGTTTGATTTAACTGTCATGAGTAGAAGGGATAATACATATATAAGCAGTAATATTTCATCTGGCTTGATTTCTATAATTTTTTTTACTTACCTTTAATTCTGTGAATCATAAGTCACTAACAAGCCACTTCTCCCTACTTCCTAAACCAGTACTTCACAGAAAATAATTCCTGAAAATAATTCCCGCAAATAATTCTATTAATGGAAGTATTGATGGGCTTCTAAGAATCTGAAGAAAAACAGTGTTGGATTGGTTTTGTCTTTGTTTTAGACTTTGCTTCTTTCAGCACAGCTGAGAGGCAGACATTGTGGGTCAGTAGAAGAGAGAATAGGTCTGTGGCCTGTGAATTTTTTGGCTGTTCCTCTACTTTTTCAGCTTAAGAAATTATGAACAATTTGAGATGAAGCTGCCTTTAACAGTAATGTATAAGGCTAGTTCAGGACAGATTCCAGCTGTCTTTTATCCAGAATCTCAAGAAAGAAGGTAATTCCTGAACATAGCACTTCAAACAATCCTGGCTGCCCTTTCCTCATATGAGAAGGAACCTGAAAAGAGTCCATTTGTGCTATTAAATTAAATTTTCTCAAACTTTGGGCAAATAGCCCACTTTCTTTTGTTATAATTTGGAATGCCTTTGAAGCAGAAACCTCCAAGGAGAGTCTGAAACAATTTCCAAGAAAAAGACTGTAATTACTTTTAGTGCTTTGTTCAGTGAACTGAATCAAAGCCGTAGGCAAGGCAAAAGTTAGTGTTTGTTTGCTTGTAAACTCCATGTATGTGGTGCCACTACCCCAATCCACTACTGTAAGATGTGTGTAACATGGTCCACATCTCATTCCTGATTGGTGCTGCACGTTATGGTATTGCTGTGTCATATAACAAGGGGATCTGCTTTATGAACTGCCGTTTTTCAGTGGGTTCTAAAGGCAACAGCAAGTGACTGTGTAAACATATTTCTTGGAAAGAAATAATGACAATTCAAATAGTCAATTATCCCCCATTCAGCACTCCAACCAGAGTGTTGTTCAGGATCTCCCAGAATGATCTGAATTCTTAGCTCTGCTAAGAACAAACACAGGGTGTATTTTTTAAGATGTCAAACTATGAAACAATTCATTCACAGTGTTTTCAAAATAAGCTTTCACTACCAGTGTAGTCCCATACAATGAGAGAGTGTTCTTTTTTCCTTCTGTTTATTATCTGGATAAAGGTACTCCAAAAAAAGAGCTTGTTTCCTCTGTCATGTTTGAAATGCAAAGCTCCTTTGTACCAGGAGTAAAGCCCATGTTAAGGAAGATGTCTTTTAACCGACGTGATTTAAAACTTTACTTATTTGTAGCCAAATTATAAGGGAAAGATCCATATTAAAGAAGAGGATTATTTGCCATAGGTTCAATAGCTACCCATTAAAAAACACAAAGGAAAAAAAAAACAAACCTCCTCCTCAAAAGGAGAACACTTAACAAATTCATCATGGAGTTTGTACAGCAACTTACTGTCATTTCTGACCCTACCTCAAGCAGATGTGCTGTAATTCCAGAGGAAATGTGGTAGCTCTTCAGCAAATTCTATGACTGCTTTCCCCTTGCATAAGTGTCTGTTTTGGCTGAAAGGAAAGGGGCTAACAGGAACAAAAAGAGAAGTTTTAGATGAGACATTGCTGAAAAAAAATAATTGAAGCAGCTGGTTGTAAGCCTGAGATTACATTAGAAGCATAACTAAAATTGATTTGGATCTGTGCTATAGCATTATGATAATGAAGTCTGTGGCCTTACCAAAAGATTATAAACATGACTTTTAAACTCCCTTTGATATTCTTATTACAACTGCACTTAAATTCATTATGAGTTGCTACAAGGTCATCTTGTTACTAAACATGCATAGTTGGCACAACTCAATACGCTCTGATAAGTTCGAAAAACCAGCTGAGTAATGAAAAGCATTTGAAATAAATACACTGGATGTTGAATCTTAGTTTTCATTATACTTAGGGGGTGATCTCAGTTTTGATCCCAAAAACTCATCAACACCATCATAAATTTTATTTTTAAACTATGATGTTCCTTCTATTATAAGAACATCTGTTGCTTTCCACAGGACCTGGATCTTTTGCCCTTAAATGTAGCTCATCTCTTAAATTTGCTGTGACAACAATCACTTTGGACTTAAAAACTTTGGAGACTTTTTTCTTTTTGTGGATTAATTCACTAAAAGAATGCTTGGGCATAGCAGAAGCACTAACCAAAAGTGTTTGTTTGAGATTTTACTTTTTATTAAAATCTGAAGGAACATAGAAAGTCTCAAGGAAGGCATATATTTCAAGCAAACATTTTAAATGTTGTATTTCTGAGGTGCTAAACTACAATAAAAACATACAATACTGATCTGGAAAAGTTCAGTTTTTTTAATCTCTATTTAATATCACTTTACTTAGTCATAATGGCCTGGCTGCTTTGTAAGGTCATTGGAAATAATTTTCCCAATATTTTGATATTTTTCTTAAAGTTGGAGAGTATCATGAGTTAACTTTGTTGTTCAAAAAATTACTTAAGAAAGTTTCAAGGGATTTTACTTAGAACATGCATACATACAGGAACTATTGTGCCTACTACTACTTGTAGAATGTCAGTAGATAAAAGATTTGTCTGGTACACAAATGTTAGGACAATCCTGAAATGTAAACATTTGGATCCAGGTAGCAGAAAGTCATTTTCAGATATATGTAGATTAAGACTACCTAATTCAGAAAATCCAGAGAAACTAACAGCCTCAACTGATTTCAAAAAAATCAAAAAACTTTTTAACCATATACATACGTCCTCAGGAAAACTATCATCATCTATTTTTTAAAGTATTCGCCAGAAAAATTATTTGGAAGATACTGTCCTTTATTTAAGTTCAGTTTTCTCAAAAACAGTAAAGTCATTGAAATTGTGATATTTGATAACTACCTACTTATTTATTCATTTATTTATAAGAATTGAGTCATCAGGTGAAGTAGACCTTCCTGAAAAGAGGTGGCAGATTGCTGTTGTAGAGGACCAAATGAGCCTTCCCTTGCAGGAGTGAGACTAGATAGGTTGCAGCATGGGGCAGGCAGATAAAGAGAGAAAGAAATACATTGGCAGCCTTCAACTATGAAGAAACTATTGAGAGAAGAGACAAGCAGACCTTGCAGGTGACAGAGAAGGTCAATGAAAAGCTTGATGCATCTCAGAAACCTTCTGTAGTGCTACAAGCAAACCTAGAAGCAAGGAAACTGTGAGAAGAAACAGATTTTTTTTTATCTAATCTGTCCATCTTAAATGACTGTCTTGATTTAAGAAGTAAAGTATTCCAATTTATAGGCTAATAAAATCAGATTGATGGAAGGCATCTTCTACTTCAGGATGCTCATTATAAAGAAAAATTTTAGATTAACTTTCTCAAAACCCTGACTGACCCTGGGTTTGTCCCAAAGAGCTACAAGTAAAAAAAAAACCTTTGCATGTAATCAAGGAAAGAAAGAATAATATTAATAAAATAAATATGCTTCATTATTATTTTAATGAGACTTTTATGATTATGAAATACGTGTGAAGTAGTATAGGTTGCAAAGACCATCTGCCTCTTCAAATCATCTCATTTTAGTACACCACCAAATGCAATTTGGATCACAGCAAAACCAGCTTTCAGGCATTAGGGCTTGAAGTGTGAGATTTAGAAAAAATGTAGGTAGTTGTATGACAGATCCTCTGGTCTTGAAAACTCTGGTGTCACCTCTTGGTCATTTGTGAATTGTCATTCAAAGTCGACTGAAATCAACAAGAATAATTCAGTGAATTTCAGATTGGATTAATATTACATGGTTACTCCTGTCATATTATCCAGATGTAGAAATTCCTTATAGTCTGAAGAAAGCGCCAAAGGCAACTTCACTGTCAGTATCACAGGATTTCAGGAAAATAATGGAAATTCTAGGGGCTGCTAACAGTTAGAAATGTGGTAGTCCCCCAGACTGTGCCTTACAATGAGAATGTTGTTCTCCATGAGCAATACAGTGAGAGTGATCTGCTCTACAAAGGACAGTCATAGTGCATCATTTTAAAATATTCTTACACGGGCAGTTTGACTTGCTCTTTATTCCATTCCCAGACTCTTGCACGCTTTGCTTACATGCTAATTAATTTCTGAACTCTCTTCTAAAGTAACTCAACTATTTCCCTCAAAGAGAATACTTGATCACAGATGATGGGATAGTATGCTTCACGGCTTCTTCCAAACATGCACCTCAGAGGTACGGTTTATGCCAAGTTTGGCTGCACTGACTGCTACAAACCATGTATTTGGAGACCTTTCCCTTCAAAGGCCTTGTACCTTGCTCAGAAACTCTGGCATCTTGCTGTACAGCCCTACTCTGGAGGGCTGCAAGAACAGTTATTTTGATACTGTGAAACGAGAAACCACAAACACAGAATTATATCTCATGACTACAAGATGTAAAGTGTGGTTTTGAGAAGATGCAGGCCAAGAGCTACAGAAAGTAAAGGAATTCCCTTTGTTCTAAAATGTGACAGCCTGTGAAAACTGGACATGAATCAGTCCCCACCAATTCACTGAGGACTTGTGTTCTACTTATGAGTGCCTTTCACAACACCGTATAGAAAAATCTTTAGTAATTTTTAAAGAGATTTTTTTACTTTGAAACATAGCAGACATTTTGATATTCATTATGAATTTCAGAGTATCTTGAAGAGTCAAATGTTCAAATTAATTCCTAGTGGATGAAAATTATCAAAATAATATATTTCATATTTATAGAAATTATTTTAATATGACATTACTTTACCAGCTAAGACATGGAAACAGCCTGCTGAGCCTGTCACACAATTTTTGCAGCATTGTATACGGCAAAATACACTGTAAGTGCAAAGGCTTACCCATATGTCTTCATCTAGAAACACCTTCAAACAGTAATCACCTTAATTTAGTAGCTTCACCTTTACTATGTAGATTTTAATAGCAGCTGGCCTTGTTTAGTAGCTGCACTTATTTAATAGCTGCACCTTTACCATGGAACTTTCCCATGCAAGCCGTAGGGGGAAGTAATTAAATTTAATGAAAACTGTGCTTCCCAAACAAGGATATATGGCTAGTCATATGAAATGGTGAGTAGGCTAAATCATTTGTGGAGAAATTATCCACACTACAAAGGTTAAAGTACTGTAGCTCAAAATATAAATTAAGACTACCACGTAAAGAACATGAGTTGCAGAGTTTCCTTGATGACAGCAACATAGCAATCATGGCCTTACAAGGCTTATATGTCACTGAAAGCTCAAGAACTCATGACAGCATTATTCAGTGACTGAGGATGGTGACTGCTTTCTGAAGCACTGAGGAAATGCATAGTTCTTCAAAGTAAGCATCAAAATGAGAATCTGATTCTCATGTTATACCTTGCTTCTCCTGTTACGGGTGTTCTCAGCACTAGTCTTTGCAGTCTGCTCCCTGTATTATGTTAAAGGACAGACTTCACAGCTTGAAGTGATTTAAGGAATAGAAAATAAACAGTAAATTATTGATATACTAACGGGGACATGAGAACAGCACAAGGAATGAACAAACAATATGTTGGTCTTAAAATTCTCTTTTTAAAAAAAAGATTAAAAGCACTTTTTGAAACACAAAAAGTTCCTTTTACTAGTGTTTTTTTAAGACAGAGGTGGTTAAAGACATATGACCTATGCTAAAGACACAGTCCTGTTTAATTTTTTTGATCAAAGTTGGTGAATGGAACACACAGTCATTTGATGATGGTGGTCACAAGGAAATAATATTTCCTTTTATTTTTTAAGGGAATTAAAAAAGACAACTGTCCTAGTTAAAGCAATCAGGGTCAGTTCATTACTGTGTGGGTGTAACCCATACTGTGTATTCTACGCCCTCTATGTAATTTCCCAGGAACTGTTAACAAATAGACCATTTGCAGCAGCTGCCCAGAGCACACCTGACCCCTCAGGCTATAAGCTGGGTGTTAAGAAGCCTGTGAAATAGGAGGATGTTCCTATCCTCACACCAATGACTCAGGTCTGATAACTCCCCTCCGGGTATCATTAGCACCTCCACACCCAGCCTGAGGGGTGATGTCTGCTAATGGGCCATCAAGGATTCAAAAAATATCTCACTACTCACAATCACCCATTGTGGAACTCCCTGCCCTGGGGGAGGTACTGGGCATTCCCACTTGAACCTGAGTGTATATAATCTTGGAGTCTTGGGACTTCTGGGCTCCCACTCATCGCATCCAGAGGAGGACCAGAACCTCGACCTGACTGCGACCAGCACTCTCACCAATAAGTTTTCCTTTCCTTTTACTTTGGACTCAGGAGGACCACGTGGGGCTCAGCACAGGGGGCCAACGAACACCATTCTGTTCATGCTCCACGGTGCTGGGTTATACATCTGGGTTTTGTGGGCTAAAACCAGTTGTTTGTCCATATAATTGTATTTATTTATTATTGTTATTAAATTGTGACTCTGACTTATAATCTCTTTTGAGTTGGGTTCATTTCTCCTGCTGATTTACCTTAAACCAGCACAACAATAAACCTTTTTTTATAAAATATATTTTCATGTTGAAATAACTCTGCTTTCCACTAATGATTACACTAGTACTACCTCTGGAAATACTTACTTTTTCACCTCAGAACTTTGTGTTCTGGGAATGTGAGTTGCTGTAAAATCTGTTGGGATTTTACTTTCTAGAAGATTCCCTACTATTGCCATCATAGTAGCATAGAAGTTTCATTACTAGTATTGTTGCTACTTAATATACAAAACATTAATGGAGCAGTAGCACTGTGAGATTTTTATATGTTTTGTGTTTCAGTTCTCTCATATTGCTGTTCAAAATGTGTAAGCTTTTCCTGCAGATAAAGTGATGTACAACAGCAGTGAGATAACAGCTGCAAAAAGCAGTTATGTTATGTTTTTGATAAAAAATGTACTTTATTTGAAAGATAAGCATCAGAAATTCACCTCACCTTGTAAATGCACACAAATTTATTCTTTGTTGTACAACAGTAGCAATTAACTGAAAATGTATTTATTTGAGTTACTAGTTCTCTCTTTCCTGAGAACTGAAATTACTAATTAAGCTAACCCTATATGGATACTTTCATTGCTGTGATACTTCTGCTTTAATGGAATAAAAAAAAATTGGGAATTTTTTCTTATGTATATGCCTGGGAAACCCGATATTACTGTGCTTCTGTCTGGTATTGTGTAATACATTCGGTTTAACTGTTTTAGAGGAGTATATTAAAGGAGCATATACTGCTAGTCTTCACTGGAATAATTGGAATATTTTACCATTTTACTCAGTTTTGTAGCAATCCTGTTTATGTTTGTATCTTCTCATCCATGCAGTGTGCAGGCCTTGCCTAGCCCAGCAGTTTAAAGTGTAACACTTATTGTTAGCAACGCAAGATGTGCTCTCTGTAGCGAACATCTTGCCATTGCTAAGGGCAATAGTGACTTTTTAACCGACTACATTTTATTAGGTTCATGATCAATGAACCTGTGCTAGGCACCCTTTAGAGTCCAAGAGCTTATTTCTCCTAACAGAGCATGCACATTTCCATCCATAAAAAGGGGATTTCTGAGGTAGGCGCAAAATGTGCAAGGTGTTGTGTGTTTGCTGAGTCCAGCCCACCTTGCACATTCTCTTTCACCACAGGCAGTCATTTTATGGTAAGAGCAGCCTCTTTACCCTTAAAACTATTGCCCTGCCTAACTTCTTTACATGAAATGTTGCAAGAGAAATACTGATCTACTCCACCATGACAAATGTCACAAAATTCTGAATTCTTGGTAAGAGTCCCTTTCTCTCATTTGGACTAGACATTTCATTCTGCACTGATAAAACTCTCTTCAAAATAAGTGTATTCCTGTGAAGTGTTTTTCATTTTGATGAGTGGGAGTTCCTCATCCACTCACAAGAGATGCATTTTGTCAAAAAAGTTTTGGTCGATTCTGTCTGAGAGTACTCATCTACCATTTACCTGATTGTCTTTATTTTTCTTTTTTTTTCTCTCTCAGATATTGCTATATGGTTCATTCTACCTCTCTGAAAAACACAATATTCTGTTTCAAAACCAGGTCGCAAATGTGAAGATGGACAGAAGCAATATAATGCATGTTAAGTGTGCTCTACCCCTTTTACATAGTTACAAGTATTATATAGGAACCTGTGCCCAGTCCCCTAACCTAATCTGCCCTTTTCCATCACATCTGTTGCCCATGCCCTCTGAAATGAGTGAAATCTCCAGTTAGCTAATAACACAAGGGCTTTTTCACCTTTCTACCAGGTGCAGTCCATGGAAAACACAGCTGAGGTAATAATCAGACCCATAAACAGCAATATTACCACAGGAGTATGAATATGTTACAGATTTTGGAGACAAAATAATGAAAAGAAGGAAAGAAATTTCTCTTGCTGTAATAAATACTCATTTCCCTGGTCTTTTTGAAGAAACATTACACAAGAGAAGTTGTAATCACATTGTAGACCCATTCTTAATGATTCTTATCTGCAACATCATTTTTTGCAACTGATTTGTATAGCGAACACATGGCAGTGTGCCTTGCTTGTGAGCAGGCATCTTTTCTTCTAAATGTGAAACTGCTGACAGTCTTACCCATAGTACCTGAAATGCAATTTGTGAGTCTTGGAGAGAGGAAGGAGAGAGAGGAAAACACTACTCAGTCTAGATTTGATTAACACATATTATTCCATTGCCCTCAGCTTGTGGTAGAACTCGGCTTTCCATATGAAATGGAGTTGCTAGAGGTGTGGTTTGTATAAAAGCCTCAGCAGAAGTTTTCAGCTTTGAAATACCATATGACAATTTTGTCCAGCTTTAAACCAATTTTTAGATACAAAGAGGATTAGAAATTTTGGCCATTGTGAACAGACATAAGCACTAATAAAGGCAGCTCGCTAAAACTGCCTATTTAAGTGAACCAGGGCATGAATTGACTTGGTTTTAAACTTTTTGCTTCTAAAACATACCCTTGCATGAGTGAGCAATACTACTGTTTTGTAGAAGCTGATTTTGGAGAATTTAATCTGTCACCTTCTAGTAAAAAGGCTGTGTAGGGGTTCTAGGTATGGGTAGGCCTGCCATGTTTTTGCAGCTGGAAAGAAGGGGAGCCTGCAAATACCGAATCTAATAATATATGAGCAGAGGACTGTGTGTTTACATCCAAAGATATCCACCTAAATGGGTATACTCATCAGGTGTCACGTGAAAAGGGGAGATTTATTCAACCCTTAGTGTTTGATTTGTCTGTGCTTCAGGAAAGCTGAGACTCTTGTGCCTGATCAGTCTGCCAGAGCCCAATTATAAGGATCCTTCACTGAACAGTCCCACCGGACTGAGGGCAGTTTGACTGACTTATCCAGGGACACATGACAACAGCATAAGGGAGACCCCTTGGTGGGTCTTTCTGCTTTATGATCCCTCAGCAGCTCTGCTACTTTATTCGAGTATGTTACCTGCTGCCAGTGACTGCCAGTGTCCACAAAAGACTCACTCTAGCAGTTTATGGAATAACACTCTTTGTTAATAGAAAATCATGGCAGTTTAAGGTTTGAGAGTTGCCAGTGATAGCATCTGACTGCAAAAATGTATTAAAAGCAATACACAGACAAGCTCTCATCCCCAGAAAAATTATTCAGCATGCACAGAGTATGGTTCTTATCCAACAGGTGTCCCTCTACAGGAGAAGACAGGTTCGACCTGTCAACTGGTCCCAGTAGTTAAGATGGAATCTTCCCTGACTTCTCCCCATTATCAAATTAAGTTTATACTATTTCTTTATGTTTAGTTGGAACTTGAGTTAGTCATACATAGTTTTTTTACTGATTGGTGTAAAATTCTCTTGCTTTTCTCTTGAAGTTATAGTCAATGAAATACAGAGTACATGTTCAGTGAGGAATGGTTGTACCTTGGAGGATGAGGTGTGCATTAATATTACAGTTAGCTTATAGTGAACTAAGTTCAACTGAAGAGAGCGATTTCACCACAGTTTTTGGCTCAGCAGCTAGACATCTTCTTCTATCTCCTTTGGTTGGCAGGTGTCATGCAGTTTTTCAGCTGCAAAGTACCACTGAGTCTCCTTTCGTGCAAGGATCTCAACAGAGCCTGGCTGTGGTGTTTCCACTTCGCTCCACCCTCCATTCCATCCCCCTTAGCAGGAGTTTACATTTGCAGATTGTGTGTATGGGGAATCATTGTAATACAGGTTTTGAGCATGTTCACTGCATTCCATCCAGGAAGTAGCAACTGCATTTCGTTGCGTAATTCCTGTACCACTGTAACTTCTGCTAGGATGTGAATAAAACTTCTCAGTTTCCTCTAATTTTATCCACAGTCATATTTACCCATCAGGGATCAACAAAATCTAAATTATCACTTTCTCTCTAGCATTACAATCAATTATGCCCTCTAAATCTGAAGTAGTTTACAAGACTCTATCTTTTGTTGCATTTTCAGTCTTTTAGTAGAGTATATTGGGTATCTGTAACTGATTACTTGAGGTTGGAGTCAATAGTTCACAATTCTCCTTGGCAATGTATGCAGATTATTTGACAAGTGCAAGGGAAGCTTACACCATTTCAACCCTAGTGTTTACCAGTTGTTGGAACACAGGTATGTTTTGACAATTCTACTTTTCTCGTGCTTTTTTTAACTATTAGCAGTTTTACCAGACAAAGAAATTGCATAAATCTAATTTTATTAACTTTAAAGATAAAATATATAATATATACAATATATACAATAATATATTTTTATAACAATTTCCTGAACATTTATAATTAACATTAATAGCAGTGTGGTGCAGAACTTCATAAAAGCCAATAATTCTAATTTATGTAAATGTTTGTATCAATAATACATTTATCATATAGATTATGTTTCAGCTTAGTGTGGTGACTCTAAAATTTATTAATTTTATAAATGGTTGCAGTAAACCCCTAAGCATTTATAGTAGGTAAAACAGCTAAAAGCAAAAAATAAAAAAAACCACCTATATGAATTTATGTCTGTTAAAGTGATGGAAAAGATTTTTGTTGACTTCTGTTGTCTTTGGATTTAGGACCTGCAAAAAGGAGTCCTTGAGCTATGCAGACTCTTTAAGGTGAATTAAAGGACAAATACTGTTTCAGGTAGCTGCTGTAAAACTATCACAGAACTGTTGTTCAGTAGAACAGCAGTTATGGAGAGAATTATGATCCTATGGTATCTTAATTTTCATTAAGATCAAATGGATCTGGATTAAAATACCTCCTAATCCTCCACTTATTAGTATCTGCAAAGACAAAAGCATCTCTTCATGCTAAAAAACCAAATCCCATGATTTATAGGTATTGAACTGATCCTGCCAACTCTGTCGAAAAGAAAGGAAATATCAGCATTGAAAGTATAATGTATTTTGAGCCTAAGTATAAATGTAGACCTCTATAACTGAGAATTTATATTCGAAAATTGTGACAAGATTTTCTAAATATGCTGAAGTGCCTAAGGGTCAAGACTGGATCATTCAAAATGTTTAGTAAACTACATGTTTGTTTACAAAAGTAAATGCAAGATATATATGTATATATACTGGCTGAGCATTTTTATTGCACTGGGTTTGGTATTACCATTTAAGAATCAGTTCCTGTTATTTGTGACCTTGTACTAGGCATTGTAGTTTGTATTTTTTTTTTTTTTTACATAACAGTATTTGATAGTTTTTGCTGAATTGAGAAACTCCGACAATTCACTGAGCTAGTTTTAAAATTATCTTGGGCAAATCCTAATAATTACATAACTACTTAGAGTTTCTTTCGTTTTTGATTTGTGGGTACTTTGATAATTTTTATTGAGCAAAGGAGTGTCTTGCAGTTAGCAAAATGCATGATAACAGATTTACTCTTTTAGTTGCTTAGTAGTTTAAATGTTGTAAATTTTGTTCACCAGTCTTGAGATCAAACTATTTTATAGGTAACGGATGTGTTGAGTTATATTACATGGATATGCCTAAGGCAGTTTCATCTTGTATCAAGCAATGAAGTCTGTATTATTCTAAAAATTCTTATTTCTGTAGTAGTCATTTCCTTGATAAAAAATTGAGATTTCTTTTTTCACTTCTATGAACAATTCTATCAATGTCTTTTGTATTACTGATAGTTTCAATGAAGTGTACCAGCATAGCACAATATATCAGCTCGGCATTAACCACATCATAGTCAGCAATGAGATATATTTCCAACTACAAGCATGAGTTATAACGTTTATTTGCATTCCATGTTATTTCTTCCCTCTTCCCCTAAAATTAAAGATCTGAAAGGTGACTGTCCACATCTCGGTTCAAGACATGACTCCCTAAGAACTTTAAAAAAATAAAAACGGACTATTAATGTTGTTTAGGTTGTACAATTAGATAGTGTAGAGTGATCTAGTTCCATTAAAGTTGATGGAATCAAACTAATAAATCTCGGATAAGAAACATAGTATTCAAACACCTTGTTTCTGCTTAGTTGAAAAATCTCTTCCATTCTCTTCTCTTCTCTTTGCTGCTTTTTCTTTGTCTCTAATTTCTAAAATTATACGACTTATTACCTTAAAGTTGTATTTTTTTTTTTTACTAGTTTCACTAAAGAAAACCTCATTTTAATGTTAAAGATGTGGATGGAGGAATAAAAAGTCAAATAAAGACCTTGTGACACATTATGCATAGATGTACAGCATAGTGTGAGCAGGGAAGGAGTGAAACATTTCTCTGTGAGATAAGGACGTTAAAGTGACATAAATAGTGAACAAAGTCATACCTCCTCACTTCTCCTTTTATTTTATAATAAAAATGAAACTATTATGAGTTGTAGTGCAAAATAGACAATCTTACTTTTTACATGAACTTTAATAGCAAATAGTGCCCTCTGCAGCTGCTTTATCCTGCTTCTCCATGTGTACAATTTATGTTGCATGATGTCAGAGGCATTATGATTGCCATGAAGCCATGCCAGGAGTATTACCTTTCATTAATCATTAAACTTCCTGAATGGTAGAGTTCATTTGTTCTTCCTTTCCTAATCACATCCGTCCATCCTACCCTCTGTAGGTAGGACTGACTGGCCTGAGTTCTTACTAGTTTAGGTTGAACTGGTTTAGGAGTTGAAAACAAGTAATCACTCCCGATGATTACACTGAAATGAATTTTTCACGCAGGATCTAAACCTCCATGGCATTACAGACCAAAAAGGATAGATAGACTTCATAATTTTAAGTGACAATGCATTTTAAGAGAGAGGATAGAGTTAAATAACAAAGGAGGGGAGGGGAGTGGAGGGGAGAGAAGGGGAGGGGAGGGGAAGGAGGAAGGGGAGGGAGAGAGGACCTACAACAATCATCTAATCCAAATGCCAGACTTCAAGGCTGACCAAAACTTAAAGCATGGCATTAAAGGCATTGTCCAAATGCTTCTTAAGCATTGACAGGCATGGAGCATCCACCACCTCTACAGGAAGCTCCTTGCAGGGTTTCACCATCCTCTGAATAAAGAAATGTTTCCTCATCCTGATGGATGCAACTTTGAGCCGTTCCTGGGTGTTCTGGCACTGGGTACCAGTGAGAAGAGTTCATCAACTCCCTGTCCACTTCTCCTCCTCAGGAAGCTGAAGAGAGCACTGAGGTTACCCCTCAATCTCCTTTTTCCCAAACTAGACAAATCCAGAGTATGCCTTGGGCATGTTCATGTACCTTAACATCCTCTTTAATGGTGAGTCCCAGAATCCCAGAGAGCCCTGAGGAACACCACTGGTCACCAGCCACATGTAGCCTCATGTACTTCAACTCACTGAGCCCTGCCCTTCAGCCAGTTCTTCACCCAGTGCATCATCTACCTGCTCATCTCACAGCTGGACAGCTGGTGCAGAAGGATGCTGGAAGGGACAGCACCAAACTGCAGAAAAACTGCATCCATTACCTCCTCTTATCCACTTTTAAAATATTACTTAATATATAAAACATGTAAGTATGTATTATTATCTATTTTATTATTATATAATATAGTGCTATTTATAATAATTTAAATATAAATATTTTAATCATATTTTTCCAGGAAGATACACATTTAGGCAATCATTAACATCTACCTTTAGTCACTTATGTAAGGTTCATCTATATAGTACCTTGTGACAGAAAACAGACATGGTCCAAATGAACTAGCCATAGCAACACATAACAGACTTGTTAGTGCTGGTAGACCCGACTGTGAAGGAATGCAGAGCTCATTTCACAGCTACCTACTGGCACAATACCTATTATAAAGCAAGTTGGACAGATTCAAAGTAATAAAGTCTCAGAACTGGACAAAATGCCAGCACTTTATGTTGACCTCTAAAGCCTCTGACTACTGCTGAGTAGTTTACATTATCTGTAAGCTTGACAGTAACAGGTGTCTTGGGCTGCTCATACACATGCAGGTCAATCACAACAGGTCTACCAGAGCAGCAAATAACAAACGGATTACACTGGCAGCCAGTCTTGCTCTCCTTAGAGTAAGAGACAGTGAGTTTGGCCTCGTTATGGGGATTTATGATAAATGCTTATTCAGAGGACTTTTCTTTCTTGCTTACTTTATCCATGAACGTGTTGCAGGGACAGCTAGCTAATACTAAACCAGAGACTGAAACTAGATGCTGCTGGGTTGATTTGGCCCCTCTGTGAAACTTTCAAGAGAAGCATGCCAGTAAGGAGCTGCTCTCTTTCTTCTGCTGCAAACAGATACCTTTTAAATCATTCCCACTTTGAAACTGTCTGTCTTTTCAGACACGGTAAGAATGGTAAGCTGTCCCCACAGACCAATTGTTTGTATCTTCATCTGTGAAACTTCTCCTTCTATCCCATGTCCCACCGTGTTTATGCCTGGATTTAGGGCATTTGCTTCGTTTTGGGAGCAGTTTCTCTTCCACTTACAAAAGGACCAGAGAACTACCTGCTCGGAATAAGAGCAGCATTGTTAAAAGGGAAACATGTTTTGCCAGCAGACATTACTTGAAGGGCAGACAGAAGGTAACAATTGTTAACTAGGGAATGCATTAAAGATTAGAACTGAAGCCATGTCAATAATTGATTTTGTAGTTTAATAGCCAAATCCGAACCCTTTCCCAAGTTCATGCCCACTCTCTTACTGATTTAGAAAGAGATTTTTAATATAAGTCTCTTATCTTCCAGAATAATACTTTAGACACCTCATGGGCTATACAGTATTCGGAAGTATTATTTTCTCTCCCATTTCTGCTCTTCCATTCTGCAGAAAACAGATAAATATTAATTCCTAGAGAACGTGGAGCTAGCTGTTCATGAGAAATCTACTTGGAAGCAAGAAACACGAGTCCAAATTTCTGCTCTAAAACAGAACGCAATCTCAGTCCCCAAGCTTCTGAGAGAGTATTGTTTTTTGAGGAGGCTGTTGGGCCTCAGCTTTTCACTTCCTTTCAGTATTTCATTTGAGGAACTCTAGACTCCTATAGTTTACTAGTAAAACCTCCCCAGAGGATAAATGTGAAAACAAACCTATTGTTAGTAGATTTCAATTCACTATACAGAGTTTGCTTCTCAGCTGGACATGGCTGTAATGTACAGTTGAGAAGATTATGAAAAGTAAAGGTAATTTTTAGAGGAAAATTTTAAATCAGTGTTCCTAGGTATCTTCTCTTTACACCCTGACCCTGGCATGGGGATTTTGAATAAGAGAACACAGAGGCATACCAAGGACAGTGAAGAGTCAACTTCTGTTGGCCACATAGAATGAGACCTTTAAAATTTCAAATTCTTTCTATGTAATACTTCTTCATTTCCATTGGAAGGAGCTATGCAAAGAGCTGATGAATGGAAAATTCAGTGGAAAGAAGATCAACAGAAATAAGTAGATGAATTCAAATCTGCATTGATATTTGCTGCTGAACCTGCAGATAGAATATGTTCAGGGAGGACTATTTTATTTGTGTTGATGGAAAAAATAATTTGGCTGAGCAGATGATTCACCTCATAATAAGTTCCATAATAAGATCCACCTGATAAGTTTTGGAATTAATAATATATGTCATTATAAATAACTTAAAACACAGGATGGAAATAAAAATAAACTTATTGTCATGAATAAGTGATCTGTAATTCCTCAAGTTTGTGGAAGGTAATTTCTTGTCCCACGTACTCAGTGAGTCAACAAGGAAAGATGTCCTCCTAGACTTATTTTTTTATGACTAGAGAAGGACATATGGGACATGTAATGGTAGGTGGCTGTCTTGGCCACAGTCCTCATGAGATGGTTGAGTTTAGAACCATTATTACATCATTTTGGTGTAATAAGCAAAAAGGTCAGAAGAGTTGCTACCCTGTATTTCAAGACAGAAAACTTGAAGCTTCTCAGAGAGCTAGTTAGCAATGTCCCTGGCAATCTGCTTTTGAGATCGGATGCATTCATTTGTACTCGTTAGTTTTGAAGAACTACCTTTTAACAGTACAGGAACAGACAATCCCCTTGTCTCCTAAGTCAAGAAAGTGCGTCAGAAGACCAGCTTAGTTGAACAGGGATCTTCTTTTGGAAGTCAGGATGTAATATGAATTGTATGATCTTTGTAAGGGAGGTCAAGCTTCACAAAAAGATTACAGGTGGTTGAAGCCCCAAGCCTGTCTGTGTTTAAGAGGCATTTGGATAATGCACTTAACACCATGCTCTTACATTTGGTCACCCTTCAAGCAGTTAGGCAGTTGGACTAGGTGTTGTAGGTCCCTTCCAGATGAACTATTCCCTCCCTTCCCAACCCTTTCTTTCTTCTTCCCTTCCCTCATTTCCCTAACAATACATGTTGAGGAAATCTCTGATGACATTTTTTCCCAGTCCTGCACTAACATAAGGCAGTGAATACCCATATCTAAGCCCCAGCCTAGGCATAGGCTTTGTCACCTTGTAGGAAAGAGGCACGTACATTCTGATGGAGGTGAGAGCTGTGGATCATCTTGAGATCATATGACCATCTGCATAAATTTGCAAAAAGCAGGTGTGGAGTGCAGTTTTTGAAAGTCTTCTGTGCTCATCCAGTTCCTCTGGGTTTCCACAGGATGACAGAACCCCATGTCTCAAGTTTAAAAATCTTTTGGAGATAAGCAATACCTGTTCATTACAAATGGAATTCTTTTTTTTTCTCTCTTTGTACTTATTTTCAGAAATGCCTGAGCAGTTTCCCACGGAAAAACATACTAAACCAAAAGAGCCTGAGAGCAACAGGACAGCATCAGAGAAAAGATCCGCCTGTCACAATACTCTGTCTCCAAAGTGGGCAACCACCAACGACTAAAGGAGAGAATAAGAGCAGCGTAAGTCTACTTCTCTCAGGGTCCTGGGGGTCAAAGTCTCCGTCCTCTGGGACCCCCACCCCCACCATCTCCTGCCAAGGGCCAAGGGGATGTGTCCCAACTTAGCCTGAAGCCTTTAGCCCCTGCCTGAGCCATGCTGGAGGTGTGCCCATGTCTATCCCTGTCTCTTGGACGGGCCTGAGACCTGCAACGCAGAGAGCTGCTCTCTGGGATGGAGCCCTCAGACCTGGGTCATAGCTTGTCATGTACAACTCCGGGAATAACACGACATAACTCTTCTCTTCTGTTCCAGTCTATGCCCTGCACTCACCATGAGTCAAACAACGAGGTTGTTACTTGCCTGAAATGCCAGGGCTTTTTAAGCTCAAAAAAACACTTTTAATGACACATAACACAGAGATTACAAAGTGGAAACGAGATTTTATTTTATTTCTTCTGAATCTGTTTCAGAATCCCACATGCAAGGGGAGGAGGCTTTGTAGGCTCCCTGGGTGGGCCCCAAGGGTGGGCCCCTAAGCCTGAAACATTGATCATTTTCAGACCATGCCCAAAGTACAGCCAGGAAAACAATAATTCTTCCAAATGGGGAACACAGAACATTGCTACTATCTCCGTCACATCCCACTGCCCCACTGAAACCAAGCTGCATGAATCCTCTATTAAACACACCCATTGGCCGAGTTTATACAGGATACAAAACATGCTTCAGCCATAGGGCAAAACTTTCACAGCTCATTTGTAACTTCAATCTTTCTGAGAGCTATTTGGCTAACTTGGTTTATGGGAAGATGTTCAAATCTTATTTAAAACTCTGGAAAGTCTCTTTTTCCTTTAGGATTTAGTATGTTGAGTCCTGAAAGAGTAAGGAAGATAATATTCCAGTTATTTTGTAAGTTTTATCTGTATGTTCAGACTATGTAAATAAGGGTATTTACACCATATACATTCTTTTGGTTGATGCCTGAGGGTAAAGAAAGTGTTTTCATTTTCTCTGCATGATCTTTGCAGAGATGTAGGGAACAGGCAGGATTTCCTCACCATTCCTTGCAATGCGCCAAGTGAAATTTGCTACTAAACCATGGTGAGGTCTTCCTGGAAAGAAGTCCTGAATTGTTGTGTCTTCTTGACCAACTTTTTTCTTGCACTTTTCCTCCTTTGGCATTAATCAACAACTTCTTCTTTGAATATCTTTGAAAGATTCTTTTCCATTCCATTCCATTCCATTCCATTCCATTCCATTCCATTCCATTCCATTCCGTTCCTTCTAGAATTACAATACTCCAAAAGTATGTATTGTATTTAAGATGCAACTGCTTTCAGTTAATCTGCCAGGCAGTTTTCTAATGTATTTTGTACACAGTGTAATGTCACTCTTAAAACGGCAATTATTGTGCATCACTAATTAAGGAAATTTAGCTATTTTAAGGGTTATACCAGAAGTGTACCATTTTCCTCCCTAGCTCTCTCTGAAATGTTTCTGCAAGGCTTTGTTTCAAGAAACTATTTATTTTCATAAGCTATTGCTTTAAACTTGCCACTTTGTGGTTGTTAACTTTCTTCTCTAACTTTTGGTAAGTATCAAAGTGCATCTCTATATGTGTTCAGAATATATTATAACTGATTTACATTTTCATTACCAAGTTTTTTCATTCTACTTATTTAAACAGCCCATATGAAAATTCTACACATGAATCTTCCTAGGGTTTTTTTCTCATTAAATCCATGTAAATTACTCCATAACACCCTGTAGGTTGTAATAAACAATTGCTTGTTGTATTTTCTTAGTGAGATTTAGAAAGTTACATTCCTTATTCTTCAAAAGGTGAGCATACAGGCTGGTCTTAATGCTTAGATATGCACAGAATTCTACTGAATGTGATCCTTAAAGAAAGAGCATATGCTTGGTTTTTTACATATATAGAGAACTTAGAGTGATTAAAGGAACTCATTGGACTCTCTGTTTTCATGTTTAAATTGATCCAGTGAGGCATTGTTGCAAACATATGGTACCTGGCTAAGGCAGTCAACTGTTAACGCTGTTCCACTCCAATTTAAGCAAAATAGTTTTGGTATTTGGCCCTTGGAAAATGGTATTTGGCATAGAAGTCTTTGCAGGAACTCTTCACTGCACAAATACATCTCATCCAGAGAATACCTGAGCTTGTTGCAAATGCCTTTGTTCTACTCAGGGATAAGGAAAGAAACAAGCTTTCTAAGCTTTCTACTCCTCTCCTGCAGATATGATTAGCTTTTGGTGGTGTAAATACTGGTAGAGGGTGTTGCTGTAGACCCTGCTCGTGAACCTTTCCCATTTGAAGGAAAGACAAACTTGCAGTGTAAGACTTGTGCTAAGAGTCCACCTCCATAACTACAGTGTCAAAGCTGGGGCAGAAGTTTTATCACCAATTCTTGATGAATTTGGGACACATGGGAGGAAACTACAGCTAATTTCCCCTTACTTTTCAGACTTTGACCAATGTGTCATGTGCCTGAATATTTTTTTTATATTAGTGACATTATTTTCCTTCTCTGTTTCATTTTAATAACTAATCACTTTTTTTCAGAACCAGATAAAGAGATTGCTGTGGTTCAATAAAATTTTCTTTGAATGTGTTGTATCAATGCAGTATTTTCTAATTAATATTTTGTTCACTGCTCCTCATTATAACATTTTGTTGTGTTTAACAAAAAAGCCAATAATAAATTTTCCATCAAGAAAAACATTTTGGTAAGTGCCAAAGCCATTTGTTTGCCCACAGCTGGGATGTGTTATAGTTTAGCCTTCAGAGGCACCAGGCCAGCAGTTTCCTATGGAGACCTGGAAGAGTTCATGTATATTATGCATTGAGTATGCCACATACACATGCAAATTAATTGTTCAGCCAAATAAAAAAGTCTTTACTGCTCCTTTTCCAGATGAATTCAAAAAGCAAGAAAGCAAAATACTGAGCCTAGTTATTCTTCTAGCATTCCAGTGTACAGTAGCCCCTGAAATCACCTTGCAGTTGGGGCTGTAGTACTACAAGAAGGTGTTGGCAAGCTTGAACACTTTATGGAATGAAAAACAAACAGGCAAGGGTGTGTGTCCCATCATGACCCTCATGATCATGTTTAGATCTCCGAGAGCTGCATATTTTCATCCTGTTAGATAGATTTTTCTCCTCTTGACATAAAAGTGCCTTTGTTTCTTTTCTGTCTTCTTTTTATTCCCTTTGGAATCAAAGTAATAAATTAATTTTCTTTTCTGTTGAATATTAGAGTGTTTTGTGATTGTATCCAGTGTTAAACTTGGTGCTTTTGCTTCAACATCACTTCAGTAAATAGCTATTTTTTATCTTACTACATATGCAATTCTTTAAAAAAGCCATCTAGCCCACCCTAAATATGATGTGCCCAACTTGGAGTGTGACAGTTGTGTTTGAAAGTTGTGTTTGTGGCCCTCTTGGAATTCCATCAGCTGTTCCTACTTAACATCCTTCCCTTTTCCAATTATTTTGATCCTTCTGTAGCTGGGAAATAAAGTATGATTTAGAATCATGGAATGGCCTGGGTTGGAAGGGACCTTAAAGGTCATCTAGTTCCAGCTCCCCTGCCATGGGCAGGGATACCTTTCACTAGACCAGGTTGCTCAAAGCCCCAGCCAACCTGGCCTTGAACACTCCCAGGGATGGGGCATCCACAACTTCTCTGGGCACATTTAGATTTGTACTTTAAATAAACCCCTAACCCTCTTGTTCTTTTGGTAATCAGTAGCATAGGGACTCTTGACTGTCTTCTGTGTATTTGTAAGCCTCTAACTCAAATAAGAGTTTTTACTCTTTCCTTAAAGTATCCCTGCTATAGAGTAAACACAAAGAATTTCCTTTTAGCTATTTTTGGGAGTTCAGGAACATTGCATGTTCTGTGGTCCCAAGCATAGTTTTCTTTGGTGATTCCTCCATCAGTGCATTATTCTGTTTACAGGCCATTGTATTTGAATGGAAAAACTGCCTTGTGGTTAAGGTAAATCATTGTTCCTTTAAATTCTCATCTACTGAGTGATTTGACATGCATATAATCTGTCCAAAGGCATTAATTGATCACATTGATATAATTTACTTATTATGAAGAAGGTTTTTCCTTGGAACCCACAATATCTGAACATCTGTGCTCCTGGTGGGTGGCATTACAGTGAAGATGATGAAGAAGTGAAAGTGAAAAAATGTAGAAAAAGTGAACAAATGTAGAAAAAACCCTCATGCTGGCCATCAGAGTTCTGCTTGTAATCTGCTGCTGCTTTTCTCTTCTGTTAAAAGTAGCACCTGTGTCTCTCCTGAGAAGAAAATTAATTGGTGTGTTACTTGGTTTATTCTTTTGAAATAATATGACAAGCATTAGTCTTCTCAGTAAGACTGTGATATGGTTTGAAGTTGGCTCTCTGCCAAGTCTCCAAACCCTACAACAAGAGTTCTCCCCCCACCAAACCTCAGGGAGAAGAGGGAGGAAAAAAAACCTAAGAAAACCCGAAACGAGAGAGAGACAGTTAAAGTGATATATATAAATATATTTGCACTTATATTACAATTATATATAATTAAAAATGTATACAGTTTCACAAGGGAAAGGGAAGGGGGAAGGGAAAGGGAACAAAACTAAAATAAAATATGTATATATATCCCAATCAGTAGCCCGAGATCTAGTAACTAAAAGAGTTAGCAAAGAAATAGCTCACTACTCTCGTTGGGACAACCGAGGGTCGCTCCGGAACGATCGCCGGCAACCTCTGTCTCTCAAGGTTGGCAAGGCCTAACCAGGCCTCACTCCCCAACACGGCAGACTCAACAGCAGGGAACCTGCACCTCCAAGCCGCCGGAAGGAAAGAGAGCGAAGGCCTTTTCTCCTTTCTTCTTATAATCTGGCTTACATAAAAATGGTAGGGAATACTGGGTAAATCTGGACCCTTCCTTGGTTACAAACTGGTCACCAAGGAAGGCCTAGCCCAAACCACCACAGATTGATATTTAGTACTTGGTAGTTCCAAAAGAGCCAATAACTGTTACTTGTGAGGGGCAGTTAATGTAGCTGCAATTGATAGAAACAACACGAGAGGAAGGTCTGTGTTTTCAAGATATCATTTTCACTTGTATAGATTGGAGAGGAACATGTTTAGTCATTTTTGAAAACCGACTGGGTTTCTTATTTTGATTACATATTTTTTAACCAGCTCACATCAGGAAGAGTTGATCTGGATGATTTTCTTTTGTAAAAACCCAGTGATACTAAGAAGCACGGCCAAGAATAAGTAACAGTCAGGTCTGAGCTGTCCATGGTATAATACCGCCTAGTTATAGTACTAATCAATCAACAAGAAAATCAGTAAGTTTATGTATTTTTGTTGTTTTTGTCATATTCTAAAACAGGAGGCAAAAAAGTGCAGAAGAAGAAATTCAAACTCAATAAGAAATGGGGAAGTGCTCATTATTTTCTTTAAGTATATTTATTACCTCTGTTTAACTTCAAAGAGACAAAAGGAAGAATCAGGCCTGAGAGCAGCCTTTTGTGAGAGGTTCAGTCACTGCATGAAACTGGGGATCTTTCTCCACCCTCATTCACTCTTGTAACCGAAGATTCAGTTTTATTATATTATTGGAGCAAAGAGAAATAGAGAAAGCAAAGATGTTTTCAGGTAGGCTCTAAGATTTTCCATTTTATGTAAATGCCCTTTTTATAGGGGGGATATAATTGTCATTTATTCAGTGATTTAAACATCAGAGTGAGTCCATGTTGTCTAAACAAATGTTGCAACAATGCTAGTGCTAGTGAAAAACCAGGATTTTTCTTTTTCTGCAGTTCTAGTGGTAATTTTCCATTATTAATTCCAGACCATATAATTCCAGGAAAACCACTTATTCAAAAGGCCATAGTTTTTTCTTGGGGGGGGGTGAGGGGGTGGAACCCAAAAAAACGAGCAGAAACTTTTCATGAATTTTATTGCAAAAATCTGTAATTTTTTGTTACCAGTAGTGGTTTGAAACTCTTTGGTAGAGAATTGATGAAGACCAATGAGATTTCTTAGCTGGGTAAACATTAATATCAATGAGAAGATGTCTTTGGCAGATTCTTACATATATTTAAGAATACAATAGGAATGCAGATATTTGAGATGGAAGTTTACAGAAATAACTTGGAAGGACACAGAAAAAAAAAACACCATAAAAGCAGAAGTGAAGGAAAAGATAGTAAGAGGCACAGAGATGCTAGAAGAAAACCTTGTCAGTAATACCCGAGGACTAAGTTCTTTTGCAGCCGAATAATGCCCAGACAGAAGTGTATATGCAATAAAAAAGATTAAAAATAACTTAAAATTTAATAGCAATCATTATATTGCTGTCATCTATAAAATGTTATCTACTATGAAACATTTCTTGTGTTTACTAGGAACACCTAGAATACCTTAAAAAAATAGATGACAAATAATTATGATATCACTCTATCTCCAGCAGTGGAATTAACCTCATTACCCTGCTTGGACTGTTAGTATGATAGAAACAAGGCTTGTGTAAATATTCTGAAGGAAGAACTTTCTAAAACATAAATGATCCTAACTGGCAATACTTACAGAAACCATTGCTCTAGCTGGACTAATTATAACACTACTTACTGGAACTGCTCAGTGCTGAGTTCTGTTTCACAAGGGAGAATAAGAAACCCAAATGATTTTATTGATGAAGAAGCTCGAGTGTGGCAAGTGAAACCAAAGCCAGTAAACCACTAACTTACCCATGGGAAATTTGCAAAATACACTTAGAAACTCCCAGCAATGCTGGGGAGCAGTTTGAAGATTGCTCTGGTAGCAATGAACTTCTGGAATGCTTTTGAAATACTTTTGGCAGCTTACAGATAACTGACTAGGGGCACAGTTCTGGCCCTTCTTTTTCCTTCCTATTGCCACACTTTATTAGCAAGTGATAATTACTCTTAAGAATTTCTTTTGTTGTTTTTAATGGCTGCAGTTCTCCAGAGAACAGTGTATGTGACTACGTATCTGCATAATAACTGTGAGATGGTATTAGTTCTTTCCATCTTGAGTAGGTAAATTTAGGGATATCTTTTATGAGTTTGTGATTATCAATTTATAATTGGTTATGATCAAAGCTACAGAGCAATTAGGAAGCATTGCTTTTTGTGTTCTGACTAGCTGTGTCTATATTTGCCAAACCTCTCTGTCCTTACATCTCTACTTGTTCAACTGTAAAAGCTCTGATGGATGTGATATTGCCAAGAGTGGAAATTATCACAAAGAAAAAAAAACACCTAAGGGAAATTTAATGCTCAAACCACCGTGGCCAATAGTGTGGTGAGGAGCTTGACTTATTGTTGAATAATTTTAGGGAGCTTAACTAATGAAAGTAGTTCTTGCTGAAAAATAAATACTGCTGGTGAATTACTCTGGATAATTATAGATATTTATTTGGCCCCAGACCAGTCAGATAGGTTCGGCGTCTTGTGCAAGACAAAACTGAATTTTACAGTATTGCCGCTCATAACACTATATGGCTCACACACCACCTGGTGGACAATCGTGGCAATTTTCGTATTTCCTTTTACTGCTCCTGGCAATTCGTTCATATACTCCCTGTGCTCTGGGAGAAATTTCTCTTTTTTTTTTTTTTTTTTTTTTTTTTTTTTTTTTATTTTTGATTATGTGCATCAGTTCTTTGGCGCTGTAATAGCCTTAGAGGAAAAGTTGTGACAATCGGTACAGAGCATGTCAAACATTTTGATTCTATAGTGCCAGAATTTTAGTGCCTTCTTTGATGTAGCAATGAGTTTCCTACATAAACGAAGCGACTCTCTACACATCCTTACTAAGTTTTCTTGATAGAACAACTTCTCACTGTTACTGTGTTAAAGCAGTGACAAGAAATTGGAGAATTATATTTGAAGATCTGAAACTTTCATTAGTAGCTTATTTTTATTGCCTTTCTTTTGCAGCAAACTTGCTAATAACATAAGCCAGATTATGATTTTTCCTACTGAAATTGATTAACTCTGAATGATTTCTCTGTAAGAGGAAAACGAACCATCTCTAATCGAGAGCTACATTCTCTACTTGTTGAAAACAGATGCCAGTATTCTTATTCACAGTGAGGACCATCTCCACGGTTTAACTGAAGTAGTGATGCTTGAAGGTACTGTAAATGGCTCATAGGAGTGGGTGACAAAATCTGAATACTGCCCGGTGTTACCTGAATATTCTTAACATAAAAAGAAGAAAATACTTTCCAGCAGTCATGGAGTCAGATTACTCTGGACTATGATATTTCATAGATATTTCAGATTTGTTGTTCATCGTTGTTGTCCCATTGATACCATACCCGGTGTTCTGTGTGCCTTTCTGCACAACTTTTCTGTCTCAATAACTTTACTTTTGAAATAGGAAAAAAAAATAGGATACGGTGTATGTGACTTAATGCTTGGGATGAGAAAAAATGGAAGAAGAAGACAAAAGGACAATTCACAATATTCATTTCAAAACACAGATGCAGGGATGTCATAAATGGGACATATACAATTTTATGATCTCATTGTAATAGAGTTTAATATCTGTTCTCTGGACAGCATTCAGACAAAAGGTATGTATGTGTTTTATAAATCATACACAATAAAAACAGCAGTAACATTTGAGATTTCCTTTCCTTGTACAAGTTGAGAAATGTTCCTGAGAGCAGTCAAATTGCACTAGGAAGCAGAAGAATCAACATCTCACAAGAATTGACCAATATATGGTTCTAGAACTATTTCATTCGTATGTTTTCTTTACTGATATCAAGAAACACTTGTGTAAGGATGGCTAGAACCCAAGTACGTGTGCTGTAAAAGCTATAATTTTTAAAGTTTTAGTGATCCACTAAGATCAATTTCACTTTTTTAGTGTAAAACAGAACACTTAACATTTTTGATGTGAGCACATTTCAAGATAATAGCAACAGTTAATTGTAGGACTGTGATGTGTTTCTGACCAGAGTAGGAAGATATTTAGTTTTGTCAAACATTTTGTACAGTCAGAGGCTTGCTCAGATACAGCATGTTGTCTGATGAGATTTTTCAGGCTACAACAACAGATTTGCACTGGAAACGTTCATTGTGTCTGAAAGATGCAGGGCGTTTATTGGTAATTTCTTCCCCTTTCATTTACTACTGTTAGGCTTTAGTGACTAGTAAATCAGGGGGAAATAGGTATTTAACACTGGACAGAAGGAAAATTGTTGACATTCTTCACATTCCATGTGTACAGCATGTACAGGCTTTGGGGATGAATCCAGTCTACCTTGTCAAATGCCTAAACTTCTGTCTCTGTCTGGTGAAATCTTTAGTCACAAGCAGCTGATGCAATGTAACATCTAATCTATTAAAACAATTTCAGCTATGGGATTTGTTTGGTTTGGACTTTTTTGTACTCTGGTGAATCACAGCCAGAGATACCCTTTTGGGCTACAGGATTGCTGGACTTCATTATGAGCAGACTTGGGATGGTTCTCAGGAACAGGCTGTGCTCCAGCCAATCCTAAACTAACACAGATACCTAATTCCTCACTGAAGGCTGCAAGTCCTAGTAGGGTACCTTGGTCTATGACCAGGTCTATTATATATTTTCCTGCCCACAGTTTACACAGTTCAAAGTGATGAGAAAAATATTACAGTGTGTGGACAGTATATCCTTTTTTTAATATTACCATATTTTTGGTAAGGGGAGGGCGTGCTCTTTTTTAATTCAAAACTGAAGACACAACAAAATTGTGTGATTATCACTGTCATGAAAGGAGTCAAACCCTACCTGACACAGTTGTGATACAGGCTGAATTGAACAACCAAGGTAAGTCATCCTGTCCCTTTCCTACCTGCAGTTGCACAGAAAATCCATAATTAATATGGGTGCAACAGTGCATTAATAAAATATAAGTAATATAATGGAAAGAGAGAAGAAGAGGCATATGAGCAGATTTTGTGCTCCTCGTATACCAAGTTCTGCATGCAACACAAAAAGTTATAACTTTGAAGTAAAATAAAATTTGTCATTTAGTGGAAAAATACTTTACAGATACTTTCCCCAGTGACATTTGTAGAATGGGGCTGCAATCCCTCATCCATCATACATCTGTGACAGGACTGGATAGAAGTATTTTTGTCAAGAATATTTCATAAAAATTTTGTTTCTGGTTTTCACAGAAAACATAGTTACTCAGTAATTCAAGAAGCTTTTACTTGGAGGGTTCATGCTCTTGTACAGTTAGGCAAACTGCAGGAAAAAAAAGTACTGAACAGAATGTAATAATCTTTCATAGAGTTTTCATAAACTTTTATACTCCTGCATGTTTTACCATGTAGAAATTGAATTTCTGTTGTCCATAGACCTTAGCTACATGTATATAAAGTGAATGGCACCAGTGACCAGATGAGTCAGAGGAGTCATTTCTCCCTTGTTCCAAACATTAAGTCACCTGCATGAACTAATAAATCACTTAAGAGGAGGAAAGCTGAAGTGTGTGCAAAGAGTTTTTTACTCTGGCACTTGAAAAACGCAAATTTTGTCTTCCAAATAACCTAAACTCTGATCTTCCTGTTTTCATTATGCCTTACCTGATACAAGAGTCTTCCTTTGAAATTAATAATAGTGACAAAAATGTTAATTAGATACCCTGTCAAAATGGACTAAGATGTTTAAGAAAGCACATATGTAGAACTTGGTTGAACTGGAAGATTGCATAGTTCTCATATGAAATATATAGCTGAAGCATCATCCTCTACCATGATATTTTACACAAAAGTAAATGACGTAGAAAGTACCAGTTTTTGCTGACGACAAGATTAAGACATATGAAGAGTTAAACCGGCTTGTGTTAATTTCCAGAAAGATGAGTTGAGTTTTCTGTACAAGTGTGGTTCTGCTTTTCTACAAGTATGCTGTTGTGGTTCTGGAATCACAACCATAATCACTCTTTGACATTTTTAAAATTAAGAAAATATAGGAAAAAAACCAAGATCTCCCCTGATGTGTTTGAAAGGACATCTATGCCTGCATTATTACAAATAGGTTGATTTAAGATCATTTTTTCCCCCCATGTTCCAACCATGCATTTTAATGTTCAACAATTTGTCTTGGTATCAATCTGCCTGGGCCTTTAAAGATAAGGGGCAATGTTAGCACATGTGCAAATGTATGTAAGACACCATAAATATATTTCGGCTGGAAATTCAAAGAAGGTTCTTGATCATTAAAATTTTCTGATGCAATTTTCCAAAAGGAAAAACAATACCAAAAAAAAAAAAAAAAAAAAAAAAAAAAAAAAAAAAAAAGCTAAGAAATTTTAAGGTGGAATTCTTGAAACCAGAAGGGGTTGAAATTGATAGACAGGATATCTCTTCTTGTCTTTGATTCCAATCAAGAAATGATTGTCCTACATATGGTCTTGTGGGATTTTTCCATCATCTATCAGCCTTATTACATTCTGGATAACTAAATTTATGATGGGTCTGCAAGTGTGCCAGTTCTTCTCTGCAGGTAAGAGACAGACCCATGGACCACGCCTCATATTCAGTAATAAAGTTGCATGTTAAGATGGAACTGACCAAGTAAGAAATGTGTTTTTTCTAGACAGACTGGAAAATAGAGTTAGACAGCCAGTTATCATGGAGTGTTTTCCCCAGTGCTATCGTAAAGTGTGTCAGTTAGATATAGGCAAGACAATATAAGCTCTACAGGATAACAGACTGAGTCCAGCTCACCATGAAGCCAGTGAGGGATTTGGCCATTGACAATAAAAGAAAGGCAGAGTAGGCTATGAAAGGCAAGCTGATCCAAATGCTCTCTTTATACAGCAAGCACTGGCTCCGTGTGAGTAAGGATCTATGATTTTGTTTTGGTGTAACAAAGAATGTGAATCAAACACCTTTCCCAGCTTTTGAACTAATTTGGAAATATCATGAGTAGTACTTTTATGCCTATGTAAGATTTTAATTATTTTTTTCCTGCACTGGCTGGAGAGAAAGGAATGATTGAGTGAATCTAGCCTGTTACTAGAAAATGAAGGAAGGGTTTACTGTACATCCATGGAGATGAAAAAAAGTAAGTTGTTCTGATTTATAATTGTCAGTACAGCAGGGATGAGTTGACTTTGGGATCTTGTTAGGAAATCAAAATGCTATATTTCTTGTTGTTCAGCAATCCTTCAGGGCCAAGGATTCAGTATTTCCTGTTTTTCTATGTTTTACTTTGAGAGTTGATAATTAAATAAATGAAAATGTCGGAAGACCCCTTGAGGAGTGAGATGAGTAGCTGGGCACATAAATTGGTACAGCACAATATCTGGGTTTCTGAAAAAAGAGGCAAAGACAAAGGAATTTTCTTTTGTTTCAATTTGGAAGCAAAATAGAGATTACAATAAAACTTTTTTCAAAACCTCATAGCAGACCATGCAGAATTTCTTTGAAAAGATTATTTTCTTTTAAAAAAAACTTGTTTGAGTTTTTTTAGATGACTTGCAAGGTTTTATTCCAATGACAAATCTGCTGGTGTGGATGGCCCCTAGACATATCAACATGACCATATTATTGTTTTTGTCCACCCAGTATTTGTATTAATTACAGGGAATCCCTGTATGTTGATGGTTCTTAAATTGCTGTCATGGTCATTAGATTCAGTAAGAAATTCCACATCTATGATAAAAGAAAAAAAAGGTAAAAAGATGGACAGAAAAATAAGGAAAAGACAGCGCAACTGCCTCCTTACTTTAGTTTCTTATATGAGCTGCAAAACAGTAGAGTACCTGCTATTTTTACTGTTAAATGTAGTATTTTCTCTGATTTGTCTTATGATCATATTTTTTCTTCCTGTTATTTATTTTGTGAAGTCTTCTTACTTTTGTGAATTGTTGGGGTTTTTAATAATAATTATTATTGTTATTAATATTAATGTCATTTCTGGCTAACTACAAAAATTTAGGCTTGGTGTTAACTAATAAATTTTAAATCTGGACTATGCTTACAAAGCAAAGGCACTTGAAGCATCTTGTATAATAAGATGTGTCACAATTCCCAACGTGATTCCACAATTCTCACTGTGGTTACTCTTATGCCTTCAATATGAGCAAGCCAGTACAATGTTTGTGAGTAAACACAGAGGTAAAGCAGACTCTGTGGAAGGGCAGCAGAATCTCTGTTCTAAGTCCCATGTTTCACTGTCTACAGCTGTGCCAGGTACTCAAGGATCTTTCTGTAGTTAAAGGAGAGGAAATAGGCACCTTAATGCTGCTTGACTGATCTGATCATGTGCAAACTTCTAGTTTAGAGTAACATGAATCTTATCCGAGATGACACTGACAATACTGACTAGCTCTCTGTCAACTGTAAAGGGAGACTAAAGTGACAAGTTCAGAGTTAGATGTCGGTATTCAGTTGAATCATTCCTTGATTTGTGAGAGAAAAAGTTGTTATCCTTTTTTCCCTTCTTACCATTGACTTGTTGGAATCCTATAGACTGCTGGCTGAGCAGCAGAGCAAACATTACAGCACTCAAGGTCTGAAATAAAACCAAGGTCAACTTAGTTGAACAGAAGACTAATGAACAAAAGACGGACTTGTTCTGGGAAGAACAGATTTTTCAATCTGAGTTGTCAAAATATCGCCTGTGAGTGTGTCTATAAATGTGTAGGTGCTTCTGAAGCCACTTGCATCATCAGACCTGCCAGTATTGCACACAGCTGTCTTGAAAGAAGTGTGAATGAAACATGTCTTGGAGCTGATAGTATCCTCTGTGCCTGTACATGCACAGTGGGTTAAAATTTTGCTGGACGACCTCAAAGCAGTCCACAAGCTGATGGAGAAGCAGCCATGTGTATGGAGAGCACCTAGAAAACAGGTTGTGCTGTACGTGCAGCTTTTCAGAATGACATATCCCACAACTCCCATATAGAGTTGTCTTTGCTAGAGGTAGAAGCGGAAAACAAAGAAATCACTAGCTGCTGTAAGATGGGCGAGCATATAATACAGTTTCAGTCTTTTTGCTTGCATCGAAATTTCTCCCACAATTGCAGGCATGTCTGTGGGCAGAACAATGAGACCTTACTTCATCATGAACTAGGAAACACAGCAGGACTCAGTGCTTTTATCGCAGCAACACTTAAAATTAGATTGCATTCCTTTTGGTTCTTAAAGAGATTGCATTCTTCTTGGTTCTCAATATTCACCAGAGAGTTCAAGGTCTTTTTAAAGTGGAAATAAAATAGCCTGCTCTTCATCTTTCTTTTGCACAGAGTACAACCATATAGACTTCATCGCATTTCAAGGTTTTTGACTGGGGTACTGAAGACCTTTCAGTGTTCAAAAGTTACAAGTGGTTCTACTAAATACCTCTCTGCACTCACGTAATTTCTGCAAAATGCAGAAATTTCTACAAAATAATACTCTATCACTTTTGAATGATACACAACAAAAATGTGTGTACTCTGTAAATCATGAACATTTTTACTACTAGTTTCATCTAGGTCACCTATAACTCTATTATGCTTTTTTATAGGTAGCAAAAGGCATTAGCTTGTTAGCTCAGTCACCATGTTCCTTTGATTTCTTTTAAAGTACTTTTCACTTAGGTTCTTCTGCCTTTTCCTCTTTGAGTGCGTTTCTGATGATTAAATCTTTCATACTGTCTCGTACTCTCTGCCATCTCCAACAAAGTACTAATGGAGCACTTACAGTTCACTTACCTTGATAGGGCAACTTGCCCTATAGGACAAGGCACGTAGCTCTTGCTGACTTGTCTGTCTGGCTTAAAAAACTTGATTTTGGTCTCAGAGGCAGTGAATCTTGTTTACAGCAGTTAGCTGTGGGTGATTTTGGACACTACTTAAATTTCTGTGCTTGTTCTTTACGTGGACATATTTACTTACCACATTGGGAAGCTTAATTCAATATTTGTATGATGCTTTGAAGTCCTTAGATGCTGTGGAGAATAAATTATTGCTCATTCATTACATTTCACATTGCAGTGAGTAACATACAGTAGTCTAAGCACCTTTTATTACCAATGCATTTAGAGCTAAAATTTCATACACTATTGTAGTAGTAGGACTTTGGTCTGCTTAACGTGACTTCTTCATAATTTTTAATTAGAAAATGAAATAAGATCAAGAACTATAAGTCTTTTATAAAATACATGTATTTTTTCATATTTGATACTTTCTAAGAGTTGAAAAGGGTCTGAAAGCTAAGTGGTTTTTATGTAGACGTACCTCACAGAAAGCATCTTTGAGTCACCCTGTGTTCCATAAATATTGTGAAAAGGATTTATGCTTGAGAGGAAAAGGGAATTTATCCAGATAAACCTGGACAACTGATATGACTTGGATGGCCTCTTCCAATCTTGTTTTCTTATGCACAGATTATCGAGAATGTATTTTAATAATAAGCTTGTAATTCTATAATAGATATTCATAGTTTACTCTATATGCAGATGACTTATTAAACACGAAACATTGTGTACATATTTGGATGAGTGATACATATATATTCTGTGCTCCAGGAGATAATAGAGCCATGTGGTGGGCTGGTACTGAATCCCCTGACATGTAATAAGGCATCAGTTTACCTACAGGTTTCTTGATAATTCTGTGGTCTCTAATTTCAGATCAATTTTTGGGTTTTTTTTTTAGAACCCTCCTTCCTTGGTTAGGGAGCTTTCTAATCTCCAAATTAGAGGAAACATGCTCAGAAGGTTTTTCCCGCGACACCAGGACAGTAAATTGAGAGTGCATTGTGATGGTTGTTGCAAGAGTCACCACATACAGGGTTATTATGGTCTGTCTTAGTTTGACGTGTACACTGACAGTGTAGCTGCACCTCTCCTACTGATGCGTAGCAGGGCATGTGATAGTTCATTGTGTTGAAACTATTGATTGCAGAAAAGACTTTGAAATCATGTCTTTGATTAGATGTTTCCAGGCAATAAACCCAGGCTGTTTTGCAATGTACAGATTAAAACCTAGAGATGTTAAAACCAGAGTATGGCTGCTTATAAATTAAGTCGAAGTGGTCTTTATGAAAGGCCTCTGTACTATCAAATCTGCTGAGAGGCTGCATGTCATTAAGGATGGTCGCAGATGCGGCATTCATGCATCAGAGAGCTCTTCATATTGTGTGCCTCATATTAAGGCTTTACATTTCCTTTTGATATGTCAGTGCAGAAGGAAGAATGTTAAAAAACGACCCTGGTACAGCCCTGTAATTTGTACTTTAATTTCATTCCCTTTACTACTAGTCATTTTTTTTTTTCCCGATTCTATGGAAAGAAGTAATTTCATTCTTAGTTTCATCCTTACTTTCAAAATGGCTACTGAGATGTCAAGGGCAATCATTTGTGCATTTGTGTGTGCACTTATGTTGTAGATGCATGTACAATTTTATTATATACTCCAGCAGTCTGCTGACCAATTCCCATGAAAGAAGAACAGGCTGACTGCAGCAGGACTACTCTGAACAAGGAATGGATAAGCCACCTCTTTTTCAGGTTATAACTGCTACAGCATAGAATTTAAAAACAAAATAAATAGTGTTTTTCAGCCCACTACACCAGTTGATAACCAATCTCCTTCACCAAAAACCTACATTGTCTATTTTTCCATCTAAAGTAGGAGGGTTAGTGGCTGTAATGAAAACCTCTAACCAGTGAATGGGAACATTCTTCAAGGCATGTGATAGAGTAGCTCCACTGTGAGCTGTGGGCTGATCTGATACGGCTAGGCTTGGCTGCAGCTTTTGCACAGCTCAGAAACTTCACTGGAGCCCAAAAAGTTACTATGCTTGCATAGCCACAGCAAGTGACTTCCTAAAGTTAGCATAAAGCTTATCTAATTATTTCAGTTTTTTGAAAAGCATCCAGTTTGCCAATCTTCATCCAGTTGGTGTTCTTAATGCCAGACTCTCTTTGTTAGAAATTAGAAGCCTAACAGAAAGAGAGGAAAAAAAAAAAAGGAAGAGAAGCACAGGAACAGAGGGGGTGCATACAAAATTATCTGACAGGCAGGTGTGCAGACAGGCAAAACAATATGTATTTATCTTTGAAGTATAATCATGTTTGGATATTATGCAGGAGCTTCAGTCATGATTGACACCCTGCTCTGTACTAGATGCACCATAGACACTTAATAAATGCAGTCCTGGAGTCATAATAAAGAATTACTGGAACTTCATGTTTAAGTGAAGCACCAAGTAACTTACCACAGTCAATTGTAAGAAAGAATTTATAATATGGTTCAAGAGGACTCTGGATACTCCTAATATTATAAGATAGAATAAATGGTAGTATTTTAAAGTACTTTTGTGGCCAAGTATCCATATGTTGTCTGTAGTAGGAGATAAAGATAACTCTGGTTTATTAGTGTGGTAATTGAGACTGAATGATGTAGACAATATAACAGGGAGGCAAATATATATTTACTCAGAACACTTAAATGCTTCAGTAACTTTAGTGCATTACTCTGCTAACCTCTTCCAATTGTTAAATATGTATTGAGTAGATAATGAGGCTATATCCTCGGTAACACAAATTATTTAAAGTAAAACAGTGGTTTAAAGCTACTAGTTGTCAATTATTCCAAAACCTTTCTCAAAGAAGTTCCCAAGATGAGAGCTGTAGATCACTGTCAGTTTAAAAAAAGAAATTGTGTTAGATTACATTGGCTCTTTCCCATGTTTTCAGCTGTTAATTTGCATTAAAATATGGCTGAATATACATCAATTCTTCACTAATATTGTTTTTCCATGGAAGTATTTACTGTATTCGCCAAAGTGTTGCTATGTACTTGTCATAGAAAAGCCTTCAAGTCACATGAGGTCTCTTCATCCAAGCATAAATGATCGCATAAGAAGAGCTGACAGTCTTTTCTCTAGTACTTACCTTTCAGGTTGTGTATTAGTGAAAGGATGCCTTTTTTCCACCCCACAAATAGCAGATGGAAATGTTCCAGATTGATTTTGATTTCTCCTTTAAAGGTGACTAGAAATTCCAACATAATTGCAGTAGCTTTTGATAATATTACTATAATTCACTTTGCATTTTTTTCAATATAGACCTTCTCCTATTTATCCATGGATTGCCTATGATATGGTCTATACTGAATTAAGAAAAAGATTACTTCAGTGCAATATTTTAAAAGTACATTTAAATCTCATCCTGTCATGTTTTATGCACATGACATACATGATCCAGCTACCAGTTGGGCTGGTTGCATTAGCAGCAGCCACAGGTTGCTCCATATAGCTCCCTAAACCAGTAATTTCACAAAATAGTTATGTTCATGGATATAATATTTCCAGCTGGAAGAAACGAATAGTAAAGTAGGTAACATATTAAAATAATTTGTCTCAGTGATTCTCAAATGTTATTTCATTTTTTCACTAATAGACTTTAGGGATAGTAGGAATGCAAAATTATTTTGCAATAGAAAAAGCATCCAAATAAATTAACAGACAGTGCTTAAGTGAGAGGAGGAAGGAAATATGTTTAAGGTAGGGTTTGAACGCAAACTAAGAAGAAAAAGCAAGAGATAAATGTGTGGAAGAATACTGTGTCTAGGAGGAGACAATTATTTTGGACTGTTCAAGTGGATGAGCAGTAATTAAATTATATTTGTAAATAAACAGATTATTTAATTTCTTCAAGGAGCATTAATCTGGAAATGAGCTCAAATAAGACTGGTGATTAGTGTAGAACAGTTGCATTTTTGACAGGTAACCACCATTTCTGTTTGGTTGTTCTAGTCATGATGCAGAATAAGAATCAAATTCAGTTCTATTTGCACATCTATGAAATGCAGATTAAAGTCTAGTATATGTTTGAGACATATGGCATGATTTTCTATTTAGAATCACAGAACCACAGAATACGCCGAGTTAAAAGTGACCTATCAGGATCATCAAGTCCAACTCTTGGCCCCATGCAACACACCCCAAGAATCACGCCATGTGCCTGAGAGCATTGTCCAAATGCTT
This sequence comes from Manacus candei, assembly GCF_025592945.1. NCBI lineage: Eukaryota > Metazoa > Chordata > Aves > Passeriformes > Pipridae > Manacus > Manacus candei. Next base: position 761,769 of record NW_026138143.1, read on the forward strand.
CTTGAACTCTGTCAGGCTTGGTGCTGTGGCCACCTCCCTGAGGAGCCTGTTCCAGTGCCCAACCACCCTCTGGGTGAAGAACCTTTTCCTGATATTCAGTCTAAATCTCCCCTGACACAATTTCATGCTGTTTTCTCGAGTCCTTTCACCGGTCACAAGAGTGAAGAGATCAGTACCTGCCCCTCCACTTCCCCTCACGAGGAAGTTGAAGAATGCAATGAGGTCTCCCCTCAGTCTCCTCTTCTCTAGGCTGAAGAAACCAAATGGCCTCAGCCTCTCCTCATAATGTTTTCATTGTCAAAATTTTTCATTATGCAGTGTAGATTGAGACCTAGGTATCACAAAAGAAATTTCTAAAGGTAGATGCTGTCTTGAACACATTCAGACTACAAAAGATAAAGGGGTACGAAGCTGAAAATTTATGAACATCTTTAATTTGTTTGATGTCTACAAATACATTTCCATTTTTTTATCTGCTTGTTTGTTTTAATACAACTACAATAACAAACTGATGGTCAAGTCAAAATGCATTCACTTCAAACTATAATGCTATATTTTTACCTGCATAAGCAAGAAGAAGATAATGTCTCTTTTCTGCCAATGCACTCTCATCTTCCTTTTTAGCTGCATTAAGAAAATTAGGAAAAAATTTCCTTGCTTTTCTAGAAAATAAACATTTTCTTCAGGCCTTTACAGCTTCTCATAGACAGATGAGCTCACATCAGAGATGGTCGCAATTTTCATGTGTCCTCTTTCTCCCTCAGAGAAAGATCCATGAATATTAACCATCCCAGTAGAAAACCCTGTGTTGTTCTTAATAAACCCAAGACTTCCTTCAGTCACAGAGCTGTCCATTATCTGGCATTTCATTCTGTGTACATAAAGTTTTGTTTGGTTATAATTTGAAATACATTGCATTTGTCTTTCCTGAGTGAAGTCCTCATATTTAACATTCTAGAAACCTTGACAGAAATTCTGCTATGTAAGGGACAACCAGAATATAGAAGGGAAACACAATGTTAAAATGGTAGTTTGTTAGCATAAAGAAGTTTCAGAAGTTTCACGTTCTTTTTCAGCTTGGCTCATTTTCCTCTGTGGTCCCATTCGATCACTTTATTGGGTGCCATTTGGACCCATCAGTGTTTGAAAGTCTTCATTATCCTTTCTAGCTTTCTGACATTGGTTTCCTCCTTTACATTCACATACTGTAAATATAGCTCTGTCCAGGACAAATTCCATTTAGCAGACATTGCTTGACAGCTCTAGTAAATTCAGAATGATCTATTCATTCATCAATATGCATGTACAATTTCCATTAAGCTCAATAAAATTTGTGTACAACTGTAATAACTGGAGTCTTTTAACACTTTAGTGTCTTACTAATTGCCAGGGAGGTTTCACCAGTAGACTGAGGTGTCTCCACAGTTTCCAAGGGTCTGGGAGTGTTGATCATTCCCCTGTACTCAGACTGGTGAGGCTGCACCTTGAATCCTTTGTTCAGTTTTGGGTGCCTCACTGAAAGAGACATAGAGGTGCTGGAGGATTTCCAGAGAAGGGCAATGGAGCTGGTGAAGGGTCTCAAGAGTAAGTCATATGAGAAGCAGCTGAGGGAGGTTGTTTAGACTGAAGAAAAGGAGGCTCAGGGAGACCTTATCACTCTCTAAAATATCTTGAAAGGAGGTTGTAGCCAGGTGGGTGCCAATCTCTTCTCCCAAGTATAAAACCAATAGTTCAAGAGGAAATAGCCTCGAATTGCAACGGGGAGGTTTAAATCAAATATTAGGAAAAATTTCTCCACAGAAACGGTTGCCAAATATTGTAACAGGCTGCTCAGGGAAGTGAGGAAGTGGTTGAGTCACCGTCCTGGTAAGTATTTAAAATATGTGTAGATGGGGCACTTGGGGACATGGTTTAGTAGTGGACTTGGCAGTACTGGGTTATTGGTTGGACTTGATGAGTACAGGTCCCTGTTGATCTAAGTTGCAGACACTTGACAGTTGCAGTATAGGGGTGCTAAAGCTTGTAGTTGCCCTGCTGAGACTGCAGGACTGTCTCACAGCTTGCTTAGAAACATCCTCACATTTACACTCTGGAAAGGAAAGGTTAGGAGAAAGAGTAGAAGTATCTAATAACTTTATATTGTGGCCTAAGACAATTTGACCATGCTTTCATTGCAAAGGTTAATATATTCAACTTGGATTTGTTGAATCATGTAAAGTAATATTTCACAACACCCTCCAGGAAAAAGAAAAAAACTAAAGAAGAGTATATAAGATGGTTAGCTTGTTTTATAGGACCAAAGAATGCCTGAAGATCTTTGTAATGATTTTTGTGTGACAGAATCAGTCAAAGTTAATGATTTTGCAGGCCTCAGTTGTGGTTATATTAAAAATAATTGCATTACCCTTGCACAACTCATTTCTGTTGCTACATAGTTTAAATATTTTATGCAGGTTTTAAGGCCTGATCCTATTCCGAGGTGGGGAAAAATGCAATAATCTGTGCCATTTCTTCTGCCTCAAACCACAAGGAAACTTTCTACTATCACCATTATTGAGATATTCATCAATCAACCTGCTGAATCTTCCTGTTTTGAATTACCTGTCTTATACTTTATAGCCGTTTTTTAAATATGTACCTACTTGTGATCAATTTGAGTACGTTTTTGAAAACCCCAATCAGCATATGCTAAAGAAGTGTGAAGTCTGAACAACTCAAATTTTTGTCCTGTGGAGGACTTCATGACCTGAGCGATGCACAAGTATCTATGCATAAAAGTATAAATGGTGATGGCCAAGTTTTGTTGTTGTTGTTGTTGTGCTTGTTGGAAGGGCTTTAAGAAGCAGAAATTTTATGTTAGAAAAATGGTCTGCTGAGCCTTTAAATACTAACTCAGAGAAGCTGCTTATTAGTTATTCAGGTGAATAAGAAAGACCAATGAATACTGAAAGGGTTTCAAGAGCTCAGAATGAAAGTGGTAGGATTTTTTCCATGAATATATGCAGTCAGTTTGTGATACTATATCCGCTCTATCACTTCAACTATAGCTAAAGAACAGAAAATGTAGGTTTATAAACTTGAAAAATTGTGGGATATAGAGCATGAGGAGAACAGAAGATGTGAACAAGAAAGAAGTTATGGAAAGAGGCAATTTTGAACCAGTTTAATGACACTAATTATTATTTGATTCTTACTTAATTCCCAGAAAACTCACACATGGACACTCACATATGATTACTGGACTGTAAGTCCAGTATCTGTGGGTTATAAGGAATGGGGAGGGCATGGCAGAGGCCTCAGGATGATGCAGAGAAGAGGTAACAGAGTCTCTGTGGGAATATTTATTCTTTCAACAACAGAGATAAGTATAGTAAAACCACAATAATAGTGCACTTTTTCATTTCATATTTGCTACAGACACATTTGCAATATTTCTATGAAAGCATTTAAAATATGAATGTATTAATACTCGATATGGACAAAACAAGGGAGGGAAAGGCTCAAGGAGGAAAAATTATGGCAGTTGGACAAGATTACAGAAACACTTTTCCCAGGACTGGCATTTAAGCTTTATCCCGTGCTGTGCTCAAACCTCTAGGCCACAGCTCTCCCGGGATATCACATATTACGTATGGATGAGCTTTCAAAGTGACCTAAAAGATAGGCACTGTACTCTCTCTGAAAGGCAATAGGATTGAGGATCTTAATATCCCAAGGCCTTTCTGAAAATCTCATCTTACACACAGTCTTAACCACTTCATCACAGTCGCTAAATAACAGCAGGTACTTGTTAACAGCATGTGTATTAGTCACTGAAAATAATTTATCCCTGCTTTGGGGCTCCTCTAAAGAAATTATACCTCTCCATTTCTCAGCCTTCTCTATATAACACCTGAGAAATAATTGTTTTCATTTTTCTTTGCCTCATTGATTGTAGAATAAATAATCCATGAATAACTCCCTACCCTCATTATTCTACCGCATCTGGTGAGCAATAACTTTTGGTTCAGCTGTTTAAGGGCAATGGCAAGAGGGATGAAGAGGGATGAGAAAGACCAGTCAGACTCTTGAAATCCCTAAACCATAAGGCTGGGATATGGCCAGGTTGTCTCAGTCATCTCTTGTACGTGAAAACCGTAGTGATACTTTAATGCAGCTTGCTTCCTGGCTTGCTCTCGGAGTGAGAATTAATTACCGAATGGCAACATCTGCATTAGCGGCTCCTGCAGCCCCAGCTCTCTGCGGGCGGGATGGTGCTCACCCCCCCAACCCAGAACTAGGACCGCTCGGAGGACTTGCCTGCTGGCTGCCTGGCTCGGATCCCGGCAGGCCGGAGCTCGGGGAGCCGCTTACCCCGGCGGTGTGCGGGGGAATGGTGCGGAGGGAGGCAGGAGCTGCCGCGGGGGCGCGCAGGGGCGCCGCGCCTCCGCATCCAGTGACACCGGCACCGGCCCCGCTGCCCCTGGCTCCGCTCCGGCCCCGATCCCCATCCCCGCACTGGCCACGGCCCTGGCCCCGGCCCCGCTCCGCCCCGACCCCGTCCCCTATCCCCGCCGCCGTCCCCCAGCTTTGCCTCTGAAGCAGGCAAGGGAGGACGACTGTGGTCCTGGAGGCCCAAGGGGCGCAGAGGAAGAGGGAGGAGCTGGAGGAAGCAGGGGGAAGGGGAGGGGAGCGCTGGGGAGAGGATTTTCCCTTCTTCTGCCTTTTTTTTTTTTTTTTTTTTTTTTTATTTGGAGGAGGAGGAGGGAGGTTGTTGCTGCTGCTGGTGGCAGGCAGGTTCCTCCTGCTGGAAGATGATGAATACATGAGGAGAGAGGCTCTGAGCTTGCTTCTGTGCTGCGGGAGTGTCTCTCTGTCCCTCCCTCCCTCTGCCTGCTCCTGTGTGAGTGTGTGTTTGGCTCCCCGGCTATGTGTGCGTGTACACTGTGTATATATATCTGAGCTGGGAGGTTATTGCAAGCTTCTCTCAGCAGCGCTGCTCTGTACAGGAAGAAGGGCTCAGCTGCAGTGATAGCATCAACAGCAGCATTAGCGGCACCAACTGCTATTTTTGCCTTTCTTCCTTCCTTTCATCTCCATCTCCCTTTCCCCTCCCACCCCGCACGTCTTTTGGGGGATTGCTTTTGGTTGTTTTTTTTTTTTTTTTCTTAATTTTTCTCTTCTACAATCCTCCTTATTTCATACTTCGTGGCTTTTTTCTGCTTCTTCTTTTTTCCCTCCTTCCTCTGAGAAGGAGGGACAGACACAAACACAGAGAAATAAGGGAAAGAAAAGTACCGGGACTGATCGTGCTGCTGCAAACCCAAAGATAGCAGGTGAAGAGGGGGTTTGGCTTCTACCCCAAGGTAAAGCCCTGCCCCCTTTACCTTCTCGCCACCTCCTCCGAGAAGGAGAAGGAGAGAGAGAGAAAGGGCCAAAGTGGAGAAAAGCAGGTCTTCTGCGGCTGGCATTTGGAGTACAGGGAGCCAGGAAGTGAAGGATGGTTGTGGTTACCCGAGCTGGCTGCAGGGCAGCTTTCTTCCTCTGGATTTTCAGCAGCATTAGCTGCAGAGCCAGGACTGCTCTGCCTGCATCTCGTAAGTAACCTTTGCTAAGAAACATGCACAATTTCACTTCTGCAATAAACTGGAGGGAAATTCCCACAACTCCGAGGTTGATTTTTTTCTTTGCTGATGAATATCGTGTTTGATTTTTCTTTGTATTCTCTTCTGTGTGCACTGAGGTTTGATGCTGTTTGCAGTGCTCCCCATCAGATCTTCCTTGGTGTAGATGATTTCACTGGTAGCTGGTGTGGAAAGTTGAAAGACTTGCTCTGTGATATAGTCTTGGTTCTGCAGTGGAGTCAGAGGGGGAAAGGAATCAGCAGCTGTTCAAAGTTTGGGGGCAGTTTTTGTTTGGCTTATGGTTTGGTTTGTTTTTTCCCACCTTTCTCAGAAGGTATGCAATTTGCATTTGGAAGTACTTCCCTTCCACAGTTTTGGGAGATAAAAGAGAAGATGTGAGCAGTTTCCATAACTAGTGTTTTATCGAGGAGCAGCAAGAGAAAATTCTGTCTCATTTGAAGAGGAAAGAATGTTTGTGAGTTGATGAGAGGGAACTGAGACAGGACAGCTTTTCTTGAGAGTGAAGTTTGGCTGCCCATAATAAAATGAGCAAATGTATTTTAGAGAAGACCAGCTGCCTCCTAGGGAGGCAGTAATAGTAGAGAAATGATCAAGCATCTGCTGAAATGCTGAACTTTCAGACCAGAGAATTGCAAAACCCTATACAGGATCCAATTCTTCTATCAATGTAAAAATGACAGCATATTCATTGATTTCAATGGGTATTAGATCAAATCTTTAACAGTGCATTGAGCTGTAGTTCCGAGCAAAACATTTGCAGGTAGATGTCAGTGTTAAGTGTTTAGTTGTTTCTCTTTAGACCATGTAAAACATTTGCCATTTCCAAAGTGTTTTTGACATGCACACTGAAATGAAACAGTGTATTTTTATAGAGAAGTCAGAAATAGACGCTTCTGCTGGCTCACTCGGCTGCTCATAGAGGAAAGAAGTGTCCTGAGATGTTACAGATAGATGTGTTGGGATTGTGTATATGTGAATGGACATTAATTCTACTGACCAAGCAGGGAATTGTCATAGAATGTAATGTATATACTGCATAGAGATCTGTGTAGATCACTTTATTTATTTATTTATTTGTTTGTTTGTTTCCTTGTGGGCAGGACTGAACAATGCAATGATTAGGGAACTGGAGCACTGCTATACTTTCTCAGTGGGTTTCTATCTGTTATGATCTGATATCTATTGAAAAATAAAACAATGTTATTGTTCCAGGATTTGCTTGCACTGTATTTGTTTGTGTGTCAACAGAAAATGCAGAGCAATGTCTACATTGCATGTAGGTCTCAGAGGCTATAGGATGTTCAATTATTTTCTTACCTTTGATGTAGGAGAAATATTGATCCTGAGGTTTACTGCTTAGTTTTGATCAGCTATCTAATTTTTCTTAAGAATATTATTTCTTCGTGGTCATGTCTCAGGCTCTGCATAATAGGAATGTCTGGGGACAAAGATTTATGATTTAGATTGCCAGAAATTTGTTCTTGGAAAACCAAGTTCCCTGCTATTAATAGGGTTTCTGAGCTTTTTTGTTTGTTTTTGTCATTCAGTAAGTAATGGCTGTAGTTTAAGTTGAAAATGACATACAATGGGTTATCTGATTACCCAACAAATAAATCTTTAACTTTTGAAATTAGTTAGTTGAGAAGTTAATGGTTGTATATATCCCTTATTCCTGGAATTTCCGATTACAGTGATATTAATACAAACTTAATTACAATTTACTCATATACATTCCCATCTTGACAGATATTCAAAGATTTCCGTATATTAATTCACCTCCCAAGAGCTTATACACTATGCTCCTTATGTATTAAGTAGCATTTCATTTCTGACTCACTTCTGAAAGTGAAATGGAGCTAGATTTGTTTACTGGAAACAGAAATATAGCTAGAAGTACACGTCAGCCTTAAAATTACAAAAGGATTGTTCACATTGCAGTACATGCTGAAAATTCTTGTAAAGGCTTACTGGTGCTTGGGAAGGGGTACTACAGTGGGAACTCAAGTGCTGTGTCACAGTAGTTTGGTGCACCACTTCACTGATTATTCTGTTGCATGCTTTGCTATACAAACTCATCATTGTGATGTATTTTGTGAATGTGCTATATTTTCTGGGGTTGTTTGTAACTTTGAATGCAACTGATTGTGAATGGCATTGGAGAGTTTTGTTTTCTGTTGCCAAGATACTGCACTTAGCTTTTTATCTCTCTTTTTTTTTTTTTTTAAATTCCTTATCAGTTGATTTTGAACATCATATTGGGAATACTTCTGACAGAATTAAAACCTGTGCGAAATGCAACTTTGATGTAAAACTTATTTCCAACCAGAATTTCATTTTATCCTCCATTGTTACTTTATGTTTTGACTTTGAAATAATTAAGAACAGCAAGATTATTCTTTACAGTATTTTTAGGAAATATGCAAGAGTTATGTTGTACAGTGAATTACAAATCCTTATATATGATCTTGCTATTCAGTATTTTCCTATAGTCTGCTAGTGCTGGTGTAGAAAAAATACAGTTTTCAGAAAGAATAGAATTGGATGTCATTTATGTGAATATACTGCATCTCAACTGTTTGTTTACTTTGCAAAGCAAGTAAGTCTATCTCTGTCATTAGAATGGTGTCTCAGCAATACTGATTCAGAAGTGATCGTGTTGAAAGCTTTTAATCTCATTCAGTTCTATCTCAAGATGAAGTAGGTGTTGAAAGCCCATCTTGTAGTACAATAAACATACACTGTGATACAGTATCACACACACTAATGCTCAGATCTTACTGTAAATTCTATTTGTGGTCATGTTTTCATACCTTGGCAATAAATTCTTCATATTCCTGCAATTTTTTTGTAATAAGCATAGAGGGATGAAAACACTCAACTTTTGGAGTCAAGGCTAATGAACAGCTCAACCAGGAGAGGTCATCACAAGATAAAAAGTAACATGGAAAATACAGATTTAGTTCTTTATAGTCTTTTACATGACTAAGATGGAATGATAAGAATATGAATATGGGTAGACTAACTTTCATTTGTATTTGTGCAAAAAAACTGAAAACACACAAAGCAGCAAACTTGTTACTTTATGAGAATGTTAAAAATATTCATTATAGGATCATCTGCTTCTGTGTGAAAGCAATTCACTTAAAAAGTAATTATTTTTCACAGCTAGGTTTTTGATTTTGTTTTTGTTTTGTTTGGGGTTTTTTTATGGTTGGTTGGTTTGGTTTTGTTTGTTTTTGTTTTTTTTTTTAGTTGTGTACATTTTTGTGCAATGCAAACGTGATCAGTACAGAACTATCAAAACTTCTAGTTCTGATACTTTTCATACTTTTGCAGTAGGTCCCATACAACTGCTGAAGTTTGAACCCATTTTACAAGAATTGATGCAGAAATCAAATGGGGGGGCAGGTATAGTAAACCATTAAGATATATAAAAGCAAAAATATGCATTCTCTTTTACCTCTTGCAATAATATGGTGTAAAACACAAAGAGTGCTTCAGTAAGTGGTTCGGTCTGCAAGAAAGTTTGAAAGTGAAGTTAAAGGCTATGAATTGAAAACTTGTTTCTGAACATTGGCTGCTTCTCTTGCAAGGAGATAAGTATTTTTTTATTTTCTCTCTTTTTTTTCCTCAGGCATTTTTAACACATTTGAAAGCCTATTTCAGTTGATGCAGCTGTGACAGGAAATTCTTTATATATAATGTATTAGTCAGACATTAAAACTGTACATCTTCTTGAATAAGTAACATTACTGTGTACCTATGGCAGACAGTAGATTTTCCTGTAGATGTTCCTTGGGAATTTCAGCTTGGATCTCTAAATATTACAAAGCATGAGATCTCATGTTCAATGTTTAGTATTTATTGCAATATTTTAGACTTTTTAAGACTGTAATACTTTTAATGTTTTGGACAATAACAAACTATGCACAAACTATGGGAGTTTTCTTTTTCTACATATGCAGAAGATCTAGCTTTGAGTGATTTGGCTCATAGGTCAAACATAAGATAACTAGTTAAATCTTGAGGTTTGCCCCTACCAATGTCTTCTTCCTAAGTACCTGTCATACTTGGTCTTACGAAAGTATATGGACTCGCAAATTGTTTCAATCACTTCAGTTAGAAAACGTTAGAGAAGCAACATCAGTCTTCTTCATCAAATAAAATAATGAGTGACTTCATAATTTTTTTAGTCTTGAAAATATTAAAGAAGAAATTTAAAATTATTGCATTATTTCCAAAATCCACATCAAGATGGAATCTTTCTTTAAAAGATCAGAAGGACCTGTGGGACAAAGAGGGCAGTCCGGTAGCTTGAGTCTTCTCCCACTGAAGGAAATATAAGTTGTGCCATGGATTTTAGGAGCAGTGTGGTTAAGTTTTTTGTCAGTGAGAAGTTCATGATTCAGTCCATTGGTATGAGATACTAGAAATGATTAAAAGGTTCTTCAGACTTCAGCCTTTGAACTAACATTGATTTTATCTGTATTGCATTTCATTTATTCAGCTGCTTCATTGGCATTGCATAGGTAGATAATCCGAGACCACCGGCCAATTGCAGAACATGTTAAATCTCTAAATTTGATGCTATAAGAAATTACAGTAATCAGTAATCAATTCCTTTGAGATGTTTGCCGTTCCAACTTTGAACACATCACAGATACAATAAAAATATTTTCAAGTCCGATGTTTAACATTTATGAAGAACTTGGGCTCTTGGTTTTAACAGCTCTGCAATTTTAAAAGCAACTTAACAAAGCTGAGACTTTTCCTGCCTAAGAAATTGTCTCAATGTTCATTCACTGTTGTAGTAGCCAGCCTTTTCTGATTTCGTCTTTAAGCCTGAACAACTGATAATTCAGAGCAGAAAAGGATATTGACATTCACATTTACCTCTTTCCTCTACCTAAAAAAGTCTAGAGATTTTTTGGCTTTACAGTCTCATGGTGGAGAGATGGTTCTTTCAGATGTTTAACTTAGGCAGGCGGTCCTGCTAAGCTCACTGGGGGACTGAAAGACTTGTTTACACTTATGGTTCATAATTTGATGTTAATATTTATCACCCTTTAAAATATTTATCAAATATTTTATTTTCAGCTGTGTATGCACTCCAGAAAATGTGTTTTACATAAATCAGTGGCTAAAATCAACTTCAGCATATCTAGAAACTCTGTTGCCAGGTTTTGCATTTGTATCGGTAAAAGCTCAAGTTGGGTTACAACCTTAAATGTGTAAATAAAATAAGCAGCTAAGAATAATTTCTAATAGCTAGGGAGAATTTGAACAGTTTTAACCAAAGGATTTTCCATCCTACAAACAAATGTGATATTTTAGAATGAACATTTAGTCTTTGTCTGTGAATATTTTGTCTCAGCTTAAAGGGAAAGTAACATTTTCTTATAGTAATTTAATGACTATCTAAGTAGGACATAAACATTCTGTTTTATTTTGTAAAACTGATACATCACTTAATATTTTCTACTCTTAGCTCTGGGAAATCAGCAATACGCATGCTACATTTCTGTTTTCTGTTTTTACAATGTAGGAATTATCTGTCTATGAGAATTTTTTCGCATCAAATCTAGAGAGGTGCCACTGTCTGGGGTTTTTTAGTCACCTAGATGTTGATAAATAGGTCTCTTATTGATTGCTCAGTCATCTTGTATACTCAAACTGGTATTTATTATGAACCCAGTGAAAGCCTGGAATTTAGAGGATAGCAATACAGAAGATCAGCAGATGAGCTGAGGAGACTGCGAGGGTCCATTTCCATAAGGGGTAGCAGAAAGTTTGTGATGGAAGGTTTGCCGAAGAAGAAAAGGCAGAATTACTTCCATAATGAATGGAAGCTTAAATGAATGAGCCTAATGCAATGGGATACGACATAGCAGGCAAGGGAATCTCAAATTGGGATCTTTTGAACAAGGGAATCCTTTGCCTACTGGCTCTGAGTGTAAAGTTCTTGAAACACTGTTTGAAACGCAGTTAAATTAGGATGTGCTTTTACTCAGTTACATTTATGTTAATAGTAGCAATACTATGGTTGGGGAAAAGCTTGTCATATTTAAAACCAAACCAAGAAACAAGAAAACAAAAAACTTAAATTTACACCCTGTTGAGCCAGGTTTCAGATACAGATGCCTTCCTAAGATCTCTAGACTCTACCCAGATTGTCAGTGAAACATAGGAAGGGTTTGTACATATTCTTTTCCCTGAATAGAGATAAAAATTCAAATACCTCAAAAAAGATGAGGAAAAATGAAAATAAGGAAAATAATTTTAAAACACAAAAATTAAAACTAATGGCATCCCTCCATTGTCCTGGACTACAGGAAAAAAAAAGGTGGAGGGAACGTGCTGAACAGAAGTTGTCTCTCATACAATAATAGTAACCTGTTTTCTTTCTGCTGGGGAATGGAGTCAGAGGGAGCAGCTTACCCTGTCCACAGTATTCACATTGCATTAGGAAAGGAGTGAGCTTCTGTGAGAAATGGAGTCAGAAGCACAGTCTGTACGGGGCAGGCTCTCTATGACTACATGCTCCCAAGCTTCAGCAAGCTTTACTCTCTAATGTTTTTTCCTTTGGTTTAGATCCAAAAAAATTATGCTACTGGGCATACTGTCAGTTGTATGATGAATGTCCTACCTGATTCTTCCCTAGTACAGCCAAACTGTTAGAAATGATAGCAGAATTCCCTGTAGATAAGAGAAGGTATCCATTACAGTTCCAACCTTCTTCCAAAAAACAGACACCACCAGACCACACACCCATTTGCTTCTGCTCTTAATTTATTTGCCATATCCACATACCTACTTTATCTTTTTATTAATCATCTTACTCTCTTTCTCTGCCCTCTCTCCACCCTTCCCTCCAGCAATAAACTGAATCCACTAGTTCTCTTGGATTTTCATCGATTCATCACCCTATCGAGTAATTTGCTGAGCCTGAAAGTAAGGGCGATTGTCTTCATTGATTTCTGATTAATTCATCCATTTGTGAAAGCTAGGTACACAGGTAATAACTCAATTGAAATTCCTTCACTGCTTAATTGCTGTGCCATAATCCTGGCCTGTTAAATCAGATAATCAGATATTATTAATTAAGTTAAGATTTATATTTTTCCAAAAACAATTCTTAGAATATCATTACAAGGAATGCTTTTATTAACTCTGTTTTTTATTATTCATAAAATGTAGTTTTAGACTTTAGGTCAGTGCAGAGTATATCTTTTATACATATGGAAAAAAATTGTGTCAAAGGAATGCTGTGAGTGAATTATGGTCCCAAGTCTACATCTTCATAACTTATGAGGCCAAAAAGGATCACTAAACTCAGCTATGGTCATATAATAGATTGTGTCACTACTTTTATCTGCTTTACACAGCATTGAATCAACAAACCACAGAATGTTTTGGGTTGGGAGGGACCTTTAAAGATCATCTAGTCCAACCCCACCTCTATAAGCAGGGACACTTTCCATTAGAACAGGTTCCTTAATGCTCTGTCCAACTTGGCCCTGAACACTTCCAGAGATGGGACATCCACAGTTTCTCTGAGCAGTCTGTTCCAGAATTCCTTCCTTTCGTGTAATCTAAATCTACCCTCTTTATTTTAAAAATGTTCCTTCCACACTATCAGTGCATGCCCTAGTAAAAAGTCATTCTTTATCTTTCTTGTAGTCCCCTTTTAAGTATGGAAAAGCTGCTATGAAGTCTGCCTGGAGCCTTCTCCTTTCTAGGATAAACAACTTGACCTCTCTCAGACTTTCTTTATGAAAGGGAGAAGCCTTCTGCCCATTTCCATGACCCTCATCTCAACCTGCTCCCACAAGTCAATGTCTTTCATCTACTGGGTTCCCTAGAGCTGAACAAGTACTCCATGTAGGGTCTCAGGAGAGGAGAGTAGAGAGGTAAAATCACCTCCTTAGACCTACTGGGCATGCTTCTTTTTATGGAGCCCAGGATATTACTGGCTTTCTGGGCTGAAGGTGCAAATTGCCAGCTCACACGTAATTTTTCATCTGCCTATATCCCCCAGCCCTTTTCTGCATTCAATTCATTCATCACCCAGTGTGTATTGCTACCAGGGATTGCCCCAACCCAGGTGCAGAACCTTACACTTGGCTTTGTTGAACTTCATGAGGTTCACAAGGGGCGACTCCTCCAGCCTGTCCACTTTCTCTGGGTGGTGTCCCATCCCTCAGGCCATCGACTGCACCACTCAGCTTGGTGTCGTCCGCAAACTTGCTAAGGGTTCACTCAACCCCACTGTCTGTGTCATTACTGAACATATTTAACAGTACTTGTCCCAATACTCCTGAGAGACACCACTCATTACTGATCTTCATTTGGACTTTGAGCCATTGATTGATTGGGCATGGCTATCCAGCCAATCCTTTTTCATCTAACAGTTAATGCATCAAACCCATTTCTCCAATTTAGAGACAAGGGTGTTTTGTGGAACTGTGTCAATGGCCTAATAGAAGTCCAGGTAGGGTACAGCAATAGCTCTTCCCTTATCCACCAGTGCAGTCAGTCCTTTGTAGAAGGCCAGCAGATTAGTCCTTTTGCCCTTCATGAAGCCATGTTTGCTTTCTCTAATAAACCTTCCTCTCATTTGCATTCTTTGACATAGCTTCTAGGAGAAACTGTTTCATGGACTTCCTAGAGACAGAGGTGAGGCTGACTGGTTGGTAGGTCTCAGGATATTAATTTTTACATATTTTAATAATGGGAGCAATATTTCTCCTTTTCCAGACACTGGGAATTTTGCTTGACTGTCATGACTTTTCAGAAGTGATAGAGAGCAGCTTAGCAACTGTATCTGCCAGTTCACTCAGGACCATGGGATGCATCTTGTCACTTTGCATGGGTTTTTTCCAGATTCCTCAGATGGTCTTGAATCTGATCTACTCCTACAATGGGTGGGACTTCATTCTCCCGATCCTTGCCTTGATATTCAGGGGCTTCAGGGATGGGGGAGATGCAACCGGCAGTGAAAACTTGAAAAAATGTTGCTGAGTACATCAGACTTGTTCATGTCAGTTGTCATCAGATGCCCTGTCTAATTTATCAGAGGGGTACAGTTTATTTTGTCCTCCTTTGTTGAGTAGCGGTCAAGGTTTTGATGCATTTCCTCCTGACATTGAATGTCTCAGTCTGGAGCTATGTTCCTTACCCTAAGTTTATGACTTGACACATGGGCACATTGAAATACCTAATGTTTCCTTTTACCACCTGACCAAGATGTCCCAGGCTTGTGACATGTGTAAACTTCAAGTCATCTTCAGTTTCATAGACTGTATATTTTTCTGCAGTTCATATGATAATGATAAGTAATGAAGGGCTCAAAATCAGACTTCTACTAGTTCTCACTAGAAACCACTCATTTCTTTTGTAAAGGTTACATTTTAAGATATTTAGTGTCACATTTATACTAATTCTGAATAATTGTTAAAATAGTTTACACTGTCAGTCAACTGTCTTCAGAATTCAAAATGCATACTATTACAATGTATGCAGAAAAAGACATAAATGCAAATATATGCAAATTTCTTGTGATCCAAATTTGTATTCTCAGAAAAAAAACCCACCTTCAGAAGATCAGGATAGTTGACAAGATCTACTTTTTATAAACCCATGTTGATTTGCAGTAATTGCATTTACCTTATTTAAATTTTTATTAATAAGGTTCTATTATTTTGTCTAGCAGCAATATTAGTTTAGCAGCAATGTTAGTGGGAGTGGCTTGTAATAGTGCAGGTCATTCCCTTCAGTATTTGCATACCACAGTTTCTTTCAGTCCTATGCAATTACCTTGGTGTTCCAAGGGCTATCGAAAATCAGTAATAATAATAGTCAGAGACCTCAGATACAGCTTGGCCTGCTCCTTGAAACTGTCTAGCCTTGTTGTCTTCTGTTTAACATCTTCCTAAGTTTTTATTAGAATGTAAATGATTTTGTTGCCACTCTGGGATCTGACTATGCAGTCTTGTTTGTTTTCCTAACACTGTATGTAGGAGTCTTCTGGTATGGCTCCTTTTGCTCCTCATCTACTCTCTCGCTTCTTAAAAAAACCCTAAACCACAAAAACCAACAGCCAAACCTGATTTTTTTTTTCTTTTTCTTTTATTTTTGAATAAACCTTATGTTTGTTGTGCATAGATAAATTAAGCCTTGTATCCTTTTGCTTATAATTTTTCTCTTTTTTTTTAACTGATTTAGAGGATCACAGAATCGTGGAGATTGTAAGGGAGGTTATCTTGCCTTGCTAAAGTAGAGCTAACTAGAACAGGCTGCCCAGGACCATGTCCAGAGGGCTCCAGATATTCCACAAGCTCCCTGGTTCTATCTCCTCTACAAGGAGATACTCCACAACCTTTGAGTAACCTGTGCCAGTGTTCGGCCAGTCTCACAATGAAGAAATTTTCCCTGATGTTCAGAAGGAACCTCCCATGTTTCAGTGTGTGCCCATTGCCTGACAGGTTGCTGTCAGACCCTTTCTCCATCCTGTTGAGACCTCTCTGGATGACAGCATGACCCTCTGGCGTATCAGCCAGTCCCCACAGTTTTGTGCCTTCGGCAAACTTACTGAGTGTGCACATCATCCAGATCCTTAACAAAGATATTGAATGCAACTGGACCCAGTACTAACCCCAAGGGCACACTGCTCCAACTACACTTTGTGCAGCTTTCTGGACCTGGTTGTTCAACCAGTTTTTAATTTACTTCACTGTTCTGCAGCCCATACTGCACCAGCTTTTCTAGGGGGATTATAGAATGGTTTGGTCTGGAAGGGTAGATATCTGTATTCAACTAAGCCTTTAAACAAGTGCTTTAAAGTAAGCCTGTGAAGACATCAAATAATTCCTGAATAAATCTTTGATCATGATAAATGTTTTATTAAATTCTTGGTTGAAATGGGACAACCGTAGAAAAACACATATTGGAACTTAGGTAAAAGGCTACAAATGACTATTCAGCTGTAATTCTCATTATTAAATGATAATATAATAGAAGCATATGTTCACTTTATTGTTGATGTTAATGACCCTAAATTTAGCTGTATTAGAAGTTTTAATTCTGACTTATATAATAAAATATTATGTGCATATATGTATTAGGATATGGTAGCTTTATACATCATCTGCTTTATACATCATAGAATCAATGGGCTATAGAATGGTTTGGGTTGGAAGGGACCTTTAAAACTTACCTGATCCAAACCCTCTGCCATGGGTAGGGACATCTTTCACTTAATCAGATTGCTCAGAGTCCTGTCTGAAGGGACATCCACAGCTTGTCTGGGTAACCTGTTCCAATGTCTCACCATTCTCCTCATAAAAATTTTCTTCCTTAAATCTAAATCTACCCTCTAGGAAGGCTATGCAGCAGCAGATAACATGGCCTTAAAGAGCCTTAGAGGAAGATGGTTGTTGGTTTCAGTCATAAGGAAGTAAATTTGGTCTTTTCTGACCAATTCTGGCCTGTTACCTACTACTGCTTCAACCAGAGAGAAGAATCATTGGATTATAGAGATTCTCTGAATTCTTAATTTAAGAACTTGCTATTATTAAGTCAAGTCTCATAGAAATGCCCCTCCCAGTCTTCACTAACATCTTTATATTTATAGAGAATAGTTCAGAATTCTTGTTGTCATAGACAATATTTATATTCTCAGTTTGAAAGTCACTCCTCTTTGGTTGCTAAAGATTTACTCTCATTAAATATCAACAAATGCATTATGTCCATTGTGAAGCATGTTCAGAAATAGGAGTTGATTTTATTTTTCCCCTCACTGGGAAAGGAAGTTGTTCTTGGTTTTATATTAAATCTGAAATGTAGTAGCTCAAACTATGTAGTTTTCATCATGTTGTGATGTCATATATGCATATCTTGAGGGATTTTCGTGAAGGGAAAAATGATCATGTCACAAAGCAAAATCTGCTATCATATCAAGGAAACTTTCTGGTGTAAATGATAATGGACTGATCTTACATATTAATGTTGACCATTTATATAGGTTTTATTGAGCTGACAGGAGAGAAATTATCTTGCAAAAAGAAAACTGATTTGCTACTTTTACGTATTTTTTGCTTGGAACATAAGCAATTCATAGTAAATTGTTTTTTTTTTTTTTTCCTGACCATATTACCCTCTTAGATAAGTCAGTATTTTGTTTGTCTTGAAGAATATTGTGGTAAGTCAAGTGAAAGACTGGAATCATTGTGCTTGAAAGTGCCTAGAGAGGGAGCTTTTCTGCTTTTCTGCTAGATTCTTGAAGAGCTTAAATCTTGGATATTAACTTAGAAATATAGCAGAGGATTCACTATACTTTGTGTCTCATTGTAAGTAACCCTTCCTACTGAATCTTCACCAACAGGTGAAGAAAGGCTTTTGAATATAACATATTGCTTGAGTACTTCACTTGGAAGCGTTTTCCTTATTTATAGAGTCCTGAAAAATATAGTTAAAGACAATGGGGAACAGGGAAGTAAATTTTGACATTCTGAAATGGGGACACAGAATTACAGGCATATCACAAAAGCAGACATATCAAAAAACAGTCTAATGAGTGAGAATTCTGTCCACAAAGTTCTGACTTGAAAGTTCCCTTTAGTTCTTCTGACAAAGTCTGGAAAAGGGAGATAGAACCAAACTAGAGAGATGTTGAGATGGAAGTTAGTACTGAAGTTTCAAAATGATCCAGGTTCAAAATTCGGTGGAGTGAGGTCAGTCTTTCTAGATCAGTCACATATTCCTCAAATACTAGATCAGGACCTATTTTGCCATCTTTTTTCTGATGGGGGTGCACATGCAGTGTCCCTCTGGATTTCTTGAGATTCTCTGTATCATATACACTGTAAAGTGTTGATGTAGGAAAGCATCCCCCAAAATGGTGTAAGATGGCATGTTTGCAAGTAACAGCTGCATGAAAAGTGCATGAGTAACTGAATAAGAGGAGATAAATGTAAAACCAAAGAAAGTAAGACTGAATTGTCAACTGAACTATAAAACTGAACTATAAAAAAATTGTATCATAATTTTGAGAAACCACAGTAATTGTTTCAAGTCTACTTGTACAAGTGAAAAGAATTTATTGGCGCGTATCTCATTAACACAGAGCCACAAAGATAAGCACTGTGCTGAGAATTTTTCAGAGAATTTTTTGTGCAATTTCAGTGGCATGATTATCATTTTATCATTATACATATATTTAAGACAGTACTCTGCTTCCAAAGAAAAATATCATTTGCAAATATAGCTTGTTATTTGTACTTATAAATCAATGTATTCTATGCTATGCTTTAATAACTCTGATTAAAGAAAGCTATGGAGGATCTCACAGTGATTCAGAATAAAAAGATGTAAATGCTTCTAATAACACACAAACTTTATATATCAAAGGAAATTTGTTCTGGTGTCAGTTTTAATGAGGACTGTAGTCATTTTTCAGCACTGGCATTTCATTCTTAAAAAGTTGTGTTTTCTTTCTTTCCATCTTCCTTCTGCCCCAAGCAGACATTTCAGCTAATTCAAATGAAAGTAGTTCTATCGTGTTCCTGGAGATTCGTTTCCTTTGATTTTGGCAGAGAAGCAAGAGGGAAAAAACAGAAATCTTCTTGTATATTCTGGCAGGCAAATCCATACTGATATCTCAGATGCACTCATACAGAGTTGAAAGATGTGAATACATCTTGATGGATGTTTTATGATAGAAGGGATGTGGAGACCATAAGGGCAAGAATGAGAATGTCCTTCTGTAAAATGTTCTTAATATTTTGCAGGGGAAGATTTAATGGACATTTACAGCATACACGTAATTAGCAGCTGGGTTGTATAAATATCTAGTATGGATGGGAGTTCCTCGAAAGCTGTCCAGAGGCTGTGGCAGAAGACAGGTAACCTGGAGCTGGTTTAGTTCCCTGCAGTTTTTATTGGACATTACATGTTTTGACCACCTTTTCATAGATATAAATAGAATAAATATTCAAACCACTTGTAAGAATTAACTTTCATTTACAGAAATGTAAATCTGGCCGTGCATTATGTATGCCTTTAATACAAAGAGAAAGAGTGTGTGCATAAACCAATATTTAAAATGCAAGTGATGGCAGCAAAAATTTTCAATGATGGATCTCTAATTTTGTTTCAGTAACAGTAATGTTTTCACAAACATTTCATGTTTGTTTGGTTTTCATAACCCATACTAAAATAGTCCAGCCACATTCTATACCGTAAAATATCCCTTAGGTTTGCAAGCTGCATTTATGAAATCTGACTAGTAGAAAGGTACCAGAAATACTTTCAAAGAAGAGATCTGATTCAGTTTCAGATTTGCTCTTCAAATAAAAGCTTTGTATTGTTCTGGATTTGTTTAATTGAATTTAATACACATAATCAGGCTGCTAAATGGACTTCATACCTAAAGCCTGATTTTTTTCAGAATAACTCCTCTGCTAGTTTAATTTCTGTGACTTGGGCAATTTTATGGTTGAAATAATAAGGGAGCTTACTCTCATAGACTCAGAGAAGATGGGAAAAAAGATAACATAAACATTGACTTCTAGGGACACAATAATAAATAAACAAACACTAGCAACCTTACTCAAGGTTATTTATGAGTTTATTGACTTCTGCGTAATCCTTCTAAAAAATTAATACTTTTTTGTTAGTTATCAAGTTTATTTCTAGAAGGATGAGCCCTTCAGAAATTAGTTCTTAAGGATTTTGAGTTCCAAAGGTTACATTCTGTTCAAATCAGAGATACAGATACTAATTTATCTAGCTGGTACTGAGTGTTCAATTTTAGAATACACAAGTTCTGTCCATCTTAGTCACACAGTTAGAGTTTTTCAAAATAGCAATGAATTAAGCCATGAAATGTATGTGATTTGAATGGCACGTAGAAGGTAGAGCTATCAGTTAATTTTTTAGGTTTTTTTGACTGTTAAGCGTGACTTTTTGGCTGACATGAGATGGTTTTATAAAATTTTGAGGCTTAAAAAACTAGAAGAGTATCCAATTAAATTGACTGATTAGAAATTTAATCTGTAAAGAATGGATAGTTTATAGTATGAAAATCTTGTATCTGAATGTCTTCAGGTCTTTGAAAGCTATCACATGTATTCAGATAATTTCAACTACTAGTCACGATCTTTCTCCACACAAGCTAAGAATTATTTACCCTCCAGTGTGCAATAAAGCATCTGCACTTCCAGTCCATAAAATCAGCAGAAGAATATACATCTAACATAATTTTAAATAGTTATTAATACATGTTCAGTTAAAGGCATTTCAGTCACTGATCTGAAAGTCTGAACTACTCGTATTTTGCAATGGATTGTCTGTCAATATCTTTGTAATTTTGATTAGTGTTACACTTGATGGAATCTCCAGAAGGCCATCTTTCTTGGAAGTGTTGTAACTTACAACAAGGTTCTAGGGGTGGTTTAGGCACATTTTGATCACACTGAAAGTCTGTTTTTTTTAATGTCTGGTGTGATTTTTATATGATCGCTAAATATATTTTCAGTGTTTGTTAATGCCATTAGACATACTGCTACATCACAAATGAATTGCACATCCATACATCAAGTATTACTTACTGTATTTTGTGCTAAATTTTATTTTTGGTACACTAAACAAGTAACTTCCCATGAAGGTATAATTTCTGAAAACCCCTTATGTTGCCAAAATATTGCTAAGTTTTAGAAAATAAAACATTGGAGACCATCTTGGCAAGTAGATGTATCAGCACAATATGGCATATACAGTGAAGCAGTTATCTGTCCCATAGCTTACTGCTGTGCAGTGTTGAGGAAGCAGCTCTGGGTTGGTGTATATGGAGTAATATTCGGTAGGTAAATAAGATGTCCACTTAAAATGTCCACGGGCCAGTGAAAAAGGAAACTTGACGTCAGTTTAAGATTGGATAAAATTTATTAGAGCCAGTTTTACTTCGAGGGGAACACAATGATTCATAGGGAGCTAGGATCATAATATGAATACCTCAGATTGTTGCTGAATTATGTGACTGCTCATAAGACCAGTAAAGACTTAAGAGATATATCTAACTGACTGCAGATATTCAGTTGCTCATACGATAGACGTGAGCCTTCCACTCTTCAAGTGCAGATTGAAGTCCACTAGGAGACTTTACTAATTTTATTGTTAATTCAGTTTCTGGGAGCAAGGTAATAGTTCATGAGAGCTGCAGTTTGAATCATCAGGCACAATATTCTTCATTCCAGTTACAGGAGGCTGCCCATTTCTTCTTGAGGTTCCTGCTTGGGTCCTAGCCTCAGCGGAACAGCTGACTTGTACTAGAAGTGCAAGGGTTTGTTCTGTGCAAGTGCAAGGGTTGATTCCCTAAAGATCTTGTTGCAAAGAATTGGGAATCTTTAAGGTGATTGATCAGAAATTTATAGAAGACCTAGGACCTTTTTTCAGAGGTGACTATAAAATGGTCTGAAATGTTTCAGTGAGAGTTTTGGCAGGGAGTTTACAGGCCAACAGAGATTGAGAAGGAAGTTGTGAATACACAGGCGGAAGTTTTAGCTCCTTTCAAAAAGGTCAGAGCTGATATCACAACAGAACCTTTTAGATGTGCTTATTTGATCAGGGACAGGATATACATTGACTGATACTAAGTGAGGGATTGTTAAACCTAAGGAAACTCAACTGGGCCTTTATGAAAGCAGGTCAGCTAACCTCAGCCATGTCCTTTTGGCTAGCAACCGTGGCACAAAGTCTTCCCTGACTGTGTCCTAATAAGCCAGAGTTAAACAGAACAGAATTAGAAGTAAATTTGATTGCCTAACTTAAAGGTGCCATCTCAGGTATGGTCTTATTTTGATGTGCAGTAAATAAAATCACCTTTTCCCATCTTTTTAACATTTGTATGGGGGTTCTAACGCCAGACTGAGACTGAACTGAGAGGTTTGGGAGTTTATACTATGACTGTCTGGGTTCCTGCAGCATGCACTAATGAAGGTATAACCAAATAAATACCTGTGTTTTGTACCTTTGTTTTTTTTTTTACTGCGTGTGTGGGCTATTAAGTCCTCAAGCCATTTTTGAGTACCAGTATGTCATAGTTTGGGATGGTTTTTAAATCTGTGTTAAAAGTTCTTTTTGTGAGTGACTTTATATCAATTTATACAACAAATAACATTTCCCCCCAGGCAGTCAGTATTTAATTTTCATGTGAATACTTGTTTTTTACAACAAACATATGAAAGAGAGCTTCTCTTTCAAATAAGAAGAGGCACATTATGCTTCAGATCAGTTTTGTACAAGAAATAAGTCAGAAAATTAATCAAACCCCTATTTTGCATTCAACAGATCATTTAGTAAACAAGCACAGAAAATTAGAAGCCTATTGAGTACAACTGTACTATTTTCTTGATCAGAAAATTTTAATTAAAAATAGGAGCATAGTAAGACAACTTGCTTCTTATTGCTCACTCCTCTTAATTGCTGAATATCATGAATTTGTTCTTTTTGTCAAATTATACCTGATCAATGCAACTCCAAAGCATATAAAGTTTAAGTTCATAAAGTGGTACAGAAATCAAAATATTGTTTTCCAGAATGCCAGCTTTAAATAACACATTATCAGATAAACTTTAAAAGTTATTTAATTTAAAATTCCTCTGTAATCAAATAAGGAAGTTGATCTTATCTGAATAATTTATGTTTTCATTAGTTTTCCCATGCCCACCCTTTCTTACACAAATTGGTTCTTCAGATAAACCAATTTTGGTACCCTATATTTTTTTCTTTGTAGCCAAAAAGGTTCTAATACTGGCACAGGTTCATGTTCCATTGTTGTAATATTTTCTTTTTATCTTCAGTACTGACATCAGTACTACATTTTGTTTTCCAACTTGATGATGATGATGATGATCTGGGATTTTTTTCTTTTTAAATTATAACAAACTTTTTTTCCTTTAGCATAACATAAAAATGGACAGTCTTCATAGATTAGCTGTTGATAGGTGACATTTGATTTAAAAGATGTTCACAATCTCATTCAGCTATTTTGCAGTTGAGGAGGTTTGGATGCATGATGAATATGTGTCGAATGTTACAGCAATCACTGGATTGACTTCAGGATGCCCACTATTTAATGTAGCTAACCCACTTAATGTTTTGATGCTGACTTATGAAGTAAATATATTCTTCTGCAGCATTCCCGCATATCATTAAAACTGTTTCCAACACATTTTTTTTGGCATAGAACTTGACCTACTTTTACACTTTTATGGTTTAAAATAAATTATTACTCGCATTATATTCTTTTTTTATGGAAATCTACCATATCAATCTTTAACAAAACTGCACTACACTATAACTAGTACGTGTGTGATTTTAATCATAATAATATTTTATAGCTGAATAATAGCATTCCATGATTAGGGATCTAGTAATAGTGTACAGACATTGTGTTCAAAGCAATAATCATTACTCAAGTAAGCAGTGCCTGCAAAGTCATCCATACTTGTGTAAATATAGAAATTACCTACATTTATAAGGAATGAAGGATCAACCCCATGCATTACTTAACCATAATACCTTCTTACACTATTTAAGCCTTTTTATGTGCATGCTGCAAAGGAGTACATTGAGATTAAGGAGGTACTTGATTTGCAAAAGGCACATGAGGCATCAAGTCAAGTGGATTGATTGCCACTGTCCTTTAGTATCAGATTGCTATACAGTTTAACGTTTGCCCCCAAACCTCTTTTCTTACTGTCATGCAGCTTTTCTTCTGCTTTCTAAAGTGTCTGAAAGACAGAGATGAAGTGTTTTTCTTTGAAGAGCAACCATTTAAAATGCTGAAACTTGAGGTATAAAATGCAAAAGAGGAATTTTAGTGAATGGTTTAAAATTTAAGTATTACTCTTATAATCGTGGCATTTCTTTCAGACTTTAGAAAAAGTGGGTGTATCCATAGACTTGTCTGGTTTTCTCCAGTAATATATAGCATATAGAATTATAAAAAAATTTTCTCTCTGTATAAACCTTGCTTTACTCCCTATTAATGTTATTATTCACCATTACCTCCATGTACCTGACAGCAAAGTCCTGTGACACCTGAAATTGAATAGTAAATCTATTCTTAGGTACTTTCTAACTAAATTTATGGCAAATTAACAAAGATTGCAATATATTTGGCTCAAATTGGGATAAGACAATGCCAGTCCCGAATCTCCACTCTGTTAGCTAACATTGTATAGATAAAGGACTAGTAGTATCCTCAGCAGTATTATAAGCACTGTTTCATCAGCTCTGTTTCATCCTCTTCTGGTGTTGAATTTGTATGAGTTCTATTCCTTATTTTTCCAATTCTGGGCAAATTAATTAATTTCTTTATGCTACAGCTGAAAATTATTTAGGTGCTTTGATCCACTGTAGTGACATAAGAGATGGAGTAATTATCCTTCTGAGCACGTGGAAAAAAAAGGAGAGATGGGAAAAAGAAGAGAGTAATGGATTAGGAAACAAGACAGATTACAATTTTATATTAAGATGCTACCAGATTTCGTTAC
Organism: Manacus candei; assembly: GCF_025592945.1. Classification (NCBI taxonomy): domain Eukaryota; kingdom Metazoa; phylum Chordata; class Aves; order Passeriformes; family Pipridae; genus Manacus; species Manacus candei. The sequence continues at coordinate 786,949 of NW_026138143.1, forward strand.
ATTCAGTTTCAATATCTCACCCTTCTCAAATTATGTTGACAGATAAAATTGATTTTGTTCAGTTCAAAGGTTATCAATTATTTAGAAGTTCATTAGTGCTTATGAGAAGTAGGATTTCTTGTGGGTGATTCTGTTATGGAGAAATTATAGTGAAACAGATATTAAATTCAAGGTATAGCACAAAATGTATGTTTTGTTGACTTTCAGTGTGACTTGTGCTTCTCAATGTCTAAGGTAGTAGAGGACCAATGGTGGTATTAAACTTATAAATCCAGTGAAAATGGGCTTTTGATACCTATCACAAAATCTCAGAATGGGTAGGGTTGACAGGGACCAGGTTGAGCCATCTCGTCCAACCTCCCCACTCAAGCAGGGTCATCCTAGAGCACATGACACAGGATTGCATGCAGCTGGTTCTTGAATGTCTCCAGTGTGGGAGACTCCTCAACCTCTCTGGGCTCTGTTCCAGTGCCCAGTCACACACTCAGTAAAGAAGTTCTTTCTCATGTTCAGGGGAAATCAGTTTCTTCCCATTGTCTTGTACTATTGCTTGGCACGACCAAGAAGAGCCTGGCTCCGTCCTCTTGACACCCTCACTTCAGGTACATTAATACATCTTGTACCATAATCAAACTTTTAGTTGCCTTCAGTTTATTGCCCTACATCAACCTGTGTGAGAGTGTGTCACAGATATCTCAAGATCCACTCCCATACTGAATTCCAGCTCTTCTATCTTTTCATCTACTGTCATGTTTACTACAAAACTTCTGGAAAAAAATGTATTGAGTTGTGATCTAAAGTATGCAGTGTTTCTGGCACAAAAACATTGGTAACTGCTAAGCTTTCAAGGCAGTGGAGCTGCAATACAGCTGTCTCTGCCTCTCTCCTCCTGCCACAGCCTGCCAAATGCATGCAGTGGGTAAGTTAAATAGTTTTGTTTAAGAACAAGAAGTGAAGTGATTTATAGCAGCTTGAATCTGTTTGTGCAAGCATAATTGTTTACTGAAATTCTTTAGAGTACATTCCCAGGGGCTATGGAAATTGGTCCAAGAACAAGTTGTGCTATGCTGCTGCCCCAGTCTACTGTCAATATCAGCTCTTCTCAGATAGAGAAAGGAGGTTTCCATCTTTCTCTATCTTAAAAGAATTCATAGCTTACAGAAGGAGAAAAGCATTTTTCTCTGCTGAAGTGTAAATGTGGGGAATACAGTGTTATAATTCAGAGACAAATAAAACCATTGCAAGTGTTTGGCCACTAAATCAGAGAGTTAGATAAAAATTTTGTAGCACCAAACCTTACTGTGTATTTCTCAGTCAGCTTCACGTGTTTTAGATTTTGATTCAGACACTTTGAACGTCTCCATCCCAAAACCCCAATGATAAGAAGCTTTATCATTGTCTATCCTTTTCCATGATCCTTATGATTCTTCACAACTTTGAACCTGCCACTTTAGGATGTAGGATAGCAAAAATGTTGAAAACACTGGCATAACATTTGTTGTATTAGCATGCAAATTAGCTAAAACTTTTCAGGAAAGTGATTCATGAAAGTAACTTTTGATGTTGATCTTTATCTTAAGTATAATTTAAGAATAAAAGAAATTGTTTTAAAAACTATTAAGTTTGTGTCATAAAAACACAAACTACTTAGCCAGTGTTTTGAGGATTTTTTTCATTTGTATGTTTGTGGGAGATCACTTTTATAAATACCTGAATATCCATGTGATTTTCTATTTCCAACTAGCTTGTGAAATCTCATTAGAGGAGATAAGTTTCATATTATTATGAGGAATATTCATCATCTACAGCACCTACAGCATGGGCATAAAAGTCAAACTTGATTCACACATTTCCTAGGCATCCATTACTGTTCTCTCTAATGATATCATTGCTGCAATAATGATCAAATTATTTATTTTCAGTTCTTATCTTTCTGGCCTTTAAAATAGTTGTGTACTTGTAGAGAGTAAACTGACTGAGTGGTGGTTTTTATAGAGCACTTGCCTTCTTAAAAATCCCATTTCATAAGTCTCTGCAAGTGAATGTATACATATAACCTGCTTAGACTCTGAAAATATGAGCTCTAATCTTGGAGGAAAGAATACTGGAAAATATCTGGAGCATACTGAGTGCAACTTTGGACTTGCTAGTACAAGAAAGACATTGGCATACTGAAGCTACTCCAGCAGAAAGCAACCAAGATGTCTGATGCCTGGATAGACACAATGTAGGAAGAGAGGCCCAGGGAAATGGTTTTGCAAAGCCTTTAGTATAGGAAGCTCAAGAGAGGGAGATATTTCTATTTTATTGAATTGTCTAAAGGTAGAGTATTGAGAAGATAGAACCATGTTCTTTCCAGCAGCAGGAAAAGAGGCAACAACCCCAAGTTGCAACAATTTAAGTTCTGCAAAAATACTACAAAAATTTTATAGTGTGAGTAGGAAAATATTGGAACAGACTGTCCAAAGAGGTTAAAGAATCTTCATTCCTGGAGATGCTCATTATTCAACTGGACAAGCATTTGAGCAAGGCCTACATCTGCATACTGGAGATAGCTATATTGCTGCAAACCTGCTGGCAAGGAATTCTGCCTGGGCTTTGTAGATACAAAACATGAGAACAGAGGCAAGGTGGTCAGTTGGGTAAGACCTAAGGAACCTAATGATTGTGACAAAGTTCACTGGAGAATGGGTATGAAGCCTGAGATAGGGGCTTTTTCCCTGTGTGACCTTCATGTCAAATAGGACTAGGAAAAGAACACAGGAAAACTGCCCTGAAGTACCCAAAAGTTTGCAAGAAAGGAAGCCAAGGCTTCATCTAACAAAAATGCAAACTGCCATTAGAGTGATGAATGATGCCACCGCCAGCTGTGGCAAAAACATAAAATGCCCTGAAACAAGCTCCTTAACGTCTCCTTTTAGAAACTAGTACACAGGATTGTTCAAATTAGCAACTGGAATGTATGCCACACGAGCCCTATGAAATAAGTGTATTGGTTTGTGGTAGAACTATCTCTTCTATACATCCACAAATTCTCTTGTCAATCTACAGTTATGAAACAAAGAAAATGTGGAGGGTGTTCCCTATTAATAATGCAACTGAGAGTATATGTACAAGAGGACTTCAATTCCATATTAAAATGGGAAAAAGGAGCATTAAGAGTGCTTTTTTATTGTGCAACTCTCTCATTTTGGCCTCCCTGGAGAACTGTCCTTTTCTACCTGGAAACAAGGTGGAAAACACAAATGTGCAGATGTACAATTCATAATATGGCATAGAAATTATATTTTCATGCTGATTCTTTCCAGTTTATGTTCTGAATTTTATGCCAGTGTCTCCAGGGATGTTGATGTGTATCTGATTCCTAAAGGCAAAATGAGTGGTCAAAGTTTTTCAAGATGACTACATCCTGTTTCTGCTTGTTAGGGCTCCAGAGATGGTTTAGGGAAGTTGACTTATTTTACCTCTGGTGCTCCCTGAAGGAAATTACTGCTAGGATAATACAGTTCTTTAAAATACCCATTATCCAGCAGCTATGTGGCTAAGCAAACTCTGAATTCATGAAGCAATGGGGATGCTTCTTTTAAAAATTAATATATTTTTTCATGAGAATATCTGTTAAATTATTGCTACTTTTTATATTAAATACTTGTAGCATTTGATTAAAATGTTTGAAACATGTAATATATTCCTTTATTAGTTGGATATTTTTAATATTCTACTTAGCAATTACTACCTTTTAATGATTGTCATTCAAAGAAGAATTAATAAGTGTTATGTCTGTATCAATACATTACATTGTCTTCTCTCTTATGGCTAAGGCAGCATATCCTTTAAAAAGACATCCAACTTGAGTGGGCAGCAGGAATTGGGGAGTACCATTCCTAAACCATGACAATGTCATATCTGAAATTGTAAGTTCCCGCTTAACTATCAAAAAATAAAAGTGTTATTGACTTAACCTTCTCCCCAAAATACCCCAAAACATTTGCAGTAAAAATATGTAAATAAATTCATCCAGACATGTACCACGTAAAAATGTTGTACTTAGCTTGTAACACCGAAGTTGACATAATAATTGACCTACATGGCATCACTACTTATTTTAACTGCTGGCTTGCAATCAAAATCTGGCTTAAGTGGCCCTTTATCTGTGTGTGTCAAACTGGACTTTCAGGAATATCTGAAATTCTATTTTTTTTTCAATTTCTGATTTTCATTTTTCCTGCATTTTTACAAAGTCTGCCACTTTACAGCTTTATCCAACAAAATAGTAGAAATAACAGCAATGTCTGATTTATTGAAGACTATGAAAATTTTAGTCAATATAAAGAAAACAGTCCCTCCATGTCCCCTGCTACTTTGTCTAACAACACTAATTAATTTCATTTATTAATTCATCCAGTAAATTTAACTGCTGGTAACCACTTAAGAAACTCAGAAGTCCAAGTTAAAGGTCTGGTGGAATGGTAGACTCACATCATAATAAATGTGAAAATTTTTCCAGTGCATCTTTCCACATGAAGTCTAAATTGGTCTCTTGAGTTACTTATCTTTCTTCTTCCACTGACTATATCTGAAATCTAAGATAGCTAGATTACTGATTTAGATATCTAATTTAAGCATCTAGAATTGATGATATTAACATAGGCTTAATATTTCTAATCAAGAAAAATAAACAAGAAAAAAAACTTCTTTTGGGTGCCCAAAATAGATTTTTCCTGGTTGATTCAAGTTCAGCATTAAACTTTCAGTTGTGTTGTTTTTGTATCCTACTAGCTTTTACCGCATTAGCTTTACACCTGTGTACTGAGAAGTGTCAAGTTTTACTTCACAGCAGTGACCACACTGTATTTCAAAAGAGAAGACCGTGAACAAAACAGTGTGCATCACTTCAACATACACTCGTTGCACAACTAAACTGTTTCTTTGCAGAAGAATTCACATCTAAATGTGAATATTTCACATTTAGACATATCATTGAACTTGATCTGGAAACAGAAGCAGGACATAAGGAGTTAATAATCAGATCCATTAGAAGACCTTGAAGCCAGCTGGGTCCAACACATAATCATGGTTCCCAGACTGAAAATCCATTCCAAGTGATTTTTTAAGAGAGGGTGTAAACTTTCTGCCTATAATTGGTCACATTGGCTCACAATTGGTCACAAGTTATCAAACTGAAAGAATCAACTAACAGTTATGTTTATTTTTAGATTCTGTAGCAATGCATAGCGAAAGTGTTCTATGTCTTAATAAGATAAATATTTTTGAGATTTCTAAATGATCTCCAAATGAGATAATCTCTTAATAATTTCTTACACTGATGTCTTAAATTACAGTGTATAGGCCCGATCCAAAGCCAGATGGAGTCATTGAGATTTTTACCATAAACTTCAATAGTTTTTGCATTATAATAGTTTTTTTTGATTATAAATAAAGCAATAAACTTCAGTTTGTAATAATACAGCTCACTATCTCCATGTGTAACATGAGTGTAAAAAATGTGTTTAAAATTTAAATTTATTAGTTTAGATTAGACAAGATATGGGGCTTTTTTCCCCCCAAAAAAGTTAAAAGGGGCTCAGGGCCACACTTTGTATTCTTTACCATATTCTCCTGGTTTAGCTGAACAGCTGCATTCTCCCCTCTCTTGGCTGACTCAGTGCCCTGAGTAGAACAAAATGTAAGATTCAGTGATGGTAAAGCTGCAAGAATCTGATTATGAAGTGATCCTTCAGGGCAGAGGTCCTGAGTTTCAATCCTTCCTCTAAAATTGATTGTACATTTTATCAGATCATTTTGTAATGTGAAATACAGAAAGTTGTTTTTATTTTAGCATTTTTTTGGAGTGAATAATTTCCTTAGTTGTAAACATCCATATTTTGCTTAAGTGAGGTACTTAAGACTTTTTCTGGATCTAATTCCGAATGCCCTGAAAGCCTAATTATAGATTCCTGCATAATAGCAAGACATTATACTAAACACTGTTTCTACATTAGAGGATGTAGGCTATTTAACTGTATTAAGAAAATACAAATATATGTGCTAGAAATTTTACTTCAGCAGAGATCACCTTAATGAGTATTATAATAATATTCTCTTCATGTTTAAAATGATGCACTAAAATCCCATAAGTACTGTACTTCTACCAATCTGTGAATTATTAATAAGGTGATAATCATGTTAATAATGCTACCTTATTAGGTCTTGATATATCTTGTTAACATGCCAGTTAACTGCCTGTTGGTATGGAGGGAAAAAGTGGTTTTTGTGCTGGGGAGGGTACTAGAGAATATTTTCCTAACAGAGTTTATTACGACTCTTTCTAGTTTGTTGGTTTTGTTTTGGTTTGTTTGTTTGTTTTTAACTGCTTTTCTAGTTAAAGGTTGTGATTGCCCAGTCTCAGTCCTGCTTGTCAGTTTTACGTGTCTTTATAAAACACGAAGGAGTGCTGGCATAGTATAGTTAATGCATTACTGTAAAATATACCTTATTGAAAGTTCTAAATTACTAACTCAGTAGGTTAATCAGTAATATGACCACTTGAGGCAAATCTCATTTAAAACAACAACAACAACAAACCAATGGAAAAACACAGAATGCAACTGCTTATTTTCATTGTCCTAAATATTTCTTTCAGTATATTAATGTTCTGGGTTGTCAGAAAAGTACAAAAGGGAAGAAATATGTCTCTGCAACTCAGAAGTAACAAATGGCATAAAGACTGAGTCAGGTCAGTTTGATAAACCAAAAATCTGTCATCCATCTCTCTCAAATCTTAATGCAAGCAAGAAAACAAACAAATAAGCAAGCACTGTTGACTTTTTTTTTAACTTAGAAAAATAAAGCTGTTTATTTGTTTGCATTTTGCATCTTTAATACTGAGTTCTCCTCAGAAGTTTAAAATACACAGAACAGAAATCTGTTTCCGTAACATTTTCAGTCCATTTTGCAAACCTTGGAGATCTGTGTGGTTTGGCTTTCAGCTGCTACTACTTTTCTGTTTGAAGTTTTACAAATTTATCTCAAAGAAAATGAACTTCAAGCAATCCATTAATAAACTTGTAAGACCTAGGTAACTCATCAACTTGAACTTTCCTTATGTTGTGATAGAATTTTTTTTTCATTTCATTATTTTTACAGCTTTATCTAAGGCCTCTTGTAAGAGTAATAATTAGAGTGTTTTTGAGGTGGCAGAAGGGACATGCTGGCAAATAAGTATTATCCTGAGTGTACCAAGTTTTATTGTTTTGATGCTGGTTGTTGGTACACAGTGACTTTTGTGCATTGGTGGAGCAAGTACAAGATGCACATTTGGTGTCCTAGTCACACTAACACCAACATGTGTGTAATCTGAAGCAGTAGGACACATTATCTTGAAGCAAAAAAACCCAAGGGAATTATGGTTGACATTTACATGCCACGTAAGAGGGGTTATCTGCTCTGACATTGCCTGAAATTTCTATTTCATAGAAATAATAATAAAAAAAATAATCTAAATAGTAATAAAAAATTACAGTAAAATTTTACTGGTAAAACAGAATTTCTGACTTTTTTTTTTTAAAGAATAAACTGACATAATATTTTCACTTTCTTAACTATTATATTATTATCAAAATGTTCTAAATTGGGTACTTCTGCTAACATGTCAAAACATTTATCATTAAGGAGAAACAGAGTGGAATAGTGGTGTGCAGGGTTTCTTCTCTCATTCCTTCCTTCTCCTTCCCCACATTATCAAAGCATCACTAGTCCTAAATATTCCCAGTAGCATCTTAATTTGATCACTGCAATGAATAACACTGAAAAAGTGACAATTAAAAAGTCATCTGGTTAAAGCTGAGAAAAAAATGTCTTCTATTTCTTTCATTAGATTTTTGATGATGCAAATATGCAGAATATTCTTCTTTACATCAAATCAGCATTTTCTGATGGAAAGCTGTTCCAATTTAAGCACTTTTTTGCTAGGTGGTTACAGATAATGCTCTCATCCAGTCAGTAGCTTGCTGTGTGCTGATTAATTCTCTGTCAGAAAGGTTTGGTTTTTCTTCACCAAATAATTTACTGAGTCCTTTATGAAATATCTTTTAAGACTTCGCCATAGGAAAAAAATTTGAAGTTCAATTGCTGCCTGGGAATCTGTAACTAATGAATAATACTAGTCTAATTAATGTCAAACTAATTCAAGTCCTGCAACTAGCTAGCTGAAATAATTTTCACTTCTTCAAGTACAAATTATATTTAAAATCCATAGAGAGTTTCTAATAATACCAAACATCAATGTCTTACCTGTGCGGTGTGAATCTCTAATAAAAGCCTGAAATGAGCAGTTAAAAGACATATGATTAGGACTTAGACTTATTGCAACGAAAATTTATTTTTGTTTTCCAGACTTAATCTTTTCATGTGCACTCTCATATGTACTCACATTATTCATTTTCATACAGAACCTTCCCTTAGAAAAATAATTTAAGAAGTTGATTTAGTGCACAGCAGAAGGCCAAGCTTTTTTAGAACTAGATGAATCATGGGAGACCTCATTTATCCACACTACTGCCATGACAAGTCTGATGGAACCGGCTGCTAAGAACTGCCTGGGCTGTGATTGCCACTGAATCAGTCCCTGAAGAGTCACCACCCGGAGCAAAAAAGTTTCACAGAATGCCTAACACAATTTCCAGCTGTATTAGCTATGTAGTGACAGCCTGCAAAACTTCCTCTAAAACACCCATTGACACCCTTTTATCCGTTTAAAAACTGCTTCCCACAACTAAGCCTAAAACGAGGAAGCTTCTGAGCATTATTAGTATGTTGTAAGTACACTATTTAATACATGATTCTTTTTTTTCTTTGTGTTTATATTTTTCTTTTTTTTACCTGCAGCCGTAGCCGCATGTCAAGAGTAAATGAAAGTACAGCCCATATATTTAACGTTTTGAGCTTAAGTCCATAATGCCTATTACACAACCTCCCACCCTATGTACTGGAACTCTGTAAACAGTAATTTGCACAACATCCCATTGCAAATTAGTGCTTAAGAGATACATCACCTCATCAGTGAAAGTACTGATCCAGTAAAACTGCTCCAAAGTCTTTATTTGATGTCCTAGCTGTATTAGTGCCTTGTCATTTAAGGTCAGTCACAGGGGCTGTTGGAAGCCAGTGACCTCAGCTGGCAGCTCTTTTGTGGCACTATAAGGTGATAAAGCCTTCTTCCATGGCCATTTCTTAGTGGTTTTTTAGTTGTTCTTTTTTTTTTACATTGAGGTTTCCTGATAAAATGGAGAGAAAAGATGAAAGACGGATGGCTGAGGAGTACTATGCACGTCTTTCTGTTCTTTCCTCATTAATCAAATACTAAGGGATACATTTGTGTTTGAAAGTAAAGATCTGCATTACTTTTTTGGCTAGTTCTTAGTACAGTTATAATCAAAAAGAATTTAATGCTTGAAATATGCAATTTAAAAGCTATAAAGAAGTTAAAGGTTGACTAGACTACAAAGAATCCCTTCTCAAACTGTAAACAGGTAATTTTGTCCCTACCAAAAGAAGGTGTTTGGGCCTCAAGTTCTGAAACAAATTATTGGAGTCTAAGAAATGTGTGAAAAATTAAAGAAAAAATATTTTAAAGCATTCAGGGGTAATTTTTATTTTCATTGTGTCACTTAATCAACTCAGTTATGTTTAAATACCATTCTGTGTTGCCCATTATGTAATTTATAGTGCCATTTTGTTTGCTCTACAGAAAACCTGGATTTCTTTGTTGCTATGATAATTTTAGATATGATATTTTGAAATGTTTAAGCACATTGTTTCACTTAAGTATATATTATGGATGTAAATTAATTTCAGTGGCAAATCTAGAGAGGAATTCAGTTCTTATGTGGGGAAAAAAGCTCAGATAGTTGAAATCTTCCATAAAAGGAGTAGAAGAAAGGTGGTTTTGGTTCCAATGGTCTGCCTTTTCTGTTTGGAAAATTCCCACAGGGAATTTTGTGTACCAAAGGTCTGAGAAACTGAACCATCATTATTTGCAATTCTTTATTATACTCCTCCATATAACTTAATGTGAGGTCATTTCCTGAAAGGAGAAGCAATATGTTTTTGATTCTGAACTCACTAGCTGGCTAAAATTACCTTCTGAGAATTAGCACATCATGCAGAAGTTGATCATACTTTAAAAATATTTCTTTGTATCTTGAGATACCTTTTATATCTTGAAGATGTCCCTGCTCATTGCAGGGGGGCATTGGACTATAGGTGACCTTTAAAGGTCCCTTCTAATCAAAACTTGTGGGGAAAAAATATCTGAGCTGGCATTGTACATTTCAGCATAGCAAACAGACGTCTGAACTTACTTTATCTGAGATAGTATAGATACTGGAAGTTCTCAAAACACAGCCATTAGGTACACATTAATTTACCTTTTTCGTACTGAACTATGTCTTTACCCCAGAAAGAGTCAAAGAATTTGTCTGGGGCACAAATTTGTTAGTGTCCAGCTTAAGATCTCCAAAAAGACTGACACAAAGGAAGTCATCAATAACTTGCTAGTTGATCTATTCTGAAAAATAGGAGATCACTCTTGTTGCTCATTTTTTCATATGCCTCTTTATTTGTCTACATTTATGTTTTAATTTCTGACAGTCTGGAGTCAGAAAATGCATTTCCATATTAGACTTTTCATAAATATCATTTAGAAAATTGAGATTCTAGGCTTTTCATCGGATGCATTTCGGTCTACACAGTGTAAAAGACAACAAAACATAAACTGTTTTTATGTACTAAAGTTTGGATTCCCACAACTAAAATCACTACAGATTATGCTGAGCCACATCTTCCTGTGTTTTTTATAGTCCATCATTTTCTGTTCTACATTGGGTTTGTTTAGTTTTGTTTCAGAGATGTTTGGCAGAAACACCTTCATCCAGAGATAATCTGCAAAGTGTCAGTCACATACTTGGTTTATATCCAAACTACCTTTAATCTGTGTGGCTGAAATCAAGATACCCCCGTGTATGACTATAATTACTGTTATCTATTACTCCCCTTTAGTACTATTGTTGGTGTTTTTTCCAGTAGCAAAAATTGACAACCAGTTAGATTGGTTTTAAAACATTCTATTTAATTACAATTCTGTAGAATTGCCGCGCTTCCCTGAACACTAACTAAGCTAAACAATAAGAATGGATGGATGGATGTGTTTTCTTTTAAACGTTTCTTGCTGTTTTTACATTTGCACAATTTTTTCCAAGTTAACCCTGCATTCAGATTAATATGAAGATACTTTCAGCATTTCAGCTGTTTTCTCTTTTGGACAGAAAAATATGGTTTGCTTCTTTTCCTGAAACATAAATTGAATGGAAGTGGCTAAATCTCTACATTTCAGCGAAGTTTATTTTAATTTCTATCCAAGAAATGAAAGGAGTGGTAGCAGACCATCTCAACATTGGCTTATTAATCTTCATTTTATATTAATTGCATAACACACAAAGAAAAACCCCCCAAACCAAAACACAACAACCCCTGCCCACATTATGAAAAAGAAGGACATTTGAGGGACTGCAGGTGAAAAGAGTATATGTGAAGCTCTCTTTAGCCTGTGAGGAGGGGCAGGAGGAGGAATACATATATACCATATCCTGGTACATGCTTCACCATGACATGGCAGAAAAAAGTTCAATTTTTCTTGAAAAAATTATGCATTGTGTGTGCATAATTTTCATTCATGTGGATGAGAGCTATATCAGTGCAGGGAGAAGAGAGTAGATGCCTTAGGCTGTAAGACACAATTATCTTTCTGACAGCAGTGAAATGAAATTTTTCACACAGAAAAGATGTAACTGAGAGCAGGAATTTAAGAAACTGTGTGCTTAAAAGCATATTGTCCGATAAAATTTGGAATTTTCAAGAATATGCTGAAATTTGTTCATTATATGACCATGTTTTTTTCTATTAATTTCTATAGCTGTATAGAGTTTAGGCATAAATAATCTCACTAAGTATATTGCTTCTTTAATACTGCTAAAAAGGCACACTAGTTGTTTTCCAAGATTCTAATAAATTGGCTCTAAAAGAGAAGAAAGTAATGGAAAATTATTTAACACCAAAAAAGTAAAAAATATTTTTATTACAGAAACCTAAACTCAAATATTCTTTTATACCGTTGCTTAGCCATAAATCCATTCTGAACAAATTTTTTATTTAAGTCAGTTAAATATTCCACAATCCTGTGAGTTCAAATTCGACTTTTTCATTCAAATTTTCTAACACATGAAACTTTTACTCCAAAAGATTTTTCCCAGGAATGTGAATATTTTATAAGATATTTTAGAAATGTAAAAATACAAAGGTTTGGCTAATCTTTAAAAATAACTATTCTGGTAATTCTGAATTCTTAATCCAGTATAGATTTCCCATCAATTATCTGTTCTAGAAGAGTCTTTATAATCCACTGTATGAAATAAGATTGAAATTGAGTAAACAAAATTGGAAAAAAGAACTCTTATTCTGTAATTGGCATATCCATACAACTTCTTTACCTACAAGTAAGAATTTGGTTATATCATTCAGCAAACAGAAGCCTTCAGCTCGGAAAGATAAAGAGAACTTTTTTTTCACTTTAACTGAAAAAGTATACAAGGTTGATTGAGACATTTTCATAGTTAAGATACTTTCATAGGAATATGGTTTGGAATCTTCTGATAAACCCATGTCTTTTCTGTTTTGTCAGCACAGCCAAGTCTGAGCCATCTGGAACACACTCCTGAGCAAAAGACAAGGAAAAAAGTTACTACTGGGCAAAATGGAGCAATGAATATTATTACGGGGAAGAGATGTGCTTGTTTTTTGGTATTAGCAGTGTAGTTCCATAATGGCATCTACTGTTGAATTTAGACAAGGTTACAGGTATCTTTCAATCACTTCGGTATGGTTATTTCTGTTAGAAGAAAGATGCATTTTGATTAAATAAATTAATATGGGATACGGTGCTTCTGACCTATATATTGGTCTAAATCAGTACTACAGTTGACATCTTCGTGACTTTGGCAGGTGTTTGAAGCTAGAGTCAGGACCCTACTTCTTGGCTTTTTCATCAGGATACTGGTAGAAGTGTCAAAATGCACTTTGAAAAAAGTTACCATTAAAGGGTGCTGTGGGTGAAACTACCTAAAAAAAGGTGTCTTCTGCCATTTGCATGCAGACATCCAACTGCTGCAGAAGAGCAGGTCTCCACTAGATCTCATATCCCATCTATGAGTTCAAGGTTGATGCCTCTGAACAATGGCGTTGTGTAACTGCAGTTAAATGTGTCAATAGAACCCTACAAAATATTCTATCATTGTATTTTGGACTTAATTCATCAAATATTTCTCCAAATCTTTATGGAAAAGTAAAAGTTAAATACTATGGTTCAGATTTTCATATTGCTGATAGACATGCTCAATAATAAACTATTGTTCAAGATCATTTCTATTTAATTAAAGTTGAGTTGTTTGCTTATATTGACTGAACTCAAGGACATTTAAGTGTCTATTGAAATCTAAATATGTGCTCAGCTGTGTTGTGGAATGCTCAAGGAAATTGCAGTTACATGGACCGAGGAAGAAGCAAAAGGCAATTTCTAGCTAGATGGACAGATACAAAGAAAGAAGAATGACAATCAAAGTATGCTTAAAAAAGTGAGGAGTGTGAGCCCAGCAGTCAGAAAAAAGGATATAAAAAGAATTCAAAAGGCAGGTCTACTAATGTTTAAGTGGTGATAATTGTTAATTTTACAGAGAAAGGACCAATTTAAAAATGTAATAAAAGACAATGATTAAGCGTTGATGTCAGAAAAAACTTTCGGTTTAATGGATTTGGCAAAAGTAGAGGGATGGAACAAAATGCAGAAAAGGGAGATCTGAGTCACTTGTTTCAGCTGTCGGAACATACAGGAGGGAAACGATGTACAGCAAGCATATAATGCATATATGGACTCAGATCTTTCTGAAAGAAAATTAGGACTGACTGATGCAGTCCTCAAAGGCCAGCTGTTCTATCTACCTGCATAAGGACAACATTATTTCTTATAAATTTATAAACCTTTTTCTTACAACTGTCATTAATAGAGGTTCAGGGATGTCTTCAGGAAATCTAGTGCAAAGCTTATCTGTCTTGGTGTTTAGAATGTTTTTCTTCATTCTTAGCAAAACCTAAAACAGAAGCTGCTGTAGAAACAGGATGACTGTAAAAGTCATGCAAAGCATGTATTTTGTAGCTGGAGAGACTATAAAAAGAGCTTCAATTTTCACCAGAAATAATACAGCAATGCCTACAAAAGCAAGAGCTAAAACAATAGAGAAGAGTACTCAGTTTCCATTAGATTCAGAAATTGCCCTGAAATTAGAAGAGAAAGGAGAACCTTGTGAAGAATACTGCTTCTGCGGTCATTATTATTTGAATAATTAAAATATTCTGTAATGCTTCCTTAAAATATCTCCCCAATTCTTAGTGCTCCCTGCATGGCTATGAAAAGAAGTTCTGATTTTACCTAATGCAAGGAAGTTGCTGACATTTTAAATTCTGCTTAAGGCCTTATACACACTAGATTACTGAACCTTTGATGGAGAAAAGGCATTCTGTATGGATGGCTGAAAACAGAAGTAAAACAAAAGAGTTAAATATACATTTAATACACCGCATTTTTGTTCTCAACATTTAAGTTGACCTTGGCCTCTTTTTTCTCACTGTCACTAACACCAGAAAGAAGCACATCATTAGCTGACTAGAAAAGATCAGTCAGTCTTTGTGTGCTGTGGAAAGGTACAAAACATTCTGCAAATAATCAAAGGCAGGCAATTGGAAAAGTGAGAGAAGATAATTTTCTTCACAGAATGTTTCAGGGGTAATGTATTAAAAAAATCCATTAAAACCTTTAATCTTTGACATGCTTCTAGTTTGCACTTTTGATCTATCTCAGATGGGTAGCAGACTGACTTTTTAAACCGGAGACATGAGGCAAGATCCTGTGTGGAAAGGGCTGACTGTGTTTCCCATGACAAAAGAAAAGTCCCGTTCAGAGAGAGCAAGGAGAGGAACAGAGACAACTGGGAGGTGGTTTTGCGTACTGTGAAGTTTAGTATGATTTCAATGGAAAAGCAGTGCAACTCAATCAGTTCTGCCAACTCCCAAAACAAATAAATAAAAAAAGCCCAATCACCAACCTAAGTTATCTGAGCCATAAGGCAATGATTTCCACCAGTACTTATTAAAAATCAAAGACTATGTTCTGTGAAGTATTCATAGCTTCAGAATTTTTTTGACGGCAAAACAAAAATTTTGAAAAATGTGAGATTTTTAGTGGTTACTAATATCTTTGCGGTTGCAACATTCATCTAGTATACTAAATATTTGTTGTGCTTTTACTTAGAACAAAGACTCAAGACTGGATTTCTCTCAGGCAGACATCTTAGGCCCCCATCTACAGAGTCAAGCTCCCTTTATAGTACCATTATTCTTTGTATAACAAATTATAACTTCACTAACTCAGAATGGGAGATAGAATTTAAGATTCCATAATGAGGTGAGTAGGACAGTTACTAATCTACAGGAGATTCAATGCTTCTGCAAATCTGAGTTGAAAACCTCATCTCTTACCTAAGGAAGAGGACCTAGTAAATACCTGTCACCAAAAATTCCCTTCTGGGCTTGAGACTTGTTCTGACAAAAATTTCCTAAGAAACAGTGTACTACTCCTTGTATGTATATCCTCTTCACTCATTCCTGAATAAAATTTTGACTTCAACAAATCATCACTTTCCAACAAAAAACTGTTTAGTTGCAAAATTAGCAACCATTTCTCTTCACATACATTCTCAACTCATTCACATACATTCCCTGTTTCAGGGAAGAGAGGATGTGACTTTTCCTCAAACTGCCCTTAGACACAGCTCTTCCTTCTATGAGCAGGCTGCCTTAGATTGTGTGAGAGGGTGTGAGGGAGTATGGCTGGCACGAGGAGCTGAGTGACACCAAAGCTCCAGGACTTGAGGGAAAAGGAGATTTTGAGATCCCTGTGTGTAGTATAATAGACTGCAACTTCGTCTAACCTTCAGCCAGGGAAAACCAGGACAAGTGGCTCTGTGCAGCCTCCACTTAAAACAGACGTGTCTGCTCCACTAAGGGTAGATAAATAACAGTGGCTCCAAAATTAGAGAAGTAGTAGATCTGTACAGCTTGTTCTGTTTTTAAAAAGAGAACATTAAAAAAAGCATTTCTCTGGGAAAACAATTGTTTTGAGGGAGGAATATAGAAATTTAATAAATAATATAGATAAAAAGCAATGCAAAATTTTCCTTTTTTTTATTTTTGAGGGAGAAGGGTTTAAAAAAAAAAAACAAACCAAAACAAACCACTTTTCTCTCTTTTCCCAGGTTAAATATATGAAAAAAAACAAGATGTAAGTGTGACTAATACATGACAATTTTACTTAAGACAGTCAAAGAATACAATAATTGCTTACCAAGAAATGTGTTGAAGGAGAAAAAAATTAAGCAAACCAACAAAAAATCCTAACAGCAAGTCAGTAAGACAAAGGTATTACAGTGTTTGTGGTTATGAAACTAGAATAGCTCAGATGGACAACTAGAGGAAAAAGGATTAAATATTAAGAAAAAAAATCATCAACCATTTGTTTCAAACTGCTAAGCAAATTGGCTATGTTAACTACTATGCCTAGTAAGCTAATTGAATTCTAATAACTTATTCAGTATATTCCCTCTCTTCATCTCTCTGGTCTCTGAAAAGAATGTGAGGAGAGTACTATGAAGTCTAAATTAATGAAGAAAAAGCATTTGCTGAACTCTATTAGAAGCACTTCACTAGTAGATATTCATAGGCATTTTTTCATAATTACATAATATTTTGAATAGGAGAATTCACATCCTATCTTTCTGTTCTCTTATTTAAAGATTTATTTGTTTCTCAGCAGCTTTCCTATGCACAGTTTTATAAATCTGAATTTAAAATTCCCTTTCCATGAATAATTTGTAATGCTTACTTGAAGTTTATTGTTTCAGCAAAAATTCCTGTCCAAAATTTATGAGGTGTTTGTCACCTCAGCTCAACTTGATTGTTAACCAGGTATATTAATTCAGTGAGATCGTGTGGATGCTTCAAGTTATATAGACTTCCAAGATTTAATGATTTAGGATCTAAGCTGAGACATGCATTTTTATTATCATCATCATCATCATCATCATCATCATTTTTGTGTATTTGATACATGCCTTACTGTGGCACATATTCAGTAACTAGTGTCCCCTGGTTTCCTATGCAGCAAAAATGAAGGGGAAGAAAAATGTCCCTCCTGTGGTGCTAGCATACATTGGGGTTTTTTGTTTACTTGTACTTTGCTTTTTTCATTGGAAAGTTCAAGGTCAGCTCCAAGTTTTCTATCAGTAACAAAATTAGAGAAACAAATTCTTGACAGCTCAAGGGAAGGAGAACATAAATTGCTCTAGGATTAGCGGGCTTAGTCTTGATGGGTGAGGTACAGCACTTCACTCAGTCCCCATCCACACAAAACTGTTCAGAATGCTGAAAATAACTTCCTCACTGGAGAAGAATCACAGTTACAGGACATAATCTGTACCTTGCTTTGCTCTGTATCTGCTTCTGTTCTCACTGGGTTTCTAGGACAATGAGTGCATGTATCTGTCCCACTGAGACAGACAGGCCTGCCAGGTGAAGAAGGAGATGTAAATAGGAGCTGAGCTCATCCCTAGCCCATCCTGCTCTACCCTGTAATCCCACTGAGTTTTTAAAGAACACACTTTAAGGGAAAGGTTGTGGGAGAAACTGTCAGAGATATGACCTGATTTATTCAAGCTGCAGAGCAGATTGGTAGCAAAGATGAGAAAGCAGTCACACTGATTTCTATACTGCTGTATGTCCCCTATGTGCACCACATTGTAGCAAGTTCTTCTAGTATTGTTTCAATAGATGCCAGGGCATGTTTCAAAGGGAAAAATGACTTTGCATTTACAGAAGTGAAAGCTTTCTCTTTGAATGTAAAAGTTCCTCCTGAAAATGCTCACTAGCAAAAGAGAATAAAAGAACAGACTTCTCAGACTATTAGATGGATATTTACTGTTTTAAAATATGGAAACTTCATTTAACAGTAACACTTGGTTTCGGTATTTGTTTGCTAAACATTCATGCTATGATAGGATACCTTACGAAAGCACAAGAGTTTTTAGATATTTTATCACTAATTATTGTTTTGAGTGTATTTATTACACTTGAAGTTATTCCTTGGTTGAGTTCAGTGAGCTAAAACGTGTCAAATAACTTCATATTCTTTAAAGTTCTCTTGAGATGATGTATTAGAAAAATGTTCAGCAAACGCTAATTAACAGTAATCCAGCCATATACAATGCAGCTTGATTACATTTACATATAGAAGAAAGTCTAATGCAAATGGTATAATCAGATACTTCTCTTGATACTATAGTGAGCACAGGCTGTAGAAAACATTATTTTCTCTCCAAAAACAACTTTAAAACATCTTGGTGCATAATAGCTCCTTGCGAGCAGACTATTTGCCCTTCAGTGCGAGCATCCATGTTTACGTGATTACATTCACTTTGGTGACCCTCAGACTGACTAGGTTTTAGAGTGACTACAGAAGAAGAGTGATAGGATTTGAGATATTTCTGAAAAAAAGTCTTTTTTAATGTACTTGAGCCTTATTTGTGTTTACATATATATTTTAGCGCACATAAACATCCGTGTTACTAGCTAATTATATCTGTGCATTTTCAATGCCAGTTTCTCACAGCGAAGAAATTCTGCATTCGTGCTGTGTCAGCATTCCTATTCACTTCATCATCAAACACTACAGGGTTTTGTTGATCTGTCATGATCAACGTTACATGTCTTCCAGTTCAGACACACGTAAGAGAATATCAGTAATTGGTGAATGTCTCGGCAGCAAAGGGAAACAAAGCGCTTCATCCAAAACTTGCTGAAATCAAGAAGTCTCCCCCTAAACTCAGAAGGCTCTAGAATGGATGCTAGGTATGCCTCCTTCCCACAGCCTCAGAAATAACCCAAAAACTCCATAATAATTTTTCTGGGTCCAAAGCAGAATAAAATGCCTCTTGAATACTTTATTCTCTGCTCTGAATTTTGATTACCTCAGCCTTCAAGAATTTTCTGAATAGGTCCTTTGGTACTGCAGTACCTGGCTGTCCGTGTTCAGGAAATGCAGTTCCAAGCATGTGTTGAAATGCAGGACTGCTGAAAGAGGTTCCCTCTATAAAGAACACACTGTCATAACCTTGATGCTCTACTGCACATGGCTTCCCTGATTTCTTTTCAGGGCTCTGTCAATGCTATAGTGATGAACACATGGGTACAGCTATCGAATTGAACAGGCTGGTTCTCTGCCAACTGTGCTTTTCACCTCTGCAGGATTGTTATCTGCCATCTCAGAGAACAGACTAGGGCACAGGCTGTGATTCCCACTTTGCTAATGTGCAAGGGAAGCAACATTGGTCGTAAAATCCACCTTAATTTATCCTCTTTAAAGGTATAATGCTTGTCAAAATATTTTTGAATTACGAACCATAAAACACTATTGTTAAGTCCTTCTTGTTTAAGATCTCTACAGGGGATAAGCACCAACAGGTTTATGGACAGAATAAGTTCAGTTCCCTCTTTCATAAAGATTTTTTTTATGGATACTTTTACCTGTGTTCATAACAATACTGGAATATTCATTATGGCATGGAATGAACCGGAAATGGTCTCTCTACCACCACAGGGGGATTATTCTTCATGAAGTAGAAGGAGAACATGCAGATACAAAAATATACATTGACATTGTCAGATGCTGCTGCTAATAAGGCTAGTTTTCATATAATAAATTTGAGGAATTGTACATGACATGCATGACATATGAGTATTGCTGGCAGGGTAACCTTATATGTAAATATAAGTGACACTTTTTATTTCTGAAAATGCTAATCTTTAACCAGAAACTGTATATAAGAAATCCTGTTTAAAAGTAGAATTTTGGATGTACCTTTGTTTTGAAATGGAAAGTGTTGTTTAGAAAAGGATATTGTTCTTTTGTGGTTTGTGTTTTTGAATGGTTTTCTTATTATTTTACTTCCAAATATTTACTAGTTACGAATTTCAAAACCATTTATGCTATTTCAGGTTCATTTCAGGAATCTAATTGACCAGAGGAAGCTAACGTCATCTTAATTCTTAATTGAAATTAGTGGAATCAAAGGTTACACATATATTTTCATGGAGAGACTTTTCATGCAAAAAGTCAGGGCTTTTATTTTCAAAAAGTATTTTAATGAAACATTTCTGACAGATACTGGTGATTTCAGAAAAAGAACTTTGAAGAGGGCTTCTCAGAGAAATGGGGGATTCAAATATTTTGAGGCAAAAAATCCCCAGAACCTGTTGACACTACCCCCAAAATTCAGCGTTGCTTGCCTGCGGAAGACAGCTTGCTCCTCAGGCATGAAGTGGTGATATCACATTTTACCTAAATCTGCTCTCAAGGAGTATCTTCTCAGCAAGTCCATTTGAATCAGTGAACTGAAACACCACTGGCTAATGTTTTGGCCACACTTCAGGCTCATTTTTTTCATGGAGTAGTTCAGAGAAGAATGATGATTCCGGAATAATCAAGCACGATTCCTCAAGAGAAGCAGTTTTATTTCTCTATTTTCTGAGCTGTGCCTCCTGGGTCAGGAAATGTGGGCACTGTCACCCAGCCTCACTTCTCTGCTTTTTTGCTGATAGGCACTGCAGGTAACAGCAGCGGTTTGTGTGGCTCGTTTTTATTCCGTCGTTGAAGGCTTCTGTCAAGAGACCCAAGAAAAAAAATATCCATCAGAAAGTTTCCTGCTTTTTCAGAATTCACAAGAAGCTGAATTAGGATCTTCTGTTTTCTCATGTTTCTTCTGCATCTTGAATGCAACAGGCAGACCACATGCACGTGGAAACGGTTACAGTGAATGCAAACAGGCCTTGCAGTATAAGTAGCTGGTTTTCTGAAAAAGAGAAAAAAAGTTTTCCATTAGGAAAAAAAAAAAAAGTAAGGGCTTTGGCAATTATTTAAAATTACAGTAAAAGCTGTAAGGTCAAAATCAAAGTAAAGATTATTTTTAAGTATTTGAAATGTGGTAGAATGAATGCTCATTATAACCCAATCATATTTGTCACTAGTGTAGAGACTGAACAATATTTTCAGCTTTAGAGTAAATTAAGCAGAATATTGCTTATATTTTTGTAGAACAAATACTTTAGGAAGGTGCCAGCAATCTAAATTTCAATGAAAAATTATTTCTAAATACAAGCAAAATAATTTTCTTCTTTCAGTGAGCTAGGTTTCCTAGAAAAAAATGTCCAAAATTTTTCTAATGTATGAGTGGTTACAGTTCTCATGAAATGTAATTTTTATTACTTTTTTTACAAGATTTATATTCATGCAAGATACTATCAGCAAGCAAAAATCAAAAATATCAAAAGTCCGTCTAATAATCGTATATACACATATGATCATATTTACATTTTGCCCATAGTTTTCAGAATTTAAAGGAAGCTGAGCCTGCCAAAGAGCATTATAGTCATATTCTGCATATATAAACAAACTGCAAATTAATATTTTACCTAATCTGCACCCAGTTTACAGATTTCTACCAGAAGGGGGGGCTTTGAGCAAACCGGTGCTCAAGAGTCCTCGGGAGAAAACACTGAAGCTTTTTATCACATCATGACTCTTGCTATTCCTTGTACCCTTTCAAATATTTTAAATAAATATGTATATACATATAAGCCTATTTTCAGTTATCACAGTCTCAGTCTTTGAGCATGTAAAAAGCATTAAATAAAGAAAATTAATTAGTTTTGGAACTAGCTAAGTCTTCAAAAAAAAGAGAACTCAGATGAATGAAGTATCGTGGGACGACTTACTTATTTCAGTTGTACCTGATGAGACCAGTATCTGAGAATTTTTTTCCAACAACTTCTACACAACTCCCCTGCTCCCCCCACTTTTTTTTTTTTTTCTTGTGGTAATAAAGTATCTTGTTTGTAGGGGTTTCATTTGGTGTGGAATGCAATGCCATTGGACATCGGCCATTTTTACTACTGTTATCAGAGTATTTATTTAACAGGGGGAGAAAAAAAGGAAGAAAGGACAGTTTTGAATGCAATAAAAATAGCCTTTAAACACAAGCTACCTCTAAACTACCACTGAGTTTGTTTGTGTCAGTGCTGAATATTAAGCAGCAGACGTTGCAGAACTGTCAAAGACCCATTTCTAAGTTTTGAATTGTAAGAAATATACTGTCAAAGATAATAAAGTATGTAAAAATGATCACTCAGTCACTTTACCAGCATGACAAGAATATTTTGAACTCTACCCAGGAAAGCCAAACACAGGCGTATGTGTGATGGATATTATTTATATGCAATTGAGTTGCCCTTTATAATGTATTCTACTATAAACGTGCATTTTTTATTTTATTAATGAAATATAATCCCTCTTCCAATGTACATTTAGATTAGTTCTGTTAATAGTGGGGCTTTAAATATGCTGAAGTGTAGTTAAAGTGTATTTGAAAAATGGAAATAAGTATTGTTTATCTTCAAACTATAATTAAGGTTTCTGTAAAGTTAATGTTAGGTTTTCTACACGAGACATACATCTCCACAAAGTCAGATAGATACAAAATGAATAATTAACAACATAGATAAATTCACTCATCACAAATACACTAAAGTAAGAATAAATGCCCCGATCAAGTTGCACATGAATATTTTTTATTACACTTAGAAATGTAAATTGAAGTTGTAAGTATTTTCAAGCAGTAGTAGAATCAAACACTGTGTATCTCTTTAGGAGCCCATAAGGAAACAATCTCAATCAGGTTGTTAATGCCTGTGCTGTTTATCTTAAGGTAATTAGGGTAGTCGAGTCCTTTTTGGAGGAAGATTTTTTTGGGTTTTTTTAAAAATATTTTGGAGGAAATGGCAAAAGTGGCTCGGTTGGAAGTGTCCTGTTTGTGTAAGAAGAAGATAACTGGATCTCAGAAGAGACAGAAGAAAGTGTCTAAGCTGTCTTAAAATGTGGATGGATTTTACTGCTCACACAGTTGGTAAGTTAAATCAAGCCTGAAAGCGGGGATGTATCTGCAAGCAGCCCGTGGAGGGGAAAGGACTTAAAGAACAAAATATCCCGATTTTAATTGCAACAAAACCAAGCTATATGTGATTGTAAAAACCTTTTGTTCTGCTTTGGGGTACTTCCTGTAAGTAAAAGATCTAACAAGGCTGAAACAAAGGTTTACCTGACTAAGAATCCTGCTATGCACACTGTATCGTGAAGCAAATTAAAAAAAAATAGATATCTGTATAAGTGCAGATCAGTAGATCTAAACCAACAGGGTTTTTAGCTTAAGAAATGCTATTTCTGGAATTTCTTTTTCCTTTGTGGGAATTGAGGAAAGTGTGTGTCTGAACCCTGGAAGATCACAGTATTCCTAATCTCCCCACTTCATTGCAGAGAATGATGATCTAAGAGTAGAGAAGCAGGGATGATCTTCCTTTTCAGCAATCATTTTGATTGAGCCACAGTTCAGCATACTGGCAAGAAGGCGAAATAGTATTCTGCTGAGGTTTTACATAATAATTGGGAATGGAATATGTAAGTTCCCTGTGCTACCCAGACAAATGCTTTGGAGCAAGTGAAGGTTATTGTCACACATAGCCAGGGAGGTTTTGGCTTCATGTTCACAAAAGAGGTATCTCTTTACAGCCTGCTCTTGGTCAAGTCTGTTGACTTCCTTGTACCTCTACTTAAACTAGCTGGCAAAACTGATTAAAGGTAGAGCTTCACTGAAAACCAGATGTTGTTATTGAGCTGAGTGCTTCTGGGCAGTTGCCTTACAAAAATCAGCTAACGTTAAGCAACTCACCATTTAGGGTAATGAGCAGCTGATGAATGATGCAAGGGTGATAGACGATTCCTTATGTCCGTTCTAAATTCTATTCTTTTAGTAATTCAATAATGTCATCTGTATGAGATAGATCACCATGTTCACATTTGCAGCTGCTATGCTTTATCGCAGCTTCCCTTTTTTCTTGGATGTACTTTTGCACTTTTCATTGCAAGACCTGTAGGTGTAGCATTAAGAAATTAAGGAAAAAACGGAAATTAGTAATGGTAGAATGAATTCCTGGTGTATAATTTATTGGTATTTCTGTGGTGTGGACAGAGTGCCTCATATTTTCAGTAAATTAAATAAATTTTTAAAAAGGTAGGGTAATAATGTTATTTCTGTTTTCTCATTAGGTGATTTACTGTATGTTGACTAGAAAATCTTTGGCGGATGATGAGAAAAAGTGTTTTAGATTTCTGTCTTGTGCTTAAACCATGCTTGCATCTTTTCTGTGCATCTTCTGAATCCCAGACTTTGCAGGGTAAGAAGGAACAAGTATCTTGTTTTCATATCCACCCTATATTTGTGTGTTCACTGAAATTGCCAAATATTTCTACAGAGAGTTCTGCTGCTCATATTTAACTACAGGCTTTGGAGTGGTCACACAGCTTCATAATCTATAAACAAAGAATTAACTGTCAAGAACTGTAAATATTTTTCTAAGAGGGAAAAATAAATATGGGTTTAGATCACAGATTTTAATAAGAACATGTTTTTGATTGTGAATAGCTCATTATAATTACATATATTCAGTGATGTTTTAAAAAGTTATCTTTCTTGTCTGTCCTGACTTAAAAGTGTCGGCATAAATATTGGCAGTTAGTGTTCTGTGTCATCATTTATCATTTGTATAGCGCTGTAACTATTAATGGTCCTTTATAATGTACAGATGTATACCAAACAAGGACCATAACTTTGCTGTCAGGAGCTTATGAACTCTGAACCAAATATTTAGACTACTAGATGTTATATTCAGATAAGTCCTGTTTTGTATGTTGCTTGTACATTGAATTATCTCATAAAATGCTCAGTAATCTACAATCACTCTAGCAGAGCATTTAAATCTAATTCTGAGGAGGGGAGTAGTCCTAATGACCCTCATGGATCTAAAAGTTAAGGGTCTGTACACGTGCATGTATGTGCATGAATCCACTTGGCATAGGGCAAAACCATCCAGAACTGCCACAGAATGAGATTTTGGTAGTCAGTCCCAGAGATGATTTGATTTTGATAGAGTTGGGGCAGTGCAACAGAATTCATGTGAATGAAGGATGAATCTCCTGTTGAGAGAATCTTTCTTCTTAGTCTTGTCTAGAAGCTCTGTTTGGGTCCTGGCTCCTCTCTTCTCATGATAAACTTCAGAGGCAGTAAATCCTTAAATCTGTGTCCCCCACCACCACTTTCAGTGAGTCTGGACAACAGGATGAGACCAGCATTAGTGCACTGTGCTTCTGTAGTGACATCTGGTTATTTTAATTGGAGCTAGGTATTCCTGAGACTGGGGGATACATAGGGGATCCTTCTTTTTCCTTCCCTTCCCAGCACTGATTTCTTGATGCATTTTCCACAAAGATGCTATATGCTTTAATTTTATGAACTGCTGAGGAATACTTTTAGTGCAGATAGCGCGGTGTGCCAGAAGAAGATTGACCGCTGGGTGGCGGGAGCACCAGGCAAGAGGCTGTGATCTGGTGCAGACCCTTTACATAACAAAGGGCACAGGGAGCTGAGGCACAGCCAGGTGATGGGGCAGTCAGAGACACAGCAGGAAACAAGGACCCCAGACTTTCCCAAGCTTAGACTGTGAGGATCTAAAAGCCCGAGATTTCCTTTGCTCAGTGTTCCCCCTTGGAGGCAGCAGCTCAAGCTGTTATTCTGTTGTTGCACCATGGTTAAATTATTTGAAGGATTCAGATATCTGGGACTCTACTATGGGAAACCTGGTGTCGAGCCAGTAAGGAAACCTGATCTGACAGTGTGAGAGTGGGGTGTGTAAGGAATCAAGTGGGGCACCCATCAGATCACTGCAACCGCCGGGTGCAAAGGGGCTTTGGTCCTGGTGCAGGTGGTGCAAGTGTGACTGCCAGAGTGGCTCCTGCATGGTCAGATATAAAAAGTTTCCTTAACAGAACGCTAGCCATACTTTGTTATTGTGGCAATATGAGAGAAGAAGGAAAGAAAAACATTGAAAGCAATAAAGGAAAATGACAGGCTACAAAACTTGCAAGTTGATGATTGGTCAAGCAGCCCAAATATTTTTGTTCCCCCACAATATTCTATTCTAAAAAAGTATCTGAGCTCTTAGTATTTCAATCTTTAAATCTTTGTGGTGCTGTTGTATCCTGCAAACACAATCTCACATATAGAGGTTATGGTTGTGTGAGGCTAAACTAGGGGATTTCAAAACTCCTTTCAAATGACATGGTTCTGGGACTGGGCACCCTCACTCTTAAGTGCATTGAGGACAGCAGCAATACTCTGTATGATAAAAGACTCCAGTTTTTGCTTGTTTAGACTTGGCTAACCTAAATAAATGCTGTACCATATGCAAAGTTGCTATATTGGATGTGCTGAACAGACCCACTAGGAGAGCATCATTAGTAACATCCCTCTATCATAGAAGCCATTCCTATGCTTTTTCCCTTCTCATAACCTCTTATGTTATGTTGTTGTTGTGAAATGGCTTTCTTTTGTCATTGATACCCCTTAATACATTGCAATGGGATTTTTATTTTTTTTTTTAATCACTTATCAGGTCTTTGTACTTTATTGTATCTGAAGTATTTCTTCAAGTTCTTTATCTGCAGTACAGGAGAAGGCTAAATAATTGTCTAGGTGCATCATTTAAAAAGGAGACCAAATTTCAGTTTTTCATTAACATAACAGTATTATAGTTGATTCCTTTCCTCACCATATCTGGCCTCATTCTTTCTTTTTCCTCTTTATTTGTGTCCTTCTGTTGGGGCACGAGGCATTCAAAACCTAGAAGCCAAATCGAGTTTTTAACTGTTCTGCCTTAGCATTGCTCATTTTACCTTCCTGGATTGACAATTTTTTTCCCTTAAAAGAAATCCTTTTAACATAAAGTAAGCATTGCTTATTTACTAGGTCATTAAAAATATGAAGAAAATTGTTGGTAATAAATTTAGTTACCAAGTTACAGGACATTCTGAGATGTGTTACTGAAAATCTTCCTAGCTACTTTATAAAAATAGTTCAGCGGAAGTATCTCGCTTCCCACATTGATGTGAAATCATCAACTAAAGAAGTCGTTCTGACCCTCTTTTTTGTCAATATTTTTTTTAATGTAATTTATTTCAGGATGGAAGTGCTCTAAAAAAAGAAAAATAAAAACGAATTGTGCCCCCAGACTGATTATTCAGTAAGACAATACTGTAGTGAGCACTATGACTCACCAATGAGGCCAAAAGCCTGAGTCCAGATTCATTTTCTACCTGCTGAAGAAGTCCTAAAACTTTGGAACTGGGTCGCATTTCCTGGGATAGTTTCCTCTTCCAATTTTGTTGCTCTACTCTTGGATATTTCTCCCAAACTAGCAAACTGCTATGTCATCTGTTTTCACATTGGTTTGAATGAAAACTATATAGTATTTTCTCACCCCATCCCACTTCTCTACCTTGAATAACCATACTGCCAAAGATTTCTGCACCCTGAAACTTACAGTGACACTTTGTCTCTTCCCATCTGAATTTGAAGCCACCTCATCCATGTACTTTCTATATGCCTGACAATTGGTTGGGTTTTTTAAAATCTCCTCTTGGCCTTGACCAGCATTTGTAAAGTGGAGATCATATTGCTGTCTTTTCCCCTCACTTTGTCTTATCAACCCACTTATGTAATCATTTCCAAATAGGAAGCCTAATCAAAACAGGGTGGCTGCCACCTGTAGCCAGCTGAAGTAAGCTGAGGCATGCAGGTATTACTGTGAATAACTGTGAATATTCGTTTCAAAAAATACTAGAGTTTTTTCTAAATTTTCATCCTTGTAATTGCTGTGGCTTTGATATATACCAGGGATCGGTAAGGGTTGAGCTTCCTAGTTAAAGTGTGATTCTTTGGTTTTCTGCTTAAGGCTGAAAGCAGGAAGGGTCCTTTCTGCTTGTCCTCTTTTCTTTTAGTGTTGGGGCTTTAATGTTGCCCTTAATATTGCATGTGGGAAATAGTGTGCAAGACAGCATAAAGATTTTATAGCACTTCACTTGCTTTCTTTCAACAGTTTCTCAGAATTCTGCAGAATGTTAATTGACATGTTTCAGAGGAACTGGTCTATAACCTGGGCTCTCTCAAACCCAGATTCTGACCCATTTATTTTTAGTAAATTGTACCTTTCTCTGTTTCAAAAATGTGTATACTTGTTTTAGGAATTATATAGATTGGCACTAGTTTTTGACTATTTATCAGTTGATTTTTGAAAGCTGGTATGACTGACTTCTGGCGTGGTGCACTTGGAAAACAAAGTTGGGGGTTGGTGATGTTTTAAGTAAAACATTTTGTTTCTTAAAAGTGGAAGGTTGTACAGAGACACGTTGCAGGCACCATGGCTTTACTGATCAGCAATGACTTGAGAGCTGTTAACTTGATTGCTAGTGACTGTCCCCCTGTGTCGGGAAGTAGGGCAGAACCTAGATCAAGGGGGACTCAAGTCAGATTAGATTGGTCTTGAAAGTGCAAGTTGTAAATAATTAGGAGGAAAAAAATCAAAACAATTAACAAGGTTTTAATTCTTTGTTGAGATGAGCAAGGTACATCAGTCCTGCTGGTTGTGAATGCAGTTTATCTACAACGTCTGAATACACTTGCCAATTCTTGATGCTACACAACAGGAAGTAAGAACCAGAGAAGATTTTAGCATAAGATCATGATTAATTTGATTTGAAAGTTCTTATTTCCCAAATTATATGGCAGAATTATTCACAGCTTAGTACGATTCTCTGAAAAATGTTGTGTTATTGGATATGTATTATTACTTATTTAGGAGGAGATTGTTTGAGATACTATTTTAATACCTTTGAGTCTATATGTTTGGTGTGTTGAACTTAAAGAGAATTGGCAATGAAGGACACTTGACTTTTTTTGTTTTCCTTTGGCGACTCTCTTGTTCTGCTAAGTCATAAAATCTTAAACTAAGGCAGAGTTAAGAATTGTGCAAAAGTGACAATTTAACAGCTTCGGGAGGACAAAACACTATGGCAGCATTTAACCTTTCTCCTTTTTCCTCCCCCTACAGTATAAAGGAGCTGTAAAAGAGTCTTCCTGTCCTCTCCCAACCTCTGCTATGACCTTCTGCTTTGAGTTCCTTGGCGTGAGCCCCACTGACTCAGTGTCATACAACCAACAAGCCATTTGTATTACCTCTGATTTAAACTCCTTAAGTACCTTAATTTCATTGTTAAATAATATGAGAGATCTGCATCTCAGATTAAATTTTTCTTTTGTACAAGGCTAGCAAAGAAACAAAGTAGCAGGCAGCCAGCTGCAACAGCGGTTAATGCAGGTCTGCAAATGTTCTTTTTGTTTGTCTGAGGAAGCTGCTGCTTGTTGACTGTCAAAGCAGATAAACTTGAATTCTTGCAGTTACAGATTTCCAAGAAAAGCATAATGCTTCACTAAGAGAAAGTGAATGGTGATGTGTTAAAAAAATTTCTGTCACTCCTGTTATATCTCTGTAACACATTAGGAATCAGGATTAGGCTGAAAACTTTGATCATCCTAAACTCTGAAACTATTAAAATTAATAACAGCTTTGAACATTGAGCTGGAGGATAATGCTGTCAGCTAGATATTATTTTATTCAGGAAGTGTCAACTGTCCAATTAGGCTACTTCCTCAGACTGAGATTGATTGGGACACTGGTTTCCCTTTACACCAGGTAAAGATCAGTCTTTCTTGATGTACAAATCACTGAAGGGGGCAGGCTAAGTCTTTAAATAGTTTTATTTTTCATAACACTAATCTACTTCCACTATCTGAAGCACTTGGGTTACTGCAAATAAAATGTGAGCTGACCTGAAAAAGAATAGCAGACATTTTATAATAAATCCCAAAGACCCTGTCCACAGACTTGATCTAGAAGGAATTAATAACTGAACAAAAAAAGGAATAACTACCTCAGGGTGGCTATTTAATTGGTTTAAAAATGTGAGATTTAAGAATTAGAAACAGACTAAACATCTGAAACCTGTTTAAAACGCTGTTACCACTTTTTTTATTCCCCTTGAATTTCAGGGGAATCCTCTTGAGAGGTGAGCTAGATGCAAAAAAAGACAAGAAAGTTAAGAAATAGTTGTTGAACAACAGTCTCTACAGTTACATATTTAAGAGGAAGTAGATTCCCACAGCATCCTCCTCAAAGGGGAAAGAAAACAGGTCCTGAGAAATTTATATCAGTGAACATAAGAAAATTTTGTTGGATAGCTTCTGGCACTGAGGTTCGACCATACACTTTTTTTTGTTTCCTTTTTTTTTTTGGCTTCTGAGAGGTCTTGGAGCATGTGCATTTAGCTTGCTGTTTCATCGTAGCACTTGGACAAAGCCATGGCTAGTCTCACAGTGAGTATAATGAAGGCAAGTTGATTGTAGTAAAGAGTAGATGTTCAATCAATAATGAAAGATAAAAACAATTTCTGTGGTCTTCTGCTTAGTACTAATGTAATCTTTTTATTGTGGTTGAGTTGGCTTTCGGTGACATAAAATTTTCCTAACAGCGTGTTCTACCAAGCACAGTTGTGTTTATCCTGTGAAAGGCACCAGAAAGACAGTTTTTTTCCACCTATGTAATTTCCCAAACATATCTTGGTGCTCAGCAAGAGTAAACTGGAGGGATTGAATATTTTACAGAAGTACAAAATGCTAATTAAATCTGCTCTAGTAATGATTTATTGTTTGCAGGAGGATAGTCTTGGGGTTTATCAGGATGAAAAATCCTTTATTAATTTTTAAGCTCTTCAGATAAGATGGGCATGCATCATGATCATCTCCAGTTTGGCAGAAAGCAAGGATTCCTTTATTGGTTCAAAAACCATAAATCACATGAACTTTTATTTAGTTTTAATATAATACTGTATCTTGGTCTAAAATGTGGGCTATAGAAGAGTCAAGCAAGATGAAAGTAAGCCTCAGATGGTTTGGTGCACTCATTCATGGAGATCTGTAAGTATTTTATATAGTGACCTTCAACTTGCAGATCGGAATTTTTGTCTCCCTACATGATGGCACTCGTACCTGTTGTAGTTCTGCTGCGTAGAACAGGGGAGGGCTCAAAGAACAGATAGTGATGGGTCTCCAACCCCTTTTTGTCTAAGAACAGGTCTACCTTGAAAGCTGAGGGTGTGGGATAAGCTCATGGCCATAGGCAGTTTATATCACAGAATCACAGAATACATTGAGTTGGAAGGGACCCACAAGGATCATTGAGTCCAGCTCCTGACCCTGCACAGGACCATCCCCAAGGGTCACACTATGTGCCTGAGAGTATTGCCCAAATGCTTCTTGAACTCTGTCAGGCTTGGTACCATGACCATTTCCCTGGGGATCCTGTTCCAGTGCCCAAAAATCCTCTGGATGAAGAAACTTTTCCTAATATCCAACCTAAACTGCCCCGACACAACTTCAGGCCACTTCCTCAGATCCTGTCACTGGTTACCACAGAGAAGAGATCAGTGTCTGACCCTTCTCTTCCCCTCATGAGGAAGCTGTAGACTACAATGAGGTCTCCCCTTAGACTCCTGTTCTCCAGGCTGAACAGACCAAGTGACTTCGGCTGCTCCTCATACGGCTTACCCCCAAGGCCCTACACCATCTTTGTTGCCCTCCTTTGGATGGTCTCTAAGAGCTTAATATCTTTCTTATATTGGATGCCCAAAACTGCACACAATATTCAAGGTGAGGCTGCACCAGTGCAGAGCAAAGCAGGACAATCCCCTCCCTCGACTGGTTGACCATGCTTTTCCTGATGCCCCCCAGGACATGGTTGGCCCTCCCGGCTGCCAGGGCACTGCTGACTCATATGCAACTTGCTGTCGACCAGGACCCCCAGGTCCCTTTCCATGGCACTGCTTTCCAGCATGTCATTTCCCAGTCTGTACGAACATCCAGGGTTGCCCCATCCCAGGTGCAGAATCCGGTACTTCCCCTCATTGAACTTCAAAGGGTTGGTGATTGCCCAGTCCTCTAATTTGTTGAGGTCTCTCTGCAGGACTTCCCTGCCTTCGAGGGAGTCAGCAGCTCCTCTGAGTTTTGTTTCATCTGCAGACTTTCTCAGTATCCCTTCCAGTCCTTTGTCCAAGTCATTTATGAACATGTTGAAGAGCACAAGGCCTAAGATGGAGCCCTGTTGAAACCCACTTGTGGCAGGTCACCAGTCTTATGTTACCCCATTCACTATCACCCTCTGTGCTTGACCCGTGAGCCAATCGCTCACCCACCATATGATGTGTTTATCCAGCTGTGCGCTGGACATTTGGTTATTGTTGATATATCACCAAGCTGAAAGATTGGTGTCTCGCAGTGATTTCAAAACTATCTACTAGCCATTTTCTCCTGTTACCCAGTTCACAGGTTGCTGCATGGGGGGATGGCAGCAGCTGGCGGAGAGTACTTTCAGCACACTCTGCAGCACCGTAAGTGGTCTTCTGTTCACAACTTGGTGTGGAGTCTGCTAGTGAGAGTTTTAATGAGCTAGTTACTGAGCAACAAGATTTGCTTATGTAATCCACAAAACAGGTGTGATGTTTTTATTAAAAAATGCTGCAAAGTCCTTTCAAAATAAAGCCAAATGAATTGCCAGTAAAACTGTTATCTGTCAATCTATGCAGGAATTAATTTTGTCCATGACAACTTACATCAATTTCCCTTCCTTTCCTTAAGATATATTTAATGGTCAGATGCATTATGTAAATTAATAAATTATCCATCCTGTATGACTATAAAACTATTCAAGTGGAGCGCTCAGGAAAACTAAAGCACATAAACACTGCCAGTTTTAGGCCTCCTCTGTAGAAATAACACATGATAGTTGTGTATCAATGGTCCTCCAGTACTAGTTACGCAGGAATTTTCAGCAAGAGAGCTCAACGGTTCAAGAGATGCAGTCATCTAAAAATAAATCGGCCTTTCCCAAAGTGCCCACAGCAGCACATCATAATCAAAGTTGATTACATTTGCACCCTGCATCAAATGGATGTATCAGAGTGCACCAAATCACAGAGACCTAATGGTTCACACCTGGCAGATAGCTATTTGACATTTCACACTATTAATGTAAGTGTTCCTGAGGCATGAGATTCATAATACCAGGCTCTACTGTAGTCTACTAAAGAGCTATTGCAGCTAAGGCACATCACCCTGTCCATTGACTTCTTTTATTGTAACAGGATCTTCTTCAGTCATAGATCGTAATAAAGACTTTGTTCTGTCTGCAAAGTGTTTGCCTCCCTATCAAGAAAGCAACATAACTTTTCATCTTTGCTCTTTCCTGTACCATCCTGACCAGAGTGACCTCCTTTCCAGTTGGCCCAAGTCTATAGATTAAGTAACAGTTTAAACACCATTCTTTCTCTCCAGGTATACACGCAGACCATGGTCAAATCTTTCTGGTTGGCTTTTTCTCTCTTCCTTTTTTTAGAAAGGTGTGCATGTGTGAATATGTCTTACTTTTTCTGCGTGCAATTACCGAGATCTAGTCTTTTAATTTTGTCTGTATCTGTAATTCCTCCAGTAGATCCGTCATCCTCAATCATGATTCTTATGCATGTTGCAAAAACAGGTGATAAACTTGTGCAGCCCACAATCTCAGTCTTGTTTAAAAACACTTCTTGTGACCAAGCCCTGTTTTCCATTATGCTTTTTTTCATGTAGTAGTTCATATTATTCGTGATTTCAACCATTCTGCTGATTTATTTGTTTTTTGCTTAACCGTCAATAATACGGCCCCTCCATGTGGGGAAGGATGCTTCTCCTCTCTTCTGCTTCAATCTGCAGAGCCAGGTAGTTAAGAGTAACATGAGTAATCTAATTATGTGAGATACTTAGCCATTATAGCTTTGAAAAATCTTCACAATTATTAAAATAAAAAATACCTTCATTGAAGCTCAATCAGCACTACTTCAGTTTCTTAAAATGGATTTATTTCTAAAATGAA
Organism: Manacus candei; assembly: GCF_025592945.1. Taxonomy (NCBI): domain Eukaryota; kingdom Metazoa; phylum Chordata; class Aves; order Passeriformes; family Pipridae; genus Manacus; species Manacus candei. Next base: position 821,125 of record NW_026138143.1, read on the forward strand.
GACATTTTATTTCTAATCTGAAGACACATCAGTGGTACAGATTCTCTCTCCCCTGCTCTCCTTCATGTACCCTGATCTCTGGTATCTTGAGATGTTTTGCAGGATGCTTTGGAAACCACAAGCCAATATCTTTTATATATTTGCTACTCTCCTGTAGATTATTGTATAGTTTAACTGTTTTATGAGTCTTCATAATATCTGTTTCAGATGCATAGGACTAAGTTTTCATGGCAAGATTATTGCAAGGCTTTTGTGCTGCTTATCTGTGTTCAAATTCATCAGGAACATACTCCAAACAGGTGTGAAAATCTTATGTCACCTTAACTATTGGCTAGCAGATACCGCAACAAAAATCATAGATATGGATAACTATTACCTGAAGTTCTTGTCTTTCCACGGAGGTTGCCACTGATGCAAAAGAGGATTTTTCATGAGGAAGGAAATGAGGTTGGGCCTTGGATAACAGTTATGTGTGCAATTTAGAAGCTCAAGTGACACATAGGTGGTGGATATGTAATTGGGGGATGCTGCACACATTTCTTGCAAAGGATTAGTTAGTCTCTTCATTAGTATTCAGCACAGTGATTTCCTGGCCCATATTTGATTGACAAAGCATATACAAAAGCCTTCTAAAGCTTTGGTAGGAAATAAACAATGTCCTGAGGCCAAATTCCTTGTCAGTAATCTTGAATTTTAGCAAGCAAGCAATTTATCATGTTCAGCCCACACAGGTGACAAATAACTATTGCAGATACTATTGTAGAAAAGCATCAGGAACTTGCAAAACCGTGGGTTTATGTATTTTGTTGTTTTGTTGTTTGGGTTTTTTTAATATCTTCAAGGAAAGGACAGCAGTTAGATTTCTGGTATGGGATTGCTGATTCTCTTTTGAACAATCAGCATGCCCAGAAATTTTACATATTCACATTTCACGAGTATCACCACACTCCTACTGTTTACCTCCAAAATCTCTTCAGAACAACAGGTGGAACTTCACTGCCATGGTGTGAATAGCTAATAAGACAATAAAGGCTATATGTGAAAACCAAAAATAAAGGTAACAAGAAGTGTAAGGAGATAGAAGGCCCAATCTGTCATTTGCTTTAGGCAGCACTAAATAAATAGTTGAGCAACTATTTTCTTTTTCCTTAACCTACTTTTTGATTACTGATGGTGTGGGGGCAATTTTGTTTTGTTTCCCCCTCCTTTCCTTTCCCCTGGGGAAAGGCTGTACTACAGATAGTAGGAGATAACTGTGCATTTCTAATTTGAATTTGGACTCTCAACACTGAGTTTTGTAAATTCACTGTATGCTTAATCTGTGAGGGAAAAAACCAAATTGATTCCCTTGAATTTCCATAATCTTGGAACTTCAGCTGTTTAACTTTTAGTATTCAACTAGGGTATCCCTGGTTGTGCTTTCTCCAAAACAGAATGGAGTACTATTGCCCTCTGTATCTCATAGTTTAAAAGCCAGCATACTGAAAGTACAGCAAAAACAGGAATATAAGCTGTTGTTGGTTTTTTTTTTAAATTGTCATCCAAATTTAGGAATATGGAGGAAATTAATGAATAGTCTGCATAAAGAGGGTAGGGTGCCTGTAGAGACCTTGGGAAGAGCGTGATGCACAGAGCAGAGCTTGCAGAATTAAGTCTTGGAGACAGCTGTTAGTACAAGTTGTACAAAAACATTGACTTTCTCCCTCACCCCACCCCCAAACCAATATTGGAATTAGTTATTAACAGAAAACAGGTATACCTTTGAGCAACTACTTTTTTTTTTCCCCCAAATTTAACCAAGTAATGACTAGGAGTGATCCATGGTAAATAAACCTTATGATATTTTCTTCTATAAAATGTGCTAGATTCTCTAGGAAAAAAATATATATCCTCGATATAGACTAACCTCATGTCATATATGACAAAAGGTCTTTCAAATACCGCTTGGAACAATGCTAAAAGTACTAAAGATACAAGTAGCTTGACTTTTACAATTATTTAAAACCTCGAGGCTCACCAGGGAGGCAGTGGAGTCACCATTCTTGGATGTGTTCAGAAAATGAGATGTTGCACTTTGTGGTATGGTTTAGTGGGCATGGTGGTACTTGGTCAAAGGGTGGACTTGATGATCTTGGAGGTTTTTTCCAACCTTAATGATTCTATGACTGTGTTCAAAAGTATAAGTTGTGATAGACGTATAGATACACAATCTTTTTTATTTCTGTTAGTATTTGAAGGTAAAAGGAGGTTACACTCAAAATGAAACTACACATACTGGCACAGAAAAGGTTTGCCAAAACCAACAGGTGTTGGGTAGGACTTGTAGGATTGACAGTTAACAGAAGAAAAATAAAGAATTATAAGTTAGAAAATGTTCACTTTATAACACTGAGATTTTCTTCAAGAAAAATAGGAATTCTTAGTAGCTTCCATTCATTTCCAAATGGAAATGAAAGATAAAGTATTTAGTTAGAATACCCAAATTCTGATGGATAAATTTGTTGTTATATGAAAAAAACCTCAAAAGATCATTTACGGGAATCTAAAAATTAATTAAGGTTTGTCTTGTTTTGCTTGAGGAAAAAGCTTCTGCTATTAGTATTGATTGAAAGAATGATTAGTTGGTAAGTAAACAGGTTTGTTTTTTTTTGAAAGGAAACAATGTTAATCTCCTTAATCTACAAGGAATGATGCAATAAACTTCTAAATAGCAGTAAGCTGCTGGAAAGTCACTCAATTATGCTTCTCGAAGAGTTTCTAGTTTTAACTACTCTTTGTAGTTCTAGAAGAATAATATGCCTTACAGTTTGTCCTTTATTTCAGCTATCCATAGTTTAGTCTCTCAAACTATAATGCTCCTGGATTCTTTAATCAGTCCTTGGTTAAAGCAATTCTTAATAGTCTTTTAATTCCCAATGTATAAGTAGCTGACATGAGAGAAATCTGATTTGAAAGAAATTCTGATTGATTTGTGTGGTTTTGAAAAAGCAGTAGTCCTTTTAGTTTAGGCTAATTGAGATATAAATGTTGTATAGTATTATCTGCAACATGTGCAGCGTTTTCTGTGACCAACTCTGTTCCTTGAGCAATTATGTTCTCTAGAATCCAGAGTTTCTGAAGCTTTTTATCTTTTCACTAGACAGTGATGAACTTGGAACATATTGCTCATTTTAAGATGTCTTTAAAGAATGACAGTAACATGTTGGAATTACGACTTGAAAACATCCTACTTGTGTGTTTACAGAAGGGTATACTCATTCAAACATATTACGACGACTTAGTAAGTTGAATTCAGAAGGAAATTCCTCATCCCAAGAGTCCTTTTGTAGCATGTGGCAGGCTCACAATGGGATTGTGTTTATGAGAGGACAGACACTTTGTCCCAAGGAAAATAATGTTTAAAAATTATTTGATTTAGCTGCTTTTTAAGAGTTTTTGTGATAATTTATTATATGATTTGGAGATGTTCCACTAGAGAATTTCACAAAACCACTGCATTTTGATAAAGGGAACCTTTGGTAAGGAACATATGAAGGATCAAATATATTTTTTCTATTCTAGTGGTTGAACTTGGAACTTAAAAAATAAAGTATGTAACTGTTCATTTAAAAACAAACTTTTGATATAACTTAAATAGTAATGCCTAAGTTCTTAAGTCTAGCTGGACTTAAGTTGAAAGCTAAAAAATTTAGATATGCCACTGGTTTAGATTTTTACATTCTTTATTAGATTGTACTCAACGCTTCAAAGTTTATTTACTTCATAACTAATTTGTTTCCAGAGGTGTTAGACTTGTGCTATAAATTTTACGTTAATGTTGTTTCATGCGTGCACTGCTGATTTGCTTTAACTGTGCATTGTTCTTTGAAAAAGTGAGAGTGAGCAAATGTTGCTTTTATTAAAAAGTGAGAGTGAGCAAATGTAGCTAACACCTAGACTGCCTTCTGTTCTTTTTTCTATTCCTGCTCTCCTTTTGCTGCCCCGACTTCTGCACAGGGGTATTCTAGTCTAATTAGATGTAAAGGACTAATAGCTTTTGCTATTAGTGTTTCTTTTACCTAAAAGGACTTGTAACTAAAAATGTGATAATATAAAAATCTAGCCTATTAGTCTTACAGTCTTGTAAGAAGAGAGTAACTGAAGATTATCAGCTAGCTTCCCTAGTAATAAGAGCTTAAGGTAGGACTTGACCAGTTCATACAACTTACCTCATGCATCCAGTCTTGGCATAAACTAAAGCAAACAGTGTTTAGGTCTGTTCATGGTATTAAAGCCCTATAAGGCATTTGGGAGTCTTATTATCCTTCAGTTTGGATTAGCAGTAGCCATAACTCGAGGACTGTCAGGGAAAGCATCACAAATGTGGACATTCCCTCTCCCTTTGATGGTAGACAAAGGGGGATGCCAAATTCCTTTACTCAGTCTTTGGAGCCTGTATGTGTGATGAAGCTCTCTACATTTGGAAAGTTAAATGTGTATTTGTGCATTTGGAAACATTTGTCTTGTTTCTTCTTTTATTTCCCCCCTCCCTGTTCTATCACCTAGATGAGGAGTTTGGTCTTTGAATTAACAGTACATGATTTTTTTAATAGAGAAACTCATTCTCCTGTGGCTTTTTTGTACTGTTTCAGACTGTTTGCAGACTAGAGTTCATTCTTTGTGTTACCTATAGTTATAGTCAGTCTTTGGAGACTTTATTTCTCTAAAATAAAAATATATAAAAGACCAAGACACAATTTTAAGTCTAGAATCTAGGTCTACCAGGACCATGCTTCAATCCAGCTCTTTTCTTCTCTAAGATAAACTGTTACATCTTCAAATGAAGTTTTTATGCTGCCTCTGCAAATAATTTGAATGGAGAGCAACTAATCAACATCAGAATCTGATCACATTTGTATCAACCATTCCATACAACAAAAGGCTGTCTTTCAAGTTAAAATTGCTTTCCTTATCAGCTAATTTGTCTGTGGCAGTGTTCCACTGTTTTTAAGATGCTATAACTCGCATTAGTCTTCATTTCTGATCATGACAGCTAATGGCTGGCAGGTATAATAGCAAGTTGTGCATGTTTCTTAATGGAAATGCAATTAACACTCGAGGGCAAGGTTTCTTTAAAAAGTTAAAACAATAAGTGGCTGCAGTGTAGCACACATTTCATGTTTTCTCTTTCTAAAGAAAGATGGAATTTCATTTTCTGGCACTTATTTGGAGCAGAGAAGCTCTTTGACAAATCTTGAAAGAGAATATATAAAAGATTATTGCATTTAAGAAGTAACCTCCTGGATACAGAAATGTGGCTCAACATGAAATAACTGCAAGTATCGGAAGGCTCGTTGATTACAGACTGCCATATGATAGCACCTTGACTTAATATAATTAATACTATGAGAGTTTTATAGATTTGGCAGTTGTCATTAAGATTGGACACAAAAAGGCTGGGTTCTAAGAACTGCTTTTGCAGTCAACAGTTCACAAATACACCCATTGATGAGGTCTAAGACAGTACATAGAGTAAATACTGTTGCATGAAGGACTGTATGACAATCAAGAAATTAGAACTGCATAAACATGTGCTTAGCTATGGAATTATATTCAAGTATCAGTACTAAAAATGTTTGAACTAAGAAAGTTTACTTACTATTTTGTTACAAGCTGTATCACAAAAGATTTCATTTATTTTAAAAAGAGTACAAATATCTGAAGAACACACTGATAGTTTCATATATTAAGGAGATTTTTTTTTGTGTGTGTAGGTAAAAGAAAGAAAAATGTAACATAGTGCTGAAGTTAGATAAAAATCACATAAAAAGTTCTCTGATCAGAATGAAAGGGACATGTCATAGTATAGTTTTTATTTTGTTCTGCACTAGATATTCATATTCATATTCATATTGGTTTTGCCCTAATCACTAGCCTACCTTAGAAATATTTTTCTCCCTGCCCATGTTTCTAAAGCTTGGGGGAGTGTCTTTGTGTTTGTCTTCTCTTTTGTTGGGGGGTACTGCCCCCCTTCAGAACGTGCTTTTGTTTACTTGGCATATTTTACCGTCTTGTCATGCTGGAGCTCTTTCAGATCACCTTATACATAAAAATGAACAAAAGCATTCTTAATTCTGAGTCTTGTGTTATTCTCAGATCTGCTTTCCTCCTTTGGAGTAAGTTCCTCAGCTGTTCACATACTTACTTCTTTCTAGTGTTTCCCTTATACATGATACATGTTTGATTACTGTCTCTGTAGCTTGTTCTTAAGCCTGACTCTTTTAAACATAAATGTGGCCTAAATGAGTCAGAAGTTTTTTCAATGTGTTTTGGAGTTATGTAATATATATCATTTACTTCCCCTGGCTGAAAACGAGGCTAATAGGGGGACAAGGAGGGTTTGACACATCTTTTATTTATGTGTATATATTTCAGAGCCATAAGATCAAAGAAATTACCTGATGATAATTTTTAGGCTACTCAGAACAGTAAGAACATCATAACAGTTGTTACCTTTTAGAGTTACTATCACAGCCCTAATAATTGACAACTACTGCTATGCATGAGTGTTGTGCACCTAAGCATAGCATGGGTACGTTTAGTGCAAATCGCTTCTGAGGACCATTATTTTTATTATAATTATTTAATGTAAAAATTATAATCTCAGTTATTCCAGGTAAACTAGTTTTTTAATGTCCCTGCTAGAAGTTAGATGTTAATTCAGCTTGGCACTGTATTCTCTGTCGGTGAGGAAATATTCCCCCACTTGAAATGGTTATTACATAGAGTGATATTGCTTCCCTCTCTTGATGTAAAGGTGCATGTAAATAAATGCAAAATAAAATAACCAGAGGCTCTCGGCATTCAATTTTTTTTTTCAAAATGATATATCTTCCTTGTATTTCCACTCACTCCCTGCTTAGGTCCTGCAGCTGAATGTTCTTGCTCTTAAAGCATTTTACAGGCATCCCACATATGTAGGGACCATAAATACCACTTCCCCACATGGAACAGATTCACAATGGGATATACATAAGGTGATTTCTGTAGCATCATTCAGTAGAGGATGTTAATTATTTTGAGGACTCTGATCTGTCTGTAGTTTCCCATATGTATATAATTCCTCTTGACCCACATGTTCTCCTTAATCCTATTCTTCAGGATGACTCTGATAGGTCACTCACACTCCATTTCACAAGGAGAACACCTGAAGTAAAAGGTGCATAGTTGACATGTCTGAAAACTAAGAGTTCACTTTCACACTTGGACTTTAGATACAGTGAGTCCTTGATCCTACCATCTTTGTTTAATTATTAAAGAAGTTGTGGCTCTATGTCTTTCAGTATTGGGTAAAATAAACTGCTGTAATGAGCCTTTTTAATAGTTTATACTTCATCTGCACATGTAAGTGAAGTTGAATAAAACTGTATTTCAGAGAAGCAGAAGGCCAGGTGCCTGCCACACATGTTACACAGAGGAAAACTCTGGGGAAATATCAGCTGGCAGTGCTGATTCTTATCTGCAACATCGGTGAGTATGGTGCAGATGTGGCCCTGCTGTTAAGAGGTCCAGCAATTTGCATGCTCTTATTGTTATTTTATTTGTATTTAAGAGCGAGACACTCTGTTCTGCTAAGAAAAATATTCCACACAGTAAATAAGTAATAAACTGTAGTAATTTATTGCTAGTTTTGGAGAAATAGTTTTTAATAAACCCCCATTTCTCAAGGAAAACAAACATAACATCTTTTTTTATCAGGACACAATTTAAATAAACATAGCTTATGAATGTTAGCATTGCAGTCAGGAGTTATATTTTTAAATAAAGAAGTAATCAAATTTTTCCCTAATGCCCAGAAAATAAGAAGAGATGCTCCTAATGTTGTCAAAAGGCTTTTAGAATATGCAATTCATCATGTGTATGAAAATGGAAATTGGTTTTATGAAATAGTGTAGACAAAAATAAAAGGCATACATTAACTTGTCTTCTGATATATTGGCTGTATTATTATACTATGCATCTTTAGTACTTGACCTTACATGTCACTTATATAATACACATTTTATGATACAGTTATAGTGAATGCTCCTTGTGACTACTGCACTACATCCCAAGGTTAGGATAAAGATAAGATGCATTAAAACAATATCTCTGTCACTATTTAATAAAGAAGATCAATCATTTTGCTGCTTCCTGTTCCCTGGCTTGCAATTTCAAGATCAGCAGCTTCCAATAATTATTTTGCCAGTTGCTGCACAGAAACTCTTCTAGGCTTGTTTCCCATGAAAGGCTCTGACAACATTAGTGATGAAACGCTAATGGTCTTTTTTATTCAAACATATTGCTGTATTGAATACATGAAAGGATTGTGATTGGGGGTTTGTTTTTGTTTTGTGGTGTGTATACATATGCTCTGTTTCTATTTATGTTGCTAGACCCAGCTGTTCTGGCTTTATTTATGATGCAGTTTCTTTGAAGTGACTGCTACCAGGTGTATGTGATCTGAGATGAACAGTAAATGTTGGGGAGTTTTAATTGTATCAGGGAAGGGCAAGGCAATAGAAGCAACCATCTAAAACAGGGAAAAAAAATAATGTCAGTTAAAAAGCCCCAAAAACAAAACACAGAAAAACAAACCAAAAGAAGATAAGAAATAGTATAAACTTCAGAGAGAAGATACTGTGAACTAAAGCTAACTGCTATTTAAACAGCATAGCAATAGCTATTGATGAAGAAACACAGTATTTCAAAGGAGGAAAATTTTGCTACTCTCCAGTGAAAACAGGGAGGAAAAATATACTGGAAACCATGTTTTGTTCATTTTGCTGAAGTTAGGTGCAGAAAGGTACTTGAAAAGTAATATTTAAAAGGCTAATTCTGGACTTATTCCCCACGTGTAGGAGAATGGTGTATGAGGAGAGAGCAGCAGAGTGTTAGAGAGCCATCAAATGTGGTGGATGCTTCCATACAAAATAGGATAAATCTAGAGGTATTATATTGCCCCTGGACATGCTGGAGTTTCTAGACACTACAATTTAAATAATGTATTAGAAACATCTGGTAAGTACACAGTACAAAGTCCAGTGGGAATAAATGACCTCAAACTGATCTGATGTAGCATAATTCAGGCATATCTTCAGTGACCTGTAGGCATGTGGCAAAACTATCAAACTTCCAAAACTATCATTTGCAGCTGGCTTCCCTGAGAAATGTGTTGTGCTTCAAGGACAAAATTCTGTTACAAATCTACTTCTAGAGGTATCACTGGAATGAATAAAGTGGAATTTCAGGTGTTCACAGATAACAACACAAAATGTTGTCTGGGCAAATCAGACAAGAATTTTCTCTGGAAATATCTCAAAAATTTCCAGCAGTAATAAGAAACCTGAAGAAAAATATAGAATGAGTCTCAGGGTGTCTATGTGTTGAGCTTTACCATGTCTGATACAATAAAACCAGCATCCATACTGGTTTTGTTTTTTTTTCATTAGCAAGCTGAACTCCAGCCATTGTTCTGTTAGTGCTAATTGCTTGTCCCCTAGTAGTGTTTTGTAATAAACTTTAGGCAAATTGTAAGTTCACACAAAAAGTAGTATAAACCTGAAGTTGTCAAAATGATTGAGATACTTAAACTCAGAGGGAAACTTGAAATGTCATTTCAATGTTTTTACTGTTTTACATGCTTCAAAATAACAAATGTGCTGCAACTTTTTATTACCATGAATATTATCAAAGAATTCAGATTTCTTTCCATATCATAAAATGTTGTCAGTTAGGAAGATATTCTGTATTCTTTATTTCTGTATTCCACTGGTTTTGTTTCTTTATTTAGTAGCTAAATACAAGCAGCCAAATAGAGCAGAAGATTGATGCTTTTTGTTTTGGTGAATTTTTTTAAGGATTAATCAGAAAGTAGAATTGTCTAAGTTTCAGATTGGCATGTAATTAACAAAGTAGTAAGTTACAAGATGAAGAAAACTTTAATGAGGTCTTAGTGCTCTATCTATTGAGGTTTTTGTCTTAGGTGCTCCTATGGGAACAAGCTCTCCTAGAAACATCCATATAGTGCTCCCTTAGAATTTCTATTAAGCAACTTGGTACTTTGAAAAAGTATTTCATATGCTGAATATGTTGTATGTTAAAAAAAAATGAATCATCATAATTTTTTAAATATAATAAAATAGAAGGCCATTAAGGGGACACTGGAGAGGTAGTTTACATTATTCCTCCCTATTTTGTGGGTGAAGTACAACATTCCTTAGAGCAGACAGAAAGGTCTGTTTTGCAAGTGCAAAATACATCTAGAGAGAGGAATAGGTCCAACACTAGAAATATTTTGGACTAAGTTTGTTTGTTTATTGAAATCACATTGTACACAATGTAGAAAAACTTGTAACCAAAACAAAACTGACAGAATATACCAGAAAGAAAGGAAACTGCTGGAATTGGAATCGTACAAGTGAGTCCATATTTCATCACTCATGAAGCTGCAAATAAAGCAACTCTTCACTTGGCTAGTAGCTTTCTGCTTTTTGATATCCCTGCACATTTTATACCTACAAGTGTTGAGATGACATTGCAAGGTTTGTTCATGCTGATGACAGCAAATATTCTATTTTGCCATTTTTTTGGGGTGGTTCAGGTTTATAATCTAGTAAAATATTTAAATGGATACAGATTTCTGCCAGCTTTAGTTGGACTACTCACTTGCTAAGTAGTCATGAACATGTATTCTATGCTATACTGGATGAAAACCTTTCTGCCGAACAAGTTTTAGTTGAATTGCATGAAGACTTTTTCATAAAGTAACATTGCTTAGCCTGAAATCAAGAGATCAAGAGAGTGAGAAACTGGGATTTGGATATGCTTTTGGTTTTGTTTTTTGGTTTTGTTTTTTTTTGGTTTTGTTTTGTTTTTTTTTTTTTGTTCAACAATGTTAATACAATTCTATGCTGACATACAGGTTTTTATTTCAGAAGAGTTGCTTATGTGCACTTAGAAGTATCTTTTTAAAAATACGTCCTTTGAAAATTTTATGTTTCTACACCCTCTCATGACCTCTGAAAGCAGCAGAGAAACTTTCTTTAAAAGCATTAAAAATTACTTCTTACAGCACTGGTATATCCCCATGCATGTTTCTGATCTTATGCATTCTGATCTTATCCTTGTGCATGGATTCGACTTCTTTGTTCTCTGTAACTGAATTAAACAAGATAGAAGCCATACCCTTAAAAATTAATAATTGAAAAGAAAAGTTTTTTAGGGGAAGGTATGTCCAATAAGCAGATTTATGTAATTCAGGTTTTCTTACAGATGCAGTGCGACACCAGAAATCTACTGAAAATAAGATTATCTTTAATAAGTTTATTAACCTATGTGACACTGGCACACAGCGACCTTCATGAAAGCTTGATCTTGATTGCTACCACTGAAGTTAAGGGCCGGGGAATATAATTTCCTTCAAGGCATGCAAGGTCAGGCTTTCAAAGCAGGAGTGAAATTTCCAGAAGTATAGAAGAGAAAGTTCTCAATTGTAGTAACATCTTTGTTTTATGGCATTTTTATCTTCTAACTCAGAGACTGCATTGAGGCATGGTGTGCCAGCACTTTCTGAGTCAGGGTAAAAGTAATTCTGATTAGGAAGACTTTTCTGCTACGTTTGTTTATTCCAAGATGGACCTGGTTAAGCTGTAACGGTATGTGAGGTTGCAGTGGCATGTCTGAGGTATGGTGGCATGGGAGGGAGAAGAGGAGCTGAAGAGCTTGGAAGCAGGTGGGCTCCCAGCACTGTAACCTTCCTCCATTCCAGCATGAGGAAACCTGCCATCCTGCCACTTCAGGGTAAACCTAGATGCTTCCGGCTCCTCAGTGTTCTACAGAAAAAAGTGCTCAGAACAGAAATGCTGGATTATGTGCAAACTTCCTTGTCCCATAATTTCTCTGAAAAATGCTGTATGAGAAAAAAGAGTAATGAGAGGAGAGTGGGGGTTAGTTGGATGTTGGGAACAATAAAGAACACGAAAAATCCAAGGTAAGTTGGAGAAAGGTAAGACAGAGCCTTTGGGGGCTTTTATTTTCCCCCAAGTTTCAGATTTACCAACATGAATCACTAACTGAGAAGATGAAACAAGCTGCTCTTGTCTTGCTTGTCAGTAGCTAGTACCTGAAAACGGTGTGACATGTTTTCAAGGGAAGACTTTGAGATACACAGTGACTTCTGTTAACGATGTTGAACTGTGTATCCTAAGACTCAGAAGTGCTTTCATTTCTGTTAGTATCCCTGTGGCTGCCATCAACATGTCAAATGCATTGCTACCCTCAGGCTAAAGTCAGATATATGTCAACTCCAATGGGAGCTGCAAGCTTCTATATGATTGTGAAATTACATTATGTTTGAGAAAAGAATAAGAAAATTGATATTCTTAATGGACACTAGCTATTTTCTGAAAGAGACAAACTCCTGTTGCACTAATGCCTCGTTTTCAAAGAATCGTCTCTAAATTTTAGTATTTTAAAAAGATTCTCTCTGATTACATATTAAAAAAATACTTAATCAGCAATATGTTATAGCTAAGAATTTTTAAAGTGGTAGATAATTTGAGATGCTTCATTCTTCACTTCTTGAGACACCCCAAAGAAGCAACTTTTGAAAATGTCTTAGTATGCCATGAAAGACAAGTCATGTCACCTCAAGAACTGAAAACTGGGGAGGCAAAATCACCAACCACCCCTGAAAATCTTGTAAACTATGAGAAACATTAATACAGCTTGAGAATAGCAGCTTAACCCAGCAACAAGATTTTGCAATCACTCATAGTCATATTACAACATTAGAAACAATATTAGAAACAGGTTTTTGTACTGGGTTGACCCTGGCTGGATGCCAGGTACTTACTACAACCTCTTCCTCACTCCTCTCTGCAACTGGACAGAGGACAGAAAAAAAAAAGAAAAACAGCTAAAGATTCATGAGTTAACAGCTGAGAGAGGTCAGTTACTCATTACCTTCACGGGCAAAGCAGACTCAAAAGTGGGGATATTACTTAAATTTACTACTAATAGGATCAGAGAAAAAGAGCGAGAAGTAAAATAATCTTAAAAACACCTTCCCCACACCTCTCCTTCCTCTCATGTTTTCCCTCATCCCACCCAGTGGTGCAGGGGGATAGGGAACAGGGGTTATGGTCAGTTGTTGTTTCTGCTGCTGCTCAGAGAGAGGAGTCCTTCCCTGCTCCAGTGGGGTCCCTCCCACTGGAGACAGTCTTTGATAGACTTCTCTGGTGTGAGTCCATCCCACAGGCAACAGTTCTTCATGAAACTGCTGTCCTGTGGGTCACTTGTCCATTGAGTACAGTCCTTCATGAACGATTTGTACTGGTGTGGGTCCCTCACAGGGGCCACAAGTCCTACCCAGGAAAAGCCTGCTCCAGTGTGGGCTCCTCTCTCAATGGGTTGCAGATCTCCAGCAGGACCCTGCTCCATCTTGGGCCTCCCCTGGGGTCATAGCCTCCTCAGATGTCCACCTGCTCCAGCATGGGCTTCTCCATGGACTGCAGGTGAGTCTCCGCACCCCGATGGATCTCCATGGGCTGTACGGTCTCAGCTTGGTGCCTGGAGCACCTCCTCCCCCTCCTTCTGCACTGACCTTGGTGTCTACGTTGTTGTTCCCATTTTCTCACTCTGCTCTTCCCTGGCTGGAATTCTTCCCGTGCAATACCTTTCTGTTCTTAAATATGTTATCACAGAGGCATTATTGTTACTCCTGATTGGCTTGGCCTTGGCCAGCGGTGGGAAGTCCATCCTGGAGCCAGCTGGCATTGGCTCCACCAGACGGGGGAAGCTTCTAGCAGCTTCTAACAGAAACCACCCCTGTAACCCTCCCCCACTACCAAAACCTAGCCACAGAAACCCATTACAGTATTTTAAGAAAATTCTCCATCAAATATAACCTCCAAAATGGGGGATCTCTTTGAGAAAAATCTTTGCTCTATGTGACTTGTTATTTTTTAAAAATTCAGTAGATAAGTACTGAAGTGGATTATAGTTATCAATTTTTTAAAGAAAAAATAATACAGTAGCAGATATTCTGTGGCTCACATTCACACTGATGGTATCTGATTTGGTATCTTTTTATTATCCAGTAAAACATTTTAAAATAACTCCCTTAAAATAATTTTATTTTACAGTGCCTGTGAATGTCCTGTTGCCCTCACATGGCTCCTACAGCCACATTTGGCACTTAAAAACACACATGGTGTCTCTTGTGTCTGTGTTTTTCAGGATAATAAGAAATCTGCTCAGTTTGATAATGTCAATGAGCCATATAACAGTTCAGCAGACACTGACTCAAATCGTGTGTGACATAGCTACATAAATATTTAATATACACCAAATGGAAGTATGGAGTAGTTGTGGGAAAAAAAACAAGACAAAATGCCTTTCTCTGCAATTTAAATAGGGAGATAAACCCCAAAATTCATAAGGAGCACTAAGAAGTGACACATTAAGATTTACATGTGAATGAAGTGTGTTCTACTGATCTTTCACAGCAGGCTGCATCTCGTTGAACTGAGCAAAGTTCGCAAGCGGGTTCGGCAGAATCCAGGAAGAGTGGCCGTATTATCACGGGGGGCTTCATAAATATTGAGATTATGATCTACTGCTGCAACCTCTTGTTTCTTGCATTCATGTGTTTTAATATGCAGTAGAATTGTCTTTTAAAAGACATTTCTGGATGTATTTGCAGAACACATTTTCCATAGAAAGTGTGATACTATTACAACTAACATTCTGAATACATTGTATAAATGGCTGAAGTAAAAGTTCACACAAATGGATTCAAAATCTTTAAGTAATTTAAAAATCCAGTTCTTTTTTTTTCTTCTCCTAGTGATCTACAGTATTTGCAGCTAAACCTAGAAATGGGAGGGTAGGTAAAAGTGTGAGTTGTAGCTACTTTTAAAAATTATTTTGGAAAAAATGACAAGTAAAAGTTGTAAAGGCAGAGAAGAGGGGTGGAAAGAAAGAAAAAGTGTCATTCAGATATGTCCATTTCAGTTTAGGCATACATTAAAAATATAAATAAAATACATTTTTTTTCCTTATGCAGAACATTTTAAGAATGTGAAACAAATATAAGGTAGTATGAAAGTTACATGAGAAAATGCTGAGGTACTCATGAGGTAGCACATACCTTAAAACAGTAGCTGTGAAGAGGTTGAGCTTTCTCCCTTTCCTTTTTAGTTTAATGCTACTTCTGGGACTAGTGCTCTCCTTCAAGTAAATGCTATTGAAATTCTGCTGGTACTATAGCATTTTTAAGTGTAGCTGGCAGAAAACAATTGGTTATCTTGCTGCTGCTCCTAGAACATAGCTGTCTATTGTCACCTGAGAGGAGATATAGTGAGAAGAAAGCATAGATCCTATTGTGGTGGTGTTCCTCAGGTCACATTCACAAAAAGTATGGATTTCTCATAAATGTAAAATAGTTTGCAAAGACACACACATGTTCTTAAGAAAAGTTCCCCGTAAGTCAGTACAGCTACATGTGCAATTGCACCTCAACTGGTTGCATGATCGTAGCCCATCTGTATTGAAAATCTGATCCTCTAATAGTATTAACAAGTAACGATAGAGTATTTATGACAGAAGAGCTAATCCTTACCCAGAACTTCAGGAAATGTAATAAAAACTGATTCTGCTATTGATTTCTGGAGTTAGGGTTCAATTGGTTAAAAACAGAAAATCAATCTAATTACTACAGTTGTAACTGAATAGTGTCATAGATTTACTGTCTGCCCCAGATCTAGACTCTGTTTAGACTTAATTTTGCAAGTCCTTACATTTGGGGTATAGTTTAAGAGATAACCCACATTTTTCACCAGTGTGAATTACTGAAGTAATTCAGGGGAAAAAAAGAAAAATTCAGCCCCCTGGTAATTCCGTATATTGGAATTTCATTGAAGATACCTTATTTACCTCAAAAACTATAGACTTGAATTATTGAATACATTCTATCAAACAATATGTCTTTTCAGAGATACACTTTGACAAACTGCTTATCCAATTTGTGCGTTTCCTTCTAAGTATGCCAAATATAATAAATGTTGACAGGTGCAACTTTGTAGCATCGACTGTTCTGGAAACACATTTTGCCAAGCTTTACAGTAATTACAATTTTTCATATGGAGCTGCAGATTCAATGAAATGTCCAAACCACCTTGTCTGTTTGCTTTTCAAAGTTTCTGAGTCTTCTTCACACAGGCTGGAGAACAGTTTTTCTATTCTTACATGAAAGAAAATGAAGAGGGCTGAAATATTGTTCCTACTGAATCTAGAAACAGCGGAAACTCTTAGCACAAGCTTAGAGCACAAGCAAGAAAACTCCTCTCAAATCCAACAGGAAAACCCACTCTAAACTAACAGATGCAATAAACGCAAAAATCAAACAGTAAGAATTACTTTTAGCATGTCGTTAGTGGGTTTTTTTGTATTTATGGATTGAATGAGGCCTTCCCCATAATGTCTTGGAATCTTGTATAGGCTGAAGATTGTGTTATTTTCTTCACTAATAATTAGTTAGTGGTTTTGTATCATTCCTGATGCTCCTCATTCACCAGAGAAAATACAGAAGAACTGACTTACACAGGATTTTTAACTTTGAATTCCTATCTGTGAAATTTGCATTATCTAATATTGTGAAAAACCAGAGAACTTATTAGGAACATTATTGTATTTTTTAATCTTGGTGGTGGGATAATGCTGTAAATCCTGATTCTATTTTTTAAACTTGTTTCAAATTTATTTTCCTTTTCTGAGATTTAGTACTCATTCAAACTTGATTATTCACTTGAGTTCCTTTTCAAAGTGTCAGTGGAATTTTGTAGGAAAAACAGCTCAAGTTGCTGCAAGTTAAAGGGATTCCATTGGTGTGATTTCCTAATTAAGTGGTTAAATGTTTTCACTTTAAGGTGACCTTGTCTTCTGCTGTCCCTGGCATTCTTTGAGAACAGTACCATGGACAAGAAGTTATTTTGGTCTGGTTTTATCCTTTGTAGAAAAAATCAATATTGAAGAATAGCAATTTTTGTCACTGAAGATAGAGTAAAGCAACACTTTTCTAGTCACTCTTCATTTTCTCATAGCTTTGGACCTTGGATCTGGGTTAAACTTTATGGACTGTAGACCTTTTTTTTTTTTTAATATGTTTTGCTGCTGAAATTATTTGTCAGATATTATATTCTAATAAGGGATTGTGGCTGCACCATGGCTGTGAGAAGATGTAGGGAGACTTTTCATGCAGTACCATTGGCTAGCAATTGTGAATTATTTCTCTTTCTGCATCTGTTTCTACATAAAGGAAGCAAAAATCCATCAGACTGCTATTCTTATAAATGTTTAATAGAAGTAGAAAATAACTTTTCAAAAAATGGCAATGTGTTATAGGTATTAAACAAGGTAATCCAAGTACTTCTAAATGGAAACAGAACTCTTCAATGAGAAAACCAACATCTTTGCTGTTTGTGGTTGTAAAAGTTACTCAGCACAGAAATACAGAGCTCAAGATCTAACCTTTTGCTAAATAAAGTGTTGTAGTTGCAAAGAGTATTAAGCATGTTTGAGTCTTAGACTCTTAAGACAGATCTTTGTAATTTAAGATAGCCTGGGGGTACTAATGATGATAAAACTACAAAACATCTGTTAAACATTAAAAAGAAATTTTTCCTTCATTACAATCGGTAACCTGATTGCACATATGAGCGCAATGGGACAAAATTGCTGTGAGTGAATGCTCAGTAAATTCCCAAGAATCCTCTGAAGTCTGTTGCAGTTTGTCTAGCCTATCTAGATTTACATCAAAGCCTCTGATACTGACTCTGAGTCCAAAAATACCATAAGCTTGTTACAGCTAAAGAACAGCCTGTGAAGGGACCGGCTGTAGCCTTTTGGTTTTACGTTAGTGGTAGGAGTGCTATGTGGTGCACCTGTGTAGAATTTACTGCTCAAGAAATTCAGAGGAGAGGAGGAAAAGTAGTAAATATAATGTATGTTGGTACATTTTCCTGGCTTTTTTATTTATTGTTATTTTGGAGCAACTCAATGACTGTAGTCCTTTACTAAAATTATAACAGTATTAAAACGTGTTTAATGCTGAATTTTGACACGGATCCATCAAAACATTTTAAAACACTAGGCAAAAATTACAGTTGATCTCTTTTTCCTTTCCTGTTTTAGTGTTGAGGAGGTACTGTAAGATTCTTTGCTCCCTCCCTGAGTTTTGTTACCTATGTGTTTCAAAAATTAATAGAAAAGCATGTGCATGGCAACCAACGTTGACACAATTCTGTTCTACTGCAGAATGTATTTTTTTGGTTGCACATAATGTTTGTACGTTGGAATACTAACCCATTAGTTAAAGACTTTCAGTATCAAACTACATTTAATTTGTAACTAAATTTGGAGGCAGAATAAACCTGTAATTCTTGATTCTACTAGTTTTCTTTTATGTTTTTCCTTTTTTATATTCAGGTCTTATCTAGATTGCATTCTTCACCTGATTTTCTTTTTTTAAACTACCTGTAGAATTTTGTGGGAAAAGCAGCTGAAGTAGTTGAAGGTAAAGGGATTTTATAAATGTAGTTTGATTTTCTGTTCATGTGCAAAAGTATCTTCTGGTCTTTATGGGAACTCTAATGACCCCAGTGTAACAGAGCTGCATGCTTACGGTTGAGTGTATGTGGGAGTTTTTCAGTGAAGACCTTTCAAATTATCTGTGTGTAATTCCAAATAAAAGTTAATAAATTCTTCTACAGATAATGAGGAAAAAAGTATCCTTCTTAAAGAAGAAAAGAGGGTCTGCAATTCTGCCTCATTTGCTTAAAGGAAAAGGAATCAAGGCAATAAAATTTGGTTTTGAATTTTTATATCATTGAGAAGGAAGATATTTAGTGAATGTTAACTGATCAAGCAAAAATACTTTAGATATCTAAATTGTAAGAAGTAGTGGGTTTATGTGTGTTTGAAAGGAGTGCACGCAAAATATAAGGCCATTCTTGAGTTATATCAGGTACAACGTGCAACCATATGTTAGTAAATACTTACAAAAACTTCAGCTTTCACCAGGACTTATCTAGACACTTTTTGAATAATTGTTGAACTAAAATGCATAAATACTGAATATATTTCCATTTATTTATTTAAATGTGTGATAAAAATTCTATATTAAGAGGCACAGTCGTATGTTGCCTGAAGAGGTGTTCTAATTGTGACACCTACACGTAACACAGTTGAAGAAATTTAGAATCCTAGTCTTCGGATGGTCAGATGACAGAGTAGATAAATAGGCAGAACAGTTATGTTGTCTATCTCCAAACCACAAATAGAACAGATCCATCTGATAAAATATTTCTGTCAATTAGAATACAAGAGAGGAAGGAGTACGTCCTGAGTCTGCAGGATGAAAAGCAGGACTGTTCTCTGCATCTGCTGACCCCTAAAGACTTTACATGGATTGTGTATGGGTCATTTTTCATTCCTGTGCTTGCAAAACTGTTTCTTCTACTTACAGGAATATTGAAGGAAAAAAAAAGATTATAGCAATAAGAACAAAGAAATAAAGCAAGGGAAATGGATGTTTGGAATTTACTTTTAATTTTAATATTACTGGTGTTGATAATGCTCCTTGAGCGAATAGATGAGTATCTGCTTTTCCTATTTAACATCCTATTTGAAATTTCCTTCAGCTTTTCTTCTCTGTTGAGACTTGCTCAAAGAAAGAATGTTTCAAAACAACAACAATAAAAATACAACCAAAATATATGAGGAACACAGAAGATTACAGCTTAGCAAGTTTAAACACTGAATTTAAATGGTTTCTTCACTGTTTTGATACAGGAACATTTTCTTTTGATAGAAATTTTAATTTAGCTAGATTTCTGATGGGCTGTTTGTTTTCCTTTTGCTGACTACGAGTCATTGTTAGGGTGCATTGTTGACCAAGTTTCAAACAAACTAGAAATTTGCAGCAGCCCTCGGTCAAAATCTGAACAGTGTCTTCTCTGTGGTTGGAGAAATGATAGATTTTGCTTTTCAAAGTTTAATCATAGCTTTTGCTAACATGCAGTGTGTAACTTACTGAAATTTTTTAGTGTTGCTTTCTTCTGTTGTGCCAAAAATATTTCAAAGCTCTGTTGTGTTTAATGAGCAACAAAGACTCTACAGCCTGGTAATTAGGGTATGGGCCTGGGCTGAGAAAGATATGATTTTAGGAAAAAATAGCATGAGATGAACAGCTCTACCTGATCCCATGTGAATACTCTGTCTCTTGTAGCCCTGTGCACTATCCTAAACATCTGGTCATATTGAAAACATGAAAACCTAGCTTTCAATTTGAAAAACACTTTTAAAAATAATACTACTAATTGGGTTTTGGGAAATTTTCTGCTGAAACTTTTGGGTGGTTTTCATTTAAAAAATGAGCAGAACATTTGTGAGATTTGTTGTAGAAAAGACTTGCTTGACTTCAGTCATTTTTGCTGAAAAACAGTGCAGGCAAGTGGTCTATACTAACCCTCAAGTATGTCGTCAATCAGAAAAAACTGTTAGGTCATGCAGTGCTTCCTTCTAGGGCCACAGAATGGTTAACCACAGGTTATAACATAGAAAAATAGGAATTCTATTTCATAGAGAGAAATTCTTAAGAGAGTAAAACTATTAATTAAAAACTAAACCTTTTGGTGGGGCCAATATAGGAAATAGTTAAATATGCTTTCTGTATGAATCTGATTAAACTGTTAGTCTTTCAGAAACATCATAGCATATTTAGTTGTTTCACTCATTTAGTTCAAGCAACAAGCATAAATAAGAAGAATTCCAGAATTTTGTAGATCTTTATATGGGATATCAATAGAACTAATGCACTAGCTTTTTGGGATCTTTCTGAAAACAAAATAAAATCAGTGAGCAACTGAAATACAATCTTTCAACTCACAGTGTTTTCTCAGATGATCATTGTAGGCATGGAGGGCCTGGTCTCTTTTTTGTCCTGTGAAAGTTTCTTCCTCCTCTATTGGATGAAATATTTGTTTTGTATGTGACCAGTATGATCATAGAATGCCCCAATCTCTGCGTTTCCTTATCCACCTCTAAAGAAATCCAAATCTAATAGTGAAGGGAGGAAGAAAAGGCAAATTAAAAAAATATTTGTTCTTGGAGATCTTGGAGAAACTCAGGATTCCCACAAAGCTGGAACTCTCCTTAATGCATTGGTGGTGGGAAAAGGTGCAGGTAAGGATGCTGAAGGCAAGCAAAATTGTTGACAAGGAAGAAACTCGGGAGTATGGTAAAGAGTTGTATAACCTTTGCCAAACTAACATCAGCTCACATCAGTAGTAATTGTTTGAAACCAAGAGGTGCTTTGTTGATGCCAAAATTCCATTGTTAAAACTCTGTAGAAATACCATGTCTTCAAGAAATTAGCATAGTTATGTTATATATAGATCTTCAGATAGTGCCATAATTTATTGTTATGCATTTAGAAGGTTTTTGGCTGCATTCAGGTCTAGACTTCAGTTTTCAGCTTGATTCTGGTGCAGTTGCTCTAAGAATCACAAAGCCATGTACAAGGAAGGGAGAGGGGGTTGGCAGAAAGCTGCTGTGGCAGCGAATCAGCTGCACTGTGCTTATTGACTGTAGTGTTAGGAGAAGTAAATGGAAATGAGCTAATTTTGCTTCTGGAAGAAACTTGACAGCAATATGGACCTTACTGTGGGGCTTCTTTAGAATTCTGGACAAGGTAATTAATATATGAAACTGCAAACTACTGAAGCTGGGCTGCCAAAGCTAGCTTAGGCTTTTTTTCCAATATGGTACAACAGGCAGTATGAGCACCCCCTGAGCCTAAACACTCAGGTCCTTGGAGAACATCTCAGAGCACTGCTTTATGAAGCAAAGCCTTGCTTTCCTGAAGTGGAAAATAAGATTCTGGAAAATTAGTCTGGCAAAAACATTCTTTTTAATGACAAAAAATTGTCATTAAAACATAATTTTATTTTGTGGCAAATCACACAAGCTGCAGAAATAAAACTTGGTGTTTTGTTAAAAATTCCCAGATGAGAAAGAAAACCTCTTAGAGATTAGATATGTGTCATTCATACTTGTAGTGTAGCAAGCTTACTGGGCTTTTTTTTTTTTTTAATGTATGCATTGAACTCTGTCTTTAAAATAATCAACTGGAAAAATGGAAACAACTCATTTTAACTGCTGTGTTAAAGCACTCTCGTTTGAATTGAAACCAAATAGCCTCTTCCAAAGCTGCCTCTCATTTTCATGCCATTATGCAAATAAACATTGGAGATGAATCACAGATATTATTTCTTAATCCATTTTCTGGAACTGTGTTTAGCACAAACAAGTAAAAGCAGTTCAAAATCCTGCAAGGCTATTCTCAGTAACAAGCAGTGCTAGTGCACAAATTCAGCAAATGTGGCCCATGGCCTCAATGAAGAAACCAGAGCTTTGAGCAGTCGGTGGAATTAGCCTAGCCAAGTTGCTTGTGGTATCACAAAATGCATGTTGTTCCTTCATGATCGAGATAAATAACTTCCCACATTAAACCCTGGTCTTCAGATAACTAATGGAGGTGTTTAAAACCTGCTTTTTGGATACCTTATTTAAAAGCATTTTTCTTAGGACCTTAGTCAAATCTCTCCACAGGTTATTGGAAAGACTACTTTTGCCTCACCTGACAAACAGATCAGATTACTTTGAGGTATCAGACATATCCTCCCTGTGTAAGTTAGTTCAAAAAGTAGAATATATAGGGCTTTCAAAGCTTAACCTGCTTGTCTTGTCTTGGTCAATAGAGTATGTCATCCTTTTACCATTTGCAAGTAATTCTTTGGAAAAGGTTCTTGCCACACAATTGTTTACAGGCTTGTGTTATGGTTTGTTTTGTTTGTTTGTGTTTTTTTAATTATGAATGACATCCATTCATGTGCAAATCAGTAACAAAGCACGGAAATTGCCAATAAAATATTAATAGGAAAGCAAAACCTCAGATCTTCTCCCCCGGTGGCAGTCAGGGCATTCTTACCTCTGTAAGAATAACCTGTGTTAAATTTCCCATCTGTACTATCTGTTAGTTGTAGATTTAAACTACAATCAAACAAAATTAGCTCAGGGGTCAACTGTTTGAAATAATAATGCCATGTGTAGAAGCAGTGGGGTGGGAATCCAATGCTGTTTACATAGCTCTCAAAGTAGTCTGGAAGAAAAAAATAAAAAGTAAATCTGAACCAATTCAATTCAGGTGTGTGATCCTGCCACTAATAAAAAAATTACCACAGTACTTTCAACCATGACTATGTGGTCTCAGTTTATGCAAAAAAATTAAAAGCTTGCTTCTCAAAGTAGGAAATTCTTTTGAGTTCTCACCGTATTGTTTTTGCAATGTCTTGTTTCTTTCTTTTTCTTTTATTTTCCAAAGCTGCTTTACTACCAGGAAAAGGCAGTCTCAATTTTTTTCTCTCATGTTTAACTATAGGATATTAAATCCTTCTATTGTCAGTATCATAATGAAGGAGTTAAGCAGAGAACATATTTTCCCTCTTAGTCAGACTAAGACGAAGTATAGATTGTTTGGTACTTCATAGAAAATTGTGATAATTTGAGATTGAGTCCTGCATTTCTAAGGAATGTTGAATTCTAGTTTTGTAGAAAAGACAATTTCTTGCTCTTTAGGTAACATATGCTAGCCAGGAAGAAAGAGTTTAAGTAGTTATCACATCGTGAGTAGTCCTTCATTCCAAAATTTTCAGGGAAGCTCTACTAACAATAAAGGAACTTCTAACTTTTTCAGCAATTGACACTTCCAACAAAAACTAATTGCTTTTTTGGGACCTCTTTTCAAGTTTTATGGCAGGATAATAAATGCTGTGTTTCAGTATATTAGAAAAGCTGTAAATTAATACTTTCTCATTTCCTATCTGCTAAGCAACAACATTTAATAGGTTAATAAGTAAATAAAAGTAAGCTAATAACTTAATAAATACATCAATATAAAAGCACAGTCAAGAAATATTAATATAGGAAAACAGAAAACAGCTTCACACCTGAATTAACTGTTTTCCTAGAATTTAATGTATATAAGGATATAGAAAACTTGTTCAGCAATTACAGAAATGAATGAATGAAGAAATGTGTTTAAGTTTTCTCAAAGTCCAAATTGCACTGCTTTTATTGATACGTTGACATGTAAAATAATTTTTCTCAGATTGCCAAAAGAAACAAATAACTCTATTCAAAAGACCCTGGTAAATTGCTTCCCAAAAACATGTCTTTGTTTTTAAGCAGAACTGTTTCCTGAAGAACACTGTCTTCAGAAAGCTGAGAAAGGACCTAGGAGGGAGATTACATCCCTCATTTCAAGATGGATACATAGAGAAACCTTTCTGTGTGGAAAGATTTTATAGGAGACAGTTTGGACTTCATGTCATTTTTAATGATGCAGCCCAAAGATAAAATACAGCTAGTTTCCTGTTGCATTAGACATGAAAGTTGCACTGCAAGAATGAAATCCTTTGGGAAATCTGCTAGTGTTGGTGGGTCCAGGATATTAACTTAGGATGCATTTTCCCAAGCATGCAAAAATCCTATTCTAATGTATTTGCACTTTTTTTAAGCATTGTTGTAAGTTCAAAACGTGAGTAAATGAAAATGAAGGGTTTCCCTATAGAAAATTCTAATGTTCTATATTAGTACATTCTATGAAGCCACAGACTTAGGAGAACAATTGTACTTTCACATGTAATGTTTTAAAAATACTACAAAATGAATTACATTATAACTGTACAAAAGTTACTTAGTAGATAAATAGAGAGAAATAGATGCAGCAGTGAATAATAACGTGTGAATGGTAGCAGACTAATGAATTGAAAGAAAACGAAAATTCAGTGGTTAAGAAGGTATAAGAACATTTTGGCCAAATAGTCAAAGATCAGATAGAGAAATCATAATCTTGGACAGTTGATGGTTTAATAAGCCTTTGAGCTGAGCTTTAGAAAAGCAAGATGCTTTGGTTAGAAATGTTGTATAGGACAAAATCATTGAGATATAGTCAGTAGAACAGATGAATTGAAAAATAGGGTCCCAGAATCACCAAAATCTCATAATTCAGGTAGAAGAGACCTCCATAACTCATCTCATTCCATCTCCTACTTGATGCAGGGACAACTTGAAAGTTACAGGAGGTTGCTCAGGATCTTGTCCCATTTAATTTTGAAATATTCAAAATTCAGACCAATTTCTCTGAAAAATCAAAATTTGTCTGAACACAAACTCAGTCCCCCCCACCCCTGAAAAATCAGAAATAAAATCTTTCTGGGAAAACTGTTCCAGTTTCTAGCCACTCTGATTGTGAAATATTTTTTCCTTATGGCCAGGCAGATTTGTCTTACAGCAGCTAGTGTCCTCCAAGTATTTTATATGACATCTACATAAAACTAAGTAACAAACATTTGATCCACAGTGCAGCCTGCTCTTACTTTCATCAAGACATTCCAGATAATTTTCCTTATTTTTTCAGTTACAAATCTTTTCATTCTACTGTGTTCCTACTGTCTTTAGATTTTAAAAAACACACGATCCATGCTGGCTTCTTGAAGGGGGAAGGGGGCAGGGAAAACAGGAATCAGATTTATTCAATTTTATTTTTTTTTCCCACACAAGATATTAGCCTGTCCTACAGATCACAAATTTTGCAGCACTGATTTATGTCTGCGGTATAGCTAGTCTCACTGGGGCTACAGAAGAGAGGCTTTTGCCCCCCATAGAATCTAAATTGTGTGCAGTTTTGGTCACCCAATATAAGAAAGATATTAAGCTATTAGAGAGCATCTAAAGGAGGGCAATGAAGATGGTGAAGGGTCTTGAGGGGAAGCCATGTGTGGAGAGGCTGAGGTCACTTGGTCTGTTCAGCCTGGAGACGAGGAGACTGAAAGAGACTTCATTGCAGTCTATGACTTCCTTGTGATGGGAAGAGAAGGATCAGACACTGATCTCTTCACTGTGGTGACCAGTGACAGAGTTAAAGAAGCGTTTGGACGATACTCTCAGGCACATGGTGTCACATGGTAGGGCCAGGAATAGGATTTGGTGATCCTTGTGAGTCCCTTCCAACTCGGCATATTCTGTGATTTCACTTGGTGCCTTTTGTTTACAGGAAAGGGGGCAAAAAAAGAAAAAGAGACTGCTTGTTGAGTTCTATGTGAAATCAAAGTGCCATCTGCAGTAAATACTCTAGCCCACGTGAATATTAGGTGAAGCATATTTCTGTAATCACTGGGATTTTTATTCAGAATGTGCTACAGGTTTGATTACATGGTTGGCAATCTGTCTCTGCATTCATGACACTGATCAGGGCAACAGCCTCCTCCATTATTTCCTAACCTTCTGTCTCTGTTTTTTTGTAATGCAGCTCTGTTCACTGCTAATGTGTCTTTTGATCTTCCCAGCACTGTCATAGTAGACGTTGCCTTTCTTGCTTCCACACAAGTATTTGAAAACCTGTCAAAGTGCTGAGGTTTTCATTATGTGCTTTTCATCATTACTGTGTCTACACTGAACAAGTTTATTTCAAAGGCTTTGCTAAAAATGACAAGAAACACAATTTATTTCCTTGTCCTTTCATTAGATTAGAAATGCCACGAAAGATTTAGAATCCGTTTATTTTTATTAAAAGGCATGATGTACTTTGCTTTTCCGAAGAAAAACAATGAGAGAATGAGAAATATTAATTTAGGATGTTATGGTGATTGAGGGACTTTGAGTCTGAGGCATTTGAGTAGAAAATGTACATATTTGTAGTTCACAAATATAAATGTTTTAATTACATTTTTAAGAGATGAAGTGCTGTGAATATTATAAAACAACCAAGGATAAAGAAAACACTTTTGATGCAGGAGCTCTAGTACAGGAGCTCCTTTGTAGTCAGCCTTGGAAAACTCCATTTTCTTTTGCTCTGAATCACAGTTTAATGTGGTATTTATTGTCAGGCTATTAAAGATGTTAGTGCTATATAAGCCATAGTTTTTTTTTTCTTTTACTGATATTGCATTCAATACAGATCAAGAGATTTTTACTTAATGTTTCCTGTTAACAAATAAATGTGAATAAAACATGTAGTATGAACTGAGAAGTACCCATACTTGGGAAGATGCTATCCCATTAACAAACTCATGTCATCAATGATTTAAAAATATTTCAAGCAATTCAAAAGCTAAATCAAATTGCAGAATTCTCAAAGATATAAAAGACAATAATTTTCAGTTCTACTAGTATTAACTGTTTTATAGTTATGAACAATACTGTTACAAAAAAGTTGAACTATGTTTTGTGTGTGTGCAAGTGGGCATGATTTTAAAGAATGACTTCTTGGGCCTTAATAAAGCAAATAGGAGCTGTGCCATCTAATACTCCCTGATATTTTTAAAACTCTCTCTCAGAATTTCTACTGGAGAAGACCGAGTAGGAGAAACCAATGCGAGTTTTGGATTTTGGAAAGTACTTTTAATGTCTAGGGGAGGAGATTTGTAAATAATGTGCTTTAGGAAGACTGCTGCAAGTTAGCCTTCACATAAGGTACAGTGAATCTCCATCCCTTCTGGGCCTTCTAAATTACCTGTTTATGCTTTGCATTCACCTGTATCCTTTCGGTAATGGAATTGTATGGATCTAGCTGAGGATCTGGATATATATATGAAGTAGGCATAGCCGATTGGACCATCATGAGAATAAAGATACTTCTTAAAGGAGGGAAGCATAAAATGAATAAAATCTAGTTATATTTTTACCAAAAGAACTTCACGCTGAAGTTTAGAAAATTGAAGTGGATAAACTTTTGCTGAGAAAAATAGCTTCAGTGTTAATTTACAATAGAAATATCAAGCAGTAAAGAGAGTTAATGTAATAAAAACACTGAGAGAATGTCATTCTAACTCACAGTTAATTTGCACATTCTCATTAAACCAGCATCTTGAAATAAGGCTCATTTAATTATTATGAGCTGCTAAGTACAGATATAAAATATTGACCTTCTCTTTAAAGGACATGGGTCACTTTTACTGGATTTCAAGCACCTGTCTCTGGGGTAGCAGTTTAAAACTTGGCATGATTTCCCCTTTGAGTTGCTTCTGGTAGGTAGGAGAAAAGTGAGAGAGTGAAATGGAAGTTGGAGTCCACCAATACTTGGAATTACCCTATATCAGGATTTAATCAATAAAATTCATAGAAATATTTCCCAATTTAGAAAAAAAATGTGTTACTCTCCCACCTGAAGGGTTGGTTGCATTTATTCCTGGCGTTGTACTCTAACATGAGGTGCAGCTAGTTAGTGCCAAAACATCAATAAAGGCAAATGATTTCATTCAACATATAGAGCATCATGAATTTTACAGACACAAAGCAATTGTAAGGTTTTTTCATATTAAATACATATCTGACATTTATACACTGACTTGTTTCATTCAAAGAAACATAATAAACAGCACTATTAGAAGGCTGGTAGTTTCTGTATTTTAAGGAACCATTTGAAAAATGAAAACTAAAGTAGCAAATGTGAACATTTTATTATGATATTATTTGTCTCTTCTTCCATACTTTGCAATCTTTCCCTTAATTTACTAAAGAAAGTAGAAAAACAGAATAAAAATTGGTTTAATTTGAGGGGGGGGAAGAAAAAAATTAATTAGAAGTCCAGATTGCAGATTCATTGTGAGACTTGTTTTCTCTGGTCATAGAAATTGAATTATAATTATGAAAATCATAAAAAGAAACACTTCCAAAGGCTATTATTTGTTTTTTACACAATAGGGGTTTGACTTTTTTCCCCCTTTGCTGCATTTAAAGAGAGAAAAAAAAGTCATTACTATTATTTTATCTTCCATAATCTATTTGAAGATGCTGTGCAATCCATTCTCTTTAAACAAGAATGGTTCACTGTGAACACACAGTCTGTCTTATTTATTGCCCTAAATCATCCTGAATTAAGTCAATTTACGTGAAGAATTTGGCAGTACTGTTTATACAAAACCTATTTTTCTTTACTTACAAATGTAAATCAGGAACAATGTCATCCAAATTGAAAGAGAAGAAGTAGAAAGTGTGTTCTTGATTTCAGATATATGTTTTACAGCAAGCAGAATGTGGAAGGAATGTATTCAATATTACCCTTCTTAGTAACCCTCTGCAACTGTCAACTTTTTACTGACTCAAGAGACAAATAAAACTCCTGAAAAGACTATTAATAATGCTTCTCTAAGACTAAGCATTTGTAGAAATCACATCACTCTTCTTCAAGAAACATTCCAAGTGACAAAAAGCAAAATCTATTTGATCAAGGTTCAGCTTGCTTGAAAGAGGTAGGAATTAGGGGAGGGAGGGGAAATATTTACATCGTGTATCAGTTTTTCATATTTCTGGAAGGTTCTAGATCATGCTCTTTCTTTGTTTCATTCCAGCCTGGCTTTTAAACAAGTCAGTATAGTTGCTAAAATGTACTTGAATTCATTTATGCATATGTTGGATTTAGAAATCCCTCTCAGCAGTGCTGAAACCTGCTTATAAGAACTACACTTTTTGTCCTTTTTGAGGATGCAGAAGGAGCTCTGCAGCTGAATCAACCCCTTCTGCAAGCCATGAACTATGTCTGCTTACCAAAAATGTGCAGGTAAGAGCAGCAATTTTCCAGAAGCTGGTGAGGTTGATTATGGCTCAGATACACACTGTGTTGAGGAAAGTGGCTCCTTTTGCTTTGCTGGGGCAGTTCTGGGTGAAGTGACAGAGCTTAGTACCCTGGAAGTGGGAGCCCTTCTTTCTTCTCTCTGTTGCCTGCCAGGTCATTAAATTCACAGAATGGCTAAGACTAAATTTTAGTGAATTGTATTGAAAATAACCTAGATCAAAAATAATGTGCTTATTTCAAGTAGATAAAACAGATCTTGTTGCTAGAAACCCACAATTTTAGAAGACAAAATGCGGAATGAAATTTTCTCTTAAGAGAAGCATCTTGAGACAAATATTAGAGGATAGTCTCTTTGGAGAAACACACTCTAGCTGCCACTCCTACCTTCATATAAAATGCATGGGCAATCTTAGTAGTTCTGGAACTATTGTAGAAGAAAAGTTATGCATTATAAATTTCAAAATTCAGCCAAGAAGACATGTAAATCTTTATCTGAGTAGAAATAATTTAATACAATAATATTAATATGATAGCAACACTAAAAATATAATAATAAATATAGTATTTCCCCTTAATGTTTTTAATGTGTGCTTCTCAAAAGATTAGTTTTTATTCTTCCTCTGGATGCATGGTGAGAGCGTCCTTTAGCTTTAATACATGTTCTTTTCCTGTTCTACTTGGTTGCATATCTGATGTATGATTACAAAACAGTCTCCCAACTTCAACAAGTTGGAATCCCAGTTACAAAAGCTCTAGATAATTGCAGGATGCCATTAATCCTTCTACAGTATTCACCGATGAGGCTACTGATCTTGCACAACAATTGAAGCAAATGAAAATTTAAAAAATCTATATATTTGCAGAGCAGCTTTTGTTAATAAAAATGAAATTCTGATTAAAACATCCAGGTGGACTTGCCACATTAATTAATGAGTTTTAAAAAATGGTGCTCTATTATACTCTTTAAACTTATTCTTTTAACTGACTAGGTATTCATCTGTGAGAGTCAATAGTTGTATTAATGGAGAAAATAAGACAGAGAGCTGTTGAGTTTCAACACTGAACGTACAGTAAGAGCTGCTGTTAAACCTGTCATGGGGGAGAAATGAATGTATTTCTGGGATATTAATAAGCTAGTCTAGAAAATTAAAATCAGACCTTACTAGGTTACAAATAAAATTTCACTTCCCTCCCTCCCATTCCCCCAGCCCTCAAGCTTTCTCATTTATGCAAAGGAACGAATCTTCTTCAAGAATCTACTCTTCTTCAAGAAACATTTCAACTGACAGAAACTATTATGAAAAATGAAGAGGCTCAGAACTCTGATACATGAGTTTTAAACATTTTTAGTCTTCTCTTTTTTGAACAATATATAAGGTCTTCAAATAAAAAATACTAACATTAAAAAAAGAATTAGCTCCTGTGTGACTGTTAGAGCTAAAAGAACTTTTAAAGCGAATGAGTACAAGTTTAATTTTTTTTTTGAGTAATATTCCAATTTGCTTCATCTTTGTAGTATATCTGATGAGGATAACTACTTTTTTTCTCATGAAGGATGTCACAAAAAAACCACGTTGGGACAGTAATGATAATATAATGAACAGCTGAAGAAATCTTTTACATAGGAGTATAAATAAAAAGACATAAATGTAATTCCTTACTTTCCACTAAAAGGGCTGAGAGCTCCCCCATAAATCAATGTCATCAATCCAAGAGAACCCTTGAGTCATCAATCCAAGAGAATCCCATCCATCTCCACCTTTTTCACTCTATATTACACTTGAGTCATCAGTCCAAGAGAATCCCATCCACTTCCACCTTTTTCACTCTATATTACACTTGCATACCTTTCCATGGCTAATTTTACTAATGGTTGCTGCACAGTCTTGGGAAGTTCTGCTGTATTTTGGCAGTTCTAAGAGACAACAGATGCACTGGACAGTATCGCTTATATACAACCTTTCATCACCTCACTCTAGCCCCTATATACAGAAATGGTATTTTCAAATAATAAAATTTCAGATATGGACATTTTTAACTTCAAAAGGAAAAAAATATGGTTGAAAGCCATATTGGTGCAGCTGTCAAACCAATGTTTATTCAGCAATGTTTTATATCTGTTTTTACTTTGAACTGAATTGGTATCTATTATCTCCTTACCATCTCCATTCTAGGATCAGGTGGCCTCATGATCAAAGTTGTTCAATTGCAACACAACACAGATACAGAGCTTATAAAATAAACTCCTGCAACTATTTTACTAATAAAAATAGAGCTGGGAGAATTTTTAATGCACTGGCCTATGACCATCCACAGTGTTTATTTTTCATCATGTTTCCCAGCATGGTCTTGGTTCCCATCAGCTACCAATTTCCCAGACAGTGCCCAGACTCTACTCAGGGAAAAGAGGCAACAGGAAAATTTACTGCAGCCATCTCTTTTTGCAGACAAAGAAAATTTAGGCTTATGGATATGATTACCCTGCATCCTGTTGGGAGGTCCAGCCTAGGAGGTAGTGGCTGTGAAAAACTGTGAAAAGGCATGTCAAAATGTCAAAATTCAGGCAGAAAGCAAGTGATAAAACCACTTAAAACTGTTGCCTCTTCAGACAGGACTCCTGCCACCTTTGTCTTCTCTAACGTAATTCCTCTAGATTCTTTCTTGTTGAAGTATGTTAAGAAATGCTGCAGGGTTAGGATAACAATAATGGTGGATATTTTTAATGTCACTCTTTTTGAACTTATTTAGAAATTTTTCTTGAACTTCTATTGTCTTAGAAATGTTGAGCCCTTGAAACTTTTGAAGACTAGGAAGATACTTTTGATTTATGTATGTGTTTTCTTTCTGTATATAACGAAAAAACTTATGAATTTATTTTACCCCATAATTCAATGGAATGTACAATTTCACCCCGCTGACATAATTTAAAGTATAATGCACTGAATAACATGATTAATGTGGTGAGGAAAAATTCAGCATTTTGCAATTTTTGTCATTATTATTTCCAGTCATGACTCTACACTAGCATTTGTCTTTATTATTTTTCTGATATATTGGATTAGCCTTGGAACAGAAGTCTTTGAAAAGAAGAGATCTCTTGAGTATTGAAAGTATTGCATCAATCTGCTTATTCCAAGAACTACAATTTCATGGCCTTGAGAATATAAAAGTACTGTATAGGGAAAGGTTATTAATAATAATAATATTAACGAAGATGATGAGGTTAGGGACTTCTAGGTTTGCCAGTGTTCTAGCATTCTACTGTAAGGATGTAGAGAACTTTGAAGCAGAATTTATTTAAGAGAAAAAATCATAACATTTGCTAAGACTGAATAATAGAAACTTTTAGATGGTGATAAATAAGGCAGCAAAACCATTTTTGAACTCAATGCTTATTTTCATTACAACCTATTAAAAAGTCATTATTTCAGTGGATTTGCACTGAGAGAAAGAGACACTTTTGTGTTCCGACTCAGGCAACCTTCTTCATTTTGCTATCTTGCCTGGGAATATAATTTCAGATTATTTTGAATCAATTTATTTGAAACCACCTAGATAAAAGAAATTAATTTCTAGAGCAGTGTCTACTAAAGCCACCATAGAAATGAAAGTTGCTGACAAAGTTAATTTTTCTCACCAGATATAAAACAAAACCAAGTTTTTGTACAAGTACTTTTGAGTATCATCTAGATTGATCAATGCGTATTCCTTCTTCCCAGATAAACCTTCTTTATCCACCTCCTGAAATTCTGTCTAAATCCACGCTGTGCAATTTTATGGTCTGTTGCTGGAGTGTATTAGCAACCGTTTGGCGCATTCTATTTGTGAGAGCTTTTTTTTGAGTTTGCCTCAGTGCATGCAGACGTGCTTACTGGCAGTGATCCTATCATCAACAACATTCAATTAAAACTGATTCTCGATGTGCAGTGGTTTTTCAGTTTCTCTTGCTCTCCATTTCCAAAAAGAGTGCTCTCCAATGGTACAGTTATAAAAAAGGATTTATATTTCTAAAAGATTTCTATCAAGAGACAAACTGAACTCTTTTTTAAAATAAGTGAAATTGAAACTTTCATGGTTTCAATATGCACCAAATTAGACAATGTTTTTTTGAAAATCCCAGGAATTAAATTTAATCTGAACATACAAAACTTGCTTTTTCACGGTCAGCTAGGTTTTGCTTTCATTTTGGAAACTGTTAAAATAAATATTTCTTTACAAATTTTGATTTTAAAATTTTGGGCCCACATGAACCTATATTTGAGCTAGCACAGAGCTGAGTTAGTGATGAAATAACTTCATGGACAATATTAGATAGAAATTTCAGTTTTATTTATTGGAAAGCATTGACTGAGTGCTATACAAGGCTTTTTTCATGGATTCCTTTCCTTCAATGGTCAATCAGGACAAAGAAGGATGTAGTCTTTAAAATGTGCTCTTCATTTTAATTATATTATATATCCTTAACAATACATTTTCCAGTTAGTGTTCACTCTTAGTCTAATCATTGTTTTTTGTAATGCGTATCTAGGAAGCAACTTTTAGTCAAGTTAATACCATTCTCTAGATCTCAGGAAATGCATTTACATATAATTAATTGGATTAATTAAATTAGATCCTTACAGGAGCTTCAATTATTTTTTATCACAACTGAATAGACAACAAAACTGACTATAAGAAGCATTGTTTGCACCTTCCCCTTTCACAGGAAGATAAAGAATACAGACAGATCCAAGATAGCTCCTGGCTCTTCCCAAGTTGGTGCTCATAAACTCAAGTAAAGCATGTGTAATTTTCTTCTGGAATTTGCATAATTGCTTTGGATTCGTCTCAGAAAACAGCTTGGAAAAATGATTCAGCTCTGTCATCCACAGGCAGGTATCACAGGCTTATTATTCCTTTCCTTATGTGTTGGGAAAAGGGCAAAAGAAGGATAGGTACAGCCACTTTCCAGCTGGCTTTAATGTTCCCATCAAAGATTGCCTTCTCGTGCAGATCAGCAGGAAAATATATACAATGCTTCAGTATACTCTCTAAGCTTTGTCTTAGTCATCTGTATAAAGTTTGGTTAAAATGGAGGGGGAAAGAGGGAGGAACTCAATGCCCTTCCCAAAGGCAGTCTTACTTCCCTTTAGCTGTTTTTGGATTGTTTTGCAGGTGGTCTTTTGGGCAGTACTGGCCTGTTGTAGCCCTTGCTCTTGCCTGAAGGATTTTAATCATTACATTGTTACAGTCTTTCTTGCTCATTAGCCTCACCTGTCTCTTTAGTCACAATTTCACAAAAGCATAAAAGCAACAGTGATGACTGTCCTGGGCAGAGAAGTTGCTTCCTACATTCTCCCACTTAATTTTAACCCCTTCTTTGCGAAAGCAGCTTGTTGCTGTGCTGCTTTGTGCTCACCAGGATTAGGGCAGAGAACTTTGAGTCACTCAGAGATACTGTATACAGAAGGCTACAAGCCTTCCAGATTTGGGGTTGATTCTTGTTGTCTGAAGGCCTGTGCCTATCCTGACTTAAAAAGCATCAAGACAAAAGGTATTTTACGGAATTATGTCCTGTACCTGCAGTGTACTATTGAACTTGGACTGGAGTTCCTTTGAAAACCTCCACACTATTGTACTTACAAAGCTTGGCTTTGTCATATGAATTTTGGTTTTGCCAGGTAAGTAAAGAAGTTTACAATAGATGATGTGTACTTTCTTTTTTTGTTGTTGTTGTTTAATTAGTTTTTCATGAAATCCAGAAAGAGGAGGTAGAGTTGTTAATGTTTCTAATTTTACTGCCAGACATCTGCCCTTGAAGTCTGTCTCACAACAAACAAACCCAAACAAGAAACCTTACCTTTGATTCACAGTAAGTTTAAGATTATGTAAACTAATCTTTTTAAGTGACACTTTGTTAAATGAAACTGTTTAGGAGTGAAATTTAATTAAATCCTACTGCTTGTAGAACTGGATAATATTAGTACCTAAGAGATTTATGATTTCAGAATTTATGTGCATCTTCTTCATTAACACTGGATCATATTTTGATGCCTACTTTAACTTCACTTTTATTTAGTCACCAAATTAGACTACTAACAAAAAAAATTAGTCAAAACTATATAGTGTCTTTATTTTCCAGCCTTGATTCTATATATAGTTAAGAGACTTTGTCTTTCATCAAAAGTATGACAAAAACAATTACAAAGGAAGCATGGATAATAGAAAAGGATGACATTACTAACTAGACAACAGGAGCACATCTAAGGATTTATTTCTTATCAAAGTGTGATGCCACAACTGGGAAATAAATGTATTTCAGAACACTTAATTCATCTTTGCCCATTAAAACAGGGACCTAGACAGTAAGGCAGCACATTTTACACCCACAGTAATTGCTTCATTGTGAAATGCCAAAGTAGTGGAAATGAGAAACTTTTTGCCGAAGGAAACAATCTAGCAGACTGATTCTCTGCGGAGGCATATTCTGTAAATTGAAATGTTCACTGACAGCAAATTTATGCTTGAAGTCAGCAGATTTTTCAAAGGGCTTGTGCTGTACCATTCTTAGCTGGATTAGAAATGGTCATCTTAGTTTTCTTTAAAGTTAGTTAGGTAGGTCTATAAATAAGAAAGGTAAGTTGAGCAAACCTCCATTCATGAAAATTGCCTGGGGAGGTTTCTGCAAGTTACTGATACCTTTCAGTGTCCTTTTGAGATAGAAGGAACTGAGATTTATAATGATTTTGGAGGTTCAGATAAAAAGTAACATATCCTCTATAATGAATATATTTTTTTTCATTTATCAAATATATTTGACTTTATATATGTATCACAGTGCTGCACTTACCTAAAGTCCTGATCTTAGTCCTGTTCCTGGAAAATTTGTTCGGCTAAGTGCTCATGAGGTGGGATACTGGAGAAGTTTTGTTTCTGGTTATCTTTATATGCCTGCATTATCTGAGTGTCTCAACCAGCAGAAACTAACAGTTTCAAAGTAGTAATGTGAATGTTTCAGTGAGGATTGACTACATTGAGAGGTCTTTTCACTGACACTCTCAACGATCGCAAGTAGTCTGACTTCTGATTTAGACAGCATTGTGTAAAGGGTACTTATTCACTTCTGAAAGGTGAGAATAGTTCATTAGGTCTTGCAGAAGCAGACTTTCAATCAGATCATCTATTACCTGCACCTTTTTCCGAACATTTCTTCTAAGTGGTTTGAAAGAAAGTGGCTCATTGTTCTGTCCTGGTGAGGATTTGCACCTAAGCACGTCATTAAACCAAATACAGTGCAAAGGAGAACTGACTCTTATTTCTGTCCATTTGTCCAATGGAATAAGTATCCAGAGAGCCTGATAGCAATTATCTGGAAATAGACTAGGTAGGAGAAAATGGGATCCAAGCTCCCTTTGTATGAACTCATATATATAGAAAAAGCAGGTGGGTATGTTACACTTCAGGCAAACCGGGTTCCACTTGGTTGCTTCTATCAAGAGGTCTAATTACATAAGTTAGAAACTGGCAGAAGAACTTGTTACAATGAATTTCAAAGGCTCCCTTTGCCCATGATGTTGTTTTGTTGTCAAATGAAATAACACAGTACTAAATCCAATTTAGCAGACCTGTCACCAGTCTGTAAAGCTCTCCTTGCACAGAAGTGAGACTCCAATTCCAGCTTACACTTACACTTCCAACCTGATCATCATTGCAGTCCATTAAGAAACCATGGGTTGAGTTACTACCTCTCACTTTCCTCAATGAATTTGAAGGTATGAAGCACTTGAGACAGGTTCAGTCTTAGTAACAAGGTATGTAAGCATGGGTTGACAAAGCACTATTTGTATCATCAGGCCCCTGTGGCCTCCCTCCCTCTCCAGCTGCAGGTAATTCTGCAACAGTCATGATGGACACAAGAGTCTGTTTCATTTATGAAAATCTCACATCTCTCAATGCTCTGGAAAAAAATGCAGTTTTTAGTTGGAAAGACCTAAAATCATGACAAAAAAAAAATCAGGGATGTTTTCAGAGTAAGAGATCCTTCTGCCAGTATTCAGCTGCATAGAGGAATATATTTGGAAGTGAACTGTACCTCACAGGACAGACAAATGCCAGAACTCCAGTATTCTTGTGTCCATCTAGCCTGTGGGAAACTCCTCATCTCAAACATACCATGTGTAAGCAGGACACAGCAGCCAAGCATGAAAGATGATTTATTTTCATAGCCTTTAACGTATTTCAGTGTTAATTAATTACATTGAGAAGTGACTTGAAATATGTTGAAGGTTACTCCTTCTCTGAACTGGTTTTCAAAGTTGATACTTTATTTGAGATAACTGAATAGTTAATCTCTAGATTGTACTGGTGTTGGGATATTTTACTCATTCAACACTTTCTTCATCAATAATTTTAAGATCTCTGCTAAAACAAATTAATTCTTTCTCTACATCTACAGTCTTTATTAGTTACTCAAAATAAAGATTTTGTCATGTTTTGATGTTTGAAAGTAGCTTAAACTATTCATGTTGGCATCTCAGTGTACCCTAAGACTATTAGGATGTTTTCATGAGTCTTTATGAATGTTTTTCAAATAGTTCTCCTACATTTAAAAATATCAAGAAAAATTGTTAGGAAATAATTTTTGATCAATTGTAGTTTTCATTTATTACTTCTTAAGGAATTAACCTTTGGGGTTTAGAAACAAACGCAAAGGCTCTTTTCTGTGTTTGAGATACCCCGAGTCATTTACACTGATCCTGCAGTAGTGTAGTGGAATGTTACAGATTTTTACCATCTTCATTTTCCAAACACTTCTATCTAACAGCAGGAATTTTTGAGGGATGGTGCATATCAGCATGAGCAGTGCCATGGAAAGATTATTGAGCTAACTTGGGTAGTGGAAATATATTTGCATAAACATAGCTTCTTACTTGATCAAATAGCTCAACTTAAAAGCAGCCTGTAAACAGTGTGGGTGCACCTCCATGCTAGAGGGGCTTTATCAGCCCTACTTCTTTCTCTGTCTTCCTCAGAGGCTGTGTATTTCCACAAACCTTGTGTTAAGTCTGTAGGCAGCTGCAGGCAAATGAAGTTGCTCAGTCATACTACTACCAAGTAATTGTCTCCTATTTGACAACTAGACCAAGACATCTCTAAAATATGTTGTCCAGGTGCCACTGTTGTTGTTTTGTTCATCATTAAGAGGGCAGAGCTTGTGGATCTTATCAAAAGAAACACAGCAGCAAAAATATACCTGACCCAGCTATTTTGAGGCTTAGGCATTCCAGGTAGGATTTGGGGCATCACCTTTCCAGTGCTTTGTAAAATGTATTTGTGCAATGCTGTGCAATTTGAAAGTTGTGCTGTGCAATGCTGTGCAATTTGCTGTGCAAATTTGTGCAATTTGAAAGTTGCATCTAACTAGTGCATCTAAGTAGTGAGGTTGCCCAGCAATGAGCAGACCTGAGCTCACTGTCTGTCATATGGCAACAATGTTTCTAAGTGCAAACCATTGCGGCTGCTATGTGAAAATGTACAGCTGACAAATTCATACCTCTTTGAGGTGGTGATGACAGATCTGGTGATGGCACACACTGTTAGCATGTACTGGAGTGGAACTGAAATTGGGGTGAAAAGTAACTACCTAAATAAAGCTTGTGTACCTTCATTAGATAGTTTTAATAAACTATTTATTACTGTTAAAAAAAAGATTCTGCACTGTCCTTTGATTGTATGTGTTCTAATTGAAAAATACATTTTATATAGATTACAAATGAGCTAGATTTTAAAGCCAAGATGCCATTTTGTATCTATGTATCGATATATTTATGGATGTGTATATATACATATTTATGATGTTCCTATTTATTTATACAGATATTCATAATAGGTATAAGACACTTCAAAACCAGTATCAAGTGTATTCAAATACTTGAATTTATGGAGCGTTGACTTAAGGCATTGATATTCCAATCCCAAATCTTGTTTCGTATCTCAATATAGTCTGGAAATTTCTGTATCAAAGTATTATAAATACTGACTGTGACAGCTAGGGTCTCATACTGCGAGATTCTGAAAATGTCTGCAACATTAAAAGGATGATGTTCGTTGTGGCAAAGGCCAGTGAGAGTTTCCAGGACTTCATTATGTTCCTTGTTTTGTACCTGAAAATTGAGCTTTGTGCTCAACCACTTCCACTCCGAGATGATTTTTCATTGGAAACATGCAGACAATCTTGAGATCACTGAAGTGGTTTGCTGCTGCAGGGCAGATGTGTGCATGGAGGTTGATGATCTTTGCCTCTGCATACAAACAGCAGCAATATCAGTGCTTCCAAAGCTTGTCCCTTACTTTTTTACTTTTTTCAGAAGGTGATAAACTGTTTGACCCCTCACCATTTTGAAACAGAGGTGTATGTGCTATCAGCAGGATGATTGTGCTGAAGTTCAGGATATAGTTAGTTTGTCAGCTGTTTCCAAGGTGGTCACCGCATTCTGTAGCCACTTGTAAGGACACCCAGGAAAGGCATTTGGCAGTACAAGTGAAATAGGATACTGCCTTGATATGCCTGAACATGGAGTACAGCCCTTTTGAGTGCTGCAAGTATCACCTGAACACTCTGATTGAGTTGATTAAGAAAATTTGTATTCCTTCTGTTGGCTGTTTCTCCAGCTGGGTTAAAAAGGGTAAAAAAGGATTTACTTAGAAATGCCTACCTGACTGTGCCAGAACTTCAAGAGCAATTCAGAACTATTATTAGCAGTGATAGATTAATGTATGAGGGAGGAACAGGGATGAGAGGATGGAGCTCCTTTGAGCAGGACTGTATCTGTCCTTTAAACAGAAGTGCAGTAGATATGATTTAATATATTATTTAGTTTTTCAAATGAAGTCAAATAAGATGTACTTTTTCCCTCATAAATACTATAGTAGAAGAAGCACCCCTCTTTTAAATAAATAGAAGTAAATTTCAATGAAGGCAAGGTACAAATGGTCAAGTAAAGTATGTATTATATAATAATATCTAAAATAGTAGGTTAAAAATAGCATTAAAAATGCAAGGTCCAGCAATCAGTAATTATAAGCAGTACATTTTAAAAAAAATCTGTGAAAACAGCAAAAAGATCTGACTTTAATTTAGCTTAACTTCCTAAAAAGAAATTAGAATTCTAAAGATAACGGATTGAAACATTATGCCCAAAGAACTCTCTCCTTAAAAGTTTGAGCAGTGTTTTAACAGCCTGGAGAGCTAAACACAACCACCCTTCATTAGCTTTTTCCTCAGTGCAGTCTGAGTCTACCAAAGTTAGCATTTTAATGCTGGTTCATCACTGAGAATCCAAAAATAAGGTCTTAAAGGGAAATAATATGGGCAACACAGCCAGCCCATCTGCATCAGTGGGTTTTTTCAGATGTTTTTATGCTGGCTTTTTGTTTCCATGTGGGAATGTTTTCTACTCTGAATTCCTTTATTCTGGATATTATAAAACTTTCTTCCATTTTGATTTTGTTTTAAATGTGTTCAGTAGTCATCTTGTTACACCCATATATGTAGCAGAAATAGTTTATATTTCAAGTAGCAGCTTCTCTGAATGAAGAACAAAGGCATTTTCAGATGAAACAGGCTAATGAAAAATTGGCGATGGCAGCCTGCATCTTCAACAGTCAATTTTCTGCACTGAAAGGAGAAAGTTCCTATAGGTAGTTTACATTTGGTTTTCATTTTACCATCCTGTGAAATTTTTAGACACATGGACACAAAAGTTAGACATCAGAACGCACTGACATTTGGGGAAAAGATCACTTTATTATTTACCTTTATTTTATGGTCCTTCCCTAATGTGGTACTTTTTACTGGTGGCATGGGAGATAACAAGACTACATGATCTTCGGTCTGACCTTGTATAGCTGTTCTTACACGTACAAAACACTTTTTTTCTTACTCAAAACACACATTACTAGCGTTTTCCTCCTAATGTATTCATAACTTTAATTCTTTATGTAATTCATATAGGTTCTAGTTTTCATTTTTTAAGGCATACTACATATGTGCGTTTGCTAAATTCTTTCAAAGAATTTTTTAATTAAACTTTTTCATATTCTTTTCTTTGAAAGTGATTTTCTTTAAAAGTTGTTAAGTTTAAATATTAATGATCTGTTTCATAGAAAAAATGCTTTTTATGTATTTTTCATAGAAATCAGCTGTTGACTGGATAAAATTAAGACTGTCATCTAGAACTTTAGAAATTAGAAATTATATGATATTAAGTACTTCCTTTATTTTAATAAGTTATTAATTTGATCATTAGTCATGTTTAAACATTATAAAGAACCACATCAATACTACAGAGGTTGTGTTCTGATCAACATTATTATTCCAGACACTGTTTTAATTAAAAATGCATAACTTCAGAAAATTCAATACTCCTTTGGAACTACATTATCAAATCAACATTTTGTTGAACAGCAACTTATACCTTCAAATGCATTTCTGTTCTTCAAAATGTCTGTGTTTACTAAGTGGAGAATGTTGTTATGGGAAGACTGTGTCATTTTTATGTTTTTCTTTTTGAAGTAAAGCAGTAAGTTTCAATAATCCTGGAAAATAGCTCTAAGAAACCAACACCCTAACTTACTGTGAAATTCGCACTGTCTTTGAAAAGAGTTAGGGCATCAAGAAAAGCTTTGAGAGTTTTCCCTTGATGCAGAGGTCAGATTGCCAAGTGTTATACCTCTATTATATTATGTGTTACACCCCTGTTATAGTCTGGTCCCTGTTTCTTGTACTTTGATGTTGCATTACTCTTCTACCACAGTAAGGTACTTATTGTTATGGAGAACTGTTGGGAGAGAAACCTCATGCAGAAGGTAGGATACCTTAAAGAGTTTGATGGGAAATGAGAATTTCTTCTTACTTTGTCTTGCTTGCATTTTTACCGTAGTTTTCTGTAGCCTCTTGCTCTTGTTTTTCCTGGATTTATTGTCCTGGGCAATCCATATGTGTAAATACCTGCAAGGGAGAGGGCCAAATGATTTCTCTGGTGTTGTCCAACATCTGCAGTATTTGGAGTGGAAAAAAAGCATCTCTCTGGAAATACTGTAGTGCAGACCAAGACTGAAACTACAGATTGGCTCTGTGAGGTGGCTTGCCTGGTTAATCTGTTCTGCTCACAGATCTGTATTGAGACATTTTCATCCTCATTGACTTTTTCCTCTGGAGTATAGTTGGGTTCTTCTCCCTCATCCTTTTCATGAAAATATAAACAAGGCTGCTGAAAAGCTTAGTGAGAAGGTATGGACTCAACTCCTTTTTGAGTACTGATGGTATCCAAGCGAATATCTCCATATCCTTCTGTAGGAGGACTAAGAGGGAGGGACTCAAGTATTCTGGCAAGCAATGGCTCTGATGTGTTTTATATGCTCCGTATTACACAATGCTGATAACACTGTCTTCTGTGAGAAGAGTTGACGTTGTTTTTCTTAATGCCAAAAGAAGTCAGTACTAATCAGAAAGCCAGAAGCTTTGCTATCTTGTATGACAACAGAATATTAAAATAACTGTTCAACTACTTTCTTCCCTTTTTTCCCCCTATGGTCAGAAGAGTTAATATGATAAATTCAGAGAGAGTTTTCACACTGACATTTAATTAAAATGAAATTACCTATCATTGTTATGGGCTACAGAGAAGCTATTATTTATGTTTATATTATTCTAATGCCATATTAGACTAGGTTTGCCTTTGCATCAGTATGTTAGCATGACTTGAATTATATCTTTCTGTACTTGTAACAGCAAGTGCAAGCTGCAATATTAAATACTTACAGAAAAAGATATTTCAGTTTTCTTGAAAAAGGCAGGGGCAGTGTTCAGCCAGAAGTTTCTTATTTCCCTGTTCTCAATTTAAATTTTCTTCAGTTTACTTCATTATGGCTGCTCATCACAGAGGTCAGCAGAATGGCTGAAGGACTCTTGTTGATAGAATTTTTATCTTGCTAGGTAGTTGGACTAATTCCCTGTGCATTAATGGATAAGATCATCTTTTAATGCAGCAAGACTTTTGTGTGATAGTAGTTTTGTTCTATAGACTATAAAAATATAA
Source organism: Manacus candei (assembly GCF_025592945.1). Taxonomy (NCBI): domain Eukaryota; kingdom Metazoa; phylum Chordata; class Aves; order Passeriformes; family Pipridae; genus Manacus; species Manacus candei. The sequence continues at coordinate 864,919 of NW_026138143.1, forward strand.
CATGATGCTGTAAAATCACTTAGAGAACAGTGTTTATCGAATGGACCATATCCTTTCCTTTGAAGCAATGGGAATAACTGAAGAGGAAGGTTTTGGAGGAGTTATGTCTGTGATTGTAATGAATTTTTCAAAGGGCAAAATGATCTGTGAGGCTTTTTAATTCCACACTGAGTAAATTTAAAGGTTTAGGTAAGAGTGATGGTTTTGTGAATCTGAGAGTGCACAGTCAGCAGTTCCACTTCCAAAACACTTGCTGCACCATGTCCTGCCACTTTCCACCTGGATCCCACTGCTAACTGGGGAGCTCCCACTGTCCCTGATCCTTTTCCCCCATTTTCAAGAATTCCAGTGAAGCTATTAGCAGATCACTGTGTATAATAATATCTTCTGACCATCTGCTATGGCTATTGGCCTTAGGACTATCAGGGAGCAACATTGGTGGGTACTGCTCCATAAGGAAAGGCAAGCTGGGAGCCAAGTATGACATCAAGGCAAGCAGGGACAGTGATTCAAGGTTAAAGGGCAGTTTCACAATAGGGGCAAACAGAACAAGTGATGGTAATCAGCTTTAGCCAAAAAAACCCAAACTTAAAAGTCTGTAAGTTCTGAGGGAAGACTGAGATCAAACCATGAAGCAAAGTCAGGACAAGCTTTATGACCTTTCTCCTCTCTAACTTCTGGATAAATAGATGCCTTATATTTTGGAGAGGGAGCGTCCATTTGTAGGTCTATAATAAAACTAAACAAATTCTACAGGCAGTTGAACAGGGAGTGGGAGAACAGCATGTGCTTGCAGCTGTATGATTGAGGGCAGGGACTTCAGTACAGCCAGCCACTGGAAAGCATTTTTATGGTGAGAGAGAGGAGTAAGAATTATTCCTGTTTCAGCAGGAGACTGACAAAAGAAGGAACAATTTTCCACAGCTTCAGTTTATATGTGACAGCAAAGAGGACTCTTCTCGGGACAGGGTACCAACAAGATTTTTCTCAGTCACCATTGCCTCAGACCAACTTGGATGAAATTCTGCAGGCTACAGCAATCAAATCCTATATGGTTCTGTAGTGAGTTACAGCATACATCTGCTTAAATCATTGGCATAACAATATATTTGGAGTTTAATTGGGGATGACATGAATGTAGATGAGCTGTCAGATTGGCTGAATAGGTTACATCACAATCAAGTAAAGAAAGAGACTAATTAATGAAAAATAGTCATACTTAATGCATCTGCAGTAACTGAAGTAACAACATGAAACTGATATTTTAGTTCTATAAAAACCTAGTGAATGACTAACTAGGTCTTGAAGCACACAAACCAAGGATCCTTAATTGCCTGAGTTGAACAGGGAAGTGGTAGAATTCTTTATTTACAGGGATGGAAAATTTCAGATGTGCTCAGTTTGATAAACTTAGCTTTCAGCTAATTTTGACACCTGCAGTGTTTTTTACTGTTAAGAAGCTCAACAAAGAAAAAAAGAAAATTAATTATAAACTGCATGTGAACTAATTCATGTGCTAAACCTGCCCATCAGGTAGAAGCAGGAAAGTTTTTCTAAATGTTGAAAGAAGCATGGATTTGGGTTATGGAGAGAAAAGTAGTAGCCTACAATATATGAAGTGAAGGATAGGTAAATCTTCCAAGTTTTATGGAAATCACAGCCAGAGCTGCATTGGCTTTAAATATCAAATATGGGCACAGATGAATTGGTAATTACATACTTTAACTGAAAGCACAGAAAAGACAAACAAGTAAGAACATTTAATCTGCATATTCTTGATAATAATGTATTAAGATAAACTGTAGAACACTGAAGCTGAACATTGCCTATTGCTCAAATGCTTACCCAAAACCAGACAACCATTTAGTAAGTGGTATGTATGAAAAGCCAAAATGTGGAGCCAAAATGTGATTTAAAAGCTTCCATATGCAAATAAAAAGCTCTTTCCTGTTAGATTTTCCTTCACAGACTTCTATATCAGCTTTTTGGTGGCATACTTATGTGTTGCTTTATTTTTCCTAAATTTGCAACTGTGGTATTTGCAGATTTGGTAGTACTACCTAGGTTCATTAATGCAGCATTTATATTCTGCAACTGTTCATGTAAATACTGAGTTTTAAGGCAGCATTATGAATATTTCACATGCTTTTGAAATAGTTTTGAGGCATTTTTCCTGAGTAAGGAGACTTTTGTTAGTATGCTGCTTATCTAAAATGATTGGTTCAAAAATATTTCAGCTGTATTTTCCTTCATTTGACAGGCTTGCTTCTATTGCAATATTCTTTAATTATAAGATTTTGGAAATTATGACATGATGTCATCTTAATCTTAGTTATTTTACTGATATACCCTCTGAATTAGGAACCCATGAAGACAAACTGAAAGCTCTTCCTCCTCCAGAGTAGTGCTATGTGCACAGCTCACACTGATTGAGAGAATTGCTGATGTTATAGCAGCTTTAGCAGACTGTTACTTGAAACAATGTGCAATTCAAACATTTAACATTCATTTTATTTTTTAAGAAACTATCAGACAGGTATTCCCTATTTCAGATATAAAGATATCTATAAAACCTGTAGTGATAGATCACAAGCTTTGAAATATACCATGGAGATAGCTTCAAGGTTTTTCATAGACTAGATTTACCTGGGGCATTTGAAATCTCAGCTGAGGGAAGCTGTTTCCCCAGTGCTTTTCCTGTACTCACATTCAGCTCAGCTGGAGGCTACACTCTGGTTGCCAGAAGGTAAATCCTGGATTTTGCCTTGGCACTGACATAATTTGTTTCAGTGGTGTTAAGTAATTTAAGTCTTTGTTGGAGTCTGAAGATATTATGGAAGAAATTTAAACAAAAAGATGCTCATATTGATATATTAGTTTATTGAAGTCCTTAAAAGAACCCCTAGTAGTTGAAAATGGTGTTTGCAGTAACAGAATATTTCAATGGCCTTTTAGTAGAAGTTATATCAAAAGAGTAATCAGAAGGTTGTCTTAAGGAAATATGGAAATAAAATGTAACTTAAAAAAGAAAGAAACTATTCTACAGGTATCCACCTTTGACTCTTCATGTCTCAAATATCTGTTTTGTTTAATTCCCTTGTAGTGCTTCAGGATATGGACAGTATTGCTCCACTATATGAAATTGAGTTTTATTGTGAATCTGCCACTACTGAAAATATTGAAAATGACCGAAACTACCCAGAAGAGGCATTCCCATTGATACTTAATTAAACAAGAGAAGGGAAGACAAAAGAAAAAAGAATGGCTGAGAAAGTATATGTATTTTCTTGATTTTAAAAATGGGTAGGGAAGATTGGGTCCTAGACATGTCATCTTGCCAGCTTTTACTTGCCTAAACAAAAGTAAAGGAGAAGCATGATATTTTTCACAGAGTAAAAGTAAGAACATCCCTCTTTGGAAGAAACATGCACACACTAAAACTTGTCACATTTTAACTTTCCAAGAGGTGTTTGCTGCAGGGTTCAGGAGGAAGAAGGAATTTCTGTGTGGTGAGAGAGACACCATTCCAGCATGGATGGAGGGAAAACTTTGACTCCACGTGGTATCTCTCAGTGGTACAGATCTGGAGGAAAAACATGTCCAGCTGAACTCTAGCTGCACTCGAGTGGCAGTCCAGTGAGAATTCTCCTGGGTCAGTATGGGGCCTGTGGAAAATGTTAATGTCTCCCATACCTCATATCCAGCTTTGAGTTAAACTATTCAGGATAGGAGGTGTGAATAATTTCTCCATGATACATCTTCCCCAAGAAAATTATACCTCAGTTAAAAGGTATATAAATACATCTTGCTGTCTAGGACTAAAAATTTATTTCTTTAAGAGTCTGTTGGGAGTATGGTAGTATTTCTGAGATCCTTGAAGTGCCTATTTACATTTAAGTTCAAAAAACCTTTGTAAGACTTAGCAAACAGCCTCCTTTTACTAAGTGTTGAAGGGAACTTCTACAAACAAGTGGGAAGGGAGGGCAACAGTGGGAGAAAAATCTTTTCATCTCTACAGAGCACCAGCTATTACCACTGCAGTGTAACTTGTACAAAATCAGTCTTTTCCAATGAGTATATTTTGACTGCCTGTGGCAGTGTACCTCTGTTCTGAATTTAAGTGTGGATCTTGATTCTAAACCTCACTCACTACTGGGGAGAGAAATTATTAATGCCAGGTCATTCATTAGACTAATTTAAATATTAACACAAAGATCATACCATCTTACCCAGTTTTACTCTAAAAAGGGAGTATATGCATTTACTGTAGTGCGTGTTTGACAGACTATTGTAAAACCTGAAGAGGTAGCGAGACTGCTCAGCAGCTACTTGTTCTCAGTACCCTGTTGCCATCTGGATTAACCATCCGATGGTATTTCTTCTAATTCCTGCATGGCCACTCCTCTTGTAGAGCCAGCATCCTACAGAAGTGGACTTTTGCCACTTGGAGCTGTACTAGGAAGCCTAAATTCTGCCCAAGTCCTTTGCCTATAAACAGTGGGATTTTTGTAATCAGTGTCCTAAGATAGCCAGTTAGTAAGGAGCTATCTGGTAGGAAAAAAAAGGACAACACTTTAAGATTTAGGCAATTGTGAAGAAAACTTAGAATGTCTAACTTCATAGTATCCATGGTGTACTGTTTGCAACCATGCAAATATTACCTATGGGCAGGGAAGAATCTCCAAAATAAAATGGAATTTTATTTTGCTTTTTTAAAATAAGAAATGCAAAGGATTTTTTTGAGATCATACTCAAGGATTAAAACTTTATCCTTACTCTGATTTCATCTAACCTGGAGTTTTCTTCTCAACAAGTCATAAGAAGGCTTTCAGACACTCAATTCATATATAGGAAGCCTGACTATGGATATGAGTCTTCAATATATTCTGAAATTCGAACATTTTTTTAAGTGCTTGAAATTGGGCAGATGTCCAAAAGTTGGCATTTACATTTTGGGGGAAAAAAAGGTCTTGGTATCCACTTTTCTTCTTTTTAAAAAAATAGTAAATCCTGTTCTCCATATCTAGAAATATATTTTTCTTCCCTTCAATTCCTGGAAGCAGTGCTGTTGAGGCAGCATTCCCATAAGAGTTTTTCAGTGTTTCAGGGGTAGTTATGCTCTGTAAAGAGCAGCAGTGAGCAACTTTCCTCTCAGCAAAAGCAGTGGTGGTGGTGTGGCACACTGGCGGCAGTTAAAGCAGATACTGAAAAGTTTCAGTGCAGAGAAAGATCTGCAGAGAGTTTACTTGGGGATTTGTTTCCCTAGACAATCCTGGAAACCAGCATGTTTGCCTGTCTTCATTTGCTGATTTCCCCAGAAACAGCAGCTAATACTGAAAAATATTTGTGATAAAACTGTAGGAAATAAAAAGCCAATGCCTAAATTAATTTTCAGTTAAAAACCATATGCCAACCTAAATTGAAAGAGAGTAGGTTTAGATTAGATGTTAGTTCTTTATTGTGAGTGTGGTGAGATGCTGGAACAGGTTACCCAGAGAAGCTGTGGATGCCCCATCCCTGAAAGTGTTCAATGCCAGATTGGATGGGGCTCTGAGGAGCCTGATTCAGTGGAATGTGTCCCTGCCCATGGCAGGTTGCTCGGAACTAGATAACCAATAAAGTCCTTTCCAACCCAAACCATTCTAATATTCTATGATTCTATGGTATTTTTTGATTTTAGACATTGATTTTGTTTTTGTTTTTTTTTTTTTTAGTATTATAAAGAACTTAAAAATTTTTATTTACAGAAGAAATCTCATTAGGAGTAAAGGACAAAATAGAGTTTATTTTTGCTACTCTTGGTTGGGTGGGGGTTTTCCTACAATAATTTTCTTGTGCGAGTGTACTTTAATATGGTCACCATCTTTCTTGTTGTGGGACAAGGAAAGAAATATGGGTGTCTATTTAGAAGTGTTTTAATGTGGTGCATATGCATGACTTAAAGATAAGCTCAGATGTAAATCCATTGCTAAATTGGTCCTAGCTTAGAAAATAAATGCTATTACAGAAAAGAAGAAAGGTATGGTGGGCTGAACCTGGTCAGCAGCCAAAAACTCTCCCCATCTTTACTCACTGCTCTCTCCTGGGGAATGGGGTTTTGTTTGTTTTGCTTTGCTTTTTTTTGCTTTGGTTTTTGTTTTTGGTTGGTTGTTTGGTTGGTTTTGTTTTGAAGAAATGTCTCTCCTATCTTATCTGGAGCCATTTTTTTCTGGTTTTAATCATACATAGCAAAATCTCCCTGCGTACACAGAGGAGCGCCTGACTACTCCTTCATTATTCGCTCTTAAGAGGATATACTTTCTCTCATATGAGCTCACCTAAGTAGTGAAGATGATCTAGCAAGAGAAACTTGGGTAATGTACTAGAGTGAAACTTGATCATGTCAGCACTATAGCAAATGTATGAAATACACATCCAAGTTTTAACTGGGTGTAGTTCTGAAAGACTTAAGTCTATACTCTTCTGCGTTGGCCTGAAATGCTGCCATAAAAATAGTGTCAAGGAATTTTCTTCCTCTAAGGGAAATTTCTTGTCCCTAATGGAAGAGGAAATCTGAATATTCATTTTCACTTGTTAAGTTTTAAAGCAATCTTTGAGACCAAATTTAATTAAGTTTTTACTTTTAAATTTCTGTATTGAAATGCAAATGTTTATTTTAACCCAGATTCTAATTTATTTTAAACTACAATTCTAATAAAGTATTCTAGGTAATCTCTCATGTAGACACTATCAGCAGTTTCCAGCATTCAGCATTATGGAACTCCTTAAAAAATATTTTGATCAAAATTAAGTCTTCTCTTTCTCCTATAACTTGTAAAATACAAAGGGATATGTATTTTTACTAAAATATCCATGGTAACAAATTGGTAGATAAAAGATTGTAATTCTTTAGAAATGCAAAGACATGTAAAAGAGGTGTACTTTCTATTATTATTTTAAAGAAACGCCATTTTGGGGTCATATGTGGTTTTGGTAATATGTGTTTTTCTGCAAATTTATATATACAAACATAGACAGATAAATAGACAGACAGACAGACAGACAGATAGACAGACACAGACATTTTCCCCATCTGATGAATTACTTCCCTGCTTGGCACAAAAACCCTGAAGTGGTACAGATGTTCCTATATTCCATTTCTATGCTGAATTAGAAAATTAATTAACTTCTTTGCTGAGGCTTCAGTTCAAGAAACATTGGATTTTGTCTTATCAGAATCACAGTCACAAGGACAAGTGACTGTGATTTCCATACAAATATTTCAATTTCCAAGTCACTGAAGAATTAAGAAGAAGTTTATTTCAGATATAAGGATCTTTCAAAGTTATCAGTGAGAAGCACATTATTGTTGTTGCAAGTGTGGTTTGTGAAACCTCCATGCCCATTTCATATTCTCTATTTTAATAATTTCTGTAGGCTCAGTACAATCCAGCCTATTTGACTTTGTTGTCCTTGCAGCATTTGGAGATCTGAAATGAAAAAGTCAAACAACTGGCTAAATCAGACAGAAAAGAGATAAGGATTCAAAAAAGACAGGACACAACCTTAACCTAAATATGGGCAGGGAGTGATTTGCAGCTTTTGTAGTTTGATATAATTAATAACATTGCAACCAATGGTTCTTATTTAACACCAGTAAATGATAGACAGTGGGAAACAATTTTTACAGGTCCTTGAAAGACCTTTGAATAGCCTTATATTACATATCATGGTGAAATAAATAGTTAAATGGTACATTAGAGACTATGAAACAGGAGGTTGAGGCAGATACTCTGGAATCTCTTCTCATATGCTGTCCAGTGTGCCTTGTTAACGTTGTATGAATTTATGGTTATAAGAAATTATTTGTTAATGATGCTGTTAACATCATATTTTCTTGAATAAATGCATATATTTTAAGAGAAAGGACATATAAATCCAGAGGTGTTTTAATTGGAATGGTATGGAGTAGTCCAAGCATGATGGCTGTAGAGACAATGGATTACAAAAAATATGAAATATCACATGGTTTGCATACACTCTGCTTATCTGAAAAAGCGTGGTATAAAAACATTACCTGTTGCCCCTTTGTTATTCAAATGTTTATCTGAAAATGTACTTATTCAAGAGGTTAGGTTTGTGCAAATATTCTGTGGTGAAATTGCAAGGCACAAATGTGAGCAAGCTATAAAGTCATCAAAACACTGTATAGCTTAAGACTTTTTTTTGGTTTGTTTTCTTTTGGTTTTTTGGTTTTTATTTATTTTCCAATTGTTTTTTAAATAGTTTTACTGTTAGTGCAAAAAAGCCTTTGTTTTGGGGCTGTCTATCTTTTTCTCTGCAGTCTTTTCTCATTCAGGATTGCAATGAATCTGCTGCTTGCTCTTGGCTGGCATGCAGAGATAGTAAATTCATTCCAACAACTCTCAAGCCATATAAGAGTAGCCACACAGAACCTAAAAGCAGTGTGCCTCTCAGAGCTTTGTTTTTGGTTGCTAATGGATTAAATATTTAATAAACAATTTATAGTGTTTTGCATGTGTCCTTGCCACAGCACTTTTGATACAAGAACAGCATCATGTATGTGTACAAATCAAATGTTTGTCACAGAGGTTGAAGCTCTGTGAATGAAAAGAATTGTCAGAGAATTAATAGCTCTGCTATTAATTGGCACTTCTGATTGAAAGTGCCAAAGTCCAGAAAATAATCAAATTAATTTTTAACTTGCCAACTGCAAAATTCAATCCTTTATTCTCTGGAGTATTTACTGCCATTTTTGGCAGCTCTGTTTTGGGAGTGATGTAAAATCCTGAGGGAAATCTAAACAGCAGATACTATATACCACAGATACCATGGATGTAATAAAATGGAAGACAGTATACCCATTTTTAAGCACTTCGTATCATGTAATTCCTTATGACAGAAGCTGTGTATTAGTCTTGAAGACACAAATGATATATCCACAGAGTACACATCTGTAGTTCAGCACATAAGAATTTCTCCATTTTGCTTCAAAAACGATTTTACTCCTGTTTTCTATTTGACAGCAATGACAATGAAAAGACTAAATATCGCTTTCTGTTCTTGATTTCTCTGCTATGATTGAAAAAGGATAATATCTAGTACTGATTTTAATGATCTTAGTCCTGACAACATCTGCCCATTAGAAAGTAGGATAAATGTTGGAGAAACTAACAGTTGTCAAATAGTAATGATTTGCAATCTGTATTTAATGATGAATCTGGTGGTAAGCTACAGGTAGAAAGCTGTACACCCTTTTACAAACCTCCTAGGCCATCTATTTATTTTAATGTATAACTTGTTTGTATGCACAGTGAAAATGTCTGATATGAAGTATGACTAGCTCACATATACCTTATTTTACATATGTTTATTTTATAAGCAAAATAATTACAGTAATACTGCATGGGGAAAGTGAGAATATATATATATATATATTCCAGAACTGTACTAATGAGAATTATCTGGCTGAACTATGTAGCTGTGGAAATTTAGAGAATTATTTATGCCCTGTTCAGGGGCTGCAATTTCCTTCTTAATAATATCTTTGCAATTATGTTGCCTGCAAGGTAACCCAAAATTTAAATAAACAAAAAACTCCTTCTGTCTCTGAGTGAGTTATAACCCATGTAATATGTAGTCTATTCACACTATTACTTGCCAACCAACGGCAAGGCTGTAAGCAGGCTTTTCTTTTAGAAGGTCAGTTTTTATGCTTGCATAAACCCTGACAAGCTACATTTCTCATGTCTGTTTTAATATGAATGGCTGAGCCATTTACTGGTTTCTTTCCCAGAGGTGAATGCCCATTTCCTAAGCTCTGAACAAGGCTTTTGTGATCAATGTTCTCTTGTTATCCAATTTTTACTAAAAAAATTATAGGTAATATTACCTAATTACCTAACATTGCCTAAAATTACCCAAAGAGAATCTGTCTGTTCCATGTATATCTTCCCAGAAAATCTCCACAAAATTTTACCAGCCTTTACTGTCCTTGAAACTACTTGCCCATTTTATTTGCCACCAAGATAACAAGGCAGACTTGCTTGTGTCCAAGTATTGTAGTAGATAATTTTAGATAAACAGCAAAGATTCCCATTACATGTCCTACAAAACAATGTTTTTTGATACTGTAAAACTTCCAGAGAATTTTTGGAAATGTATATACTCTGTCATGAATGCAGTGAAGTTTGGTGTCTTCCTTTTAACTTCGTACCAGGAATCAGTGTTATGGAAGATAACTAAAGCCAACTGTAAAAAAAAATCCAATCAATTACTAGTAGACCTACCTGAGACCATTTATGGTGATTTAAAAAATCTCAGAAGATATATAGAACTGGATAACCTTTTATTTTAGCTGACTGTCTTCCCATTAATACGCTGATTCCTAGGAACCTTCAGCTTTACCAGAGTGAATGGTCTTGAAATACAAATCTTGAAATACAAATTTGCCAGTTCGGGAATATAAACTAAAGGGGGAGGTAGTAATGAAAAGTTACATAAATGACTTAAAGACCTATTGTACAACCTGGACAATGCTAACTTTTTCCTGAGACAAGCTGATTTGTCAGTATGAATGCAAATCAAAAAAGAAGCATAGAGCTTAATTGTGTGTTGTTAACTGAAACTTTATTAAGTTGAGAAAAGTCTAATTATCCCTAATTGCTACTGCTTTTGGTATTAAGCTATAGGAGAGACTGCACATGGAGAGACTGATAAATGGAGATGACTCTTGAGTTATATGCCATTCTTTCCCCAAAGTAACTTCCTCCACTTACTGCTTAGCTCATTGTAACTTCTATAGCAGGCTTGCTGTGTTACATGGGGAACCAAGCAACTCCCATCATTAAGAAAACACATCTACAGTTGGTCACCCTGTGAGAGGTCTTATCAGGTGAGTGTAAAATCTACCTGCTGGTCTCTGAATATTTGTGGATTTATGTTTTTTTCTCCTAGTGAGATGTAACATGGTGGACTCTATTTAATAAGACCTTTCATCATTAAGTGGACCAAGAATAAAATAAGACTTCTTCAGCACTTAAACTAGCTGCTTTTTCTGCACACTTTATCTGATGGCTTGTTGAATATTTTTGGTCAATAATTATTTGGATAAAGATAAATGTAGCTGTATTTACGTGTTCTGCAGACAAATTTGGGGGTTGCCATTAAGCCTAACACCTGATCTCCCTTGAGATGATGTGGATTTATAATATAGTGACAAGGGTAGGGACCAGGTGTTACAGCCATCAGGAAGTTATGTAGTCAGAGAAGTTTCAGACACCAACATACTCAAAAGTGCCCTTACACAGTATGAAAGGTCTCCAGTTTAAAGACTTATAGGATAATTTGGTAAAAAAAGAGTGTCAGTATAGGACTATAACCTTCCCCTTTAAAAATTTAAGTAAAGTTGTGTATTTTGATGTGGCTATTTTTTTTTTAATTTATTTTATTTTTAATAAAAAGGAGACAGATCCTAAAAGTTTCATGAAGTCTTATTCCAGCTGATTTTGAATCACAATGTCAGTGTAGTTTTTAACTAGGGAAAAATAACCATTTCTGACATTTGAGGAAAAATTGTGATAATTACCTTCTTTTCATGGTGAATTTGATGGATGAAAGATTCAAAAAACACTTATCTCCTTACAAAATTTACATTATAATGCTGAGTCTGGTAGTGTTATGATAACACTCCAAATTCATGTATTAGTTCACATTAGGTGAAAGAAAAGGTTAAGATTATCTTAGCTTGAAGGTGACGTCTCACCTCTATCTTATGTGTTTCATTCCATGGAGTAGCTATTTTTATTTTTTTTTGTCTTAGAAAGTCCAGCAAAATGCAATTCTGATTATTAGTCCTTGAGTTCCCATGATGATAAATAAGAAGAAAATACATAAAAATTCATCATTTGCCAGTCCTCCAAGCCTAGCAAACTTGAGAGTTTACTGGCTGTGAGAGGCATCCCCCTCAGAGGGAGATGCTTATCAAAGCCCACTGCAGTCCAGGGGAGCTCAAAGGGTCTCACTTTGGACTGCTGTTTATAGGGCCACAAGAGAGTGGGTTTTAGTCATAATAATTTTTCATCTGGGACCCAATAAGGGGTAGTAACTTTCTTTGAAAGTTTGACAACAAAAATGTTATTCCACTTGAGTTGTTATTCAGACAAGAAAAATAAATTTCCAAGGCTGTATGTTAAAAAACAAGAGCTTGTTAGACGCACTAGTTCCTAGGAACAGACAGTGTTTCTGATAATCTCAAGAAGAGCTTAACCCAGGCGCTGTTTGTCAAGGCTGAGGCCTAACGAGAATTTCTCAGATCATAGTACATCCTAAGGAACTGGGTGGGGGGGGATGAAATATCACAGTAACAAAACATAGGAGGTGGATATGAATTGTGACATTAACATTAAATTTTTTTTGACCACATTGTTAAAAATTCTCTCAAAATCCCATGAAGATTAAACAACAAGATCAGTCTTATGGTAAAACATTTAGTTAGTGGCTTTGACAACTTAATTTTTCGTATATGGATTCTGAGTAAATCTGTTTAGCGGGTGGATGGTAAGATGTCTTTTAATAGTTCTTTTTCTCTTTACCGTGAAAAGAATGAAAGCATCAAACAACTGCCAGAAGCAAGAAATTTGAAAGACAACCTCCACAAATCTGACTCATTAAGTTGAAACCTTTGCATCTGCATTCACTTTGTTAGCTTGTAGAAATGTTTAATCAAGAATTAGAAAAACTGATGATAACTTGTGTTTTTTGTTTAGGTTGCTTTTTATAGAGACATAATTCCAAATGAGTTGCATTTCTCATGTCAGTCATAATGAGCCTATAAACCACTTGCCATCTTTCTAAAGTGCAGGTGCCAATTGTGATTGTGACATGGCAATATCTAGGAATGTCTGAAAACATATAAAAGTACCAATCTGTGCATTTGTGGGAACATGAACATCAACCATGCTCAAGGAAACAAGGTTCTTAATAAAGGATGAATTCTACTTCTCTTTTGATTTTTTTTTTATTTTATTCTGTTTAAAATCAGTAGTTGTGAATCATTTTGTGTAAGCTAGGTTTGGAGCACCTAAAAGAAAATCTATGTGGTCATGAAAAGATATTCATGAAACGTAGCTGTTAGGAGGTCCTGTAAACGTGTATGAAGGTGTGGAGAGAGAAGACAACAGATGGTTCAAACCAGGCTGATATAACTAAAGGGTTTCTGCTGAACCCATTTACTGACTTTTAAGTGGTTCTTAGCTCTGCATTGGAACTACCCAGTAAGGTTTGTGCATCAAAAAGGAGTAAAACAAAAATGTTTTCATTTGTATAGACCAGTGTTCCAGTGGCTGTATCGCAAAGTTCCACAAAGCACAAGACCATAGAGTAATGTTTGATAGGTACATGAACTGTGGAAATGAAACCTGTATTAAATTGAAAGAAGATTTCCCAATGATATTGATGAAAATATCCTAGTGATTTATGTGCTCTACTGCGCTGGAGGTCTGTCTGTCACAGCCAATAGCATAGTATCCAAAAGGAACCATGTAGGCAGAAGCCAGTATTTGAACAGATTGCAATTTGATGATTATTGAAAAGAATCTTGATATTAAAAATAGCATCCAGATGGCTTTAAGATAAACATTTAGGGTACACTAACAGTATTTAACTGTAATAGAATTTTTTTTCGAAATAATCAGATCTTATTAAGAAGTAGTTTACTACTTCTTAGTGAATGCCACCCAAACTTAGCGGTGATTTAATTCTCAATAAACCTTCTTTTGAAAAGGTTTAAGGTCAGACTATGTGTGCTTATGAGGGAAACTTTGTATATCATTTCCCTTCAGATGGACATTCTCCACAGAGATAATTTCAGAGGCAGAATTCATTGCAAAATAATTTTGATTTCATTAATATCACCGGTGTCTGTTGTTAAAGTAGACTTATAAAAATACATTGTGATGGGTGAGAATTCCTGCTCCAACAAATAAAGATAAAAACTTTTGTCCTCGTTACCTGGGAAACATGGAGAAGGCTATAGGATTCTATAGATTTTGAGAAGAAATGTGACAGAAATTACAGAATCATTTTGTAAACTAAATGCCTCTTCCAGTACTTTTAGAAAAGGCACCTTAAATGAGATACTAGATTGTCAGACATTAACTGTAAATATTGTTTAAGTCTTTTAAAATTACTGAATACTGTTAATATTTCTAAAAACAGTGGTCAACATCATAGCTAGGCCTAGCTATTTTCATTGACTAGAATGAACTGCAATGCACACTATTTGTATGCGTGCTTGCACTGTTCTTAAAACACCAATAATTTGTTGCATTTTTTGTTAAATTTTCTCTTTTTTTTCATAAGCTTCAAAAAATTGTCACTTGTAACAGTTTCTATACTGAATATAAACATCTTTCTCAAAAACATTTTTTTTTACTGTACAGCTGAAGATGAACCTATTTAAAGTTTTGTGTCAGAAAGGATCACACTTAGAAAACAGTCTAAATTGTGGGCTAATTTAACATAACTTGTTTCTTTCCCAAGTATTCTGATTACTGGGTAGTTCTGATTCTGATAGTAACTCTTTCCGGAGTTCAACTTAAATATTTTGAGGTAAATCAAATTACTAAGTTTTGATTTTCTGTTGTAAATGGAAGAGGTTCTTTACATTACTTTTTTTAGATGTTATTGGCCTACTTTATTATTTGCACCTGAAATGTGATTATGATATGATGGTAGTGGGTTTTTTTGCTTCCAAAATGATGTGTACTGATCAAAGTACTGTGCAATAAAAAGGTTTGTAGTAGTTGGTTGGGTTTTCTTTTCTTCAGTCTTGTATGGTAATTTAGTTGCCTTAGTTCCCAGTAGAAGACATGTCAGCAGCTAGACTACAGTGATGACTTCTACAATTAAGACCTTCTAAGAGGAGTTTGATTAATAATATTTTAGGGGAGGAATGTGTCTTCCTCTAAATTGACCTTTTTCTACTAACTGACAGTTGCTTATGCAATGTGTGTTTCTGAAGTTCTTGTTTAAACAAGATAAATAACAAAGAATGTGTAATGTCTGAAGTTGTTAGATGCTTGAATAATAGATTTTATGACAAAGTAGTGGTTTCAGAATTCTAGGTAAAATTATTAAGACTATACCTGTGAAAGTTCTGTGGATTGCACCCTAATAAAAAAGAAAAATACTTTATTAGTTCTTGCAGAAGGACCTAGATAGATTGAAGTATTGGAAAATCATCGGTGTCATGAAACTGAACAAGAACAAATGCCAGATTATGTACCTGGAATGGAGTAATACTGGACACAAATCTAAATATTGTGTGCAGTTTTGGTCACCGCAATGTAAGAAGGATATTAAGCTATTACAGAGTGTGCAAAGGAGGGCAACGAAGATGGTGAAGGGGCTTGAGGGGAAACCATATGAGGAGCGACTCAGGGCACTTGTTGGTCTGTGCAGCCTGGAGAAGAGGAGACTGAGGGGAGACATCATTGCAGTTACAACTTCCTCGTGAGGGGAAGAGGAGGGGCAGGCACTTCCCTGTGGTGACCAGTGACAAGACCTGAGGGAATGACCTGAAGTTGTGTCAGGGGAGGTTTAGGTTGGATATTAGGAAAAGTTTCTTCACCCAGAGAGTGGCTGGGCACTGGAACAGGCTCACCAGGGAAGTGGACGCAGCACCAAGCCCACCAGACTTCAAGAAGCATTTGGACAGTGCTCTCATGCACATGGTGTAACTCTTGTTGATTGTCCTGTGAAGGGCCAGGAATTGGACTTGATGATCCTTGTGGGTCCCTTCCAGCCCAGCATATTCTGTGATTCAGTGAAAATGGGAGAAGAGTGGCTGGAGAGCAGCCCTACAAAAGGGTTCCGGGGGTGCTGATTGACAGGAGGCTCAACAGGAGTCAACATTGCTGACGAAGAGGATGGTCAAACCATAGATAGATTTCCTGGAGAAGTAGTTAATGCTTCTATTCTGAATAGAACAATATTCTATTCTATTCTATTCTATTCTATTCTATTCTATTCTATTTTTATAATGGTACTTAGAAGATCTTAACTGCATTGTGATTCATCAAGAAAATGAGGGTTTTTTTAATGCATTGCATAAATCAGATTTTAGTTTTTTGTTTATCTCATGCATTTTCTGGAGCTTTTCAGATTGTCAAAATGCAGCTTTGTCTAATCGCTTCTGTACCAAGAATATTTTCATAATTTCTATAATTCTTTAAATAATACAGCACGACATATTCTGAAAATGGAGTATCAAGCTAGAGAGACCAGCTTTGGTAAGAATTTAATTAAGTTTGCATAGTAATTGTAGAGTGCTCCTAAAAATCTGTGCTTCTCAGGGAATTAGCGTGTTGTTGAACTGAACTAGCATTTACCCCATTCTCCTAGTTGCTAGACTTTATTAAAAGATGCTGAAATCTAATTAAATCCATCTTTATATAAATTATCAATGTATGTTATTGTAATAGATTTCACAAAGGCATGATTTAATTGCATTTGGGAGAATATTGGGCATCCCAGCATCTTCTATCCTGTTCATTTTTATCCCATGCATTAAATGAATCTAGCAGGGGACCATAACGTGCTGTACTTAGTCCATGCTGATGTTTACCTTGCTTTGCATTTTGAAACCTTCTAGGTCAAATGTCATAGAAGTTAATATAAATAATAAAACAATTCTAAATAACATCTTGTTTACACTGGGTTTTTTTTCCTGATAGCCCTTCCCAACATTAATATGTCAACAGGAATATGTGTTGCTTTGTTGCCCCACACCCTGCTTACCATCCATATCATGCTTCCTTCTTTAAGAGAAGAAATAGGGGTACAGGGCCTGAGTATTCCCCACACACATGTTCATCTGAAATACTTCAATAGAAGAATTTTGCCTGGAATTCCGAGACTTGTGTGAACTTAAAGAAAAATCAAAATCATGTCTAGCGTACCCACTAATGAGAAAACACTCCCAACTATTGCTATATGATAGATTACTGTTATTTTTAGTTCATCTGAACATACTTTTGAGCACAGATGTCCTTCAAAAAATAGAAGAGAAGGAGGTTGCATTCTCTTCATGTCCTTTGCTCAGTGATTTGAATTTTCAGGTGGGATGTAGGAGACAGATTTAAAATCCATCCTTTCCTGCTTTAGAAATAAGCTCAAGACTACCCTATTTTTCCTTAGGAGACTTATCCTGGGAGACTGGTGAGTCTTCTACAGACTATGCACTTAAGAATTTCATAGAAACTGTCCTATTGAAGTTGTTGCATTTTAAAAAATCAAATATTTCTTCAAGTAGAAATGGGATTGATTTCTCCCAGTTTTGGATGATTTAAACTGCAAGACAAAAACCAACAATGAGCTTTTCATTCCTGTCTCTCCTTCCTCTCCCCCCAAAATACTCTGACTCACAAGAATTTAAGAAGATATAAGTTCCTTGACTGGTTTACATTAGTAGTGTAAAGTCATCTTTGCAAAGATATGCAGAGTAACTTTCTATAAACATTGAATCAACTGCTATGTTGTGGAATTTTATTTGTTTTGGGGTTTTTTTCCATTTATGGTGACAATTATTTGTTCAGTTTGACCTAAAATCACTAATAGATTTGACTGTCCCAAATTTTGCAAATACCTACGCAAATACCTATACAAATACCCCACCAAAATCTATTCAAAGGTTTTGAAATAGCTCAGTAAATGCTATTTTTTGCCTGTTATTCCACAGGCGAAGAATGAAATGCTAATAAGTGTAACATTTTCAGTATTAATGACTAAAAACAGGTGTGATAATCTTCAACAAAAAAAGGTGACCCAAAATCTTTGCTACCTGGCGTGTCGAGGTCAGTCATCCCTGGGCATGCAAATGCATTTTCAATTCCCTCAGACTGAGATCTGGAATTGTAGACTTTAGGCAGCAGGGTTTCTCCTAAGAAGAAATTCTTCATTACACTTGTTTTGTAAGTAAGCTTGTCTTTTATTTTTATTGAACTGACAGTCTCTGTGTCATTTTTCCAGTTGAGCTCCAGTAAATTATCAGTAATTAAAATTGTTGCTGCGATACCTTTGAGGCCAGAGGTTGAAGAGCCTGACATCCCAGAACCTGGCAGAACAAAGATCATCTGATCTTTTATTAAACATCTGCTGCTGGGAGTTGTACAGTTTTACCTACGTTAGCTGGCAAGATGTTCTGGACAGCAGGACTATTACAGATTTCATTCAACAATAAATTATAGTCAATTAACCAGTAGCTATTAGTATCTCACACGATTTTCCTAGTGTTGATGGTAAGACTAAGTAATATTTGTACTTTTTGGTTTCCTTGAATTGTTTTGACCAAGTTGTGTTCCCATCAATCCATAAAAATAAGAAAACAAACACAAACTGCTTCCTGTAATACTTAGCTTTCTCTTTTAACCAAATGATTTATATCTGTCTTGTTCAAAGTCCAAGAGTGAGAGGAAAACCAGAATCAAGTTATTTTATGAACAATAGGAGAGTATGACTTACAGTTTCTCATCTTTAAGCTGCATATAGTAGTTTTTTATTTCAAATGGAGTTAAACAGGCTTGCTTTTGATAGCATATGTGAAATGCTGAAAATTTCTCCAACAATATGAAAGTTTTATTAATTATTTCTGTGTCACTGAAATTCCTTAGGGTTATATATACAGTATCATGTAATTACACTCTACCATTTTCTCTGTAAAGAACAGAACCTGTAAAACCATATATATTTTGCCTGGATTCCTTCCAGGTTTTCACCACCAGCAAATAATTCCTGTCCCATGAGAATCTGCATATACCCTAATAGATGCTAGTAATATTCATGAGGAGGGCACTTTGCTATGTCCTTCATGTGATGTAGATATGATCACTCTGATATATCTAGAGATCACTCTGATCTCTAGATACTGGTAGCAGACAAAACCAGATGGAAAACAGATCAGAAGTCTGATTTAAAAAATAAATAAATATTAAAAATTAAATAAGCAAATAGAAAAATAAAATAAATAAAAATCCCAACAAAAATCTCAAAAAAACCAATCAACCCCCCCTCCAACCAACCAAACAAAAAAACAAAACAAGCCCCCCTCCAAAATCTATTGTAACTCAAATCATCTTACCACTGTGGGAAAAGCAGTAATGCTAATTTAAGCTCTGCTATCATCTTTCACACTGCATCTTCTCTGTCATATAATGCAGAAGTGTGAGAGCACTCTTGGTACCTGCGAACAGTGTTGCTGGGAAATAGCCCAGGTTTTTAGTGATGCCTGAGTAGGGACGAAATTTGGAAGCATACCCTTGAAGAGCTCACTGCTAAATGGACATTAAACACACAGGCATACATCCACTGAATTCAAAATTAGGATGTTTGTAGAATATATACCTGTGTACTTGCTAACATTTTCTGAACCTATGGGAGTTGAGGACAGGTGCTTCATGCACTGTGGCAGCTGGTTGGAGGGCTTTTATCCATTTCTTCATTTAAGGCAAAGCCAGCTGATTACCACAGATATGCCCAGCCTGCCATGGTAGATCCTATTGTGTATAGTGCAAATAGACCAGTAAAGGAAAAGACTTTATATGCTTTTTGGCAGGACATGAGGTCTGCGGTCATCCAGTGTTCAGGCACAAGGGGGATATCACTCAAAATATTTGATCAAGTCAGAGATAAGATGAGCAGAGCAAAATAAACAAAATATGTACCCTCGTTTAATCAGGTCAGCACTAAGCACTGTTGAAGATGAGCTTCTAAATCAGGGAGATTGTGGTTATGGATATTGAAACAAAAGTGGGGAAGAATCTGCTGTCCTTTGATTTCCAGTAGAGGTATAGAATAATACGTGATTTCTCCATCCTTCTGTCAACTTTATTATAAGATAAAAACAGTCAGGATGCCCAGTGCATCCTAACAGGAATGACTTTAAATATCACACTGAGAATTAGGTATTCAATGTCTCTATATTTCGATTTGCCACTCAGAAATTATAAAGAAACTTTTAAGAATATATCTTTTGACACACAATTTTAAATTGCAGAAAGATAAATGTTTATTTAAGCTGAAAAAAATTACTAAAATGGAAAGAAAAAATGCAAAATAATCTTAAAAGAATTGTCTTCTTCCTTTAAATATAATAAATGATGTAATGAAATTGTTTTGTTTTAGTAGATTTATGTTTAATTAGGAGAACAGAAGAGCCAAACAGTAGAATTAAATGTTGTATAGCAGCATGAGGCTCAGGTATCAGAGAGTCAAACCTGTAGATACAGCTTCAGTTAAGATCTTTGAAATATCCTGGAATGCTACATTTTAAATCCTTTTGCATCATTTAATCATTCTGCTCTTGGGAATTGAACGTCTTTCAAAAACATCACAGGAAATGGGCTAAATATCTATGAATGATGATGATGATAAACTGTCTACATAATGTGTAAAACTAATGCAGAAAATGTCTATTAAAACGGATAGGAATTCAGCCAAATAGCACTATCCTTTCAGCAGCTGTTTTTGCAGGATTTATGGATATAATTATAAATATGTCTTTGAGAGGTGTTCTCCTGTAGGTTTGAAATAGCCTTTGAAAGTGACAATCTTTCCTGCAAACTGGAAAGCATACAGTGTATAGGAAGTAACCATCTGGTTTATTTTAAAAGGTGATCATGAGTGCTTTTGGCTAACCAGCTATAACATAAACTGTATAAACACCACAGTTGTATGGGCAAGAGATGTGAAATCCCTTCGGATTTTTCTTTTTGTTTTTGAGCTCTGAGTTTCACTGAACATGTTTTATGAGCTGGGATGTTGCAGTCACGAGGAAGCTTGCACTGCTGGTTTTCAACAGCCTTGCTCTGGATGGTAGCTGTGTGGGATAACCATGCTGTCACATTTCCCTATCTTCTCACATACTGATAAAGAGAGTGCTAGAAAGGCCAGTTCCAGAGGTCAACCATGTACCAAGCAACCAGAATGCAGGGAATAAATTTCACTTCTGAAACCCCAATGTGATTTTTCCTGCAGTTTCTCATTTTAACTTTTCAAAACCTAATTTTTAATATGCCATTTCCCTTATTAATTAGAATGAAATTTTGTTTCTTTGCCTTTATAGGGCAGGAAATAGTTTTCCCAAATTCTTCTAGTTATTTCTGCATTGGTGGAAGCATGTTTGATAGTTGTTTTTCACTCTCTACCTATGCTCAATTCTCTTGCCTGTCATTCATTTTCTCTTCTTTTAGCTACTTTTTTTAATTTACATTTCTAGATGCCTTGAAGTGCATGGTCATGAGCTTACCTGCAGTAATTACTGCTTACATTATATCTAAAAACTTATTTTCTAGACAGAGCCTATGATTATATAGCATTAGTACGTACTGGCCTCAGGGAAATCACAGCCTCTTTGTGATGTGCTCTGGAGTGCACAGTAGCATATTGTGTTTGCCTTCAAACATTTAGCTGAAGCCTATGATCTTAAAAAAGATGCAACTAACATAATTATAGAATTGATTTCAAAAGACTGTTTGTGGTAGAAAGAGTTAGGTAAACACCAAATTCTTTGTAGTGCCCAGGGTGAAAAAAAACAAACCACAACCATATATATATATATATATATATGCAAGAGAAGATAAAAAGGAATAGAGAAAAAACCTAATTATAGAGATCTAAAGCTGGTATAATACTCACGATGTAAGCCCTGCTAATGAATGTAGGAAGGGCATGTGGATATGTAACTGCTACTAAGGAAAGTTGCTATAGGAGCTCAAGTTGAACTTCACAGGTTTGGGAAACAGTTACTAAATATCAGCAGTGAAGTCATGTTGACTAATTCCTATTCATTTTTTGGCATGTGATACATTTCTTGGGGAGTACATGTTTGCCAGTCACTCAGAAGCAATGTAATTGGAGGAAATTGTGCAGATTCAGTAGATGGCCCATGGCTCTGCAAGTGACAAGTGGTTTCCATTCTTCCCCTAAGACTGGCTGACACCATGTTATCTGGAACATAAAATACACTTAAAAGTACAACTTGCTTTATACTAGCAAGGAGTCTTCTTCAGAAACCTGCAAGGAAAAAAGATTTTTATATACAGGGCACTCAATGACAAGGACTACAGTGTTACTGGGTTTTGATTTGTCCTTTGAAGCTGATGATGAATAACACTATTTGAAATTGAAAAAGCCACAGTGAGGGGAAAATGTGGTTTAGATTTTATTGTACAATATAAATTAAGTTATGGCTATTAAAAAAAAGTAGATAGGAGTGTATAGGGATCAAATGGTTGAAACATTCATTGTACAGATTCTTTAAGTAGAATTTTATTTAATTTAAGAAGAAGATTCTTAATACTGATTTACTCAGAAACTTTAAAACCTAACAAGAAATATGTCTCTATTCACATCCTTTTTCTTTAGTGAGATGCAACAGCTGTCCAGTTTCAAGTTGTCCATGTGGATATGTGTCCATGTCCATTTTAAAGTGTTTTGCAGTGTCAAATTCAAAGCCTAGCAATAAATAGCAGCTCTACTTGTATTTGGAACTAATTGTTGAAGAGGTTATCTAAAATAATTAACATGTTTTGAATAGTAAGTTTTCTTACATAAAGAAAGGTGACCAGATACATGAGTTTACAAGTATTTACAAAAGTCGGTGATTGGTGTACAGACTTTGAAAGTTTTCTTTTGTGATCATATGGATTTTTAAGCAAAGTAGATTAATATATTAGTAGTTACTGTAAGAAGTTTTCATGTAATAAAAATTGAACTAACCTGCATAATGTCAAGTAATTAAAACCTAGTATAATACAATATTTAGTTTTAATAAAATTGAATGAGTACTCAAAATGTATTGAATTGCAAATTCAACATTGAAAACCTTATTATTAACACACTGAATTAGAATTAATATTTATATGAGTCTGTACTCACAAGTGTGTGTGTGTATCTGTGTGTGTATGTGTGTGTGTGTGTGTGTGCAAGCTTCAAAATATCCCTGGAATGAAAGTACTGAAAACAAGAGTCATGTCAATTTAAAAAATATTTCAACTTTGGCTTTCATGTTCCTTAAGGTACAAACTGTGAAAAGCAACTTCTTTAGAAACAAAAAAGTTGGCTTTTTTTGAAATAATTCTTCTTGATTAGTACCTTGAATGCTTTGCTGAAACTGCTGTATTATTCCCTTCCTATATTAGTACCTGAAATGATACTTTACAATCGAAAGCCCTGAGATTTAAGCAAAACTGGTTAATCCTATATTAGGCCAGGTTAGTTGAAGGAGAAGTAATGGTGAATGAAGAACATACTTTTCAAGTTAAGAGGTCCTGCAGGTATGAGTAGCATCTCAATATAAAGTGCCAAATTAGCTTTTAGGTGTTTTAATCTGTATTCTCTGCAACTCGATGCCCTGTAGTGTTGCATATAGTTCTTTCAGAAATGCTATCCTAGCATACCTGAGGTGATGTGGGTTATTGCATGAAGCTGCTAAATGGGTCTTATATTTAGCTGGCACTCGACTGCCTTCATTTGAGGAAAAAAAATAAATCTAGCATCTGGAGACACCTACTCTTGTAAATGATTATGAGTCTGTGAGTTTTGGAAGAATATGGAGGAAACATGAAAACTCTGGGACTGAAGAAGGCATTATTAAATTTTTTCCTTGACTCAGATACAAGAACATGAGCATGTCCATTTCTGTGGGAAAGCCCAGTGCACAAGCTGAATTTGAGATCATGTTTTGAATAAAAGAGCAGGCGGGTCTGATTTAGATCTGATGTCTTAGGATGTGTATATTTATGGTCGAGACTAAAACTGTTATACTGCTTTGGCAAACTAATGCAGTTGCAGTCATCACGTTGAAGGGCCATGGAATAAGCATGGCTGGGAAGAAGATAATTATCTGGAAATGAAACTTCATTTTGCTTTTAGTTTGCCAGTGAGGGATTGATGCTGCTGGTATATTAACTTGCTGATGGGCAGCTATTTAATACAGTACCATGAGTTTATTACATCCATCAATATTATTATCTTGGATAAATTGAATGTACAAGATAATGTAATTAGGAAGGAATAGCATAGTTGTTCTTCCAAAATGCCAGGTTTGAGATAAACACAAGCATTTCACCTAAGTGTTATCTAAGGTCTTATAATGCTTTTACATAAATCACTTCCTATATTATGTAAATTAAAAATGAAAAGAGACTGAATCAAGAAAGACTAGCAGAAGTCTGTGTGGATTTCATGGAAGGTGCCAGAATGGTAAATGACACAGTGATAGCTGTGTAGGAAGAGAGATTGGACTAAACAGTTATCATATTTTGAGAAAGAAGACAAGTAGAAGGCGTATGAATTGCAAAATAATGGACTATACTGACAAGAGAAATGGTGGCTCCTATTTACTACTTATCACATAAGGACAAGGAAATAGTCATGGAAATTGAAAGGCAATACATTTTAAAACTGAGGAAAAGAACTAATCATCCAGCACATGAGATTTTTGAAGCTTATTGTCCAAAGATAATGCTGAAGCTAAGAGACCAGCAGAGTTTTTTAAATCTGTTGAATGGGTGGAAATGTGGTGTTAAATGAAAGAAAAAGAGCTGTTGGAAGAATTTCTCCTTTTGGTTCCCGTTCAGCAGATCTTACTCCTTTGTAGTGGCTGAGCTGCTACAACTATATGACTAAGTTATTAATAAGCACTTCAAAGTTCCTTATGTTTGTTTTTGTTACCTTTTTACCTTTTTATCGTTTTGTCTTTTTTTAGCAGTGTCACTTATGTCAGGCTGAGTCAACCAAATCTAATGTAATTTATCCGCTGAAGTAATTATGCAACCCTACAGGTCTAAGTAGAATCAATTATGTGTCAAAACACGGTGTATTGTTAACAATATTAATGGTGAGTGTTCACCAGGCTCTGCTGTGCTCATCTGTCTGGATGCATGTCACAGGTAGCATCAATATCAACAAGCTAATAGGGGTTAGGTCAGGGCATCTGATTGTCCATACTGTTTGATCATTAGCATGGGTATAGGCACAGGCCACCTAGCACTCCCAACAAGGAGACTGGATACCACCAAAGTATTTTGAGGAATAAAGATTTTCAGTTATGTAGACACACCAGCTGTGCTGTGCAGTGGCCTCAATGCAAGAGAATACCACCTGGTGAACTTTCTTTCCTAGTATAGGCATAGTCACAACTCCCCAGAGCTAAGAGAGAAAGTAGTATCCTGCCCACATGCTCCTGTGGATATTTTAAATTACCTTTGGGTAAGAGATAGCTAAGCTTAGTAGGAGAGAAAATGCAGGTCCAGTGACCAGTGGTACATGATTTTGACATAAGTTTGCAGGCTGTGCCACATGTAGGGCTTTTGTTTTGTCAAGATCACCCTTTAACTTATTCAGTGTCTGTAAAATGAAGATGCTGATTACTGAAGTTTTAGAGGAGTTTCAAGGACTAATACATATAAATGTCTGAAATAGTGATGACTGAACTCTTTTCCCATCTTTTCAGAAACTTCGGGGTTTTTTTAGTCGCGGAGTGATAGACATGGTAGGCTGTTGTATGCACGCATTGCCAAACCACCCACATCTAAGAGTAAATATAAGTGCATTGTGACTTATTTGCCCATGCTTTCTCCCACAGAATTGTTTTGGTTTAATAATAATTGGTGTGTGGGAGAAAAATCTTACTATAGTACTTCATTGAAATTGCTTGCTAGGTACTGAGGAGGCAAATGCTATAATGTGAGTGGTTCAGAGGTCATCCATTGAAGTAGCCTAGCACAGATCTGTTTTATTTTCTTTGTGGTCTATTTCTGCATAATTTAAGTCACAGTGAAGTTATTCTATTAGCTCTTTGGACTTGTCTTCTTTTCTAAAATTCCCAGGATATTTAAAAGGGTGACTTGCAAGAGAAGGAACAGAGGTGTAGTTTGTTCCACCTCTACAGTACTTCTTCATCCATTTTCAATATGCCTTTCAGTTGATCTATATGCTTTTTTATTTTCAAACAATTCCAGTAGTGCACATTATTTTGCTTTTTGTGGCTCTTTTTAGAAACTCTCTTTGGAGAGTTGTTCTACACCTATATCCTTTTGTAAGGAAAAAAATATTCTTCATATATTTGCACATCACATTCTCCACAAATTATTACCTGTGAAGATGATCCCATTACATCACAGTCACAGAGGTCATTGTAAAAACTATCTGTCTAAAAGAAATGTAGTTGTCTTGAACATTGAGCAATTACAGATCAAAGAGTTCTTGAGCTCCCTTTTGGGGCAGAGAAGAAAAAAGGAAAGAAAAAGTGGTGCTATTGGAACTAACAAGGAGAAAGGATCAAAAGCAATCACTGTGGTGAGATTTCTTAATAGTGTGTGAGGTAATACTATGTATAGCTTTAAGGATAGTAGACTAAAGCACATTTGTTTGAAATTTTTACTCGAAGAACCTCTTTAGTACAGATAAAACTGGAAGAACCCTGGGATCTGAACACTATAAAAACTAATTGGAGACTTTTGTACTTCCTAGAGACTGCTTCTTTTCCTTTTCATTGTGTGCCCGTTGTATAGTTGTTCCAGTGCAAAAGGTATTGAAAAGAATATGTAGTATTCTTGCACATATATGCAATTGTGTATCTACTGTTTGCATGTAAAAATGTTATAGAATGAACAAAATAATGCAGATTAAGACCTGTGAAACATTCTGAGGAAACAATCGTACATATTGGACATATGATGATATTTTTTCAACATAAGTCTATATAGGCATTTTGGGATATGCTACATGGTTTCCTGAAGGAAAAGGTGCTGTGTCACCGGAGTAACTTTGCTATCTTATTTTATATTACTTTTAGGAGTGACAGGAAAATGAATTCTTTCAAAAGTAATAATGTTGCACCCTATTAGGAGCTATAAGAAACACTGTAATCTGTCTGCCAGAGTGCAACAGTTACAAATAACTACTTAAACAAAATAAAACTAATTGAGACACAGATGCTTTCAGACATATGATTGCTTTGGAGACCTCTGATTACTTTTTAAAAATTGTACAATAAAACCAGTTGCTTAGAACTTCCCTCATTGTTTGGATGTGCTGCAAGTAGGAGTATTTCCAATACAATACTGTATGTAAAATAACTATATAGATATTTTAAGATAAATTTGTTGTTCTATGGTTATACATAAATACAGTCATGAAATACGTTGAGATCTTGAGCAGTGATTAGAATGATTAAATGAACTGTAAACTTTTCTATCCTATAAGAACAGGACGCCCACCTGATGATAAAACTGAAACCTCTGGAACTTTAGACACTCAGATTCCACAAAACAGATTTATGTTTTGAGGGAGAAACTTTAGGTATACACCTTGTTTTCAAGCCTGATTGTGTTGAAACATGGAGAAGACATCATCTGATGTCAGACAGCCCTTCAGGATTCATGGGTCTGATGCCAACTGGATGTTTCTATACTCCTGTTGAGTTGAGATGATAAAGGGGGAAGGGAGATCTGATCTTTGTGAAAATGCTGAGCTGTTATGCAATGTTTAGAACCAGATTCACAGCAGCATAAAAAGTGTGAATCCTGAAAATAGGAGGCTCTTCAATGCCTCTGTGATTTCAAGAATGAAAAGACAGAACAAAAAGATGACAATTAGAACTGTTATGCCTGGCCATAATTCAGAAACACGGAGTTTGAGCACTGTGGAATGACAGCTCATCTGGAACCACTCACCTGTGTTTCCTCCTGATGTTGAATTTCTGTGTACGGAAGAGACTGCATCTCCAAATGTACAAATCAGT
Organism: Manacus candei; assembly: GCF_025592945.1. Classification (NCBI taxonomy): domain Eukaryota; kingdom Metazoa; phylum Chordata; class Aves; order Passeriformes; family Pipridae; genus Manacus; species Manacus candei. Next base: position 892,724 of record NW_026138143.1, read on the forward strand.
GAAGAAGTGCAGTGTGTTTAGTTGGTTCTTATAAAAGAAAAGCATTATTTGAATGTACCTGTAAAGCAGGGAAAAAACATGCTTCCCTCATTCAGGAAACCTAAGGCTGCAGTGTGTATTATGGAAGTTTGCATTGAGCACCAGGTATGGAGTTTTAAAAATGCATGTTCTGGGTATTATGTAAAATATCAAGTACATTTGTAGGCATGAGAAAATCTAATTTGCATATTCTAATGTTATAAACAACCGCAGCTGTTTGGCTTCATTAATATATTGCCAGTAGAAAATAGGTCAATATATATTTGCTCTTTGTTCTCTGAGCCAGCTGTCAGACTAATGGATGTTCATACATCGTGGTGGGTGTTCATCATAGGCTTAATTTCCCAATAACTTACTGGTAAAACAAGTTGAACTTGTGGTGGTGAAATTCTATCACTTGCTTTAATATAGAATTTGGTGGAATATATGTCTCTGATGTGGACAATTGCAATTTTTACTCAAGTCTATGAGGTAAGCTGCTTTTCAGTCAGGTCTAAAATGAACCTACATTGTCACGAGAATGTTGTGACTAGACAATGTGATTTATGGCAAGACAGAAATTTAGTTCAAATATCTTGTCATCTTACTTTTCCAATGCCGTTAGCTTATGACTCGAGTTTGCAATCACATTTTCTTTTTTCCTGTTATATTTTGTTTTCATTGATTGTGACATTTCACAAAGAATGTATTTGGGAATTTCACAAAGAATGTATTTGGGAATCTGTCTTTGGAATTTGTCACCAGCTCCTCTCTTTGAACAACTCATGCTAAGCTGTTGAACTTGGCCCAGAGATTTAATGGCAGCTGTTTCCCTGTACACATCCTCGCTGCATGATTTCTCACATACCTCCCTCACTGCGAATATTCTATATATGACCATGTTTTTGTGAGAACATTCTGAGGTGTTTAAAAGTAGAGGGAAAAAGATATTTTCTATAGATAATAATGATTCCATACATGTAAAGTACGTTACTTTAGGCATAAGAAAAGATTAGACAAATGTTTAACTAGGATTCCATTAATAAATATATGAACATTAGAATGTTTTCATCATCATTACCAAAACTTTCTCTTCAAAGTAGAAGAATGCTTATGTAAGCAGTTAAAAGTTAAGGACAGTTACAATTGTTTATCTTTGAAATTTGCTCTTTTTGAGCACCAGAAAGCTTAATGAGAATTATTTGAATAGCTATAGACTGGGTTTTTTGGTCATACAAGCTCTCCTAAAAATAGCTCAGCTGCTATTATACAAACTATTTTAAAATTACTTCAAAAATCATTAGGTAGAATATAATATTTATTCTGTACTGTAGCTTGAAAGTAGAAGTTTTAACATCTGGGTAATAAGGCATAGTTCCTTTCTCCAAAGCCTTAAATGCAGCAGCATAAAATTTGAAGCGTATAGAAGAGAAAAAAATATACACACATGACATAAAAATGTGAAGCCTAACGATTTCTCAGTTTCTCCCTCATCTCAAGGGAAAACGCTTCATGAAAACATTTCAGGTTCTCAGTTTTTCATTCGTAAATTATCCACTAATATATAGATGGATTTTATTTATATGCTTTTTAATCACTGTAAGGTATATCAAGGCTCGTGTTAATGTGCAATAACACTCAGCACATGTTGAAAGCACAGGGCATCACCGTCTTTCTGACAACACTCACAAAGCATATGTTATCTCGCACTAACACTTGCCTTGTCTCTCACTGCTAAACTGAATCGCACAATCAGTTGCACATCACATGCAACAGCCCCTTGGGCTCCAGCCAGTCCTTTTTTGACAGCTGGCTCTGGCTGTGAGGAAGTAGGCTATTAATAACCCAGCATCATAATAAAGGAATTATTTAGGAATGAAACAGAATTGTTAGCAAGTTCTATTTAATTCAAATATGCAATTTTTAAGATTATGACCAAAACAAACCAATGAAATTGTAAAATATGAAGCTATGGCTATGAACTCATCTTTAACATGCCCTGTGTGTAGACAGGGCAGAGTGAATAGAAATGTCACGTTGCTGTCTTCCGGTATGGCTGAGAAGCCCTGGTACAGCAGGGCAAGCTCTCCAGGCTGCAGATACAGTTTTGATTTCTGTAAGGCTTCAGGCATACAGCTATCTGCCTTCCAGCCAGCCTGCAGGCTTGATCTGGAGTCCTCCATGCTTCCCTCTCAAGTGTGATCATGGTGAGAATGTCCTACATCTCTTAGGTGAAAATATTGGAAGAACCTCAGAGAAAATGAAGAGGATGAGAATGGCTGTCTGTGAGGGATGTTCAGGCAGCAGGTACTTAACAGCTCTGAGGGAGGGACAAATCAGGCAGCTAGAAGAGTCTATTAAACAAACCCCTTGGCATATGTAATTGAGCAAAATGTATGATTCGTTCAAAAAGATTTTCTTCATACATGTATATTTTTCATAGATGGTTTTTAAGAACTCAAGAAGTACTCTAAGCCCCAAAAGAAGAAGCTTATTTTGTCCTTCAGAGATTAAATGGAACATGTCTTGTAGCACTTTTCTTTTTAAACAATATTTCAGAATTGCAGTTATGAAACAGAATTAAAAATAAACAAAAGTGGAAAGCTTATGCAACATTAACACTGATGTATGACTCCTGCAACCAGTAATTAAAACCTTAAAGGTATTCTAAGCTTAGTGAGATGTATTATAAGCTTAGAGAAGGATGCATGATAAGCAGTGGCAACCTCCATTTTTTGCAATCCTGAAATACCTAGTGCCAGACAAATACTGCAATGGCCAAAACAGGAAAAAAAATTGTCTAGAATCACATATGAAACTGATAGTGTAGTTTCAGCATCCTATGAGCTATGCAAAGAAGAGAAGTATAAATAATTTTCCTTAACTCTCAATATCAGAAATCCTGCAGTATAAGAAAGATTTTATCTATGTACATAATTGTTATGAAATTAAAACAAGCTGCACATATAGCTTTTGTAGGAGCAGAGTCATAAGATTTTGTGGGAGAGAGACTGGTTTTATCCTTTTCTTTAGGCTAAAATTAGAAATATTTCCCCCAAAGTTTGTTTTGTGTTACACACCTGGGAACTGGTTTGAGTGCTTAAATAGTAGTCCATTGTACTACAGCACCAGTTGCAGCAGGGTTTCTGGTCTGTAAGGAAGGGGCTGACAAATGGGGCATACAACTCATAGTAGACCCACATGTTTCTAGAGAACCACCTAGAGCTAAAAGTAGCTGAAATGGTACAGGACACAGTCTCTGGGTAACTGAATTACCAAATTAAATCTTGATGGAGATTGTCAGATTCACAGAAGCACGTTAAAAAAAAGGATTAATATTGTCTTGTTCTTATTTTAGACTCTATTCAAAATTAATTTTCTTAGATTTCTGAAATGTGTAGTATTGTCACAAAGATTTTATAATTTACCTTAAGAACAGATATATACCATTGGAAATCAAGCTACTGTTAAAGACATCTTCAAATTTTTAATTATTTGTTTCTTCATTATCTGCTCACAGCAATTTTCTGTGTCAGGTTTTTAACCATGACAATGACTCACCGTTTTGCTTCTAAACACAACATCAAGAATGTGTACACTTATGGAATGTTATTGCCATTTTAGTTTAGTTTGGTTTGGTTGTACATATCCAAATAAACATTTCCTGTGAAAACAGATTTCCGCCTACAGAGTACTAGAGAAGTTTTTAATCTGTTAAGCCTGAAGCCAATGTACTAAAAAGTCCATCTGGAATTTTCCAAACATAGTTTTGCTTTCAGGTATGGAAACAAAGCTATCTTCATAATAATAAGAAAGTCAGACAGTATATATGAAAAAAGGTTGGAAGAGAACATGGTCTCTGTAAAAAAACCTTCTTGGATCTTTTTCAAATTTATCAAAGTATTATTATCTGTCAATATTGTCTGCTCTTCAATAATGTCAATCTCTTTCTGTGCAAACAGGGTTATTTATTACATTGCTATTTTATTTCTAAAGGACTCTTCCCTAGGAAGTATAACTATCACAGACATTGAAATCATGAGGTTTAAATGTATTCCCTGGAGATGAGCTCATTTTCACACTTGAAGAACCAGTGTATTTAGGCCAATCTAGACACCTTCCTGGACAATTAACTTTCTTGTCTGGACTATCTAGGTAACAACATTTATACAAGGAAAAGAAATCTGGAGTCTTAACCACTTTCGCAAGCATTAAGCTGACATTAAATGATCAGAACATAATTTAGGACACAAGTGACCCCCTTTTGTAATGGTAACCTCCTTTATATAAGCCTTTTAGTGACAAGAAAAACAAATGAACCACTGAGATCGGTGTAATGGGCCTTGTAAAGAAGAAAGTGAGCCCAGAAACCTGGGACCTCATAGCTCTTTGCGTAGAGATATCTGAACATCCTTCAGACAGCCAGTTCTGACACAGAAGAAAGTGAAGACTTCATTAGAGTTTATTTCATTTCCATTTATTATCTGTCCTAATGGAGATAGCAACCAGTGATAATAGGCTGCTAAATCTTTAAAATTCTGTCATCATTCCACTGCTAGCTTGAAAGAAAAGACTGTCTTGCGACATTTCCCCACTTTATCTCCTGGGGTGAAAGAACTATTGTCTGTTGCTGAATTAGCAAGTGTAAAAGAAGGAGGAATGGCAGGGATTGCAAGGGGAAGCCTCTTTCTCTTCCAGAGGTTTCTTCTTCCTGTTGCCCAGCTGAAAGGAAAGTGGACTTTTGCAGCAGTTCATTTTTGCTGATCTCTCTTCCTCAATAGACTAAGCGTTCAGCTAAACATCACAACTCTACTAGTTTCTTTGATTTCCTGATCTATTCTCCCACATGTAGTGTGCAAACCCTATATTTAGGTACACTGAACTTACCAGTTGTATATTTTAGCATTGAATTGGTCGCTGAGACCAAAGGGACAGTAAACAATTGTAATATTTATGGCTTAAGGAATAATCTGACAGCATATAGAAGTTCATCAGGTCTGCTTCCAGAAGGAGTAGAATCTATAAATTGATGGACAATTATACCTACCAGATAGCAATAGGATTTTAGAATCAGAAATATTTGGATTGGTAGGGACCTCTGGAGGTCACATGGTCCAAACTCCACTCAGTGAAGGAAAAGCTTTGAAGTTAGATTATTTTGCTCAGAGTTGCTTCTCCAATGGAGATCGGAAAACTTTTAAGGATAGAGTTTCCACAATTTCTCTGAGCAACTTGTTCCAGTGTTGCACCTCTCATTATTGCTATTATTTTCTAGTTTTCAAGCAACAATTTCTGACTCTTACTGCTAATGCTTTCATTGTTCATCTGCTTCTGTCTTCTCTGTAACCACTCTTTAGGTAGTCAAAGGCTGCAATTAGATTCTCTCCCTCAGCCTTCTCCAGGCTAAACAAAAACAATTATCTTTGTCACTGTTCAACTACCATATACTCCAGCCCTTAACCATTTTACTTATGTTCCATTGTACTCTGCAGTTTTTGTTAATGTGCAAGGAGACTTGAAATTGAATGGAAGGTTCCAGCTGCATCCTCATAGATGCCAAATAAAGAGAAACAATAACCCTCCATCAAGTTACTTGCTATGCTTCTGCTAATGCAGTTCAGTGTGTGGTTAGTCCTCAACCTAGAACCCTCAGATCCTCTTCTGCATAGCTGCTACCCACCCATCCAATCTACATTCTATACCAAGTCATGAGTTTATTCTATCACAGGTACCAAAGTGCTCATTTGCATTTTCTATACTTCATGAGGTTTTTGCTAGCACATATTTCCAGTTTATTGGGATCTCTCTGAGTAGCAGACCAAACCCTCCAGTGTATGAACAACTGCTCAGTTTGGTGTCATCCACAAACTTGCTTAGCTTCCTAGTCTCGCATTGTCCAGGTCACGGATGAAGATGTAAAATATTGTTAAGCACTATTGACTCTTGAGGAATAATATTTATAACCAAATTTCGATCCACTGTCTTATCACGTCCTTGCTCACTGCCTGAGATTGGACTAGAAGGCCTTTAAAAGTCCCTTCCAACCCAAACTATTCTATGATTCTATTCTTTGAAACTGTTCTTTGATTATATATCCACTGCTCTCCCCTATGCACAGAGCCAGTCAGTTTAAGGCACCTGGTGTTTGAACGTATTGATATCATTAACAGTTGGATTTTTAACACTGTGGTAGTAGAAATGGAGAGTATAATCAGTTCCTTGTTTTGGCTAAGAAGAACATGCTACATTGTTGAGATTGTCCCAGAATTCCCCTGTTCAAGTTGCATTTCAAAATATCAAGTCTATTATAGAACTTGAAACTGATCCTTGTACATTTTCTTTGTCACCTGTATTGCTACATAGAACAAGACTGTGCTTGAAGAAAGGGGGTTGTCACAAAACCAGTCACACCATGAAAAATTCAGTAGAGCTTCAGGGATATTAGAAAAAAAGTACATTTCTTTTTTCAACAAACCCTTTGATGTTTCACCTGAACAGTACTTGAAACTGTAATTACCGTATCCTGAATCTTTTTAATTTATGCTGATATTAAAGATGGAAGTGTCAAGAAATATACTGGAAGGGTTACAAGGAAACAAAGAAGGGATTACAGAGTCATGACCCTACAAGAACATGATGGAGAAAAGTATTTCATTTTGTTAAAAAATAGATGCTACAGGGAGTCTTTCAAGTGTTCCTCCTCATCAAACAAAAGTCAAAAGCTTATGAATGGCATAGAGGACTTTTTTCCTGGCTTAAAAATCTTTTGGAGTGCTGTAAGGCTGCTTACGATTAAGACCTATTCTCCTTTCCATAACCATCATCCTGAAGTAATTTTTCTTGGTTTTGCCCTCTGCAATCTTTTTTATTTTTATGAGATATTTATGTTAGTATGCTATGTAAGAAGTACTTGGACTTGTGGAAAATACGTCAAATTGTTTAATGGTGCAAAAACCATCCTACCATTTCTAAAATGCTGTGAATATGCCATGCTTAGTCTTCCAGCTACAGTGAATCTCATTTAAGGACAAAATCTATTTAACTGTGTCGTTATTTTAATGTTGTGCATATACACACTAATGAACATTCTGAGTCAGTAGCTCCATAGTTTATGAGAGCATTCTCAAGAAGTTACGCTGTGATGACCTATTATGTGGATAAATTGTACTGTTCATAGTTACACTTTGGCTATCTAGCCTTCTTTATTGTGCTTCTTTTCCATCCTTCTGTCTCTATGGAGCTCCTGACAGTTCACCCCGTTTGCCAAATCCAGAACCCAAAAATCAGGAAAATTGCTATACATTTCAGAGCTTTATTCTATAAAATAATTTAATGTCCCTTTTGGCTTCCCTTTTTTCCCAAAGAACTCTTACTCGTTTCTTTCCATTTTTATAACTTTACAATACCCATTCACTTGTTTTCCTGGTGAGAAGCTAACAGGCTAAAACTCCTCCAGCATACTGTGGTTGCAAGTTACTTAATGAAGTTCTCAAGCCTTCCAGAAATCATCACTCTAATAGGATTTTGAGTTGGCTGGCTTTTTTTTCTCCTCTCCCTTGAAGCAGGAATACAAAGATGTCTGCTGGAATAGAATTGAAGCACATGATGACAGCAGCTGTTGGCAAGGAGAAGGAGCATTAAAATCCTTAAATATTCAGCTACTTTTCCAAAATTTAAACAGCATTTGAAAGAATGTCCTCTCCACTAAGGAAAAAAAAACACATATATTTTCAGTAACAGAGGTACATTAATAGAGATTTTGTAGATGTAAAAAATATAGATGAACATCATAAACTCCCACGGGGCAAGTCCTTCATATTATTTTTTTATCATAACATACTGAAATAATCTGCTTATAAATTTAATATATCTTACACAGTGCAGGGAGCTTCAGAAAAATATAAACAAAGTTTAAAAATTTGGGACTTAATATTAAAGAAACTCTCCTGAGTTTCTTGGCTTTGGAAGCTGTTTATATTCTATGAAACAGAGCTACTTTGATTAATTTGGAGTTGTGGAGTGAACGAAACAATGGTAACCACATGGTTTTATTACTAATGCACAAACTAATTTCCAAATGAAAGATTTTCCATGAAGTAGTGACATAAGGAGATATGCAATGCAAATTTTGCAAAGGTGTAGTTTGCATTGCAATGACCAAAACAATGCACATGTATGAAGGAACAGAAGAATACGGTCTCTAAATTTTTATGTGCTGTATTCCCCTTTACTTCAAGGGATTTTGAGTAAGCATCTGTCCTTGAATATAGGGAGGAATGGAAATTTTGAGAACATTTGTTATCTAAAGCTTCAAGACAATTTGCTGAAGCTAAAGTATTAAATTTTTAGGGTTATTTGTTAAATATTACATCTCTCAGCAGAACTGTCGATCGCAGGCAGTACTTCCTGTATGAGAATTTTGTTCTGATGGTTTCCTCCAGATTGCTATATCACATACATCAGCTTATACTTTGCATGCTCTGTGTGTATGTACCAGAGGAGTGGTACATGATACTAGAGGAGTGAGACTATTTACAATGGAATGTAGTGAGGGGACAAGGGGAAATGGCTTCAAACTGAAAGAGAGTGGGTTTAGATTTGATATTAGGATGAAAATCTTTACTGTGAGGGTGGTGAGGCACTGGAAGAGGTTGGCCAGAGAAGCGGTGGAGGCCTGATCCCTGGAAGTGTTTAAGACCAGGTTGGATGGAGCTATGAACTACCTGGTCCAGTGGATGGCATCCCTGTCCATGGCAGGGTGGTTGGAACTGTATAACCTTTAAGGCTGCTTGCAACCCAAAACATTCTATGTCTCTGTGATAGTGAATACATCCTTTTACACAGATTTGATCTTTTTCAGTCTCTCTACAGTATCATCTTAAATTTGTAATTTTATTTTCAAGTTCAATGTACTGGATCTCGGTCCCTGATGTGTGTGTTTCTTTTTGGGTGGCATGCAGGTGTTTCAGCAAACTGTACAACTGTTTTTAGACAATGTAGACAATGCAAAGATTAAACACTGAAAACTTTTTAACTAATTTTCATGTGTTTTGCCTGCTTTCAGAGTTGGAGACAGTTTTTGACCTTGAAAGATAATTGCACAAATTCACTTCTATTAAGATCCCTCCCCATCCTCCCAATAATTTAATAAGTATAGGAGCCTGATAAATAAAGCGTGTAATGTCAGTGTTATGAAAGTTTAATCATCGGTCATTACAGTAGAACAAAGTAATTTAATAATTGCTCTGTGAAGTACCATGCCTGCATGTTAACTAAGTGCTGCTGGATGGTAGGCATCTGAAGAAATGTGTACAATCTCTCCAGAGCACAATAGTCACTGTCTGTACTGCCAATGGCATGCCTCCACAGCAGGTATCTCTACCCCACAGTCTAATGCAGAGATGTCAGCTCAGTCAGGGAACAACAAGAGGACCTGCTTCCTGGACAGCTGAACTTTGGTTAGCTTTACAAATAACCTGGCAGCAGGTATGTAATATGAGCTCCTGGAGCAGAGCTATTCCTGTGCTCTGGGTTTGCGTAATGCTCAGCACAAAGAATATCTGTGATTTCTTTCCTGTCCCTGATGTATTGCAAAATGTTGTGATATCCTTCCCTGTGCTTTTTCGGGTTAGACTGTAGACAGTCTACCCATTCCTTTGATCACTCAGTAGTCTAGTAGGCACCTGGTTGCTTCCTCCAAAAGCATGTACAGTGCTGCAGATGTAACTCAGAGGGGTCTCTATATAATAATTTAGTTGGCTGCCCTTTTCTGAGAAAGTGCAGAGCTAATCAAGAGAAACTGAAAGAGAGATCCTTCTATAATTCTGAAATAGATTCAAGAATATATCTAATGCAGTTCCAGTTCCAAAATTTTCTGCATCTGATCTGTAAACAAACCTGTTGAACATATCCTTGTCCTGATGTCAGTGTTGTGTTTTACCTATGATTTGAAACCCTAATTCAGTATATTTTAAGTTTGCATCTGAATCTGATTTTTAGCTGTGTACATATAATCCTATAGACTCAGGACCTAAGACCTTAGACATTTAGTTTTGGCTTACATTGAAATGCCCTGACCGATTACATGTAAGGGATAAATAAACATGGTGATTGAGATATGTGCATAGGTTATATCCTAATAATTTCTATCCATAAATAAAACTCAGTAAATAAGACCACACTGTAGACACCAGGGAGAAAAAGTGATATATAGGCTATTAAGTCAGAAAAGCAAAAACCAGATGCATAGTAGACAAAACGAGAAACTCTCTGCACTGTGGTATATAAAAAATGTTCATTATTCTTTTTTCAGCTGTTAGTACTAGACTATTTGTCAGTGTCATTAAACATTCCCATGTAATAGACTGCCAGTACCTCCTAACTGTATAAAGGCCCTTGTTAGAATTTCAGAACAAGCAAATATATTTTTAAAGAAAACCCCAAATTCCTATAGTTCATTTTCATCATGGTGAGATTATCTTAGCATCCCAGATCTTAAAATGACTTATATTTTTCTCTCTCTTACATCTTATAATGAAGTTAGAACTTAATCTTTGAGGGTTTATCAAAAAATACTCCAAAAAAATCGAGTAAAAAAAGGCAAAAAGATAATTATCTTTTCTGTAAAAGAAAAATATAGAATCAAAAGGGTGAATGAATCTTGAGAAAGTAAAGCTTTCTCCTGCTATTCATTTCTCCAAAAGCAACCTTTCCAGTTGTTGAATAAGGTTATTTCTTCAAGGAAAACACGTTCTACTTTGAAGAAAGGTGAATGACTCTACTTTCTTGAGTAAAGTCTTTATCAATTAGCTGCCCTTAATGGACATGTGAAAAACAAGAGTAAAAATGCATGTATTTCAGAGCAGTTAAAACATTGATATCCAGAGAATGATGTCTTGAGTGGTAACAGAAAAATATTTCAAAGAATGCTAAAAATAATATAAGGACCACATATTTTGATTACTGTCTATAAAGTTAAGTCAGAGGGCTACACCATAATATCTTTACACTGAATATTCTCAGTGAGGATGCTAGAAAAAGGTGGCTAAGGAGGAGTTAATAATCTTCTTAACTTTACACCTATTAAATAAGAAGCAACAATTAGCTGATAGGATACAAGAGAAAGAAATTTTAAGGACTGAATATCTTCTACTATTAACATTTTGATTTGCATTTGCATTTACAATTTACTGGTCCCATCATTAAAATCATAAAAAATAATGAATACAGTAAACTTCCAACAATCTGTTCCTTAAAAATGAAGACCAGGGAAAGAATAAAGAGCACATCAACACAGTGACATTGACAAGTCAGAGTAATGACACATTAAAATGTGTCAAATAATCATGTAAGTATTGTGACTGGCAGGTAAAAGTCACAAGACTTTGGATGAAGTCATTGTCTCTGTGACCAAAAAGAAGAAAACCAGGAAATTCTGTGTATATCTGTATAACCAGTAATTTTCTCAGCATAGAATAGTTACACCTCTAGTGCATTTAAGTTCTTCCATGAAATAATAAAATCAGGACACTTCATTGTTGAACAATAAATTAAACTCTAAGAAAAGGTCTTCCTTGTAACCTTCCTGTTATGTGGCATATGATACATAGAGGAAAATATATTAGAAATACTCTGAATCTGGAAAAGACAGTAGGGAAAAAAGTATGCATTTCTGACAAGTGTTTAAGTGTGTGGACTTCAGTGGATCTTCAGTGTGGGCTCTGTATAGTTTTTGTATATCTATATAAGGATGAAAAATTCTTCTTAAACACTAAAAAAATTGGAACTGATAACCTGGTTTTCTCCTGGCATGGGCTTAAGTGTCAGGTGGTTTTGTAGTGGTCTAGACTTTAACAGTTGAAAGGTTATAATTCTTTACTGGAGGGCAATAAAGTATTTCTACTAGATTTCTGTGATTCATCAAACTCGTAGAATCAAAAAGCTGTGTAATTTTCTGACCATGAGGTTTGAGCAGATCTGAACATTGTTAAAAAGTCAAGTTTTCTTTGTTTCTGAAAGGATTGTTTAATGGCTTGGAGACTACCCACAAGAGTTCTCACTCTACAAAAGTTCAGGTTTCTGATTGCCTAATTTTATTTCTTCAGTGTTTTCTGGAATAAACATTAAATCAGTATTCCCATGCTGATTCCAGCCTCCATACCAAACTTGTATTTGTTTCTCTTCAGTAAAGATGTTGTGCTTCTCTTTTCCTTAGGTTCTCTTTTAAGAAACAGAACTCAAGACAGTGTCTTTGCACTGCATTATTTTAAAATGTTCCTAGCAACTTATCTGTTGTTGTACTTCATGAGCAGTGACTTTGTAAGCAATAGGAGAACAAGTGTTTTGATTTTAAGGGAATCTTTGATTCAATTTTTGTTCTGAACAATTAGTTCTACTATGAATTGTCCCTATATATAATATAATCAAAGACAATTGTGCAGCAGGTAAGATTATTATTGACCTTTGTTGATTTCTTGGATTTTGAGTAAAGGTTAATTGCAATTTTCTATGGTATGGATTTTTTTGATACACAGGTCAGTCAGCAGCAGCAGCAGCAATTGGGGTGAAGAGAGTTTATGAGAACACTGTTTTGTTTTTGGTTACAGCTGGCATCTTTATGGGACAGTGTGGATGTAGCTTAATTGAGAATATGCGCTACAATAGCCTAAATAGTTAAGACAAACAATGCTGTAAATGTCATTGGGAATTATAACTCTCCAAATGTCCTAAAAGGAAGAGTACATCCTTAACTCCCTGTGTTTTGCACCCTTATGCCAACTCCATATCTCCCCTTCACACACTCTTTATTACTGCAATTACTGGGGGAATGCATGAAGAAAATGATGCCAAGACAGAAATTCAGGATAGGAAGCAATGTCAGCTACAGGAAATTAATTGCAGATGCTTTGTTTACTCTTCCTTGCTTCCCTTTTCTATCAGTGCTGCTCATATCCTTTTTAAAACGTGCTTCTAGGTATTGTTGGCAAAATAGATCAATCACTCAAAAAGGATGGTGCAGTCACATAAAGTTTAGATCACTATTGGGGTTTTTTTGTTTATTTGTTTGTTTTGGTTGGGTTTGTTTTGTTTTGTTTTCATTTTCCCCAGTTTAAGGAGTGAAGTGTATCTCAGAAAAGTTTAGAAGTGAATTCCACTAGTTTATAATTAGCTCAAGGTATCAATTTTTGCAGTAGGGTCTATTTTTGAGTTGACTGGAATTTAATTTGACAAGCACTGATCTTCAGACATTGTTAAATTCCTTGACACGGGCATTTCAAAGCTATTAGAGGCTCTGCTTCTCTTTCACTGACATCAACACAGCACCTTCAAAAGCTCTGTGATAAGTTCAAAACATTTGACAGTTGTTTATACATTCATATAAATTTGAACTCATGCAAATTTCAAAACAGGACACAAGGCACACAAAGTTGTTCCTATTTTTAAGGAAAATCCATCTACCTCTCAAATGATAGTCTCCCCCTCTCTTAGGAGTGGCTCATTAACAAACTGTAACTCCTATGGTCTTGCCTTTTGGGCTATGAGTCATTCTAGCTCTGCTATGCTGTGTTCTTCCCTCCCTTGTGTACAAAATGGGCATGCACTGTTAGTTTTACTGCAAAGTAATTTCTGCTGCCTTGAAAACCTCTTAAATTCAGCTTTAGGAATCTGAAACATAGCTTTGAAGCATGTTCAGTTTCAAGAGTCCTACAGTCTGTCAGTGCTTCCTGGTTGCAATCTGAAATGTGTAGTTTTATTATAGCAAGCATTTCTTCATCATGGATTCTTTATATAATATGTGCACAACTTACAGTTAATGGTGTGGAAATGTTTTATTGCAACTTCCTCTTTTAAGTAGATGTGTTTCTAAATTATTTTGCCTAAAGCGTCTGTTATGCCTCCTGTAACTCATTCAGTATTAAATCCGACTTTCGTTTAGACTCCAAACTGTATGAAGCGTATAAAAGGAATCTCATCTTGCTTAGTGCCTCCTTACCCTACTTTGTCAGACTTTTGGTGAGGAATACCTTGTGTTTATCCACAGGTTTAAACTCCAGTCAAGGTAAAATAATGCACAAATAGAAGAATTAACAACACTGTAAACTGGCAATACAGTTGAAAATACAGTGTATTGAAATTTGATAGCAGATGGGCAAAGAATTAAAGGAAAATTGTACTTAATTAACTTATAAACCAGAAAACACTCTTTCTGCTTCAGCTGTGATCTTAACATGATGGCAAGCAGAGAATCAGATTGTGCAATTATGCCTCTGGTTGTATCTTAGTAATTGAAACTCCCCTTTGAATTTCCTTCATCAGAGTATACTTTTCTTGGCCTAACATTTTCCTTCTTGCAAGCAGTTTTTTCTCTGAAGTCTACCAACCTCCAGACAGTTTTAATCCTTTCCCGTATAACATGTAATCTACTTACTCCTTCTGTAAGAGAAGGATGACTGTAACTCCAAATTAATGTATGGTTTTACTTAGAGATGCAAGCATCTCTTTGTTGGGCTGGGTATCATTTCTTGTACTTGAAAGGCTAGTTGTGAACTCCTCATTCCAGCAAAGGACAAACCTCTCCTCTCTTTCTGTTGGTTCACTGAAAAGTTCAGTGAACTTCAGCATCACTTTTCTTTCCACCTTCTCTTCTATTCTTAGTATTTTAGAAAAATCTTCTCTTCCATTTTAGATGGACCAGGAAGCTTACCATTCTACCTGAGATAGCTGGAGTTGGAACAATAAATTAGTTTGGTCACAAATCAGATCTATGAGGTTTTTATATGTTCTCTGACTTCTGTTATCAGAAGTCAAGAAAACGTTCAAATTTTTATTTACTGGATAGCTTATTTTGGTCTGGTTCTCTATACCAGGTAATAAAAATTCCATTTTTATGAATATTATAGAAAAATGGTACCATTACACAGGGGAACAAAAGAAAATGACCTCAAGTTATTACTTGCAGAGGAAACTATATTGGTGTCAAAATAGTGATGAGTCAGAGACAGATGAGTGAGCACCTTTTCAGTGGAATTCCACTTTATGAAATAGGTTTTTTTTAATAAAAGAAAGTTAACAATTTTAGCTATGAATAATGCAGAGGATACTTCTGCAGTCCTTAACTTGGATCTTCCTTTCAGTGCTCTACAAAAACAGTGTACTTCTATTTGAGCTGTGTTATATTTGTAATCTAAAAACTGGTGTTAATGCCTGAAGAATGACATGCCTTTGCAGCAAGGAGGAGCAAATACTGGTCTAGTTTTTCAGAACTGAAAGGGTTAAGGAAATCTAGCCATAAACTCTGATGCTGCTTTGTTTACTTCACTTATTTTGGATTAAGTTATTCACACCAAGAACAACCAAGGTAAGATACACTTTTTTCAATAATATACCTTTTGCACTGGATGTGTCTTCCTACAGGACTCAATTAGTTTTGTTTCACATGTCCCTTGATAATTTGTATTGTACTATACCAGGCAATACCACTAACTGTACCTTGAGAATCTGATCCTCAATTGTGTATTATCCAACAAGATAGAGTAGCTTTCAGATTGTGATGAGCAAATTTTGCCTCCACAAGCATATACTGGTTTTGGTGATTCCTGGAAAGGAAGTGATATGGTTTGAAGCTAGCTCCCTGCCAAGTCTCCAAACCTTACCACAAGAAGTCCGTCCCCCACCCAAACCTCAGGGAGAAGAGGGAGAAAACCAACCAAGAAAAACCGAAATGAGAGAGACAGCTAAAACAATATATATATATATATTTACACTTATGTTACAGGTATATACAATTGAAATATATATACAATTTCACAAGGGAATGGGAAGGGGGAAGGGAAAAGGAGCAAAACCAAAATAAAATACATATATATCCCGATTAGTAACCCAATATCTAACAACTAAAAGAGTTAGCAAAGAAATAGCTCACTACTCTCCTTGGGACAACCAAGAGTCGCTCTGGAACAATCGCCGGCAACCTCCGTCTCCCAAGGTCGGCAAGGCCTAACCAGGCCTCGCTCCCCAACACGGCAGACTCAACAACAGGGAACCTGCACCTCCAAGCCGCCGGAAGGAAAGAGAGCAAAGACCTCCCCTCCTTTCTTTTTATAGCCTGGTTTACGTAAAAATTGTAGGGAATACTGGGTAAATGTGGGCCTTTTCTTGGTTACAAACTGGTCACCAAGGAAGGCCTAGACCAAACTACCTCAGGAAGACAGAAAAATTTTTGAAGAGATAGGCAATCTGGAAGGAGGAATGTGAAAAAAAATGTTCTATAAGGGTACAATTGGTATAAAAGATGTCATCTGTAAATGTTAAGTGTTTTACAGAAGATTTGTTGAGGAGCTTGATACTGAAATTTGAAAAAAAGTAGAAGATTACAGATATGAGTTAAATGTTGGGCTACATTTTCATATGCAGTATAATCATGTTGTGGTATGACTTTATAAATATCCCCTATCTAAGTCCTGATTCAGGAAGTCTAGAAGTTTGAAAATTCAAATCTCTAAACTAAATATCTGGAGTACCGCTCAGTTCTACTGTTTTTCTATCTTTATTCTAGTTACCTTAAAACGTGGCTGTAAACTTTGAAGGAAATGAACAACACTCAGACAGACAAACATCTATTTTTCATTTTAATCAATGGCTTTTAGATCATAGTATCTTATTTTATATTTTGGTTCTTCATTTATTGTTGATGTTCTTTGGATCTTCTTATATCAGGCAGATCTGTTACTTGATAGGTACAAATTGACTTAGTGGAATTTAAATTGTGTTGTTCTCTTCAAACTATTTGGATATTTTCAATGCTATATGAAATTACCAGATCATTCTCCTTTAACTTAAAGTGTTAGAATCAGTTTAAACGAAAATCTTCATACTATACATATATTAGCTCTATTGCAGAAAAGACCACCAATATATTACAATTAAATCTCTTTTTTCATTATTAGAGATAGAGGTGCTTTTATAATCATTGCCAGAGATTTTTTGTCAGTTCTTTTTGTTTGGGATTATTTTCTGTAGTAAGAGCATTACATTTAGACTTAATTTAGTGGGATTGTTTAATAGGGAAAATCTACCTTAGAAGAAATGATACAATAATAGAATTGATTTCTACGCAGGAATTAAATTTTATTTCTTTATTTTCTGTCAATCAACTTAGCTCTACTGACTCCAATAAAATTATACTAACCTACATTAGCTGAAAATGTGGTACATTATACAAATCTTCTAGTGGTAGTCTCTTTTTTACGTTATTATACACCCCCAGTGTTGCACCTTATCTTGTTATCTGCCCTATATGCCTCCTTCTTCACATCCCTTCTTCCTACCCAAATAGAAGTTATCAGCTTCCCTCATCTGTTTGTTTTATTCCCCTTACCCCAAATCAAGTATCTTCTGCTCTTTCTCCTATTTCATACTGCATTTATGAGGAGTGCTTATTACACCATCTCATTTTCTGCCTTCAAATACTTTCCCTAAATTTGCTCCCTGTTTTGCTCAGTAACAATTTTGTGGTGTTAGAGCTGCTCAGCACTGCTGTGCTGATCTCTTTGCTTGTTCTCCCATTGGGCAGTGTTTACTGGTTGTCTCTTGCTGAGTTCACAGTGTGTAGGGTCTTGAAACAGAAAAGATGTAACAATTTCTTCATTTTGAGTTTATAGAAGAAGTAGCATATGAGAGCTATTTATGAGGGAATATAAATTAATGTGAATTTGCTCAGTATGGTAAATTCACAGTTCATGACCAGAGAACATCAGACAAAATATATTTTATGTAGAAATCACATAGAAAGTTGTGTGATGGATTTTCTTCACTTTTTCTTCCTTTTTTTCTTCCTTTTTTTTTTTTTTTTTTTTGAAGGTGTGTTTTAATGAGTTTAGGAATTTCCCAAACATAATTGTTAAAAATTTCCTTATATGTACTGCTCTACTTACAAGGTATATCTGTAGGTCAGTAAATTCACTACCTTCCAGTCAGAACTCTGGAAAATGCTCATATTGATGTCTGAATGTCCCTCAAGTGTGGGGTAAGAGGAAAAGGAGAAAGGGAAGAGTTAATTAAATAGGTACTTGTACAAATATCCTCCTAGGCTTTGAAAACATGTTCAGCTTTATTTCTATTTAGCACTTCTGGCGTAGCTATGCGCAAGACCAAAGACTGTAATTCCACGCATTTTTTATTTGATACTTCTCCATGTCTTGATAGGCCCAAAAGGCTCTTCTTACATTCGGACTTGTTGAGGTTTTCCCCCTCTCTGCATAGTGTTCCTATCTGAGGTAATTCTTTCACCCAGTATTATTTCTTTCTTTCTCAGCTGCTGCGTGTGATTTCCTAAATAATTTGTTTCAGTTTTATGTTCTCAAGACTCCGTTGACTTCAAAAGATTCACAACTCAATCTACACTAGCAGCATCTTTGCATGGAAAAATATGTCTGTTTTTTAAAAATACTTCAGTGACAAAATCTTTGATTATATCAACTTCCCTATAGATCAGAGCAATTTTGAATTGCAAACATTTTATTTGGAAAATTAAAACTTAATCGATGGGGGTTTTTAGCTATTGGAAATTTAAATATCAGAAAGTATGCTTATCGGATGTCTTTAAACTCCTCATAACAAATTCTTCATGCTTACTGCTTTTCACTATATAAACAGAAAGAGGTAGTGAAAGTATACCATAGACTTTGTACAAAGCAAGTCAAAACCAACTTTTGCATTCCTTCTGAAGTTTGTTTTTTTTCTTATTAATTAGGGCCTCAAATTATAAATGTTTATGCAGATTTCTAAAGCTTCATCAAAGGTCCTTACAGCATAATGCAATTAAGTTTCAGTTGATTAGGCAATTATTAATAAATGAGACTTTTTTTCTATGTGAACAATGCACTCAGTTAAACTGGTTTGTGGAACTAATATGATAAAAGGAATACTGTGGGAGGGTTGTCACATGTATTATACAAACTTAAAAAATCCTCGGAATTTGGAACTTTCAGCATTCTGTTCTCCCTCTGGCGTCTATTGATTTTTTGATAGGGAAAACCAGATAAGATGTAAATTATTGCCCATTTTTTCCTCTTTAAGTCAATTATTCACCATAAGTTATGACTAGGAGATATTTGCATGTTTAATTCAAGCTTAGTTGTGGAAAAAAAAATCTGTGCTTTGTACTTTTAAAACATTTTAATTAAAGCAATGGCATTTATGAATATGAAACAAGTGATAAATGCATTTTGTTTGTTCAAGAGATTACTGATGGATGACAATACTCTAAGTTAGAACAGATTTGCAGTTTCCTTAAAGTCTTGTAAAGCTTTCAATGTTTAACCTAGAACAATGCTTTTCTAACTTGAAAGTAGACACTGCAGCAAATAGTAAGCCCCTTTTTATTCATGGTACAATATTTTTTACTGGAGACTAATGTATATGTAGAGCATACAACCTAAAATAAATGACAGAATATGCAGACCATATGCTTATCCTCTTTTATATGTTTTACAAGATGTGCATTTATTTGAAAACATTCTAATCCTTTAACACCAATATTGCATGCTGAGAGGGGCATATCTGATCAGGAAGTCTGAAAAGGAAGAATGTTTATTCATATCTATATTTGATAGATTAGGGATCTTGTGTAACCAGGTTTTGCTAATGAAGCATCAAATTCTTTCCTGACAGACAAAGAAATTTTAAAACTGCACTGAATAACGTCTTATATCTTATTGTTCATGCTACCCTTGTGACTTCTGTAATTTTTCCCCACATACCATAAGCAAAGTGAAGACAATGGGGCCATTTAGGTGAAGCACATATTTAAATATTTTGCCAGATTTCAGTCAGAGGCTTTTTTCTTCTAGAATCCAACCTAACTCAACACAGGCAATATTTGCCTAACTTAGGAGTTCGATCTTTTGCCCTGAATTGATTTTAATAGTACCACTAGTATTTCATTGGTCTTTTGAATCTCTTTCTAATCTTTTTTATATTTATATCTATAAAATGTATATTTCTTCTCATCCAAGAATTTGTTGAACACAGTTTTCTTTATCGCATCCTTACCATTTACTTAAAGTAGACTACATGCATATATGATCTACATATATAGACTTTATGTAGCATAAATGTACAGATATATCAGAAAGAGAGAGAAGTTCAGTCATTACTTCATAGAAAATATCGTTTCTTTCCCTTCCTGTTTAAAAATGGGAATTAAATAGACTTATCTGGAATTTTTTTTCCTAAATAACCTTAATATTTCCTTTTGCTGTATTAAGGTATTAAACTGAGAGTTTAAAACTTTTGAATTTGAAAGATGTTTATGAAATTAATTTTTTAATTTAAAAATGCTAATAAATATTTTGTTGGCAAAGTATTGCAACAGCGGTTCATCTTATTAAATTAGTTTTTCTCTTATGCCAAATTATAGCTATAGCCACATCTTCCTGATGCATATTACTTTTTGAGGAACTTGTATTTTTCAATAAAAAAGACATTTATTGGAAAAACCGCAGAGCAATTATTCTGCTCATATGAGATACAAGTTCCTCTCATGCTGACAACAAATTGAGAGATCATTTCTTAGGGATGGGTACACAGAGGAAAATGAAGAAAGGCAGGAACACTGATATTTTGATTTTGAGTATTACATCAAAAATCTGGAATGCACTGCTTATTGTTTATGACAAATCACATTCTTTTTCTTACCACAGGTTATAAAAGTTTAATTGCCCAAATATTTTTTCATTGATTTAATAAGTTTCCCTATTGGCAAAAGGTTCAGCACTATATTTTCTGGCCCATTTCATAGTTCCATTTTGGATGAGTCTGGTGACAGGATTTCATTCCTCTTTTCAGCTGCAAAATTGATCTTGCAATCTGAAATGTTTCTTAATGATCACTTAAAATGCATTTTGTTTCTTTATAACTTTTTAAATGCAGTTTGAATAGTATTGTTATTCTTTTATTGTACAAGGAGAGGCCACATATTCTATCAAAAGGAACTAGCAATGTATAGCAAGATGTGATCAGGCACGAAAACATGAAAAGATGGGGTATACTGCTAAGGACATGTTACAGTCTGCTCTCACAGTTGAGGAGAAGGGAGAGGGAAAGGAATTTTCCAAGATTAATATATATCTCCTGCAGTTGCTTAAACTGGACAGCATTGCACTATATAATGCCATGGACCCCTCAAAGATGACACAGCAACAACACAAATCACCATAAATAGCAAAATGAAAAATGTCTTTATTATTAAGTTCAGCAGTGTGGTGTTAATAATAAATAACTCGAGTTATTATTTTCTATGTATGTATTAATTTATGGTAATAAATTAATTTTAATGCTTCCTATGTGACTTTTTAAAATCCCCTCTTTAACTGCTCTCACCTGAACACTGCAAAAGTTGTTACAAGGCTGCATGGTAGCAGGAGGGACAAAGTGAGAATAGGTCTATAGGGGTGTTCAGAATCATTTTAATCCTAATTCAAATACATTCCACATGCTAAGAAAATTCTTTTCTTCACAGCAAGATTAGAGTTCACACAAAAGTTTTACTTCTTGAGTTGAAATGAGAAGCACAGAAAAAGTCACGTTGACTTGATTTCATTAGTTTATAATCAAACAAAATTATTTGAATTTGACACCAGGAAGGAGCCCTCTTGCCTTTGCTTTCTTCTACAATTACTCTTCTACTTAGTATCTCCAATACTGCCACATGTTTATATAGACCTTGCAAGTCAGAAAGGGATCTGACAGCAGGAAAAGTGGAAGTTCTGTGTGTGATGTTTTATGGATACAGGTATAGAAAGACTCTGATTCTATCCTTTAAGGGGACCAGTGACCCTCATTGGTGTGATTACACTGGGACATGCCTCTTGTTGCCGTTGGGAATCCTATCAGGTTTTAGACTTAACACTTCTAATTTTACACACACAGTGCTTCCACTGAGTGTCCCAGTAATTCGGTTACAAGTGTGTTGGCCATAAATCAGCAGTTATTGCAGACCTAAAACCTTCCCAAAGGGGTAGGGGACATGCTGGAGTTAGCCCTACTACTACTTGGAGCAGAACTGAAAAGGAGTTCCAGATGGTAGGTTTTCAAATTGAGTACAGTCTGATTACCTCTACATTAAAGGCCAGTGCAGCACAAATTGAGGACAGAGGTTTCATTTGCTACAACCTGCTAGGGCTCCAGGACTGTGTGTCCACACTGCATCTTTACTGGCACCCAAATTCACAGAGGTGCGAATCCTGTATGCGTGCTAGGCGTGAGAAGAGAAGAAACTGGTGAAGTAGCCTGCATCCGTGTTTCAAGGGCAGTGTTCTAAACTGTGCCTTGGCATGTGACTTCAACCCCTGATCCATTAAACATTCAGACATTTTTTAATACAGCGGTGTAGACCTTACGCAGCTACTGCAAGACAAGTCTTGATCAAAAATAAGCCTTTATCACTAGTAACTAAACCACTAATGCATTCTACATATCTTTATCGAGTTTGACCACGGTACATTTTATCTTTGTATTTGTTTAAATTTGACTATATCTGACATGTTTTTTTCAGTGCTGGATCATCTTTATTAAAACTGAGAGCAAACAACTGAACAGTGATTTAGGCAGGAGTAGATGGAAAAGGAAAAGAAATGGAAAGGAAAGGGAAAGGTCCTCCATGATTAAACCTGCAATAGCTTGTTATATTGGTTTCACCAGATGATACACTGGCATCATGATGTATGGCAACCCTCCTCCCCCACAGCTGTAAATATAGAAAGTACACTCTTTTAATGACTGCTATAAATTTCAAATTGAGAAACCTTTCCAAATTTTCCTCTTTCATTAGCAGTAGGGTATCCACTGATCCATCAATTTCTAGCTATATTAATATTTTTAGCAGGTATTTCCAGAACTGAAACCAGTGAAAACCAGATCCCAGAGTCATAAAAATCAATATAAGCCTGTTGATGTGATAACATTAGTGTGATAAGAATGTAAGTCTTACATTAAGGCAATTATTAGAGCTTCTTTGCACGCTTCTAAGTTTTTGCAGAGTTGAGAGATACCTTTCTGGATGCATTCAGGTAAATCCATCTGCAGATAGAAATGGACTTAGCTATGTTTCAATAAAGATGATTAATTACCCTTCTTGGGCTTGCCTTGTTGAAGAATGATAGATCACACTCTTCATACTTTTCTCTTGACTGAGTTTGTGTGACAAAATACTTTTCTCACTGAGTTTGTGTGACAAAATTCTTTGCTATAATCTCAAAAAAAAAAAAAACAAACCACCTTTGTACAACTTGATAGGTTAGCCTGCAGGTACTATAGGAAAAATAGCAGCGTGCCTAGAAGATCTACTCGCAACACAAGCTGTCCACTGCTTGCTTAAAGGGTTGTCTTCAAATATTCAGTTGTATTTGAACAGTTTAGAAAATCTGACTTTTTCTTCTGTCAGCAATAATAAAATCATAGTATTCAAAATTACGGTCAATTCGGTTGTCAATATCACCAAGTCTATTACAATGAAATCAATATAATAATATCAATACAGAAAGTTTGACAACATACCACTGTAGACTTACTTCATAGGTGATGGAAATGTTTTGTTATTGTTAGAAGACTGTACAGGCACATACATGGAACAAGTGTCTAAAAAGTATTTCAATAGCTCTAGTATAAGTAGTGAAGTTATGTTGACATCTCTCCTTGCATAAACACACAGAGTTATGAGATTACTTATTTTTCATCAAAATATCACAAGTGCAGTAGGAGTTTGAAGCAGCTTTCTATCTTCTATTTCCCTCTAATTTTATTTGTACTGAATATGCCCTATAAAAAATGGTGATAGGGATGCAGTTTCATTACATCTTTATCAGAATTTCACTTGCTCAAAACAACCTCAAAAGTATATATTCTATTAGTCCCTTGAGAGATTCCTTGATGCAAGTCTAAGCTTGCCTTGCAAATGTTAAAAGTAAGTCTGCATCTGCTGTCACTTACCCCTCATGTATTTAATATTTGCAGGGCAAAATGAAAGTGCAGCTCCTGAAGTACTATATTAGTGGGGGAAGTGATCTCTAACTGAAATGTGCATTGTCATAACTACATTGCAACTACTACTTGAACTTGCTATTTGACATGTATGATCAAATAATTTCTGCAACTGTATTGCAGATACATTTGGTCCTAGAATTTTTGCATGATACTTGTTGTCCCTTTAAATGAGGCTAGGCAAGGGGGATGATGAGGGGAAGGGGAATGCTTCATAGTATTTTACATGCAGCGTTTGATCTTCATTGTCTTGAGAAGTTCTAGAGCTAGGATTTCCTGTAAGATATTGCCTTTTGATACAATTGATCTAATTTGCTGTTGGTTGACTAGTAGTGCTAGAAGAAAAGACAATTTATCATGGAGGATGTTGTCTTTCTCTGAGAATGGCAAATATCTGCTTTTCTTGGTAGAAATTACATGAAAGCAAAATTGAGAGATTTTTCTCTAGAGTGAATGATGAAATAATTGCTCAATAAATACTGGTTAGTTTGATATAGGTTTTAGTTTTGAGAATTGGTTATTTAGATAGAGTATTTGGAGTAACTCTTAAAAGATGTGACAAAATTGTTATTATTAAATCAAAAACATTTCTTAAAATACACAGTGTCAGATTAAAAGCAAAAAAAAAAAAAACAACAGGAGTTATGCCAATGGCTTTGCTTAAATGAGGCTTGCAATTTCCATCTCACTTTTATAATTGTTCCTTATATTACAATGAAGATACTGAACACTTCAAATCATTACAGTTCTGTCTTCATGCAAGCCAGGAAATAACCTGAATTTACTGGGAGGTCTTTAAGGAGTGCTTTAAAACTTCTTGTTTGTGTTATCCTGGAAATATGTTTTTTTAAGGTAGTTTTTAGAGTAGGAAGAGAGGTGAGGAGACAGAAATGTTGCATACTGTTTTGACCTCATAGGATCTTATTTTTAAGAGGATTTAAATCAAAGGATTTAATTATTTACATTGGATGAGTAGCTATACTAACAGAATACTGTTGTATAAATTTGATTTGGGCTGCCTTATATAAAGGCATTTTCTTTTTCCCGTTGTAGGCAGTAGCAAAATTATCTTGGATCACTACTGCAGCACAGTCAACAGTAGGGCTGTAATACGTTTATTAAAAGTCTAATAGCAGTCACTTAAGTCACAAAATGATGGTTTTTTAAAAAGTTTCAAATTTTTATGAAACAAAATCTCTGGTAATATGGTACACCTGTTCCTTAACAGGGTCTATGCCAGTAAATGTCTCCTTCATTAGTGATAAAGTCTGACAAACAATATATGTGAAAAATAAAAATGTAATACTCAATGGGTTTGAAAGGAAGAGTTGAAATTATGAAATAGAAGCTCATAAATTAACACAGTTGAGCTTGTTCTTCAACTTCTGAAAATTATTTGATTGGAAGGAGTTTGTGTTAGGAATGTTTGTTAATAGATGAGGAAATGAATGAAAAATGCAGATAAATCACATGAAGAACAAGGCCCTGACATCCCAAAATATTTACTTCATGCAAATATATCTGTATTTATTTATTTTTATGGGAAAGAAATATGAATTAAAATATCTACTACTGGCTGAAAGAGTCTAAAGGGACCGACTGGAACTCTAATTAAATTCTGTATGATGGGTGCCAGGCATTCTTTCTAAGATTAGTCATTTCCCTTCAGCAGATCTGAGTTTTCCTCAAGAAAACTGTCTCTTGCCAATCAGCAGGAGCTAAAACAGTGGATAGGTATGATTTTGCCCAGAAGATACGGCATCTTTGTTCTTTCTATTCTTGTGTTGTGCCTCCTGGGATGGAGGTTATCCTGGAGACCAGGGAGGTCTTCCCTAGATGGGCAGCTGTTGTTTGGGTTGCCTGGAGAGAGAGTGTAGCCCTTGTCACTGGTACAAGGAGGCAGTGAGGGTGCATAGCTTTTTTGTAAACTTCTTACAGTTTTTAAAGAGAATTGGTAGAGTTTAGTATATATGCATGCCTTCAGGCCAAAGAGTTAATTAAGATGCATAAATGATTCCTTACAGTCCCACCTGGAAGTCCCTCAGTTATCCAGTAATCATCCCAGTCGGTCTCTTCCAGAGAATGGCTCAAAGCAGGATTTTAACTTAAATGTACCAAGAAATGTCTTTCATTCCTGACTGATTGGTCATGCAGTACTGCCGTTGCAGACTGTACTTGCAGTGGAGTAGAAAGATTAAGCCAGGTAAAGCTCAGTTCTTTCTTCCAGAGGATGAATTCGTTTTTTCAGGGAGAAAAAATAGTAATAATCAAAATCTAGTAACGCAGCAGTGAAATAAAACAACAGTTAAGGCTGCAGTGAAAATTTATGGAATGATTTTTATTTATTCATTCATTTTCAGGTCCTTGTCACTGTTTAACATAAAAAATGATTTCATGTTATTCTGGTAGTGAGATTTTCTGCAAAGAAAATTCTTCAAGAATAAGAGGAGATTGACCCACTGTTCCCAATTGGAGGAACCTGACTCCAAAAGCTCTGTACTTATGGAATGTATTTATTATTCATTTCTGGCTTACACTTATTCTTGGTGAATATAATGTATGATCTCATCTCTGAGAAGGCTGTGTTAAATGCACCTTCCAAATCTTATCAGAGGAAAAGAAATACCACTTCTTCCTGACTAATGATAAAATTAAAAATTTGTTGTTACAGTAATTTGTTTTAAAGGGAACAAAATCTTCCAAAAATGGAAAGTTTGAGGGGAGAAGAAAATCTCAAGATGTTAAAAAAGATGGAGGAAAAATGATTACATGATTTCATCTGAATTGTCACAGTGATTACTAAAGTTTTTGGTAGAGGGATTAATTTATTTTTTCATCTTATGACATGTTGGTCACATGTATATAGTAGAGATCATATCTTATTTTTTAATTTCAGTTAGAATTATTTAGAACTTGTTAAAATGCCTTCCAATTTCCAGATTATATTATTCCTAGTTATGCACAAAAGCTATATCAAGATGTTGGGAAGGGGGATAATATAACAAATAAAAACCCTAGAATCTTAATTTTTGAAGTGGAATATTGAAATTAGTGTGAGAAAACGAGGCTTGCTTTGGGAATTTTCTCAATAGAATTTTAAACAAAATTCAAAGCATAATGAAAATCTGAGATCAAAATATAAAGTATTTTAATGAAAATATTTGAAAAATTTTGATTTCTCTCTGAAAAAAATATTGCTTGAAGACACTGGGAGAAATGAAGTGTAATTTTCTTCCACTGGAAACAGACATGTTCTTTATTTATTTCTAAAGAAAAGTACCTTGCGTGTAGATTTAGCAATGTTTTTTATGTTGTTACAGTTTTATTCACCTTCACTTTCTCTGTTCTTCCAGATGAGAAGAACTAAGCAATGCTTCTTTTGAAGCCTCTTAGTAATTTACTGTAATCAGAGTGACAACTAATAAGACAGAAGCATCTTCCCACAATGGAGCATTTAGCCAAAGAGGTACAAAAAGAAGACATTGAACCTCGTTGGCAATAATCACCTTAATTCGTTCACCCATCTCTCTTTGATGAAAAGTACAACTTTGACTCTCGTTTATTCAAGACTTTATTTTATTTGGCTCAGTCTACTTGTGGATGTGTCATAGCAGGGCCATTCACAAGATTATTTAGTTTTCTACACATCACTTTGTGCACAGGGTGACAGGAGAGCAGTAAGGAAGGGCAGCAGGAGGGAATAAGGTATAAATGAGATTTCACAGAATATTCTGAGTTGAAAGGGACCCACAAGGATCATCAAGTCCAACTCTTAAGGGATTTACCTATACAGTGATTGAACCCATACTTTGGCGTGGGTTCCATGCTCTAACCAGCTGAACTAGTCTCAGATGATAAATGGAGGAGAAAATAAAAGACTAAAAAAGTAATTGCAAGTTTTGCAAGTAGCCCAAAGTGTGTATTGTTCCACTTTTATAGACCTAAAAATCTGTGAGGCTGGATAGGATGTTTGTGATTTGGACAAAGAAACATTTAAGAGAGGACTCTAAGGAACTACCTTGGAGCATTCCTCTGGGTTTGCTCCAGCTGGGCTCCTCTCCACAGGCTGCAGCTCAATCAGGAGATACCCACCTGCTCTGGCTCTCCAGGGTAGTCCGGTGTTTCTTGAGGTTTTTTTTTACCACCTCAGTGAGATCATGGCACACATGCAGGGACAATAGGAAGCTCTGGAAAGATTTAAGAGTTTTCTGATGATTCCTGCAAAGAATCCCCTGCACAAATCTGCAGAAAGAAGGAATTATTAGACTGTGTGGCATTTTTTGAAGTTTTTGGATTTAATTTTCCTCTCTTCTTCCATATTTTGACACCAAATAATAAGAATATTAGACTGCCTCAGAGACAACTGTCAAAATGAAAGAATTACAAGGCCAGGTTTTTAAGAAATATGCTTATGAGTTGTTAAATTTAGTTTTGTAGATTGCTGGGCTGATTTGATTTTCTAAGGCCCCATTTTCAAACTGTTTTCTGCAACTGTATTAAAGGGAAATTTAAAGATAAAATTGCAGTGAGACTTGAAAAGAAGAGTGCATAAGTGCATAAGGGAATAAGTTATTGTGCAAGTTTTCAGTATGGGCTTCTGGTGGAGCACAATACTGTTGGTCATATACATATGTGTGTGTCAATATTTATGCTTCAAGACTATAACCTCTCAAGAGATACTTAGTTCATACTAGAGTAACCTGGCAAATATGCCATAATATGTCTTCTAAGTTAAACCAACAAAATCTCAAATTGTGACAAATGAGCCTTTTTAGTAGTGATGCTCTTCCTTTTACAAACAGAAAGCATATTTGGAAGACAGAGATCATCCAGAAAAGTAATTAAAATATATGACTAACTGCATGCACTTCACTGTGATTTTGGGATGTTGCAGAGACAGTAGGCAGGACATTAAACATTATGATCTTCAAACATGTATGCAGTCCTGAGTACAAACTGTTGAGGAGACAGCCCAAGTGTAAAAAAAACATATCCAGGCCGACCCCGCAAATGCTAAGAGTTGGTTGGTTCGTCCCAATCCCCCCTAAAAGGAGACTTAGTCAATAATTAAAATAAGCAATCCATATTTGACTTAAAACAAAAAGTTCTAAAGTCATCTGATTTTCTTTTTCATTTGCCTTTGCTTTGGCATTCAAATTTAAGCGTAAGTGGAAGAATAAACATGCTGTCTTTCAGAGCTCTTTTTACCACTAAGGCACTTAACATGCAAATCTGGAACATAAATTTAGCTTACAAATGGCATTCCACAAAGCTAACTGTTACATCTCCTTCTGTAGCGGGAAAGAATGTGGAAAACATAACTTGTTTCAGAAATAGCTATAATTCAAGGAGAAACTGGCATAAGTTATTATATTCTGATCACAGAAGCTTGTACCTTAAGCTGGTGCACAGCATTGCTACCTAGTGCAGGCATAATTTTTATTATTGTGAGGATATTGAAATGGATGATGGGTAAAATTAATAAGACACAAAGAATTTCCCACAGAAAAGTGCAAGCATGGATCTTGAGGAGTTTATGAACTTGATTTGCCAAATTTACTACTCTTTTCACTTGCGACTTGAGCTCTTTTGTAGAAAGCCCTATTAATTCAGAATTCTTCCCTTGCTAGCAGTTTAGTACCATTGTACACATCACTTCAACTGATGTGAGTATCTACATAAGCTATAAAGTTAGTGGCAAGACAGGTCCTGTGTGTAAATGTTCAATATGTAGTCCACTTCTGTGACAAGGATGTGAGTAATTTGTAGAGACTTCTGTGGGATTTCTGCATGCTGTGCCATCAGAGAGCCACATTTATTGTGTATGTGTGTTCTTGCTTGCACGGCAGTAAGTTTCTAGTTTTAGATTGGTGTAAAGGAGATACATAGTAGACTCTTGTTTTAAAAATATATAACATTCTGTTACCAATTCCCTGCTAGCTCTTTATTTCTCTCCCTGTTAACTCTCTAATTCTCTAGAAGCAACAACCTGGGAATTTGAAGTTCTTCTTCCAACTCTGTGGAGTGAGTTGGGTTCTTCACAGTTTGAGCTTGTGTAAAATAAATAAAACAGTTGCTAAGTGCCTAAATTAATTCCATGACTTGCTTTTTTCTTGGTTTGGAATTAAAAGGCATCTAATTCCGCCAAAATTATCTGGAAATTACTATTGTTGTGATAATTTTAGAACATTGAAAGCATGCATTTTTATAAACTTTCCATTGGTGAGCATCTTTTTCTGATCAAGGAAGAGGAGAGTATTAATATTTTAATAATTATTTATTATAAAATAATTGAAGTAGTTGATGATTTGGGACTAGATCCCTGTATTAACTCTCTACAGTATGGATATTAAATTCCAAAGATACTGCATAAGCTATTGGTGTCTGAAAAAAAGGCCACAATGAATTGATCTACAGCATTTAGAATTAATGACCTGATCTGTAGCAGAGCTAAGTTAGAGTCAGTCACTCTCTTTGACAGAACTTCTCTTTATGCTCTACTTTTATCTGCTTCTGGTTTTAGCTTACTTTAGCTTTGGTTGTATTCTTTAGACTTGAAGAGTATTCATTGGAATTTGTCCACAGCCCAGCTTAGGAATGCACACTAGAGATTGTATTTCCTTTTTATATTCAGTTGCAAGTACTCTTTTGTGTGCACTGCTGTTGATGAATTTTAAAGGGTACTTTCTTATGTAACAGCAAAGTGCAAAAGTGCAGATATAGCATTCTGAGGTAATAACCTTGATAGGCAGAAACTCAAACATGAAATCACAGTGATGACTTTTTCTGAAGATATTGTCTGAAATCTTCAACATAAGAGAATATTTTTAAACTTGTATCATTACTTAGATTACTTACCTCATTAGAAATGAGGTTTTCAGAAAATAACATTGAAAGCAGCTTAAATTAACAATTGTATCTCTCAAATGTTGTTCTTCAAAGGTTCAGTGAATTCTGTGTTCTCAAAGAATAAATTTTCTCCCCATTTCAACTTGTAGTTCACATCATTTGGTGGGGTCACATCTCACACCTGGAAATCACAACTTTATAGCAGTTATCTGTCAGTCCTTCTTGGAATATTTAGAGAAAGTATAATACTGTATTGTTCAGTAAATTCCCTACATCCTTTTACAGTATGTGGTGATTTTGTTTTCGTTTTGTTTCATTTTTTTCCCTGAGGAAATAACAATGTTTAGAAGTCATTTTGATTATCCCTTTTATCACTTAGGAAGCTGCTAGACAAAAAAAGAGTCTCAGCTCAACTTTTGGTTTATCCCTAGTGTCTTTTGAAAGACACAAGTTAGAGGCAAGACAAAAGACATTTTGTACTTTCCATTTTTTATCATTACATATTAACCTTTTTGATTCTCTAAATGATTACCTGATTGTCTTGGATTAATATAAGAATAGGTTTTCAGAACTCAAAATGAACATAATGTATTTCATATGATCACTCTATTATTTGTTGTGTTTTAATATCTCATCAAATGAGGACTGGGCTTTTTCCCAGTTCTCCTTGTTGCTGTCTACTTAGAACACATTTTTCCCCATAGGACAGTCACTTTGCATTGAGTTTGTCTGCTATCATCTTCACTTCAATTTAGTGTTGACTGCAAAGATCATTTTTATATACTTGTATGGAGGACACCATATAAACATAAATTGTGTTGAATTACAAATAAAAAGCCTATTAGTTTTAATATCTTCTTTCAAGGTTGTCATAATGTGTCCTTTTGAAAAAGAAGATAGTTCCATGTTAACTGTAATTATTTAAAATGTAATATACCTGAATTGGTTTCTTTCTACAGGTGTAATGGCGTATTCTGAACTTTGTATCAAGGTCATTTTTGCACAATACCAATAACTAACACTACTCCTGTGAGCCAACCTAATAAATTATAATTTATTTCACCTTTAACCTAACTTGATGACTAATTTTCTTAAAGAATACTCCTACAGCTGGTAAACTTCATTACTTATAATAATATCGAATACCATTCCTCTGTCTTTTGGTATGCTGTCTGTCATTCTGTTGCTACCTATTGCTTTGTATCCCAAGGTGGTGGTGATGAAGATTCACCTGAAATAGCACTGAACCCAGTTCTGCTCCTATAACACTTCTACATGGCATGTAGAGACTTTGAGCAACCTAAGGCTAGCTCAGTGATTTTTGCATCTATCTAAAACAGGAAAAACAGCGTTTTTCCCCTTGAAAAGCAAGCCAGCATGATTACCTACATCAGAGAGAATTAAGCAAAATACTTAACAAGTTGCAGTCTGGTTTCCTAAGGAAGCAAGACATATATAGACATTTGGTCTATCCAGGTGGAAGTTAGCAGGCAAAGTATAGAGAACCCAAGCTTTGTTGCAGTCTTTCTTCGTAGAGTGACTTGTTTACCATGAGTGAGTATGTAATAAGTACACAAAAAACAGGCCTCCAGGCTATTATAGGTGTTACTCTAAAAAGATGAGTATAATAAGGAAAATAATGGAACAATGTTTTTGTAAGCCACAAGTCAAGAATACGTACCTTTAATGATATTCTACAATTTGCTTACCATCTGAGATGTTAGAAGTACCTGGTGTAATTTATTCTTATACTCTTCTACAGGTGAGAAAACAGACTCGAGATTACCCTGACCTAATCAAATAACTTGCTTTGCGGTGTTCTGTTTAAAATAAAAGGCACACTGTCTCCCTCATATCATTTGCAACTCTTCGTTACTTTACGTATGTTTCTCATTCAGCAGTCAAGTCCCTGTCTTAAATGTGTATTTGTAGTTCTACAACTCTTTAGAGGTGTTCAGAACTTAAAGCATGCTGCGGTAAAATGCTCATCCTGTCATGCACATGGGCTTTTGGTGTTGTGAGATGAGTCTGCAGAATGAAGATTAATGTTATTTTGGTGTTGTATATTGTGAGGATTAGCCTCCAGGAAATGGTCTTACTAGGCTCAGTTACTTCTGTGTATATAGATATTTGCACAGATTCCTAGAATTTTAGAACAGAAAATTGCATGAAATTAAATCAGTCCTCAACCTTCTTTTCTTGAAATCCTAATTTACATAGCTTCTCGCTTTGTAGCAGTTTGCATGACAACACAGTGCTCCAAAAAAATTTATTCTGTCTGTCTAAGAGATTATAAAATGTTTTGGGTTTTGTTGTTTTGGTTTTTTGGGGGTTTTTTTGGGATTTTTTTTTTTGTTTGTTTTTTTTTTTTTTTTTTTTTTTTTTGGGGGTGGGTTTTTTGTTTGTTTGTTTGTTTGTTTGTTTTTGGTTTAGTTTTGTTTTTTTTGTTTGTTTTGTTTGATTGGTTTGGGTTTTTTCCCCCTGGATTTTAAATATCAAACTTTTTTCACTGTAGTGCAAATAATTCTGAAAGCATTTTTTTCGTATTTTTTTTATCTTCGGGTGGAATATATGTCTGTAAAACAGATTATTTTTTAATGCATAGCTGCAAATGGAAAAATCCACAATTTTGTGAAAGGTTTTAAATCCTGGAGAAACAATCAAAAGTAATTTTGCTCTTCTGGACATTTAATTATGAATTTTCCTGAAGAAAAAAGGAAAAAAAAAAGAGATTATGGCTAAATGTCAACAAGGTGAGGCGGTTTCTTTCTTGGAGCAGGTAGAAGAGCTAGTGAATGGTCTAGAATGTTCCCTACATCTTCAAAATTATATAAACTGTTATGACTAATGTAAATGAAGTAGTATCAACACTTCCTCTCAAGCACTGGATTCCTGAATGCTGCTATGACTCCTGGTTGTTCCCATCAGTTCCCAAGTGAAAGTGTGTTGT
The DNA here is from genome assembly GCF_025592945.1 of Manacus candei. Classification (NCBI taxonomy): domain Eukaryota; kingdom Metazoa; phylum Chordata; class Aves; order Passeriformes; family Pipridae; genus Manacus; species Manacus candei. The sequence continues at coordinate 926,580 of NW_026138143.1, forward strand.
ATTACTTCTGTGTCTGAAAACTCAGTCAGAGTAAATTCCAACAAAGGCATCTCCTGCAGATTTTGGCTAACAACCCAGTGTTTGATGCTAACACCTCCACATGAACTCCTAGGAAATCTTGAAATATCTATCCTGTAAGGAATGTGAACGTGTCATTGTCTTCAAACTAGCAAACTTCACTAAGCATCATAATGATACAGTGACCTAAAGATTTTCCCATGTTTTATGGAGGATTTTGTTTTTCTGATATTGCCGAAGAGTCTAAAATTTCCAAAATAACTGAAGTTGGAAATCTGAGGAGGAATCATTCTGTTTTGATTTGTTTTCCTCACTGCAGTTCCTTTGGAATCTGTGATGCTGTGAGTCTACTCTTGTGCATCTACTTCCAGTTTTAAACCTCTGTAAACATCTTGCATGACATTATCAGTTTTGCTAATAGGTTGTCTATTTGACAAGAAAAAAAAGCTGTCATAGCCCTTTGATAAACCTGTATCCTGTTTTGTAAGCAGCACCAATCCTCTATTGCAACTCATTTCATTCCTGCTGTTAGCTTCTGGGTAGCACTTGGATTGAACATGATAAATCAGTCCAGTAACCAAGACTTCTCTGAGGAAACCTGGTGCAGAATACTTTCATCTTCATGATCACCATACTAGCAATTAGGAAAAGAAGGAAGCCTATCTAATAATTCAGGAGAGCAAAATAACATTTTGGAACTCTTGCTTATCCTGCATTGAGTATCCCTAGAGGAGTACTATTCAGGGAGAAATTTGAAAGCTGGAGATAGGTTGTGCTCATCCTGAGTGATCTGAACTCCTGCTACCCCTAGATGCTGTTATGAGACTATAATTTGGCATTTTTAAAACCACCTAAGACTCAAGTACATTTATTTTTAGAAATAGTATTGAAGGTCTTTCTTTTTTTTTAATTTCTTTTTTATTTGTAGTTTTCCCCTCTAGACAGATTAATCATTTCACAAATTTTATTTACATTGAAAGTTGTATGCAGCTAAGCAATTATTTTAAGTTTTAGAAGGTGTTTTCCTTCTGTATTTGTCTACTGACAATGAGGTCTGTTCTTTTTTTGTAGTAAATTTATGAAGTGATGTGGTCAAACTGACATATACCTTACTCCCGTTAAAGATGGTGAAGGTTGGTTAGAAACAAATTTATGCCCAGATATTGATGGCTCTGCCTATTTCTGCACCACTTTGCCAGACTCTCTGAAACAGCAGCAAAAAGGAGAGGGAGCTGCAACTGCACCTGCTGTGTAGTACATTGCACTTTCTGAGATGGAAATATTTTCTGGTGGTTTACTCACAAAATTTTGAGAAAGTGGCTGAGAATGTGACATGGTTCATCTTGGTTTTTACAATGAAATATTTTTTGGTCTGGATCTATATTTATTTGTGTAATCCCACCTCACTGACGCTTAGAAGATAATAGATAATTAGGACTGATTTCTAATTATGAACATACAGTATTGTTGTATTCATTTAGTGAAACAGGAAACTTACAAGATATTTTTGATTATGGGTTCAGGAAAAATGAGGTTTCTTGGCACTAAATATCTGTACATAAACTGAATTAAGAGATCTATTATCACCTCTGTAATGTCCTATGTGGGATTGCCTCTTAATAAGGTTTACTGAACATGTTTTTATAGAATGTCTAATTGAGATTTCAGATTCTCCTTCATTCTGCAATAGAAGTAAAAGTCTGTTAAGTTAACAATGACCAAAACTTCCATTCAAAATTATTTGGAAGTGTTAAAAGCAAGAAACTTAATATAGAAAATAGAGTCTATTCTTCACCTAAATACTTCATTTATTTATTGAAATAAATTGTGGAAAGGGATCAGTTTTATTACCCTTGCTGTTGTTGCTCTGAATTCCTCTCAACTCCCTGCTCATTCTTCACCTCTTACTACTGGCTTAAATCATCCTCTGCAAACATCAATTCTTTTTTCCATGCCAAATTATATGTAAGGCTTTATCAAAACTATCCTCCTAATACTGGTGTAACAACTCTTCCTCCACTGTGTTGTTTTAATTGCTTCCTTTTTAATTCCTTGAATTTGAAGAGTGAAGAATATTTCACTGAGCTACATATTTGTGAGAATGATTACTTTCACTGTGATCTCTTCTGAATGTTTCCAGTCTGCAATTGATTTTATAGAACTCGGGAAGGCAACTCCACTGAGAACCATGCAACATATGCACAGTACCAGAAACCCTGTGTGAATGATGACGCTTGACATTGATATTTGCCAAGTGACATAAAGAAGTACTGGAAAGAACATAAATATGGAAAAGTATATGAGACCGTCATTTACCCACGGCTTTTTTTTTAAGAAATCAACTTTAAAATGAAATACGGAAATTATTTGAAATTGCATCTATTAGTAATACCAGTTATCAGAGTTGAGTGAGTTCATGCATAAGACATGCTTATAGAAAAGCCTCTTTGTCAGTTATGAGACTAAAAATTTACTAAAATTAATTTTCGGTCTGCATCAATCTTTTATCAGCACCTAAATTAATTCAGAATTTTGTTATCTAACACAGCAAATAAGTTACACCTTTTGAAATAAAGTGTAGGAATTTCAGTCCATTGAAAGTGAAGATGAATTGAATTTTTAAGTCAGTGTTATCCTTTAACGCAATTTTTTTCATGATCCCTTTTAAATGCTAATGCAAAGTTTCATCCAATCTTAAGAGAAGTAAAATAAGGCTTTTATTTCACTAACTTACTGGTTTCTTTTGCAAGGCAGACAGGCCAGCAAAGACCTAGTATGCTTGTATATTTATATGTATTGTCTGATATCCAAGATGACAACTGAATTGGAGAAAAAGAATGGGATAAACAACATCACTGCCATCCACACCTGTTCGGAAAGGCAACTTATAGACACTTTCTACCAGCGTCAATCCACTGAAGCAAGAAGGGGGACAGTCATCCTGACACTGTTTATTAAACTTGCTCAAATATTTGGATGCAGTTGCACTAGGAAGTTTGGAAGTGCTTTTTTCCATAGGTTGCCCAAGACAGTGCAGCTCTTCATTAACCAAGCTGAATCAGAATCTACTTTATTAGTTTATTTTGGTAAAATATTTGATGTTTTTCTCCACAACATCTAAAAACAAATTAGAAATATTTCTTACAATTTGTCTTATATCCAAGTATATTGTATATGCTTTTAATCATCCTTACTTTACATTGAAGTAAACAGAAACACACAGAGGTGTTAAAGCCAGATTTTCAAGAAGTCAGATTTTATCCTGAGCACCCTTTCTTTTTGATTAGTATGATGACATTATTCATCCCTGGATTTTTTATTTTATTTTGTTTTACTTGTTTCAGTGTACTATAGTGGGTCGCGGGAAGCAACAGAGAAGTGATTGCAAGGGGGGAAGCTGGGAGAATAGCAGTTCTATGGTAAGAGAAAAATATCAGCTTTTTGAGTCCTTTATTGGGAGTCTAACAGAGCCTTTTTCTAACTAAATCAAAGATTAGAAGTAAATCATAAATACTGAAATGTTTGTACAAGAAAAACTAAGCAAAATGCTGTGATTAGACAGTTGAGGGAGTAAACTCTACAGGTTGCAGAGGTTATGACATCAATAGATAACTTACATAGGTCAGGATCCCTATTTCAAAGATTGTTCAAAACTGTTTATTCACTCATTTATTTATTTATTTGAATGCTTCTTTTTTTTTTGTAGATGCTTTTAATAAATATTATTAGGTCTAAAACCTAAAAAGCTCTTTGATTGCTGGGATTGGCATTTTTTCCAAAAAACATAGAATTAAATTCCAGTCTGACAAATAAATTTTGGTTGATAAATGAAAACTACAAAGGGGACAGTGTCCAAGAGCGAGAGAATCCTGTGTCTGCATCCTAAGATACACAGCAGCTTGAAGCAGGGATTCAGACAGGAGATTGAATTGAAGTAAAAAGGACAATCAGAGCTAAGATAGCCAGAAGTACTGGATGTATGGCTGGCAGAACTTCACCTGGAAAAACTTTGTGCAGAATTAAACTGTTGAGTTTTCTCTTGTCTTCTTTTATTTAATTCACCCATGTTATACTGGTTATTCCATTAAAATCCAAAGAAGTTCGCAAAAGTTCTTAATTTGATTGTGCTTGTACAGTAGCAGAACTGAATCAAGGGAGAAGAAGAATGGATACTTTTATAAAGTAAAAAGAATGGATACTTTTATAAAAAATTATTTTTATTTCTTTACTGTAATGTTAAGGGAACTTGTTGTTAGCTTTCACCATCAGATAACTTCAGTCGAGTCACTTTTATTTTTTCTGTCTCTAACTGTCATTGAAACTCTTAAATTCAATAAATAACACCTAAAAAAAATTCTGAAAGTCATATCACATTGTGTGTATTAAACACATTTAATTTTTTTTACATGTTTCCAAGCAATAGAAAATATTACTTTCCTAATTTTTTTTGTGCTCTTTTATGTTTGAATATTTTCATTCTACATATATTCAGCCAATGTTCTTTATTGGGAAGACTGAACTCTGGTGTCATAGCTTACTAATAGTAAATCCAAATGAAGTCAGAGGGACTAGTTCAGAAAGATAGTATTAATTGTAAGAGTGGCAGAACTGTATAATTAATAGCCTGCTTGTATGCACTTCCATCCTTTATTTTTTAATTTTTCATCCTTTATTTTTCATCCTTTATTCCATCCTTTATAATTGCTTATATATCCTAGAAAAGTGCAGAGAAAAAAAGGATCTAACCTGCCTCTTTATAATTTGAAAAATTCCTATGATGATGCTTATTCATTCCCAGGGAAAACAAAGGAGGACAGCTACATCCTATTCTTAGATGCTGAGCCTACATTCAGAAAGTTATTTCTACATTTCATTTTCAAGTTAGATGTATCCTTGCAGGGAGGAAAATAGGGAGAAAGTAGAATACTCCATCCTGAGATCCAAATTGGCTAGAAGTTTTGAGTGGAAGGAAGATGAGGAGATTATGTCAAGTGAGACTGAAAGGGACATAGAGTGATCAAAACCAAGTCTCATATCAGCAACCTTTCATCTAGAGACAAGATCAGTGTCATTGCATGCATGGACAAAGCATTGCAATGTAGACATGGAATAGAAGCATAAGCTCTCATCTGTGACTATTTAATGGCTCTTTGCACTTCCTAGTGAAGTAGATTTAACTTTTCAAAACAGATAAATAAATACTGATGGAAGTAATAGCCTATATCACTGTTAAGAAAAAAAAAAGATTGGAGGATAAACTAGTAATGCTGCTATGTAAAGGTGCCCACTGCATTTATTTATTTATGTTAGTAAAATCTGTTTCACGAAATGAAGAAATGTAGATTGTTTTGTTTGATTAGGCTTCTTCCCATCATCATGCTGACAGTTTGTACAATGGCAGGATGATGCCCAGAGTAGGTGAGATGACAGAGAAGCTGCTGTCCTCAGCATTGGCAATAGGAATCCAGTTAAGCATTTAGAGTGTTTAAATTTGCTCTGATACAATTGCATCTGCCATGATAAGCATTACCTAACTTCGGTTTTATCACTGAGCTTGACCCAATCAGTTTTAGGAAATAATGCAAAGTATAGAAGTCATAAGTATTACTGCTGTACAATAACTCAAATTTCTCTTCATTTCTCTTAAAGCCAGCATGTCAAACTGGACATATGTTTAAAGAACTTTAGTCAAATTGTTAAATTATTTTTAAATACACTGAACAGCAGAGATGAAAGAGACCAGAATGAGGCCTGTAAACCTCCCAAGTGCACTTCAGGATTTGGATCTATGAACCTCATGGTGGCACACACACGTCCATACAATTCATCCATTTTTCATGGCAATATGAAGAAATCTTTCAGGTAGTTTCTCTAGAATCAGTCATCTTCCTAGGTGTGGTACAGACCTGTCTGAAGTGTCTAATGTATGTACATGCACCTGCCCAAGACAATAAACCTCGTTATCAATGCCATTGGGTACTGTATTTACTCTGGTGCTGATAGTATTGGCTGGAATATATGAAACGTCACCTCTTCCCATCTACCAAACTCCATCACCTTCCCCTCCCCCCAAAACCACACAAAGCCACTCCATGTTTGTTTTTTTCTGTTTTGTTTTTCTCCTGATCACTAAAATTTAGATTCAGGGTTATTTCATGATTGAATAAGCTGTAGTTTTTGTCCTAATGCCTCGTATTTAGTTATGACTTCAGTTTTATTCTTATGTTTATAGGATTGTAACTCTCTCATCCTATGTTACTAGCAAGCTAAAATCAAGCATATTTTCCCACAACATACAACATATGGCTACCCAGAAGTTTTGTGGTCAAATACTGCAGTTTGGGCAATATAGGGAACAATTTTAATTTTCCCTGGTGTGTTTTCTTTAAAAGCCAATACCCAGCCATGCCTGTCTAGAGAGATTGTTAGGAACTGTGCATCTCTTTGTTTTTGACTGTTCTTGAAAGTAAACAAAACTCCAGCTGGTAATTATGTAGGCTTTTCTGGAGAATGTGTGGCACAAAGAATGTGGCTTTTAAAAGCAAAGCATTAAGCTGCAAGTGAGAAAGGAAGAATGATGAGGGTACATGTATAGATAGCTATAGAGAATCCTGATTTCTGAGTGCTCCGGAACTGCTCTCCTGGGAGGCAGCTTGCTGAAATCCCATCTTTTTTTTTCAGATGACCATTTCCCTGATTACAGCAAAGTGGAATTAGTGTTTTAGGAACTCCAGAGAAAATTCAAAGGTTAAGTCTTAGATTATACTGAAAGCAGTTTTGAAACAAGAAGCTTCAATGATAAGAGCTTGACCTAAAGTGGAAGAGTTTTGGTGATGTTGGGAGTGGGGAAACATGGGAGGCATTCGGGATTGTTTTGCTGGGTTTTCTTTGTCCCAGGCATTTATTGAATGGTTTTTTTTCCTTGTGACTGAAGGCTACAGGCTACTAGTCTGAGTTAAGTTACTTCTGCTTATATTTGGTGATTGTTGTGTTATGCAGTCAGTGACAATCTGTTAGCTTGTTTGGCTTTGTAGTGGCAAAGTGTTTCTTTTTTTTCTCCCTTGATTCAGTCTTTTCACGTGAATGCCAATGTGCAAAAGTTAGTATCAGTCAACACAGACTGTAATTAACTCAATGAATAGAAAGTTCTGGTTCTGAGACATAAGTATCTACATTCTCTGATGCTTCTTGTCTTCTTCCCCAGAACACACCAGGAGTGCAGAACAACACACAGTGGTGGGTACCCATTAGTCTGTTACAGAGCCACCTCCTAACACTGCAGCCTGTGTAAGCGCTGTGAAAAAAAAACAACAAACAAACGAAAAATTACACCAGCTTCAGGACTTGGTAGAGCTTTACTTTTTACTCTTTCTGATAACAGGTGGAAAAATATGACAACTTCTTCACAGGAGTTTTAATGATTTCACTGCAGTGGGGAAAAATAGTTTTCAACAGTCAATGGGGGTGTTTATTTAAAATATCCCAAACTGTCACTTATTCAGCCACATAGCAGGGTTGTTGAGGATGAATTGAGAGAGCTGTGAATCAAGATTTCCTGCCCACATGCTTTCTTCTCTTGTCAGCCTTGTCAAATTTCTCTTGCTGAAATCAAGGAATGTTCAGTTCCTTTAAAGAAGTGATCCATTCTCTGTGAGCACAGTTCTTTTTTTCTTTCTACCTCATAAATATTTTAAAAGCATTAATCTTGTTTAGTACCTGACTGATAAGCACTAGGTAAAAAATCTGTCAATGCAATTTCATTACTGAACTTAGATCAGAGCTTTTAGAATGTTGTTACAGTTACTGGGTAGAATTTTAAAATATACCCAAATTACTTTGGAACAGATTCACAATTTCCACTCCTTAGGAGCACCATTATTAATTCATACATTACATAGAGTAGATGCAATTAAAATTTAGCCTTATTTTGCGATATATTCCAATAGCAGTTATCTATGTTGTAGAATGATGCATGAAATATGACTCCAAGACATCATGTCACGGTTTTGGATGTAGTCTTACTCTGAGGCAATGGAGTACAGATTCTGTGAGCTTTACTTAATCCTGTAAATAGGATGCTTAACATGAATGTAATTACAAAAGAGATCAGTAAGTTGTCCATGCAATAATTTGTCATTTCTATGTTTGCTGCCATTATTGTGGCATTGTTTTATTTATTTATTTTTTCCCCAATGTTTTTTTTTATTTATTTTATTTTTCCCCCACATTTTTGACTGTGAATACTACATAATCAGATGATCTCAGGAGGAAACTGGAGCTTGTTCAATATCAAAGTTTATTTGGGCCTCTAGGAATTAGGAAATCAGAGGTCTTCAGTGATTGTCTCAAACTTTTAACAGCAGTAATTGAGTGCAGTTAATGATAGTACTTCTTTAATTTCTGTGATGGCTATTACGATTTAAACCCCTCTGGCAAATCAGTACCACGCACCTGCTTGCCAACTGACTCACCCCACCCACATACCCACCCACACCCACCCGCATCTCAATGGGATGAGAAGAGTCAGTAAAAGGTAAAACTTATGTGTTGAGATAACAACAGTTTAATGATTGAAACAAAGATAATAGTAATAATAATAAGGGTAATAATAATAGAAAGGGAAGTAACAAAAAGAGAGAAAGGAATAAAGTTCAAGAGAAACAGGTGATGTACGATACCATTGCTCACCATCCACTGTCCCTGAGCAGTGATCAGCAGCTTCTGGCCAACTCCCCCTAGTTTATAGACTCTTTTCTAGACTCTATCTATGTTTCCTTTTGGAAGAGTACTTTTCAGATTTTTACCCTGGTAGCTTCTTGTGGGTGTCTGTTTCCCTTTATATTCTTCAGACACAAGAATCTGAGAAACAGGAATAATGCCCTTTGAAGAGTTAGTTGATAGATTGTACCTTTTTTTCTCCTTAACTCTTCCCTCATTCTCTATATTGGATGTTACTTCAGGCTTCTCTACATCACAGCCAGTGCCAGGGTTATAGGATGCACCAGGCTGACAGAGGGGAGAACTGCAGGAGCAGAACGGAGGGGGCAGGGCAGCTGAGGTAAGTGACTGTGGGACAAATGAACAAACAATGACTTTTACATCCTCACAGAAACTGCCTGTGGTCATCTTGGAGACCACTGTCTCCTTCACCCTCAAACCATGAGACATACTAAACTATAAATTTATATAAGGAATAAGTAGGGAGAGCGGTCAAGAGGGAAAAATTGTATATAAAAATTAGAAGTTGTACTGAAAGAATCAGATAAAAGAAGAAGTATGAACATAGTGGAGGGGCAGTTGGAAAGGAATACTCCTTTTTGGGAATGTTTGTGGAGTCCATTTAAAGACAAAAAAAAATTGGTCAGATAGAAAACACTTTTGAAGCCACTGCCAAAACTTTACATACATTCATGAATCCTTCCAGTCTTAACACAGATTTTCTCTGTGGAGACTATGGCATTAAATTAGTTATGTTATTAAATATGTTATGCTATCCAGAAGTGGGAGGTGTGGTACTAGGCTAAAATTACCTTTAGATATGTTTAGACAGCTTGCAGTTTCTAATCTTAAGAATTAAGAGTTTATCAGTCTTCATGGGCTTGAAGTCTGCATATGTAAATGTATGAATATTTAAAAAACAATTAATGATTGTTACTGAACTGTTTCATTTCTCATTTATCAGAATCCACTATTTCTCCTGGAAAAATAGAGTATTAAAACTCAAATACAGTAGCTCCCCATTCTAAGTAGTCTGATAAATTACACAACACCATTCCAGACTGGCATTCCCACTCTATTGCATTTGATTTAATACTTTTAAACTTTGTTATAATAAGTTTGGGTAGAAAAATTGGAACTACAGATGTGCCTCTCTGCAACTCAAATATTGTGGCTTCCTTCCAGCATGGCCTGTTTTCTTCAGCCTGAAAGAAAAACTGAACGAGAGAAACTTGAACAGTTGCATTGCAGCAGGAGTCAGATACTGACTGCAAGATCAATGGTTTAGACTGGCAGTGATCCACTGTAGTGACAGAAGGTGTGTGTAATAAAATCGAGTCTGTGAAACTAGAACAGATTATACAGGTACACATGAAACTATCTATTAGGGATTGAGGGTGCCGTCCCTCTTAAAATATTGCAGAACCAACCCTTACAATCCCATTTGCAGTCTGTTGTAGTGGTGATAGTTGTCAAGCCTTGTCCTTTTTTCTGCTCATGAGAGACATATTATGTATAACATAACCTTTGGAAATAAGCATTGCTTTCTTCTCTAACAGTGCTATTTTTGGCATCTTCTGACAACAGTAACAACTTCCCAAGTGCAGGTTGCTAGATAAACCTGAAGAAAAATATAAATATGAGCTTCCAAAATAAGCATGTGTTCAAGTTCTAGCACTAAACACCACACATATCAGACCCAAACTTCTGATCTCTGTCTACCTGCCTTCAAATTACTTCTACTCCTTTGGCTACAGGCCCTAAAAAGTAATTGCTGATAAGGAATGTTACTGAGGACAGATAGAAATGTTAATGATTATGTCTGTGCTACACCTGAGATCATGTAATAACCCATGTCTTACAAGGACTAATTATATAATTAGACTGCAACACGGATGAAATACAGCAATCACAAAACCCAAGCCGAAGGACTAAACTGTGATGTATATGTTTTGATAGAAATTGTTCTCTTGTATACTGTTTCAGCATTTAACGTTGCAAAAAAGCAGAAATGTAGGATGCTTTTTCAATGCCTATTCTGTCAATAAATAATTTTTTTCAGTGTTTCATCCTGCCTACTCTCCTAAATGCTCTATTCATCTATTTTTAGATTTCCTTTCACATATTTCCAGTAATTGGCCCAAACAGGACCCAATTTTATGACATAAAGCCAAACAAAATATTTTGAATTCTGAATGAAAAATCTGGCTTTCTCACATATAAGTAAATTATGCTGAACAACACATACAACAACCAAGAATTTGGTAAAATAATTTCTTGGCTTTCTAAAATATCTTTTAAACTGATGACAGCTAAAACCTGTGGAAGAGAGAAAAATGCATAATATCTACCTTTTCTCATTTTCCTTAAACTTCACCTTCAATTTGTTATCGGAGACAAGGTACTGAGTATATCTCTTGAGATTCAGTCTGAACCATAACAGCCATTCTTTTCAGTTTATTCTTAAGCTGTACAGATCTTTCAAACAAAGAAGTATCATTTTCATTTTACATATTAGAAATATCATTTAATGTCACCAACTTTAGTAAAAATATGCTTGCTAACATCCGCCAGAAAAATAAAATAGAAAATGTTTTGTTTTGTTAGATAACATTAATGGATGGTAGAGTCTAGACTTGGTGTAATGTATTTTGAAAACCTGATGATGGTCCTTTTGTTTATATTTTTGAAGTGTAAACTAGGTTTAGCTCTAGTTCACTCAGGGGTGTTAATCCTACAAGGCTCGCTTAGGGAAAACAGGTAAAATGACCGCATATGTACATGATCACAGCTAATATATAGCATACAGTGGCAGTGAGTCTTTAGGATCTTTAGGGTTAAGGTTAATCCATTCTAAAATTATAATTTACTTAAATTTTGTGTGTATCCTGTAGGAGAGATTTTAATTCCTTTTCCTGATCTTTCATTTCCTCTGGAGGCTGTTCCTACTGCTAAATCTTTTTTAAGTCTGTGTATTATATTTAGAGTAAATTCTCAGTCTTTTGAGTTTACTGGGAACTTCACACACAGTAGTCGTCACTGGATTCCCAGTAGATATCTCAGTGACTTCACCTGAGTGCTCCAGTAAGAGAATGGCAGGAATCCTCTTCTATTCTGATCCCTTAGTGTGAATTTCCTCATGCTCTGAAATCTCTGTGCCAATTATCACTTGCAGTCAGAGACTGCCATGAATAAGGTCCCGATGCTTCCTCTCCTGGTTTCCGTTTATCATTAAATGGAAGAGGAATATCAAGTCTTCAAGTTTTGCTTTTTTCTTGGATCTGAAATGGTTATTGTACAATCATTGCTTTTAGGCACAAGGCTAGAATATTTTTTTATTGTCCATTAAGGTTTTTAAGCTCGTTAATATTACTGTTTGTAAGCAAAAAATTAAGTAAAAGCTTTTATACAAATGCTTCATATTGGCCTAGGGAAAATAAGTGTAACATTTCAGAACTGCAGGCATCTGATGTTCTACAGATACCAGTGAATAACCAATTTAATCCAATAATACGCAGTTCCTTAAAAAGAAAAGATGTAATAGATCTTACTTGCTGAATTAATTGATTTTACATGTAAATGTAATCCTTTCCTAAAGACAGATTTGTTCCCAAGAATACAATTTGAAGTAATGAGGTTACCTAAATCTGATGGTGCTTCTACCTCATGTTTGAAATCTGCAAAGATAAAAGAGAAATTCATAATCATTTTGCAGTCCAGTTTAAATAATTCATTTGCTTGCTTACTATTCATACTAATAAAGTGAAATATCTTTCACAGTGAAGATTTCACAGTCAAAAATATTAAATGTGGCTAGGAAATATAATTACTGAGCTAATTTTTGATTATCGCATTCAGGTGTTATTGTTGGTGGTGTGGATGCTCTTTACTGCTGTGCAATTTTCTGAAGTGTGCAATGCATTCATATAGTTTGCTCATTTGCTGTGAAAACATATATAAGGCATAAGATCTTTGATGTGAAGAGGAGATATAAGTGAAGAACTATAGACCAGATGCATCTCAAAGCATATTAAAAATACAAAGGGATTGCACATTGGACGTCATATTGAAATCAGTAACAGAATTTGCATGGTCTTCATGAGTGACAAGATTCATAAAGCCACGATTTTTAATTTTTAATTAATTAAGAATCTTTCCCTGGAAAATATTGCAATAAATATCCTAAATTCAAGCAAGAATTCTACTCTGTTTAATGCTATCTTTTTTTTTTTTTTTTTAATAAAGAAAGGTGGTGTTTTTTTTAGTATTAGGTCAAGTCTCTCTCCTGAAAGGGGAATTTAAAGGGCTAGCACACTACAGATGTAGCTACTCTAGCTAGTGATATGCCAAAAATTCAACAAACGTAGCTGCTAAGATTAGACTTTCATGAAGTGGAGACCTAAGCATAAAATATGTTCAATGGTGTATCATCACAGATTCCATTTTAAACACTTGTATATGAAATTTCCTTCCATTTTGATGGAAGCTGTGACACAGCACAGTTAAATTATTTTAGTCAGATCATGGGTGAAAGTGTTGATACCATTTAATAACTTCCTAGCCTTGAGGAAAACATAGTGGGAGTGTGATAATGAAAATGTTAAGTCTGGTTTGTTCAGAAGTGACACTGTGATTGGCAAGATGAATGACTGGTTGCTTTGTTAGATGAAGGATTTTTTTATAAAAAGCTGCTTAAGATGGCAAGTTGGCGTCTGTCATATACAAGGACACTTTTGTATTTTAGATGCTGTTTATCATTACATTAGCAGAAAATGGTGATATTGAGCAGGAGAGAGTTTATTAGACAAAAATGTGTAGCGAGAAGAGTTGATTTTCTGCAGCAAGATACATGCACTACTGTTGTTTCAGGTACTTGGGTTGAAGTAAGTGAGAAAATTTTGTACTAGAAAGAACAGACAAGATTTCAAAGGAAGTACAGGATATAAGGATGCATTAATGAAATTCAAAAATACCTTAGAGTCTCTAATATCTTTTACTCCCTAAAGCTAAAGGTGATTGGGATCATCTTTTGAATGGATGAGCCTATTTATAAATATGTGGATTTGTAAATCTTCTGGATTATGAGCTCCACTGAAAACAAATAGTTTTTACAAGTCCTTAATTGTTTCCTCAGGGAACTAATGAAGCCAGGTATTACCACTGCATCCTGACTGTAATCAGTTTGATACTGTGTTAATTATAGTATATATAGACAACTACATTTTATTATTTGAGATTTGATAGTAATACTCGATAAAAACATTGGTAATACAATTGTGTACCAATGGTCTTAATCCCTTCCAGAGGATGGCATCAGAATTGTAAAACTGTTTCCAACTGAAACACTACAGTATGCAGCACAGTATGACTGTAATTTTCCCCAAAATGTTTGCTGTTTACAGTGGCAGCCTCTAAGCTCAGTTGAAAGCTAAAGTTCATAGTACCTGTTAGGGGTTTTAATGAATATGACTCTCTAGGTGATATTGGTTCTAAATTCATAACCTAAAAATATGGTAGGAATATTTTGTGCTTTTAATTATTATGACCAGAATAAATATGTTGCTTTATCACCAATTTTATTTTTCTTGAAATTTTGGAATAAATAACTGCATTTCAAAGCATTTTTAGAAACCTCCTTAATACAATTTTTTTATAGCTATTAATGATTTCCCTTCTTTAATTGGAGATGTGAGCTGCTGCAATTCCACAGCATGAACACTTACTTTATTAGAACATTAAACAAGTGTTCTGCACTGTTGAGGTTTAGAAATAACAGTGGCACTTCGCGTTTGCATAAGGAAACTTTGCAAGGTTGCGGACGGCAGTATCCTATCTGTCTGGTATAATTCTTAATTAGTTCCAAGATAGGCTTCCTTTCTTAGTTACTTGTTAGAATATTTAGGTATTGTAAGTTTTTTTCAGAGTATGAAACAAAATTTGTTTTCTTTCTCTCTCAGATTTTTTGTTTTTTTTTTAATATATGGTGGCTAAACATGAAAACTGTAAGTTTGTAAAATAAATTTGAAAGAAATTAATGCTTCATTAAAGCCTGTATAATAAATTCACTTGTAATTGTTTAGATGAAACAGTATTTTAATACGTTACAGTTGTGTTTAAAATTAATTTTTAAATTTGAAGTTATTTAATTTTAAAGAAGTAATGTAACACATAATAAGTTAGATACTCAAATATGGATAATTTTAGAACTATCATATTTGATAGGAAGCTATCATTCTCTTCTTGGTTATAGTAATTTAAATTTACATTTCCAGTAATTAGCCCTGTTTTCTGCAAAGACTTGATCATGTATGAACCAGTAAAAGTCAGTCACTTAAATTAGTGGCCTAAGCAATGAAAAAAATTACAGCTTTTCCAAGAGAAAGACAGGTTTCATCTGTGGGTGTACTGCTAGAGACATCCTTAAGTCTCTATTGGCTCAGGTATGAGGTTTGTAAACTAGGAAATGTGTGAGTAACTCTGAAGCAGGGCTAGATAATCAGTTATTTTTCAAGTAAATACGTTGTGGGATGTTTAGCTCTAAGTTTTTTTCATAATTTTAGAAATAAGAGAAAATCAGTTTTTCTGTAAACATCTTAGATTAAATTTGCTGATAAAAAGTGTTAGACCAGCACAGAGTCCCATTATGAAAAGGTCTGCATGCAGGTGTGTTTCAGAGTTTAAACCTTATCAGATATATTGGTGTCAAAGGGAAAAACCAATTTGATTCCATACACTCAGGACAGAAATAAGAATGTACTGACTCACGAACTTCTATGTCACATAATATAAATTTGAGATGTGAATAAATGATGCCATTTTTGGCATAAATCAAGGCCAGAGCTTTTGAGGTATATAGAAAGTTGACCTGGAAAGGCAAATTGGGAAGGCCATCAGAAGGAGCTGTTAAAAATCACAGCCAACTTTTGGGCAGGTGATTCTACATAACAGTACTATGCTGTAGAGAAAAGTGAAACGAGCTTTCAGCCTGATTCTAATTGTCACTGATCAGAGTCTGCCTGATTTACCAATTGGAGTGAGCACAGAGGCACAGCATGCTCTGCTCACTCAGTCAGCCAGCACATGTGCTTTACTTGAGTGATTACCCATGGCAGATGGGTGCTGTCTGCTGCTGATGGCCGGGCAGTGACGGACACGCTACCTGATCAAATAATATGTTTTACACTTGTGAGGACTCTGCGGTGTCACAGTCAGTGTCACTGATTGCCAGAAAAAAGGAGTGTCAATGTAGGACACTAGCAATCCCTGCTGCGCTGTGTACTTGGTCGCTGTTGTGACTAATGTATGCTGATATCTCAGTCATCCTAACTAGAAAACATCTTTTAGTTATGGTATTTAGTAACAGCTGTTACCACTACAATTTACTTGTCTTGGATTAGGTTTAAAAACCTACTCTTCTGATACATGCATTTGATTTTAATTATATTTTACCATTCCAAGTGCTGTAGAATTTTTGATAGCATGTCTGAAGACTAAATTATGCCATTCTGTTTCATGCCAACTATATAATAGTTTCTATTCAGTAGGAGTTCAAGTTGTCCCATTAATAGTAAGAAGCTCACTTGCAATGTAACACAGGATCAGGGTTTTGTAAGTTGGATCCGAGAGATTAGTTCAAATGTTTTCACCAAGTTAACAATGAGAAGTCATTAGAGGCTGTTTGAGAAGAAAACAAAAGTGGAAAGAAAAATCAGACAAATTGTCTGAATTTCTGAAGCAGTAACTCTTGAGAACCTCTTTTCATCATACCTACCTGAAAGGATTTGGTAAGATGTGACATGACTACTCATTATTTAAAGAACATATCTTTACATCCAAAAATAAAAACTGCTGCGCAAAAGAAGCATCAGTGAAGGAAAACATTTATGGAAAAGAAGGAGAATACTTTGTAAACAATGGAGTTTAACTTTTTTTTCAAGATAAAGCATGTGACCATTTTCACTGAGTTCAAGTTTGTATTCTGTAGCATGCATGGGAGAATACATGAATACATTTCTGAAATTAAACACGCATGCCTAATATTATGTGAATATGCTTCTGCAGTTTGGCAAGCGAGCTGAGTTAGAACTAATCTCTCTAGTGACCAGAGACAAAAATCAAAACAAAACAAAAGGATTGATTAACCGAGATTCTAGCTGAATAGAGTGTTCTTCTGCTTGGCAAAATATTGCACAGTAGGGAAATTAAATGTAGGCAGTGAAGAAGTTATTTTTCAGTAGAAATGCTGTAAAAATCTTTGAGCTCATGCTGACCATAACTGTTCATAGAAAGCCCTACTGATCACCTGGGATCTGAGAGGCTGCTTTTGTGTGCCACGGAACCTGTTCTAAGAAGTCCTGACTTTGCATGAGCTGGCTTGCAGTTACTGTGCTTCCTGCTGTTTTCATTTTACGACAGACATATATGTTACTGCTATAGATACCTCTGCCTGATGGCTTAGATATGGCCTTTATCTTTTTTTCACACCTCTGGATTTAGTTTGAAAAGGGGAAGGAAAGCTATATAGTGTATTTTAAGCATCAGATCTTTAGTTTTCAGCACATTTAGAGCTGTGAGATTTTGTTTAAAAATTAAATGTAGTCCAAAAGGCACTGTTAAACTTTGGGGCACCTGAAGCTGTCATTTATCATTTAATAAAAGTATTGTTGAGACAGTACTGCGGAGAAGAATGTTAAAAAACAGCTTTTGGTATGAATTAATTTAAATAGTGTTGAAGAAGGTTTTTATCTATTAAGCCATTGTTATGTTCGCTGATGAAAATAATGAATGCATTAACAGAATAAAAAAGGTAATATAATTCTTTGAAGGTTATGCAACACATAATTATAGCTAGGGAATTAAAGGTTGAATAAGAATGGGGGCTTGAAAAAGTAAACAATAAAGCATCTTTCTTATATCTAAAGATTTATGGTAATACTTGGGTTTTTTTCCTGCTGTTAGGAATAAATAAAAGCAATTTCACTTGTCTATTGCACTTGAAAAATTAAAATCTTTGGAAATAATTTGTTTATAAGATAGGTTCTCTTGGCATTCTACTTTTCTTTCTTTTTTAAAGTCACAATTACTGGGAAAGGTAAAAAAATATTGTTGAACAGGAATTAAAAAAATGCAACTTTTTTTAAAATTTGGGTTATTCCTTTTCTTCCACAGCAGGGTGGAACCCATTATTCCCCTTTTACATAATTTTGTGTCTCAGAAGATCCAAATTTCAATCCACTTAAATCAGGCCAGCAGGATTATAACTGATAGTGAGCCCTGTTTGTGATAGCCATTCCCTGATCTCATTTTGTGGGAATAAACGTGTGAGAACTTTTTTTACACAGCTAGTGTTTTCTTCTTTTACTCCATACTGTGGCTTCTTCCCATTGTAGAAGATGGTCCTATTGCTCTTGGACATGAGAGGTGGTGTTATCTACTGCTTCTTACCCACAACATACCTTTTCCTTTATTTTTCTCTTACTCATGAGTCATTATTATAAATAGTGAGAAATGGGACAAGGGAGTCTTCTGGCTTATTTACTTCAATACAGTTAGCTGCTGAAAAGCGATGTGCTTACTGTGTAGTTATTTGGGGTGAGAAATCCATTTTAACCAAGATTCAGAATATCTGCTTTGTTAAGCAGCTCTTGATTGATACCTCTTTAGCGACATTACATTGCTGCTGTCATTTTCTGGCTAAGGTACTAGAATTTCCAAGGGTTTATTGTATACAACTTAGAACTGTGCTGAGCTGTGCATTGCATACTGCGTCCTATGTCATTCTTTATTCTGGGGCATTTTGAGCTTTGCAGAATGTGTTTGAGGCTGGAGAGGAAATTTTTTAGCAGGGCCTTTTCAGAGGCAGCACTGGTTTATAAACTGGTACAAGGAACATGAAAGTATACTTCTTAAACTGCTGACTTCAGTTTACCAAATGGAATAAAAGTGCTCACATAATTAATTTGCAAGAGGAAACATATGGGAAAACAAAGAGTAATAATACGAATAGCCTTTGCTGCATGTATCTGCTTCTCCGTTGTTTTGAGTTGATTAGAAGCTTTGACTGATGCCTTCTAAAACATACTGTTGAAGTGTTAAGACACTGGTGTACTGTGAGCCTGAATACTCCATTTAAAAAGAAGCACGGGTACTTAACCTGCTGTTGCAGCAAGAGTGCAGGTGTTGTGAAAGAAGAATACCAAATCAAAGCTAAAGCCATCAGCACAGTGCCACTGGCAAAGAGACTTCGTGTTTCTTAGTTCTGTTCTGCAACTGCACAGAGTTGATTACACATGCTTACTTGTCCACACTCTCACTGTGAGTGTTTGCAGTCTGGTAGGGTGACTTTGAGGATAGAAAGAGTAGGAGAAAGGACAGAAAAAATTGATTGTTTTCCTAAAAGCTAAGTTCAGTACTGAGAATGTGTATTCAAAATGATAGCATGGAAAAACATCTAATTGTAATCCCAGCTGTGAGGTACCTGACTGGTAGATTTCAGTATTTAGGGTAGCTATGATTGACTTGAAGTATCTCATTTATCGTGGTAGCTAGCTTTAGTTAATTTGGATTTCAAATTTTGGCCTTAGCTGATATTGATCTTATGTGCGTTGTTTTTCTTCTTTGTAGCGGTGCTTAATGGCTGCTTTTGGATTGATTCCCTTTCTAAGTAATAAAACCTGGTAGGTCTACTTCCTATTACTTAGGGTGCGGTGTGTTTTCTCAATCTGATATTAGTTCACATTCATTTCTCTTTTAAGTGAGGCACCTTCTACCTGTGCTTAAAATCTGATCCTTTGCTCAGGTCTAGTCAGGTTTATTTTACTGAAAACATAATTAATATTCATAATTTTATATTTTTACACACTTTTTGGAGTAGCTTCATTTTGGTAGTTTTTTGTTGTCTATGAACTTCTGGCATTTTCATATCCATAATTTTAATATGTTAGTAGTCACTCAGTGTCCTTAACCCTTAACTGTTTCATCTCTCATCTGTAAAAAAAGTTAAACTGATGATTCTCGTCAACTTTAACTTTTTTTTTTTTTAGTATATAAGAACTTGTATTTAGTAATCCACTCTCTACAAGTGACTTCAGTGAATTCAGAAGTGAATCCAGAGGAATGAGGCTCTCTGCAGTGATAGGCTTAGATTTAAGGTTGATGGTACCCTTTTTTTGTGTATTTGGGACCTGTTTTGCTAAGCACTTTAGAATCTAATCTCTATCATACAAAACTCAACATTTAATTTATTTTCTCTCTGTTTGTCTTCTTCATAACTGGATGTGTTCTGGCTATTTAATTAGTTAACTTTCCTGTCACATATTAATACCTCTTATCCCAACCTTTTCTTCAGAAAGTGGGCAGCTGGTTTTGGACATCTTTACGTTATTTAAAACACCAGTGCTGTACTTAGTACTCATGAATTTTTGGCTAGACCTTTTCCTCTCACAGTTAGAGTGAGAGGTGGCAGTGGCTACTACTGACAGATGAGGTCAGGAACATGAGTAATATTACATTGTATGAAATGTAAGACCCTCCTTCAAGGTGCTGAACTCCCAGTTCTACTTGAAGACTACATGGCCTCAGCATATTTTGGGGCACCAATCTGTAAGATTCCCTCATTTTATAAAAAAAGGATTCTAAGGAAGTTGGAAAATCTGTTTTATTTTTTTTTTTTTTATAGAATTGGGCACACTGAAAAAGATATTTACCATTAAATTAGTTTATGTACTATGGTCTAGTGCTTTTGTGGAGCCACATTTAAATAGAAAATGCCAATAAAGGCTGGATTAATTTCTTGTAACTTTTAGAAAGGTATTGCATTATTATTGTTCTGTATATTATCTTTTTTTTTTTGCCAGCACCAGTTCTTAAAAAATAACATTTTAGAAATCAGGTAGTTAAAGCTAAATGATTTGAACTAATATTAAAAACTGTTTCAGTGAGTATGAAGTGTCATTTTAATGTAAATTTCTTAAATCCTTTTATCTGCTAGTATAATAAAAGCTTGCTTCACTTGCGAAGAAAAACTGCTAGTTTTCACCTATAATTTTTGTTTGCTGCTCTCAGCTGTGCATTAGTATTCAGAATCAGCATTAACCATAAAGCATTTAAAGATTTTTCAATCAAACCCATCATTTTACTGAAAGGAGATACTGAAGCATAAAGTTAGCATTGTAAAATAAAATGCATAATTGCTGTCATCATTTCCCGCTTCAGAATTTCAAAAGAACACGTCTTTGTTAATGGAACGCAATTTCTCAGAATTCTTGAAAATTGAAAGGCTAAATTTTGTTTTTCCCAAATGATTGTAAAAGACAAATGTCCAGTCCTTTGAGCCAGAAAAAATATGTAGTCAGTAACATGACCCAACAATTGTAGAAAAGTGGAGAGGTCTTTTTCCTTATTTTGGTAAAGCTAGATAACTACCTTAGGTCTTTACAATTACAGGTTTTGCTTGGATATTTTGAATTACTCTTGTGAACATATAGAAACTGGCTTCGTGAGTCAAGGACGAAGGTCTGCTGTCACAGAGTCATCTGAAGGATAAACATCTGCGGCATTTTGGGAGCATGACACCATGCAATGCATGAACCTGACTGAAAGAGGAATGTAGATTCCTAAGATATGAAAGTATAAGTGAAAATGCATAGGAGGACTTCAGTAGCTACTATGTAGTTGAAGCTGGTGATTGCAAAGATGTGCGTTCCCTAGCACAACTCTGACCTGAAGGTAGACTGATTCAGAAATAAGTTACCTATAATTGGTGAATCTATCCATATGAACAACTGTTCCTTAAAATAGAGAAGCAGAGGTCTTTGATAATGCCTTTGGAACCAGTGCATGCTAATATGCACCACGAGAAAAAAATAAGCTATCATTGTCAACAAATAATATTTTTTTCCGTATTTCTTTGCATTAATAATGTTGATAAACCAGGCTTTTAGGCTTTTTAAGAAAAACTGGATAAAATGCATCTCCTTATTTCTCTCTACTAGTATGCTTATTAGATTATTTCTGTGCACATTTTCTAGAGCTTTTTGGGTGAATCACATGTTTCTGTACATCTGAATATTATAAGCAAATTATCTAGAGTATCTATGCATGCAAAAGCATGTGACATTCCTTGAGTATCACTTGATATTTCCCAGGTGTTTGTACCGGGTCCAATTCTGTTTAACAGCTTCATTAATGACTTAGATGATGGGACACAATACATCCTCACCAATACAAGACTAGGAGATGTAGCTGATACATCAGATTTTTGTGCTTGACAGGCTGCAGAAATGATCTGACAGGAACCTTCAATAAAGAAAAATTCCAAATCCTGCACCTGCAGAGGACTAACCAGTACATGTTGGGGGATCAACAGCTGGAAAGGAGCTTTGCACAAGACCCTAATGGTCCTGGTAGACAACAAGCTAAACAGTAATGAGTCTTTGCAGCAAAAAAGGCCAATGGTATCCATGGATGCAGTAGAAAGAGTATTGCCAGCAGATCAAAACAGATCTGTCCTCTACTTAGAACTGATAATATCACATCTGGAGTGATGTATACAGTTCTGGGCTCCTCAGTGCAAGAAAGTCATAAGTCTGCTAGAGCAGGTTTAGTAAAGGGCTGCTAAGATGATTAAGAACTGGAGTATATTTAAAATGAGGAGAGTCTGAGAGAGCCAGGACTGTTCACCCTGAATCTGTGGGAGAGATCTTATCAGCGTGTATAAATGCCTGATGGGAGGGTGCAAAGAAGACAAAGCCAAACTATTCTCAGTGGTTTACAGTGAAAGACCAAGAAAGTAAACTGAAATGTGGGGAATTCTGTTTAAATACAAGAAAAAAAAAATTTTACTATGTGGGATCAAACACTGGCACAGGATGTCCAGAGAGATTTTAGAGTCTCCAACCTTGGATGTCTTCCAAACCTGACTGTACATGACCCTGAGTAACCTGTTCCAGCTTATCCTGCTTTGAGCAAGCAGAGAATCTCCATTGGTCCCCTCCAGCCTCAAGTATTCTTTGGTGCTGTGATTCAAGGAGTATATGTGATCTGATATCTAAGAGCAAGGTCCAGGTAAAATTGGGCAAAACATGTTTGTTGAATTGGCTTTTCCTCTACTGAAAAGTGGGCATGGAATACTAGAAGGTTTTTGGAGTTACATCAGGAGGATATGTGGGAGGAGAAACAAAAATGTGAGCTCCATTCCTTATGTTGCAGTGAGAGTAATGACGGTACAACAGGAGCATTTATTTTGTGGTTTAAACTAATCAATGTGTTAACTAACGCCTTCTAACTCAACTAACCAAAACAGTGCTCACTGGAATCTCCATTTTCTTACATGTTAGAAAGTTGCTCTTCCAGATGAGATGGATTTTTAATTAAAATTGCATTCATTCTTGAGTGGTATAATTTGTCACAATATGACCTCATATTTCATAATTTTGAAAGCTGCCTAATTCTAATTTTTTCCATTTTATAGGAAAAAAGCTGAAGGTCCAAGAAAATATGTTCTAAGAAGTCACTGACATGACGGATTTCAATATCTCTAAGTAATTAGTTAAGTTATGCTTGTCTCTTTCATTAAAAGCACCATTAGACAACCAGATGCAAAAGATGACTGTGGTAAATGGTTTTCCAGGTAATTCTTGATAATGTTAAATGTGGTTGTCATTTCAATTGATCACTATGCATCTTTTCTTAAATATCCATCCATCTACTTGAGCTGCCTGCTCAATAAATTCTGTGTGGAAATCATTAGGATAATTTAATGAAAAGAATTCCCTCAGTTTAACCAGCTGCAAAATGTTTTCTCTATTTCTGTGTTTGGGCTTTTCTTTTCAATTTCTCCTGAGCTTGGTGAAAAAAATCTATACTACAGATATTTCTATCTCCTTTGTTCCTTGGTACATTTCTCCCTATTTCAGACTTCCTTTGGAAACAAAGTATACCATCAATGTGCTGAGTAGAAAATTGTAAATCTGTGTGAAAAGCCATACATTGCCTACCATTTCTGCTCATGCTTGCCTTTCATTTTAGTGAAAAAAGTGCACCAAAGGTTGATGGGGGCAGGATTCCTGTCATAGCCCAAGGCTAAACTAAAGCACACTTTCTTTTCTGTAAATGTACCCACTTTGCCAAGTGAAAGCCCACAGTATTTGAGTTATTCTTTACATCATTACATTGTTATAAATTTTACCCTGTACAGAAGCCAGTACAGGAAAAGGACGAAATTAAGGATTTTTTCATCTTGAATTTTTGAAAAAAGGTTGATTGGTCCCTTGCCTTTTACAGTGTTGCTATTTTGTGAGAAAGGTGATATGCTGATAAAGAATACAGAATGCAGGGGTGGAGTGAGAGGAGAAAGCAGCATGGCACAGTGGCATTCCAAGACAGAGCAAATTCATTGACGGGCAGCCACGAAGTTCAATGTGCACATCGCTTTTGTAGTGAAAATAGCATTCCATTATCTCCCTAATCTAACTCATAGCTTCTGGAGGTAAGACACTTGTAAATAGTCTTGAGTAAGTCTCTCATAGTGGATTCTCCACACTGTGTATCTGCAGAATGTAGTATTATGTATCCTATTTCTCTTGTCTGCACGACAGCCAGGATTTCACTCTCTCTTTAACCCCTCTCAATTCATCCCTTTTTAATATTGGGTTTTCTGCATTTTCTCCTGAGTAAACTTGCTCATGTAGTAGTGGTCGGGGGCTGCAGTTTTGTAAATTCTAACATTCAAGACAGTCTCAATCTTTGTTGCTGCATACGCTGTTTTGCTTGAACTCAGGAAGCATAGAGTACTTTTGGTCCCACTTTTTTACTTTAAAAGAAAGACAGTTCTTTCCTGGATGCAGCTGTCACCAGTGCTTAGAAATTTTCCATTGTTTCCTTTCAGAACATGCTGTCTTTC
Source organism: Manacus candei (assembly GCF_025592945.1). NCBI lineage: Eukaryota > Metazoa > Chordata > Aves > Passeriformes > Pipridae > Manacus > Manacus candei. The sequence continues at coordinate 951,217 of NW_026138143.1, forward strand.
TCAGTTTTTTCATTTATTGTTGACTTTGCTTTTGACAGCTGTTTTTCTTTTATCTAATGGTGTTTAAGCAGGTAAATAGGAGATGCTTTGAATAGCATATTTTATTAAAACAAAACAACCTAATTAACTCATTCTCCAGTTATGTGCTCCAGTAATCCTTTAATGCAGACTCCTTACAAATGGTGTTATTAAGGATAGGAAGAGCTAACATAAATCAGAAATGTCAAATGCTTTTTCAAAGACCTTTTTTTCTCTCCAGATTTTAAAGGAGTCAGTATACTAATTGTTTATTGTATATCTTCTGCATTTCTTTAACTGTGTTAGCTGGGAGCTGTTATTCAATGGGGCCTTTAAAATTTAGAGAAAACTAAGCAATAACTTAAGTTTGTGTAACTGGATTGAATAAAGTAAGCACTGAAACATTTACCGCAAATGTAAAATCATTATCAACTCGTCTAATTTCCCTTACATGATCTTTTAGAAAGTATTTTTAAAAAATATTTAGTGCCAGTGCTGCCCATACATCTCTGAAAGACAAGACTTATGAATTAGATTCTTGGAGAACAGAAAGAAAAGTACAGTGCCTCACAGGAATAATCAAGCAGGGAAGATATTTATTTTGGCTTAAAATTTCCTAAAATAAGGTATATGAAGAAGAGGGAAAATAAATTAATAAAAGTGAGTAATAGTAACTTCTGCTGTGACTGTTTGAGACTATTTGGTTCTCTTGGAGTGTACCAGAACTTTTAGATGCTTTCAGTACTGCTCAGACACTATATGGATATGTGCACGGAACTTCAAGATAGTTAATAAAAAGCAAAAGAGACAGACAAAAGCTGAGTTTAGGGGGGAAAAGGAGTCATTCAGGAAAGCAAGTCTGGAGCAGATATAGGAGGAAAACTGAGGCTGACTAGAGAAGATAAATTAGAAAACTTGACTGTTTAGTGAAAAAGAAATGGTGAAGAACAGTCACTTTGGGGCTAAAGCTAGTGATAAACTAGCTGGGAATAAAGTTAAAGATAAGGGACAGCTGTTTGACAGATGGCTGGGAAAACAGGTAGCTAAGGATGTGCAGATTGCCTTCTGAGCGAGCCTGCATGGTGGATTCAGATAAATAAGAAGTATGAAGTTGAGGGCAGAGCTGTGGTGGATGTGCAGATTTGTGCCCACTGAAGTTCACTTTCTTTCTGAGCTCTGAATGGACCATAAGACTTCAGAGACTTGCTGTTCCTCTGTTGTCAAGAAACTTCCATTGCAGGCAGTCTTTGATTTTCCTATCCCTTTGCTATATTTTCAGTACATTTTATGCTGAAAATAGCTATATCCTCTTTGCCAGATTTTTATTTGTCAAGGTTGAATCACCATATCACCATGTGTCCCCTGCTGCATTTCAGTGAAAGTTTGGAAGCCTGGAAGGTCTTTAGGCTCATTGTACTTTCTTCTTTCTGGCCTCCCCAAAATTCTCTTTGACAAGCCATCTAGTCAATGAATCTGATGTATTCACATTGTGAATATTCCCACCTAATCAGTCTATGGAAGCTTCTCGAGTCACGCAACTGCTCACCTGGCTGGTTGCATCATAGTAGTGCCCCTGGTTTTCAATGGCTATTTGCAAAGTTGCTTCCAAGACAGTGTTATCACTTGGGCACAAATTCCTATGAACTTGAATTGGATAGAAAATCCTGCCAACTTGAAATGTGTGACTCTTCACGGGTTTGGTTGTCTCATGGTTTTGTTTTTTGGGGCTTGGTTTGTTTGTTTGGTTGGTTAGTTTGGGTTTTTTCTGTTGTTTTGAACAATTCAAAAGAACTCTTCCACAAAATGGAGCTATTGTCATTCTGTGAGAGAGCAAGAGAGGGCTGTTGTCATAAGATTTCTGTCTTTTGGGGAAGTCATTGTATAGTGGACAGGATGATGAATTCTGGTTCTAATTATTGCCTTAAAGATTTTCTTACTGTCTTCATACTCCTTTGTAACACTAGATAGTTACTCAAGCCATACTTAGAAGTGGTTAATAAATGCAGTTCTCATTTTTCAGGGTAACGGCTAGAAATTTTTGTAGAAATGTCTTACAGAAATTCCGAAAACTTATAACTGAAGCCAGTGGGAAGGCTAGTTTGAATGGATGAAGTACTGTATAACAATCACCTTCTGAAAAATCATTCACTAGAGTTATCAAGTTGGATGTAAAAATTAATAGGATTTTTCTCCATAGTCTGTCTATGCCTCGGTCAACTATTTGTAAAATGGAGTGATATCATCTTTCATTTTGTTGGCCATTTTAAAGATTGATTAAGTTTTGAGAAGCAGTCCTCTGTTCTGAAAAGTGCAATAAAAAGTTCAAGACAAATGAACAGAACTAACAGGCTTATCATAGGTTTTAACAGTTTGCAGCAAATATTGAACAGCTGATCATTAATAACTTTTCATTTATCACATGTACTTCATGACACAGAGTTTCTGAGGGGGAGGGGAAAGGCAGTCAGTTAGAAACTGCATAATGTATATACGTAGGTGAGGTGAATTCATGGTTGAGTAGAGTACCCCGACAGTGATGGGGTTTAGCTTCTTATGAGTTCTTTTAGTTCTCTTTTGGTTTTATAAATGTAAATCTATATTCAAAATGGGGCTGTAAAAGCAAGTACTGTTTTAGGTGGAGTAAGTTGTGGCCTTATTAAAGATCATGGGGAAATTTACATAATCTATGATTTATTCCTCTAACTTTTCACTCATCTGTGATGAATGAAATAATATTATGAATATGTGCATGACTATCTTGAATGTCAGCTTAGAAATGGAAAAACATGTTGTTTTATTCCTCCACTGAAATGTCATGCTTTGGCTGTTCCCAAGTGGCACTGAGGTGGGGCTGTTTTCTGAATGAAATCTTTATGTGTCATCATAGTGTCTTTTCAGAATTCCTAGTATTACTTATTATTGCATCTCCCAGAAATGTGCATAAATGACAGGTAGCTTCTCAGCAATGCACCCGCCAAACCCACAAGTTATTTTGGTGTCTATCTTGTCACCTGCATTTGGTATATAGGCATGTTACCTTTAGTGTGCTTTGAACAGTGATTAAAAATTCTTTTACTAGACTTATCAGATTGCTGTGACTAAACACCAGTCATATGTATTTTTAAATGTTGTTTAGCTTATTAGACTTAGAAATTGCTTGAATCCAACTTGAATTATCTTTTCCACAGAAAAATATGTTCTCCTTTTGTTTTGGTTTGGTTTTTTTTTATAATAAAAACAAACCAAATATAATTGTTTGGTTTAAGAGGGGTTGCAAATATGAGCATCCGAATTTGCATTCCTCTGTAGGTGATCTGCATGGAATACGTAGTGTGACTTATGTGCCTCACAGGTCATCTTGTTTCTCAAGTATACATTGAAAGTGCATCTAAAGCATTCTAAAACTGGGTAACAGGCATTATGTAATCAAATTCTACCATCATAAGAGCATATGAATGCTCTTAATAATGAACATTGAAGGTTGCTATACATTTCACTTTACAAATTCTGATTCTCTTCACTTTTTGCACATGCTTTCTTTGACGGAAAAACTATATCAAGTTAAGTATACTAAGCACACAATGGATTTCTTTTTCTCCTAGTTGTGTAATTTCTTTCAAACTCTCCATCTCACTTTGTTCAGTGATGCCTAACATCATCTTAAATTGAGTTGGGGACACAGAATTTCTTGCTTTCCTTCCTTGCCTTTTTTTTTTTAACTTTGTTAAAAATACAAAGTTCTGTATTTTTTACCCTCAGTCTTAAATTTCTGCCATTTATGCAGACTGTAAGAAGAAGAATGGTATTTAAAAATCAGATTATTTCATCATTTTAATATTAATGTTATTGTTAGTATTTAATATTGGAGGAGAGTGTGCTGTGTTGTTAAATAATTTTTACTTAAAAGTCATCAAAGTGTCATACAGACTATAGAAACTGATGATGAAATCAAATAAAAATGGAAATAAAACATTGTCTGCTGGTGTGGAACAGTATTAAGTTGTTACCTGTTCAGATTTCTATCTTCAGAAAATGTTTCTTAACTTGCATCTCTTCAACTTTATCTACCAGGCAAGCTGTGCTATCACTGTTGGTGGAACAGTGAGCTTCTAACATAATAACTTTCACTGGGAAAATTGAGATAGCTTATAAAAATGTATTTTCTGTTACCTGATTGCTTAATACTGCTTTGAATTTTGAGGCAGAAAGTGAGATGGTCTTGTTTATCTGCTGTACCTCTGCTCTGGGCATGTAGCAATTTCAGCCTGTGTTTTACTCTGGTGTTCATGGTTCAACTACATGAGCTGATTGCTAACAAACTTATTATTAGTTTTATGTAAAGGGGAACAATAAAAATGCATTTTTTTCTGAGAGTATACCACAGAGAGATCCACAGATAACATTGTTGCAGTTTTGAAACAGTACTTCATGATCAGATTCTTCATATAATGCATCTGAACCTTCAAGAAGTTGATAACTGCAGTTCAGTAGGTAATTATACAAGGTGTGTAATCCACTGATCAACACAATCGGTACAAATTATACTCTTAGGCTGGTCTTAATCTAGCAAATTCTACTTTAATCAATTATATTATTATAATTTTGACTAATAAGACCAGGACTTGACATTTTTCATAAGCAAAATACTGAGTCAAAAATTCATTCTTTTCTATATTTTAGAGTTAAATGTATCATAATGATATTCCATACTGACTGTAAAACTGCAGGGGACTGGAGTAGATGACCGTTAGAGGTCCTTTCCAACCCAAACTATTCTGTGATGCTCTTCTGTAATTCTACTAGTAATCCCTGGGAAGTCCTTCCACCAGTTGCATTCTCAGAGTCAGGCTTAGATTGTGCCTAAGGACCACTTTACCAGCATTTTCCTATGCATCCAGAATAATACTGATATTTTTGCTGTATTTGAGTGGTAGTTTTAGATGTGTGTAGCCATATGCAAAATCTAACATAATTTGCCACCCTCAGCTGAGGAAATGCAGAGTCCCAAGTACATCTTTGCAGATGGTCAGTCCCTTGTGGTCCCAGCTTGCCCTTCCAGGATGTACCCACTGGAGAGCAAGTTGCCTGACAACTCTACTTCCTTTGAACTGCCAAGGGAATCAGGAAGAGGAATCTAGATGTACAGCCCAGAACTGAGTTTTATACATGCTTGATTGTTGTTGTAACAAATGCTGTTGCACTCTTCTTAAGGTTACCAGCTAAATCATCTTTACCATCCAGAAGTACTGTGTGGGCAGAAAAGAACAGTTTAGCCATCTTCCATTATATCCTTTTTGGAATAGTAGCTCTAGTTGTCTCCCAGTACTTTGGAGGCAAATAACTACCCAAATAACTAATTTCCAGTAAAGTGTGATGCAGCTACTTGTGTGTTAGTGTGTTAGTGATTGGCTACCCATAAGATTGCGCTGGAAGTCTGATGAATGCTACAGAGTGCAAGAGATTCATTGCAGTGGTCATTTGGGCAGGAAATATTTGGTTGCTGTGATGTACCGAAACCTCTTTGCAAACCATGTAGACTCAGAAAGCTGAGATTGTGCTGCATGTGTATTAATCTCTGCTATTCAGAGGACTAAAAGAAGAAAACAGCAAACAGCTCTGGGAAAGCAGGGACCTAGACAGCATAATAGTCCTGCCTTAATTTGACCTTGTTTGTCCTCAGAAATGTCAGAATTACCTGCAAACAAGAGTCTATCCCTGTGGTAGTGCTAGTTAATCTCAGTGTGAATTGAACAAAAGGTCCTGAGGAGCAACTGAAAGCCCTGTAATATGGAGGGATGACAAAGTCTGCAAGTCTTGGCCCTGGGTCATGCTTTCCTAGCCCACGTATGGGCAACAGCATGAAACATGAGGTGATTTATCCATTCCCATTATATTTAAGCCTACAAATACTATAGCAGCATTGAAAAACTATTCAGAAGTCTTAAGCATTGAATTTTGTTCTTTTCATTTTTCAGGATGCTGACAGTTTCCCTGCTGAGAGTTTGATAGATTGGATGTTTTCTGTAACTTTCCATAGCAGGTTATTCTACCCCTCGCTAGGCCCATTCTTCCCTCCCTTGATTCTTGTCAGATTTACATCTGTTTCCTTAGCAAGCTACTATAAAAATGTCTTCAAGTCCATTTACGATGTATGCTTAATATCAGCTTCAGAACTCTGAGCAGAATGTAAAATGACTGAACTGTTTTGAATAAACAACTCTGGATTTTTAAATTCATCAGAATCCTTTTTTATTTCTTCTTTGGAGGATCCCTGTCTTTGCATTGTTTGTGCTGTACTTTGCCTAAGGATGTGTTTGCATAATAAGGGCTTTGATTTGAATAGATGAATAGTCCCGTGTGTTTGCGTTTTTCCTCCATTTTCATAATTATAGCAGAAAAAGAGGGCAAGGACAGTTTTAGCTGAGTAATTTAGCATATTTTCACATTGAGATTTAGTTTTGCTGCATAGTACAGGACAATGCAACTCAAGTAGATGGCAGAAAAAGTGAAGTGAGAATGATAGGAAGAAAAAGGAACTTAAAGGAGATGATCTCTTTTGGAACTGTACTACAGTCAATAACTACAAATTAGATACAGTTTGAGTGACAGACAAACAAACCTCAGATGTATTCTAAAAAGGAATTGTAGAAAACCCTGCATGTTAGTCACTCTGACTGTCATCTTTATATAATAGACTCAGAGAAGTGTGTTCTCACACTGTAGTGATAATTTCTTTTTTTTCCTGTCAACACTGTGATACTCAGGATTACATAGCAGTAAGAGCAGTAGCTGCATGAAACATCTAGTGACCTAAGAGAACGCTTTTTCTTATTGAATTTGAGACTCTTTTTACTCCAGTAAAATTCTTTCACACCTTAAACGATTATTGAAGTTGCATATAAAATACAATCTTTACTCATCAGAGCTTCAAAAGTGGTTGAGTTCTCTGCTTTTGCATTATCCTTCTGGAGAGGTGTGATGACTAAGCGATGTAACACAAATATAGGTAAATGAAATCAGTTTCATTCATTCTCTCTGAATGATTTCAAGTTGAATATGGACTGGAGGGGTCCAGTGGAGGGCCACAAAGATAATTAAGGATCTGGAGCATCTCTTATGAGGAGAGATTGCAGAAGCTGGGCCTGTTTAGTCTAGAGAAGAGAAGACTGAGAGGGGATCTCATTAATACATATAAATATCTCAAAGGTGGTTTTCAAGAGGACAGTACCAGACTCTTTTTAGTGGTGCCCAGTGACAGGATGAGGAGCAATGACCATAAACTAAAACACAAGAATTTCCACCTCAGCATGAGGAAGAACTTCTTTACATTGAGGGTGGCAGAGGCTTCCCAGAGAGGTGGTGGAGTCTCTGTGTCTGGAGACATTTAAAACCCATCTGGACACATTCCTGTGTAGCCTGCTCTAGGTGACCCTGCCTTGCATGGGAACTGGACTAAACAATCTCCAGAGGTCCTTTCCAACCATAGAAATTCTGTGATTCTGTGATTCTTTGATTCTGGAAGTTGTACTTTGGGTTAGTTCTGACCTGATCCCACAAAACCACTCCCCGTTACAGAACACAATGAATTAGGTATAATCAGGGAGTACAACTTCCAGTGCTGCTTTGTTCGAGAGATATCCAGTTCACACTCCTGAGAGGCTTAACAGTGTAAGCTACATTACGGGAGGGGAGGAAGATAAGGAGATTGGCTGAAAAAACACACTCCTGAACAAAACTCCAGTTAAAATGTAGTTGCACTATCTGTTTCTCTTGTTTTACTCTAAAAACTCAAAGATATAGGAACATACATACATTTGAAAAAAACCGTACATTTGCAAACAAATGTACATTTGCATACCCAGTAGCAAATGTACAACTAACAGCTGACAGAAGCTTAGGGCACTTCTGTTGCTTGATTTAATTCTTCAATTTAATTTGTCAGGGAAAGGTTGTATTTTTTGTCTGCAAGATTTTCAGTGTGAATTTAACACAGTGTTTGCAGGGGAGACCAACTGAATCAAATAATTCCTGCAGATTTTCTCTAGTGTTTTACCAATCTCTGACCAAAAAGTAGTTTTACAGCTGTCACTGTTAAAAATAGAAACTTATGGGGAATAAGCCCTCAAAAAATCCTGGGAACTGAATTTACTTTCTAATTTAAAAATGGGAAAACATTGCCTTGTTGCATTTCAACTTGAAGGGTTATGTTGGTGATATATACACTGATACATGTCGTTCAGAGACCTCTGGGACTGTTTATTCCCCGTGATCAACCTTTCCTACCTCAAATCCTTGAATACCATGACACCTTAGATCTAGTTGTCAGGTAGAAGTTAGAGACTTTTTATTTCTTATGCCATGCCATAAACCATTGGTTTTGTGAGACTCCCCTAAGGAAATGGACAGTTTACATGTTGCTCTTCTGAAGGTTGGTAAAACGATCTGGAACCTTTGTTTCTCTTGGGATGACACCTTCTTGCATCATTTTTCATTCTCATGGATTGGTGGTATCCAGCAGAATTGTAATTTATGGGTTTTTTTAATCTTAAATTGAGTATAACTGTAAGGCTCTGGTACCTCTTAGAGCCAATAAACAACATAGGCATTTCTGTGTTAAATTTTCAAAACATTATTATGATGTTGTTTTGCAATTTAGCAACATTAAGGATCAGAGTTTGACTCTGTGTTTTGTGTGCTTTATTATTTTTATGTCACTTTTACCACCAGTCCATTGAATTGGAATTAATGAGGATTGAGAATACATCTAATGCATACTTTGCAGCAAACTGCTGAAATTACTGCTCTAGTAATTTGTTGCCCACTGTAAGATTTTACTGTATCAGCTATGTTGTATCTAGTGATTATAAATTTAATAGTTTTGGTAGACTGCACTGAAGTTTTTTAAGGAAAATGATGACAGTGATCTAGAGCAAACGCACCATATTTTTTCCAGGTTAGTGCAAACCCAGAATTTCTACATCCCAGCAGCTCAGTTACTCCTTTACTACCATCATGGACTAGTTTGTGGGGTGGTGGTTGTTGTTGGTGGTGGGGTGTGTGTGAGCGTAGGGGCAGGGCAGTATTTCTGCAAATATTCAGGTGCAAGAGTGTGGGCTTTTTTCTAGCTTTTCCTTTTTGATACTTTTAAGTAAAAATTTGCTTAGTGTTAACAGCTGTCTCCTAAGATGATAATAGGAGCTGGAAATACATAGTGCTAACCTTAATTACATGCTTCAGGCTCTCATCTTCTGCACCAGCTCTGTCAAATGCAGGCTATATTTTGTCTGAGGTTGGAATGTTTAATCAGATCGACATGAATAAAGTCAAGCTGAGGAATTTGCTCAACTGATTTTTTCGAATGTGTTAGAAAACTCATGTGCAACTTGTCTGTCATGCAACTGTAACTAGATAAATGATCTCTGTATTTCTGCAGGGCTGGATTGGTGTGCTGGTTAGATCTTTCTTAACAAAATGTCTCCCAATAGCTTGCAGTTATTTTCAGTTAATAATGGTTTCCCTCAAATGATTTCTCTTACTAATTTCCCTTTCTTTGCCCTCTCCCTTCTTCAAAAAAGCATGCTGCAAAGTTTACTTGGTAGAAATACACAATTTATTATAGACTTATTTTAAAAATCACCCTTCCTATTATGTTGCATTTTGTTCAACAGCTGTAATAAGATTTTCTAGTGAAATGCAGATAAGAAACTGAATTAGTTCTTTTCTATGAAAGTCCTATGTTTCTATATAATGCTATAGATTCAAGTTGGGAATAATAACATTCAGATCATGCACAGCCTTGTAGACCAATTAGAAGTGGGAGCCAAACCCTACGTAGAAGAAAGGGTGCAGAAAACATAAGGGGCAGTCAAATGGACCTCTGCTGTCACAGAGAAATACACACACAATAAAAATCTATGTGTATTTGGCAATTCACATTAGAAAACTGTACTGCCTTCCTACTGTTCTCTAGAAAGGCTGTTTCAGAGCCTACTGCACATTTCATTAGCAACTGTCTTCAGGTTTTCAGCCTCATTTTACTCATTCCCACTTTATAAGCTTCTCTTCTTATGTCAGTATTGGTCTCCTACTTTCTTTCCCTTCTTTGGGATTATCTAACCATGTACTTCTAAAGAATAACCATGCTACATTTCCCAACTTGTTTTGTTGGACTAAGTAAGCCAGTTTTCTTCTCATCTCTTCTTTTATGACATAGGCAATTTATTTTTGTACTCATCATTGTAATTTGCCTCCACATATATTCTGGTGTGAGTTCATTTTATTTATTTATTTATTTATTTTTATATGGATAATTGGCATCAGGTGACATGTTTCAGATGAAAACTCTCTCATGCAAGGGATTTTGTAAAAAGGCTTTAATAACTGTCCGCTTATATAAAAACACTTCTGATGCACCTTAAAATTGCATTTGCCTTTTTCAGAGCTGCATCATGCCAGTGATTTATAGTCAACCCATGATCAATATATACAGACGGGTCTTTTTATCATTTTTAGCTGATGTACTCCCATTCTATATCGTGGATTCATGTTAATAGTCCCTTGCTCTTGTTCTATTACACTTCATTCCATTTCAATTACAAACCTCAAAGCCACCTAATTTTTCGTGGATAATATTCTGTTCCTCCTTTATATTGATGTCTCCTAGCTTCATATGATCATTCATTTTCATCATAGCAAGTCTACTCTTTGAGCTAAAGCCATTTAATAGGAGCATTATATATAACACTTAGCCGTGAGGACTTCTGCTTTCCTGCATGCCAACCAATACTGTTTGCTTACACATCGTCCTTTAGCTAGTTTCTTACTCATTTAATGTAAGCTTTCAGCAGTCTTTTATGTTATACTTGTAATTATTATGTATCCAATGTTGTTAATTTAGTATCTAAAGTTAAACAACAAGAGAGAGACAGAATGAGAGAGAGAGAATAAGTCCACAAACTACAAGTTTTCCAGGTTGCAACAAACTCCGTACAGCTTGTTTAGTTCCTAGGGAAACTCTCCTTATTTCTGTCATTGCTAAGGCTGGTTAAGTTTGCCTCCATTCTTCTTGGTAGTTTTTTCTTTGCCAGGGGATGCTTATATTGTAAAGCACATTCTGTGGTACTGCTCTGTGGTATGCTGTCCCAAGCCATCAGCCAGGTACCAGCACAAACACTTGCTTACTCCCCCGTCTTGCAGAATGGAGAACACAGAAAGATGGCAAGAAGAATCATGGATGACAGATAAAATCAGTTTAATAGGTGGAGCAGAAGATGCACACATAAGCAAGGCAAAAAGAGGAATTTATTCACTGTGTCCTATCGGCAAGCAGATATCTGTCTTCTTCCTGGAAAGCCAAGTATCAGCACATGTGACATTATTGCCATAAGTGCAAATATTCCCACTTCCTACTCCTCTTGAGCATTTATTGCTGAGCAGAACAGTATAGAACATCTATTTGGTCAGTTTGGGTCAGCAGTCCTGGCTGTGTTCCCTCACAGATTCCTACTCACCTACAGCCTACCTGTGGGAGGACAGAGTGGGCAGAAGAGGAGATCTTGATGGTCTGCAGGCTCTGTTCAGCAGTATCAAAACCACTGCTGTGTTATGCACTCTATTTTAGTCACAGATGCAGAACAAAGCACTGAACAGGCTGTTAGGAAGAAATTTGACTCCAGAAATTACATTTAGAGGGAAAAATTATATGAAATTATATCGGTTTTTCCCCTACAATATTTGCCCAACTAATTAATATATAAAAAAACATAACAACCCCCAAAAAACAAACAAACAAACTACAACAACACAGGAATTTAAGCAGTTAGGAAGGGGAGATACCAATCTACAGGAAAGCTTAGACCTTAAAATCAAAACTTTTTTTGTCTACTTACACCATTTTTTCCTCTTTTTTTAGCCTTGATTATTGAGGCTATGTCTAACAAATGATATTGTAATGAAATCCATGTGATACTCATTTCAGTTTCCCAGTGAATACAATTTACAGACTGTCACATGCTCGACTACATATAGTTTTTGTTCTCTGTCTGAATTGTTTCTCATTTCACTAGGATGTTTTTGAGCTTTATTATGCTTCATTTGACTATCACTAAAACCAGTGATTTTTTTGTATGTATGATATTGCTGAGAGTCATAAATTCATACTGTTTGCATCTATATCTCAAAATTCATCTTATACCTAAAATTTCAGCTGTTCCCAACTGACAAGGTTTCCCAAGAATAGAGCTTTCCAACTACCAGAAATTAAAGTCAGTTTCTAGTCAGTCAATATGGAACTGATGGATGTTCAAATGTGAATTAACTGATGGAGGTGCTCTGGGCAACCCAAGAAGAGCATCTTGTGATAAAATTGTGATCTCAGCTGGCAACTCTGTTGTAAACCCATAAATCTCTAAGAAAGGGTCAGCTGTTTTATGTTCTGAGTTACTAACTGTAACTTTTAGACTAAGGGTATTCAGAACTACTCCCTCCAAAATAATTTAACGGTAACATTTTGGGCTAAGTGTCAGCGAAGATTTGGCTCTACTGCTTTGACTTCTGTTTAAACTGTAGCAGGAACCTGACATTCCTGCTGAGCAACTGGTGTTGATCTGACATAGCCATTAACTCTGGAAATATATGTACTGCAAACTTGCACTTATCATTCTCTGAGGTACAGCATGAGGAGGACAGCTAAGAAGGTATTTCAATTCAACTTGGACAATCTCCTTAGTGAAATATTTTCTGCCTTTTTCTAATATTTTGACATTTCTAGAAATTTAATTAATTTATGTGCCTGAAAGTTATTTCAGATGCTGAACTTTAGCCTCTTTGAAAATCTTGACATATATTTAAAATTTCATAGAAAAACTAGAAGTATTCATATCTATAAAGATTTTGTGCTTTATTTATCCTTAAAACAGACACCTCCGCAATGATATAGGTATTCTCTCTAACACATATCGTGTATTGTTTAAATAATATTTATGAATGTCTTGATTCTTAAAATCTATTATTGAGTCTATGTAAGAAACATCCAAGGAATTAGCAAGGCTCAATTCTATGGTGTACTGAAGACAAAGGGTAAAGAGTGTCAATGTCTGAAAATGCACAAGATTCCCCAGGTGGATGCTGTAGTTGTAATAGCTAATATGTGGGCAAATTTGCAGTTCGACTAAACTTTTACCCTTGATGAGACAGGTATATTCAAGTGTTTTAATAGTTACAGTGTGATACTACGGTGCAAAAGCCCTGTTTGCCATTGAACTGTAGTGAAGGGGTTGCCAGCATTTTTGTCCTTTAGTTTTTTTTCTTCTAAGGGCTTTGAGATTTCAAAGGGGCCTGATCTCCAGCTGTAATAAATCAGTGAATTTTAATTTAATGTGTTAGGTTATAACAATATAATTTAAGTTTCCCATTCCTTGGTAATTACAACCCCTCCAGCCTGAATTGGTGCAGGTTCTGTTAATTTTAAGCCTTAGATTTGGAGATCTGTGCATTATTATGTAGCTAATATTATTGATCTACATGTTAGCTACATGGGAGTACGGCAGATTATTTAAACAAAATAATTTGTATTTTCTATTTTCCTCTGCTGAAAAGGCCGTCTAGAGGTTGGTGCCAGCTTGCGGGATTTTGAGCTGCCATTTTTATTCATACGAGTAAGGATTTGAGAAGAGTCTGAAACAGGTACCTGGAAGCAAACCAATAACAGTGAAAAATTTTTTTTATTGCTTAGAAACCCAACCCACTAAATACAATAAAAGCTCTCCTGAGATTTAATATATCAAACTCCTGAACTGAGATACTACTTTTTCAGATACTACCTAGAGAACATAGTGTCATGGTAGACAAAGTCTTCAGTCCAAAGGCTGAATATTTCAAAATGGAGAGAAATAACTCTGAATCCAAAGGGGATATCTGGTTTAGAAAACATGAGGTTTTTTTTCCCCCCCCTCATCATTTAACCTTTCTGAACTAATTATTTTGAATTGATTTCCAACTGTGATGTGGAAGTTGAGCCTTAGAGCCTAAACATTCTCCCATTCCCAAATCATGCAGTAAGAAAAGAGCAAAAGTAGCCAGTGCTCTGCTGCATCTTTCTTTTTCCCCATATGAGAGTTCATCTGTATGACCAGAATTCCTCTGCTGGGGTTACTGTTGACACAGAGCACCAAGCTGGAAAGCAGAGATAACGTGTCATTGCTGCAGTTTGACAGATACTCTGATTCCAACCTCTGCCCCTCCCTTTCCTTTTCTCTGTTGCACAGGTGGTGAAATCCTGTTAGGACTGATTTACTGAGTAGCAGAATAAGTTCATAATTCTCAGCTTCAATCCTTTTTGCAGCTTAAACAAGATTCTGAAGCATAAAATAAATTTTAATCTTTCCAAGGAAAGATGCTTATCTGAGGGTGGCTTTTGGCTCAATACTGCATTCCTGCTGGCTTTGATAACAACTCATGATTTGAGGAAATTTAGCAGGGATTGAGATGTCAGCTTGCAACGCACACTCCAGGCTTCCTTGACTAATGGGAAGTAAACAGGGGAGTATTCGTAGTTGGGGATCAGCACCATAAAATTCAACTATGCAGTTCAGGAAGTTCTTAGCAAAAGCTAAGCATGTGATCCCTCTTTATTACCCACTGAGTTTCCTGGAAAAGAAGTGGGTGTTCAGCAAGGCCTTAACCTCTCCACACAATCTTCTGTTATCCCTTTATTTCCACTCCACAGTCCTAACAAATGCTTTGATTTCACACTTTCAAATACAGTAAAGAGACAATTTTAGCTATTCTGTATATAAATGACAGTGGCATATAAATGATCCAAAGCACTAAGGCACAATATAACTTTAATTTCAGTGATCAAAGTTATAAGTGTTAGAAGGTTGGTTGAATTCTCAAACAGAAATTAGCGATATCAAAGTTATGTTCATTCTTTATTTAGGATTTAAAATAAATTTAGAGGGGGAAAGTTTCTTAAGAATGTTAAATGTGCATCTGATTTAGACTCAAAAAAAGGTTTTTTGTAGTTTGCAGTGATTTGGGAAAATATATGCACTTAAATTTTTATATTTGAGGCTTCAATTGTCTGTTCAGTAGTTGTATAATACATATCAAGTTAGATTCTGTTGTCAGAGACACTGTTGTAAATCTACAATATTTCCACAGGAGATGATAAAATTGCTTCAGTTTCAAATTTTTTGTTAATAAGGTCGGGAATTTTGACAGTAGTTTTCAGTGGCTGCAGATTTGAATAAAGTATACTGTTTTCAGAGTCAGGTTAGGAAGAAGCTGTCATCAAGACAGGCAATTTTCAGAATGTTGATAAGATGCATGATTGACAACCCTATAATTTTGTTTGTTCTAAGCTTCTGTTTGTTCTTGGAACTTGACTATTAAAGATGAAATGAAAAGAACTGTTCACAGTGCTTTTGGACTAAATTTGTGGTTACTTCTGAAATTTATGAGGCTGGAAGACAACATATTCCATATTAATGTCATTATCTTAAATGCCTTCTCTTCTTTTTTTTTTTTTTTTTTTTTTAATCTGCAGGCTTGTGTTGTCTTTAAAAATCCCTTCTTATACTAAAAAGAAAAGTCAGAGAGGACTTCCATTTCTTAAAATGCTGCCTCAGGGCTAACTTAAGTTTTTCTGAATGAGTAACAGATGTACTTTTTTATTCCTTTACATTATAGCACAAACCACATGGATAAGAGACAAATACATTCTGTAAGATCTGCCTGTAGCACAGCTGGATCAGAGTTCATTTAGAGTGATACTGGCCCTGTGAATCACAATGTCTGCTCAGCCGAGTGGGAGAACTAAGCTTGTCTGCAGCAGGATCATATATCAACTTAAAGAGGAGAGAAAGTTGCCACAGAACCATAGTTCCAACCAGCAGCACCACTTCACAAAAAAGTAATCCTCTGGCATTAATTTCTTGTCAAGGCTAGTGATGGGTTACATTTGCCAAGTGAGATGTACTCAGCTGAACTGCCGTATCTTGGAAACACAACGTGATATGTCACTTTTTCTTTCTTTTCTTCTCAAAGAATGTTACGTGTTGAGAGTGTCATTCTGTGAATACTTGCTGTAAATTAAGATAACTATTCACAGAAGTGCAGACATTGATCTTGGATTCTAAAACTCTCAGATTATGCAATTCTAAAGCAGCTTGCTCTTGTAGATATCTATGAATCCATTTTCAACATGGGACTAGTTTTCCATTTTCTATTCCAAAAGTATAACCTAAAGCCCATTCCTACACAGGCCCAGCCTTTACTGAACCTTTAAGGATGTGCTTAATGTGAGTTAGGAATGACAAAAGTACTTCATGTAAACATAACCTAAGCCACTTGCATTGACATTGGTTTAATATAAATTTTCATTCTGAGCATGTAGCATTTATTTTCCTTTGCCCTCAACATTCTGGTAGTCTCATTTTACAAAGGGGAGCTGGAGATAAGGGAGGTAGTTGTTCTGCCCATGTGTAATATGATGAGCTTCCTTCAAAAGCAAGGCTCAGGAGCCATGGCCTTCATGCCATTACTGAACCAGTGGACTTTCGCCTCTCTTGCTTGTGATATTGGAATCTCCTGATGACTGAATGCAGACTGAAAGTTATAATTCACTGACCTAGTAACTGAATTTCCTTCTTGCAGGAGGGAAAATTGCCCTGTGGGATCCAAAGCAGGGTGGAACAGTAGACTCTGAGGGAAGGACTACAGTCAGCTTTTAAGGAAAATTTTGTGCTTTTCACTGGGGTTATATTTTTTATTATGAAAATAAAGAAATAATATTTGCAGATACTTCTTAAGAAAATATTCTTTGTCTGCAGAAATACATTTCCCCTTGTTCCCATTCAAGTGTCATGCAAGATTTATGGGAAAACATTTAAAAATTTTATTAAAAAGTGTGTTGTCCTCCTTCTAAGTTTCTTTGCATTGGAAAATTACATGTAGGTGGCTCCTGAAAAAATATATGTTATTATAAGTTCCTCAAAAATCTCCCAGTTTGTAGATTGATGAAAAAATATCCTAGTATTTTGCATGGAATACATATTTAGAAATGGAAGCAGTGTGCATACTGACAGATCAACAATCTAAGTTCATTAGAGGTTGTTTCCTCATGTATAAATGATAAAATTATAACAATTTTAATTTTTTTCATGACTGCTTAAATATCTTTTTCTTTCTCTGTCACTCAGGCACATGATGTGACTCCTGGGGATGGTCTAAGAATTAGACTCTATGATCCTTGTGGGTCCCTTCCAATTCAGAATATTCTGTGATTCTGTATGTTATATATCATTTGACCCAAGATTATGAGTATCAGGATACTTTCTATTATACAAAGTTGTAGAAAAATTCTTTAGTTAATTTAATTGTTATTTTTCTTTTTGATTCATTATATTTTTTTTAGATTTACCAAATTTAAAAAAAAAAATGACAAATTTTACAACTAAAGCTAACAAATGGACAAATGAAAAAAATGCAATAGAAATGAGAAGCAGCAGAAAAATTCTAGGATGAGGGTTATGACAAAGGTGGTAAAGGCTGTTTTACTACATGGAGTTGTCTCAGTAATTCTCAAGCTTCCTTTCAGTCACTAGTTCCACAGTTCTATTGGAACTCCTACATTCTGTTCTAATAAGTATTTTCTCCCTATAACTTTTATTCCTAGACTGTCCTAGCCACAAGCCTTAAGCTTTATCTCAATTGCACTACCCTGGTCCACCCTGAACTGAGGGATTCTCTGTGGAGAAGCTGTCAAATCAAGAGTAAGCTGAAGGATGTGCTGAATATTTTGTAGAAGTGTTTTATGCACAACAATGGAAAAACTATTATTTGCCATGATAGATTGTAACTGGTTTCAGACTTGATCTCTTCGGATTTGCTCATTCTTCCTAATTAGATGAAGATTTCACAGAAAAATATAGTCATGAGGTGATTCAGGTGCTCAAGGCCAGGTTGGACGGGTCTCTGAGCAATCTGGTCTAGCGGAAGGTGTCCCTGCCCAGGGCATGGGGGTTGGAACTGATGATCTGTAAGGTCACTTCCAACCCAAACCATTCGATGATTCTATGATTCTTTCATTTCCCCATTTAAAGAGAGAGACTATTACATACTTTTGTGTTTCAATGGAAATTAAAAGAATAATAAGATGTTGGGAAATTTGTGTGTAGTAATCAAGAATTTTATGCTTATTTTCAACTGAATGCTATTTTAATACTAAAAGCATTTTTGATGCATTTACATGATTAGGATCTATATCTATTTTATTCTGTCTTACAGTTAGTCCTTATCTTCACACTTTACCAAAGAAATTCTGTTTCAGTTTCTGTAGGGTTTTTGTCAAATGACACTGCCAGAAAAGAGAAAATGTATATAAAAAGTCTGAAGTAGATATGACACCACATATGACTTTTTCTCGATGGCTCCTGATGGAATAAACCACCCTAAAACACTGCAGATAACGCTGTGAACATCCAAATTATGACCTTAAAGAGTTTATTCCCAGGTCAGGATCTGATGTTGCCTGTTATTCTCAATGATGCATCTTCAACTCTGTAAAATGATGCGTCATTTAAGCAACCCTGTCTATTACAGTTTGATATTAAGTGTACAATAGAGGTAAGAATGAGCACTTTTCATAGAGTGCAGAGAAACATGAAAGAGCCTTCCTTTTTTTAAGTTTCTTTACATCTAGTCTAGTAAGAACAAGAACATGCTTCTCTGAGTAACAACATTACATTAATTTTCCTTTTACTTGCAAAAATATCTGTTTTATACTTGAATATGTGGTTCTGTACTGAATTTATTGACTTTGGATGTTTATCAGCTTATGACAGGAAACTGCTTTGTTATCTTGAAGATCACTCTTGTCACTCAGATCTGAGACAACAGAGCTAATGGGATCTTAGATATGGTACACTAGAGAAAATAGGTACTAGAGGGCAAGTGGAAACTCTGGATAGTTGCTATAGAAGAACTTACCTTCCTAGAGTATTGGAACACTGTTGTGCTAAGCACTAGACCCAGAGGGAGGAGAAAGATAATGGTAACCTAAGGTCTTCTATGTGCATTTATAATGGAAATAACAGTAGGTGCAGAAAGTGCAGGGTGTTTATTTTTTCTTTGCTAGGTTGTGTTTTCTCTGGTTTTGTTTTGGGTTTTTTGTGGGTTTTTCTGGTTTGTTTTTTGTTTTGGTTTGGTTTGGTTTTTTGTTTTGTTTTGGGTTTTTTGGGTTTTTTGTTTGTTTGTTTGTTTGTTTGTTTGTTTGTTTTTTAGAATTGCTGTTAAAATATGCATAACTTTTGAAAGCATGAATTTTTAGAAACTAGTTTTTACAATCAGAAATAGCCCTGGTGGAGTTTCAGTGGCATTATGGATGAAATGTACTGCCAGTGGCTGTATGTAAAGGAACAGAATCCAGACCTATTGCAATGTGTATCTGTATACAGTACACTGTATAGATATTCAGTGTCTTTTTCCTTGCTTTGTAAAACAGAAGTAAATGTTTAATTTTTAATCCTTATTCTCAATGTTTTAAAGCTGTCCAGTGTCTTCTGACATTTTTGAATGCGTACATCTGTAGCACAAGTTGTATGTAATGGTAAATCTTTTGTTATTTTAGATTTGTATTGGTTCGTAGCCATCACAAGGACAAAGTTACCACATCTGCGGTTGATCCTTTGTAACATTTTATTATGTTGAATTACTAAGTGTCAATAAGGAACACAGATTAAAATGAGGTAGAAATTGCCTGTGTGGTTCTCTATATTAATCTTCAATAGCAGAAGCACAGGAGTGTGATCTTATCAGTGAGTTCATTCTTGAACTAGACTATGAAAAGATTAAGCCTTTTAAGCATAGCCAGCACACAGAGGTAATTAGTTGCATTTCCAGTTTAGAGAAGTCTCTTTCATGAAGGTCCCATGTAAATAATAATCTAAGCAAATTTTGTGGAAAAAAAAGAATATTCTCAGAAATCTCTGAAATATAGAAATTCAAGTAGGAAACAGGAAGAGTTCTTTCCTCTAAAGGTACATTTGGATGTATTTTAGATTTATTTATTCTTAAATATAAGTTTCAGAGGTTCAAATGATTTCTTCATATAGCAATTATTCTACTGAATACATAAAATTCTTTGGCAAAAAGAACGATGGACATATTTTGATTTAAACTCCTGCAAGGTCTATAAGACTAAACACATTCTTTGAGGCAGACATAATGCAGTAAAATTTTGACTTGAATCCCCAGGTTCATAAAGGTGTGGACTGAATATTCTGAAAATTTTGTGGCTTTTTTTTTTTTCTTGTTTTGGAATTTCATGCTTGCTCTTCTTCCAAATAGAGCTAGCTTAGAAATGCTACTGCTCGCTCTACATTTTGTTATGAAATATGTTGTATAGCATTCAGGAACAGAACAGTAAAAACTAAATAAAGTAGCATTAAACAAAACTTATATGCCATTTATACCACTTATAAAAACATTGTATGGAGAATTAAACTTTTTTTCAGAACTTTTAATTATATTTGAGGCTTTCTTCTCTCTTCATTTTTCTTCTTTATAAAAGTATGGCTATACAGAAAGTATATCCATTTAAATACAACTTCAGCATTAACAAATCATTCTATTTATCAGCACAACATTGCTATTGTTAGAGTCAAGATACTGGAAAAAGGAAGAGATTTTTCTTATTATTTGTACACTTTATTGTATATATTTATGAAATTCCTTGTTTATTAAGAAAATGGCCTTGTCTTAAACTCTAATGGAATCCACACATTTTGTGTTTCTGTTGTAATTGCCCACGTGAACAAATGTAATGAACATTGAATACAAAAGAAATTTATAAAGAAGAAACAAGATAAACGTCTTCATCTGCATGGACCTTTCTGTTATCTTTGCTGTCTGCTTCTCATTAATTCATTTTTTCTGTGAATTCTAGCTCTCAAATTGAAAGTGGCCCATATCCCTTGGTCAGTAATTCCAAGTTGGATATGAAAAAGGTAAAATAGCACATCTAGCTTTTGTGAATGGACCAGGTGATTTACCAGTGCATTACCAGACCATTTCTGATTATTGTGCTGTAATTCAGCATTTGCTTGGGGTTGTCTAGTCTCTGTGCTGGGATGACACCATGAATACAGTGGTGTGTTTTGGTTAATCTGGCAGCAGAATTTGATCTGGGTGTTCCAGTGTTTTAATAGCGCATTTTCGTATTGTCAGTTTTACATTTAGGCCTACAACAGCACTTTTGTTGTAGTAACAGATGTCTCTCCAAACACTTGTGTATATTTAAATGGAGTTGGCATTGTGTAATCTTCTTTCAAAAGGAGATTAATGGAACAGAACTTTTTTTGTCTGCACAAATTAATTGAACAGTTATAAGAAGATGGATCACTACTTTGTAATAAATACAGTTGTATTTAATGTAATTAATACTCTCTAATTGAATTGGTGTGAAATAGCATTATTCTCTTGCACAGTTAAAGTATAATTGCAACACTGGATTTTGTCTGAGTAAACATTGTCACTGCATGCCACTCCCAAGAGCATCTGTCTCTGGTAATGACTTTCAAGACCAAGTATTTTGCAATTCTGAGCTTTGCCAAGATCACACCTAAATAACATCCTGAGAACTAACATCAAATCAGTGAATTGCTTATTACCTGAGCTCTTTTACTTCATTTTATTAATTCTCATAATGGAACTAGTAGTCTGGAAGATATATGAGATAAGTAGTACAAACCAACCATTTGTTCCAAGGGTTGTCTGAGCCTGCTGGCGTGTGACTTTCCAAAGAAAAATTAATCTATTTCTACCAAAGAACTGCAAAACTTTTGCTCATTTTACTCTCTCTAAATAGATCTGTGACAATTTCTTGAAACTGTAAGAAAAAGTGCAAATAAAATTAAAACAGTAAG
This sequence comes from Manacus candei, assembly GCF_025592945.1. Lineage (NCBI taxonomy): Eukaryota > Metazoa > Chordata > Aves > Passeriformes > Pipridae > Manacus > Manacus candei. Next base: position 973,161 of record NW_026138143.1, read on the forward strand.
AACCCTCTTGGTGCAACTCAGTTAAACTTTTTCAATATAGGAAAAAATGAGTAAATTTATCTCTTGTGATTAGACTATCAGAAAATTCTATAACAATGCTAGGCTCAAACAGAAGTATGCAATAAAGTTGACATCTGATTTAGTGCTTCAAGTAGCAATCCTGATGTCACACATTGGCCAGGAAAGCATTGTTTATGAAAACTATAGTAATAGTGGCTGTAGAGTGGACAAACTGCAGTTGTCTTTGTTCTTGATGTTTTTCAGAAGTGTTGTTGTTGTAGGTAGAGTGACAAATGCATTTTTCTAATTAAGAAACACATTTTCTGTTTCTGAACAGAATTCCTAGCCTAAGGTCAAGGGATTAAGTAAGTATTTAAGTCTTTGTTCCCTCTGAGCTTAATGCTTCACTGCAAAATTTGAGACTGTAAGTTATACAGACTTTCTTCCTTACCTCACTGCTGATGGTCTATGTTCAAATCTCTTGGGGACAAGGATAGCTGAGATGCAGCTTTTGCACTTTCTTCACTAGCAGAAGGAAGTCTAGTGTTTATAAAGAGTCTTACCTAGCTTGCCACAAAATGTAAACTGTCCTGTGCAAGTTATTCATCTGCTTGAGGAAACACGAAGGAAAATGGAAAAAGGCCAGTGGTTGTCTGTCAGTGTGACTGCCCAGTTTGGGTGAAGTTGCACTGTGAAACAGGGAGAAGACTGCAGCATGACTCCTTTTCAACCAGTGGTATTCCCCTCATGTCAGGAAACAGACTGTCCATTTCCCAGAAGCAGTTTTGTGACAAGATGTACTCTGCAAGAAGGAGAGCCTCTTGTGACAGCCCACAGGCTGTTTGAAATATTGGAGTCAGAAGCATAGGGTGGAAAAGTTCTGGCTGAAAGGTTTATAATAGGATGCCTTATAATTTTTGTGGGATATGACACCTAAGACTTTCTATAAACTGTTGGCAAAAAGTGTGGATGTAAGGGAGAGAGATGATTTATGTTCCACTAAAGAAATCAAGTGAAGAGTGGTGAAAGGGAAGAAAGAGCAAATGAAAATTCTTTAGACTACAGACAGAGCACATGGATTGAGCAAACAACATATTTGTCGTTATTTGCATATTTCTAGTATTAGCTACAAAACAGACTCATATCCTTCCACATGCCAAACGTGCATCTCCTTGTTTCTGCTAATCCCCAGTGTGAAAACCTTGAGCAATAGATAGCTTGTGTCAAAGAAACTTGGGTGGCCAAGAAAATAGCGGGTGATGTAGCACAAACTCTGGAAGACAAAGGTGGTAGTTGTGTGACAATGACACAGCAGAACATATATGTGGCAGTTTAAGGTGTTCCCATCTAGGGAAAGTCTGTGAGGACCTTCAAAGTATCACACGTTTCCATTGTTTTATTCTCTACCTTTTGACTAACCTTCTTCACCTTTTCCATTCTATTACAAACCCATGGAGAATAATTTATATGGTAATTTTTGTGAATTAAGTATCCTGGGAGATAGATGAACATCATTAAACTGTTATCACACTTAGCATTCCTGTTGCCAAAAATGGAAGGATAATTTTACTCCATTAATTTCTTATGGATTGCTTTGCTTTTTTGTGGTGGCCACAGGTGTCCAATTTATTCCCAGCTCTGTGTGGATACTGTCATTTTGAGTCTTAGAAAATGTACGGGTTGTATTAATTTGGAAGTGCTTGCACGTGAAGATGGTTGGAATATTTAGGAAAAGCTCTGTAAATATTTTTAGCAATAGCAATGATTATTCTTACTGTCTTAAAGGAGATTTCTTTTGTTCATGAACTTCAGAGTTCTACCTTGGTCCACCATGATCACCATCTGCCTATGAGCGCAACCATCTCATCCTTTATTTCCAAATTATTATTACATTCAGCAGAACTGTTTGACTGAACTGTCAGGTCAAGAGCTAGCACTGACTCTGCTCACTGTTAGATGATTTTTTGACTTAAGAGGATTAAGTTTTTTCTTGTTTATAACATTAAATTTTCTTTCATGATCATGTAACTGTGGCAGCAGCCACATTTCCACTTCATATTTCATCTCTAGTTTTTCTATTAATCATATTACATTTCCAATTAAGTTCTACTTATGAATTTGTTTCAGTGACGTTCTTAAGGGAATCGGTAAATGTGTTTTATAATTAAGTGCTCAAATATTAGAATTTAATAGTTTGTAATTAGAAGGTTTTTAAATTAGAAATCTGTCTTCCTTACAATTTGAGAAGGTAAAACCTAATTTATATCTTCACCTTAAGGAAAATTCATAATATGAACTAAACTAAAGTAGTGAAATCCATTTTTTAATTAAAGGGAGGAAACTGCTAATGAACTGCAACTTAGGAACATAAACTAATAATAGCAAAGGTATTTTATAACATCATATAGTTTCTTTATGTTATAGAATGAAATACAGTGGTTTAAAAAATTAGAAACTATACTTGAAGCAGTGATTTTCAATTTTCCAGATGAAGTGTCCCATGGGAGAAGTATTCCAATTATCCTGTCTCATTGTAGAAATAAATATATACCTACTCAAGCACTTGAATAAAAACTAAAATATTTGCATTGTTCAGTGACATGCATGGTGTCATGAAAATACGTGATACTGAATGTGTGTCTGTGTGTAGGTATATCTCTTTGAAGCTATTTTCTGAGGCACAAGGAGTCATAGGAATGTTGATAGGTGGTCAGGGCTGTGTTCATAGTCAGAAATCCTGTTTTCTTCTTGTCTGAAAGCTCACCACAAGCAAAATGATGATTCTGTGGGAAAATCACTACAAATTCTACATGGAATATTGGCTAGGTATTTAACTGCAAGATCCATCACTGAAAGAATGATTTCTCTGTACCAGCTAAAAAGAGAAAGGGTTAAGACCAGTGCTAACAGGCCTGGTTTAAGATGTAAGCAAAACAGGCAATTGCCTACAATAGCATATTGAAGGGACTGGCCATTAGGAGACACTCACAACATCTTTATGCCTGACCTCAGTTTGATTCTGAAGAAACAGCAGCATGAAAATCCCAGATTACATGTATGTTATTGGACATGGAAGCTTTTCCCAAATCTTAAGCCTTTGTAGATGCTTAAGCTTTGTAGGGCCATCTTGATCCAGTTTGAGCAGTCTCCTTATCCATGCAAAAAATGCCTAGATGTGCAGGCTCAGCTGAAGACACAGGTATTTTCTGGCAGTCTGCCTGAAGAATTAGGGTATTAGGTCTCCAGTGTATCCCTGTAAGTAGGTCTAGACACTGCCAGAAGCATTTTGTCCATGCTACTTATGACCCTGAGGGCAAATAAGCATCAGAAACAAGCTCCTTGTTTATGTGTCTGAGTAAGAGGTAGCCTCCTTGACTCTGTATCTTGCTCTAGCTACCCTGCTTCTGCTTCCCTCCATGGCTGCTGTAGGGAAAGGTGCACAGAAAAGGAAGACCATGGCAGGGAGAATGGGGTTCTTATTTTTCCCTCCTGGCTTTCATCCCCTTCACCAGGGCAGTGATGGAACATTGCCTTATAATCAAGAGTGTGCAGCAAGGACACAGTGGCAAAGCGGGATCTGGAGCAATCTGTATGTGAAGAGTCATATTTGGTTATTTAAGCAAATGTGTTTGGTTTTGTCAGCCTGAGGTGCAGAGAGAGATATCTGGGGGGAGCCATCCTCCCACCTATTCAGTATGGCCTGAGCTATTCAGAAAGGATGATCCAGTCCTGAAATTAAACTCGCATCCCCAGGTAACCTAGTACAACAGAAATATAGAAGCTCTCTTGGCAAGAGGGTATGGATTAAACTCCACTTAAATCTTCCAAAAAAGGGTTCATCTGAGTTTGTAGGCCATGAGCAGACTTTTCACACTGGTGAAGTTTCTCTGTTTTGATTATTAGCAAGAAGAGTTGTTGTGTTTGGGTTTTTTTTCCTGTTATTTTAGCACAGTTAGAGATTTGTACAAGAAATACCTCACAGAATGCGGTGTTTACTTTGGAAATCTGACCCCACTCTTTACCTTATTTTCCTTATCCTCTGATGACACCCCTGGTACATCCCTTTTTCATCATTTTAGTTGTGGTTTGCTCAATAGTGGCTGATGACCCAGGCAGGAAGCCCTCACAAGCATTGATACAAGCTGGTGTGTTCATGATCTTTGTCCTCTTGCTCGTGTTGATGTACTGGGGGTAACTCTTATCTCTTTAAACAATTGGATGATTAAGGAAGCTTTTGGGTCTGCCATCTTTATATTACATAAACTATATGTCTGTAATTGCAATTGTATCAATTTAGGATTTTACCTCATAGTAAGCTCCAATGATATAAATGATAAACTGGGACACGATCTTTTTTTAGTTACTCTGGTGGTGGTGGTTTTGGTTGTTTTTAACATTCTGTGATCTGACATTGCTGTGTGCATCTATTGTACTTTTTGTCTAGCTGAATTGACATTTTCCACTGAATTATAGATTGAAAAATTCAGTAATGAATGATGCTGACTTATTTGGCAAGATGATCAGCTGGTACACATAGCACAGTGGTACGGATCACAGACTACAATAAAAAATTACTTATGTATTATGCCCTTCATTAATATTTCAGGATTCAGAGAGTAAAGGGAGCAATTTATCTGAGTATAAGTTAGAATACTGTTAATAAGATTTTCTGAGGAGACAAGATTAATGTTAATAATGTTTTTTCATTGACAGGAAAATAGTGTTAACATTAGTAACTCACTCTTTCTGTTAAAAGTACAGCATTTGTTTTATAGCTATTCACAACAACAAGGTTAAACTGAAAAAAGCATGGGCTATAAACAAGGTCATACCTATAAAAAAGAAAACATTAATCTGTTTTTCTAGGCTAAAATCTTATTAGAATAAATATTCTGCAGAACCAGAATGAAGGTGATCAAGGCTATAAAGCTATTCAAGCAGAATAATTCAACTTTAGTGTCTCTCAATTCCAGTAAGTGGTTACTTTTTTTTTTTTTTAATACTCTCAAACAAGAAATTTGAAACTCAACTAATTAAACTTTGGGTTTTCTGTGTTTTGTAGTCTGCTTGATTCTGGAAATAATACACGCAACTTTTTTTCACTTCTCAAGTTTTAAGACATAAATGAGCTTGGTAAAAAATTTCTTGAAGGTATATTGAGCAAAGTCTACATTCAAGAAAACAATGCATTTGCTGTGCTTGGGTAAATATTTCCCCTTCAGAATATATTTGGCTTCATTAAGCTGACATGTAGACATGAATATGAAATATTTTGTTCCTCTGAGACTCCTCATACACGGCTAAGGACTTTTCTAGGTTATAACAACATACATGCTAATACTTAATATGGCACTGTTGTGATTGTGCTGATAATATTTTCATGAAGACTCTAAGGTTTGTATAAATTCAATAAACTATGTTATCTAAATTAATCTACTTTATATAGAGTACTGTACAAATATGTACATGTGTGTAATTACATTTATACATACATTATGATCAAATAACTATTTATATAAATGTTCATGCACACATACTTAAAAACTCTGAATTTTTGATATGTCCTAAAGCATAATGCAATACTGAGCCACCACCTCTCATGTATGTGTAACACAAAGAATATGTTCAATGCCAGCGTTCATAAACTCTGTCAGTCCACATGCGCATAGCCACACAACAGCATATCCAGGAAAAAGCTCTGGCATAATAAGAATCTTTGTGATTGATGACTTCCCATTCTAACTTGCTCTGTGTTTATATGCAAATGAAATGCTCTTTACATTGTCCATAGTCCTGCTGAATTTCCCAATTACCAGTCCCTCTGGTTTTTCTGTCTCTGTGAATATTTAATTAATTATGAAAGGAAAAGCAACTAAAACTGCAGGAATAGAAAAGCAAGTAACTCATAAACTGGTGGTTTTAAATCATCCTGTCTAAATTTGTCAGGGCAGGGACATTTATTTTTGATTTTTCATTTCTCTCTGTGGAGTATTTTGGTAGAAATTCCTAGATTTATATGAAAAATAGTCCTTTCTTATGGAGAACAAAATATGGCTAAAACAATGGGAGGAAACGTCTTTCTCAATGTTTTCTTGGTTTCTCGGTTTTCTTGTTTATTTTGAATAAGCAATTAAAAATATCAGGACGTGTATGCACAACTGTGAAAGTGAGTGTTGGACACAACTGAACACATCAAAATTTTTCTTTCACTGTAAATGTTCAACTGTTCCTGAACTCCGTTTGTTACAAGCTTATCTAAGGCAGAATCTTTCCTGTAGCTGAAATAATTTTTGGACGTCACTTGTTGCTGGTCACCTAAGCATGGTCCACACAGTCTAATTTAGAAAAATGTAGTTTTGTGAGTACTGTTCCTGTGCTCTATGATGAAGCACAGAAGTGTGAAAATAATTCCGAGTGTTCAGTGTTCTTGCCATTTTTCTAACAGATGCTGATAATGGTTTTGTATTTGCATTTAAAGATTCTGCTGTCCTATAGGAATACCAAGAGAAGAGAATGTATCAGTCAGTCCCTTTGAGTCTGTTATTTCTGCACATAGAAATTGTGTGCTTAGGGGTTCTAATGAAGCTTAGTTTTGAAGAAATCTTTTATTCTCTGTGCAGATAATCTGAAGGGGGTTATGACGGTACTTGGGAAATATGCAAAGCTTTCTCTGGCAGGAAGAAGATCAGATGACTTGCTTCTATCATGTCTACTGAGTTTTGAGAAGTCAGATTTCAGCTCTTCTAATATAGAATCAAAACTCTTGAAAAAAATTCTAATCATGGTTGTCAGATTGATGTTTGCTCGAAACAAACACCAGAAGTAAACATGGCCTCCAAGATTTATTTAGGGAATAAAGCATAACATTTACACAGAAAGAGGGCAGCATGAGAGTGAAGGGAGGTGATCAGAGCTGACCTGTGGCAAACAGTACAAATTTCTAAGTATGAATGTCCCAATCAAATAAACTAGTTTCCAGAACAGTTAATTCTTCATGGAAGAAAAGGTCAAACAGAGACTATATGTGGGACCAGTTTGAATTTAATTTATTTTAGTATATTAAAGAAAAAATACCAGATTTCATTTTAATAAATAACAATCAAGAAGAGGAATTGGTTGAATGATAAAAATATTTTACAAGTCTTAAGTCAACTTACTTATAGAACTGGTAACAAACTGTTGATGGAGGAAGAGTAACTACTTTTGCTGAACCAGAGGTCCTTGATTCAAGAAACTCAAGTCTTCCTTGGACTTGGAGAATGTCTTCGGGTAAATGTCTTCTTCCTCTTTTTTACTTGTGAGAAATAGGAATATCAGTGAAGCCTTTTATTGCTATATTATGTGCATGAGTATCTAGATTTTTTTGGTCTGTGTGGAATATCTCTTAAGTTATTTTGGTTTTGAGTTTGGAGGTTGTTTGTTTGTTTGTTTGTTTAATTTTCAGCATTGTTCTGCAGAGCAGGTAGCCTTTTCATCTTGCAAATTTCTGCTGAGTATCGTAATGTGTGCTTCACATGAAATGGCTTTGCTACAAATGTGATCTTTGTCTCATATGAAATGACTTTGCTGTAAATATGACATTAGTGTGAGCCAGTCAGCTTGCCAGATTGCTATTAGTTTGTAATAAACATTTAGAAAAATGGAGCATCATTAAAGGAAATCAGCTGTTTCGTGTAGCTGCTGCATATTTATTGACACTCTGCTTACATGAATTAATTAGTTCTGACTGGGGGAGGCACACTGTATATCCACCTCTTGGCATCTTTCCATTCTGTTTCTTCTTGTGCTATCCTCTACTGTACTGACATCCACAAGATAAAATTAATAATTTTAAAACCACTTGGTATAATATAAACAAAGTGATTGTAACACACCTTTAATGTAGTCATTCCTCAGTACTTATGCACAGCAGAAGACCATCAACTTATGATAATTAACTTCTACTCTTGTAATATATTATCTGTTAATTAAAGAACAAGCATTATGCATGCTGTGTTATCCAATCAAAAAAAAGGATTTTTTAGTTTTTGTTTCACTTCACTGTTCTGGACAGAATTGATTGCTGTTCTGTGATTATATAACCAGAAACTAGTCCTAGCAGTCAGACTGAGATTACATTAAATAGTTATTTACTGCTATGATTTTAATATTCTTCCAAACCCTTTTGAGACACTTACCCAGATGAGCATTGGCATTGATAGTCTTTAAATTAACATGTCAATCTAGATTAATTTTTTTGTCAAACCCTTCAGTTTTCTTTTTTGGTGCCAGTAAAATAACTTTCTGCTTTTCCAAAGGGTTACTCATGGCAACAATTTAAGAAACACTTAGATATTCTTTAAAAGTCTTTTGCTTTTAAAAATTCATAATTTGCCCAGCAACCTGTCAATTGTGTACCTTTCTGCATAAAAGACACTGCAGAATAGATTAGATCAACTCATTAGAATGAAGGAGAATACTTCTGAGGTGACAATTATGGTTAGTTCACAACAGTAGACATTATAGGTTTTTCTTCTTAAGGCACCCAAAATCTGGACTGCTAGAACAAACAATTGAATTAATTCTATAAAATATAATGATCATAAAAAGTGGGACTTGAGATTTGAAAGAGGCATTCTGCATAACTGGAGATTACAGGAAAGCAGAAACAAATGCATTTGACCTTAAAACAAAGCACTCGTCATTTATTTGCTAAGCAAGAAAAGAATGGCAAAACTATTGTTCAGAGTCAGATGCTCTTGAGCATCATTCCCCCACCTTTCCAGAAGGTTCTTGAGATGAGGATATTCCTCAAGTAAGTCACAGTTTCCACGAGAAAATTTATTAATGAGTGTTAACTACTGATGTGAGTTTAATCAAAGAGATAAGATGAGGTCAGATGAGATCAGATGAGAATCAAGCGGGATTTTCAAGGAGGTTATCACACCAACAAAGAACAAACACTTTGCAATTGCATTACATAATACAAGTTAGTAGATGTCTCTGATGCGCTTGTGGTCAAATATCAGTGCAAACTCCTGACAGAACAATTGCAGGTCTTAAGTAACACTGGTAGAAAATAGGTCTAACTGCTGTTGGTTGCAATGGTTATATTAGTAGCATTTTTTGAATGTCACTCAGTGCACACTGACACTGTTTAGAGCCATTGAGCATCTAGCACCACTGCAAGGTAGGTAGCAGTGTACAAATGAATCTCTACAGTCTGACTCAGAATGTTGTATTTTCTATATAGTGTCATACCTGTATTTGGAACTTCATAGTATACATTAAAAAACAAAGCCCACCTTATTAGAGTTCATATGCTAAATTAAAGAATTAGAGCATAAAGGCTAGTGATAATTATTTTTCTGAACAGAAGAGCAAAGCATGTGAGTAATGATTTCTAGCAACAATTTAATGCTTTTATCGCCACCAGATTAATTACCAGTTTTGTCAGCCTTTTAATGTTAAATTAACATTAACTTGATAATTTTAACATTACAACTTTAGATTGCACTGAACTTTTACATTACAAGTTTAACATTGAAGTTGTTTATTAGAACAAGATGTTGTATATTTAGTAGAACAGCAGCAAAAATGAAGAAATCTGGAATCATGTTGAAGATACAAGCAGGTATTTTTGTGCAGGAAAACTCTGCGTTGCAGCAATGGAGCAGGCCTGAGTAGGGAATGAACACTGCATCAAGAAAGGCATCTTTCTCACAGCTACATGAGAGATTGTTATGGAAGAGAAGGTTTTGTGCAGTGCCCTGACAATTAGGCTGTGCAAATTATTCTCTGTTCCTGAGTTGCCAGTGAAGAGTTTTATTTAAAACTGACCTTGTTGCTCCATATACCAGAGAGCAGGAGCAGGATTGGAGCCGTAGCTGGATTGTAGATGCCTTTTCTGTGATGTATCATTACAGTGCACAGAGGTTCTTGGGTACAGTACTGTAGCGATGTGACATTTCTGCAAATCACAAAGCAGATTCTTAAATCAAACTTGTCCTTGATGATCACTTGGTATGTTAATAGATTAGATTTTAACTTCTCTTACACTGTTTAATAAATGTCTTTTTTGTGTGCTTGCCTTTTCACCTACCAATGGGATTATTATGATACTCTAATAAAACATTAGGAGTTTGCAGTTTATTCCTGGAGGGATTTGACTCCTATTTTCATCTCTTACTGCCAATCAGCAGCCTTACATTGAAAGGTAATTAGATTATCCTCTAGGTCTCTTCCCAGCCTTCACTGAATGCATATAAATTCAAGGAGTCAAGTTTGCTAAAGGACTCTGATAGGCTATCATGGCAAAGCTCTGAAACAAAACACTTGGAAGGTATTCCCTGTTTGTTTGCTTGCTTGTAGTTTCTCCTTCTAACAAACTTTTTCTCTGAAATATGGCTAACACAATGATAAAGTTTTTTCTACTGTTGTGTATAGTTGATACTAAATCTGACTATCTCATAAGTAAGAATAGAATCTGATACCTGAATTCAAAATTGAATTCCTTTTGGCTACTACACAATCATCTGCAGATACCAGTGGAATTCACTTTATCTTCATTAACGATGGGTAGTTATATGAGATAACAAAATTATACGTTCATTCAGAATGGTTTGATGGTTTTAATGTGAAACTTGGAGGAAAACAATATTGTTCTAATATGTCTTTCTTACCTATGTTGCCTGTGTTTTGTTAAGCGGTAAAATCTTACTTCCCCCATAAAGGCAATGGGTATGAATCAATGCGCACAGAAGAAACTTTATGCAGGAAGAACTTGCCATTTCTGCAAGTCACATTTCTAACTACAAGTGCAGCTTAAATGCATCATTAGCAATCATTATTGTGGAATGATACAAGTTTAAACATAAAAATCTGTCTCTTTGAGATTTTAAAAAAAAAAGCCCAAACAAACAAACAAACATACTAGTTAAATTAATATTCACACCCTGCATAAAGGCATTTAAGGAGGTTTGACCACTACTTAAATTAGGTTATACATTGGGTCATTGGTATGTCACCTAAGTTAAAAGTGATCTAAATTAATCTGTGTTAGAAGTTTACTTGGGCTTAAAAGATCCAATTAAAAATGTTGCAACTTTTGTTGTAAAGTCAAGGGTTTAGAATCAGAAAACAGATATTTCCTAAAGACCTGTAATTAATCTTCCTTTTTCTCCTAAGGAGTTCAGAATTGTTCCTTTAAATAACATTTTTTAAGTCATAAACTTGTCCATAGTCCATCCTTATGCAGTTATGCTCTTACTTTCATTACTTTGTAATTGCCTCTGGTAGTTTTATAGATGTTTTAAAGTTATCTTCTTTTCAAGATGTATTTGATCTTTGTTTTTAGTTTTAGCCATTCATTATCAGACGTATTGATTTTTAATATCTTTCTTTCTTAAATTCCTGCAGTTCCTTGATTTTTTTAACCAATTTTATCTTGTTCCATTTTTGCAATTAGTGATTATCTACTGTGGAGAAAGAACAGCAACAAACTTCCTAACAGAATAGTAATTCCAGATATTTTTAAGCTTTTCTCATGTTTTACACAGTTGCTAATACAGTTGTTTTAAAACAAAATGGTTTTTCTTTTATTTTGGGAAAAGTTTATAGAATTTTGGTGGGAAATACATTCTCCATCAGAGAAAAGATACCTTTGTTTCAAAAAAAAATTGAGTTAACTAAACAGAATAGGTAAAGAGTGTTATTTGCCCCCATTCTTTTGCAACTCATTTTTAGGTAGATGATATTAACAATCTTACTTTTTTTTGGCTCTATGTAGTCATTCCTTACCTTCTTGTGCTCTTAGTAGGCATTGAAAATGAAAGGAAATTTTCTGTTTATATTGTATATTAAAAGGTTGCTTTCCATTTTTTAAAATATATTCTGGAGAAATACTTCTTAGTCCTTATTTTATTTCTTATCTTTTGTTGAGTCACCTGGAAATAGGACTGCTTATAGGAAAAGGTGTATGTTTAGGAAGGTGTATAGGTTACAGCTAAGGTTAGTTCTTCATCTGAAATATGTAGCCTTATGCCTGCTCTTACACGAGTATCCCCATTTAGGTCTAATTTTGTACTGTTCATTCACATAAAATACTAACAGGGAAAGAGTTTTCTGCTTTTCTTCTCCCTCTCCTCTCCCACCCCAAGGAATGCAAAGCCACTACTGACATCCCAGTGTAAGTTACAGCTTTGTTAAGAGTTATATTTTCAAATACTGCAGCTATTCAGAGGAAAGAAGGACTTGAAGTATTGAACTGTGATCATCTTATGTTTTTCTTCTGTACAGCCTTTGAATATGAGCCAGATACAATGCTGAAGGTGTGTTGTAATAAATGTGGGCTGGGCTGCTTTGAGACCAGTATTTGAGAGAACAGAATTCCTCTCCAAGGAGTGTGGAGTAGCTGTAACTGCTGTGAGTGGAGCTGTAATACTCAGGTTGGAGCTATCAGTAGTCACTGTCATTTCTAAAGAATAAGGGAATTCAGAGAAATGGAAAATGGGGTCTGTCATTGATTTCAGTTATCCCAAGTCTGAAATCAGCCTAAATATTTTCTCTGATTTCCATGAAACTGTAAGTTCTGTAAGTCAGCTGTCTGGCCACTTAATGGAGCAAACTAATGAACCAATTGTTTTTTCTTGGAGAAAGAACTAGCAGCTCTGATTCTGTAATATAAAATAGTTTAAAAGACATGGGACGTCCTGTTTCATTTCTCCCCCACTCCCCTACCACCACCCCCTCCATTTCTTTTTTCCTTCAAAGTAAGCTTATTTTTATATCTCTGCCATGCATGTTGCATTCCAGTGCACTGGAAAGACAAAACATAGAAGGTAAAGTCTCCAGATATCCACTCAGTATGACATGAATAAGGGACACATAGATGCTCCTTTTTGTTTCTCTGAAGTTTTCAAAAACAACGAACAGGTCTCTCAGTTATTAATTTCTTGTTTGTAGCTAGTCAGGAACTTCTTATCTGTCACATGCTAAAAGCAGCAACAGAATAAGCTGATGAACTTCTTTTTCTTCTAGTATCTGAGAAATGGGCAAAGGCCAACAGCATTGGACTTATGATATACAGACCTAATGGAGGGGTTATTTGACTTGTATGGAGTAGCTGTTCCATGCATTCTGAAGTAATAGTGATTGATCCTCAATTCACAGGCTGCCTGTTTCTAAAGGTTTTGGGTTTTGTTTTCTTATTCTTAAAATCTCAGCTGTTTGATGTAGGTAGTATGGTATAATATCATTAAAGTGTATCATAAATCGATTTTTTTATTTTTTAATTTTGAAACCAAGGTTTTAGATTGTAAGTCTTCTGTAGAAACAGTTGCAATGATTTTAAATGCATAATACAATTTCATCTACAGTGCATTTATAGATATTTCTTGTTTAAAGTTGTGGCTTTGCCATTTAAAATGGTTAGTTTCCTTGCTCATAAAAATGTTCTGCATATCTCTTAAGATCATTAATTCCTCTTAATGAAAAGTTTTACTTCATTTTAGGGAAATTAATACTTAGCAAATTTTACCAATTAATTTGCTCTCATTAGTTGTCTGGCATTTAGTGTCTGTCAGAGTCAGTAAAAACTAGTTATTTAATTATTTATAACAGTCTGTGTTCATGAAAAGATACATGTCTAGCAGGAAGGAAAACAACCTTTCTCACACGAGAAATTCTTCTGATATTATTCCTTGTAGACGAGCATGAACTAGGGGAGAAGAAGACTGTGGAGTCTTCAACATTGTCACACATGTTTTGCAAACACTTGTATTTTAATAGTTTCCACAAATACATTATTTGCTTTGAGCTTCACAGGTGATGTCATCAATGGAGGCATTAACGTAGAAGCCAACAATTCTCCTCCTGTTGCCAGACTTTACACAGTGCCTTTTAAAAATGCCTTTGAAAGGCATTTTTTGGCCAAATTTCTTGTTGTTCCTGCTTGAGCTCCATGCCATGTGCTGTCTAGCCATAAAAGAGAAGGAAATTGTCCCCAGGCATCTAATAAAGTCAGGTACAAGCATGTTTTTAGATATTTTAATTATTATTCTGTTCAGCTAAAATTTATCAGAAGCAAGACCGGCCACTGAACTGCACAACATATTATGCCATACAGTAATTTAAACTTTGTGTCTTAAAGTTGAATCACTATTTTTACCCACTAAAATTCATGTAAGTGATGCATTTGAAGGCATATAAAAAGAATTTTTTCCTTTCTTCAGGGCTGTGTTGCTTAGATAGCTTACTTAGTATGCAAAGCATCTAGTGGCATTTATTTAAAGAAAACTTACCAGCAGCTTAATTAGAAGAATCTAAGAACAAAACCAAAGCTTAGGTGTGGCCTTTCCTTTACAATGAGATAATTTCTTCCCATCCCACATCTTTTAATTAAATTAGTATTTTCTCTGTATTATGTTTGTAAAAACAGTAGGTTAAAAGTATTTTTGACACTGATGTTTTTCAACTGTATAACTTTAAGTTGGAAATCCTTGAAAATCATCTGTTTTCTATGAACTCAAATTATCTGATCTGCAGATGCCACCAGGAGGTTCTTGTAAACTATTTCCTTTTTGGTAATCCAGTCTTTATTGTGCTGCTTCTGGGTATGTTGCTCAAATTTGCCTCCATTATAAAAAAGAGAATTTGTTTAAAAATGTATTTAATTTTTTTATGAGGAGGTTAAATAAAAAAAAGTACTTTTATTTATTTCAGCGTGCATGAACAGCCACAGAAAAAAGACTTTATCTTATTTTTAACTATTTCTGAATATTATAATAGAATAAAATTTTGGATGATTACTTCAATAGCAGACAGCAATGCTCCCTCAACACACAGGTTTAAAATATATCACAAATCACACCATTTATTTTTGTAAGTAAAATATAGAAACCATGTAGGATGCACTCGAGTTAGTTTTTTGCGGCTTACCTGCTCAGAAATTGAGCTAAAAAAAGAAATGAAAGCTAGCAACCCTTTCTGCTTTGGAAGGAACTTTTGTCTCACTGTTTCATTTTCTACCTCATCCATATAGTATTTTATCCATTTTAGGTAGGGAATAAAGGTAGAAATATGTTTTCCGAAGGTACCTGTGAAGTTCGGTTCATATCTTGTGTTCCAGGTGTCTCAGGCATTTAGGAATTTTAAATCTGTGGAGCATCAGTTTCTAGACAGCAGATTCCTTTAGAAAATGGCTTGTGGTCCTCAGCCATATTCGCCATTAAGCATCATGTTTAAAATTACTGCACTAATTCAATTATCTGGTATAAGTTTATGTCAAAATATGCTGCCATCCAGAGCTATTCATTTAGGATGCTGCCTAGTTCAGACTCTTTAACTGTATTAATCTCGGTGCTACACTGACATGTTTCTAGCACTTCCAGTTCTGGAATTATTTTATTTATGGTCTGTGTTGGTATCTGGGCAGTTGTGCAGTGAACAACACATGCATAAGCCCAAGGTACCTCTGGAACAGTCTCCCTTGCTCTTTTCTTGTAGTCTCAGAAAGATGTTTGTATGAGACCTGGGCATTGACAAGCCAGTGTCCAGTTACTTGTACACCTTCACAGCGATCACATGTGCATGTGAAGCAAACACCATCTTTTAGATTTGAAGATAATAGACTATCTCAATCTTTATGCCAAAACATTGAGGCTTGAAGTTTTATACAAACAAGTTCTCATTAATATGTAGCTTTGGGACTTCTTTGTTTAGTTTGCCAAGGTATGACAACTTCTTTAAATGAAACTTGTATCAAGATGTTTCATACAGGCAGGGTTAGGAACAAATTTCAAAATGCTTTCTGCTAACTGCTCATAAACATTCCAGTCAAAGTCTTTATTACTTTTTAAATTTTTACTTTTTTTTTTTTTTAAGTAGAATTGGATAGACACTCTTTGAGAAAAATAAACTTTGAATATGTGAAGAGAGGTACAGGTATTGGATATTTGTTTTGATTTTGCTGTTAACTCGGCTTATTTCACGGATGAAGAATTAATTGTGTGTTGAGAGCAGGGCTGTACTTACACTGGAATTAGGAAAATAAGCTGGAAAATAATTATTCTGTGATAACTTTAGCACAGCTTGCTGTGATGAGAGGGATGAGCTTCTTGACCTCCTTCCTTCTCATGGAGGAAAAAGTGAGAAAAAGCTTTTACAGGAACCTGAGAGATTGCCCGCCCTGGAGCAGAGGGTCATGAAATGAGAGAGGAAACTCTCCTCTTACATTTCTAACTTCTAGGCAAGATGTAGTTTAGTATTTGCAGCATTTTGAGAAGACGCCTTTCCCACCCCCTAGTGACAGTATTCTGTAAAATGCTGTTACTTGCTCTATGAAAAAGATAAAACCTATTGAATATGTAAAAAATAGAACATATAGTTTTCAAAAACATGCAGGACCAGAACTTACACTTACTGCATACAGTGAGCTGCAAATACAGGCTGTCACTTGTGGAGTGTTTTTAAGTTAAATTCTTTAGCCCCCTTCAAATCTGTCAAGAGCTCTTGCAGGAACAATGAGATGTCAAGGGGTTCTGAACAGAAGCATAATATCTCATAAAGAAAATCGTATAGAAGGAAAAGATTAGGCTTCTGTTCTGAAATTACAAATTTTTTGTTACTACAGCTGGTCATCGTTTTGTCAGTCAGCTTCAGGTAAGGCATTTGGTCTTAGATAGCCTGTCAACAGATTTAAGCACTTAGCTGCTGCCCTTCTGACATAAGGTAGAAAATTGTTTTGTGTCACAGCAACATCTAGAAATGCAGGCATAAAATAAAAATGCTTTCATATGTTTTTTCAAAAGCATACATATGCGAGGGACAAGTTTTTGTTCTTGTTTTTGTTCTGTTTTGATTTGGTTTTTTATATTTCCCATGATAACATTTCTACTTTTTTCATAGGAAAGTGGAAAGAAAGGAGTGTATGCTTCTGTGCAATTCTTTAGATATATACTTTGATGAAGAAATTTCTTTTTGTTTGCTGGGGGACATTAGTAAGATATTAACAGTAAATAAACTGGAAACCAAGTGAGAAAATAGCTAACAGAGAAATTTAACTTCTATTCAAAGAATTAAATGTGTAGTGGAGTATCACTTCCATTGTAGGACCTTCTCTTCAGGACTGCATCCTTACTCCTGAATTCAATATAATTTTGTCTGAAAAAGATTTTTGTTCATGTTTTGAATTATTCTACTATGCAAAATATTTATTTCACATGTTAAAAACCTATAGATGCTTTCATGTGCTGGGTAGGTCAGAACTGTTTTATTTAATAACTTAAAAATTCGATGGACCTTAATGTTTGCTGAGGCGAAATACTTTTTATGTGGTTGTATAAACAGATGAAGAACAATTATATACTTTAGTTCTTGCTTACTTTAATTCTGGCTCAATCTTCTCTTGAAAGTGAAGATTCAGGCATTCCTGTTCCATGGGTTTTTATTTAAACTTAATTTCTAACATTGTATCTGTATAACTATTCATAGTTTTATCTTTTATTATAACTTTTTTCATGTTTGGTAATGTATCCTTTTGATTCATAATCTCAATTTATGTAGAGACTGATGTTCTCATTTTTGCTAAGGCTCAAATTCACTGACTTCTGGAGTGGTTGTTTTCTGAATAAAACAATTAAAACTTCCAGCACAAACTCCACTGGATCCTAGAATTTCCAGATCTGTACCAAAATGCAGTTTTTTCAATGTGCAAATAGGCTTTCAACTTCTGTAAAAGTGTTTTACAAGTGGGATTCAAAATAAATTACTATGATACTCTGACTTAGACTATGCAGATTTTAATGTTTTTGTGTAACTGTAACATACATTCCATGTATATTCTCAGACATGAAACTAAATATTATATAACCAAAACTGTATTCAGGTTATGCAAAAGGGGGGGGGAAAAAGAGAAAAAGGTCTGTCTCTCTCTGTGAGATCAGATTTAACTTTGGTTTTTTTTACTTAAATATGTTACTGTTCTCAACTTTAGGTCTGAAAAAATGTTGTAGTGTTTAAATAATGTTTATATAGATACTCCATTTGTTTGGCTCAAGCAAAGATCAGCCAGAGTATTCGGAGTTTAACACAGCTTCAATCAAAACTTGCCTAAGACCTCTTTTTTCTTAAAAACTCATGATCTGGATTATTCACAAGTGTTTCATCACTACCCCTCAGAAACTGATCATTCACAGATCAGGTTACATATATAGCATAGAAAATCTGTGTGTATATATGCACATTTGTCAGTGTGTTATTTACAAGAAGTAGAAGAAAAGAGTTTACTTGATTGAGCAACAGTTCCACATGTACTCTCTCTTACTCCTATGGACTATGGGAATATTTGCAGCAGATTATTTGTGTATATCTTTCCATTGGGATATTGCTTAATTTCCCCTGAGATTCCCTATTAGTTTTGAAGGTTAAGGAAAATAAGAAAGACCAGGGCAATACTGAGTGTTTGGGGCCTAAACCTGTGTCCTGGTGCTTTCTTCTGTATCAAAAAAACTTATTCTGACCTTCACATAAACTCAGCCCATGCAACGTTTAGAGAATTTTTTTTCTCACATAACAATAGTTTGTAAGATGATGGAATTCACTTCTGCAAATTCAGCTGTCACAGTTGGGTATTTCTTTGCCTTCTTTGCTTTTTCTGTGCTTTACTGCTGACAAGGTTTGTGCTTTCCTCAAAATACTGCTCCTAGATAAGGTACAGTAACTGCAGCTCTGAAATCATAAGTGATAATTATATGCAAAGGTAAAAATCTGAAGGGACAGTGAGAAGAAAAGACCACAGTACCAGAGGTATTTCTTTGTGTCTGAACTTCCTTGCCAGTACTGCTATTTTTCTCTTCTAGCTTCTAAAGAGAAAAAGCAGAACAAGTTGGAAGCTTAACTGGTTTATGTTTGTTCACTCGCCTGTAAAATAGAGAATATTACGTGTGTAATACTGCTTTTAGGATGAATATGTTAATGTCTAAAAAGCTTTTCAAGAATGTAAAACACTATGTAAATGTGAAATATTAGCATATCTTTCTACTTTAACAAGAGGGTGAGATGCTGCAAGAGTTCATGTGCTACTCTTGAAGTAGTTCAGTGCAGGCCGAAGTGTCTATGAGAGCTTGTCCTGAGAGAATCTCTGAAGTAGCAAAAGCTTTAACTCCCACAGACTTTTACACACTTGTAACTAAATCTCTTGAGACAGGCTATTAATATTGTTTCTTTTTTTTTCTCCCCTATTCATTTTGGGACTCGTTTTAGTAATCAGTTTGACATACTGACTGGGGGAAGCATCTCACACAATATTGTCTAATTTGCATAAATCTTAAGTATGTCTATCATCCACAGTAAAAACAAACTACCCCAAACCACATAACTTTCCTCATTTCATCCTACCTACCCCTATACAAATTCAAGCTCTAGTTTAGTTGAGAGCTCATGTTTGCCGGAAGGACGGAATGGGAAGTCTCAGCTGTCTTGTTCATCTTAAAATGATTAATATCATAAAAATACATATTTGCAGTATCTCAAGGCAAGGAGTCAGAATAATTTGTCTTGTGTTCAATCTAGTACATAGTGAGAAAGCCTTCTTGAGATGTGGGCAGAGACAACAAGATGCAGAAGGAATGGCACCTTTCCATTACTTCCATTCAAAAGCTCTTCAATATTTATGTATTTCCTTAATAACGTAATATTACAGATAACCTTGTGTTTTTAAAAAAGTTTAAAGTCCTGTTGTCTTGTTTGTATCTCACATATTTCTATTAAATAAATAAAACCCCCTTATACTTCTCATACTGTAGCATAATAAAAAAAAATAATTTTTGTACCTGAGGGAATCAAAGTTTGTTTGTTGTGGGTTTTGTTCCCCTCTTTTTTAATTAGCAAATTAAAGCCTTTTGGTCTAGGCTGCTTCTGTGCAGTCATAAAAAGTGCTGTGTCAGAAAAAGGACACTAGAAAGCCATTCAGATAAGTACCAGTACAATTGCAAATTTCATGGCTTTCTGCACACCAACAATACTGTTTATCAAGGTTATTTTAAATGTTTCATGAGGTAGAAAAGACCAAAGATGTTACATTACTTGCTATATTTCACCTAGATGTGGTTTTTATTTCTATTTTTTCAGAAATAGCAGTTGGACCAGAAAAAGTGTGCATTGTCATCGACAACATCGTATTTTCCATTTTTATAAATAGTCACTTCAGGAAGCATCAAATAGCTGATATGCTTTGCCTGTGATATTACTTAATGACCCTTTCTTGCATACTAAGTTTTAATAATAATGAACTATAATTAAAACTGGCCTGAAATGCTTTAAAATGCCACCTGAGAAGTCTTAGTATTTATATATATTCAGTTACTCTGCTGCAGAAGACTATGTGAGAAGATAGAGTCCCATCCAATGGTTGGCTCAAATGATTTTGTGCTCTCTTTCTTAAGCTCATTCTTCCATCCTAATGTAATGGTGGAACTATAGTCATGTAGTGCTACTAGGTTTTGACCATGTAAACCTAGGATTTTTCATTGTTATCTAAGTCTCTGCTGACATTCTTAACATTCCAAGAAAGTGTTAAGATGCTCCTGTAGTAGTCCCTTCCAGCCTTGTGATGTTTGAAAACATGGTAAATGAAAGGTCCTAATTCTTGTTGCACTCATTCAGTTTAAAAGTAATAGCATCTTTGGTATTACTGGATAGGAAAGGCAGTCCTTATTCCAAGGACTATGTGTTTGGTTTTTTTTTTTTCCAACACTGCTAAAATTACATTTTAAGTCAATTAGGTCACAAAATCAAGAGTAAAACTGAGTCTGAATTTAGGCTTATATTATTCTGAGATATTTGTGCAGAATGCTGTTCTTATTTCTTTAAGTTTGTGGCAAAATGGTGGTCACTTCAGAAGATGGAAGACAGTGAAATTGTCTCCTGATACTGAAATAATATGTATTATACATACATGTCGTGACAAAAAAATTGCTTATCTTGACCAAAAAGAAAGTTGGTAGTTGGGTTTATTCAATTTCTTATGTAGCCTATCTCATTATTAGAGGGGTTTTTTAACAGTAAGAAGTCTTGAATTTTAAAAATACACGAAACCAGACTGTTCTGAAGTTGAATATGCTATCATTGTCTTAATGTTAACATAAATAATAAACTAATAATTTAATTTTGACATTGTGTCTGTAGAAGATAAGCTTAACAATATAGTAGAAGACAAGGTGATTATTTCTAAGGAAAGAACTTTTCATCTTGATACTGTAATGCCAAGTAATACCACAGTAGTCAGTAATTGGTATGTGGTGGTTTTACATAAATGGACAACTATAAGAACTATACTTCCTCAATTTTTTAAGATTTTAAAGTACTACGCATATTTGTAACAGCTTTCGCAATAATATCTTGATTGTATGTTAATGGCTGGGACTGTTACTATTAATAATTTATTTCAACCATCTTTCTTTCCAAAGTAAACACTTAATAAAACATATTAATCCTGTTATGGATGTATTTTAGAATTTTGTCATTGCTTTAGATCTATTATATTTTTAAATGTCTTTCCATATATTTCCTAATGTGTTATTACACAATATATTGGAGCCAAATACTGTGTTGTAAAACTGAGATAAAATCAAGAATGTATGAACACTCCATTTTACTTATTCTTCATAATTAAGTGAATAGCAAGATAGGTAAAAGGTTTTAGTTTTGTCCTATTCATATTTCACTTAGTAGTTTTAGGAAAAAGACAGTTTAATGATTATAAATAACATTAGTCCCACCTCTAATTTTGCACTTATGATATTAGTTACTTTTTTTATATCCTAGCTGAGTTTTAGGATTTTAGACTTATTGTTAATACGCTTTGTGTGTGCAAATATTGAAGGTACATAAAACAACCAATTCACTTGCCCTCATACTTACCCTCAATAGAAGGCAGATCACTATTTTTAAATTTATTTTCATACAAAAAACTTAATTTTATGAAGAACTTATGCGTATATTTAGTACTTATGAGGTACAATCCCCTACAAATATTGTATAATTTGCTTATTCCAATGGCAATTAACATTTTATAAAAAGTATATTTCAATCCTTTTTTTTTTTTATTTCACAAATGTGCTCTATGAGTCTATTGCCTTTACCTAACACAGGGATAACCTTATAGCATGGTACAGAACTTATTTGTTGAGCAACAGTCAATGTATTTTGTCTGTTTTCTTCCCGTTCTATCATTTTTGCCAGATATTATGTTCAGTGAATATTGTAGCAGATTCCAAGTGTTTAAATTCTAGGATCTTTCATTTGAAGCATTTTTTTTTGTAAATTACTAATTAAAACTATGTGTCTTTTTCTGAAGATTTAATTATATCAACAGAAAATATTAGGTTTTGCTTATTAGCAGATATCTGGATGTGGTTCTGTGGCTGAGGTTACACAGAAGCATTGACTAAATTAATGGTTCTTCATGTTAAAGATATCTTAATTTATTCATATGCTCCTCTCACTTCATATTTTCAATATTGCAAACTTACCTAAATCAATTTTGTTTTGCTACAATAGTTAAATACAAGAAAATAATTTTTCTTCCACAAAAATGCTTCCTAGAAACTGAATGAAAGGCCTGAGAAATAAAATTTAAGTCATAAAATAGTATCTAAATTAGAGTTATTTTCCGGGGGCTATGAATTGAATATGAATGTCACTTTTACACTAATTAGTTTTTTCTCATGAATGCTTTTTGTAGATTTTTTGAGATAGTGATTGAATTAAGCTTAGGTTTGGATTGCTTGTATACATGGTTTACCTTTTTCGAAATGATTTTATTTAAAATTCTGCTACAGATGGGAGCATAGATCTAAGGACAGAAGAGCTGCAATGCTGACAATATGATAAACAAATGTTAATTATCTGTTTTGAAGATCTGATTATCTTACACTGCAAATTGTTAGTCAAGAAAGGAGAATCTTGATAGAGAACTATAAAAGCTTCTGTGAGTTTACTAAGCATGATATTCAAGTGTGCATGTACAGAGTTTGCTGAGACTAACTTAGGGATTTAATCAGATTCATCCCTCTGAATCAATGTATCTTAATCCTTTGGTGCTCATGCATACATTTTGGAGGTGAAAATGCTGAAATATTTCAGTCGTCAGTGTAGTATGCTGTATGTTATAATCACAATTTCAATGTTGCATATTTTGAAGTAATGAAGCATCAGAGGGTTTGTAATAGTACCTGTGTGCAGTGGAAAGATGAACACTCTTCCAGAATACCTGTGCCTGGTGTTTGGAGAGAAAGTTACTTTAGTGTTTGGTCTTTACTCCCTGAGAGCTTTACCCATGTAGTGTTTGGTGAATGCCTGTTCTCAGGCTTTTAAAAATACACAGCATGGATTCTTTAGGTCTTTTTCTATGAAGTAAGCAGTTAATGCATTGCTGAGTTCAGAAAATAAACCACCGAGTAATTTAGTGGTATAATCTCAGCCTGGCTGAAGCAGTTTTGGACAGGCTGGTCTGAGTGGTACAGCCTGGCCCTGAAAACTGCAGGGAGTTAGGTTGCGTGGGTTTGCATCAATTTTTAAATAG
This sequence comes from Manacus candei, assembly GCF_025592945.1. NCBI lineage: Eukaryota > Metazoa > Chordata > Aves > Passeriformes > Pipridae > Manacus > Manacus candei. The sequence continues at coordinate 996,721 of NW_026138143.1, forward strand.
AAATCCTACTGTGTTGTAAGGTTTTTATATTTATCTGGTCAGTAACAACTGTGGTTGTATTAATAGAATATGCTGTGAAAACTGCAAAACAAAAATGTCTTGAGTTCTGGTTATTAATTTGTAACCTAATATGAGTTCATGCATATCTCTGCAAAGGGGAGCAGAAGCAAGGGGCATCCTAGCAGCCAACTGCCAGCAGCATCTTTAGTTGAACTTTTATTTTCTCACAAAACAGTTGAGAAACTGAGTTTGAAAGGTTTTCAGTCTTCAGAATTTGTGCAGAAACTGTAAAATGAACTGAATAAGCAGAAGATTTCAAAGCATATAACAAGTTTAAGATAACAGAAAAGGAAGCTATATGAGGTAATTTATGCCCTGGTTTGGTTTAATATATTCAACTGAATTTGATACTATCTTTTCAAGATCTAGTACATTTTCTATTAAAATAATTCAGAATTCTTTTATTGAAACTGATTATTTTATTTTCAACTTTCTCCTTATTAAAGCTAAGGAACAGTTTCCCTGAAGACATTTGCATCTATTAGCAAAGGAAATATATGTACTACTAGAAAATACTTAACCTAGGACAAATTGGTGACAGCAGGATATTGAGCAATTAAGTCTGTGTTCTCAGAGAGGATGTAAGGGAAAACCCAGATAAATGTAACAGATACTTAGGTTGCTTAATTGAGCTTCTTAGACATTCTTTTTTTTCAAAGGAAAAAAATGAGTCTATCTATATATATATATAAAAATAATCTTTTGAGATTCGACTGTGAATACTTTTTCAAGAAAATTCAAAGGCTTCTGTGGAAAACAGGAGAAGCAATGTTCTATTTTGCTACCCAAAAATTTCCTATTTTCAGCAATGGCCTACCCTAGTGAATAGATAGGAAGGAGCAGGTACCAAATACACTGACAGTCTGTGACAGACTATAGATCAACTAGAAAAAAAGGTCACTCTGAACATCTAATTTCTTCTATTCCTTAAACTAGTGTCAAAAAGTTCTCACTTTGTTTCAGTGTCCTCCATTTTTAGTGAGATCAGTCTTGGTGTAAATGTAACTGAAGTGTATATATACTGAAGTATATATTTATATATAAAATCAATTTACAGTGGTTTGTACTGTATCATTCAGTTTCTATAATGTAGTTTTCCATACTGACCTTTGTTTTGTGATGCTTAATATTTTATATATTTTGAACATTTCCGTGGACTAGTATGGTGCAAATATTTTATATAAAATATTTATATTTTGGACTCTCCACTCATAGGAAAAACTATAATCTTTTGTGTACTGTGCTAAATTTTCAAACAGAACATCTCTGATTTTCATTCTTTGATCTCATAAAACTTAGCTAAAATTTAATGACCTCACTGATGAATAAATACATTCTATTATTCGTTTCATATTTGGTTCATCTTAGTGTAGGTGATCTCTGCTTTCTATCTTGATTCAATAGAATTGATTCAATGGACTTCTTAAGTACATATCAATAACAATAATTTATGTACTGGAGTCTACTACTTGTGCAGTCTAACAGAAGCCAATTTGGAGCATATATATGCAACACACCATTTTGAGATTCTATGTATGTACATATATGTGTACATAAATATACAGTTCAGTGTTAATGATGCTGATTTGGTGATTTAGTTAAAGATAAATGAGTGCAAATTGATTTTATGTATTCTTCATATCATTTTTTGTTTGTTTGTTTTAGTTGGTGTCTGGTTTTACCTTTTTATTTTTTACTCCTATTCCACTGACTTGTTATGGTCTCATGTGCTTAGTTGATGATACATTTCAGGCTGTTTTTCTTCAGATATGAAAAATAAATAATATTCTGCAGTGCAATACTAATTGACACTGTTTTGACTTCAGTGCTACCAAAATAGGTGGTTTTTTTCCCTCAGAATTCCTATATTTTTAATTTAACAGCTTTATTAAATCTCAATCATCATGTTAAAGAAATCAGTGATTTGGAAAATGCTAATTCATATCATACTGCTGAATACTGAGTATTTTTGTATCATAACCACTTACTGCCAGAGATACAAATCTTACACCAGACTGATACACATAAAGCAGATTGTCCTCACTGTTTAAAACAGAATTGAACTGATAGCAATCTACAGAAGTATCTTTATTTCAGTAGAAGGTTAGGTACTTTATTAGCATACATTTTTTCTGTCTGATATATGGGGGGAGAAAGAACAAAGTCCCAAAAATCCATCCTCATCTCCTCATCTATTGCATGGCTGTACTCTTGGCTAATCGAGCAGAAATTGGAGCAACAAGCTTTTACTAAATTCTCTAGTGTAGTAATTACTGATTTGTAGCATTTCCATCCTCAAAAAATTAAATCTGACCCTGGTTTCATTTTATGATCAGTTTGGAAATATGAATATTTTAAAACTTGACCTTTGTGTGTAAACATAAAAGAAGATGATCCTTCAAATTAAAAGAGGCATGCTTAAAATAGTGTATTGTGTACTATTTTATACTTATTGGTATTGCTTAAAAATAAATATTAAAGATATTTCCACAAAGGAATTACTCATATGTTGTGATATTTTTCACAATCTAGCAGTCACTGATCTAATTGTTGTCATGCTCACTAATGCCAAAAAAAAACCAGGCAGAGTTTGGTAGCTGTTTTGTAAGTTGTTTTAATTGTCCTTCTCCTACTGTTATCTTAAGAATTACTGTAGGTGGTGTCAAATAGTATCCTTGTCTTCCCTCTAGAGAACATGTAGGTCATGAGACTTTGGTATTGATCTCCTACTCCTCTCTACAGACTGATGGCTCTCTCACAATAAGTTTGAAATATCTGTCTGAGGACTCAGGATTTGTCTTTTTTGGAGAGGAGGAGGCTGAGGGGCGACCACACTGCTCCCTACAGCTTCCTGAGGAGGGGAAGTGGAGAGTGAGATGCTGAGCTCCTCTCTCTGGTACCCAGTGCCAGGACACATGGAAAGTGTGTGTTCCTCAGGGGAAGTTCTAACCTCCAAACTATCAGGAGGCACTGAATACCCATAACTAAGCCCCAGCCTAGGCATTGGCTCTGTCACCTTGTGGAAGAAGGCGTGTGCTTTCTGATGGGGGTGAGAGCTCTGGATCATCTTGAGATCATTTGGCCATCTGCACAAATTTGCAAAAAAGCAGGTGTGGAGTGCAGTTTTTGAAAGTATTATGTGCTCATCCAGTTTCTCTGGGTTCCCACAGGATGGCAAAATGCCCCATCTCTGACACTGGTGAGTCTCAGATATCAAGCCCACAGTCTGACACAGGACATGTTCCTCAACTAAGTGGTTGCAAGCTTTTTTAGAGGTAATAACTGGTCTTCACCCATGGATTTTTTTATTTTTTTTTCTGGATTTTGCTCCTTGTACTCATAATTTGATATGTCTGAGCTGTTTCCCATGGAGAAACATGCTAAAATACAATATCCTGAGAACAACACTCCCTTAGAGGGAAAGTCCATCCGGCCCAACACTGTCTACAAATCTATGTCTAAAGGGGAGCACATGAGCAGTGCAAGTCTGCTTCTCATGGGGTCCTGGGGGTGTTCACGCCCTCACTGGTTGGGACTGGTCTTCCCTGGGACCCCCACTCCCATCATGTCCTGCCAAGCGTCCAGAGGATGTAGACCAGCTCAGCCTGGGGCGTCCCTGCCCAAGCCATGTTATGTGTGTGGTTGTCTGATTATTGTGTCATAATCATATAACTTTTCCCAATATTAATTAACTAATAATGCACAATATATTGGCATTGCATGGTAGAAGAAATATTTATAAATTATGAAATATTTCTTTAAGTTAATTGGCTTATCAGATGGTATTAAACTAATTGACAATTGTAAGTATAGAAATTTTTCAGACTAATAGAACATTAACATTTAACTTTGCAAAGAAATACATTTTTACTCATTATCTTGGGACATTTATCAAGGTGTAATCTTATCTGACTGACTTCTTTAGAAAGTAGGAAGGCATTAAGAACCATTTCATAAGGTTGCCTTCTAGAATATTATACATGAGCTACTCCAGTAACTTAGAGTGAAACTAAGACTGATATCTTATGACTTTTTTTTTCTTCCCTTCATTGAAGTCAGTTACATGGTACTTCTTGTACCATTGTTTGGGGCCTATAGAAATAAGTTATAATGCTTATAACTGCTTTTCAGTTATATGAAGAATTAATGCTTACAACACAGAGAGAAAATTTTCATTTTTCATAAAAATATCAAGAACTTTGAAAGAGGTATAAATTTGCAGTTAAAGTTGCATGGCCTGAATAAAAATGAAAATAGAAATCAGTCCTCTTGTAAATCTGTGGTCCAGACTTTATTTTAGAGCACATGTGTGTCAAAATATATAAGGAGATGCTCCCACAGCAAACCGAATGTTGAATATGGTTTGATAATTGCCAAGAATTCGGTTTCTAAGAAAAAATGCATGAAATATTAATAAACAAGAAACACATTCTCATGAAGATAACATTACCTAGTCAGTCATCCGTGTTACGAGTAATTTCCAACAAAATATCTTATGAAGTAACTAGAGCATTGTCTAACTTTTCGTGGATTAATATAATTTTCCTTTAAAAAAATCCAAAGAGATTGGTTCAGGTATTTTTTTTTCCTATCAGTTGAAGGTGGTGGTGAAAACAGTTTCAAGTTTATTCTTATGAACAGACCTTACAGCTAAAGATAAATTTTCTCAGAGCTCATTCATGTCAGATATGATACATAATTTCCAGGTTTAGGGTCTACACAGAATGAGGTATTGGAAAAGGAGTGTACTCAGAGGTACAGTAGTATGACACGTCTGAAATCAAATTCAACGAAGATTCTCTGACAGCTTCCCTGGAGTTAAGGTCATAGTCATAGCCAACATTTGTAACATTGGGAATTAAGTGCCTTAAAAACTAACCCTTTTAGTTGCAACTGGGGTTATTATCTATACACTCTACAGTTACTTTTACAAACTGTTACTTCGTGAAGAAAGACACACAACATCTAGTGAACACAACATCTAGCATAACCTAGTTTTTTGCTTTATTGCATTAATACATTGCTTTGGGAGTACATAATAAATACATAACTACAAAACTCTATATAAGTTATTACCAACATTATTTGAAGAGATGAAACTATTTCTGTGAGCAGGGAAGGTATGCTAATCTTTCTAATTTGTATAATTTTTCTTTGTATCATAAATCACCATTGGTTATTTTACATCTACTATCCTCTAGCATATAATACAGGTTCAGGAATATTACTAATCATCTGTTGGCATATTAAGCATTCAAGTTTCTTTTAGTTTATATAAGTCAAAATACTTTCTGTAAAAACTGTATCCCTGGGCTAACTGTACCTTCCATGAGCCTCAAGCACTTCTATGATGTTTACACATTAATTTAGAGACTATTCTGTATACTTAAGAAGGAATCACATCTGTTTAATTCAAATATAAAATTCAAAATTGAAATGATTATTATTTGGAAGCTGGGTTCAGTTAAAAGAGTAATAAAAACTGGATGGAGACTTGTAAATAAAAGTTTTAATGATCTTGCAGAGGATTAAATTGTAACCAGTGAAATCATAAACAAAGTCATATTTTTATCTTGCTTAAAGGTAAAATAAACTAAGAGTTCAGTTACAAGGAGAAAAAAAAAAAAAGCTATATTCTTTTTTTTTGCTGACACTGTCATCCATAAATAGTGTTCACTTCAGTGTATATGAAGAAGTTGGAGGTAACCTTGTAAGGGAGACCTTTAATCATTTTAGGTTTTAGCATGGAAGCCAGTATCCCCCTCTAAAACTATATAAATAATAGCACTTTGGGTTACCCAGATAAAATAAATGAGGAACAAAACACTTTCCAGCTTCCCTGTCCTCCTACAAAGCTGCCTCCAAAACCAACAACAAACCCAGAGACTTCAAACCCCCAATTTTTATATTTGAAATGTTAAAGATTTTTTCCTGAAATAATAATATTTCAATTTTATAGTAAGAATTGTATTATAGGTACATATAATATATAGGTACAATCTGTTTACATTTAAAAGGAGAATTATTTCCACCACAAAGAAAAGCATTTCTGGATAAAATTAAATGAAAATAATTTTTTTAGCTTTTTGCTTTTTTTTTTTAAATCTTATTTTGCAGTTCTTCCTTAAAACAATCATTCTTGTGTTTTAAATATCAGAAAATCATAACATTTTAGAAATTCTGAATGTTTAATACATTTAACCTGTTAATGAGCTCTACCTTTGATGGCATTATTTGATATTTTTTACCAGCATTCTGAAGCTCCTGTTACTCGGGCAGTACAGGTGCATGAAACTCTGCAATTACCTTTTCATTAATGATGTCAAGAGTGATGCTTGTCTGGTGAGGTTTATGAATAACTCATCCAGTCTTTGGCAATGTTCATGCTCACATAACTGGACTGATGTTTTGCTATTCTGTTAATTTGTCCCAGACATAAAAATAACCATAGAAGCTTTCGTCTTTCTTGTGCTGTCAGTGTCACAGAAAAGATACCAGTCAATAAATACAGTTTGTAGTTACACTTTTCAATTGTATCTTTACCTTATTCTTAAAAATTTAGCATAACATTATTGCTTTGGTTTGCAGTGATTATTGTCATTTGTCACTATGGTACATTTTTCATCACTTTGACAATCACAGTGAGGTCTTTTATTTTTTGAGTTTAAATAAAAAGTGGAGTTTTTTTCAGACTTGCAACAGAATTTACATAATAATAATAAGCGTATGGTGAAAATAGGAGCCTGAAATTGTTTGCCTTTCCCTCGCCTTTCTCCAACATGAATCTGATGTATTTATTTGCCCTTTTACCTCTACATAATCATTCTTTCTTTCCTGGCTGTCTGGATGAGTCTTTTTTGAGATTCTTTTTGCACTTGTACCCTGTGCACCACAGAGTGCCACAGGGTAGCACTGTACACACACTTTCTTTTACCCAGTGGCTCTGTAGTAAGTAGGACATCTGCCTTTGTAGCACTTGCCTCCATGTAAGGTTAAATGTCTTTAAGAATGGAACCATGAATGGGTGTCAAACTGGGATGTCCTGCAAGGCAAACTGAAACCTTGAGAGGCTGCCACTGGCTCATGCAGAGACTTTGTAATTGAATGTTCTACATCATTTCACACATTTGCAAAGTCTCACTTGTTGCAGTTTACATGGTAATTTAAAATATTGGTGGAGAGCGAGGCACTGGCAAATTGCTCAAAAAGGGCTGCTCCAAACATGTCTTTGTTAGGAAGGTCTAGAGCTTGTGTGAATTAGGGAAAGCATCGTCTGCCAGTCAAGGGAGGGGATTGTCCCACTCTGTTCTGTGCTGGTGCAGCCTCATCTTGAATATTGTGTGCAATTTTAGTCACCTCAATATAAGAAAGATATTAAGTTATTTGGATCATCCAAAGGAGGGCAATGAAAATGGTGGAGAGCTTTGAGGGGAAACCATATGAGGAGCGGCTGAGGGCACTTGGTCTGTTCAGCCTGGAGAAGAGGACCCTGAGTGGAGACCTCAGCCCCCTTGTGAGGGGAGGAAGAGGGGCAGATACTGATCTCTTCTCTGTGGTGATCAGTGACAGGACTCAAGGGGAGATTTAGGTTGGGTATCATAAAAAGGTTCTTCACCCAGAGAGTGGTTGGGTGCTAGAACAGGATCCCCAGGGAAGTGGTTACAGCACCAAACCTGACTTCAAGAAGCATTTGGATGATACAGGCATAGGGTGTGACTCTTGAGGATGGTCTTGTGCAGGGCTAAGGGTTGGACTCAATGACCCTTGTGGTTCCCTTTCTACTCAGCATATTCTGTGATTCTGTGATTCTGACTACAACACTACCTTCCAGGAGGAAGACCAAGTTACAGACTCTTTCTCCAGGCAAAAAACAGCAATGTCAATGAGCATAATGTTCCCAGAGTTCCTTCATATTAGGGGTAGTACAAACTCTATGGAATATCTGAAACAATGTGAATTTCTGTCACTGTAGTGGCAAAAAGGTGAAAAATAAGTGAGAATTTAGGTAAGAAATTGATCTTCTGTAGAATGATTTAAATATTGATGTCTGGGATAAGAATTTATACAAACAAGGCCTCAGATTTGCATTAGAGTTATTGTGTCTGTATAAAATCGTGAATAGTTCCATAATTCAGGGCCAAGTGTTTATACCATGTAAATTACATCATTCCATTAAGGCCAGTGACATACTATGAAAGCATAAAGATTGGGACAAATAATCTAAGAGAAGCAACTAGTGCTGCCATAGATACTTTATGGTATTTCTATAGGTTGTGGTGACTGCACTGTAGTGGGTAGCGAGATCAATGTACTGGTATGTGATTTAGCAGTAAGTGTGTAAGGGATGTGGATTTATTTCTCTTCACATCTTTAAAAACTTTGAAATGAATGCTGATTTCAGCATTAGTTCTTCATTCAAGGCCTCAGGCAATTACTTTTTAGTCAGTATTTGAAGAACTCCTTTTTCACCGTAAGAAACACTTTTATGAATGTGGAAATCGGCAGTTTTCTCTGGGCAATAAAAATCCATTGGAATCAGGAGTGAGGGGTGGTGAGTGGTAGGGTGACAATTTTGACAGTTCTGAGGAAACTTAATTTATGGAAACTTAATTTATACAAACTGATAGGAATTCCTACAGTGATGCTCTAAACAGAGAGAAATTTTCCCGATGAGTCAAACTCCCAGACTAGTAAAAGAGGTGTACTAGTCATAATACCACTAAAGATAATATAATCCCATGTAGTCCTGTGAACACACAGATTGCCACAAGGAATCCCAAATCAGTTCAGATTTGTAGAATACATACATGCATACATATATATATATATGTATATGTGTATATATATAAAAATACACAAGTAGGGCATAGATTATAGACATCTGTAAAATACAATATAACTGTTATGATAGAATATCTCAAGATATACAATATATCAAGATTGAGCTCAAAATAATCCCATATTTTGCTTTTCAATTAGAAACAAATTATATGCATTTTTCATTCTAACACAGGGACTTTCTGTGGTGAATGGGAGATTTAAAGTGTTCTAGCTAAAAATAAGATCCATGGACTGTAGTAAAACAAATGCCTTCAGTTGCTCAATAGGATACAGTATTTTCCCATTTAGTGTAAGAGAAGATTATATAAACATAAAAATCAATAAACAACTTGTTAACCTTAGACACTTGGGGGAAAAAAACAGCAAAATAGATAACCCATACACTTTGCTTAGAAACCAAGCAAATCCAAAGTACACTGAACTAAGATGTGAAAAGAACTCAGAAAAATTATCTTGTGTGACTAAAGTACTTTAATCTAACATTTTATCATTATATTAGTTTATAATTTAATAAAACATAGTTGTAAATAATATTTTTCAGAAATTAAATATATTAAATTTTCAAAGTTATCAGACATTAAACAGGAGTCTATGTAGTTCATACTGGTTTTCATTATGCTTTGTTGTTAGGCTGCATCAAACTTTATTCTTAATTTGTCTAACATTTGTATAATTATTACCGTTTTAATTGTTAATATTTTCTTTTGGGGGTGGGGAAAAGCTGTTTTTTCAAATTTCTAACAGCATAGGCTGACAAAATCTAAGATAAGATACAAAGCCAACAAAGTTGTCCAGTTTCTTTAATAACAGATAGATTAATTTAAAATGACAACTCTTGAATATGATTATACAATTTGGTAGGATAAATATTTAAGCTTATTTCATGTGCAGTAACAGAACCATATAGAATGTCAGAAAGAATGCTAAAAAAAAAAAGGCAAAGAAAAGCCCTAAACATCTTGACTTGACATTATGCAAGATTAGAATAGTTTTGACAGTTGAACATTTAGCTTCAAAGGTACTAAGGCTTTGAGGCAGAGACTTGTTTTCAAAGGTTTCTTATTTCCCATCTGGTCTTCACCTGATGTGCAACCCCTGGTTCTCTCACTGTGAAATGTAGAGCAACTGTCAAGATCACCTTTATAAAGTACTCTGAAAGATAATCTGTAATGAAAAGAGCTTTATAAAAGAGTAATATTTTAGAGCAAGTTATAGTTTTCTTTTTGTGCTACCAGAAGTTGAAAGAACTATAATAAAACAAGAAGAGACAAATAAAATGTCTTGGGTAGGGAGAAGGAGTGCAGGTTGGGGACTGGTAGAGCAAAGGCTCCCCCATTGTAAGCAAAGGTCATATTCATGACCATCTGAGGAACCTGAATGTACATAAGTCTACGGGACCCAGTAAGATGCATCCCAGTGTCCTGAACAAATTGACTGATGTAGATGCCAATGATATTTGAAAAGTCAGGAGAAATCCCACATGACTGGAAAAAAGGAAACATTGTGACCATTTTTAAAAAGGGTAGAAAGCAGGATCCTGGGAATTACCAAACCATCAGCCTCCCCTCAGTCCCTGGAAATATCATGGAACAGATCCTCCCAGAAGCTGTGCTAAGGCACACAGAGGAGAGGGAGGTAATTTGAGACAACCAGCACGGCTTCACCAAGGGTGAGTCCTGCCTGACAAACCCAGTGACCTTATGTGATGGATTGAGTATATCAGTGGACAAGGGAAGGGCTACAGGTGTCATTTGTCTGGATTTCTGTAAAGCCTTGACACAGTCCCCCACAACATCCTTTACTCTAAATTGGAGACAGATGGATTTGATGGTGGACTGTTAGATGGATAAGAAAGGAGTTGAATGGTCACATCCAGAGAGTAGTAGTCAAGGATTCAGAGTCTTTGTGGACATCAGTGACAAATGGTGGCCCTCAGGCATCCATACTGGAATCAGTGCTGTTTGATATCTTTATTAATGACATAAATGAAGGGCTTGAGTGCACCCTCAGCAAATTTGCAGGTGACACCAAGCTGAGTGGTGTGATTGACACATCTGAAGGATGGGATTCCATTCATAGTGACCCCAACAGGTTCAAGAAGCGAGCCCATGATAATCTCATGAGGCTTAACCAGACCAAGTGCAAGGTGCTGCACCTGGGTCAGAACAATCCCCAGTATCAACACAGGCTGGAGGATGAACAGATGAAGAGTAGCCCTGCCAAGAAGGACTTGAGAGTGCTGGAGAGGCTGGACATGAGCTGACACTGTACACTCACAGGCCAGAAAGCCAAATGTGTCCTGGGCTGCATCAAAAGCAGCCAGTAGTTGAGGGAGGTAATTCTACCCCTCTGTTCTGGCGAGACACCACCTGGAGTGCTGCATCCAGCTCTGGGGTTCTCATCACAGGAAGGACATTGACCTGTTGGAGCGAGTCCAGAGGAGGGTCATCAAGATAGTTAGAGATATGGAACTCATGTCCTGTGAGGAAAGGCTGAGAGAATTGGGATTGCTCACCCTGAAAAACAGAAGGCTTCAACGTGACCCAAATGCAGCCTTCCAGTACCTAAAGGGAGCCTACAAGAAAGACGGAGAGAGTGACAGAACAAGGGTGAGTGGATTCAAACTAAAAGAGAGTAGGTTTAGATTAGATATTAGAAAGAAATTCTTTACTGTGAGGCTGGTGAGGTCCTGGAACAGTTTACCCAGAAAATTGTGGATGCCCCATCTCTGGCAGTGTTCAAGGTCAGGTTGGAGAGAGCTGTGAGCAACCTGGTCTAGTGGAAGGTGTCTCTACCCGTGGCAGGGGATTAGGAACTACATGATTTTTCAGATCCCTTCCAAGCCAAACCATTCCATGATTCTATGAGTCTAAGGGAACTAGTCAGAATAAGACACTTGACTTGAGAATTCTCTTCCTCCTCTTTGACTTGGACTTGTCTATCTTCAAATCCAGCTTTGAGACAATTTTTTTCTAAAGTTTTGAATGAAGATTGAGAGACATTAATGAAGGAGCATTATCAATAGTGTAGGACTTTCTTATATTGAACTGGTGGAAAGGCTAGTTTTTCTTATTAATTTTTAATTTTAATTCCTGTATGAATGCTTTTGAATTAAACAAGGTGTTATTTTGTCTTAAATAGAAATAAACTATTGAAAAAACAAGCCTGAAACAAACAAAAAAAAAAAGGTGTGTTGAACTGAAAATCAGTGAGTAAATTTGTTTAGGAGTAAATAAAATAATTTATAATAAAAAACTTTTTTCCAAACAGAAATTTTCAACAGAGATTTGTAGATTTTGTATACTAATTCTTATATTCTATATTGAGTGGCAGTCAGTATTGAATCAATTGAGGGGTGTGGCAGTCTGAACTCAATAAAAATGCTTTGTGCTCAAGGTCTGCATGTGCAGAGCAATCATCCTTCTCTTTTCTCCTGTGGGTTGGACTCCATAGTGAATGCTCTGAGGGAGTTGTGAGGTATAGTATATAGGACATAGTTTGGTTGGTAGGCTGAGTTATTGGGGGACAGATATGGGAATACGCATCTAAAAGCAAATTTTTTTTGCAAGGCAATATTATTCTTTAGAAAAAAAGTGATTTCAACTGAAACAGTTTGATCACTTCAGTGAAATAAAATAAAGCAAAAAAAGAGAAATGTCTTTTCAGTTGAGTGGTTTGATTGGAACTGTTTGAAATATTCTGTTTTGTCACTTTCAAAATTATATTCTTATGAAGTTGCATTGTGGTGTTTCTATTTTTTTTAGATACTTGCCTTTTCCACTCCATTTTAGGTAGAAATAAACAAGTTCTGAAGTACCATTCCACCAAATACTTTCTTTGGCAGACCTACACAAAATAGCAGCTGCCAAGGTACAACAGAAGAGTTGTTCTTGGCATTATTTATTGCCATTAGCACATCTCTTAGAGGTCATGGCTTCTTTGAGATCTGAGGTTGTTTTTCTGGAGCTTTTCGGCAATGATGAGTAGCAGATACCTGTGTGTTATTGAAACTTGCTTTCTCAAACTCATCTCTGCTGCTCTTTTTATTAAAGCAGTAGAAGAAGCTCTTTGCACCAATTGATTTGCATGAATTTAAATTTGAAGATAAAATATGGGCCAATGTACAGCATAGGTATGGACGGTGTGAACTTTGATCGTTACTGTTAAGTGCAGCCATCTCATCTAAGTCCTGACCAATCTCTGTAAGGGTATTGTTCTAAAAGTAGGAGTGAACAACAGATGTAAGGTAGATATAAAATACAAGTCACAATGTTTCATCTTATTATTCAAATCAGAAATATAGACTTGTTTCCTGTACCTATTTCACTTTCGGCATTCAGCTTTAGCATATGGAGAATGTTAATTTATATTCAACAGTAATAAAACAAAAAGCAAAAAGAAATCACAAGTCTTTGTAAGGACCAGTTAGATTTGGTTTGTTTGTTTGTTTGTTTGTTTGTTTCTGACATCATTGAAGAGACAGTTCATCAAAGCCAACAGTCTGGTTTTATACCGCATTAGTATAGACAGAAATTTATAAATGAAAGTTATTCAAAATATTCTGGATTCATTTCTTCATTTAATCTAGGGATCTGAAACATTCTAATATGAGCTTGGAAAATGTTTTCAAACACTCACATTGTTTCTCACCCTTTCTTATCAGTAGCTTTGATAAACTACATTAGCTGTAATGAATCATGTTATAAGATTTAGTCTGTCTTGGCTCTTTAATAAATGTGTTGCCATCAAGGGTATATCTAACATATCAGACCTTTGGATGCTTGTGATTAATTTTGCCTGCACATTATTGGATGTTGAGGAAAGCTTGAGCAATATATCTCTTTATAGAGAAAATAATTAAAAATTCGTGTTTTGTAAATGAAGCATTCTTGCAAAGTTTGAGAAATATCTATACTTGGAGGATATTCGTGTACTACTTCTTGCTAATCCTTTAGGGATAGCTCTAGTGTTCTGTTCTGAAGCACTTGGCACTGTTTTTTTTTTTGGTTGGTTGGTTGGTTGGTTTTTTTCCAGGGATGCTTTCTCTTAAAAATGCCTAGAAATGAAGTTTTTCCATTTTAAGTTTAGTCAGCGTTTATCCATTTTCACTATACCATATTTGGAAATGAAGAGCTGAAATTATATTTGGATTTTTGTAATTTATTTTTTGCTATTTGAACTTTACATAATATGATATTTGGCCGCTTTCTTATTTGTTATATCAGTGTTTGGTCTACTGGCCATAGATAGAACTAATCTTTTACAAAAAAATTGAAAATCTGCAGTGTGTAATTATGTCAGAATCCTATAGTCATGAAGAAACACGGTAGTGACATGCATTTTAAGGATTATTAACTTGATTCTCTCTCCTCCTTCTCTATTCCCTCTTTCTCGCTGCTTGAACTCTGATGTTAGTTATTAGAAAACTCTGAGCTGTGTGCTCTGCTTCTTAGGTGATAATTAAATTTGTGTTTAAAATGTAACACTTCTCCAAATAGTCTTGAGCAACTTTATTTGATTAATTGCCGCATGGCTATTGGTATGATTGAAATTCCATGGCAGACTTTTCCATTCTTTTGTCTCATTCTTCCCCCTCGACTTTTGAATATTTATAGAAAACTGTTGGAAATTATTGACATATATTTTGAAACTGAGGTTCATCATCTCTCTCTTCCGTGCAAACTCTTGAAAAGGAAAATGAATTTCTTACAGAGTGTAATCCTGCTCTCTTGTACAGTTTGGCATGGAATTTCATCACAGAACTTTTCCTGTTCGGCTTGTGACTTGAATATAGATCATCAAATACATAGATTTGTTCATGAACAAACATTTCTTTTTTACTGAAACTGTATTAAGCAAAAGGTCAGATAAAAGTTACAAAAGGATTAAAGAAGAATATGTGGAGCACCGTAAGCAGATCTTACAGACTGCTGAGAGAGAAACAGGGGGCTTTCATGATATCCTGCCAGCTATATCCAGTGGATCAAGCGGGTTTTCAGTCAAATATTGGAAGGTTTATAATTTTATTTTAAGTGTATATATATATATATATACACACTTTTTTTACACTATCAGCAGATTCTAATTAAAATTCAGAGTTGTAGTAAGTATATCCTTTTTTTCTCTGTCTCTCTTGTCTGTTCTAACAGGAATATAACTACGATGCTAAAAGATAGAAGAAAAGAGAAAATATTTGGTTTTCCTTTTTTTCCCCCCACACTAATTTACATTTTGGGTTTTCATTTGTTTAGAGTGTTGCTTGAATTTCCCCTTTCAGCCACCTTTATTTGATGAAAAATTTTGTAAGATCAGAGTAAAATCAGCAGTTTGAAAGCACACTCTAAATACTTACAAGTAGTGTTTTAAGAACATTTATACCATTTTTAGTGTCATTTGCTTGACTACACTCAGACTTTTTACAAGTGTTAGCCAAAAATATTTTGAGGTGTATATTTTAGTATTTAAGTGCATATATAAAAAATGGTTAACATATGTATAAGTATTTTAAATAGACAGTGTACAAAAAGTGCTATTTTCAGACCTTCTGGGTAACTGCCTCATTATTTTAGTTGAGATTTTTTGTGCTTCCTAATTTTCGACATCAATCAGCAGGTTAGAGGAAAAGAGAGGATTTTCCTGATACCTTCTTAAGACAATCCCATTTCAAACTCAAGTCAGCTGTATGATGTACTCTTCCCAGTCACTGTTTGTCTTTGGAAAAAGTATGATGAACAATTTAAAATATGTATTGCTTTAAAAATATCAAATAGGCTTGAATATGGAAAGTATGCAATTAGATTGGACAAACATCCACATATTTGAACACGGACAAGGTAAGCTACCTTCCTGTCATGCACTGGAAATTACATATTGCTATATTTTTAAGGGTTCCCTTGCTTCTTTTTGTGTAGAATAATGAATCTATTAGGCTCCAAGACATCAACAAAGTAAAGTAAGTTCAAGCTATAATGATTTCTAGAAATTTACAAAAAAACAACAACCCCCCCCTCCAACAATCCAAACCAAATCAACCCCAGCTAAACTATTATTTCTACTTTCCTTGCTAATTCCTATGGAAATATTTCTGTCATGGAGAATCCAACAGGCTTTTCCACCTTGTGATTCTTTGAATAGTGGCATTCTATTGCATAAAAAAATCTGACCTCCTGAAGAAAATAATGGCTTAAAGAACTTTTCTGTTCTTTATTAGAAGGAACAGTTTTCAATGACTTAGCATCTTATTTTCAGCTTATGACTTTGTTATCATGACTGCTCAAAATTTGCAGATTGGCAGAAGATAAATGGAACTTGATTAGTTTTACAATTAATATTTATTTAAACTTTAGCTGGAAGAAAACTGCTAGTGACTAGATCCTTCTTTTTAAGAAATGGATGTGCATATTAAACATGCAACACTTCTATAGGTGGATTTCTGAGACATACTTATTCAACTAGCTATGAATGGATTTAAAACTATGTTTTATTTAGGGTCGTTGCATAGAAAAATTTACATTTGAGAGTAAACTAGGTGCAGAATTCCCCAGAGGTGTAAAGAGGCTGGGTGTCTTCACAGATTTCCATGGCTTTTGTCCTTCCATTGGTTCCAGCAAACAAGTTATGCTAGCATTTGTTGTGTGAGCTGTTTGGATAGTAGTGGTAAGAGTTCACTGCCTTGATCATAGATACTCAGTTGTGCCAAAACATTTATTTCAGAAGGCTGAATCATGTTTCCCTCTCATTTCATGGACTTGGTAAAAATGTTGCATTTTGCTTAGGGCAAGGAGTGTTGTAACTGAAGGTAATGCAGAAGCTGTTCCACATTTGCTGATATTAAGCAGATGCTGATCAACAATACTCTCTGGGGAGACAGAAAAAAAAACAGGAATCTTATTTTGGTTGAATTGTACCCACATCTAAGTCAGTACTGCAAAGGGTAGACATCGTTTTCTCATTCTTAGTTACTTCATTTTATGAAATGTGTCATTTTATTAGGTTTCATTTTGACAGTTCTGTATGCAGTTTTTCTGTTTTCAAAGTGAATAGATTGTTTGCCTACATATTGCTTGTAGAATATTGTACTTATACCAGATTCATCTAAGCTAATATTTTGGTGATCTGGTGATCATCCCAAGTGATTTGTGAAATGAAACAAAAATATCCATAATGCCAAGTACAGAAAAGATCAATGCATGATCATTGATCTTGATCCAAATTGTTCTCAGAAATGTACTGCGAACACAAATTTCTGAATCTTTCAATATAACTCAGATCTTACTTATCATTCTGTTACTAACACATAAAGCAGATGAGAATCCAGCTCAGTTTAAAAAAGATACACTGGATTTACTAGAAACAACAAAATGCTGACCATAAGCATATTTAAAGAAAAGTAAGCTTTTTGCTAATGAACTAGCATTTCTGCAACCCTGTTACATGTATAAATTCAAGTTAGTAGATTTTAATCTTTCTCTTCTCCTCTGACCCATCCTGTCAGCTTTCTGTAAAAAGAATCCATAGAAAATCATGCAAAACAATATCTGCTGCCCAGTGGAGGTCTTGGCAATGTAAATCAGGTATATTCATTCTCTGCTTGCCTTTACTGACACTCAAGGTCAAAAATCTTATTCCAGAAGTGATCGCGTTATTATCTGTTTATGGAGACATGTCCATATGTGGCATCCAGTTGTTGCCAAGGGTTATTTTGGAATGATCTTTATTTAGTGTATTCTTTAAAAATGCATGTCATATATATATATATATATATATATATATATATATAAAAGTATATTAGCATTAATAAGAAGACAGTGGATTCTGAAATGTAGAGTTTGCCTGTGCAAAGAGATATCCCACTTAAACAGGAAAAGTTGTAAGAAAGCGTAATATAATTCAATTCTCCTTATGGGAGTTTTATCAGTATTTCTTTTCTTGTATTCTAGCTAGTAACATCAGGAAATACATAGGAAAAAGTATAAAGAGGGAGTGGAAAAGGACCCAGAACTGTAAAATGTTTCTGAGATAATTTCTTTTTGTGTGTAGAATGTTTTCAAATAATGAAAGAAAAACACATTTTAAAAATTGGTATTCACATTGATTATGATTTTGCTTTTTTTCTGCCCATGTCCATCTTTTATGACAGCAGTTGATAAAACGATGACAATAAAGCAATATATTGTTGGCTTGGAAAACTAAGGCAGTAACTTAGAGGTGACTGACTTTGAAATGTTATGTCTCTTTCTTTGAGAATAGTGTTTTTTATATCACAGGCATTTTTTTCCTGTTTTTATTCAGAAACAGAAATGAGATAAAACTGACTCAACTTAGCTTGAAAAATTAATTTCCAAAGACACATACAAAATGAGCAAAAAAGGCAAGACAAGGAATTAATTCCATATCATAGTGTTAAAACACCGAGTTGGTTTCTGTCGTATTTCTGTTCTCTTTCCTTTTTATAAATATTTAATGAATGTGAGTCAACTGAGTTTCATGCATGTTTTTATTGTTATCCTACTTTTCCTTACTTAGAATTAAATTATGTGTATGCGACTTTTTGGGTGGAATAGAAGCTAATAAAAAAACAAATTAAAGCAAATCTGAGTGAGGAAGGAAAATAGTTGAAAAATGGTATCCCTGAGCTTAAAGATCAACTTTCCCAAAGTTGCTGGTAAGGATGAGACTAATTCCCTGTGTTTCGGTTCCATGTCCTGCTGTTACCATCAGCTTTACCTGTCTTTTTTCTTTACGTAGATGGAAGGACTTAAGATACATCGAATGGGTGGAAGAATATGCATGCAGAGAGAAACATCTCATTCACAAATCAGTAACAGGATAGAATTCTTTAGAATTTTGTTAGCACTATTTCACCCTAGGCAAGCAGACACAATTAATTGTGGCTGTTTTAGACAGACATATTTCCACTGGTTCCAGGGACTGAAAGACAGCCTCTGCTAGTGGCAGTCACTGTTTTTCCTCTGACAATTATGTGACTGAGAAATATAGGCTGAAAGTCACAGATCAGAAATGTGCACAGACAGTTTTGTTTCAGGTTCTTTATCTGAAGAGCTTCTCAATCTTGAGTAGCCACTGTGACTTGTGGCTTTCAATCCAAGTCTTAAGAAATGATGCTCACTAAGTCTATCTGGTAAAAAGGTATGCCAAAGCCTGGAGATGAGATCCTTCATTTCATTTCAAATAAACAAATTTTAGTGGATGCTTCTAAACATCCTGTTATCTCTGATTCTTAGGAGATATCTGGAAAGCTTAAGGAACTTTCATAGTCACAGAAGCAAATAAGCAAAAAATTTTGTTTTCAGAATAATTCCTGAATTTCCACAGGTTAGTAAACAGAATTATACCACTCAGAGTCCTTAGACATAAAGAAATGTGTAAGTACTTATGTAGCTGTAGTAGCTGTTCAAACATCGGTATGCTGGCTCTGTGTGTCTCTAGAAGTCAGAAACTAGCTTAGTTTCTGTGGCACATTCATTCTTACCTGTTTAGAAACTGGCACTGAAAGTACCAGTTATGATTGTACAGACAGCTGTCCATTAGGACTTTGCCTGAAATCATCAGGTTTTCAAATATAGCCACACACAGCTGTTGGATTTTCTAGTTACTACTCATTTGGCATAAATTTGAGTCAAAATGTGCATGCAGAATTGTAAGTGCTCTGTGTTATCCGATTGTCTGGAATTGGAATTGGGGAGGATTTGTACTTATTTGGAGAGGGAGAAAGAATAACAGTCTGAACAGTCAGGGATTACATCTGTCCTTGTTGTATGTATAGATGTGAAAGAGAGGAAAAGCTGCTTTAATCATATCCTGTCAGTTTAAATTCAGGGCTTTTTATGTTCCGTTTTTCTGGGAAAATACATATAGTACTTCACTACCCAATCATGCAAGTACCACACAGAAAAACCTGCAGAAAACTGTTGCCATAGTCTAGATTTTGAGCAAATAACCTAGCAAGACATTTTCACTTTCAAAAGTCAAACCTGCCATTATATTTATGGCTTTGTTTAGATTCTATTTTTTTCTTTTTGTACATCTCCATCTAGAGTTTACAAAGAAAATAGACCTGCTGTGATGGGAACCCCAAAGGAAAGATACACTGCCTCTGTAATACACTAAAATGTCAGGAAATCATTTATTGAGCCACTGGTGCCTTTAGTGGCTGGTTATAATTTGCTTTGCTGTCTGATAATGTGTGTGTTTGTAGATCAATTATCTCAAGAGCTCTTCGGAGCCATAAGGTCATCTTTCGCATATTTGTCAGATCCTTCTGTGCAGAGATGCCAAGTAGCACATTTTTCTTCCAGAAATTAATAGATCATCTCTCAAAGTAAGTAAAGAAAGACATTATCTGGTGATGGCAGTACTTTTAATGCTGTAGCTTTGCCATACTTTTAATATATTTATATATGTATATATATAATGAACAAATTGTAGGAAGGAGCTTTACCTAAAGAAAGCCTGCAGCTTCTTTCAGGTTGGTGATTGTTAATTCACTAGTGAGCACATTTATTCAAATACCAGTATTTTAATCTTGCCTGCATCCAGGTGGGCAGAAGAGTCTTGTGACACCAGCATAATTTCTCTCAGTGGTCCAAGACTGAATAGACTTTCTGGGAAGGAGTCCAGGAGCACTGCTTGTGCACATCAGCATTACTTGCTTTTCTCTTGGGACTGTTACATTTAATGTGTTTTTACTATGAGTTAAGGACCTGGAAGGAAGAAAAGGAAATGAATTCATGCATGTCAAACAGATGAAATTATTTAATTCAAAATCAAACAGTAATAATAATTTAATAGCACCTTTGCTAGAAATTTTTAAGGCACTTTGCAAATATTAATTGTGAGAGAGAAGGACAAAAGTGTAAAGGGATAGTTATATGTGATTAACTTAGGTACAGAAAGCTAAAGTGATATGATAATATTTCACCTTGATAGTAGAATTTCTGCTGAGGACAGTCCTAAAAATCAGCTCTACTTTACACAAGTTTTACACTAATATATAAATTTACATAACTGAGCAATGGGTTGCTTCTGATGTGTATAATATTGTGAGACTGGTACTCTGACAGACTGATCCTTGATCCAGTGGTGTTCTGAAGGGTTACCTCTGGCACGCCACTGTCATGCTGGCATGCTAATTGTCACACCGAAAAGAGAGTCCACAAAGCTGATGGTTCAGTGCAAGAAGAGATGGGGAAGGTTAAGCATGGGAAAAGGGCATGCTCTGTGTTTTCAGGACTTTAACCATGGACTGGATCTAGACCATCTTCGTGGACTAACCAAACTTTATTGGTGAGGCACCTTTCATTTTAGTTCTGACTCAGAGCAAGTAAGTTTGTGTTGATGGAAGACCATGCTGCAATGTAGGAGGGACAGTCCTTGGGGGGGTCACTTGAAAACCAACATCTGATATGAACTGCAGTGCAAATGTAGATGTGCCCTAAAGCCAGGAAAATTGGAAATTTTGAAGAAACAGGTATACCTGATGTTGTGCCTCTTCTTTACTTTTATGGTTTTTGCCACCGTGTGTCAGAAGCCTGTATGCCATTTAAAATCCTCTCTTTAAGGTGAACACAGGTTCAATTTTACTTTTAGCACTAGAAGGGGATTGGTAGATAACTCTTGTTGATATATTGGCTAATATACTTGCCTAAGAAATAAAACTTCCGTATTTCTTTTCTTTTTTTTTTTTTATGTTTCTCCTGCCATTATGAATCTGAGGCTGTTTAAAAATGTGATTTACAGCTCTAAGGAAAGGGTTTTCAGCACTTGCCCTATTTTGTACCTAAGTCAAAGACTTCTGTGGTCATGACTTGAACTGAACTGTTACATTAGGCAGCCAACAACATGAAACTTATGGTGCCAGAGGAAGAGCAAGCAAAGAAAATCCAACTAATTTGATCGTTAGGACTCTCCCTTGTGAAGAGAAAGCTATGTGTTTTGCCTTGCTATAAATAATATTTATATCCTTTAACTAGGAACTTGAGGACAAGGGAAGGAAAAATACGGTAAAATCGATCTGTAGTCAAATTACATGTGTTTGCCACCTCTAATGTTCTGTTTTAATGGCAACTTCAGTTGTGAAATTATTTTTCATTACCTGCTTGAAATTAAAACTTGAAATCTTTATGGAGTGTATATGTAAATAAAACAGATGAAGAAAAAAAGAATTTGGAAAAATTATTGTGTAATAGTCATTCACATAATCTAAAAACATAGAGAACATATTAATAGAACTTACCTGCTGTATAATTGCAGATTGGATTAATTCTTTTTTAATTTCTGAGAGATTTTAGATCCAAGTCTTCTAAATATCTTCAGGAGAAAGGAGAGGCAGAACCGGAAAACAAGACTTATTTCAGATTCTAGAAAGCTAGCTTTGGAGCTACCATTTTCAGCCCTTTCACAGTATGTCTAATGTATATTTATGGAGGCCACTGAGGGAAAAACAATATCTTATTTTTGATCTTTAAAACCTGATGCAACTAACAGCTAATTTGCTTTCAGGTCCCTTGGAGTGTTGAATTTAATTTATTAAAAGCAAATTAATAGGAAATAGTAAAATGACTATTAAAGTGGAAGTAAAAATAAATGATTGAAACATATCAACAGAGGAAAATAAACCAGATAAATTCTGAAGTTTGTGTGATGTTTCTCATTTTAATTGCATAAATCATAATTGCTATTAGGCTGATGACGGAACTGTATTTTCCATTTTGTTGCAGCAGATAATTTTTAAGAAAGGAAATATATGGAAATAAGGTCATGCAATCCTAACTGACATAATAAAAAATTACTTTATTTGTAGAACTAATGGTTCAAAGTACCTAAGAAAAGATTTTCAATAGGTATTTATAAGTTTTATAATAATTCAAGTAACTCCAAATATTATTATTTTTTTTTAATTCAGGTTTGTTTCTTCTGTTTTATCTTTAAAACATTGATTATGTGTGCAATTTTTGAGTCCTGAGTGTTCATACTCAGAAAAATATGGTGCTGTCATTCTCTGAGCAGTACTTTTTCTGTAATTCTTGCTTTCATCTTAACATGGGGCAGAGACAATACTTAGAAGTTATTATCAGGTCAGTTAGCTAGATTTCTGGGAACAGAAATCCTAATCACAAATTAGCTTGATCACAAATTCCAAACATAGCTTGAAGATTAGACTCTTGATGATAAGTATTTATGTTCAGTGGATTGATTAGTCACTTGTTAACTTAAATATTTCTGAATATAAAGTCATGACCTGGGCAAAACCTCCTCAGTTTGCACAAGGATTAATGACTAGATCAGAATTTAGTCAGTATTAATAATTTACTTAACACTGAGAACTAGGAAGACCCCAGCCAGCAAAGCTGTATGTTGATGCTGACACAATGGGAGCAATTCCCAGCTGCAATCAATGAGATTTGCTGAATGTGTGTGAAGTCTGTCAATATGTCTTAGATTTATATCTGATTCTTTAAGCCTTTCCCAGAGTTTATTTCATGGATAGAACTGCCTTTGCTACTAAAGCAAAGAAGCATGATCAGAGATTTTGTCCTATGACAAATTAAGTTCATAGTTCAACTACTCCATGTTTATCTCCTTTAATGTCATCCAAAGTCTGTGTCAGAGAAAATTTGTATCTAAAAAAAATTGAAACAAATTTCTGCAGGAAAATAGTGATTTTCTAAAACCAGATGAAGAAAATTTAAATCGGGATGTTAAGTCAAAATCGTAGGTTAAAGTCTCTTTGGGATCCTATTTACAGTGATTGGAAACATTGGGAACCAAAGCATTAGGAAGAATGGCCACCATGAGCACATGAAAACAGCAATCTTGTGAGTTCACCAGGAAAATGTATTTTCTGGTTGGCTTTTTTTTGTTTGAACCTTGGCTTTTTTTTCAATATAGATATTCTAGATTGCTCGTGCACATATCTTAAGAAGGTCCAGCTTTTAACAAAAAAATTAATAAATCCCTAAACATTTCTATTAAGGAAAACTTCATTTTTAAGTTGCTCATGACTTTTTTGGAATATTTGTCCATTTTTCCTTTTTACTGTTTGTTTTAATCGTTTTGAAATTTCATCTCATGCCTTGATGTTTTCTGCTCATAAAAATGTTGCTTGGAAATCACTGTACCTTCTGTAGTGTAGCATTGAAACTGAAATCAGATGTCTTAGATTGAAATACCAAACCAGTATTGTAATGAGTCATATTTGAGTTATGCATTTTTTTCTTTCTAGCCATGTGCTAGGCCATCATCCCAGCCTTTTTGTGCTATCTTATTTCTATAGCATCCACCTCAAAGAGCAAATCAGTACATAAATTTTATTTTTAAAATAAGTAATGAGGTATGTAATTAATTAAAGTTATATGAAGTTTTAATTCCATCGACATTCTTCTATCAGAATTAATATTTTTACCCTCTTTATCATTCTTGCTGGGGACTTTTTTATGTAACAGAAAAAAATAATACTTGTTGCTTTTTCTCATGCTGATCATGAATTCAATAGGGATCAGCTCCTGCCAGTAAAGGCTGCATATTTATGCTATTGATTTGTGAGGGAGGGAAGCTGAGGGCTGTTTGTATTGTGCTATAAAATTAATAAATAATGATTCATTAGGACAGCATCCTGCAGCTCATGGGTGAGCAGTAATTTGGTACAAGGGTTGTATTTCTATTCTAAATGTGCTTTGGATACCACAACAGGGGAGAACTGCTGTTGCAGTACATGTAAGCACTGTCCTAGTTTGTGCCCTCAGGGATTTATCCTCTTTCAAGGTGGGGAGGTGGAGCAACAAGAGGCAGACAGTGCGTTGTCTCTGCCTCCTCTCTGGGGACACTCCTTCCTCTAGCAAAATGATGAGAAGATCCGTGCATAGGTGTGCTGGGAATGCTCAGGTGCCAGGAGAGGACTGAGGTCCCATTATCTTTGTTGGCTAAGATAAGGAAATCATCTTTGCCATGTGGTTTTCATCACACATAAAATGCTCTGGAGACCATCAAGCTGATTCTACTATGGAGTATGAAGTTAAGAAAACAAAGGACACAACAGTTTCCAGCCCTCAGCAGAACCAATGGTCCCTTTTCCAAATTATATGATGGTGCTGTAATTGCTGTTGTTATGCTGAAATATTTCACTTCTTTTGAGACTGTTTGGCTTTTTTAACCGTTTGGCAATAATTGTGCCCATCCTTGATACAAGCCTGATTCAGTCCTTCCTTAGGCAAAATTTAGTTGACATAGAGTGTAAAAATCTGAGCTTCAAGGGCAAAATTGGGAAGTATACAATGGGTATTATAAAATACACTGAAGCTAGAGGAATATTTACAGTACATTTTAAATTTGGCTGTATTGGAAATCTATATTTTAACTAATTTTTGAATCATCAGAGGACTTGTAAGCATTGACACCCAATGTGGTCTTGCGGAGTGTTGTGTGGTAGCTTACATCATTTCAGCAATTACTACCTCCCTTGAATTCAGAAACGCTAAATAGATTGGAGCATGTGAGTGGTGGAAAAGTTGCATAAAATAAATGTGAAAGCACTGGTATGCTTGAGGTCTTTTGAGGTCTTTTGAGTCTAGCAAAGATTTAATATTCATATGACTGAGAGATCTTTAAGATCACAATGCGCAAACCACAGGGATGTGGGACGGCAGAGAGACCTGTATGCAGAGGACAGTACCAGCTATGGACTGAGAGGCCTTAGGGATTCCAGTGCTTTTAATTCAATGAGAAGACTTTAGATGCATAGTGCCTGGTGTCAGCCTTTACATATGATGTACCTGAGAGCACTGTCCTTGTAGTGGACCAGAATGAAAGTTTAAAAATGAAGTAATAGAATGAACATGTAGCAGTATACAGTAGGTATGGATACATCAAAACTAATAACAACACTGTCACTTGCTATGATTTACAGCTTCCGTGTTTAAAGAACCAACTGATATTTCTGATACCTGACCTTTATCAGTGACTTTTAATTTCTTTCAGTATTTTTTTCTCTAGTTTACTTCTAGACTAGAAACTGTATAGCTTACATACTTCTGAATTTCACTACAATTCATCCTAGTAATTAATTCTTGCTAGGGGCTTTGGAGGATAGACAGGAGAATGAATAACAGCATTACTAGTACAGTATGTCACTGCAGAATAAACAGAGCAGAAGGAGGGAGACAGATGTCTTTGTGGTGCAACAATAGCCAAATATTTACATTTTCTGCAGCAAAGCATAGCACAGAAGAGTCATCTTAGCTTGAGGGCTGAGGTTAGAAACTTGATCTTTTCAGTATAATTGAAGAGAATACCACTGATGTAAAAAAATGAAGATAATAACTTTCACCTTTTTTTTAGTCATAAAGTATTTTGGTATAGATTTGTTCATTTTCAGAACCTACAGGTTGTCAAGAGTTTGATTCCTATGGCAAGCTGACAGTCTGGAGAGTAGATAGTAACTTCACTGAAGCTCTGCATGCTTCTCTGAATGAGAAAAAAGAATGATTTGAATTTTGCAGTTTAGTAGATTTAGCTATGCTGATGAAGCGTTGATGGAAAAGAAACATTGGGAAAATTGCCAATTAGAATTTCAGGTACTGGTACAGGTAAACTAAATTTGATATGAAAAGGGCTACAAACAAAAACCTAAATCACAAAGGAAGGAAGAAACCAAATTAACACTTTATATATACATTTAATTCCTCCTCTCCTTCGAACTGTTATCTTCTAACTGCATAATATCCTATATTACAATTTTGCTCTTGCTCTTCTATGGAACTTTTTGCTAATTCACACCTTTGCCCAGGTGCAGGGTGGGGGTTGCCTTTTTTGTCCACTGGGTTTTCAGATGGGACTTTTGTAAACAGTTCTATGAACTGTCTGGAGTCACTTGGAGGATGTGTGTAGAATCCATTCAGTGTGGAGAAAAAGACTGTTCTTGTTTCTGCTTTCAGTTCATAATGTCCAAACTAGTGAGACTAGTGCCGAAAATGTCCAAAACCCTAACTGCAAGTTGCACTAGAAATCTGAGACGATCTTTGAGGCTTGTAAGAGACATCAGCTTTTCTCAGAGTAAGCAGAGGAAGTAAAAGTGCTACCAGTATGTGGTGGGCTTCTGGAGAAACCTCCTGAGTCAGACAGAAATTTAGACCATATCTGGTGAAATTTGTTGCTTTCTTGGCTTGTATTCACAGTCTGGTAGAAAACCTCCTGACATCTTCCTGTTATTTCTTTGAGAATAAAAACATTTCTGCCTTTGTTGTGAATGTGTTCATCTTTGGAGATCTCTGCCAGAAAAAGAGTTCACCTCCCCGTTGGTGCCGCCTGCAACGTTTGTCTTTACCCACATAAGGGACTTGGAAATCCGGTAGTGATGATAAGGGACAGAGTGTACTAATGCACAAACATTCAGCTACTCTCAGCAGGAAGCATCTTGTCAATACTGGCAATAAGTAATGTGCTAAATATTTACTCTCAGGTGGCTGTCTTGACCACAGCAGGGTGGAAACTTGCAGCAGGTGGATGGCTGTACATACTTAGGTCACCCATGTTTACTTTGATGAATGTGTATAGTATCCTTGGTCTGTATTATTACAGTGAATTGAGGGGAGGCTATAGTAAGTGATAAACCCAGAAAAAAATGTTTTCCACCATTAACAGATAAAATAACAGTCAAATAATTGGACATGGGAGACATCAGCACTGCTATTTTCATTTTTTCTCTAGTTTCTAGCAGAGTGTCCCAAATTGAACTGAAAGCTTCTGGTTATGCTGCTTGAAGTAGAAAAAAATTGATTGAACAGGGTGGTTGCCCTATGGTTATTGTGATTTTTTTTTTATTTATTTTTTTTTATTATGAGTTAAAATTTCTGTTATTCATATTGGGGTTATGCAGTTATTTATTTTTCTTCAAGATGAAATTACATTGGTTTTTTTATGTGATGCTTTTGAACTATGTTTAAAAACACTGGGAGAAAATATGCTTGTCTTTCACAGCCACCCTTTCAGTTGTTTTGTATGTTATCAGCTAGTCTGGTATTTGAAATCTACCTATTTTAAAATGCACTAGCAGAGGCTGCAAGTGAGTGATCGTAGAATCATGTAATATTTTGGTTTACAAGGGACCTTTAAGGGCAATCCAGTCCAAACTCTCTGCAATGGCCAGGGGCATCTTCAAATAGATCAGGTTGCCCAGAGCCCAAATAAATCTGACCTTGAATATTTCCAGGGATGGTGCACACCCCATTTCTCTGGGCAACCCATTCCTGTGCCTCTCCACTCTTACAGTGAAGAATTTCTTCCTTATATCTAGTCTGCATATATCCGGTTTCAGTTTGAAGCCCTCCCCCTCGTTCTGTCACTACGTGCCCTTATAAAAAATCTGTCTAGCTCTTTTGTAGGCTCCCTTTAGGTACTGGGAGACTGCTGTGTCTCCGCAGCACCTTCTCTTCTCCAGGCTGAGCAATCCAACTCTCTCAGTCTGTCTCCGTCGGAGACATATTCAGCCTTCTGATCATGATCCTGACCCTCTGCTGAACTTCCTCCAACAGGTCCATGCCCTTCTTATGTTGGGAGCCCCAGAGATGGGTGCAGCATTCCAGGTGGGGTCTCATAAGAGTGGAGTAAAGGGACAGTGGGTAAACACTAACTTCTTTCACAGTAAGAACTTTTATGTTTATCTTATTTTTTAAAATCCTGAGTAATTGCAGAAACTTGGAAGATTTCCTCTGCCACCCCCATATAAATAAATGCATTTGTAAATCCATGCTGACTACTACCAGTCACCTCCTTGCCCCTCCTGTGTTTGGAAATGCTTTCTAAAAGGGCTAGTTGCTCCATCACTTTCCCCTCCATCACCTTCCCAGGGATTGAGGGATGGCTGACTTGCCAGTAGCTGCCTGGATCTTCCTTACACTGAACAGGCTCATGCAAGCCAGGCCAATGAAACAAAAGTGCTGGGGCTTTGAATTTTGTCCATAAAGGATAATTCTTAGAATTTGACATTTTAGATGTAATTTTTTTCCATTAATTGACTATATGCCTTTATGCCAGTTACTGTTTTGTCATTTAGAACATGGGGGGCTAAATCTTCACTTTATTAAAGAAAGTATCTAAAGAAAAGGTCATAAATTTCTATCTTCATTCCATTCTGCTTGGCGTTACACTATTTTCAGGCAATGGAAAAGCTACTCTACGAGACATTTTCTGGGCAGTTACTTTAGTGTCCTGAGTTTTGAAGTGTTTCCACACTGCCCTGAGCAGCAGCAAGTTTTTCTGAAAACCCTAAAGCAACGTGGTACACTAAGGGACAGTTTTAATAGTTCCTTCTAATTGATATATGGTTATGTGAGTACCTATGTCCTCTAAGATAACTACACCTCCTCTGCATTTCTGACCTACATCTGTCACTATTTTAATAATACATTCCATGTCAGTAGTTGTTCCTGAGCAGAAGGTACCTGTAAAGAAAATCATGTATCTCAAATTAGCTGATTTTCACATTTTAATCATATGCACATTTTACTAACCACGTTTTCAGATCTAGATCTCTTTCAAACTGGGAGGGTTCTACAAAGTTTGGATGAAGGTCTTTTGGCCTAAGTGTAGCGAAGCCTAGCCATGAAAATCCATACAAAAATAATTATGATCTTTATTTTGCTTTTGCAAATTAATGGCTAATATTGTTCATGTTATAAACATGAAAAACATTAGTCTTGGTGTTTCTGGGTCAAAATCAGGTTATGCTTCAGTGTATGTGTGTTTCAGTTCCTTCACTCTGTGATACTTTAAAGCAGCGTGATGTGTATCCCAGGTGTCGACCTGTTCTTGATTAACTGGATTCCACTGGGGGTTATAAATGAGGTCTATTATCCATCTGCTTACACAGATGGAAAACCATGGCTTCAGAATTGTGGAAGCAATCTTCAAGATTGTTTTATCTCAGGGTATTTAAATATATTTTTAAAATTATCTTTCTGATATTGTAAATGAATGAACAAGTGAGAGAAATGTTTTTCAGTAAATAGCAAGGCCAACACATGCCTTTTCTGACAGCATGAAGCAAAGCACAGAGCATTATTCTTGAGCATCATGCATTTCCATCATTAATCCATAGCATTATCTGGGCATCATGCCACTTGCCAGCTACATTCTAAATATGGTACATGTAATCTTGATAGGAAATTTGCTGGAAATAGAGTATCATTTCACTCTTCACTAAATATGACAAGTTCTGGAGTTTGACTTTGAAGGGATTTTTTTCTGAAATAAAAAATTTATTCCCTTGTTCCCTTTTCTATATAAATTTCTTGGGAAAAAAAAGTATTTCATAGGCATTATAACTATCACTGAAATACAAAGATTTAGTTGCACTGGGTCAATCTTGTGGTGTGTGGAAACCTTTTTCAGTGCTAGCTAGTTGTTTTTTAACTGTGATTTTTAAACTAGTTGAAATGTCCTCTGCATTCACCTAAAAGACAAGAGAAATCCTCTTTCCTTCAGCCTTCCCACAAAGACACAAATATTCAATAACAGCAATAAATAATTCAATTAAATACAATGCAACACAGTATAGTTGAATTAAGAATTATGAAAACTGATTCAAAGTGGAAGAAAAGGTGCTAATTTAGAGCAGACAAGAGAGGAGATATCCTTCTTTCTAGTTTTACCTGGTTGTTGTAAGATAATACATGCCTGTATTCCAAAAGGAACAGAAGACAAAACGATGTATTTTGTTCCTTTCTTAGTAGGATATACAGAAAAAAATGAAAGTAATAAAGTTTGTTTGCAAAGACTTGGAAAAACAGTAAGTGAAACGTCAATTTCTTTTTTTATAAACATTGCTATGGTTGCAAAACAGCCAGAGCTGAGGAGAGCTTAATCTCTGAGAAACCAGATAATGCTCTTAGCTAAATAGCCACTTACAAGGTGTGGAGAAATAAATGTGAAGCAGTTTTTTCCCTTTCTATTTTATAGCCACACATATTAAATCTTAGTTTCTGGATTCCCACGTTCCTCACATTTCCTGAAGTCTCCAGCATGATTTATGCCTTTTTTTGTGTGTCTTCTAGACAATTTTAGGCTAACCATGTGCAAGACAGGAAGAGGTGTAGCCCCTGCAAAGGCAAAGGAGGTCCCCAAGCCAGTGTGCTCAGGTGTCTTTCATCACTGTTCCTGCAAGCACAGTGATTGCCAACAGGCACACCTGGAGAGAACACAGCCCTCACTTAAGCAGGTTCCTGCACACACCTTCTACCTTTTTTTGGTGCACTGTTTGAAAAATATTGCTTTAAGTAGTGAGGGAAAAGGAAAATATTTGGCAGAGGTGAGGACAGAACTTTCCATTTTGGGCTTGAGTAGCCTACCTACTAAGTTCCAAATTGTTCTAGTCACGTTCTGTTGGTTGTTTTCCTTTTGAAAGGTAGAAGATGATAAAGAAGGAAGGATCAGCAATACCACATAAAATACTAGCAGTCTGTAATCCATTTCAGTAAAGAAAGTTTTCTGTATTTCTTCCAATCTCTTCTGATACATAATCCTGAAAACCAAAGTTACATACTGGGAGAATTGCAGTAGGGGAAAATGTTTTTGATTACTCAAGTATACTTTATTCTGACAGTAGTAAAAAAAACCCCATCCTAATTAGGACCAATGTGCAGTAGTTACAAACCCTCCCACCAGCTCTTATATGTGGGAGAAGGCGTCTAAAGAGAAAAGATGTAGGCCAAGACTTAGTGCAGTTGATGGTGATCTGTATCAAATTCAAGATCTGCATCATTGACTTTACTGATTCTGTGCTCACTTCTATAGTTACTGTACCTAAACTGACTAAAAGTGTATAATGAGAGGGTTAGCATTCTGAAGAATAAACCACACTGGAAATAAAAAAACCAAACTTTGCAGTTATTGAGTAGAAACATTTGAAACTATATTTCTCTTGGTATTAGTATTTTCTTTAATCCAGGGAATGCTTTTTTTATTTATCCTTCTTTCTAACGTCCATCCTGATGTGGATCTAGTTTAGTAGCTCTTAAGTTTGCTTGAATTGCTATGAGGTTTTTTCCCCCCCCTTCAAGTAACAAAATAAACTCTGAAACAGAAATACCCTGTAATAACTTAGGCCTTAAAACAGAGTTCCCTACTGTACTGAAAGACAAATTTCAGTCAAAAGGAGAGGCAGTACAGGGGTTGTAACAATGTAGTTTTGACTACAGTGAGTGGATCAAGGCCCTAAAGAGCTTGTATCATACTCTCATTGGGGAAAATTCTTCCCATTTCAGAAGCTCAGTTGTGAATGAAGTTGACTGGTAATGGTTATGAAATCTGTGACTGTTTTGTGCTTGAATTAGAGATGGCTTTGGGAGGAGATGAGAGCTAAATCATTGTTTGTGAATCAGTGTATAGCAATCCAAGGTGAGAAATTTAGTACCAGTATACTAATCTGAGGGGTGGACAAGTGAATTGGAACAAGGTGAATTATATAATAAAGGTATTGATTTAGGGGTTTGGCATTGTTGTGTTTTTGTTGTTTGGTTGAGGGTTTTGGGTGTGTGTGATAACATTAATTTTGTTTGCATGTTGCTATATAGAATTTAGATTGCCTATAAATGGAAAGGAAAGGTACTATACATAATACTATATTAATAGGAACTACTTTCATTTAGAACTTTGCTATAATGGGGCTTCTGGAACAAAACTTCACTGTAATGGAAATCTATCATTTTTGAGTTGGTAATAGCTTCACAGCTGGAGAAGGACATCATAAAAGGGAAAGCACTCTGCAGTACTTTCCTTAGAGTGAAACAGATGGAAAATTCATCTGACTGAATATCTGAACTTGAAAGATAGTGAATGAGACTTGATAGCTTCAACTCACAGATCTATAAAAGAAAAAGCATGAACTGCTGTATTTCGAAATAAGAAACTTGGTCTTTTGGCTTTGTTAGTGTTGAGGAATGACATTAATTTACCAAGAAAAATGTGGAAAATCTTTCTCTTAATCAAACTAATACTAGGAAATTTTCAAAACACTGGATTTTTCTTTTAAAGTAAGGACCATTTTTCATGAGAAAAAAGATTATTCATTCATCTGTTACAACATTCATTATAAGCTTTAAATATAAAATTACTTAACTGAAGAAGCATATCTCTTTACTTGACACAGAGGGATAGTAAAAGTAAAATCAGGATGTGGAGGGGTGTGGAGGGGGTTGTTGTCTTTTTTTTTTTAACAGAATCTGCCAAAGTAAATGTGGGTTGAGTTACTTTAGGATATGTCACTTTTTATGGCTGTAAGAAAAAAAACCCTGTAGCCTTGTAAGCCTTTTTGAATGAATATTCATCTCCCTCCTATGAGATAGAATGAGATAACTGCATGTTAAGTTGACTTTCCTAATAGAATATAATCTTGCAAAGATGTTATGTACTGGTTAAGGACACAACCAACTGAAAAAACCCTACCAGTTGTCATTGTTAAACTTAACACAGTCAAAGAGTTGTTGATATAGTATTAGTTGTTGATGTGGTGTGTTGTTTTGGGGTTTTTTGCTTGTCTTTATTTAAAAAAAAACAAAAAACACAACCAAACAACTAATATTGCTATTTTAATACCTAGATCCTGATTCTACAGTATGAGGATAAATATTTACATAAATGAAACAGACTGCTCAGGGTGGTGGTGGAGGCACCATTCCTGGACGTGTCCAAGAAATGACTGGATGTGGTACTTAGTACTCTGCTCTAAATGATAAGATGGAGATCAGTCAAAGCTTGGACTTGATTTTGAAGGTCTTTTCCAACCCTAATGATTCTGTGAAATTCCTCCTCAAACATCTCATTTGTTTAAACATGGATCATAAAATTCACCTCCATTAAATTTAGACCAACAATAATATAGTCAATAACTTGTTCATCTTTATTCTTGTATGGTGAATAGATGTCTTTTTGTGACAAGACATGAAAAGATTAAAATGACAAATGACAAAATTTTTGTGTTATTTTTAATTTTTTTTTTTTTAAGCAAGCATCCCTTTTGCTGTTTTGTAGCTCTCTTTAGAAAGTCTTCCGGATGGGATCTTTTGGGAGAGTCATTCTAGTTGAAACTGTTTGGTGGCTTTGCAGACTTACGAAGACAAACGCAGCTCTCAAGGAAATAAGATCAGTGTCTTGTGAACTTTAACTGACTAGTGGATGCAGTGCTAAAATGGAACCTGGTTCTCTTGTAGGACTGATATCAGGCTAAGGTAACTGTCAGAGGCTCATTCATTTGATAAAGGCTCTTAGAAGTGGTACCAGTAATGTACCTCATTCTTATAAACACTACTCTCTGGAACCTTAACATGGGTTTGTAAAAAGCAATTTCTCTGTCTTGTGTCAAATCTAATACCACCAGAGCAGACCTTATGTAACTCTTGGATGGACAGAAAATGAAAATAGCCATTCGGTAATTCTTCCTTACAAGTCTTCCAAACTGCAATCAAGTCTGAAAAGCTTTTAAGAAAAGCAAATTTTAGTATTTTGGTCTAAAATAATTCTGTCAAAAAGACTTTGAACAACGAATCTCAAAAACACTTTCCTATTTGCTCTCACTTCCCCACTCTTCCTGTGTTCCTGTAGTTTTGGTTTTCAGTTGGTTTTTTGATTTTGTGGTTTTTTTCCTAACAGTCCGCTGGAATGAAGTGGACTAAATTTGGGTCACCTGCTCTGCTTGAGTTGCTCCAGTGACTCTTCATTTTTTTTTCGCATTGAGCCTAATATAGTTTTCTCTGTATTTTGTTTTTTTGTTTGTTTATCTTTTCCCTTGCACCTTTATCCTTTTTGACAGAAATCTGTTCTTTGACTCCTTTCCTTCTTCCCTGTAGTCCATCTTCAGTATAGGGGCAAAAAAATTGTCCCTGCTGGCTGCCTGCTCTAGGTTTTATAGTGATTTTTATAAGTACCCTCTGGTATTGAGGTATATTCCACAGCTGACTTTTTTTTATCTTGTATAATTTTAGATTTTTGGATGGTGTTTTTATTCCTTTAGTTTAGTATATCTATAGAAACTTAACTCAGTGTAGTTAACATATAGTCAACCTTTGTATACATATGAACACACAAATATAAACACTTTTTTCCTCTCCCTTCCCTGCTGGAGGCAGTTCAAGACCCTTTAAAAAGTTACTGTCTTTCATAGTAACAAATATGTGGTTAAAGAGTTGTTGATTTTAATTTGTTTCCATAACTTTAAATAGGTTAAGGAATAGCTTTTTAAACATAAATCTCTTGGATATTTCATATCTTTTCATGTAACAGTGCTTATTCAGTAAATTATTGCATAGTAATAATTTGTGAGTTAGATTAATATAATTAATATTAATTTATATGCCTTATTAACTTAATGTATTAATTATATTCAAAGAAAACAAAATGAGACTATATCTGAATGCATGCTGTTGAGTCTAAAAAAAAGTTATATAACATGTCACTTGTCTATTAAACTGAGCTTCTTTTTGTTTTTATTAAAGGGCAAAATAAGTGCAAATGCCCATTTGATCACTTCTGTCAGATCAGCTTCTGCTGCTTTGTATTCATCATAGAGCTTGAGCATAAATAAAGGCATGGGCAAGGGAGCTGGATTCCCTCTTCTGGTTCATACATTAGTTTCCGGCTCCAGGTTTGAGCCCTTTCTTGAGTTTAGTGGATAAATCTTTGACTGGTAATAATGGCTATGGCTCCCCAGCTGTGCCCAGTTGTTTGCTGGATTACAGTTTCAACAACATCTCAGTTCATATTAGCTTGTTCTGAAGTCTCTCAGATATTTCCCTTCACAGAATGGGTAGTTCAAGTTCAGAAGTGACACTGGGAGAAACACTGAAATGTTTAAGTGTCTGTTTCAGCTTTTTCAGCAGTTACATATAAAAATGCCGAGAAAAGGCATTCTCAAAAGATTTATAGTATTTTCTAGTTTTCTTTCACTAAGAAAAATGAAAGATTGTCTTCCCCAGAATGCAACACACTTCCATTTTCACTCCTGAAAAAAATAGTGAAACGGAGAAAGAAAAAAGGGGGGAAGAGAGAGGAGGATGGGCACTTTACTTTTTGAGGAGGAAAGAACATCTGCAGACTTATACTGACAGTGTTTTGTGTAACTTTTCCCATCTCTGAGGGAAAGGAGAAATGATCAAGATAATTTTACCACATTACTATTTTCAAATAGACACCAAAACAGCTCAAGCTGGTGTTTGTTTCGATGGAGTAGTGTCTTTAAATGGTTCGTTCTTGCCATGTATATTGTCAATTCCAGTAAACCAAAGTCTTAAATTGGAGACTAAGTCTTCTTTTCTGGTTTGTAAGAATAGCTCTTTTCCTAGGTTTAAGACAACTCTGTCCATGGATGATTAGAGCATTATGCTAAGAGATGTATTTATACCAAGTGTTTGCTCATCTTGTTATTCTATTCTTGGCAACCATTAAATTACAGTATTAAATTTCAGTTTATAGTATTATTTTGTAAGCATGACGTGTAATTTGTGCACAGTGGATTTCACCCCCTGAAAACAAACTTGCCTAGAATGTTCATCTCCCTAAATTACCCACCTGCGGGGTTAGTCTGTTGTTTGTTATAGTCTTGTTCTCACCAAAATTAATATTTATTTATTAAATATGAATGTCTTAATTGTGCTTCTGAGTTTCTTTAGAACATCTTAGGACATATGCATCCAGTGATTGCCTTACCTGGATACAGTACTTCTCAGTCATCTGATGATACATTATTTTGAATGTATTTTCTTTCTGGTGTGAGTCTGTTTTGTACTTGTGTGATAGTAAACTTTTCCAAACAAAACCACTGTGACTTTAATAAACTCTCGTGAGAAACCATATTTGAAGCTTTTTTAAATCTTCACAGTCTGTTATGTCCTTTGTATTGCTGTTTTCTTCCCCACCCTTTTATTAAATCAGAGGAAAAGATCACCTTTTGGCAGATTGTTTTTCTCATAAATATTCATGTGTCCATTGTTCTGATTTAACTGTTTCTCCTTTTTGTTTTCTTATTTGTGCTGATCATCTTTAACCTTCAACTCTATACACAGTCTGCTTTGTGCTAATAAATAATAGATTTCTACTGCTAACATAAAACATATTCATGAATTTAGAAGTATTCTAAACAATTAAAGTCTAAATGCACAGCTATCAATTTGACTTTACAGAAGAACTAGCATAAGAAAGCCTGCCTTTAAGAAAGGATATCAGGAGATCATTCCTGCCAGAGAAGGAATGAATTACAAG
The DNA here is from genome assembly GCF_025592945.1 of Manacus candei. Lineage (NCBI taxonomy): Eukaryota > Metazoa > Chordata > Aves > Passeriformes > Pipridae > Manacus > Manacus candei. The sequence continues at coordinate 1,033,885 of NW_026138143.1, forward strand.
GATAATCTCAATAGTCAAGGCTAGGAATGTAAATGTGCATTGTATTTGCCAGTATTTTTTAAATGACAGCAAGGTCATTTCTGATTTACTTGGAATACTTTGCTAACAGTTTGTGTCTGTGTGTATGTGCAATATGCATAAAATCTCTGCCTGGCTGTACAAAACAGGTTATAATATGGTGGATAGGAATACATAGAATTTGTCTTGTGGAGTCAGATGGCTAGTCTGCAAGATGATTGCCATTAGAAACTGCAATTGTGCTTTTTCATTATTCTTCAACATTTCATTGTATATAGAAGCAGAATATAATTTTCTTTTCCTCTTACATGTTGAGGTTAATCAAATCTGACATTGCAGAATTACCCTGTGCCTTCCACAATCAATTGGGTAGCATTTTTGTAGTTTTTATATAGCTATCTATTGTTTCAGACTAATCCTGTTCGTTAGTTCTTGGTATGGTCTTCTGACTCTGGAAAAAGTTTATTTCTTGTTCATTCAAAGGAATTGCTGGCTCTGACCAATGTGCTATTTTCAATCTCACAGAACATGAATTCTCAACCAAAAGACTTGTAAGCTCTCACATGTGGTTCATCTAGCTGTCTAAATGGAGTGTGCTATTTTCCAACATCTGTTTGAAACAAAACCAGTACCGTGGGAATGAGGATGTTGCTGAGGTCTGTATGTAATTCTCTTCCCACATGGTGATATAACTGGAGTATACTCTGAGAGTTTGGTGCTCCAATAAAGGATTTTTGACCTTGTTTTGAAACGAAATGGATGACTGTCTTGATTGTTGAATCTTGCCTCTACCTTTGTGGCATTTGAATTAAATGCTCATGGTAGTTACAGCTAAGAGAAGATGTTGGTTGAGCTGACCATTTTAGGCTCCAGCCTCTTCAATGGAAGCTACCAGCCCATTTGAGACTTCAGATAGGACTGGATTAATGGAGGATTCAAGTCTTTCTGCAGAGATGGCTACTCTTCTCTACAATCTATCTAATCTTAAATAGTTTTTCAAAGCTGTTATAGTAAACTAAACTTTAGTACGGTAATAAGCCTTTTTTCGGTGGTTCGTATCCAGGGTATGTTTTTACTTTGTTTAGTGAGTATCTCCATGATTAATATCACCTTACTAAAAGTTGTTGCAGCTCACGCTTTTATCTTGCTTATGTTCAGCTCAGTGTGCCAAAGTCAGCATCTCATCCTTACTGCGTTTGTAGGTTTTATTGGCCAAATATAACTCAGTTGAGTGATAAGTTATTTTAGCATAATCTTCATAGCTTGGTTGCTGTTCTCCTTAAGATGAGTTAAACCAGTGCTAAAAGCCACTGATTCTTCAACAGTTGCTGAGGAGACATTCAGGTTGTTGCATCTGGCTTAAAAATTTTGCTGTGTACCTGTCTTTTATCAACCTTTGCTTTGCAGACACCCTATTGCTCCATTGAATACATGATTGTATACTATTTCTTACTAATATGAGCATCTTAAAGAGCAGCACAACACATACCTGATTCATATGCATGACAGTCATTCAACCAGTTACTTTTACTTATTCTCATTGAATTGAATTTAAATCTCATGATAACTCATACTTTTCTCATGATAAGCATTTAAAAATGTGAAGCATTGTTGTAAGTAGTGCAAGAACTTGGAATGTACATTAGGAGGCTTTCTGTGAGTGCAATGTGATCTGTGTTGGGTACACAAACTTTTACCACAAAAGGAAAAATAGGATGAAAGAAGAGCCTTTTTTCATGGTTTGAAAAAAAACCTTTTTATCAATTGATTCTATCAATTGCTTTTAATAAGTATTGCAGACAATATTGGAACTATTTCACAACTGATTAACTTATAAACAACATATAAATTGTCATGTTATCACCCAGTAATTTTTTGTGGTCTGTAGATACCACTTCAATTTATCAAGGTGATGAGAACTGAAACAAGGTTGCAGGAATCAGCAAATGTGCATCTAATTAAACTAGTCACTTGTCAATCCTTCTCAGTTTTAAATAGGAAAAGATTACAGAAAGAAGGGGATTAGAGGGAGAGAGAACATCCTTCACCCTCCATGTCACGCAAAAAGGAAAACAACTACATTTAACAACTCAAATTTCACAGGGATAAATGGTAATGAACTTACTTATCTATGAAACATTCCCACCTAGAGTTAACTTATAATGCCTCTCGAAATGAGTGCAGGTCGACTATAAAGGACCTTAATTCCTGAGAAAAGGAAAGGAATAATGCTAAAATAAAGGGCATCTACTTTTTCTTAATTTCCATTGACAAAGGCAGTGCAGAGATATGATAGAGGCTGTAATCCAGGAGGGTAAACAAAGCCCTTACTTGATACTAATTAAAAGACTTCAGAATGCAAGGAGTCTTAGACACTTATACAAGGAAACTTTAATTGGATTAACTACTTAACAAATTTCAAATTTAGATTCTTTGTTTTTTAAGATGAAAAAATAGGAATATGAAAGGTTCATTTACAATAGGAGAGTTACTAGCTAAAGTGACTCTAAAGAATATAACCATGTCTTGCTTGTATTTAGCATGTCTTTGGATAAAAGTAGCTTGCATGTGGTCTTGGATGACCAGTAAGTAGTATAGTTAGCTATGGTTTACACTGAATTGTTTGGGAATGTGGGCAAGGGGTTTTTGGCCTTTGTACCAGAATCTCTTAAAAGTGATAAAATCCCCAGCCAAAATCAGTCCCTGTGGTTACTAAAATGGCAGTACCCTAGTCTTTACAGTGGGAAATTTAAATATATTGATTTAAATCTGATTTTCAGGAAACCACTCTAGGCACATTTTTGATCTGAAATTCTCATTCATCCACCTGGATGGATGGGACCTCTTGCTTGATTACAGGTGGAGATTTCTCTCATGGAATAAAGAGATAAATAATACTTCTAGTACAATGAATGAGTCCCTGTGTGAGGGTCTGCTATATCCTTAGGAGTCAGAGTGCAGACCCGTTGTGCTGTGGGGAGTCTTACGGCAGCAGCAGAGTATTAATGTGGACTGCTGTCATGTGGAGAACTGGAAGCACTCAAGTGCTACTTGTAGACAAGACTTTGGACACTGCCCTCAAACTTCTGAAATCTAAGAAAAATTGTTCGCTTTATACATGGAAGTGTTATTCTCAGTGTAACAGGAAAAGGTGTATCTTTCAGAAAAATGTAGTGATGTCTTTAGTAAAATAACATGAGGCATCATTGCAGTCTAATCATATATTTTTAAAATATTTCACTTTGCATCATTAACTAATGTTTTCCCTCAGTTATTTAAAAGAGTCAAACAACTGAATGAAACTAATCCCTTTGCAGAATCTACTGTTTTTCTATTATGAGCTTAAAAACCTAGGAGAAACTTTAGTGCTTTCATAGTGTTAAGTGTGACTTGTACAGGAGCCAAAAAAAGCGAAGGCCAATTTTTCAAATCTATTTGAAGTATGAACAGCTGGGTAATAGAAAGCACAAACTTCATGTGATTGGTATTGAATCGGTGCTGATGGGCAGAGTAGTCTAGAGCCAAAATAGAACTTGAATGGATGATATGGAGTGCCAGCCTCCTTTATGAAGATGAAAGTTAAAAACATCTGAGGGACTCTTATAGGAATCTGAAAATAGAAACCATGTTTAACTATCAAAACTCTAAGAATGTCTTAAATCCAGTAGAATAGAAAGGACATAAATTCCTGGAATTAAAAAGTTTTCCAAAGATTAAGAGGAGGCAATTAAGGAAATTATGTAATACTGTGAGCAAGGATTGGACGTTACCTCTCTTCTGGCAGCTCTATTTGGAATGGCACAGTGGGGTTTTTTTAAGGACATCCCAGTTACCCTGACTGAATAAAATATTTAGTGCATGGAACTCCTTAATATTTTGGAACAGGACTTCCACTGGGTCTTTGAAGGACAGGTGATGGATGAGCCCATCTCAAGCACGTGAGGTGCAGTGTACTGAGATAACTTGTTCAGACAAAGTAAGTATCTTTTGATGGGAAGTAAGTTCCCATATATAGCTTTTGGGAGGTGAGTTCCAGTAAAAATCTTCTACATGATCTCATCGTGCTCTCTACTTAATAGGTGTCATGCAGATAGTTCTACTGAAGTAATAAATTGATGCCCTTTAGTCAAGAAAAGCTAACAGAATATGTACCTGCACACTGGGGTAAAAGTATGATAGATTAGGGGAGCTGTACTGAGAAGTATGGCTTTTATATGAGATTTCTATATTATTTATTATGTATTTATTATCTATTTAGTATGTCTCGAAGATAAACAAAATTTAGCTACTGGGACCCAAACGATGCTTGATCACCTTTCATATGGGCAAGGAAAATAACTAATGGGACTTCATTATATTTTAAAATAACTTAAAAAAATATGTTGCTTGCTACTTAAAAATGAAAATAAGGAATAATGTTAGATGCATGACCAGAGATTAAAGCCAGGAGAATGTAGTAACAGTGTCCTGATCTCTTGTATAATGAATATGGAAGTTCACCAAATATTAATTTTAGGAGTCTGAAGGCTTTGAGAGATGGCACCTAGGATGGTTTGGGTTTCCTCTTGTAAACTTTCCCATTTCATGACTAGTCCCCATTTGTTTATCTCCTAGTTGTCTACAAGTTTGTCTTCCCATTTGAAGAGCTGTCTGGCATCAGAATGTCTTTTTGTGTGCAGGAACTTAGTAATCAAGTTGTCTCAGTGGTCTTATTGATAAAATAATATGGTTCATTTAACGTTCCCTCCCTGCATGGTGGACTTTTTCAATATGGCTAGTGTAAATTATTTACTGAACATTTTAGAGATGTTCAGAAATTTTCAAGGGCAGAGACAGAACTAGAGCATCATTTTCACAGCACTCATTAAAACCCAGATAATTAGGTAGTCAGCATACGTATTCTTCCATTTAAGGTCTTTTTTACAACTTGTATATTTTTTTAGGTGCACTTCCTCCACTGATTGGTTTTGGGCTATATTCTTTATTCTCAAGTAGCGATTTTGTATTTCACTTTGATTAAAAATGCATCAGAGAGTTTCATGAGAAGACAGTAGGGTTTTTTTAATCTCTTTTCCCTCTTTTCACAAACATGGAAAGTTTATTCTTTTCATAGCTCTCTATTTCCTAAATTTTGATAGGATGCAAGGGGAGAAGTTCTAACTCATTTGCATTCTGGAAGGACCATGCTCTGATGTTCCTTAGACTGTTAGTGCTGTCTTAGGCTATTAGCCTGAAGTTAGTGTTGCGAACAGCCTGATGCATAGTCTCATGCTGAGACATATTCTCATGAAGTTTTCATTTGAAAGCTGAGTAAAACTACAGAATGGTGTCTGCATCCCTTGAAAAAAAAATTAACAATTTCAGAAGATCTGTATAATCTCTGTGTAACTTTGAACAGGAAATGAAAATTGGAATATTTTGATTTGGTTGAAAAACTCTGTGGAATTAATTTCCAAAAATGAAAATCTGTCTTCACTCACATGGAAAGTCCTAAAGTATCAATGAAGTAATATGTAATTTCACTTAAAAATAATTTTGAGAAAGCAGTTCCCAAAATACTGTCCAGAAATAAAAATCTTCTTACTGTTCTCAGTGCAATCTAAATATGACATTCCACTCTCTACAGAGCTTTGTTTTGACCTTATTTACCATTCATAAATATACTCTTACAATCTTTTTATATAACTCTACTGGACTGGGTTATCATAGTAATCTAGGCCACTTGGATTTTTTGGTCAAAATTTTGTCTCTTGCCTCCAATGTACTTCATATTATCTAAAGTTTGATCATGAATGCTTGGCGGGGGGGAAACAACCAAACTTCAGTGGTTTGTGGAACTGGGGCACCTTGATCAGAATTGAAGCACTAATATTCAAACTACTAATTATAATAATAAAAAAGCTAGACAAGAAAAGAACACTGAAACAAATGTATCCTGTAGAATCTGGTTTTCTGTGTTTTTTGGTTTTGGTTGTTTTTTTTTTTTCCAGGAGGGATTTAGCTAAATCTGGGGAAATCTCTACTGTCAAATCAAATAGATTAATCTTTGGTATGAATTTGTAATCATATCTGAGAAACAATAAAGCTTTATTTAATGGGATTAAAATTGTGTTATTGACATTAGGATTAATGATTTGTTTGCATCACAAAAAATGTTCTGCCTAAATATTTTTATAGCTTTAAAGTTGCTAACTCAGAATTTGTGTGATTAACAGTAACTGCTGCATTTATTTCTTTCATAACTAAAAGCAATAATGCTTTTCTATTCTTATTGTTGTAGTGCCACAACTGTCTGCTGATACCTTTCATTTAACTCTTTATGCCACCACTTTCCATCCTTAAGCTACTTGGATATTTCTGCAAAAGTAACATATCTATATCACTTAATTTTGATATTTTTTCCCCTCTAATTACTTAAAAGCAAAAAGGAACTCTTGTAATTTGGAATATTGGAGGAGCTAAGAATTCTTCAGGTGATATGCTAAAAGAAAAACACTATACAGACTCTGCCACACTGTAGCAGTATGGGGTTTTCATTATTTTATTCTGTCATGCATCCCAAGTAATAGAGATCATTTCAGGTGCAATAAACAATCTCTCATGCAACCAGAGCTGTCGTTTAGTGCATGTAAGAGCTATAAAGATATCCTCTACTGGAAACGAAATGTTGTATGAGGAGTATTTCAGTTAACATTTCTTTCTTCTGCATTCACTTTCTCTCATAAATGAATATTGCTTCTTTATGCTACTACTCTTTTTTCTTTGCTACTTCAGACAGTAAATTATGTAGTATGTGTCTGTAAAAGTTTGGATATCCTTTCTGTCTCTCTTTTTTTTTATTGATACATATATATTTATGAGGGTAGGGAGAGAGAGAATGCAGTATGGTGAGTTCTTCTTTAGTGAAAAAGGGGATGGCATGATCAGCCTGACATTCATAGCTGTTGAGTTTTCAGTCACAGCTTTGCCTTTTTATGTGTTTACTGAATGTTTACAGGACTGGGAATTAGTCTGATTAGCAGCTTTCATTTATGGAGGGAACAATGACAGTGTTTTAAAGTGGTTTTATAATTTTATTCAATTCTGTGTCTGAGACACCTGCTTTATGTGAGGAATGGAAGCACAGTTTTGGCCAGGTCCTAAAGAACCTGTGTTGGAAAGATCCCGAATAATGACACTAAAATCAAGGTGGTACCTGGAGTTATAGAGGTGATGGTGTGTGCTGCCTGTAAAAAGTCAGAATTGAATCTTCTAATTTAAAGTAAAGAAGCTTCTGAGAGCAGGGATGAGGTGACAAGCTTGGGTTGTAGCTAATCCAGAGTATCAGGGTGTCCTGGAGAACTGAGTCCTTTCCTCAAATTAGTGGGGACCAGATAGTCCCATAGGTGATGTCTTGGTGAGGAAGAAGGTCTCTGAGGGTTACACAAAATTTGACTTCCTCTGACTGACATCTGTGAAGATTTGGCATCAAAAGAAGCATGCTTATGCCTGGATTTCTGTTATAAAGTACACTATCAGTGTTGGATAAAACAAAAGAGGAATTACTTGGTTAAGTTAGCACCCAAAACTATACCTGCTGCATATAATTTCCAATAGGATGTTGTCTCTTCCTTTAATCATATACTATTCTCCTCATTCTCTTTATTTTGTTATGAGACTGGTCAAAGACCAGATTTTGAAGAAATCCCTGACAAAAAGCCATGAACCAGGCATGTAACAGCAGAATTAATAACTTGACTGTGGGATCTCTGGGTTTCAAATTGCTTATATGAAGCAGTCTGAAGAGCCTGGGAAAAATAGTGTAGCTCTTCTTGTGGAATGACTTGAACTCCAGTTTCTTCCAGTTTAGTTGAGATTCTTTGTGCAGGGTGACTGACAGCAAGATAGCAGCAGTCATAGCCTCCTTCAGCTACCAAAAGTGTCATCTTGGACCTAAACCACCAGTCAGCTGACATAACTGATGGCTGACTGTGGCATATTTTTAATTTTAAAAAATCTCATCCAGTTTGAACGTTGAGAATGTTTGATTACAGAAGTGTCAGCAAGCATTTTGAGCCAGATGGAGATATCGATTGCCTAATTATTCTTAGAAATGAAACTATCTGTGAATATAAGCTTAAATCATTAACATTAAAGGTTACATTTGGAAAATACTGTTATAAGGTTTCTGTATCATTTACCTACCATTTAAAATATGTGCAATAGATCTTTGGTGGGACTCACATAAACTGTTATTTACCATATGTTATTTCTCCGTGAGTGGGATGAAATAAACCTTTATTTATTGTATATGGATGCTTTCCATTAAAACTAACCTCATCCCTTGAGAATTGGGAAACCATTCCTGAGTTCAGAGGAGTAGAAATGCAGGCTCCAAACCGTGCTCCTCCACCTGAACTTCTGTAAGGATTAAGCCAATCTATGAAGGATGTGGCATTTCAGAACTATCTGTACTTTGGAATGCTTCAGACATAAGAAGACACTTGACAAAAGAACTGTATAATGTGCAGATTTTATTACCCTTGGAGGCTCCATGGACTTTGCCGGGGTAGCTGAGTGCTGGCAGACATCACTGGGAGCCTGCTCCTTCCTTTTGCTAAGGCCTAACTAAAATGTTTCTTCTTTTACCTATAAAACTACAGTTTTGTAAGACAGCAGGAATTTTTATGCCTGAATACTCTTATTACTCTTCCTCTCTAGATGCTGAACAATAGCAGGAAAGATCACAAGGTGAAACATGAATGTTTTCAGACAAGGTTAGGTGGTCCCTTATTACCAGTGGTGTTGATGAAGATTACTCCTTAAGAATAGTGCTAGCATTCTGAAAGCTCTTGCTATTTATTGGGATGAATTAATCTGACAGTAATGTACATTTTATTCTATTTGAGTACTTTTTTTTCCATAGGTTTTCCACTCTGAATTCTCAGTAGCTGTTTTGTTTGCTTGCTTTAGCCTTTTATGTCAAAGCACTTCCTCATGTAGTATCCAGGGAAATTCTAAAAATAACACAGTTCTGACTAGCAGATACAACCACACATTATTGAATTCATACCCTGGACCTAAAATATAGCCTGAGAGAAGAAATTAATCTTAGTCAGACTATTCTTACTTACAGATGTGATATTAATGATTATTGTGTCTGCAATGTCTCTTAAATTACAAATGTTATTAGTGATGAATTAAGATATTATCATTGTAAATTAAGTAATTAGAGTACCCTTGTAATGGATATTTACAGGTGTGCCCATTGGAAGAATATTGCAATGTTCCTTTTATAATTTTAATGCCTTTAATATTAATTCTTCTTGGTAATAAGATCTTATATGCTAGTCTTCTAGAAGGTTAGAAAAAGACAATCTTTAAATTTTTTTATGGTAGTTTATTTTGTGTGGAAAATAAACAACAATGTCCTGCATGGAATGAGAGTTAGATGGTGATTTAGTGGTAGGGGCACTGTTAATTTGTTTTAATTTTTGAGAAAAAAACGCTAGGTTAAAAGAAGGATTTACTTATTCTAATCATTTTACTTCACCTTTTCAAGTTAAGTGTTGGGAGAAAGAGTAGTTAGCCATAAAAAAAACAAAGACAAACTTATCATAGTCTTTCCTTTAAGGAAAATAACTACAAGCAATTTCTCTTCAGAAAATGAACTGAAAATTAAAAATATTGGACACTTGAATTTATAAATCTGATACTGACCCATAGGAATATACTAAAAGTAGCATATAACTGCTTTCTTTAGAGAATTTTGAAAGATTTTCATTTTTGGTGATCGGAATGATGATTGTAAAGTATAGGAAAGACTGCAATAAATAAGAACCTTTTTAGTGTCTAAAACTACTAGTAATAGTGATTAGAGGCAACCATTACCTGTGGATGAAGATTATCAGCATGTGCTCTACCACTAAAAGGCAATGAAGCAGCATATTTTCTCTAATGATTTTGAAAGTTCTTATGACAGATCTTCGGGTGTATGCCCTAAGAATATTCTGGTGATGGCAGAGCTGGCGCTCTGAGAAAATGGAGGTCTAAGAAAAAGAGCTGTAACTTGTAAAGATGAACAAGTGTTGATAATGTAATCATACCCTTAAGCAAATCGAATTAAAAAAAAAAGAATGTTATGTCTACTCTTGTGATCATTCAAAATATCCAAGCATATGTAGAGGTGGGATTACTGTCAATCACATTGGTGATAGTTAAGTGTCTTTAATTGACCAAAGGTTCTAACATACGTGACCCTAACAGTGGGATTTGTAAGGAGATAAGAGAAACCTAGAAGACAATTGAAAATAAGCATAAAGAAGATGTGACAACTGGATTAAGACAATTGGAAAATAATTTGCATACCATGTGCATCAAACAGTATCCCTTTTCAACCAAATGTCTTATGTTAAGCAACACAATAAAACCAGAGAAGAGTCAGGGATAGGTAAGATGATGCCAAATACAACTATTTACCTTAATGCAAGATACTGCATCAAAACACTTTCAACATTAATGCAGCTACCAGTGCAAGAGTGAAAGCATATGAAATGCAGAAATGGAGGAAAAAAGGTGGAAATCACTTATTTGCAAAATTGCAGTTGTATAAAGGTTGAAGCAGTGAGCACCTTAAAAGTGAAATAGTTAACGTGGGGAACTGCTTCCCAGGTAGCTGAGCAGTCTTTGGAAGAATGGGCTTTATGGAGAGACATAAGAGACCCTCAGAAGGCCCTGGTAGTATAGTAAATGACGGTTTCAAACCAAATTCTAAATAACTTTTGATGGCTGGGAAGTTTGGAGAAAATGAATTGCATGATTCACATAAGAAACTTTTTTTTCCCAGATAAATGTGGTTATCATGTTCAAACAAGTATTTTTATACATGAAAGAAAAATACAATTACTTGGGTGTTTTTCTTTGTAGAAACCAATATGTGGACCACAAATTTCAACTCAAAAATGGTGCATAATTAGGAAGATGCGAGAAAAAAGCTGCAGGAGGCCAGTGAGAAAGCAATTGCAGCAAATGCAGTAACATCCAGTCAGCAAGAGGCAAGCTGGAGAGAGAGGAGTGCTTCTTGGAGGACTGACTGTTTAAATTGCAGTTGACAGTGTGGGGGGAAAAGCAGAAAGTTGGTGCTGATCAAGACCTAAAACATTGCAGAGAAGCTTCCCAAAATGGAGCAATACAAATTTGTGGATGGAAAAAATAGGGCATGGACAATCATGAGCAAAGGCCTTTTAGGGTGCCAGGGTATTGAGACAAAAGTCATGAGGAACTTTATGGAAAGGGACAAACAGAATTGTTGTGGATCATATACTTCAGTCTATGATTTATGATTTGCTTATTGAAACAGCTAATTCATCTCTGAGAAAGATCCTATGAGATTAAATAACACCCCAATTTGAAAATGGGAAAAATTGAATGAGACAGTCAATTATTTGTCCAAGGCTCTGGGAAGTTTGAGTGGCAAAGCTTGGATTAGTAGCTTCAGTATTTCATGCTTAGGCTATTCTGCATGTTTCTTCTTCCCATAAAATCCACAAGTGAGGAGAAAAAGGCTACATAAAAGCTTTACTCTGAGTTTATTGGATTTGGCTTTTAGGTTGTGGGTTGTTTTATTTTCCCCCTTTTTTTTTTAATTTTGTAGTATTTTTCATTTATTGGAATAAAGTCAACAAAGGAACATGTATCATTCTCCAATTTTGACTCTTTGGTAAAATAGTCTAATTAGATTACGTTTCAAGACAGTTGATCCATACAGGAAATGGACCAGATCTTCTTGTAAGGCTTCTGTGGCTTTCGTGGTCGCTTGTAAGGAAAGCTCCTCACAGCAGCAGTAGAACACTGAAAAGCTACAACCCACAAAGGTTGCTGTCTTGTGCTGTGATCCTACTAGTTCTCATGACACTGCTTTTGTTACAGATGTAACAGGTTTTAGTCACTTGCATATTGGAAGATGTGTGTTCCTCTCTGGTACGTACTGAGGAAATGGTTCACTGTGTAATCAGTACTCAAGAACCTGAAGAGTCATTGAGCAACTGTAGGTAACATCTTGTGAATATGGCACAGACTTGAGGCTCACATCGCCTTAGGGCCTCAGGCAGTTCCAGCAGTACTCTTGTGCAATTATTGCTTTTAATTAGAACTGACAGAAAGCTTTGTCAATAACAGTATTTTTGTGGAGAACTTAACTATCCATTTTCATCTGGAAGGTTTGGGCCAGGTCCTTGCCTTGAGCTGTGGGAACCCCATACGGCTTGGTTAGTATAATAGGTAAAGGAACAGCACAGTTTTGGTAGGAGCTCTCAGATCCATCCCGCTCCTTTTTCCTAATTAGATGACCTATAAAACTCGTGAATCCCAGAGACTGTGAAAGTCTAACTCTTGGTAGTCACAGAGTGAAAGATAATAGACCTTTGTGTTAACTGAGACTGACAGGAGCTGCTGTGCAATTCTCAACATTTACTCGGGAAGCAAAGATAAGCAACCAGACTATGGTGGAAAAATGCATTTAAAAAAAATAAATATATATGTCTCACTGAGAGGAACCAAAACTGAGAAGGGAGAAAGCCATATCCCCAATACCCAATTCCTGGCAAGGACCCCAATGTAATGACACTTTATACCCTCCCCTTGCTGCTCTTTCCTGACTGGTGGTGTTAATCACATGACCTAGGTGGACACTGGTAGGGTAAGCTTACACCAGAGGAAAAAGTAAAGACCTGGAAGTATTTTAACTGTATTATTGAAGCTTTTAGGTATTGGATAATTCAAGCTGTTCAACAGTTAAAACATTGAGTACCTGAAGAGTTTTACCAAATGGTGTTTTCTTTCACACATACCAGCTTTTTGTAACACTTCTGTTAAGACCTGTATTTTACCAATAATTTCATTTTGAAGTGTTGTGTAATATTAGTATCTTTAACTGAGTTTTCAGTTGGATGGTAATAATTTGTCCCCTTTACTGGATCACACAGCATGCATTGGGTTTACTGGTCACACAGCATGCATCTCTGTCTCTGTCATGTAATTATAAAAATGAAATTATATTCTATGACCTGATATATTTGTCAGATCACAGACCTTGATCACTTTAAGTCACAGCATGTTATTGCTGTGCATTTTTGGGTTTCTGAGTATTGTTTTCTAGTGGACCAGTGATGCACATCTAAGACTGCTATGTATAGTGAAGCAGAGCTTCCTGTGAGCAATATACATACTTGCATAACTTTTAAATGTCCTTTGGAGCCTGAAAAATCTGCCAGCCACAATGAAGGTGAGTGTCTTAATTTTTCAGGTAGGCAATCTGTCAACTGTAAAACTAAGCTGCTCAATGTAGCTTGCAAACTCAAACATTGTGTGCTTGTACATCATAACACCCAGCTGGTGACTGCCCTTTCTGTGCTGGCAGGTGCTTAAAAGAGGAGATTTTTGTACTGCTCTTCAGAAAGAAGTATTTTTGCTCAGGTCATCTACTTTTGTCTTCACCAGGACAGAATGGCATGGGGCCAGGTTACAACTGCAGGGAAATCTGCTAACTGCATAAGCAAATCTTGTTGGTTTGCTTCATTGTGCAGCAAAATGGGAAGAGATGCTAAGTGCCATTATACCTTCTCACCCCCTTTTTTTAATGGCTTTGTGATTTATGACTTTCATTTTTTTTCCCCAAAATTTAAAAGTGATGCGGATGCACAGGATCAATTGACTGAAAGGACAAAGGAAAGATGCGAAGGTGATAAATTTCTGTTTGTCTTGCCTGTTAGAGGGGCCAGGACCAATTTATCACTGTATGGGTATAACCAAAACTGTGTATTTTACACCCTCTGTCATTTCTGGTGGACTGTTAATAATGGATCATTTGCAGCAGCTGCCCAGGGCACACCTGACACCTCAGGCTACAAGTTGGGTGTTAAAGAAACTGTGAGAGGGGGTTTGTCTTCACATTAATAACTGTAATAACTCCCTTCCGGGATGGCATTGGCACCTTCACAACCAGCCTGAGGGGTCATCTCTTCTAATGGACCATATTAGACTGGCATAATAGGCAGCTGCCTGATGACCTAGACCATCAAAGGCTCCGAAAATATCCTTTGACTCACACAGTTGAATCACCCTGCCCTGGGAGAGGTACTGGACATTCCTGCCTGAACCTGAGCACATATAACCTTGGGGTTTTGAGACTTTGGGTACCACTCGTTGGATCTAGAGGAGGACCAGAACTCCAAAAATACTGCAACTGCCACTCTTGAAAAGACTGTGATCATTACTCAACAGATCTACAGCCATCTTCTGGACCAACAGGTTTCCTTTCCTTTGACTTTGCACCCAAGGGGACCACGTGGTGCTCAGCACAGGAGCTGACAAACACCGTTCTGCTCTTGTCCCAGGGTGCAGGGTTATACATCTGTCTTTGTGGGTTAAAACCAGTTTTTCTCTGTATCATTGTATTTATTGTAACATTTTTACTAAATTGTAACTCTGACTTGTAATCTCTCTTGAGATGGGTTCATTTACCCACTGGTTTACTTTTAAACCAGCACACTGCCTCAGCCAAGAGTTTGGTTTCCAGCTAAAAAACAAACCATTTTCTAGAATAATTGACAAATCATGTTATCTGAATGAAAATCATTACAGATAAGCGCAATTCTCTTAGTTGCTAGCTACTTAAATATTAGATGTTGGATCTAGTCTTTGCTGTCTTTATTCCTAAGTAAGTGCACTTTAAGATAAGCTCTATAAGTAAGAATTAACCTAGAAATGTGTCATGATGGCATCATAACCTTGAAAAAGTCTTAATTCTGACATGTGCTAATAACTTCAACAAAAGCTGATGGAAAGTTCACAGAAATGTACATTGATGAAGTGTTACTAGTGTAAGAGAACACAGAAAATGCCCATAACTGTTAGTTGGAGTTGTCTGTAAAGTGCCAGTAAAACTGCAACAAAACCACCGATGTGCTGGTGCCACTTGCTCTAGTATGGGGTTACGGAGGAGCTACAATTGTGACTTCGTTAAGGGGAACTGTTGCTTGATGTTTTGTGTAGAGAACTGATGGACTAGCAATTGAATATGAATGAAACACTAATAAGTGTTGAAAAATTAGTTTATTTCCCTTAGCTTTTTTTCATTGACAGTGTATCTAATAAAGATCATCTGCCCGTGTTTCTTCTTACGAAACAACCTCTTCCCTCTTCTCACAGGAAGTGCCCAGAAGTTGCAGATGTTGTGCTCGGTTTGGGGTTTTTGTTTTGATGTTTTTGTTTGTTTGTTTTTTTGTTTTGTTTTGTTTTGTTTTGTTTTTATTAAACCTGGTATGGGAATGGAGCTACTTTGGCAGTAATATACCAATATTACATATTATCATTTTCCTTTATGTAAACATTCTCCCTGGTTTGCATCAAGGTATCTGAGAGTATCTGAATTAGGACTGGATTGGAAAAGAAGCACTGACATACTTGATGAGGTGCTCCATTTCTGAGCTGTTTCCTTGTAAATGCATAGCTGTAATATATTAATGTTCACTTACTGAAGTCACTGCATTTTCCATATAGCTATTGATACCTCAACAATGCAGTTCAAATTGTTTTTTAAAATAAATAATTGGGAAAAGTAAGACTACAAAAACTTCTTTGAAAAGACTGTGTTAATCAAAACCACTTTCTCTGGGTTGAGAAACCCCACAAGTGTTACTGGAATTACATGTTGTATTGGAATTACATGCCTTTCTTATAAAGAGATTTTTAGCTCTGGTAAGTCCTTTTAAAGTGAGCAACTAAAATGCTTATAGCATTGAGCTAAATAACTTGGAAAAGATGCTAACAAAGGAAGAATAATTTTAAAATTAACCCTTTAAAAAGATAGCACAATCTATAGAGTTCAATGAGGCCTCATTAAATGGAAGAAACATATTCAGGTACAGCAGTTGCCCAGTGGCCCATATTTACAGCTGGTAATACAAAGAGGCTATTCAGATTATATGTGCATGAGTAGCTTTGATTTATGACACTTGTTTACCTCAGGTTGAGAACTGATAGGTTTATGAGAGAAAAATAAAGTTGTGGCTCTCATACCTGATATCTGTCTTTACATTATCCTCTGTAGTGATACATTTGCAGAAGAACAGAGGCTCACAACACCCATCAAGAGAAAAATATGTGTAACTACCTAATTAAAAAGAAGACTTAAAAGAGAAGCAGCTGTTTCTAACAACATATACCACTAACTACTAGTATCCAATCACTTTACATTATATTTGTTTTAAGTCACTCAGTTTTTCCTAAAAATTTTCCTTTTGAAGACGCAACCCCAAATGTCACTATCATGATACTGATGTGACAGCAAGTGCATGTTACAAGTGTTCAAGAGGAGGGATTTCTTTCTCTCTTCCTCATGAATATTAAGTGTTTGCAGGTCCATTTCCCTCCAGACTAATAGTTCTGAGATGGGTGTCAGATGCTACTGATCAGTACAGTCAACATTACTCCGGACTTGGTTCAAGTCTCTTTTTTTTTTTTGTCCTAGAAAGCAATACTTTTCTTATTTAAGTGTTGGGAGAAGCAAACTCAAATGTAAACTACATCTTCAATTCTTAAGGAGTTTTATCATTTAACATTTATGACCAGTGATGATATCAAAGCTGTTCCAACAGTATTAAGAAACATGTGACATCACCTAATTTTGAGACACGGATTCTACTGATATTTGCAAGACCAGAGGCAAAAGCTTGCTGCTTTCTTGCAATGTCACTGTTCATATGGTGTCCCATATTTTGTAACTCCTGACAGGATAGCTGTGTGCCAGCCCTATGCACAGCAGAATGTCTGTACTCTGCTGTCTGCTCTGCAGCTCCCATGCCTGAGTTTGCGCTCCGACCATGTCAGAACTGATTTGGGAGTGCATTTATAACAATTCTACCTGGTTTCTCTTTTTCAGAGCTAACAAAGGATATTTTTTTTTTAAATGTGTCTCTTTATAAACACTGGAATAACTTTACTTACCTGTCTGCAACAGCAGATAAGACAACAATGATGAACAGAAAGGTCACATTTAATGGATATCTGAATTAAGAATTTATAAAAAAAATCTTGGGAACAGTTGTTGTAAGTATTGTAATACGTTACTTTATCAAGGATCTCTTTGTATATCTTAGGGTTAAATGAAACCTAAAACTTGAGTTAGGGGTTTTTTTTAATATCATGAATATTTTAAAGTGTTTTAGAGTAGTGTTAATTTTTTTTTTTTATTTTTGTTTCTGTAATCTATTAATAACACATAGTGCAGTTTGGTTTGATTTTTCTTTTTTTTTTTCCCTTTTTTTATTCCCTATGGACACACGCTTAACCATGAGGAAACCTTTTTGCACTTAAGTTGCAACCATCCCTCTTTAAAAGTAGAAAGAAGATTTGAACTGGATGATGGTATTTTTTTTTTTTAATTATTAACAAGCTCAAATACTAGTTCCAGACACTGAAAAGAGTTGAATGCCACAAGGACTGTGGTGTTCGATTAAGACCTGACATTGTCTAATGCAATAAGGCAGGCTTCCCTGGTCTAGTGGCAAGTGGGGGAAAATTATGGTTGCATTAAACATAGCATAAAACTAAAGTAAATGAGAACTAAAAGAATAAATCTACATGGAAAGTCAGTGTTGCCTCTTCACAGGCAGCTTTATTTATTCATTAGTAGTCTATCACTTGTACTAAATTTCAATCAATAGCCTTACCTCTCTGATATTTCATTTACTTAGTTATTAAAGTGATGTGATTCATCAGGTTTGTGATGACTTTTTGTGTGTCAGGCTACCTGGCAAAAGTGGACTGCTGTATGGACTACCACTTCAGTGTTTAACAGGATAAATCTGGCAGAAATATTCATTTTCATTTAGTGTTTCACATGGTACCAAAAATAGCAACATATGTATAGAATATTAAATACTGAGCAGCAGTCATGGCAGCAAAAGCAAGTTTGGTACCTACATGGTACCAGGACAGAGTTAATTCCTTAGGTATTATGAATGCATCATGGCACTAATAACTTTCTGTCTTTTCTATTTGATTAAAGTTATCTAAATCTTTTCAATGTAAACACTGTGACAAACATGAACTCAGCAGATAGTTTCATCCAATGTGAATTTTGAGGACTTACACTGGGATTTAAGGCAATGTTATGCTATGCTTTAATATTGTGTTGACATGGTTCTACCATAGGAATTAATTTCAGGAAAATAATAATAATAAAAACGTATAGAGAAAGCATCTTTAACCTGGCTTTTTAGCCAATTTAAATGTAGTATTACATATATTGATACAGTTAGGATTCCTTTACAGTAACAGTGGGTAAGATGGATTTTCTCCTCCATTATTGTTTGGAAAAAGTAGATAAGTAAGAACTGAATGCCATGAGCTTCTCAATATAGTGGCAATTGCCTCAAAATCACAGAGATTTAAGAAAACTTCTTTCCCCCTGCACCCTAACATTCATTGTTTATTTCCCTTCAAAGAATAATGTTTTCTCTAAAATTTATTTTCAATTCTACCACTAGATTTTCATTTTATGTGAATTGTGTTCTAATAGGGTACAGAATGAGAAGTTGACAAACAGGATCAAGAGTCTCAGGGCACCTAGGAACAGGTTGATGTTTTGATTATAAGAGAATCTTTAGCTGTTTCCTTGTAATTCCATATAATTTTCATTTTTCATACATGCAAACAGCTGAAACAAAAATAAAATCACCATGTGCTAGGAAATGCCCTAATATCAGTCCATTACTGGAAAGTTTCACTACCCTGACTTTACTCAGTTGAAGCAAATGAGACCAATCAATTTAGCAATGCTGCTGGAAGTGGATCTGATACTTAATTGGGATTGGTTTCTTGGTCTGCAACCATTGGTCAATAAGCTGGAGTAAGATGTGTAGGAATGGCAAAATACCTGTTCAACCATCTTGCTGTTGCTCAGTGCTGCATTTCAGCTTGAAAAATGTATTTCTTGTTCTCTCTGGCATTTCTTTTCTTATATTCCTTGCTCTGTAGACCCAATTAAAGAGCTGTAGCACACCTAATGCACCCACTTGTCATTTCAAAGAGTTAGAAGCACTTTTTCTTCAGAAAATGGTTTTCAATATTTAAGCTCAGAGGCAAAGGGACTTCTTGCCTGAATTTTCAATATAGAAGTTCATAGGAAAAGCTATCTTACCCTCCCACCCCCAGCCCATTAATTCTTTGGCTTAGTTTTTGTAATATCTATCAGCGTATCAAAACCCCTCAGGAACTTGTGACAGCTGGCACACCTGTATGTTTGACTCCTTGTGTATACTATGGCACTATGAATTTTCAAGGGTTTACACAATCTTGCGATGCTTTGATTATTTTAAAAGAAATGTACTCGTGTAATGAAAACTCTAGTTGTTTCCTGAATTAAATTAGATCTTCAGAGCTGATTTTTGGTAAAATCTTTAGAGTAAAAATTGTTTTATTTCCTATTTCAATGTTTCATTTTCTTACCCCTTGATAAGAAGGGAGTCTCTTTTCTTCATTTACTTTTCTCCATAGTTTTAATATTATTAAAATAAGAATCACCTTCTTATGTGGCAAGCAAAAAGCTTATTCAGTAATCTGACAGACTGTTCTTGTAGTCGCAAACAGGAATGTCCTGCTTTCTAGTATTCAATTTATTTTTTTCCTCCAGAAATTACCATTCTGTAGAAACATGGCAAGCCTCATTTTTCAGGTGAGTTTTGTACATGATAGAGAGTTTATGTAAAAGTGTCTACTACTTGGTTTTGTTCTATTTTTCTTTTATCATGAGGCTTTTCAGCATTTGTAGTATTTGGGTACTTTAATCCAAACTGAAGCAAAGTTGCTGATTCAAGGAAGAGATAGAGCTCTATTCTTGTGGGGTTTTTTTCCTAGCAATTTAACATAAAAGCAAAGAGCTGAGCTGTATTTTTCACTGCAGCTTGTGACTGCTGATCAGAGAAAAAGCAACTTTGGCTAGTCATAAATTATGTCCATCTGTGGATGCAGGTTTTTAAAGGGGAATTTGAGAGGTGAGGTGCTGGGAGAGCAGTGATGCTGTTATAGTCTCCCTTTGTGCATTTAGTCTTCTGTACTGATTATTTTAATGCAAATTTCAGTTATCATTATTTCATTTTGAATACCAGAAATGAGTTCAAGAACAGTTCTGCTCGACTCTTGCCTGGTTGGTTTATTATGCACACCCCCATATAAAAATTGTTGGCAATTTCACACACATGTGCTATTTTAGGCTTTAAGGACTAAAATATTCTGAAACCTACTTTCCTTTTAAGTTGCTAGTGAACTAGAGGCAGGGACAGGGTTGCTGCTCTAAACTTGCCAAGGTGAATTCCTTCATATTGGCATGTCCCTGATCTCCAACATGGTAAAACAAAGAAACTAGCTTGCTCAGACCTGCATATTCCTGCTGAAACTGTCAGCAGGAGACAAAATTAGTGACAAGTGTGACAAGAAACCCCTTGAAATGTGACTGAAACCAGCAAGTTACTCTTACACATGAAGATCAAGGTGCTTATGCTAGTGTTGGCCATGATTTTTTGCAGATTGTATCCTGCTCTGTTATGTCTACTAAAAAGTATTATGCCCTCCATTGCTTCTTCAGCTGTTTTATTTGTGAGTAGAACTGGCTTAAGTAAAATTATACTGTGTGGTGGATTCTCCAGAGCTTCCCAGGCTGTCTGCTTCGGTGGAATAGGACACTGCTTATAATTATTTTTTTTTCCTCAGGTCTTATTTGAATTTCCCTTATGGCAACTGAAGCTAGTAATTACCAGCTGTAGGTACCATAGACATGAAATAACAATGCTTCCAGCAGACCCTTAAGATGTAACTGCCTCTCATTTCTCTTCAGAGCTAAGCAAGCCTCTTTCACTCAGTTGCCCCACACAGACCTCATTTTCTGCATCTCCATTGTTCTCTGTGTTCTGTCCTGAACTGTCATATTCTCATGTTTCACCCCTCCCTTGAGGCATGATGCCCACAGTGAAATACAGCAGTATTGTTGAGGCTTTGCCAGTTCTGAGGGGTAGATAAATGACTACAATCCTTCTGTTTATATATTCCAGTCAGATTGGTTTTATACTTGATAGGATGAAAATGCTAATTCCTATGTAGCCTTTGATACCTTTGTTTTCTGGCCAACTGGCATTAACTAGTCCTTCTCCAACTTATGTTAGTGCTGCTGATTAATCCTGCTTATATATGTAACCCTAATACCTACCTTGTTTCTTAGATAATTTCTTCAGCTAGGTAGCAATAGTCTTTCCCTCCAACTAGCAATTTTTCTAGATTTGCTAAATCTGGCTTTATAACATTTCTGGACTTAATAGCAATCTGTTTCCTTTTATTATCCTTATTATTGGTGATGATGTTGTGTATCCCTTAACTCGTGGGAGACCCTTGAACTCCATTTTGGATATCTGTCCATACTAACTGCACATACAGAGGTGTATGTACACAAGTCTTATCTTTTTTCTTGCTTTCTGCTGCTGTTTTCCCAGGCTACTTATGAGAATATCACATGAATTGTCAAAGTTGTACTGAAGTCTTGATTTAAAGTATTTTCCCACTACTTCTAGAAAGGAAGACAAAATGTATACTGTCACACATAGAAAAACATTCTTTATATTTATGTAGGATTTGTTCTTGACAAATACGGTTTAACTGCTGTCACCTTGCTTGTTGGGAACTTGAAAATTATTTGAGTAGTTGCTGCTATTTTTCTAGGAATTGAGAGTGAAATTACTAGATCATCATTCCTTTCCTCCTTTATTTCTCCTCCTCTTCATTTATTTTCTTTTTAAAAAAACATATTGGTTATTTTTGTGATAGATATTTGCTTTTTATCCTCACATGGTCACAGAGTTGTAACTATAATTAGAGCTTTATTACTACATAAAATTTCAAGTTATCATTGGCTTATAGTTATCTACAGTTTATATCAGCTGATGTAGTAGCTTGTTACACATTTTTATCAATTATATCTTTCAATTAAAGAGAATTTCTAGTAATTAGTATAGGTTTCTTCTAGTGTCTTTAGTTACCTAGACTTTTAGTCACCTGGACCCTCTGCAGACTGGGTCAAATTCTTAATAATCAGTGTGTGATAAGCTAATCTAAACTCAGAGTTTGCCTAGTAGAACATAAGTGAGTCTTCCTTGGAGAAAGAAGATGATGGAAGAAGATGATGGAGGAGGCATCTCTGGCCACCAGGGGATCATGAATTTTGCCATCCAGCAGCAGTTCTGGCCTAAGTTCCTGGGAATTGCAGCTATTTGATGTTATAGGCAATATCTCCTGGAATGTTAAACTTCCCTGTCCCTTAAGGGGTGTCACCATATCCTGGCAGCAATGTTTGGTGGGCAAATAGTCTTACTGCAGTGCTGACACCGTTTATCTGTTCTATAACAGGGATCATCACATCCTGCTGACAACCACAGTGGTGAGAAGAGGAAGAGATGAATGATCAGCGTGCTCATACATTTTGACTATTTGCCTTAGAAAATGGTGTTCGTTGTGTTTACCATATTAGCAGGGCATAAAAGTCATAAATTATGCTGGGATTTAAAATGAAAAATTACTAGAGCTAGGAGAAAGTCACAGAAGCAGTCCAATTGCAGTCCTTCAGTGAATTTATTGGGGGATTGTCCATCTGTGTGGATTAGTGCAGTCACTGCTACGTCCCAGTTTGCACCAACTGCCTGTGGTCTGCTTCAGGATTCAGAGGTGCTCTCATGTATGAGCATCACATGCAGAATGGCATCACTTTTTTGGAGTACTTCTTGGGCACAAGTATACAAGTATTGTATACAAAACACAAGTATTTTTTTCTACCATAAGTAAAAAAATCCAGTTTATTTATGAATTAAAACATTATATGTACCTATGAATTATTAGGGTTTTTTGTCTTGGTCATATTTTTGCTCTTTATATGGTTTCTGTTGCTTTGGTCCATTGCAATAGTTTGCAGTTTTTTTAGCACTATCATCCTGCTGGAATGGTATCTTTGAGACAGATACACCTTCTCAAAACTTGATGTCACAAAGAGTTTGTGGTGATCTAACCAGAAAGATAAAAATGCAAGCATGTTATGCTTTATACAACAGCTGTGTACAAAGCACTGTAAGTTATTAATAAAATATGTATTTAGTGCTGTAAGACTTAAATGATTAATGATCTTAATTGCATGGGGAAACAGCCACCAAATAATGTGGAGATAGGGGTGGGACTAGAGGTATTTCCAGCAGGATTTCCTAGAAGGAGTCGTAAGCCTTTATGATCATCTTCCAGATTGCTGCAGAAAATAGACAATTTTAAAATTACTGTTGGCAACACTTGCAAATGAAACAAAATTACTGGTATTATGCTAGGTCATGAGCTGTCTTTAGGAAAAAAAAATATCGTATTTTTAGCCAAATGAATCATAAGTTTTGTAGGAATCCAGTGGTGTTACCATAGGATGTGGGATTATCAAAAAGGCAATGGTTCTGTAAAAGATTCTGTGTATAGTACCATAAAGCCTGAGCTCCCAGTGGGTGAAGTTAAAACCAGTATAGTCCCTTGATATTGTAGCCTAAGGAAGGAGATGTGAACGCATAGTATAGTATTTTAACTTGTAGGATAAGTCATAACTAGCGGTTGAAACTGGAAAAACAGATGAAATAAAGGGAGAAAAAGGATGCACACTTTTCATAATAGCCATGAATTGCAATTGTAATGAAGAACTTTGATTAGGTCTGACATAGAAACTGGCTGCTTTTTCTAAAATCTGCTATATAAAATGTTAGGCATGTATATCAGATCACATGTTAGGCCTTAGGTTTTACTTATTTCAGTAAACTAATTAAATATTCAATAAGAAGCACTAAACGATTAAAATAGTTTAGATATGAACATAATAAAATACCTGCCTTATTAGGAACAAAAGAAAAAATTAAAATGGCTAGAAAGAAACATCAAAGTAACTTATATATGTTCTGGAAAGGTGCTGCATTTTATATTAATATAATATGAAAATATAATTATCTCCTGAGAACTCCAGGGAAGAATAAATGGCTGCAGTGAAATTCAATTGCATTTGCATGAAAAGTGGTGGACTAGCTATTCTATGATTCCCTCAATCGCAATGGTACATGATGCCTTTTATAAGGTATTATAAAATTGTAAATATCATATTAAAATATAGGTGGATAATTGAACTATAAATACAGTAAAATAGATTAACTATTTAAATTTATTGTAAATAAAAGTATATTTTATTGAATACACGGAGAACAGAGACAATCTTAAATTTGAAGCCTTATTTATTTAAAGGATTCTCAGAGCCCAAATACCTTTGGTTCCTTCTAGGGGAGAAAATAATTAAGTCCCATGAAATATGAAGAGCTAGTTCTAGAATTTCTAGCTGCTTCCACTCCTGTGTTTCCAGTGTTTCTGTCTTATCCAATATATGTCATCCTTGGGTTAGATGCTAAGATCCATATTCTTCTTTCCAAATTCACTTGAGATAGAAGAATGTGTATTATTTCTTGCTTTAATTCAGACATTACTGAACTTCATAATTAGTCTTATCATGTTGTCATGCTTAATGTTACATAACACACTTACATGGTGCAGGCTCTATTACATAGATGATTTCACAACAGGGTTTATCTCACACGATATTCTCAGAATAGCCATAGACCTAAATTCCAAATATCAGTAAAAATTGGCTTAATAACCTATTTAAGGGGATGAATCTTTGACTCTTTCCCAAATATTAGCCTGTGTATGTGCCTTTCAAGTAGCAGCTGAGTCTATGAAACAATGCTGTTCTCCCAAATATTTGCAAACCTCAACTAAACAGTATATGAGTAGTTTTCTGGAAAAAATGTAATTATTTTTTTTCATTGGTGATTTTAATTTGATCCTACCAAATATTATATGGATGTGAAGCAATATATTCGTATTCAGAATAGGTGTTCATTGACCTT
Source organism: Manacus candei (assembly GCF_025592945.1). Taxonomy (NCBI): domain Eukaryota; kingdom Metazoa; phylum Chordata; class Aves; order Passeriformes; family Pipridae; genus Manacus; species Manacus candei. The sequence continues at coordinate 1,058,895 of NW_026138143.1, forward strand.
TAAGATCAGGTAAAACAGAGCCAAATGTTACTCCTGGTGAATTTAAAGACCTGTTAATTCACTTCTCCCAGAGAAAATTATAGATAGAAAATTTTTACCAAGTTTGTAAATGAGTCCATATTCCAATAGGGAATGATATGTCTGTTGCTATGACTTTGGATACAAGTAGTGGGAGAGGGGAATTAAAAATAACACCTCCTCTTACCTTGATTTCCTGTGTCAATAGCATATGACAGATGCATGGAGATTAAAATGAAACAGCTCTAGAAGAATAGCAGTCAGAAAAGCAATACCTTCCCATCCAATGACCTTTACAATTTAAAGGATGAAAAGATACATTATGCACAAACATTTTGTTATCCTCAGGAACAAAGTGCTTGTAACTGAACTCTGGATGGTGCAGCCTGAATACAAATGAGCATCCTAATTGAGCTGGTTTGATCTTTGTTAAACTATAGTCCAAGTCAATAATATACTGTTACTGAAGGAAGCAGTCCTCTCATTAGAGGTGGCATAGCATGACAGAGAGTATCCCACCGTGGCATCTATTCTGTCATCGATTATGCACTGCTAATCAGTGAACTGTGGCATTAAAATCAAAGGTCTCCTTTCTGCTGTCAGCTTCTTATTTGCCAGGTTCTTTGAGGTTCATTTCTTGAGCAAAATCAAATTTTTACCAAGAGAAAACACAATCTTATGCTCACTCTATTTTGTTGTTGTTGGTTTTTTTTTTTTTCTTTTGGGGCCTTTTGTTTTTTTGTTTAATTTGGGGTTTTTTTGTTTGGTTGGTTGCTTTTTTATTTTGTTTTTGGTTTGGTTTTTTTTCCCCTCGGCTTTCTTGTTTTGGGGTTTTTGTTTGGTTTTCTTGTTTTGTTTTTTTTTTAGGGGGAGGGGGTTCTTAGGAGAACAATGAAAAAATAAGTCACAAGTGATGAATATTATAGTGGTGTTGCTTGATATAGCATTGGATGACATGAAAGTCATAAGACAGTATAAAAATCAATGTAGAAAAAAATAATGTACTTTTTTTTGGTATTATGTACTTTAAAAAATCCTTATTCCTTCTTCAAAACATTACATTAGAAATTCCTTTCAACTGGGAAACTGGCTGCTTTTGTGTGAAAAATGCAGATAACAGTTATGACTGAAAAGAGAAATTGAGATATTTAGGAAGTCATATTCCTTATAGTCATTCAGAAGGCAAGATTTGTGACCTTCTGCTTGCTAAAACATATGACACTAAGGTGTTCTGGGCTGCATCTGCTGACTTGATTTCTGTTGTGTAAAATCCTCATTTATGGTTGGATGGTCTATGGTTGTAACTCTCTACCCGAGATCTGTTTTCCACCACATCAAGAAGTTACTAAGTGATAGAGGTGCTTGAAGTGACTACTCTGAACTACTGAAGGGAGAGAAAGGGCTGCTAGTACATTTTTTTATGACACTCTTTAATTATCTAGCTACCTGTAGGGTATTGTGTATGTTTAGTTCCTTACTTGACCTTTGGGAATAGGAAAACTACTAAATGGTTGAAATGTCTTGTGCAAATAGTGTATTTTATGAAGTTTAGAAGTGTTTATGTTTTGTTTTGGGTTTGTTTGTTTGTTTGTTTTTAAATTATTTTCCATACATTATGTGGTGCTAATAAAATAGTCTATGTAAATTTTTGCAAAAACTGGATATGTCTAATAGGTTTTTTTTCCTTTCCCTCTTAGTTATTTATAAGTCAAAGTAAATAAACTTAATATTCCTCCTCCATTCCTTTCCTAACCTGTAGTGATGTGCTCTGCTGAGCAGCTTCTGCATCTTACACCTCTTATGGCTCTGCTTTGCTGGGGACTGTGATGCTGCTTATGTATAAATAACATGCATGATCATTTGGTAGAGACTGGGATTTTGGATTAAAACAGACTTATAAATGCAGGTTTGTTATCAACAGACAACACATTTTAGAAGGTAATGGCTTGCCAAATCAGAACACAGTTTTAATTTAAATAAACCATACTAAAGAGTTCTGACATGTTAATTCAAATTTGAAATGAAACTCTGGTACTTCAGCAGCTTTTTATAACAAGTAAATTCAGTGTTTTTAGAGGACATCTTACTTTGGATTACAAATGAAATTAGGCCACATTCTTTACTTCCTCTCTACCTCCAATAAATGTTGCAGAAATGGTACAATGGGATTAAAGTAAACTGTGGGGTTTTGTTTTGCTTGTCTATGCTGAATTTTGTACTGTGCAACTGAAAAAAGCATTTTTTTGTTTGTCAGAGTTTTGAGTATGGATGACTTCTTGGCTCAAATATTCTAATAATAACAGAAGATTCTGAAATCAGAAGCAAGTCCTTCACTTGAAATTTTCAAGTTGCCTGCTTTGGTTTTAGCATGTTTCCTAAAATATGCAGTCTTTATTTAGCGAATATTTACTTGCTTAAACTTAGTCAATATAATCTTATTAAATCTGGTTAGGGTTTCCACTACATACTGCATAAATTAAACCTTCATTCTGGTCATGCTTTATTGCTCTGGGTTGCAAAGCTAGTAGAAGTTATCAAACTACAAAGGAAGTGTAGTATACCTTAATAAGATACATATTTTTTTTACAAGTTTGGACTATAATTATACTTAAAATCAGGCTAAATTTTAATCTCATTTACTTTTCAACCTGGTTGGTTTGTAGTGCGTTCCAGTTCAACCTCGTTTCCTCCCCTTGTCTGAAGGCGTGTTTGCAGTACAAAAGTAGAATTAGCTCATTCTTCTGTGGATGCAGTGATTAAAATACTGTGTTATCACTATCGTGGGTAGCTCAAGGTGAATGAAATGGAATTGACTGTTTTGCATGGTGAGTGTCTGATTTTGAATTAAAGTGTTTGAATTCTCCTTGTCACAAATGGTAGGCTGCATGTCTTGGCTCACAATAAATCATCAGTATTTTTGATAAGAATGCTAAGGGCTTTTATCCCAAAGGGCCTTTTCCGTGCCTGCCTTTGCAACCTTTCATGCAAAAAATCTCTTCAGATCTCGTGAAAAGGTCTCATTTTGCTGACGCAAACTTTGTTATTAAAGAGACTCTTCTAACTTCCACCTTTTTTCCTTCTGTGTTCAGTCTTATTTAAATAAGTTTTGAAACATATGGTGTTTAGCTTCCTCACATGAGCAACCATGTGATTTTTCCACTTTTACCATTATGAATTTTGAATTCTGTTGAGAGATAGTTTGTCAGTAACATGAAATGTCATTGCCAGTACAAAGATGTATATCTTTCTGTAATTTGGAAAGGAAGTGGAGCTTTACTTGTTCTGCCAGTGCTGGTTATTGATGACTACAGGTGTTAGGAATTGATAGTGTAAGTCTACCAAAGGACAGGCCATTTGTAGGTGTCCCATGTTTAGGCACAATTATGATTTGAGCAAATGTGCAGATGCACTATTATAAGGGCAATGCCACTGTATAGCCTTGATGGTTGAAGAATATTCAAGTACTCTGATTTGGAGCAATCTCTCTTGTAATACCATAAATCATAAATGCTCTGACAAGGATATCTCGTTGCTTGGTGTGTAGGTGTAAAGAGTATTGTACTCTGTCATATAAAACTTCTAGCACCTGACACTTAAAATGCCTGTTTGTTGTGAACTAGGTATGTTAGAAAGGAAAGTAATTAAAGAAAGGGTTGTTTAAATGTTTTCTTCAAAAGGACCTTAACTTTGTTGTTGTTACTGAATTACAGATAAGTTACAAACAGTTCTTTCATTAAAGAGCTACTTAGGGACTTCTAACAAAACTAAGGATTTGGATTTTTGTTGATTATGATTTCCTTTCACTGTTAAAATAGGGATAACCTAGATAAATTAGCAGGTGAATTACAGCAAAACAGACAATTAGTAGATGCATTAAAAAGGAAAGATCTAGAAAGAACAAAAAATTTTTTCATTGCCCATTGAAAACCAAAGACATGCCAGAAAAAACCCCAACCATATACTCTCAGATTATTAAAAAGAAAAAAAGGAAGGGGATTTGAAGGGTGTTGTGGGCTTTTTCATTTTCTACCTATTTTCATTTATTAAAAGTGACAGAGCTTTAAATACAAAATATTTCTGTTTGATAAAGAAAAGAGTTTTTTCAGACAGCGTAAAGGCAAACTAGAACATGCTGATTTTAAAGTGTTTTGATATGTCTGCTCGGTTTCATAGTATTTCTTCTTCCTTTCTGGGTTTCCATTTGCAACCATAATTTTGCTTCTGACTGGGTTGTGGCTGGTTAAGGCAGAGCTCTGGCTTTGATTAGAAATGTTGCATGGTCCAAGTTTCTGTCTTTCTTGATGTGCCTTGCTTTTTAAAATACCAAAGTAACACAACCATTTGTAGGTTGGCACTCTTGATCTTAGGATATTCTTTGATTAATTCTTAGCTCTTACTCTTAATAGTCCCAGTGGCCTCTCACTTTCTGAAACTCCCATATGGATTTCATCAAAGCAAAACAAACATTTGTTAACCTTAAATAAATAAGTAAAACTATTGACTCTTATGGACCACAGAGATTTATGGACCTATCAAAGTACATTTATTAAGTCATTTTCTTATGACTGTAAAGTATTTCCACTGAGATTCTCCTGTTTTGTTGATTCATATAATGTGTTTCTTTCACTAAAATATCTCTACTTCTCTTTGCTCCTTAATCAGTTTTGTGTCTTTGTTTTCTATTTTAGTTAAAGTCCATATTTCATTGTTTATTTTATTATAATTCTCCCCACACCCTTCTTCCTCAACACCTCCACTCTCATCTACTCTCATCTAATCCACTTCTGTTGATTATTTTGCTGATAAGCACTTTTGTATGATTTCTAAACTTTTTAGTCCAGCTTTCTAGGACTGAGTTTAAAACAAACACTGTTTCCATTTTGATTTCATCTGTAACTATGTTTGCACTGGACTTCCATTCTGTACTTAAACACCAATGTATTGTTTTGTGGTGATTTTTTTACCTTTTTTTTTTTTCCAGCAGTATCCTAAGAATCACTTTCCACATGTTTTCTTTGTGGACTGTGAACACTGCTGGTTTTATTAATTAGATTTTCGCTTAGAGATCATGGAACAAAGCAAACAATTTCATATTCATCTTGCTCTACTTCCTCTAACATTTTTAAATTCTTCTTTCGACACTGCTTCTTTCATACTGTCAGTTTTCACCATTATGTAAAAAAGCAAGCATAAAAAGCAAATGGATTTTCATGCTTGACAAAGGCAGTGCCTAATAAGGAAAAAATCAGCTGATATTATGGTGTTAAAGCATCATGTGGGAAAATAGAATGTAGAATATTTTTAGAAAAATAAGTAATCTTAAAATTACAGTAATTTAAGGGGTTTGTGTTTTTTTCCTCTTTGATCATGTAAATTACTTGCTAATAAATACTGACTAACTTGTATGAAAGTTGAGCTTTACCAACATTTCCACGAAAAAGTTTTGTCTTTCCTTGGCTTGAACAAGCAGTGCCACTAGAGGGAGCTTTTACCGATCATATATACGTGTGTGCTGTCGAGGGCAAAAAGGATGAAAACTAGTTTTTACAGCTGCCTGTAATGAGCACACAACATAAATAAATTGTCATTGAGTTATGTCTTTTTGAAAATTTATTTTTGATTTATGTAAGCTAATGAGTTGGGGAGAAAGCTCTGTCGTTCAGTACAGTAAGTTCTTGTAGTTTTTGATAAAGTGGGGTTTTTTTCTCTCTCTCTTGCAGTCTTTTTTCCTTTTACCTGTTATGTGACTTTTATAATTCTTGTTGTCAGATTTCTAGTTGATAATCCATATTAACCTTTTTCCGTATCTTGCAAGAGACAAAGTTTTTCATTTTCTTGTGATTTTTAGTTCTCGCTTTTTTAGAAAATTGTCATGGTGAAACTCAACCATCTGTCTTGGGAGTCTTGAGCCCTTCGGGTCCTCTAAAGTCAACAGGACAATCTTGGGGCTTAATTCTGTCATAACTGTGAGGAAAAATTGTCCAGCTGGGAACTCTGTTGCAGTTTAACTCACTTGCAAGTATGTCTTATGTATGGTCTTAAGTATGGTCTCTTCTGTGTCCTGTCCACAGAGAACATGTATTTTAATGCCTAGTTGATTTGAGTTTTGTGGTTTTCTAATACAAGTGATATCAGCAGATATTTTATCATACCAGGTATCCCTGGAAGCAATGTACTAAACTGCCTAGGATAGTTAGTTACTATCTTGGAAGTTTTAACTTTGTTGATATTATCCAACCTGTGTGGACAGACATTTTTCCATCTAACTTCTCTCACTTATTCACTGATTTGCTTTTGCTCTGCTTGAATGGGTACTAGCTCTGACAAAACCATGTCTTTATGGTGTTGAAACCAGATAGTGATTTCACAAAAGTTAATAAATATGAATTATTTAGTGCTTCTAAACTTAGAGGCTATAATTGTATTAATGGCAATATTCTGAGCTAATTAGTTCAACTATTGTTGTTTTTTCCTGATTACACCTGATCTGCCTTCCATTTTCCCTTACATAGAAATGATTTTCCTTTTATCCAAAGGCAAGTATAACAACCTCTCATAAAGACTGACCAGAACTGAAAACAAGGATAGTGAACTAATTGCTATGTAATCATGCTTGAAAACTGCAATATTGGCACTAGGCTCAAATCTGCTCTCATTACACTTGTTCGGATAAACTGCTGTCTTCCCCTGAAGTCAATTATGATTCTTTGATATTGCAGTCACAATTCAATGCTCTTCATGCCCATCTTTCAGTATGGCTGCAGAGAGAGCACTTTTCCAAACATACAGCATTCCCATTCATAAACTTAGTCTGGAAGCTGACAGCAATCAATCTGGCTCTTCTACTACAGGGAAATATCTACAAGTATTTTCTTTGTGCAGTCACTGAACAGGTGGGGTGTTTCTGTGAGGCACCTGTTGAGGCAAAACATTTTCTGTTGATAAAATGAAAGCATAAAAGTTGGACTGTCTCATGTTTTATTGCAAGTTGGAATTTCTGTGTGAAATGCTGCACGAAATCTGTGTCTTGGTCAATACACTATCACATTTGGTCACAGAAGGAAATTGATTGTTGAAGACTGATTTACCTTAGTTGAAATTGCAATTCCAAGTTCTAATTTTTTCTGGTAAAACTATGTGCAGCCAGCACTATCACTCAAAAGACCGTAGATAATAATAATGTCTCTTTATACATTTATATATATTTAAATTATTTTATGAAGAATATGTGACCGTTCCCCCTAAACCCAAGTACACATGGGTACCTACAAGGAACAGTGAATTCTCCTCATTACACTAAAAAATTTTTCTTATTTTATATGGGGATAGCAAAAAAAATGGGTACTTTGATGGTAAAACTTGTTACTGGGCTTTTAAAATATGTTTACACAACAGCTCCCAGAACTCTTCAGGAAATGTTTCTACCCATTTCAGGTTCAGAACAAATTTTGAAGAGAGATGACCTGAACATTGTGTAACTGTTGGGTCCTTCTGCTATCTTGTAATTCTGGAAGAAGAGTGTACTGTATTCTTGGCATTCATTCTAAGGTTGCAATTAGTTTCTGATGTACCATGCAATTATTGCCACTGTTTCTGTGGTAAAAAATCGGAGCATAGGTTTCGTGAATATGAACCCAGGACCTAGAAATTATGTTTAATACCTCATACCATGCATATTGGTCCCTGGTAAACATTTTCTTTCCTAAAGATTAAAGGAATGCTAAATGCATTTTCAGGTGAGTAGATCGGATTTTGCAAGTGATGCCTAGGTTTGATTTTTCTGAGCCTTCTTGCTGCCTATGCTGAAATGCATTATGTTTCTTACTTAAAGGATTTGAACACATGTATTTTTCCATTATCAATGTTAAAAAAGAAGTATTCATGTGATATTAGCTGAGAAATAACTAGAATTCAAGAAATGTATTTCAGAAAGAGCTGGCCCAGAGGGTAGTAAACTAACAGATTGACAACTGTATTTTAATATCATGTTAGAAACAGTGGAACAGATAACACTTGACAAATTTTTGTGCTACCACAATGCAAAACCTATTTCAGGGCATATGAATTGAGAATAATGGAAAATAAAATGTATCAGTATATTTTAAATGTCTGGTTTTATTTGAGAAAAAAGGTCTTTTTTCTTTTAAACACCTCTAACAGGGAATTAGTAACTGGAGCAGTAAAACTTACCTACACTCAGAATTTCACAAATGATTTGACATTTGCAGCAGAGAACTCTGTTAATTAATGTAGATTTGAGGTCAGGATAATGCAATAGTGGGACAATACCTTCTTTCATTCTGTAAATAATACAAAATACTTTTATATCAACTATTCAGACATGACCATACTGTGTTCTCTTATTTACAATGAGGTATCACTACGTTCCTTAGTTACTTAGCAAGGATTTTTCTCTAAATTTTTGCCTGTGTAAAGTTCTATCAGTCCTGAAGGTCGGTCTTCTGCTATTTTGCTGATACTCTTTTTTCATCTGTTCTTGATAATACTACATGTGAGAACGCTAAGCATAAGTATTAATAAGTCCTCATTTATGATTTTTGAGCTTAAAATATTACATTATGGGCCTAAAAATTGAAATTAACTTTGGAATTTTTGCATAAGTTATGCCAAAATTTCATGTCCCTTGGGCAACATATGAAAACAAACTTAAGAATAACTGTATTCCTTTTCATAAATGAGTATTCCGTGTGGCTACCACATTTATAGTAACACAACATCAGTGTTCCTTTTTAATGTGTTTTCTGAGTTGATATTTTTTCCCTATTTGAATGCAAGCCATCCTAAGATGTTCATGAGATGGACCATAAAATGCACTGCAAGTTTTACTTAAATGTTTATTGCAAACCTCATTTTTCTCTGTAATAACAGAAATGGAAGAGAAAACCGCAAACTTTTGCTTATAAAAATGAAAATCAGAATTATGCTGTCCAATTTGGGATCCTCTTTATTATTCTTCTCAATATTTTACTTGGACATGTATAGAGGATTAAAAGCACCTATGTGCATGTGCTTTCAGTGTATTTTGCCAGCCCAACTGAAAGAAGATGCATGGATGCTGGAAAAGGCTCATTAATCAAACAGATGTAGTTTCAGTAATTATGAAATCTCCCTATTAAGCAGAAGCAGTAAGTCATTAAAATATCTTCACTGTCCTTTTGGCTAAGATCAAGCATAGAATATCTTCTCATTAGGATAATGGATTTCAATAAAATGATATTCCATCATTCTCCATAAGGAATCAAAATGAAACTTTTTGGTTAACTGAAATCACTTAATCATTCATTTCATCTTCCTCCAATCTTGTTCATTCATTTGTAAGAGAAAATTAATTCTTCAGAAAATCAGTCTACTGTCCTGGCAAACTGGGTTGAGTATAAACGTTAACTTTGTAAATTAAATTAAGGGTGACTTAATGAAATTAATCCTGAAAATAAAGTGAACAGAAGCAATATGTATTTGATTTTATTGGTTTTTTTTAAATTCAGGAAGCTACTAATAGATACAAATTCAGGGGTTTTTTTAAATTTCAGGAGCATTTATTGAGGAAAACTGGAGGTTAATGACATAAATCAGTTTAACCTTTTTTCATTGTTTTTAATTTGAATTTAATTTATACTGATTATTTCCTATTTGTTTTCAATATCTTTTCACTTTGTTTTTCTGTGAACTAAAGATCTTAATTATAGATTATTAGACATATCATTTATGGATTCAGAAGTGGAAGAGAAAAAATAAGCTTGAAAGGCACCACTTTATTTGACATATGATCTTATAAATTTTATTAGAGCAGATTTTCCTTGTCCTGACTAGTTGTTCTTCATTCATAGTTGGATGGTGATCTTTATTTCACTACTTCTTACCCAGAATTATTCTGTGTAATCTACTAATCTTTAAAAGGACAAGGCACAGTGTCTTCAGTGAATTTGAGGTTTGATGGAAACTTTCAAATCCTGTTAGAGGTCCAAATATAAGCCAAATTATCGCTCTGTTTATGATGATTGACAACACACAATATGTTTAAAGTTTCCTGCACACTTTTGAATATGTAGATGTGAAGATAAATCATACTGCTTTGATCAGTGTGTGTTGTTGCTGCTGATGCATGTATGCCAGGAGTGGCAATTTAAAATGGTTGCTTGAGATGCAGAATAGTGTGTGAATTTGGGATAGTTATCATACTTACTATGAAAAGTTCACACTACAAGTTGTCACAGAAATTAATAGTGAATCCTCCAATTCAGCCATTGGTTTTGGCAAATGGTGTTGGATACTGAATTTGCAGCCCTAGCTCAAATTGAAAGAGTTGCTGTCTAAAAGCAGGCAAATTAAAAGATGTTCATAGTTTCCTGGTGCTGTCTTTCCTTTCCTGATAGAGGAGTTAGGCCGCTCTTCTGTTCTCATTAGAGGAGAACTGAGCTACGCTCAAATCTTGTCAGTGTTCTTTGTTTACTGAAAGAACAGCAAAATTGTGTTCACTTAGTATCTTTTCCCATATCTTTCATAGAGAAGGAACAATGTCTGAATAATAGAATTATTGAATGGTTTGGGTTGGAAGGGACCTTAATGATCATCTAGCTCCAGCCCCTCTGCCGTGGACAGGGACACCTTCCATTAGATCCACGTGTTTCATTTCAGTGGGACCTCAAGAGACTGTGTCAAGGACAGATGAAAGCTAGACCTTCACAGCTTTTTTCTGGGAGTGAATATTATACTGAGGATGGGGAGTTAAAACTGGAAGCTTTTTACTTCATGTTTTAGCTATGTAGAATTCAACTTACAAATTAGGTTGGTCTTCTTTAATTCTCCTCAAATGGATCTGTAAAGACAAAAACCCGAAAACAAAACAAAAACCCCCAAACATTTACAGCTTTTATGTGTGAACTTGTGTGGTGTCTTTCACAAGCAATGCAGACAGCTCTCTGATATCTGATTAGCAGTGTAGTGAGTTAACCCTGGCCAGCTGGGGAGAAAATAAGATGAAGATGGTTGTGGGTCAAGATAAAGACAAGGAGATCACTTGCTAATTACCTCATGGGCAAAACATTTGTGACTGGGGAAAATGAATTTATTTTACTACCAATTAAAATATGTGCAAAATAAATGCAAAATACCAAACCAAACAGTGTAAAACATCTCCCTGACTTCAACCCCTTTTTTTTTTTCCCAAGGCTTAACTTCACTCTTTCACTCCTGACTCCTTTAACTCCCCTTTGAGCAGCACAGGGGGGTGGGGAATGGGGGCTGTTGTTCTCCCTGCTGCTCCTGGCCTCTCACTCCATTCCCCTGCTCCAGCATGGGCTCCTCTTCATAGGCCACAGCTCCCTTGGGTAAAACCCATGTGCTCCAGTGAGGGCTCTCCAGAGGAATCTGGTGGCTGGAGCCCTTCCTGCCCCTCTTCCTGCTCTCCCCTTGGGGCTTGCAGAACCATTTCTCACCCTTTTCACCTCATCCTTCACATCTGGGCAGTGTTCTGCCGGTGTTTTTCTGGCCACAGAGGCAGCAGTCCCCTGCCAAGACCTGGGCAACTGCAGCTGGTACCACTCTAAAGTCCTACAGGTGCATTTGCCATATATATGTGTGTATACAGACTTTCAAATATATTTACAGGAGTCATCCTTCTCTTTGAACATAATAGGGGTTCGTTATCCAGACAAAGGTAGTAAACTGTAATGTTAGGAACTTAATATTCAAATATCTGATTCAAAATGAAGAGAATGGGTTATAATTGTTACACCTTCATTTTTCAGATATGCTAATTTAACTGTACTGTGTTCTTTGGATGACATGTTAAACATGTAGTAATAATAAGGTTTTACCAAGCATAATTATCAAGTACTCTTGGCCTTAAAAATGCCTCAGTTGTACCCGTGCATGATAATAAGGATACAATAATAGACAATGCTGTTGTCAATGTTATTTGCATTTGATAATTAGAAAAACCCAATAATTTATATTCAAAAATGCTATGTGAACAGTAGGATAAGCTGGACAGCTAAGGCTGTTGTAAAACATATTGGCTTGGATTTCCACAGAACATTAAAAAAAAACAGGTTTGGAAATAACACTTCAGCCATTGTAATGACACTTGCTGGGGTTTTTTTTGTTTAAAAAAAAAGCAAAATAAAACCAAGCCCCTTTGGGATCATGTGAACCTACCTGGAATTGTAATAGCTAGTCTTCACAATGAAAGGGGATACTAGTCACTAACCCTATACTTGATTAGCCCTTTTAAAATTGTTTTGATCCACAATAAGTTCAGAACTGGCTTTCATACTTGGCAATTTTTTTCTCTTCTTTTTCTAACCAAAGCTTTCTTCTGCTTGTCCCAGTAATGCACCAGATGAGCATTAGTAAGATATAAACTGTTTTACTACAGATGGCAAAAAGCAAGTGAATTTTGCCTGGGGCATTGCAAAGGCTGGATGTAGGAGAAGTGCTGCACCATCTTTCCATTAATTCTTTTCAATCTTTGCTAGTATGACAGAACTGTTGAGATCTGAATCATCAACACTGGTCAATACAGACAGTCCATGTCGTTTGACTTGCACCTTATAGTCTGGTCAGAAATGATTTTTCATTTAAGTAGCTCTTTGGAAATGTTGATACAGTCTGAGTTTTTTGAACAGGACAACACCAACACACTTTTGCTTTAGAGGGTGTAGGGGCAGGGAAGGAAGAAAAAAATATTTAATCGTGGTGTACTTGATAAATTTTAGGAATCTAAAACAGGTTCCTAAGGTGCATCTCTTGTGGTTTTCTTAGGGCAGAGAAGCTTATGAGAGAGCCTTTTCCCACAACAGTACTGCTTCAAGAGAGGAAACAGAACCAGAAAGTCTAAACTGAGCATGGATCTCAAAATATTTGGTCTTTCTCTGTATCTTGTATTTATCTCAATGTTTTATTTAACATCATGACTTGCTCAGGTATTCTGTGAAATATTAGTGGATCTTGTTGTGCCTTTTTGATTGGATGTCGTCCTATTAACGCAAAATTTAGACACCACTATATAATGATTGCTTATCATATTTTTCTCCCTTATGTCGCGTTCGAGCAAAATGATAAAAATCTTCATGCGTGCTAGATGTGTAACTACTTTTCCCTCCTTAAAAGTGAAAGAAAAAGTACCAAATAAGAAGCAGAACACATGGTAACTTGCTTTGTAAAATTCTAACTACAACTGAGTCCCACGTCATTCACTAATATTCCTTCTTTTTAAAAAAATCTGAGCTATTCTAAAATTTGAATATGTATTTTCCTGATAAGTGCAGTGGTTTATGCATTTGAACCATACTTAAAGTTATCTGCTTGTGCAGTAGTTTGATATTACTTCTCATGCTAAGGATTAATAAAGGCTGACATAGGCTTTCCTTGCGTTGCAACTTCATTCCCTTTTATAAAAGAACATAGAAGGACCTGCAACACTTCAAATCTGTATCTCCTCAAAATAATTTTATATATATATATATATCTTGACCCACCCCTCCAAGATTTTATTGTCTCAACTGAATGTAGAACTAACATCTAGATTTTGAGCACACCACGTTATCTGGAATTAAAAACTGATTGGCATCTCAAAAACGGAGATTGCACTTCTGACTAATTTCTCACTTTAGCTATCCTCAGTTAGAAAAGATTTGACCTATCATTCATACACATTTTTAAAAATGTTTGCAGTTTTCTTCTGATAAGATTAAATCACTTAGTTGAAATATTGACTTTACTCTGAAGTTTTACTCCTTCTATAAAACCAGGAATCCAAGCAGACTGGTGAGGAGTTTGCTTGTGATGTCAGTTGCCCTGCCCTGCCCTGCCCTGCCCTGCCCTGTGGCAGAAAAGGAGTCCTCTAAATACTTTACAGTTGTGAGTCAAACATTCTCATCTGTCTCACTTGTAAGTCTATTGTAAAGAAAAATGCTCTATTCATCTTCAGATATGCAAATTTATGCAAATATTTTTGTTTGTATTATAGAATTGTGATATCTTCTTTAGCCTCTAGGGAAAAAAGTAAGGATTCTATCTTTAATTATTAAATGCTAGGTACTTCAGTCCTTGGGGAATAAGAAATCCACAAAATGTGTGTTCTATGAAACTACTGTCCTGAACTGACTTGTACCTTGTGCTGTTGCTTCAGTATGCTTAAGGATGCTGAACACTTACTGGAATCAACTTGCAGATTTTTGTACTGGCATATGAAAATACTTGTTAGCCTGCTCTGATTTACATATGATTTTTTCAAGGTATTAGTGTAAGAGATTTGGGCCTCTAGTGCCAAAATTCACAGCTGTGTTCCACAGTTGGTTTGAGTTTATGAGAGAATACTGTGTCTCACAGGTTGGTTGTAGCACAGCTTGCTCTATGATACAGAGATAAGTTCAGAAATCTAAACTATGTTCACATTTTTATATTATCAAATGTTCTTCAAATTCTTTTGTTGTTGTTCCTTTCCTAGCCACAGTTCTGTTCATCAAAATTCACGTGAGATTTTTACCCTATAAAACCCCAAAAAGATATCACCATAATTTGGAAGCTTATCTTCTGGTTTTGGAAAATCAAATCAAGGCAAACATGATCTTAAACATGTGCCCCATATACCCTACATTAATGCAAGCACAAAAATATTTCTTTCGCCTGCAAAAATACCTTTTCAGGATGTTTCCTTGGTGCTTTTGTCAATGTATTATGATGATTTATTTTTTGTGGTCACTTGATACTTTGAGAAAGAGTGCTCTTTACCAAAAGAGTTTGCAAAATGCAATCAGAGCTAATCCTCCCATGCATCACTGAGAGGAATTGAGAAAGCATTCCTTTTATACTTAGTTGGAGGGGAAAATAAAGCTTTAAGTAGAAGAGGCAGGAAACACCTTATTTGTCTTTTCCTCTCAGGAAAAAAGTAGTCTGTCAGTATAATATGGTTAAATTCATAGATCACACTCCTTTTGGTTTTTGCTTCTGTCATCACTTCTAGCAGCAGGCAACTGATAAGCAGCTTCTGCTATAAATGACATATCTGTTTTCTCCAAAGGGGATATGAAGGTAAGCAACAATGCACAAACATGGAATTAATAATGCCTTTGAATAAAACCCTGAGTTTAAGCTTAAGTGATGTTTACTTTCTGCTGTGCAAATTAAGAAACGATGTTTTGCTGCTTTTTACATTCCCTGTTAGTTTCTATTTTTTTTCTCATCTAACCAAATGTGGGATGTGCTTTCTTTGCTTCATAGCATTAAATATTTTGTCTGCCTGTTAGAAACAGTTTCCTCCCTAGCCATTATAGGGAAAGTGTAGATTTCTAGTATGGCCTTCAGACAGGAATCTGCAGCTTTTGCTCTGAATTAACTTTTTTATGAGACTTTTGTCAAGCATCTCAAACAATAGCAGGTAGGTAGATAACATCATGAGATAATAAAATATTTTGAACCTTCATTTTGTGAAACAGTTCAATATTCGTTCTACACACCAAGTTTAAAAGATCTCTTTTTTCTGTACCTATATTACATTGTTTTGAGAATTAACATTTGGGTTCGGTGGGTATGCTTTTATGTTGAAGTGTCCAGCAATTTTAAAGTCCCTCACTGGTTGTTTTGATATTGCTTAAGTTAGGTAAAACCTGGATTAACATCCCTAAACTCACAACAATTATGTTGATATAAAACTTGTAAAAGTAGAGAGACCATTAAAATAAGTAGCACCATGAGGAAAAAAATTACATATTATGTTTTTGTTAAAGATAAAACTTAAATTTAGAGATGGAAACCTTCTAAAGAAATGATGAAAAATTAAGCTAACTGATAAAAATCTTCAGAAAACTATTTGTTATGCATTAGTGTTTTATCCCTAGGTCCTGAAAAACTAACAAAAAAACTCCCACAGAAACAAATAATCCCCCTCCCCAAAAGAACCTAAACAAAACCAACTCCTCCACCTAATAAACAAAAGATACTTGTTGATGTAAAGTTGACTGAGGAAGAACATAGGCTGGGTAATTTGCAAGTGTATTTTAAATTAAGTAAGACCTGACAAGAAAAATTGTGAAGAATTCCAGTATTCTTTTCCTTTATCATTGTGGGTTTCTCTGCTCTCTGCTCTAAAATTTTGTGTCATGACTCCAGGCTTCTCCATACTTAGGTAAGTACCAGTCTGTGAAAAGTCATACCTACCTGTAAAGATACTGAAGATGGAACTCAGTTTGCTGTAAAATCCTTCAAAATGCTCAGGTACTTTCAGCAGTGAAAAGGTGAAGTAGTATATTTGCGTGTCAGAAGGTTAAATACTGAAGAGGCACCTGAGGATTGGATATGCAAAAATATGGAAATATTCATGAGTTTTACTTTGCGTAGGATTGATAGTCTATTATTGCTTATGCACTAAGGACAGTTTAATGAAAGTCGGAAAACCAGACTGACTGACTTTTAATTGTTCCTGGTGCCATTGACCTGAGTAGTTGAGGTTTTTTCCAAATGAACAAAAAAGATGGCAGGTTTCTCCTACAATTCTGAGTTTCATAGCATGCAAAACACTTTACAAATGTGTTCATAGAAGACACAGTAGCAAGGGTGGGAACATTTGTCAAATTGTCAATGGACTATGGGAGGTTCTGCAGACTCCTAAGTAAAGCAAAGGCAATCTAGATAAGATGTTGTTTTCAACTGATGCAAAAATTTCCTCTGTCTACTCTCTTCTGATAAAAAAACCAAAACCAAACCACAAACAACAGTCAGCACCAGTTGCCTTAGTAACCTTACTTAGACACTACAAAAAGAATATATTTTTAAATAATTTAAAATGGTATTCTACTAAACAATAAAATAAGCCACACATTTAATTATGAGTTCCTTTCCAAATATAAAATACCGAAGAAAATATCTATTTTCATAAATGCAGAATTTAAATAATAACAATTTTCAGAAAAGTTGAATTACACAAGTTTTGGGTACAGTTTTCTATTTTTCCTTTGTAAAATGTTGAAATTTTGATAAATTTTAATTTCAAGAGGCTGCTTAATTAAAAAATAAATCCTAATGTCTCTGGGTAAATTGCAGATCACAGTAAGTAATGATGTTTATTTTAAACCTTTTCTCATTTTCAGTAGTTAAAGACAGAAGTACAGAGAGTACTGTGGATTACGTTGTATGTCACTTGATGACGGCAATGTATCCAGAAATGTTTGATAGTAGTCATATAGTACATTGCACATCTATGAAATTGTTTTTATATTTTGTTCCAGGAGTGCTTAAAAAAGTTTTATTAAAAATTCCTCAAGCTAAGAAAGTCTTCTTATTTATTAGTAATCTGGTTCTTGGATTGAATAGGACACTAATTTATAGGAGTCAAAACATGTAGCCATACCATGATCTTTCAGATTAATAAGTCATTGGCTACTCTAAAAACTGGTCAAGAGGTATCAGAAACAAAGTTCAGGTAAGAACTTTAGGTTCAGGTAAGATTCAGGAAAATCTTGTAAGTATGGTCTGTCTCTGGGCATCCAAATGTACTTCTTGAAATGTCCCTGGTAATATATCCAGAGACAAATTCCTGAATCAGAACTGGAACAAAGAAACAGGCCTGTTCTCTGTTGTGAGCAAAGTTACTGCCATAAAATAGCATTTACTAAGGCTTGCTCTTTTCCTTATAGAGATCTAGAGAAAGGCTTGAAATAAACCTCAAAACAAGTAATTTTAACCACTAAGCATTGTGTGAAGACCGCCTTGAAGGAGGAGCAAAAATAGCTGCTACATTTTGAGCAACACTGTATTATGGTAGGCAACTTGAAGTGGAATATGAAACATCCCAGGAGATCAATATGAGCCACTCTAATCTTTAAGATTACAGCTGAAATCTAGGGATACAGAAAATCTTCAGTGACACTTGGGCTTGTTTGCCTGTGAAGCTGAATGTGAACTTGGCTCTCTAGCAGTCTGTCAAGACTGTCCTGTGAAATGTCAGTCATGTGGGGAAGGAGCAGACTTCTGCAATATGGAGAAGAGGTGGGACAGAAGAGGGTGAAAAATCAAGCTTCTACTCTGCCAATCACCATCCCTATCTAGTAGATAAAGCCATCCAAGGAACATGCTGAGGAGTACAGTCAGATTTTTATCTTGAGAGGGAAAAAGAAGTAGCATTATATGGTGGATTTTCTTTAAACTGTCTTCCAAGCCAAGAAAAAGACAATAGAATATGCATAAGGCAAAAGGTTGGTTGGTTGAACCACCTCAAGTGTAAAAAGAAGGCTTGTACATTTGGCTAATACTTCCTTGCCAGGTGTATTTCCTTTCCCCATAAGAGAAGAAGGTCTTTGATAAACTTCTCACTGATTCCTTGCTGACATAAGAATCTGGAACATAAGCTATATCCTCCCTGGATTTTTCCAGCCATTGCCCTGAGTGTTGTTTTCATTAGTGGCCCTTCTGGGGACTTAGGAAAGGACATCTCCAGCAGTGTTCCTGTCATTCATGATCTGAAGTTCGGATAGAGGTGTATCCTACTGAGCAACAGGCTTGTGGCACAGGGCCAAGGTTGCATTTCTTGTCATTGAAATTAACCTGTGACAGGCCGTCCTCAATAACACCTGCTTCGAAGTTCGATTTTTAAAGGGGTTTTCATTGACAATGAGCTGCTTTGAGGTATCTCCCACTTTTTGCTTAGCATCATTTTAACAGTTCATTTGAAACACTGTGTGAAATGTTCTAGCAACTTATGCTTATTTATTCCTACTCTTTGGGGGGACACAGTCTTGTGAATTAAACTTGATGGATTCTAGCATTCATTTCGGATTATAAAACCCACCTATGCAATATGAAAAGTAAGGCTGTCTCAGCATACTAAAACACTGTAATTCAAACCAGCCACATTAATATTCCTGTTGGTTGTCATTGGAGATATGCCAATTCCCATATGTATTTATCCACATTCTAGAGTGCCCTTGCAATCTCATGACTGCTTTTCAGAAGTGCTTGGTGGCTTATTCTTTCTCCTCAGCACGCTACAGAGAAATTACATATTCAATTTGAGGAGACAAATGTGTTTAGGATAACTAACATTTAGCACACAGTACAAATTAAACCCAGATGATATGATTGTATCCCTTGCTCCCCAACATTTATATTAGAATTCATATTTAAAACAGGAGTCTTTTGCATTACAAGTAAAGATTAAAATAGCTTTTAACTTTTTTCCCCCATACTTGATAGGCATTCTTGTATAATTAATGAGTTGGATATACTGTTAATAGTTAAGTTTTAGTGGTTTGTATTTTAAATATATTTAAAACATATTTAAATATGTATAGTGTAAAAGAGAAATGGTTAAGACTTTTTGTTAGAAAGCCAGGGCTTTCTATATTTCTTAGCTAAGATATTTTTTCAATGCTACTACAGTTTGACTCATCTGTTTCATATTCTGCTAGCAATTCATTGCGGCTACCTTGGAATCAGAACACAATATTGATATTGCAGTCTTTTGCCCTTTTGACTCTAATTTGATCAACTTTCAAGTTCTTAATTTCTGACATACACATATGGAGCTTTATTTTAGTAAAGTTGTTATTGTTGGCACGTTTACATCTTAGAACCATCCTCACAAAATTATTATCCTAGATTATCATTCCGTATGAAATCTTGACTGAAGATTTTAAAGCAGGTGGGGTGAGTTTGTGGATTTGAGGCTTGGGTTTTTTTAGAGTTATATTGCTCAGTGCATGCTGGACCAAAATGATGTAAAAGCCTTTGTTATTCAAATGCTTACTTAATAAGTCATGATCACTTATATGTGATGAAATCTATCAGTATCCAAGTATTTTTCTTTTTTAGGACCACTGTTGCACAGGTCTCTTTTTACTTTGCTGACAGAATCTTTGCAAGAGCTTCTGAGAGATCCTCTGATGTAGCTTCAAATTATTAATAAAAACCACCTGTGACTATAAATGTATAATGTTTCCATTTCTTAATATTTTTAGATATATAGTTGTTTATGTGCATTCAAACCTACTGCTAGATACAAGTGCAGATTGTCTTTTTCATCTACTCAGACTGCTTTGATAAGAGATGTCAGCAGCTTTACAGGTGACCTGTTTATTGATCAGGATGCTAGGGATTTGAACAGACTTCTGTGCAGTGAAGCATCGAGATTTTTTACTCTACTTTGCCCATCAAAAATCACTGAAGTTGCTGGTATAGTGAGGATTAAGCTTTAACAACCTATGGGGTTAAAAAGAGAGTTTGTGTGTATATGGTCTGCTTTGTGCTACAATCAACATCTGTCCTTTCAAAAATCATGGTCTCTATTCCCCAAATAGTTCATGGACTAACTAAGTGGGAATTAAAGCAATTGCAGGCAAAGTAGGAGACAGCCCGTTTTTAGTTTATCCAGATGGTTAGACTATAAAAATAAGCTATAAATAGATTGTAAAACAGGAAAGGGCACATATCCCTTTCCTGGTTTGGTTGAGTGTGAACACCAGAAATATGAGAGGCTGCACTTGAAAGGACAAGAGATCCATCTCACTTGCTACCTGGTTTCCAACAGCTGGGTACCTGAGAAAACATGTAAGAACAGAGCAAGCCACAGCACTCTTTTGCTTCAATGATCATTAAGTCTTGAGGAGTTAACAGACTGTGGATTGCAGATGTTTTGCGTTTGTATTTAATTACATTAGGTGACCTTCCTTCCATTGATCTAATTACTTGTATCTCAAGGAAACTTGTTTCTGTTGGACATATGTTGTTATTTCCCTCTCAATAGGGAAGTCAGAGTAGCAAATTTTGTCATACCTATGACAAAGCTAGCAGCTTCTTTGATCTAAACATAATAGGGTGGAGGGGAATTGTCTTTTTGCTTCAAAAAGTTAACATTTAAATGGACTTCAGCTGGCGGGGATGTTAATATATCACTGAGAAAAATGGTATAGAGGAGAGTTTATTTCTTTGCTGCTACGATGCTGACAGGAAAGTGTGCTCTGTAATTGATTAACAGGGCACAGTGCATTGACTTATATGGGAAAGCTATTACATCTCAGTAACAGGAAGGTATATATGACTCTGGTTTTAGTAAGTAAAAAATTGGATTCCACAGAAAATAACTAAAACTGCTGAAAGAACCAAAGGTTCCCAAGGATTTTTTTTTTCTCTTAAATCTGTAGCATAACAGTATTTCATGTTCTGAAGGAAGTTTAAAGAGTGCAATATATTTAGTGCAGCTTTTATATAGGGCTAGAAATATTAGCTTATGTAAGCAGTCTTCTAACTTTTGTTCTGTTGCACCTAAAGTCATGAGTTATTAAAGAGATGTAATATCTTTTTTAAGTCTATTCATTTGAAATATAATCCTTCCCTATAATTCTTACACATTTATGGTGGATTTCCTATATTTTTGAAACCTAAATGAGCAGGCAAGATTGGGAGGTTTACTGTTTTTAAAAACTAAGAAAGTGGGGATAGGGTTTGTGGTGGTTTTTTTTGTTTGTTTGGTTGGTTGGTTGGTTTGTTGATTTTTTTTTCAAACCTATTAGTTGATGTCCCAAACAGGCATAGGAAAGGAGTACAGTTCTAAACAGTAGTGAAGGAAAACTATATCAATTATGTTTTGTTTTTTTCTAACTCCCACCCCAATATTGTTGATCCCAACCAAATTAAGAAATCAGACAGTTCAGATTTAATACTGCAAAAGCACATGTACACCATGTTAAATGTATTCACAACTGTCTGCAAAAATTGTGACCACAGTGGCAAATACAGAGTGATACTCCCTGTGGGATTTATATATATATATATAAAAATATATATATTTAATATATAAATATAATTTAATATATAATTTAATTATATATAAATATATATTTATATATAACATATATATTTAATTATATATAAATTACATATAAATATATAATTATATATATATATTTAACTAAGTAAAGCTTCTCTGCTGTATTTTTTCGAATCCAAGAGTATGAGTTAGTGCAAGGTAGGCCATACAGGGGAATGATGATTTAGAAACTAGTACTCTTTCCAAAAATGTTTTTCCATATTTCTTTTACGTGTCTTCAATAGTAACACCAATATAAAAGCTGTCAAATTAAAATTCAGTAGCTACTGGACTCAGTAAAAGATTAGAAGTTCTGATGAGCTTCCACTATTTGAAGAGGTTTCTTTCAACTGTCTTGTTTTTCCTGAGCACATTGCCTAAAATCCGTCTTTATTTTTGTTGCAGATATTGTATGCACATTTTAAAAAACTTTTAAAAAGTTTACTTGTTATGATTTATGATAGCTCTTTTATTTATTTATTTTCTTTTATACTCTTATTTTTATTTTCTTTTATTTTCTAGAATATAGTGAGCAATAGCTTCCCGTTCTGTTAAGTTACAAATTAAATTGCATAAATAGCGTCCAGTTTTTATATCCAAGTCTTTTTAATATTTTTCCATGAAGATGTAGACTTTTCCCCTCACCCCAGTTTGAAGCTATGGGTGGCAGAAAATTGTATAAACCGAACAATTTTGTTTAAAAAAATATACTGAAAAACCCCTAGGAAACTGAACAAAGCTACACGTTCAACCTTAGCTCTCATTACTGATGAGAATATGTTTTTTTCCTTTAAATATCGTGCAATAAAAGCACAGGAAAATGTTACAAAGAGATTTTGTTGGGTATTTTTAAAATCTTCTGATTATATGTTGTTTTGCTTACAAATGTTTCATTCCATTTTTACCTAGACAATAGGACTAGCGATAAATGCCTTTAAGTCTCAAGCTAGGTGGCACTAAGTGACATGACAGCACAAGAAGTTTGCTGTCAGTTTTTAAGCTGAAAACATATTTTTATGAATTATGGAAAATAGACTGCAGATAAAGAAATACTTGAGAAAAACTTTGTCAAATAGTTCTGTATTTCTGTGATTATGATGTCAAGGACAAAAATTGGCAATTAGGGCAATCTGCTGCTCACTTCTATTCTTAAGCTCTAACTTTTTACTACTTTGACTGAAATAACAGCAACCTGGCACCCAGGATCTTAAAACGTAGGCTTTTGCTCCCATATCCCTGCTCCTAGGGAGAGGTGTGTGCAACCCTGGGGTGTTGCTTGAGTGGTGTGATTTGAGGAACACCTGGCTGCAGGATTCTGACCAGACGTGCTGTCTGGCCACAGCCAAAGTAGAGGGAGAAGGGATTTGATCTTTCTGGTTTGTGGTATAAACAACAGTGTTTGAAACCATTTATCTAACCTTGTCAAACTTCCTTCATTAAATAGTGTGGTAGTGAACTTAAAAGTCTCTGGAATTGTCCTTTAATTCGATGCAGAGTAGATGCCCTTTACTCATGCTTGTGCTTGTATAAATTCTACTTTTCCCCTTAACATTTTTTACTTCAGAGGTTTGTAAAAGAAACTTATTTATTTTGTTAAATGTCAAAGTACTGACTCCTGAATTAATGTTCTTCTGCATTTATGGTCTTCAGTTTCTGTTGCTGCTAAAGTAATTTTATTTTTTATTACATGAGACTGCACGTTTTAAGTGAATGTCATTGTAAATTACTTGATTAACTCACATCCCTTTTTTCCTCATAAAGTTCTTCTTTAGAAGGTATGATTATTTTGACCTTCACATGATCCAGTCCAGCCAAATCACCGGTTTGTTATTGTTCCAAAACTGTGTGTTGTGGCTGATCACTAAATATGCTCCTTATGTGTATTTAGACCTGTGATGGTCTAGACCACCTAACACTTTCTAGATACATAAATTGAGGGTGTTTCCACTTGCAGTAGAGCTTGTGCTGCAATGTATGTGTTTAAAAAGATTAGTCAAGCTTACTGGTGTAGGCTAGGGCTTTTTTAGTTGTACCTGTAAAGTAAATGAGTAATTTAAGCTACATATTTCTCCCATCTGTTGAAATGCCTTACAAAAACTAGAACAAAGGATAGTACATTAACTATTTGAAAAATCCAAACCCATATCTCTACATTCTAATTTATATCATACAACAACAGGAGATTTTTTTTAAAACATTTTTCTTCATTAGAAAACCAAAGACTGATTTTGGTTTTTTACATCTTACATGCTAATACCAAGTTAATCTTCTTTATAACTGAGTAAAATGGAAGCAAAATGTTCAAATGCATTATAGAGATTAGTTAGTATAGTTTTTTTCCGTGAATCTGTTGTATGTGATAATTCATAGGGATTCATTAGTGTCCCCTAATTTATTTATTTATTTTTTAAATTTCAATTTTTCAGCACTTCTATTATATAAATGAAAATTTGTATCTTATCTACTTCTTACAAAGCTTTCATGATAATTCTTTTCTTTAACACTAGATTATGTCACCAAAAACATTCCAGGTATATCAGGGCAGGTTTTTTTTGTGGTTCAGCTGTTACATCCCTAAGGAGAGTGGTGGCCCATGGTTAGGCTTTACCATTATCTAATTTTGTCCTTTGTTGAAGTCCTTTTTTTTTTTCCTCATGTCAAGTTGTGGGTATGATTTCTTGTGGGTTTTGAGGTGGGTTTTTGTTTGGTTTGTTGGTTGCAGAGCTGGGATGTAGCTAAATGCATTCCACATGCCACACGTGAAAAATAACAAGGTTGTGTTACCACCCAAAAAAATAAATAAAGAGCACATTGTGACTTAATATGTATGAATAATTAAGAGCATAAAGTGAATATGTTTTCTTGTGTTTCAGAAAAGTGCGATGAACCTCTGGTCTCAGCATTACCCCATTCCTCCTTCAGCAGTTCATCATCTATGACAAGCAGCTATGTGCCGGGTTATGCCAAGTTAAACAAGAGAGGAGGTAAGGGACTCTCTCAACATAATGTTCAGATATTTCAAAAAATGATGAATGATATTTTTAATACCAAAATGCTTTTTATGTGGAATACTACTGCTTACTTTTGTTTTAACAGTTTTAGCTGTCTCACAGGCTGTGAACAGAATGAATTTCTGTTTTGTTGTATGGGACAGTAATTGCATTCCATTACACTGCAGGGAGAAGTACACTACTTCCCAGCCTCCCCTCAGTACCTGGGAAGATCATGGAACAGATCCTCCTAGAAGCCGTGCTAAGGCACATGGAGGACAGGGAGGTGGTTTGGGACAACCAGCACAGCTTCACCAAGGGCAAATCCTCCCTTACCAACCTAATGGCCTTCTATGATGGAGTGACTACACCAGTGGAAAAGGGAAGGGTTATAGGTGTCATTTATTTAGACTTCTGTAAAGCCTTTTACATGGTCCCCCACCACATCATTTTCTCTCAATAAGAAAGATATATATTTGATAGGTGGACTATTCAGTTGATAAAGAATTGGCTTGATGATCACATCCAGAGAGCAGTGGTCAACAGTTTGATGTCTGGATGGCAGATCAGTGACAAGTGGTGTCCCACAGGTGTCTACATTGGGATCAGTACTGTTTCATATTTCCATCAATGACATAGACAGTGGGATTAAGTGCACCCTCAGCAAATTTCCTGACAACATCAACCTGAGTGGTGTGGTTGTGGATGTGACAACATCAACCTGAGTAATGTACCTGAGGGAAGGGATGCCATTCAGAGGGACCTGGACAGGTTCAAGAAATGAGTGCGTGTGAACTTTATGAGGTTCAACAAAGCCACGTGCAAGGTGCTGCACCTGGATCAGTGCAAAACCTGGTATCAATACAGGTGGGGGGATGAAAGGGTTGAGAGCAGCCTTGGAGAGAAGGACTTTGAGTTTACTGGTGGATGAAATATTGGATATGGGCTGACAACGTGTGCTTTCAACCCAGAATGCCAGTGTATCTTGGACTGCATCAAAAGAAACATGGCCAGCAGATCAAGGGAGGTGATTCTACCTCCCTTCTCCACTCTTGTGAGAAACCACCTAGATTTCTGTGTCCAGCTTTGGAATCCTCAGTTCAGGAAAGATATGTACCTGTGAGACCTTTCAAGGTTCTTTTCCTTAATATCATTATTCTATGATTCTCTGTCAATGATAACTTTGGATCTGCTGCAAGTTAATGGGGTGAGGGGAGCTGCACAATTATGGGGGTCAAGCTGTAAACATGGTAAACCCTGGTGCAGGTGGTGTCACGGCCACTGAGGCACCATCCCCTGTCCACAAGTAGGGTTAGTAGTGGTGGTACCACAAGGCAGGTTCTGCCAGTTGTCTCAAGATTATCACACACAAATGGATAAGCTGGGTCTGATGTCAAACCAGGAAGCAAAATCTGTAAGTGGGGAAGAACATGAGATGGGTCCGGGTGTGGATATTCCTATGATGTGGCCCAGGCTCACAGGCAAGGTTAGTGGGTTCTCTACTGGGATGGGCAATTATGGCCTGTTGGTACTCTCAGGGTCCTGACATCGATCTTGGTTTATTGGTTCACAGCTTCTCTGTATATTTGTGGTTTACATGTGTAGAATTCCTGTTCTTTGATCTCTTTATCATTGTCTTTTTTTTTTCTCTCTAAAATTAGTGTTAGCCAAGTCCCAAAGCTACTTTCTTTTCATGAGCAGTAATTGACCTAGTGAGGTGCTTATAGACCTGCTTCCTCTGGTGCCACCCTGTGTTTGTACTTTCAATACCTCTGCTATCACCCTATCATTGTAGTCTTCTGCACTACATTTTTATTCTACAGTAATAGTTCATTCTCTGCAGAATAGCTACTTTAGGTACAGACATATATAAAAATTGTTATAACAATAGTCACTAGCCCATGCAATCACACAGCCTAAGTTAAAAGTAAAATAGACTAGACTGTGTTACCTGGCTGTTAGAGCATTGTTACTGTAACTAAGCAAGCTAAGCAGAAGCCAAAGACTAACTTAGAGAAAATATGACTGACAAGCTCTAGTCCTGCAGCCTTGCAGATCTGATTCAAAGCCTATTGCCTGATGGGAGCAGTGGCAGTTTCTTTGGTTTTAGGCCTGGAGACTAGTAGATAACATGATTTGTTGCTCCTGAATGAGAATAGATGCTGCTTTATGCTGGTTACAGGCTTTTACTACAGCGTTCCCTGTATTTTGTTCCATGCTTGTTGTAGTATGTCTGAACATGTGTTTTGATAGGCTGTTGGGTCCCTTAATTTCTGTGTTCAACTGTTCATTGTCCAGATAAAAGAAGTTAGGGGGCGCTTCAATTCTAAAACACTGTTCATCATTTGGGTTGAATTCTGTTGTATGACCATAGTTATGTTCTTTTCTGTTCTAATCCCTGTCCTAAAATAATAAAAGTTATTAAAATCACTTTAATAAAATACAGTTTCGTGTCAGCTTGGTGGGGAGGATCTTCACTTTGCTTTTAGATTAGTATTTCTTGTTTTAATTTACTAGACTACTTATTCTAATCTAAGTGAAAAGCAAATCAGACATTTGGAATTTAATTATTCCCTTTAATTATGTTTAACCTCCCCTTTCTTACCCTAATAATCACTATAGTGCAGTTTCTTTTAATGATGTTTCTTTAGCAATATGGATCAGTGCCATCATTAATCAAACATTTGCTTAATTTTCTCTATCAAAAGGTCACTTGAAATTTACTTGCATCTCTTTGTCAAATAGTAGTTGCATCTCTGTTTAAATAGCAACTTCTGTACATTGTTGTCCATCTCTTAATACCTATGATCCTAGCATACATACTTTTCAAAACTGAAACTTCTTTATGTACATTAACAAATATTGTTTTCCTAGTTCTAGTGCCAGTAAAAGTATTGCAGGAGGGTGTTTAACACAGAAACTTGGCCATCTCTGTGTTTATGCTTCTGCTTCTAGAAGTGATGGAAAATAGCTCCGTTTTAATAGTGAGCTGTTTTATAACTTCATGGAATTACAGATATTGCTAATCAAACCAGTAATAAGGGAATCAATTTTTTTTCTCTCTCCAAGGAGTCATTATCAGCTAATAGATTCCCAAATCAAATATGCTATTTAAATCACACTGTGCTCAAGTCATTAAATGGAAAAAACTCCCCCTCCTCTAGCCCCAGACCCTTTAAATTAAAGAAATGTGCACTTGAAAATTCTAGTCTCAAACCCAATTATTTTTGTCATTTTCATGGCACTTCACTCTAGACTGGTAAAACAGTTTATCAGAATGGATAGTATATTTTATTCCATTGATTAAGACACTGATTTACTGCACAACCACATCATGTTATTAAGAAGGGTGGAGATGTAACTCTAGTTCTGGTTCAGTTTCCTGCTATAAATGTTACAATTGGAAGGATGCACATCAAAGAGTTTAGTATTTTCGCAGTTTTTAGGAGGCTTCAAAAGTAGGAACATTCATGAATTTATTTCTAATGTTTGATATCACGTTATTTACAAATTCTATAACTAGTGATCTAAGCAAACAGAATTAAATCCACATGGAATGGCATTGATCCAGAAGCCTCCAAGTTGTATATGTAGGGTGGGTTTTGTCAGTTTGTGAGAATATTTTACATTTTCCACATCTGTCTACTCAGACTCTCATAAGCCTTAAATGACTTATGGTAGTTAGTATTCTTCTGTGTTGTCCCTTGTTCCTATAAGGAGAAGTATCCTGATCTTTTTTTTTTTTTTTTTTTTTTTTTTTGTGAGGGTAGAGGTTATTTTTCATTATAGGAAAAATTGCTGATTGTAGAAACAAATATTCAGTGGTTACCTGCAGGTCTTTAGTCTCTTGTAAATTCATGCCAATACATATTAAAATGTGAAGGCACAGTTTCTATGTCAGTGAGTAAGAGTCTTTGATTTATATAGTAGTTGCAACTATGAATCTGTGTTTCCATAATTACAGAGAACCAAAGGCCTGGGGGTACAATGCAGGTTCTGCATTTTACACTGCTCTCTCATTCATGGATCCCCAAAGCCTGGGTTGCTTTCCTTCTTCTGCTTTCCTGGGCACTTTCAATTATAGCAGCTGTGAAAAGGAAACAAAATGCTTTCATTTTATAATCAGGGAAAGAAGTAGGAAACAGGGAGACCCCAGAAACTGTAGACTGTTTTGTTGTTTCTCTTTGTGAGACAAGGAAGGTGGTTCCTTTCCTGTTCTAGTACTCATCAACAGGTTTAACTAGAGTTAGTGTTGGGCGAAGCAATTGCTGCTATTCCAATCAGACCTGCAAAGAAAGGGGGGTGAAGATCCTTTGAAGCTTCCTGTGTGGCAAAACTTCTGTGGAGACTGGAATGATGCAATGAATTTCATAGTAAAAGTAGGTTTGGGGAAGGTAGAGTGTGGTGACTCCTGAATTCTGTTAAAGGTTTGTAGGCAAAGGCTTGGACTTAAAAAGCTAAAGAGTGCTGAATTAGCAACTGTTCAGACAAAGCTGGTTGCAGCCAGTTTTTATCAAACTATCCTTTTGGTAGTGAGATAATATTTCAGTTTAAACAACTAAGTCTTAGTGCTATACTATACTATAGTATTTATCATATTTTTATTTTAATTTAAAAAAATAATTTGTGTGTTGTTCGGTGCCAGTATAAGAAAGGTACAGATTATTTTTAAATGTCTGTAACTTATATTAGAAAACAAAGGACCACAGAAGAGGAGAAACATATATTTCTCTTTTTTGCTCCTGTCACTGTCACTTTTACCTATATATATGCAAACATTATAAAATTGTTGAGTCCTGTAAAATCCTAAAAGTTTTTATTTTCAACGGACTTCTAAAAAAAAATTTTTGAATTTTTTGTCAATTATCAACTTACATTCTTCATCTATGTAAGCCAAACATTTCTAAGGGTGTTAAATGATCCAGTGTAATATTTGGAGAATTTGGGGATGGATTTTCCTTGAAAAAAAAAATTACTTTTCAAAATGTCGGACACAGGAGTCATCCACATTGGCATATATTATATATGCCATTAAGTCATTGACACTATAGATTTTAACTGAAATCTAGTTAGTAGACTAGCTAAAAATATTTTAGTTCCTTCCATTTTCATCATACATAATCTGCAAAAGTAGTCCATATTGCTGCCACCTTACTAAAGAAATTGGCATCAGAGAAAAGGAGAGTTTTGAATTAGTTCATTCTACAGCTTTTTAAAATCCATCCTTAGTAGCTTTTTCATATGTGATGTCAAGGTTATAAGGTCTGCCATTACATCTTATGACCTGCCATCAATTGAATCAGTGGACTGCATCACATCATGAGAAGGATTCTTAGCACACATTTGATATAGTGCATTATCAATCTTCCTTTTAATGGTTCCCAAGGTATTGAACCTTACACTTCTCACTAGTACAAGAATTAATGCCGCCCATCATCCACCTCATACTATTTTAATTTAGGGAAGAAATTCTACATTATTTCAACATAATGTAATGTTATATAATATAATTGGAAGCTGCTTGAAACTGAGCAGAGTCTCAGAACTTTAGAAATAATCCCAGCAGACAGTGAAAGTATGAAGGTCATAATGAGTTTTCGGATATATGGAAATTATCTTTGCACAGTGGAATAAAAAAGAGGAAATTTGGTACCCAGGGGTTCTGTTTCAAGTCCAGTATTAGTGGAGAATCTGATGCTGCCAACAAAATTGATAATGCAATATAAAAGTTTCTGTAGGGCAGTTGATGTTCAAAAAACACTCCTTTTAGCACCGCTGTGTAACTCCTATTTAGGCTTTCATGTTACCTTTTAATCAGCGTACTGACCTTGGCCTGTTATCAGAATTATTAATGTGACTATAAAACAAGCATCAGAAATTTTAAGTGTAGGCATAGGTGTAATTGAGACAGGGTTGGTGGTTTTTTTTTTTCCCCTCAGTGGAGTTTTAAATTCTGCCTCCTGTGTGGAAGATGCAACAACTTATCTATAATGGGATATGATTCTTTTATTCCCCAAATTATTCCCAGTAAGTCAATCAGATCTGTTCTGCAATGACTCTACCAATACAAAAAAACATGTTGCCTTTGAACAATTCTAGGGACACCTAGCCTAGGCTTTTTTAGCATTGCTCTTAAAAACTCCAATACCATCACTAATATCACTACTTCTCCAATTATTTATTACTGTTCAATAGTGGAGTATGAGAAGGATTTTATGTAGTTTTCATTTTGAGAAAGTGAATGTGAATGGGATGGTTAGAATCAGCCTGGGTTGTCTGAGCTGTCTGGGTTTGTCCCTTTACAGGACTTACCAGGAATTTAGTTTGGGTATGAATCTCAAAGAAGGAGATGCTACCTCTGAACTAACACCGTCCAAATAGGGGCAGTATGGAGCTATCATGCAGTAGTTAGCACACTATCTATAGATCATCACCTCAAATACTTGTGTTGACAAGAGATGCCTCTGAGAAAACTAATACCCACAAACAACATAACCCATTGATTTTAATAAACCCATTTGATTAAAATCCTCTCAGAAAAAAGTTATTATGGAGCTGTCAGTGGTTTGTAAATTCACTGCCCAGCTTACCGTATGTTGTCTTTTCTAAGTGGGAAAGCACATGGAAGTAATGGATAGAGTAGAACAGTACCAACCACAAGAAAGAGTAGTATCATCCACTTAACTTCTGAATGTCTATAAGAGAGCTCTTGCTGAGTAAAAATTTAGAAATCCTTAAAATATGGTTGCCTTTAATAAGTAAATAAAAATCAGTTCTCTATCTGTAAATATGTGCTTTGGATAAACACACATTCTACAGTCCAATACAGTATATTTTTTAAAACCTTCTCATGAACACTATAGATCAAATTCAGTTTCTAGATCAATATATAGGGCAGTAGGAAAAAAAATTTGTTGCAAGAAGATAGTGAATTTTGTGCAGGGGTAGGAAAAAGAAACATCAAAAAGAGGATAGAAAAGTGCCAGTGTACATCCAGGACAGACAGATACATTGAAAAAATAACTTTAAAAAAGAAGAACATCACCCTTTTTCATCACCCAAACACAGTCTAAGAAACAAAGTCAGTACAAAGTGGAACTCAAGTAATCGCATTGAAAAAAAAGTATTATTAGCTTATGTTAATTTACCATAGCCCAACAGATACAGAAAGCATGTTTTTTCCAGTTCATAACTAATTTGTTAATCAAAGTGTTCAGAATACCTAATTGGATTATTCAATACATATGTAGATGGAGAGGGAGGAAAGAAAAAATAATACTGAGCTCTAAAACTTTGTGATTTTTTTTCCCTACAGCAATTGTTTTCAGAGGCAGCAGTTTCAAGTCCAACCGGGGAGAAAAGGCAAATGGGCAACAGAGAAACAGGCTCTGCTGAGCCGCTAGCTTTTCTCAGACAAAACTCAGTTCAGTTCATTAATTGGTTCTGATGCTAATGAATGGCCATTTTTGGCAGAAAAGTGTCTGGGCTGATGGCAGAGAGGAGGCAGCCTCACAGACAGACAGATAGGATCCATATATCACAGATATACTTTTCCCATATCCTTAGGTACCAGTGCAGCTCTGACTGTTTATCCCCAGAGTAGCCAAATTCTGCACTTTCAACTACCTTGAGAGACCAGAGTTTAATCTGACAGTTTCTCAAGCAGCATTGGGATGTTAATCTGTAAATAGTTAAGAAATCTCTTTTGGTGTTCTTACTGGCTTCATCTTGAAAATGCAGACCGGATTAACTGTCCAACTCTGCTTAGAATACTTATTTTTTTATCTGCATTGGAGCAGGAGCTAATGGTCTCAAACATGGGTGGTATAATAGTGGTATAATGGTATAATGGGGTGGCTGACTTGTTTATATTTTGTGGGTGGTATAATACATCTAGTCCTTCTCTTCATTACTGTTTGTCATCAGCTGCTTCGAACCTGTGCCATACCTGTAAGATATGTAAAAAGTTCTGACACCATTTCTAAATGTCACTAAACTTGTATTGTTTTTATTTAGTACGTGTCAGAAGCATTCATCGAGTTTACATTCACAGAAGTATTACCTGTACAGGGAGAGGTTAGTGTTAGTATTAGATGATGTATACGTGTGAGTGCAAGAATAGTATTGCCAGTGGCAGGTTCTTGCCTGCATAAAGACAATTTTTCACAGAAGGACATCTGTCTTTGTAAATTAGGCACTAAGTTATATAATCAGGCAATGCAAAGATTTCAGACTTTGCCTCTGCTGTCTGATTTCAATTCTTAGAACAGACAGTGGAGGTTCATGTGCTGCATCAAAAGAACTGTGGCCAGCAGATCAAGGAAGGTGATTCTGCCCCTTTACTCCATTTTTGTGAGACTCCACCTGGAGTACTGCATCCAGCTCTAGGGTCTCAAGCACAGGACAGACCAACTTGTAAGTAGCCCTCCTCTGGACTCGCTCCAAGATGATTAGGGGGATGGAGCAGCTGTCCTGTGAGGAAAGGCTAAGAGAACTGGGATTGTTTAGCCTGGAAAAGAAGAGGTTTTGGGAAAACCTAATTGCAGCCTTCCAGTACCTGAAGAGAGCCTACCAGAAAGTTGGAGAGGGACTTTTTACAAGGACTTGAAGTGACAGAACAAGGTGGGATGGCTTTAAACTGAAAGAGAGTAGGTTTAGATTAGAGATTAGGAAAAAATCCTTTTCTATGAGGTTGGTGAGGTGCTGGAATAGGTTACGCAGAGAAGTTGTGAATGCCCCATCTCTTGAAGTGTGTAAGGCCAGGTTGGATGGAACTCTGAGCAATAAAAGGTGTCCTTGCCCATGATGGAGGGGTTGGAAACTATATGACCTTAAAGGTCCCTTCCAACCTAAACTATTCTATGATTCTGTTTAAAAAGCTGGCACCCCATAATTAAATTTTAGACTTAATATAAATTGTGAGACTTGTCTGAAAAATGCACAGTAATTACATGTTAGAGTTCAGCTAGATGCCTCTTTAAACCAATGCCTCATGAGGAACATGTTTACACTAGAGATGGCACACTGAACAAGCAAACTGGAAGACTTCATCTTCCTCAGACACTGGAGCTACTTCATTTGCACAGATCAGTGGAAACATGTGAGATCAAAAAAACGAAAACCTTGATATAGGAAAACTGTCCAACTTCTTTTGACAGGTCCAGTATATTTAGGAACAGCAGAGGCTGATAATTTAGATATCGGTTTGGTTTTATCTACAGATACTCCAGATATAGAGCTTTGTGAGTCTCATCTGGAATTAAGGTTAAGATGTAGTGAGTTTACAGAAAATGCACTGTCAGCTTTTCCCAAGGTCAGTGCCTCTTGCCAAATGCTATGAGTGTTTCATCCTCTCCTGCACACGAAACACAGGTTTTCCTTACAGAGATAGGTGTAGTGCAACTGATAGATTGCAGCTTTGAGCACAGCCAGAGCATTGCCTTTCCCAAATAAGTCATAAACAAGTATAAATGCTGGTAGAAATGGGAACTATTTGGCTACCATTATAACCTCCTAGTACAGTTATATGCTGAAAGAGAGAAAAGAAATAATGTGATAAAATGAGGGTATTTGTTGCAGGATGGGAGAGTGCAGCTATTATTCATGTTTTAGCTTTCACAGTTAGTTTATTCACAAGAAAATCTGAGCTACACGCTAAGAGACAGATTATTAATACTTGTTTTTCCTGTATGTGAGTTACTACATAAGTCAAAAAAAATATATCTCTGAATCTGGAAGAGTCTGACTTAGCATTCCAGTCTCACGTCATAGATTTGCTGTTGGTTTCTCTTTGTTTTGTCTCACTCATTTAGACAAAATTATTTTTTAACTCTTCTTGTGTGTAAGACTCATTTGAACATTGATAAAAATTACAGGTATTTGAAGGAAAAAAGGTATGTCAACTTTTAGTGAGCGAGTTCATTTACTTTAGAAAGCTTCAGCTTTACACAAGCCTTGTACAGTGAAGTAAAGGTGGAAAGGGAAGGGGTAAATGAAGTAATGTTGTATAGATCTTAGAGCTTTTTGAGTGAGAGAAAATATTTGCCTTGAGTGAGAGACAATAATTATTTTTGGGAGCTTATCACTGTAGTTGAGATTTGAGTCAGCTTCATGCAGAATGGCAGGTGACTATAACACTGCAGGGTGAGAAACTCTAGGTGTAATTAAGAAGCAACAGTTTAGTTATGCTGACACAGATACCTACACATAAATAAAATAAAGACGTTATACTTTTTGTGTTCTTCTCTGCATGGAAATTTAGTGTGTTTAGCTAAGGACCAAGCAATCCTCAGAAGAAATGTTAACAGTAGTTTCACCCCTTCTTCCTGATACCTGCACTGTTTTTCTTCTGAAATGATCCATTTGTTTGGCTGTGACATGTTGTTCATATAAGATAATATTGCTCTGTATTGAACGTCTTTGGCAGTTTGTCAGCTAACTAAGAAACAAATTAATATCAACAACGATCTAAATTATTTTCATAGCCCTAAATTTTTTTGATTGCTTCTAGGACAGATTTTTTTTCTTTTAGGACAGATGTGTTCTTTATGACAACATTTTTTTGAGTGGTCAATTTTCCAAGTCACTCAATGTGAGATAAATAGTTTCTACTGTGGTTAATGAGGTTGTATAATTTGATAAGCAGTGGAAAAAAATGCTAACTAGCTTGAAAAGCTGCTTTTTGAAAAGTTGTATTTTAAATGCCTTTGCTTTCCAATATTGACTACCATGAAATTTAGCATTCCTGCTGGGCTTTTAGGCACTCAACTCCCAGTGAGATGATTTTGCTTTGGTTAAGAAAGTTGTCAGAAATTATTTGATGCTTGTATGGATCAAAGGATCCTATGGTATGTAAAAATAGGCACTTGATTTTGTCTGTAATTATATAATATTTATAGATCAGGAATGCATAACCACAAGTTATCTTGTAGGTATCCCTGTCTTCTTAGCTTTTGCTAGTATAGGCTGAAGATGAGTGTTTTGAGGGAAAAATCAGGTGACATTGTGTAATGAAAAAGAAGTATAACAAGAGTATTGCTTAGTGAAACTGGGCAGTGTGCTTTTGCTGAGAATGAAATGTTGGGTATTGCACAGTGCACTGAGAGGGGTATTGCCTAGTGTACTTTAGCTGACATTTTACCAAATGTAGAAAATACAGAAACTAGATGTCTCTTCTAATATACAAACCAAATTCTTGTGTATCAAATTCTTTTTTTTTCTTTTTTTTAATATATATACTGAGAGAGATGGTACTTGAACTGCTTTGCTGTCTTCGATATCAAGAGGTTGTGCGTTTTTTGTGGTGGAGAAACAACCTATGACAAAAGGCAATGCTGGGATTATTTGGTTTGCTGACTTTATCAACTGTTAGTCAGCAACATTCCCCATAACACATTGTGGATACATAGAGGTGGTTGTTGCTTACATATGTTGCTTTCCAGGTGGGATTTTTTTTGGGAGGGGTGTTCTTTCTTTTCTTGTTGTGATTGATCAGTTTCTAAATTAGGCTAAAATGGTGCTCAGCTATCAAGAAGAAAAAGTTGCATGCTAACTTTAAAAAATAAGAGTTTTTGAGAAACCAGGGAAGCTATTAATTAAGAGCCTAATTTTTGTGAAAAATCTCTAAAAGTTGCTTTACTGAACTTCTAGTTTCTGGGCAAAACCAAATTCTGTGCATTATATGTGGAATGTATTATCTTAAACATGCTGGTGATAATGCTTAAGATCTTTCCTTCTCTTGAAACAGTAATTAATTTAGAATTCATCTAAGGCTGCAACCACATTGACTGATGGCTATTTGGTGAGCCATGTCCAAAGTCATCTGGAAAGGAATACTATAGCTAGGAATCAAAACTGAGACTCCAAAAGCTCAGTAGCATTTGACAATAAATATTTTTAAAAATTTCAGTTCTCAGGCTTTCACTAGACTTTAATTAAGGAATTGTATTAAGCCCTTCACAGGGAATGTTTTTTCTGCAGTTGGAGCAGAGGTTGTAGTACCTTACTTATAAATATGTGATATTTACCACCCTTGAGAAATAACTGCTAGTTTACTAGCTCACTAAGTGTGATGTGGCAATTCCTGTGCTCTTATCTTGTTCTCTTACAGCTGGTCCCTCCATGAGGCTGGAGTCACAATGACAGGATTTTCTGGGAAAATCTAGAGGCTTATCCAATTTTATGGATGATTACACCACTTTCAGGCTCTCAAACTTGTCTACAAAGGCAAGGAAGTTTAAAAGAACATGAGAAATTGTCTACAAATAAGAAATAAGACAGGAGAGACCTCAAAAAAAATGATTTACCCTATTGACGTAGGTCCAGTGCTTATTGAAAAACAAGAGTTGGACTGTGAAGTAAAAAATAAAAAAAAAAATTCCCAAGTTAAGAGAGATAAGAAAACAACATAAAATAAGCCTTTGGTTCAACAAGAGTGTTGGAGTGACCAGAATCATTAAGCCATAGCATTTCTAGTCACCTATAAAGGGCTGCTCCCTTCTCCCACCGTTTTCCATTCCATGAAAACAGAAGTGTTCTCATTTTAGAACCTTAGTCAGTGGCAGGTTTTTCTGTTTCTTGTTTAGAAGGTTGCCACATTTTTTAGCTGGTTGCATAACTGCAAAAAATAGATTGCCTCCATAGTCTGACATGGCTCATGAAACATAGCTATAAAAGTGATTATAACAATTTCATAAACTTGCCATACATTACGTTACAAGCAAGGAAATTGAAGGCTGTAATCATGGCTTTTATCTTGTTAACTTGCCTTAAGAACTTGAAAAAGTTCTAAATATTATAGCTAAGGAATAGGATGCTGCTGATCAGAGTAATGAAAAGCATTATGAGATTTCATCTCTCTGTCAAAGTGCTAGAATCTATTACAGAAAGTAATTTAATTATGCATTTTATTATCTGTATTAAGTATGAATTGACTGCTTTACTTCCAAAATTTTCAATTAAGTATAGACATTCTTTTCCCATATTACCGAAAGCTCATTTCTAGCATTTTGCAGAAGTCCTTTGCCCAGCAGAGGTGGTACTATTAACTGTTCTGCTTTCTCCTGCTTGTGTGTTAGTTAAATGTTATTAATTCTATGTCGTGATACAGAAGATTGAAAAAAACCCTGAATGGCACAAGTGTCCCAAGAGATACCGATAGCATTATTTAAAATACTATCTTGGTACTGGAAATCTAATATGGACTGCTATTATGGATGATTTTAAACCATCAACAGTTCTAGCCAAAGAGAATATTTTTGAATGCATTGAATGTGAGGTCTATAAAAACAATTCAAAAAATTATACCTAGAGTTAGTTTTGTTGTCGATTAATACCAGCAGTATTGGTAAGTACTGACAGGGTACCAATAATGAATATATGCAACTTTCTGATAAGCTATATTTAAAACATGTTCCCACTTTCTACTCTCCACAAAGGGAAACCAAGGGTTTTAAAGATCTAGAAACTTGTAGCTATTTTGATAAATTTAATGGGAGCGGGTTAAGTTGTAAGAGATTACATGAAACTAGGAAGAGGAGAAAAGAGATAGAGATTTGCAAACGAACATAAGAAAAATTAGTCTGATAAATTAAATTCCGTTAATTTTCTAGGTAAGTTTAGCACATAAATCCCTTTGTGTTCTGAATATTTAATGGAAAGTGTGTTAGTATTTTTTCTTTATAATTTACATGAAAAACATAAGGTTAGGAATAATGTGAATTCAGATATGTTCAAACAAAGCTACATTGATATACAGCACCCATAGAGCTAATTCAGTAAACTGCTTTCAACAAATTAGGACACACTTTAAAAAGTAGTTGTTATACTATCTGTTTCAAACTGCAGGGATATGTACTATGAATAGTGTTAGTGAAGGAAGATTATGTAAAAAACAGAACCAGTTGTGTTTGTTCCTAAAGGGACCCTCAGGCCAGAGAGTTCGTAAATGCCTTTCCTGGGTTTTATTAAGCTAATGTACCATGTCTGCATTTGATTTCTTTTTATTCCTGGAGGGATTATATTGTTCTTTTTAACTATGTTTGAAAGTATAGAATGTGCATTTAGAATATAGAATTGAGCATTAGACTTTCCCTTGCCAGATAAGTAGATGAAGCTATAAAATGACGTTCAACAATTTATCTAAGAATTTCTTTGGAAGAATAGCTCATGTCAAATACAAGAGGTAAACTCCAAGTGATAAAGCTAACCTTTTATAACAATTATCCCCCCATAAAAAGAGTTATCGTGCAATTTTTTAGTCTCTGTTGGTCGTTTGGTCAATTAAAATCTCTGGAAGCATCTGAAATTCAGTTTAATAGCACAACAAAATTTGGATACGAGAGAGAAAGGAAAAGTTTATAAACATATTTTCAGGTGGTAGGTACAAAAAAGCAAATTTCCTCCTCTGTAGGAAGAACTCAAGGACTTCAGCTTTCTCACAAAACTTGTTCCCATGGAAAGGATCCTTTCATATGTGAGAAGACTTGAGGGGCTTGTTTGCACTTGATACCATGTGGTAATTTATCTCAGTCAAAAAAGATATGTTGAATCTATTGCAGTACTGGTACCCTCTGGGTTACAGCTATTTTGGTTATCTCAGATTCCATGAATGGTTGTTGATGCCTAATGGAAAGAGACATCACATCATAAGGAGAAAGACCACCAAGAAAGGTTTTACCATTAAAAAGCTGGTGGCTTTGGCAGAGACGTTAAATTAGTGGCAGCATGCAGTGATCATTAGCCTGATTAAGATGCGTAATAAAAATTGCTGTGTTTTTGGAACACTGGAATGTATGTGGAGATTTTGCAGTTGCTTGATTCCTGAGACTTGTCACTTCAGAAACTCAGCTTTAGTGTTGAAGAAACTTGTCAGTGCAGATCTGGCATGATAGAGTGCAACACAATATGTTCTGACTAGCATGTAATCCTTCAGCTGATGAGTGTAGCTCCAGGGATGTTAATATGACACAAGCTACTGTTTTAGATCACTTTCCATGGTGCTTGGCAATGCTAGCCTTAAACATGAATTTGTCAGGCAAAATTGTACAAAGCAGGAGAAAATCAGTGGCAATTAAAACTATTTCAGTTACTGTGCATTATTTATGATAAGAGCTAGGAATGTTGAAATGTTGGCTATGATCCAAACATGCACTGTACCAGGAGAGATGTAACAGAGAATTTCAAGCCTGTAAGTAAAGATGGGTAGAAAACCTATCCCCCAAGGAATCTTGTGTCCAAAATACTTGCCCACTTTCCTTTACCCATTAAGAATCAATTATGAAACTTTTTTCTCCCTGATCTTTATCAAAGAATATTAAATTACAGTTATCTTGGCTTTCAGATTTCTTTATGAGTTTGTAAATCCAACACTTGTTCTTGCACATTGTTGAGCTCACTGTCTGGTTCCACAAGGTGCACTCATTTCTGTTCTAAGGTCATTTTGCAGATACTGACACTGCTCAATATAATTGGCTTTAGGCACAATATTCAGAATTTTAGACCTTGTAGCAAAATATTGCTAAAGGTGTTGCATCTGTCATAGGGTAAGCTTAACCAGCTCTTACTTTTGTGACTCTAGTATTTGTCCAGTGATGCTAGCAAATGACTATTGAAGGAAGATGAAATGTTTTCTGTTCCCATTTCACTTACTCCATTGTGAAACTATTGGTAAATCTTTTGTAATAAACTGCTTTTAGTATATTAGAATCTTTCTTTTTCAAATCCATTGCATTAATACCTAACTTCCTTTACAAAACAAGAGATTAAAAGTTAACATCTGATTTTCTGCTCTTCTTGTGCCCTTTTCTACTTTTTGTTCTGAAATGAGTTCAAGAAATACACTGTATGTTTCTCCATCTCTGGATTCTTTGGCGGGGGGAGTTGTGCATTTTTGGTTTTGTTTTTTTGGAGGGCAACTCTATTATGTGTCAAAAATACCTATTCAGAAAACAAAGTGAGGATTGTTGACCTTGTGATATCAGGTAGGAAATTATGAAAGTTAAAGAAACCCAATTCCAGGAAAGTTAGGTTTCCCAACATCAAGATTTTAAAAAAATAAATAATCAAATGATATAATGAATAAGTAAAGCTCAATGTCATATGGTAAGTTAATGTATGTAGAAAATAGTTGCTAGCGCTGATTATACAATACAGAATGATTTTTTTTTAAAAAAGCAAGTGTGTAAAATCAGAATTTAATAATGAATTGTCTGCAAGAATAGAAGTGTTACCTATCTTACCAAATTTAACAATAGAATTTTGGGAAAGGTTTGAGCCTCTGCACATTGGAGGTTCTGAGGGAACAATGATTCAAAGAGAGTAGGAAAGCTACTATGTAGGAAGTAAGACCCTTCTTTCATCTTAATAGTGTGAAATTCTTTAACCTGTGTAAAAGAGTCAGATCATGCAATATTAGAAAAAAAAATTAGTAAAAAAAATACTTAATGGCTAATTTGCACTCAAAATATTTCTCCATCTTTTTGCCTGTGGAAGGTCCTCTGTTGCATTGCTCATACCCTGCTATTTACTATCTGCTAAAGTTAGGCTGACCTGGTGTAGTTTTTCATATTTGCCAAGCTGATGTTCTTATAATAAACTACTCTTATAATAATAAAATAGTTTTCATTGAAAGTAATTTCAGGAGGTCTCCAGTCCAACCACCTCCTCAAAGCAGGGTTCAGCTCTCTAATCAGATCAACTTGCTCAGGACTTCAGCCAAGCGGATCTAGAAACCTCCAAGGACAGAGACTGCAGCCTCTTTGGGCAACCTGTTCCACTTCCTGACTGTTCTCATGGTGAAAAAAGAGTCATTTCCAGTCAAAACCTCTCACATTTCAGTTCATATCCATTATCTCTCATCCTCCTGCTATGCACTTCAATAAAGAACCTGGCAACACTCCCGCACTAAAGCTACTATGAGGTTCCCCTAAAGCCATCTCTTTTCCAGGCTGAACAAGTCCCAGTCACTCAGTCTCTCCTCAGAGGGTGTGTGCTCCAGCTCCCTGACTATCTTTTCAGTCTTTCACTAAATTGAAGGTAGCAAAGAAAAATTAAAACCCACAGTTGAATGGGAAAGTGGTGTATAGGGTTGGAAACGAAAAGCTGCAAGAACAAGAGAGACCTCAGGAGGAGAGAAACAGAGCAAAGGAATGCCTCTCAAATTATACATACAAATACACAGAGCCTGGGAAACTAGAGCTGCACATGGCCTTAAGACCTTGTGTGTCAGGATCCAAGGAGAAACCGGTGAGTGGTGACATGGTGGTAGGGAATGTACTACAATCCACAAAATTAGGATGAGAAAGTGGGCACCATTTTCTTTAAACAGATTTGTAATATCTCCAGATCTGATACCTTTATTCTTATTCAAAACTTTAATCTCTTGGGCACCTACTGGAAGGGCAGTACAGTGGGATGCAGCCAGCCCAGGTTTCTGGGGGCTGTTAGAAACAACTTCATGATACATGTGCTAGATGTGTTGCCTTCAGTGGGGAGGAGGCTTAAACCAGAAACAATGTCAGGGAATCTCAGTATTACAGATTTCAGCCCTCTGCCAGGTGTAAATCCTGCAGGTACACTATAAAGGAATTAAAAATTCATTCAAAATGTATCTTAATGAAACCTCTCAAAATAGATACTATTGTGAGATAAACATGCTTAAATGTACTTACAGAACTTCTATATTTAACTGGAATTCAGTTTAATTATAAACTTTACTCCCTTTATTTTACTTTAGAAGAAAATAAACAGAATATTGCTAACATTTTTAGTTTCTTTGTGCAAATACTTTCCCAGTCATCCAGTACCATATCTTTCTAACAACAGGTATATATTTTCATAGATCAAATGAATACATTTATGTACATAATTTTTTTTGCTGGAATCATCCTTGTCATAAATTTACTTGATAAAACTATGGTAAATAACAGTTTCTTTTT
Organism: Manacus candei; assembly: GCF_025592945.1. Taxonomy (NCBI): domain Eukaryota; kingdom Metazoa; phylum Chordata; class Aves; order Passeriformes; family Pipridae; genus Manacus; species Manacus candei. Next base: position 1,101,659 of record NW_026138143.1, read on the forward strand.
CTCCACATGATGCATTGCTTCTACTAATAAGAAAAAAGAGATTACATAATAGCAACAAAACATAAAAGTGAAAAAAATTGCAGTGGCCTCATAAGCATTAGTTAGCTCTCTTAAATGCTGTGATTTTATGATGCTTAATTAAAATTGCCAAATCATAAGCTAAAATTATGGCATAAGATGTCTCTAAACCTACAATTAATAGCAGATATTTTTTCTCTTTCATTTTTTTAAAAAAGCCATGTATATAAAGCTATATTTTCACCATAATTCATAGTTATGATATTTCACTTTCCATGCTTAAGCCATTTTGTTTTACCTGTTTAAAATATTTTTATAGCACAATAATAATAGGAATCAATTTTTCCAGAAGTAGTGATTTAGGTAGTGGTGCTTTAGAAGCCCTTGCTGCATATTTATTTCCTGGGTTTCTGCCATAAGGAAAAGTCCTCTGTCTTCAGTAGGAACGGTATCCACATAGCTGGAATTAGAGTAGGACTAACTGTCTGTGATAAGCAGTTTTCCTCGATATGAAAGTGAATCAGCAGAGCATAGAAGTTATGGAAAAGCTGTAATACAGTTGCATGGATATTCCTGGACAATTTCTCTTGAGCTGCAGTAGTGTTTCCTTGTCTAGGCTCAGCGAATGGAAATTTCCTTGAAGACTGTTAGGAAGATTTGCTTGTTTCAGCATGCGGAAAGAATCATGATCTTTATTCAAGAAGAGAATTAGGTAATCTCTAGAACGGAAGAGCAGATGGCTTTATGGGGATATAACCTTAGGTTGTGCATATGATGAAGTAGGAAAGATTAATAGGTTTATCATTACAGCATTTTTTATAAAGTTTCAGAATACTATTTATTTTCACAATTGTCTGCGTGAGGTGAATGATGTGTTACGGTGGCTTATAGACATGTACACTAAAGCTATTTTTATCCTCACTTAGGTGTTTACTTGCCTGGGCAATGCTTCTGCCAAGTTAGATTATTTCTGCCTTGAACGCTCCTTTTGTAGCTGTGGCTGTTTCTTTATCTGCCAACTATTCCTCTGTATCGACAGAAATTATTTACGTACAATCTGCAGTCTAGCTGTTTGAGATGGTGTGTTTTTTTTTTCTTTTGGTGGGGGAGTGTGTATATTGAGTTGACCTAGACATGCAGGAGTTCTTTTTGCTTCTCAGTAGTGTTGAATCTTGACTGACAATGCTGAAAAAAATGCATTCAGAACAAGTATTTCAATCTGTAGCCTGGACAGATTAAGTGAAGAGTGTGGAAACTGCAGAGAGATTAATTTCCGCCTGGGGAGCCATGCCATCCTAACAGTGTTAAAGGCCTTGTGGAGTCAGGGGGAGAAAAGGGGATGACTCAGGACACCTGAAGTTAAATCCTGCTTTGAATATTTCCCCAGACTCCGAAAGTTGAACCTTCCTACTCTACAACTAGCTTTTGCGTATTCTCATCCCTTCTCTGGGTTAAAATTTTAAAAAGAAGAGTTGGAGTTTGCATTTGGGGCTTTTAATTTATTATAGTGTAATTTTTGAAATGCTCTGCTCAATGAACTTTGAGTTCTCATTAATTTACGTTGAATAAAAATCCCAGTAGAATTTCGTACCCTGGCTAGTGTCTAAAATGTGTCAGATTAGTCAGTGCCACGTGGGTAAATTAACATTTGATGCCACTGATAAGAGCACTGTTACTTTTATTAGTGTTATAACTTATAACTTTTTCTTCTGGCTTTTTTTTCCCCTAGTATGGTCTCATATGATTAGAACGATTTTTGTATACAGTGCTATGTTTTGGCTCCAAGGAGTATAAACTCGTTAGGGAATCATCATTATTTATTAGTAGTTTATCATAGACTTCAGGCAAATTGTTGCCCTAAAAATTTGAATTCTACTCTAGTATAGTCATATCTTAAAATGAACATATTAGTTTGCAAATTAAAATAAAGAATAAAATTGTTCCTCTCATATTGTTGCAACTCTGCATATGATATCAATAAATGTTATGCTATTAGCAAAATAAAAGTCATAATTGAACTTTCATGACCAAAATGGATGCAGTACTGAGTAATCCTTAAAAATAGATTTTTTTTTTAAATAGAATACATTCTATTAATGGAGAGAAAGGAAAAGGATCTGGATACTGCTTGCAATATATGTGTTAATGAAGAAAATAATTATCTTTTAGCTTTGCTGTCAACCCCTTGAATCAGCTGTATATTAGATTTACAAAGTCATCTCTCAGTATTTCACAATTCTATGCTCCTGCTTGTTGAAGGAAAAACAGGAGAGGGAATCATGTTTACTTAGATGGATTGAACAGAGCCAGCAGCACCCGTAATATCTCAAGCAAGGTCTGATTTGCAGAAGCATTTGGAAGCGCTGGCTAATCCATGAGGCAGGTAGAGAAGGATCCTGTTGTTTTCTCAGGATTGGGTCAATACAACATAGTCACAAATAAGAGGACAGTATAGCTCCTTAACTGTTAACTTTCTAGGCAATTTGCACACAGAAAATATTCAGAAAGCTACTTTAACTATTCAAAGACTTCCAATTGCAGTGGCTGATTTATTCTTTTTCCCTCAATATTTTTTTTTCACAAATGAAAACCTCTTTGTGAGAATTCATTAGCTTCACTTTTTTTTTTTAGGGGGAAAATATCAAAATGCACAGTGATTTTACAATCATTTGGATTGAAACCAGGTTCTCAGAAATTGCTGTAAAATGGGAATTCAGGTCTGATATTTTGAGCAGATGGAAAAAGTATATTGAGGAAAATCAGGCTTAACCTGGACAGGAAACACTAGAGAAAAATCTTCAACCTGAGTATACTCTTGGATGGTTTGTTTCTTGCCAGTCTCAAGAGAAGAACCTTGTAAAAAAACCAGAAGCAAACAAACAAACCCAAACCAGACAAACAACAATGACAACAATCTGGTAGAAACGGATACAGAGTAGGTAGCAGAGTAGAAAAGTGAGTAGTCTTTGGGTTCTGTAGCATCCAGGAGATGAGCCCAAGTGGTGATACAAACATCAGTAGCAGAAGACAAATGTTGACTGATGGTAATCATTAAGGGAGCTGAACTTCAGCACTACTGTATTTAATATCAGAAGCTAGGCCAGGCATTTTTTTCTACTTGCTCGGTTAAGACCCCTTCAGAGCCTGAAACAGATGGAGTACATCATGATCAAGGCATTTAAAGGGAGAAGTTTTTCTTGTGGGAAATACAAATCAGGAGGTTTGGAGTTAAAAAAAAACATAGATAGAAAACAGATAATGGGTATAATGAAATAATCATGTAGCTTCTATTTGTTAACAGTGAGCATTTCACTGCAGTGTTGTTTGCACATCACTAGAACACTGGTATATGTTGAAACTCAACAGCAGAAACTGTATTCACTGTAGGATCTCATACAGAAAGTCTCTGCAAGATGGGAAGTTCAGCTTTTATCTTTTATAACTGAAGACTTGTCACAGAAAAAGATATGTAAGCCTGAATTATGGCATTTAATCATCTTTCATGTACAATCATTTGAGGGAAAAAATATTAATCAAGATGAGCTAGAACATCACAATATAACTTCCAGAAATTCTGCTTTGCCTTCCATCAACTTGTGAGCTCCACTAATGGAAACATGATGATTTAGGTGACTTAAGTGTTTAGGCACCTTATTGCTATTGAAATGGTATAAATCAGGTGCTGGAATACCTTAATGCCTTTTCCTCTGTCATCTCTACTAAGGAGGGATCACAGCAGTTACAAGGAAGTGTCATGATGAGCTCGTATCTGGATTTTAAAGATAGGTAAATGCTATTCAATCACAGTCAGTAAAACTTCACTATTCCTTATCTGACCATCATTAAAATCTTGAATAAGCATGTGCTAATTGGGGCTCTATTGCTCAGCAGAGACACTGCAGAGGCAGTATCTGCTGTGAATTAACTATACATTTGCTAATTCTTGCTAGGGATATGACCTGAATTGTCAGGAAAGCCCCAGTGCTGCAATGCATAAACATGCAATGAAAGATTTGTGTCGTGGTACTTGAAAAGAGGATGTGAGGAAAGGGAGATCTCTATACTCTCTACCTTGTCTTTTGTATGCCACTGTGGTTATTTTGTATGCAAGAGATTTGTATGCCAGGGTGCAGTGATCCGTTGCCTTGCCTCAACTTTCTGTCTAGAAAACAAGAAAACACCTCATGGAGAAGAAGCTGCTTGATGTCTTGAATACAGATGATGTGCACAGAATATTTAAATCTCATCCAAGTTTTGTTTAAGATTCCATTAGGATGCGGTTGTGAATGAGCTTCTTTTTGCATATGTAATTAGAAAGCAGAACAGATGGGAAAGGCATAGTTTAAAGTGATGTGTTCATTAAAATAACCAAAGCTGGAGAGTGTTTGTTCCTGAACAGTGGATTCAGGATATGAGACTCCTCAGGCTTATGACTTTTTCCCCCCCATTTTGAGTTTGACAACTGTAAATGACAACAATGAGATCTCTTTTGCATCATTTTTATTGTTAGATATCACCACCGTTCCTTAGGGCAGATTGATTGTTCATTCCTTCATTCCCTCATATGTGGTTTGTGCTCAGTTAAGATAGACTAGGAAGCAGTGGGTATTAAGAAGCAGACACTACATCAAGGGATTTATTTTAATTGCATTTACTGTAAGAAAGATCTGTTGGGATTTAAAAAATAATATAGTGATTTTAATGTTCTTTTAAAAAAGATCTGTGTGGACTGTATCCTGATAACTACTGTTATCCCTTGGGTTATTTCTACTTTTAACTTTCAGGTTTTTAAATGAAAATGAAATAATTTTAAGAAATATAATTGGGTTTTTTTTATACACACACATACACAGAGTCTATTTTTTTACTAGAAGGAAAGTCTTCTAAAACTAGTCTAACAATGTACAAAACATATATGCTAAAGTGAGTAAAGGCTAATCCTTACTCTCCCCTCTCCCCACCAAAAAAAAGAAAAAAAGTTTACATAGTTTAAAGACATGAAAAGTGTACTTTATCAGAGACCTTGGCACTGTTAAGTGCCACTAGAAATCAGTAGATCTGTTCTCAGGGACTTGTCATGGACACTGGATAGGCTGGTGTGCTGCTTCAGCCTTTCAGTAGTCAAGATTAATGCTGATGCTGAGCTTTCTATAGACTTAGAGATTTCAGCTCTTCTCCTATCCATGCAAAATGAGTTTTGCTAGATACATTTTATAAGGAATTTAGAAATTCAGGGCTTACTGGACCCCAGTTCTTTCTACACCTCTAGAAAGCTGCTGTTGAAACTTGTGGGGAGGTAGGACATAGGTTGGCTCTAATTTGTCAGTTTTTAGCAAATGTGGTCTGATTTGGGGTAAATTCTAACAATGAATTCTAGAGAAAAAGATATCTAGTCATCGTTTCTGTTCCCTTCTTCTCTGTGATATTTAACTTTTTGCAAAATATATAGGTAATTTTAAATAGAGGGTGACTATAATCATGCTGCTATTTTTTCAGTATTTGTTGCTTTCTGAATATCACCCTTTGCTTATTTTGATGCAGTATTCATTATTTGCCCACCGTTGGTGTCATGTACAATCTTGTTTACAAATGCACTGCTGTTGTTATGTGCTGGAAAGAAGAGCCCTTCAAACATGCAAAAGCTACTACTCTGAAGATAGGGACTGGATTATGAATACATATTTAGTTAGAACAACAGATGGATAGAAGAAATAAACCAATGTATGCTGTTTATGATAAGGAAATAAATGTTGGCCCATACCAATATTGGGAAAAGATTGTTTCAATTAGAAGTGCAGCCCTGTATGAGGACAAGAAGCAGCTCAAAGTGCAAGGTCTTTAATCATCCAAGACTTCTGTATATGCGTAGTTTTTCTCAGTGTGCCTAGAGCCACTCAATGCTATATTATTCATAGAATCATAGAGTGATTTGGATTGGAAGGCTCCTTAAAGATCATCTAGTTTCAACACCTTCTACTAGACCAGAAAGCCTCGTTCAGCCTGGCCTTGAACACTGGCAGGAATGGGGCATCCACAACATCTCTGGGCAACCCGTTCCACGCCCACAGCAAAAAAACTTCTTCCTAACATCTGATCTAAACCTACCCACTTTCAGTTTGAAGCCATTCTCCCTTTTCCTGTCACTTCATACTCTTGAAAAACATCTCTCTCCATCTTTCTTGTAAGCTCCTTTCAGGTACTGGAAGGCCGCAGTTAAGTCACCCCAAAGTTTCTCTTTTCCAGGCTGAACAATCCCAGCTGTCTCAGCCTGTCTTCATGGGAGAGGTGCTCCAACTCTCTGAGCATCCTTGTGGCTTCTTCTGGACTTGCTCCAGCAGGTCCACATCCCTCTTATATTGGGGAGCCCAAAGCTGGAAGAGTGTTATTTGCTCTAGGTAAAGTCTTTGTCTACAATGTATAATAAAATGGACAGAGGAAGACAAGGCGAAAAGGAAAACCGCCATTGATGTCCTACTTAAGTATAATGGAGACAAACAGTGCAGGTAGATTTATGCTGTTTAGAAGTTTGGGTCTCTTTTGTATTGTTTTCTTTACTGTTTACTGTAGAAAATGGCTGCCCATATTTTCTCTGAAGTGCAGTAAATGAATGATCTCAGTATTTCAAAGATTTCCTTTTGGTCTTGATTTACCTTTTATGTAGCAGAATGACAAGCAATGTCTTGGAAAATAGCAAGGTATCAAACAGTATTGATTTTGTGCTATTGCAGTGACCTAGAAAGTGTTATTTCTCATTGAAAGATTTTGTTGTGTTTTCCCCATACAAATAAGCAGATTCAAACTCTAAGAATGTTTTAGATTAAGTATTAAAAAGGCATATTTTGTTTTCTTGCTGAAAGTCTATAGAAATATGTGATTAGATAAAATAATCACCTGAATTTTAACTACCACAAAACCTACATCTTATATCTATAGTTGTTCATAGTTTGTTTTTTAATGAAATTACTGAGTAAGGATCCTTTCCTTCTTTAATTCACATCATTGAAACCTTTTTATTACTCATTTGAAAGAGCTAACATTAGACTTACTGCAGTACTGGTATTTTTAATTTTGTGATTTGAAGTAGGGAATGATGGACAAGTATGACTAAAACAAGAGTGGATTCTTCTAATGGAAATTAATGTTTCCAGTTTCAGTCACGAATGAAGATTAAAGTGCCAAATTTTTGAAAGAAAGATTTCAAAATGAAATGGAACAGAAATTTAAAAAAAAAAAAAAATCAGTGTCTCCCTTCTTGTAGTTCTGTAAATTCAGTAGCCTAAGTGAGTTCACATAAAAATCTAAAATCTGTATACCTACCCCAGCTTTGCTACTTATGGACAGTTCAGTGGGGGAATGATAAGAAAGTAAGGCTAAATCATCACATAGACTGTCTTCATGTACAGTAAATGGGAGGTAGCTTACTCAACTTTGAATAGGTAGCTGAAATATGTAATTAATAAAAAAATTAATAAAAATGGTACATGAAAGTTTGAAAAAATAGGCCAAGGTTGACTTGAATTCTTTATACTAGAAATATGTTAAGTGCTATATTTTACATGTGTCATTCAGAGATAGACTATGTTTTTATACTGTTTTTTGTTCCGGAGAATGAACCTGTAGAATAAAATGCAATAAAACCATGAAATGCATTGGATTTTTCATAATTAAAAAAAATTAAATCTTTGAACTTCAACTCTTGTAATGGAACTAACTAACTGTTTGTTAGCAACTGTCTTTATTTGGTAAAAAAATCATAAAAAAAAAAAAACTTTTACAAGTTCTTAGCATTCTGAATATAGTTTTATGTCTTCTGAATAAGAAATCATACTGAATGCATTTTTCAGCAGTTTGGTCAGTCTGAAGTAAGAGCAGATCATATGATTTTCTGTAGCTTATTTTGAAAATAAAGCTTTATGAAATCTTTCATAGCCACCTTTTACCACTGGTATGCTCTGTCTGGCTTTGCTGATTAAGATTTGTAGGTTTTCATGCGCAGGAAAGTTTCTTGGATGCTTGGAAACATGTGGGCCACATGGTCAGTGTTGACTTTACTGTCGCTGAACTTGCAGTTCTCTATTAACAAAGGTTCACGTACAGTCAGTCTTCCTCAAGTTGGAATGAGTTGCCTTGTTTGTGATGTAGAGTGCTATATAATATAAATAAGAGTATCCAGTAGCTCTCTTGGTTAATCTCATTGAATCAATTATTTTGGCTGCTGAGTGGGTGAATATGTTTATTCGTATCAAATTCTGGAATAGCATAAAAATAGGAAGTAGATATTGTCTGCAATTGATTTTATTGCACTTTTACAACCAAAAAACTCCATAAATGCTCCTTATCTTTTAAGGAAAGTAAACTGTAATATATAATCTGTTTAATATCTTTAAAACATTTTTTTAGGTATCATCTATTTCTAATTTGTAGCTCACATTTATATATATACTGTAGCATCTGTCATTAAAAGGCAGTACATGAAATAAAGGGAGCATCATACAAAAAAACTTGTATCAAATGCCTTTTTTTTTCCATAATAAAAAGTACAAATAATGAATGTAATAAAATTCAGAATATAGCCTGTAACCATTAAAAATGAACTCTTTACACCAAGGTGTGAATAATAATACTGAATAGCAATTATTCCACAATTTTAATATGCCACTGTAGTTTCAGTACGACATCAAACCCATTGAAAATTACTAATGTGCTGTCACTTGGTTGCTTCCTTAAAGACAATTCATTATTCTGTCATAATGTACTGGCCATAAAATTAAGTGTTTTTCAAAAATAATGCCATATTGTGGAAATCAAGTTTGATTTCCAAATTCATCACTCCTTTAAAAAGACAAAATGTGTTAGATATATTATTTGTCAGTAAATCCTCTTTTCCCTGTCCAGTATCAAGTCAACTTCTGCATCCCAATGAAGAAGCTGGGTTTTATTCAACAAAATATTAAATGATATGCAGAGCTGTATGTGCACATTTCTGGGAATGTGAGATTTTTGTACCTTCTTAGAGCAGCTGGAGACACAGATGTACTTAAATTCTTCTGATAAATTTGGGGTGTTTGCAAGATTTCATAGTGGGGAAATTTGTATACAATCCAATATTTTCATAACTTATTTAGAGCGTGCACCTGAAAAAAAAAATAAAGGATCTCTGAACCACAAGAGGTTACATGTATCAAAATGAACAAAGTAGTCACCTTCCTGAAATAGCACAGCTTGATGAATAAAAGGGGAAGAGGACACTTCTAATTGATACTCAGAGGTCGCTTCTGGGGAATGACTGAGGTCTGCCCTCCCATTTAGAGTGATCATCGTTCCCTTAACACGCTGGTCTGCTAAACAGCACATTTAGCTGTATTTCAGCAAGTTTGTCCTTTATCCTTTTGACTATTTGTTTATTTACTTACATGGAAAAGCCAAAGGGCAAATATGAAACTGAGATATAAGATAATATTGTTTGCTGCTCTTTGCAATATTGACTAAAAGTCTTGTTTCTCACTTATTAGAAATGGTTATAGGGTAGACTGTCTTGCAATACTAGTATTTCCATCTCCTGGCCTAGATGTGACTATTGTGTCATTTATCTCTAATTTTTGTTAAGCATTATGTGAAAAATGCTTGCTGCTTCTTCTGACATGAAAAACAAACAACACCCACCACAAAAAAACCATCAACCTGAGAAAACAAATGTTAGCACTAATTTTTTCCAAACTTTTCGATGAATTTGTAGGAGAAGACTCTTTGAAACCTAGTTGTAATTTACAATGAATATGTTTATCAATTACAGAAGGCCAGTCTTGTCTCAGTAATAAGAATATACTAAATGAAGAAATTATATCCTATTATACTGAAATGTCTTTTCTTTTAAATATGCTTAACACAGTCTTCTGGTTTAATGTAAATTCCTGCATAAATAAAATGTATAAAAAATGTAGCATCTATTTGAGCCTTCTTAAAACTATACTAGATCATCCTATTTCAACAATTGCATTACTGAAGGAAATTTTATTGAGTGATTTATTAGCTTTGTCTTTCATAATAATTTTTTAAAATGCTCACATTTGAACCTGATTTTTTTCCTGTAGCCACCAAAATGGTTTTTACAAAGATAGCTTCTGTACAGGCACAGCTTCTTATCCTTTGTGTCCTATCAGCCTCAGTTATGTCAGTTGGATGGGGATGTTAGGATAGGGAGAGAAAACATCATCTCTGCTATAATAACAAGAATGTAGAGCTAACTGCTCCAAAATCCATGTATAGCAATTATAAAGAAGCTATTTTCTATTTTAAATTAAATTACCATTCTCTGCAAAAATAGAGCTAGTTTGAATTTGGGAACGTGAGGGAGTACTTTTTCCTGCAAGTTCTTTTCAGTAAGGGTGTTTGTGTGGTTTTGTTTGTTTGTTTTAAAAAGCGTTTAATGATTCCCTACAGCTGAAATATCCTGTTTACTTTGCTGGGTAGTGCAGGGAGAAAGCATCTGTTGTAAATCTTTAAAAAATTAACAAATTTGATGTCAATGGTGTAGTGCTGCTCTTTTAATTACAATGAAAGTCAACCTCTTATGACATCAGATCATTCTGTTGATATCACAACATTAAAATGTCCCATGACCTGCAAACATTAACACCTGTAGCAGCTGAATAATTTTTAGACTTGCCTATGACTGAAGCAATGCTGCCGCCTAATGATGGGAGTATACAAGATGCAGTATAGCAGAGAGTTTCTTGCTTGGCAAGCAGGCTAGATTTGTGACATCAGTTGAAGCCTATAAGTGAAATTAAAAGCAACAAAAATTGGCCCATGGACTAGGCGACACGATTTGATGTTGTGCCAGGACATTTATTTGGTTCAAAGTTAAAAACAAAAAAAAGACCCTGTAAATCACATCAAGTCTGTAAATTTTTTGTTTTCTCTGTATTTATGTCTGTATGGTCATAAAGAGAATGATATTCCACTTTTTCTCTGTATTGATAGATGGATTGTTTATTATTTCATGTATTTCCTAATACTTATCATTGTGGTAAATATATCATTATAATATTTCTCTTAGAAATTTTATTATTCTTTGAAGAATCCTACTACAGTTTTCCCTTGAGTATTTTTATTTCAGAAGAATAAGAAATTGCATTAATGTCTCAATACTACTTTTATCTCTGCATCATTGGCCTTCTTTATTTAGAATAGTTTAATGTAGTCTAGTGGCTGAGAATATTGTTAATAGTATTACTGTCAAGTTAATTCATAGACCCATAAGGAGCAATAATACTTCTGTAAGGCATCTGCCAGTGTAATCTGTGACAGCTTGTACAACCAGCAGATCAAAACTTCATCCAGCCCTGTAGAACCTGTTCCTTTCCCAATTTTTTTGGTAGATCTTTCATTTTGTGCAGTATAGCGAAACACAGGAAAGCATAAAGCTTGCTCTTATTTCCTCACGCTTTATCTATATTATCTCTTTAAATTGAAATGTTATTGAAAAGGCATACAAAATCCAACAATTGTTATTGATTTGTGCCAACTTACTCTGACAAAGGACTGCATGTCAAATTGGTCAACCCTTGAACAATTATTATTTGGCAAAACTTAATAAACTGTAATTAAGGCATTATAAAGGCATTGATTGTTTTGTAGGCATCCCCTAAAAACATTATAATTATATCAAAATATGATTAAGACAACAGAGTTAATGTACTTAAAGCCTGTGCTAATGATTGCTATGCATATTTTTAAAAATGGGTAATCATTTCTTTTATATATGTTCTAATTTTTTTGGTATTATATTCCTCTCAGCTGGGCTGCCTTCAAGTAATCAGCATCTTCACAGTGAGTTCACTTCAAAGTGAATGTTTGAGATCTAAATCTCTCTTCTGTTTCAACTCAACAGGTGCAGGAGGTTGGTCTCCATCAGACAGTGATCATTACCAATGGCTACAGGTGGATTTTGGGAACCGGAAACAGATCAGTGCTATTGCAACTCAAGGCAGGTACAGCAGTTCTGACTGGGTCACTCAATATCGGATGCTCTATAGCGATACAGGAAGAAACTGGAAACCCTACCACCAAGATGGAAATATCTGGGTAAGTAATTGGTGTAAAATGGAAGCATATACTGTAATGATGTTGATTGACTGTGTTGTTAGAAACTCTACACCTCATACAACTCTTCAGTGTTGTTTTTATGAGGACAGAACAGAGCTTTGCTCAGAACACAGTGTTGCAGCTGCTGTCAAGAGGGCTATCCCCATATTAGCAAAGCCCACTTTGACATGATAGTGTTTAGCAGAACAGGCAGATATGTTTTGGTTGTTGGTATTCCTCAATGAGTCTCTTTTGTTTTGCCTTTTCTTTCTCTGCCTTTTCTTTTTACTAACTTCACAGAGTGAGACACAAAAGTGGTTTTGAAAATCCTGCTGTTAAACATAACATTTTGGAAGGCAATTTCTTCTTTGTGTGTACATGTTTTGGGGAGCAATTTTATCATGTATGTATTGTTTTCCATATAGGTGCTACATGAATGTGCTGGTTTGGGCTGGAAGAGAGATAATTTTCTTCACAGTAGCTGGTATGGGGCTATGTTCTGGATTCATGCCGGGAACAGTGCTGATAATTCAGGGATGTTTTCCTTACTGCTGAGCAGCTCTAACACAGCCTGAAGGCCTTTTCTGCTTCTCACATCTCTCTGCCAGCAAGTAGGCTGGGGGTGCACAAGAAATTAGGAGCGGACACAGCCAGGACAGCTGACCCCAACTGACCACAGGGATATCCCATATCATATGGCATCATGCTCAGCATATAGTATTGTGGGAAGAAGGAAAGGGGGAGGTTTGGATGAAATTTGTGTTCCCAAGTCACTGTTACACATAATAGAACTCTGCTTTCCTAGGGATGGCTGAACACCTGCCTGCCTGTGGGAAGTGGTGAATAAATTCCTTTATTGCTTTGCTTGTGCATGTGCCATTGCTTTACCTATGAAACTGTCTGTGTTGTAACCCATGAGTTTTCTCACTTTTCCTCTTCTTTTCACCATCTCACTGTGGGGGAGAGAGCAAGCAGCTGTGTGGTGCTTAGCTGCTGGCTGGATTTAAACCACAACAAGGGATATTTATGCTATAATAATTTTAGGAAAAAGCATATAATTTGGTTTTGTTTTTTTTACATTTTTCATGGATAAACTGCTAATTTCATTCTTGCTGAAAACGGTAGCCTTCCATTTTGCTGACAAAAAAATGATAGCTATTACCTAACATGCCTGTCCTCATAGCATTTCTTTCAGATGATATTCTTTTTCAAAAATATACTTTGAAAACAGCAAAATGCTATCATTCTTTCTGAAATCAAATTAAGTTGATTAGCCAATATGTAAAAGCAGACAAGATTTAACTTTGTGATATCTTAGAGTCACTTTTTTGTTAGGTGCTTCTTTTATTAAGGTCTGTTATTAAAAATGAGTGTCAAATATAGAGTATAAGGTGAAGGATTTTATCTGTATAAGAGAAACTCAGTTAATATGTGGAATACATAGAGGCAGTCATTTTTTTATTACAGTATTGGTTTATTGAAAAAACCTCCTCCGTGTGCCAGATAGGATTCTGAAAAAGGGAGAATTTAAAGCTAGGGAGATAGACAACATTGAAAGAAAACATTGGATGCTGCTTTAGATTCCGTAGAACTTGGTGGTATGAGTGTTTTTCAGCAGAGTAAGGGAGAATTTGTTCTTAAGGTTTATAAATAGAAAGTTTCTCTTTTGAGGCCACTTAGGTATACAAAAATACTTACAGTATTTAGTGTGTCTATTATCGTAAATGTATAAAAGCTTCAGCAACTACTATTGAAACGACCAAGAATGAGAGAGGTCTATGCAGCTGATTGAGTGAATGATATATAAAACAGAACAGTTGGGCTGAGGAAAAAATCTGTTCTTAATACATTGAAGGCAAATCTTTCAGTGACGTGTAGTTCGGTTGATTTAGTCACATCTGTGATTGCTTGTTTCCAAAGTGGACCAACTCTCTGAGTGAGAGCTTTGTAACAAGTCTTTATTCTTATATCATCACTTCATATATTCATATATACGACAGTTTCTCCATGAAAGAATATTTCCTTTTTGCCTCTTTATTGGCAATTATATATTCTTGGTGGATTCCGGGGGCAAACTGCCGGTGTGTTATTGACCATTGACATCACATGCAAAAGTGTGTGATGAGCCACGCAGGTCTGCTGCTTCTATTTGGAATGTTAAATCTTTGGGATATACTCTAGCAAGCTGTTTGTGGCAGTACTGCCATTGTTCATGTCCTGAAATTTTTACCCAATACTATAAAAGTAGTTTAAAAAAAAAAAGTGTTTACCAGCTTTCTTTTTAAGAATAAAGGTGAACTATTAGCAAAAACCCCAAACAAATAAACAAACAAACAAAGTTGACTCTACTTCTAACTTGCCTAAAACAGTATTTTTTCAGTGGTTAAGTGATGCCTAAGCTTTGGTTTAATATTGGAAACACTGTGTTTATTAGTTATTAGTAAATATTAAACTTAATAAATTCCCAAGATACAGGAGGTGCCTGAGCATGGAGAAATTTTGTTGTACTATTGTAGTAGCAGTGTTAGAAGGAGACAGGCTTCCTTGATGTGAAAATGGGATAGTGCAGAGTTTCCCATCTCATCTTCCTCTTTGTGTCAATTTGTACAAGAAATTAAAAGCAGCAAAAACTGTGAAGGACAGATCAGATGATATAAGCCAAGCATCCATCATTGGCAGTTTAAACTCATACAGTCAGATTCTTCCTGGCTGAAATGACTGTCGTGATCTTAAAAATCTCACGTGATTCTGGTGGCCTTGGAAATCCTTCTGAAAAGAATTTATTCTTTTCCTTTGGATTTGAATCTTTTTAAAAAATTTATCCACGTGAGAAATATGCTACGTAGCCTCTGTTTACTCTCCCCCTTCCATCATTCCTGTGCTTGAGCGTCATGGTTTTCTGACAACTGTAAATTTAAAACTAAAGGCAAAAGCAAAGAAAAAGAGGAATAGAGAAGTGTGGAGTTAACAATATTTAATACTAAAGTAATTATGATAGCAAATGACACAGAGGACAAATATGGGGAGAAGGAAATAAAAATAAAGCTAATTAGATGAATTGGAGAGAGAGAGCAAAGGAGAAATAATCTGCAATAAAGATCTAGTTAGGAAAAAACCATTGCAATCTGCATAAAAGGCTGAAGTGAACCCCTTCTGTATGCGTTAGGCTGGGAGGAAAAGAAGTTCTATAATTACCTCTTAAGTAGGAGAGAAATCAAAAGGCTGTTGGGAAGTCTGTGATGGGGAAAGTGCTTTCAAGGTGAATTTAGAGTAAGCTTCCCAGTGAAATAGATTTTCTGACCCCACCCCTCCTGGGCTTTTGGATATTTTCAATTTTCATGAATTTTAATAAGATGAGTGAATGTGGCCTCTTTCCATAAAATGCCTAGCAACTAGAGAATTTTGATCACCTCTCCTACCTCCACTCTTGTAGTCTGAGATTTTAATTTTGATGGGTCATGAGATTTCCCTTCATATGTCAATCCACTGGGGCATTTTATGTACACAATATATCTTTGTTTTGGAATAGATGCTCATTTGGTTTCTACATCACTACTATCTGTCTATTTACCTAACAAATACAAACCAGAAATTATTCTACATATAATATTGTTTCTATTTTCTAACTCAGATATAGATGATGTAAGTGTTTCACACTAAGCATAATGCAAATATACCCTATAGGTGTAGTAAGAAAATGATGACATTAAGACTCAAATTACACTCATTAGTGGCAGAGCATGAGCACCTCTAAGATTGAAGCCTTTCCTAAAGGAAATTGGAAGACCCTTGCTAGAATTGAAGAGGTCCTATGAGGTATCATCTTCGAAAATTTGATTACTTTAGTAGAACTTGTTATCACCTCTCATCTATCTCATCATCTTATTCTTGAGGATATCAAAGTCAGGGTGATGAAGGAAAAAGTGTTATGGTAATTATGAGTTTAAAAATAATACTGATAGGAAAGGTGGAGTTCAGTTTCTCTGTACATGACCTCCAAATTATATTCTGTACTTGACCCTTGTCTTCAGCCTCTGTGAACTTCAGTGGAGTTGCAAAGATTTAAATGAAAGCTTGATTTCTTGATTAGAGAAAATCTAGACCTGGACCAAGTGGCTGCTGCGTCAGTTGAAAGCAATAATGTATTTCTGATATTTTTTTTGTTTTTCTTTCAGTTTTAATTAACCTTAGAGTATATTATGCATAACACCTACGTTTTTATTATTTTCATTACTGAAAAGATATTAAATGATTACATAGGTTTTACTATGAATAATGAATTTTGGAAAGGAATGTAAATTATTTACTGGCTTTAAACCATTTTTTTTAGGTGAAATAATCAGGAATCCAATGAGTTAGGTGTAAAATGAATTTTGCATTTATCTGGGCACTGAGGAACAACTTACTATTTGATCAATACATTCTCCTAATTTACACAAAGAGAATTTACATGGTTCTCCCTTGGTATTGAAGGAGGGCCGTTGGTACAACACAGAGTATTCAGCTTGCATGGGAAAAACAAGCACACAGCATTTCACAGTATTTTGCTGTAGCATTGAGCCAAAACTCATTGTGAAAGGAAGCACAAGGGAGTTGGATAATTAACTTTTTCAAGCGGTGTGAGATTTCAGATGTTTAATACTCGTGGGTGCCTTTGGAAATGCCAACCATCAGACAGGCCTAAAGTAACATTTAATGACTAGGTAGATATAAGACAGTCATATGCAGCTCTACCTAGCTGAAATTATGCAGGAGCCATCTGCTCAGAATTTCTGTTCACCCTGACATGCTATTTCTGGTTGGATTATTCAGAGAAAACATTGCAAACCTTACTGCATTCCCAAGCACCTTCTACCTGCTCTACAGAGTAACATTTATAGCTACCCAAGGACTTAGTACATATATCTTAGGGTACAATGATTTGTGTATAGCAACTACAAGTGAAGAAGAATAATTCTAGCATACACCCACTCTGTTAGGACACGCAAGAATTATTTGCTTTGTGAAAACTCTCACTGCTTTTTCCCCAAGAAGCAACTTACTTCCATGGCCCTAAACTAAATATTAATGAAATATGAAATAGTTCTTGAGTGTGATATTTAACTCTGTTTTCATTTTTTTGTGGTTACTCCATAAGATCTCAAGTGAAAACTTACTGCTAGATTAATGGGCTTATGGGACTCGATTTTTTGTCTCTTTTTTTTTTCTTAACTACTTCTATTGAATTACATTATCGTATTAAAACAAATTAGTTTATGACATTATACTGATTTGTAGTTATGGGAACATTTAAAAATATGAAATGTGATTAGAATGGTCTATGACCTGCCATTTGTTGTTGCTGAGCTGCTTCTAAAATATCACATATTCTGCAGACCTGTTTAAACATGACAAAGTGGTTTGATGTATTAACCAATGCAAAAGTTTTAGCTAGTGTTTACAGTAAGGCCTTTAGACTTTGGGAAATTTTGTTTTCTATCTTAAGAGTTCCCTGACCTGTCTTGTCTGGATGGATTTTTATCTAGCATCTTGCTGTCTCCTTAGCAATGCCTGCAAGGTGACTGGTGTCATATTTACTGGCTGCTCTTAATTCTCCAGGCAATTTATTACTGAAACACCTCTCTTATTTGTTTTTTTTTACTTTAACATTCCTTCCATGTTGTGAGGGGGAAAAAAAATCTCACTTTTCCCCTGGAATCTGCTGTGTGCCTTTTATTAACTTCATTATGCCTTAGCTTGCCTGAATGTTATGTCTCTGAGCCCATCTCCCATACCTTTATCTTAAAAGATTGTTCCATTCCCTTGCAACAGCCAATATCACCTTAATGGATGTATTGAGCAAAAGAGGCATTGTAACTCCCACTGAAGTCAGTAGGTCTCAGCACCTAGTGGACATTGCTAACCTACACATTGAGCCCTATGACTGAAAAGGGTATGGATACAGAAAAATATTACTTTTTCTGTAGTGAGGCTAAACTCACTTATAGATCTAATGTAACAGTCTCCACTAGGATGTCAAAAATATAATAAAGTGTTGATAGGACACATTTAGAAATTCAGGCAGTTGCTGAAAAGGAATTTTTAGAAACCCTGAAGAAAAGAATGTTACAGATAAACATCAGTGCTATCCTGATGAAGCCTGTTTCCTAATCTACTCTTCTCCACGTGGAATCTGTTAAGAGAAACTGTGTAGATTTTTAATGCATTTAGAGAAACACACTTGGGGTTATCTGAAATATCAGGGTAAAATATATCTATGCTGAATGATGTCACAGCCACAGACTGCATTTGTATTAAAATGTTAGAAGATCTGATAGCCTTTTAAATATTGGAATACTAAGATCAACACCAAACTGTGCCAAACAGTAATGTTACTTTAAAATACTGACTTTTCTGAAAAACAAAAATAGATACTTACTGGTCTCTAATTAATAATTTATTTTATATGTGAAGCTATATCCTGACTATAAGATCTTCTAAGCATATTTTTCTTTAAATCCTTAAAATTGTATATTTTGTGCAGGAAGAAAGATCTTTTATGCTATTTTTAGCAGAAACAGGAGTTCATGAGTTTGCTTATACCTTTAAATAACATTTTTAAGGGAAAATAAACTGACATTTGAAAATTGATTTGATCAGATGGAAAGTTATTATTATTTTCAATTTAAGCTGCTACTCCTGTTATTGAGATTCTATAGTTGTATTAGGCTATCTCCAGAGACGCAAACAGAACTATTTTAATCTATCGTAGAATATATCAAGTAGATAGAAGACAAAATTCCTCCTGGTGTGGTGGCCGACAGTGTCTGAGCCCTCCCTTGATTCTGTGCAAACAATTAAAAAAATATAATAAAAATTGGGATAAAAGAGGTTTGCAATGTAGTCTGCTAGAACATTTCCTTTCTAAAGTATTATTTTCTAATCTATTGGTTTTAGCCTGAGGACTACTTATCTGTTTATGGTAAACCATCAAATTTTAAACACAGATGTCTAAAGGCAGTCACCTAAATCCATTCTTTAGCTCTGAGATGGCTTGGTTTTCAAAAACCTTAGAGTGTCATCATCCCTCAATGAATACAATGCACAGGTCCTCAAGCCGGCCCAAAAGACTACAGTGTGTACTTAATCAGCTGAGCTCTGACAATAATCATAGTCGTGGTTTCATGGCATCATATCTAGGCCAACAAATCTTGTAAGGCATTTTTTGTAGCTCATGCTTAGCACCAAAACCCCACTAGCTGCTGCATTGGACTTGCATAACAGTAATGCTTCTAATTCTCAGCTGGTATATACAGAGCTGAGTGCATCAATAGCCTCATAAAACTCCTAGTATAGTTATCTAGATTGCTCTTAATCTCTTCTAGGAAGCCTGAACTCATGGTTAGATGATAGAACCAGGGGTGAATTTTCAAAGTTTTTCAATTTTTACAGGTTCTCTATTAAAACATGTTTGAATGTCTAGATTGAGTCTACTGAATGTGACTAAGTAAAATGGACTGTGGTTATTTCCTTGCTGCTTGCCAACCCTCCTGTTTGTATATCAAGTAATTTTTTGAGTATATCAAGTAATTTTTGTCACTCTTAGCATAACAGAAGGGCAGCATATGACCAAAAATCTGCTTTAGGACACTTCTATTGTTGACAGACATTGATTTTTAATTTTTATCATATATTGGATAAAAAGTCAATCTAGAGTAGTGTAGCTAATGTTTCATTTGATAAAAGTATGGTTAGAAATAAAAGTTCTAATGATCTCCACAGATGTAAAAAACATCCAAACAAGTCATGATAAATATATTTGACATACCTTAAGTTAAATTAGAAAATGTAATGTTACAAATAATGAGTCTTGCTATTTCCTTAGTCATTAGGCTGTACTATGTTAAAATACTTCTGCAATGCATTTAACATACATAATATGTTTAACGAGACCAAGTGCAAGGTGCTGCACCTGGGGCAATTCCCAGTATCAATACAAGCTGGGGGATGAACAGATTGAGAACAGCCCTGGTGGGAAGGACTTGGGGGTGCTGGTAGATGAGAAGCTGGATATGAGCCAGCAATGTGCACTTGCAGCCCAAAAAGCCAAATGTGTCCTGGGCTGCATCCAAAGCAGCACGACCAGCAAGTCGAGGGAGGTGATTCTGCCCCTCTACTCCACTCTGGTGACACCCTACCTGAAGTGCTGCATCCAGATCTGAGGTCCCAAGCACTAGAAGGACATCAGCCTGTTGGAGCTAGTCCAGAGGGATGGAGCAGCTCTCCTGTGAGGAAAGTCTATGATAATTGTGTTTGTTCACCCTGGAAAAGAGAAAGTTTCATGGTGACTTAATTGCAGTCTTCCAGTACAAGAAGGGAGCCCACAAGAAAGATGGAGAGGGACTTTTTCCAAGGGAATGTAGTGATAGGACAAGAGGGAACAGCTTTAAACTGAGAGTAGGTTTAGACTAAATATGAGGAAAAACTCTTTACTATGAAACACAGGTTGCCCAGAGAAGTTGTGAATGCCCCATCTCTGGAAATGTTTAAGGCCAGGTTGGATGGAGCTCTGAGCAACCTGATCTAGTAGAAGGTCCACAGCAAGAGGGTTGGAACTTGGTCTCTAAGGTCCCTTCCAACCCAAACCATTCTATGATTCTATGAATACACTTCTATATATAGCTGTCTGTAGCAGTGTCAAAAATCTGATCTCAACCGATCTCAACCAATCTCAATCTATGACACAAGGAATTCCTTAGTTCCTTCCTAGCTTTTTCCCCTTGAAACTCTAGCACAGGTTGCCCAAGGAGGTTGTGAGGGAGCTGGGCCAAACAATCTGAAGTTCTTTATAGCCTTTTTCATCCTGGGTGATGTCTGAGATTTCCCCAAACTCCTAGCTCTTGAAACGAAGAGACAGATCAACCCTAGTATATTCTGTGCTTTGATACATGTGGCTTTTGTTTCTATTTGTGATTTACAGCTGCCTTCAGTTTCTATAGTGCGAGGTATTATAGAAAATCCTTAAATATTAGGAAACTTCAGATATGAGTTCTAACTTCTTGGCAAAACCCATCCATAGTACCAGTAACCTACATTTTCCTTTTAATAGTGCATTTGAAAAGTGCTTTAAGCTCTGATCCATTGAACAGTCCCATGTCTAACTTAAAATGTTGAAGTTAAATAATACACTAAATGTTTAAAATTGATTATACGTGGCCAGAGACTGTCTCCAAGTGTGTTAGTACAATGCTTAGAAAAAAGAAGCTATGGTCTTAATGAAATTCTTTGTGCAGTAGCATACTACAGGTAATAAAAACTTTAGTTAAATGTTAGGCAGCTGTAAAACAGGATTTTTTCTCAGCTTTCTTGTACTTGGCCCTGACAAAAATGAAACTGTGCACAAAGCTGTGGTGCCTCATCTGGGTGCTTATTTGATGGATTTTTAAAAAGAGTTTGTTATTTCCTTAATTAATTACTTTTCTTAATGAATTATTTATTCATTAAGTATTGATTAATTAAACAGAAAGGTACTACTTTCAGGAGAACTCTTAAGGTGAGGCAAGTATGCAGTGCAAATACTAAAATCCTTACACTGGGAAATGGTCATAGACAGCACTTTATTTTTCTCTACAATATGCTTTTTGAATCGTCTATCAAGATTTGTCTTTGGCAGAATAGATGGCTTTGTGCTAATGAAAGATGTGGTTGTGGCAACTCTGATCAATCAAAGTCATTTTGCTGTATTACTTCTGTTGCCTGTAAGATGTGGTATGAACAAAGCACAGCTTGTAAAAGGTTGTCTCCCGTTTGCCTCTTGGCTCATTAGGTATTAACTTCCCAGTGAAAATAAGCTTAACTACCTGGGAGCAAGTAATGGTTGAATCAACAGACATTCACTTCAGTGTAAATTTTTGGGCTTGTACATCTATGGAATTGTACCTTTTAGCCTCTGGTTCTCCCTGTAGAGTTGGTACTTACTGACTGGGGAGACTGAGATTTGCAATAAAAAAAAGGTGAGATAATGAACCGTGGAAGGCTGACAATTTAAGACCAAGTGCCTGACTTCAAAATCATGCAGTTGCTCAAGTAAGATTACAAAAAAGTATTTACGTCACAAATAGATGTGGTTTGAAGCCCCTTTAATGCTAGAAAGTGGACTCCTTCCTTTATGAAAATCAGTTTCCATTCTTTTCCCTGGAATTGAAAAATAAAATTTAAAAAAAATATATATAGAAAGAAGAAAAACTCCACATTTCTTTAGCAGTATACAAACTCTGATCGGCTTGAGAGAAGAAATGCATTTTAAGGGGAAATTTGACAATACTGCTGTTGATGCACTGCATGCCTGTGGCTGTATAGATAACTTCAGCTTGAGGGTTCTTAGTCAAGAAAGGTTCTTACCTTTCACAGGCGGTAAATTCACATCAAAAATATAAAAAAGTTAGACTCGGGCCAAGAAAACTCCCATGTGCTATTTATTAAATTTTCTTCTTGCCTTTTATTTTTATTTTTTTTAATATCCTCAAACTCCTTAGTATAGTTAAAAATAATACATTGCTTAATTGATGCAGATTATTTATGCAGAAAGGCATATACAGAAGCCTTTAACTTTTAGCTGGAACTTAATTCTTTTCAGGTTCAATAGAAAGCATGAGTAAAGTAAATATGTGCTTAACACTTTCCTGAAAAGTGTTACTTTTGTATCATCATACAAATTGAGCTCTTGATGGTATTTGCATAAATTGTTTTTGTATAACAGAATTTGCTAAAAGTAGTTCCTCTTTTAGGTATGATAATATTTCTCACTACCTGTTATAGTTTATGTGCTTATGCACATAGATTATGAGTTAATCTTTACTAAAATATGTTTTAGTAATGTGAATAAAAATAAAAAAAATAAAAAACAAACTACATAAGTTTCTGAATTGCAATACATCAATGTTAGATACAACAAACATGTTCAAATGAAGCATTACTGTGGATTAACAGCACCATAATTCTAATTTCTTGTAGACAAATAGAGGAAAACTTGCTTTAATTTGTTTCCAGTCTCTCAAATGTGTCCATCGCATAGCTTTTATGTACATAAATTTAACTAAGTTGACATCATAGTAACTTACAAAGCTATACTAGGATGTTTATTTGTGCAATTACAGGTAAAACTTGTTCGTACTGATCTTTAAATCCTGATGTGGAACCATTCCTCCCAATGCTACTTGACTTCAGCACAAAATACCAAGACAGAGGAATAAGTCTTGGCTACTATAGCAATAAAGTCTTGTCCTAACTGTAGTATAAAGTAGTTTGAGTAGGTTGCGTGATACCAATTATGATCAGCAAAAAAAGCTAATTTTTCTTTTTAAATATTTAACACAATAGTCACTGGCCATTCTGGATGCTAGGTGGTGTTAAATGCTAGTTTTAAGTAGCATGTTTTCCAGTATGCTTAGCTAAAGTTAAAGAAGTGCTTGGTGAACATTTGTCTGTGCATTCATCCTAATGAGACTATCCAGAGGAAGAAGTTCTTTCTATTTGGAGGACTAGCTGCACTGTCAAAATGTTAGGAAGTAGAAGTGTCAAAATCATTGTTTTGCAAACTGTTTTCTCAGAGTATTATTCTGAATTTGCCTTGCAAAATCAGCAATCAAAATTCTCCATAAAGCAAACTATAAGGTATAATGTTTCTTACTCTCAGGTGCAGTCGCTGAAAATATTAGAAGAAAACTTATACGATGAATCATTATTATCCTGAAATTTGTTTATTTTCTTGCTTAGATCATAAACTAAGTAGACATTAGGAGGAAACCACTTAAAAAAAATAGAAAAGAATATACTTCTAGAAAGAATAACACACAAACTCCTTTCCAGATCCAGCCAATTGCATGTACTGAATAATTTGCAAGGCAATGTTCTTTTAAGCTTAAAAACATTGAAAGTGATTGAGAAGGGGATGAAGAGGAAAAATGTTCTCTTCAGCTCATCCTTTACTTGGCCTTAGTTATTTCATTCTTTTGAAATATTTAGAAGAATGAGATCAGACTCTGATGTGTGACTTTGTTCCCTACACTTTGTTACGGTATTTAGATTCTGAGTTATGAAAAAAAGTTGATGCCAGCTGAGGATAGATTTAGTCTTTAAAAAAAAAACAACTTTTCAGCTTTATTGGCCCATGTCATAGATTTACTGGAAACTGAGTACAGTTTTGTGCACATACTTTTCCTATTCTCGTCAAGACAGCTTCCTTAATTCATGATAGATTTTACCTAAGTACCAGAGAGACAGACCAAACTGCAAGAGAGACGGAAAAAGGGTGAAGAGGAGTTTGTTGGACAAACACACTCAAGATATGCCTCTTTAAAGCTATAAAGAGTTCATATTTATAAATCGAGTAAGTAGTCCCAGTGCCTCAAGAAATAAGGCAAAACTGCTGACATGGTACTGTTGTTAAGTTTTTGTAGCAAAAATGAGTTCAAATGCAATTGGGAGTGACTGTAACACAAACTTAAGGCTTTTGAGACTTAAAGATTATGGTTATATTCCACTCAGACAATTTTTTTAGATATAGAAAGGATGGGGCAGAGGTTCTGCAGGAGAGGTAAGGGACTAGGTTAATATTTAGCTAACACTGAAATAGTAAAGACAGAGATTAAATTCTCACAGTGTATTAGGGGAAAAAGAAAACATATCAACACTGTACCATATTAGGCAACAAGACTGTGAGAATTCTGCAGATATTAAATAGCTAAAACTTTACTATGTGCAGTATTAAAAAAAAACAAACAAAAAAAATGAAATATATTGTTTAAAGGGAGAGGAGAAAACCCTGTCAGCCTCAAGTGTTTAATCAGTAGAAATAAGCCAGGAAAGAAAGAATTCCTGATGCATGAGAACAGTTGTTAAAAACAGACCTCAAGCTGAACTCTTGTAAGAGCTTTTTGGCATGTCCATACTGCCTGTGTCAGGTTAAAAAAAAATTAAAAAAAAATACCTGAGAATAAAATAGATCAATAACAAGTGTTTGTTTTTTACTATCTTACTAGGCAACCTATTGATTAGATCTTTTCCCTATATTTCATTCAAGTGTGTGACTAGTGGAGTGCTTTTATTATTGCCTTTGTTGTTTAGCATGAAGTTACTGACAGATATGTTAGTTTGAACTGCCTTCAGATTTATTATTCTATCATTATTTTCAAGGTTAGGTTGATAGAAAACTATTAAATACTGCTCCCTTCACTTATGAAGACCCAAAGGTTGTTTATTCTTTCTCTGAGAGGAATGAGTCAAAATAAACTCCTCTAGCTGGTGGTAGCTCCAGCCTAGAGATATTCTGTCACTTCAGAATAGACTTTGAGCACCAAGAGCTCTATAATAAGGACTCTGCCTAGACATGACATAGTGATAAAACAAAGTCTCTGTCACTTTTCAGGACTTGTGTATCGTAATTTATCCTGATATAGATTGCCACTAGAAGTGCTAGAATCCTGTTTATGTTATAGATAGATTTGCAATATAAAGGTGGCTTTTGTGTTTGTTTTAGGAATTCTTGAGAAGATAGATGCTTTCTAGCTCTCACACATATAACATCTTTCCCATCTCTAGACTGCCTGATATGTGTAAGGAACATCTTGAGAGTGAAAGAAGAGATGAATACATAACCTGCTTATGCTTAGCGTCTTTGGTTTTCTTATTAAAACTGGTGAATTAACATATCTGTTGTAAATCCTTTGACATACTATGCATTGGAGAGGAAGAAGTTCTTTTTATATAGTGGTGAATACTCCCTTCCTCCCCATCAGAACTATAGCTGTAAAAGTTGTAAAATCCAAAAATTATTGATTTAAAAATATTTAAGTAAATATTGTTGTCATAGTTTGAAGGTTGAAAGCCACAATCTTTGAAATCAGATTTAAAGACTAATTAATTTCTGAATAAGGAATATAGTAATTAATATTGTAGTTAAAGTACACAATTTCTATTTATCTGAGGACTGCAAATTCTATACAATGGCTTTACTGAAAAACTACTTGTGTATATGTATATACAAAATATAGTGAATGTAAAAAGCTGAAGAGATGCATAAGATAAAGGAACAACAAATTTCTATCCTATTAGTAACTCATAAAAACATGTCTTTGAACTCAAAGCAACTGGTTAAAGTCAATCAGCCTACTGATAAAGGTAATAAAAAGTGATTTTTTCCACAACTTGTATTGCCACTTTAAAGTACAACACTATAAGAACTTTTTGTGTCAACATAGATCCACTCCCTGGAAGCATAAGAGCCAGCAGAGCATTAGTAGGCAAATTGCTGTCTCTGAAGAGATGCTTAAGAGGAAAGCATGACTTCCTCTTCTGAACAACACCTGACCCTATGCCTGACCTACCAAGGGAAGGTAAAACTGTCAGAGGTAAACAAAGCTGACTGCTTCTTTCTGATCAAGGCATCTGCCTAATGACATCCTTTTCCTTAATTTGGCAATATTTAATCTCTACATTGTTTAGTTTGGTTTAGCATTTTGCTTTGTTTACTTAGGTGGTGTTTTTGAACACAATACAGCCACAATCTCCTATCAATAAAATCTGCCCTTGGTCTTTCCCCTGATTTGATTCCAAAAACAAATTCTGTTGGGTGCAACATGCCTAAGTATGATGTAATGAATTCAGTTTGCTGCCAACATTATTTTCTTGTGGCAATTTTCATTGACTTCTCTCAGTGTTTTTGGCATTCTGTCTGCTTCAAAAGTGAAGAGAGCCTTCACTTAGTTTGGAGGCTTTTTTGACTCCCCAGAAGTCTTTAAGCCCACCTTTTGTTACAGGGAAAGTGGTATACAAAGAAAGTGAATTCAGAAATCATGAGCAATTTTGTTCCAGTGTTTTGGTTTTCCTGGCCTGAATACAAGGGAACATTTCTACTTTTTTTTTTTTTTACCCCCCTTATCTCCTTTCTTCCAGCGTTAAACTGTAGTGAAATATATTCAAATAGAAAAGTTGACATTTTCAGTTTTGTGGTGACATTTACTGAATATTCATACATCATAAAACCACCAACTCTTAGTTGTTCTAAAGCATGGTTGTAGAGTTTGCTAGTTAGCATTGTCTCTTTATTCATTGAAAGCTGGAGCCCAAAGAACTAAATGTTGTCACGCAAAGAAAAAGAATCCTATTATAAATATTATAGAAGATTTTAGAAATACATGTATAGAAGATACAGTTTTCTCATGTAGTGTTTGTAAAGATGGATATCCCAGGTACCACTGTACCAACCCTGCAAAGCTTTGCTATATTCAGAAGGTAACATTTCAAAAGTTTTATGTGCAAGAAATGGTGGTTACTTCTGTCTGTCATTTCAGAAAATGAAAATCTTTGTATTAAGCTTTCTTTGTAAGCTGTGTAAGAATTTAGTTGTGAGATCTGAAGTTTGAGATAAATGCAAATAAGAATATTTGAATGCAAGTATGAAGCCCAGCTTTATACTAGAAGTCAGCTTTACACATAGAAATAGGCTATAGTTCTCCAGAGTAGCACTTATCTTCCTTAATCGTGACATTATCTCCTTCTTCTAGCAATTGTTTTGTATTACTCTCTGCGCATCTTTTAGCCCATTCAAGAAATTAGTCTGAGGCCTTACACTCAGCAAGCCATTAAGTGACTGGTGTGTAACAAATGTATTGTGGAAAAAAATAATATTGTGGTACTCACTGTGGGTTATACAGAAATGCCTAATGCAGAAAGTAAGTTACAAGGGCAGTGCAACTTTCGGAAGGTTTTAATGCATGACCTGGAGAGTGAGAAACAAAGAGGCATCATTTTGTTTCTCCCACTCTGTTCTTCACATCAATCTCCGCTGCTTTCACTCTTCACTGTATATTATTGCCTCCCCATTTCCCTTGTCTCCATCTAGCAATCACAGTCAGTTTTTGCTTGGTCCACTGTGAGCAGGCTGTGTTAGATCTGGCTCAGCTTCTACATTAAATGTAGTCACAGGGCTTTTGAGTAACAGCAGCCTGTTCTCCCATGACAGGACATATCTGCTATTCTTCCATCATATGCCCTTGTCAGTCAGCCTCTGATTGAATCATGGCAGCACTGGTGCATCTGCTCAAAACAGTAGATATGCTTCCTGCCTCATTCACATGCTTTAAAGGGTAAAGAAAATTCAATGATCAATCTCAATGTGCTAAAGGTTTGAAAAAGTCACAAGTAGCCCCAAACTGGGTGATTTTTTAGTTAAGTATATAAACCTACCTACTTTTTCTTTCCTCTCCATTAACAAATTCCATGTCTACCTTCCACTCTTAAAGTGACAGGACCATGAGACCTGATACAATCTTGTCTTATGTTGTGATTGTAGTTAATGTCATTGTCATCTCTGTGAACCATCATTCTTGGCTGTTGTGTTTTTGGTTTTAACGCACAAAAAATCTCTGTGTGCTCATCACTCAGAATGCAGAACAACATGGACTGTAGCTTGAACTGTTTGTTTAATCTGCAGACAATGTTACCTCTGCGCTACTCTATCAAATACTTTTCCTAATTATAAGAAAATGTAATCTTATATTTGGACTGTTTCATTTGCTGAGGTCAAGATGACTTATAAAGCCACAAACTAACTCCCTGGCAGCAGAAACAGCACTGATAACTGTAGAAAATGTGAAATGGGAGTAGAACTGACCAGCTCACAATGCTAAATACTTGACTGGCGGCAATTCAGCTGAAAATGAAATGATTTTTGATGCACTGAAATGCAAGTCTTTAGGAAAACAAAATGATGCAAGTACAACGATAACAAAATCATCACGTTAAGAGTCAGATTTCATGTTTTATCACTGATAATGAAATTGATCATGTCTTGCATCCTCTCATTTTACTGTTGCCTCTCTGAACTTATCTGATCATTGGAGTCACCGTTTGAAATAGATCTCTACACTGCTGAATGCCACTATTGCCATTATACCTATCAAGTATGTGCACAAGACTGCTAAATTCAAGTCCATCTCTGTTAACCAAAGTAGAGGTAGCATAATTATTAAGCACTATGGGAAAATGCTTCTGTACCTGTAGCCTGTTTCCTCCACTCACTCCAAAAGCAAGCCTTTCATGTCTGGTCTTTACCACCTATTTAGGTGCTACTAATGTAAAAGCACTTTCACTCTGTGCTTTCCAACAATAGTTTGTGGAAATGCTGCTTTTTAGTCATCTTAATCTGAGAAAGCTGTAGTGTGTGGGAGTTGTTAGGCAGAGTTATCTTGTTGTCCTTTAGATAGACCTTTTATACAATAAATGAACTAAGAGATCACTGCCAGAATATATCAAACAGTCCTACTCAGAAATCCCATTTTCCAGTAGAATAATTGGCCTGAAAAATGTCTTCTAGAGATTTACACTGTAATCTTCATAAAATGAGCTTTTACTGATGCTATGGGAGGGAGCAAGGAGGACAGTGAGATTTGCTGCATCTGTGGTACTCTGTATATGGCTATTACTGGTATTAAATCAATATTGGTATTAAGTCAATCTCTGTCAGTGGACTGAGACTTAAGAAACGTAAACATGCTGTGGCTTTAGAAATAATATCTCATGGGATGCTTATACTAGCAAACAGGAGAAAACAGAGGAAAAGACCTGGAGAAATTAAAGAGGCTCTTGCAGAAGATAAATAGAATTTTAAATAGAGAAATGTTATGAATCTGCTTGCACACATAAAAATCTTAGCTGTTGTTGAGGTATTCCTTTAAAGCCTTGAGCCATCTTGGTCAATTCCCTGTAAGGATGTCCCAGTTTTAGAGTTCACTGTCCTTTTACTGGAAAAGTAATATAAACATTGATTATGCTAATCTTGAAAGTGTCTCTTTTAAAGTGTAAATATTGGATATTACCTGAAACAACGAATTTCCAACTTAAAGTGATTTTTGTCATGAAGTGTTCTAATGTTAACTTCGTAACTTCAAGCTAGTTGCTACTGAATGATGTTTACAGATGTTTCTACTGTGTAATTGCACTAGACATAAAGTTTATGAAAAGAAAGATTTATTTTGATCCAGATTTGGATTAGATTTCTTAGCTGAGCCTTGTGTTTTGTTGCATTAGATGAAATCTTCCCTTTTATCTCTTATTTAACTAAGCACTGTGACCTCTATGTAATAATTTTAGTCTTGATTGTTCTACATAAATTGCAAGTATTACAGAAGAATGGAGGATTCAAGATCTATTCTGAAAGAAATGAGCTAAGGCAACCATTCAGTAAGAGAAACAAAGTTTGTTGAGATTAGGTCATTGAAATGCTAACAACCCTTATTCAATAGAGAAAGATTGTTCAAACTGTAGCAGAAGTTGGTAGCCTTTGGGAAGAAATTGAGAAGCATTAAAGAGAAATTTTTAATGCTGTCTTCAGAGAAAACACATGGAGCTCTCAAAATAACCCTTTGATCTGAGCAAAGACTACGTGATCTGCTAATACTAATTGCAGAGGACCCATTTTTGGCCTGAAGGGCAAGAAGTTTAATTAACAGTGTAGAATGATTTTGGGTTAAAAGTCTAATATTAATCAGAAATTTTAATACTCCTAAGTATTACAAGAGCATAAACAGAAGCAAGAGTCCAGAAAGATGACTGGAAAGTTCTACTTACAATGACTTATACAGGAACAGACCTGAACTCAGGATTTTAATGCTGAGTAACCAGTATGTTGTAGTTACAGGATGAGTCTTCAAGTAACCATTGTATAGTTCCTGCTTGAGGGGTGCATTGATGGAATTCATAGCTGCCGGTGACATTTATTGTTTAGAAATTATATGTTGATAATGGCCAGTTACAAGGACAAGATACTTTGTTATTGAAATGATGATTTGTCAAGGCTTTTTCCGAGTTATCCATAACTCATGTTGCCAATCAACAACTGAAGGGGCGGCCTGTAATAAGAAATACTGTTACTAACACTAATTGAGTGAATTTGATTTATGGAAGATATTTTGAACCTTAAAGTGAGATAAAGCATTCAGTACAGAACAGGTTATTGCAGAGAGAATCTCACATTAATCTTTTAAAAAAGAAGATTATTCTTTCACTAAAGGGGAAGATTTCATTTCATGACTAATACGTCCTCATGGAGTTTATTGCTTTAGCATGTTTTATGCTCTCTGTAGTTACTTCTTCTCTGTTTCATGTTGGACAAAACCTCATAACCAACATGGACAATGTTTGTGCCAAAACTAATGTTCTGGAAAGGTCATATTTGTGACTAGGCGGTTATTTCCATCAAAAGAATACAGCAAGAGGAGGAAAAAAATACAAGTCTGTTCATACAACCCTGAAGTCAGATTTAACAGATTGATGCAAGTTAGTCTAGAAAGGACTGTGATACTTATTCTTGTAGGCAAACCTTATCAAACTGATCACTGTACATACCAGGCCAGTTTATATTAATGTGTTTTAGAAAGAAAGCATTATTCTTTCAGAACCATTAGTATTGGCCTGTTTGCACAAAATGTCAATATTTAATTCGAGGGATAATGGTAAGGAAATATATTAATTTGGCAGTCAAAACATTTCCTTTTGGTCCATATGATGTTAATAATGAATAAAGTTACCTTCTAAGATCTCAGTTTGGTTCTGTCCTAGTTTATGGACTGATAACTCTGTGAATCTACAGGACGATTTTTACTTTTCATTTATCTGTCAAAATAAATTTCATAATTGCTATCCCTTTAGCAAGTGGCATTAATAGCTAATCCTCCATTTACATTTTTCCACAGTGATAAAGTAGATTTGTGCCCACATATGAGATTTCTTACCTCAGTGATTTATTCTGTTTAATATTAGTCATCCTATCATTTCTTTTTTGGAGACATCTAAGTAAGTTGAGGTTATGTACCTTAGAGAAATGTGCTTTTAGCATCTGCAAATTGCTTTCTGTCGTATTCAGTCAGTAAAAGAGGGCATAGAGGGTCACAAATGATGATGGGATTATATGATAATAACAGCTAGGTTATGTGAACAGAAAGTATACAGTTGAACCAGCAGTCCCTCTCAGTTGGTAGAATAATGTTCATGCCACATGGGGTAACAGTTTCTGTACTGTGTGAAAGTTGCCCACTTACTGAAATGCATAGTATAGTAACGTGGATTCCTTTATAAAGTATAGGTTTTTTACAATTCATGAGATTTGACAACGCAATTAACAGGCAAGTTCTGTCCTGCTTTACCCAGGGCTCCATGCCCTATCAGTCTTTTGGTCAGATGCTTGACTGGGGCCATCAACACAGATTCCACAGTTACCCAGCATTAAGTATGGATCTTTTGGAAATGGTTTTGAATTGTCTTTCTTCCCAGAATCAAAATGACTGGGAGACTTGGAAAATTAGTGGGAGAAACCAAAGCATCTGGGATACCATCATATATATATATATATATATATATATATATATATATATATATATATATATATATAAGCTGGTCCTTAATATTCTATAGAACTATGGACAGAAATGCAAATAAGAAGCAACTTTTATATTTGAGATATTATATGTTACTTCTCCTAGCTCTTATTTATTTTTAAACTTTGTTTGTTTGTTTTTAATGCTTTTCTATGTCACTTAAACATGTCAGGACTGCAGAATTTTTCTGGAAACAGAAAATGTTCCTTTTTTTTCCTTTCTCGGTGATTAAAGTAGATTAGGTTAAACTGCAGACATCTCATTTGCCAATTAAGCTAACTTGGCAAAAATGGGGAAGCTGATCTGCCTCATTTCAAAAGTTGTTTATGTTACTTGTTTGGGATGTGAATACAATAACCTTAATCCACTAATATGAATAGTATTATAATGAAATGCAGAAGCAATAGTTATAGGGCTACCTGCTAAATAAACACAGAACAAAAACTTTCCTGTTCAACTAAACAACTGCCCTTCTAAAACAAATGAGCAGGTAAGTAACCAGCAATTCACATCTGAAGCTATGCTTTTTTGTCAGTCTTTTATGTTGGCAGGTGTTTCAGTTTTGTGGCTTCACAGAAGGAATTGTGATGTTAATTAACAGTTCTTTGAAGCAATTTCTTCTAAATGTCTTTAGTTCTTAACTGTTTTCACTAGAACATATGATCTGTAACCCTAATGGCAGTTTTTCTGTAATTTCTGTCAGAAATGCTATTTGGTAATGGAGCTTAATAGCTATGCAGTTCCTGACTGGATTTCAACACAGCTGGAAATCATCGTTCTGTTTCTATGGGTGTGAAATTCCCATTCTCCTCAAGAGTAATGAGAGAGGCTATGCTGACCTCTTCTTCTGTAGTGTGAATCAGCTATCACGTGAAAGTCTATTTTTTAGCACAGGCATGATTTTTTGGAAGCATTTTGAGGTTTAAATTTGAGCTCAGGCAACAGCCAATACACCCTGAGCAGAGAACATGTACTGACAACAGCCCAAAAGGTTTCTGTCATTTAAACAAAATATTATGTCACTTCTTTGTACCAATTTTTAAATAAAGAAATCCAGTAAACTAAGTCATCAAATATACCTCCTTGTCTTCAGATTCCTCACAGATCTTCCATAAACTCTTGATGCATCTACACTGGCTCTGAAAATGCCTAATGTAATCTACCTTCAGGTCTCCTGTTTATGGCTGGTTCCCTGGAACTTTGTGTTTTACATGTCCATTTTTAGGCTTGATTATTCTGTTATGAGCACCCTGCCCATTTTGATAATAAAATCTTTGCATTCTGGTGTTACTGGCAATAACCATCACACCCACTGTGTTAAAAGCTAAGGGAGCAGGAGAGGAAGGCAGGCCAGGGCAGCAGTGTTAAGCCTTCTAGGTGTTGTAAAGGACATGAAAACATTTTCTACCTCCTG
This sequence comes from Manacus candei, assembly GCF_025592945.1. Classification (NCBI taxonomy): domain Eukaryota; kingdom Metazoa; phylum Chordata; class Aves; order Passeriformes; family Pipridae; genus Manacus; species Manacus candei. The sequence continues at coordinate 1,135,589 of NW_026138143.1, forward strand.
GAGCAAAACCAAATATTATTCAATGTTAGTCTAAGTGAATGGAACTTAATTAAAAGGATCAAAAGATTAATCATTGCATTATCAAAGGGTAAAATAGGGTATAGATACATATTAACTATACATAGCTGAACACGTGATTCAGTTGATCTTACCTCTTTGTCAGTCAGATTTTAACAGTCTTCATTATCTTTCCCTATACCCTAATATGTTCGTTATTGTACGTAAAGGTATAATAATAAATGTATATGCCTGGTAAGGCTTAATTTGTTCATTAAGTTTGGATTTTAATAGAGATTGACTTTCACTGTAAATCACTTGAGAATTTAGGTGCAGAGAAAATAGATTAAAACTAGAACAGTGAATATCATTGACATGGTTACATGGAAGGTTTGGCTAGGTGGAAATCTCAATGCAAGTAGTCATCAGTGACTTTTTTGATCAAGTAGCTGAAAGATGCTGCCTTTCATTTGTTGCATAAACATATCCATTGTATTAACTAGAGGACTCCTGAACTGTTTTATAGCATCATATAGAAAAATTTGAGAAGGGGTCAGCTAGGGCAGTACAAGTTGCAGTGGTGAAGGTTTGCTAATGCAAGTGTTTCCACTTCTTTTAAATTAATTTCTTCAGGAAGCATTCCAAATTCATGCAGTTTGCAAGGATTTTTTTGCATACAGTTATATCTGTTGCCCATCAGGGCCTCTGATTCTATATGAAAATGACAGAAAATTACAAAGAACAAGTAGGATTAAAATGAGAAGTCACTTATTCGTAGCTGAGGACTTCAAGTATAAAATAAAACCTCTAGTTGTGGCAGGATTCCAGTTCTGACAAATCTCTTTTGTAGTTTTGCCTGTTCTTCTCCCTAAAGAACAGTGTACAACCTTAGGAAACTAAGAATCTTTACCTTTTCTGTTTCTGATCACTGAGACTACCATGAGCAACAGCTGGAAGCTTCCTACATATACTCAGCTCATTTCTCTCAGTGTGAAAGCACAGGGAATGATGGTAGCATGGTAGCAGACCAGTTGCTTGGACTAGCCCCTCTTTTCCTTTTCCCAAAAGAACCCCGAAGCATGCAGCAAGTTGAAAAAGGGGAAGAAGTATTCTATGCCAAAGCCTTCTACATAAACAAGGTAAAATGTCACTAAGCACCAGTAAATACCAGGCTTTTGTTGGGGATGGAGTAAAACCTAATGAAAGATTTCCAATAAATCTGTTGGGGTGTCTTTGCAAAGGACTTATTTTATATGATAAATGCACCAAATAGACTTGTAAACCATAATAAGGAAAATAAATGTGTTGTGCAGTATAGTGGTGGTCTCTTGATGTGCATTTGTTTCAAGCATATAAACAAAGCAATATACAAGTGCCAGGCAGGGGGTGGTTATTTGTGTTTTCCATGTTGGTTGAAAATAAATGATGAGATTAAAACTTAATAATAGCAGAATGTCAGGTTATGTCTTATTTGGTTTAAAAAAAAAAAAGACTTTGTTTTCTGCAGAGACTTGTATTGGAATCCATCTCCATTCATAATTCAAATGGGTTTTGAAGTTTTCCCTTGTGGGCAGTGTCTTGTATCAAAGGGGTTTTGCAAGTAATTTGGTATGATTCAACCAAGTTAATGGTCTCTGCTCCTATGAGGCACAACAAAACTTTAGTAAATTACTCCAGAGAGTCCAGATATTTTGCTAGTTCTGAGAAACTAAGTATATTGATTGAGGCTGTTTAGAAATGTCCCTGTCAGCTCAAGAATCAGATAAGAAGGGAATGGCTAAAACTGCAGGCTTATAGTTTCCAAGTATGGAGCAAATTTAGTGAGTCCAGGGTTGCCTAAAGGCAGCTCTGGACTTCTCTCAGACTCATAGAACATCCTTTTTTTTATCATCTACAAAGTGACCATCTAAAGAAGGGATGCTCCTTTCTTCTCCTGTTCTGCCATTTTTAACTTGTACCCTGATCCCATTTCCAGCTGCAACTGAGCTTTGTCCTGGTTGAAGTTTTGGCTACCCTTTACTACCCAGGCCAGTTTTTGGAAAGGATTGAAGCCTCTGTGCTCTCCATCAGTGTGGCAGACTAATGATGTTCCTTCATCTGGATGAACAGCTACCTGAAAGCCAGTGTTGAAATTGGTACCCAGGGTAACATCAAGTCCTAGGCATTCCTTTGCCTTGTTGATCAATGGTGTAATTACAAAGGATCTTTTTCATGCAGAAAACTGATAATAATTGGAGATTAATTTTCCCATAAACCTATTTTCTCTGTTGAACTCCTTTGCGCTGTTTTTTCAATGTTTCTGCATAAAAATAAGTCGTCATTGTTATTCATATTTGGTTTGTTGGTTTTTTTCTTCGTGTGTGTGTGTGTGTGTTAGTTATTGGGTGTTGGAAGAATGTCCCAAGAGGAAGGATGCCAACATTTGTATTTTGTACCAGAATTAAAAGCTGCTGCTGAAATGTACTACTAATGAAATTTTGGTACCATTTCAGAAACTGAGACCTTCTTTAGAAAGAATACAACAATAAAATAAAATTAGGAGATAAACACATTTCTGTCGTAAGTTATCCTATAAAAGTTATATTGCATCTTGTTGACAGGAAACTACTACAAATTTTGCAACTTGTTGTCAAGTGTCAGTGTAGGTTTATGAATACTCTTGAAAACATTCCACAGGGAGTTTCAGAACTACTGAAGGTGAATTTAGAGTATGATTGCAAAGCATTCTTTGTCTGGTGTGTTGGGATTTTGGGGGAGAAGAGACCTCTTTTGGCAACTGGCATGTTTGCAAGTCCTTAATGCAAATACATTTCATGCATGCAGATAATTTTTTATGTATTTAATATATTATGATTCTGCCTTGTCTAGTTCACCAGCTACAAACAGGCTTAATATAGGAGTATGTTTCCTTGGGAGAGACTGAGAGAACAATAGTGCATGAATGTGGACAATATTTACTCAGTATCTCTTCTAAAATGAGACTTGACTGATCTATTATAAGATGGTTATTATAGAATTATTACATTATTTAGGTATACAATATTGTAAATTGTGGAAGGATAATAGTAAGCACTACGAGTATCCAGGAGAATCTGTTATAATGGAGTTACCTTGCACAACTGTTGAATTCCACTGCCCTTTCTTGGCTGGTAGTAATTTTTCCTAGCACTGCTCTGCAATTAGAACAGCAGTCCAGCAGGGAAAGGTGGGAAACACATCAGGGAGCTGGCTTCAAGCCACTGGGTAGGCAACTGATGCCAATATTGTCAGTAAAGCCAGGAGGTCATCTGTTGCATGTGGTGGACAAGCATGTTCAGAGTATTAAATTCATTCTTGCATACAAGATCTTTTACTTGGCCATAGATATAGCAAGAACAGCATAAGAAAAATCACCATTTTGTTCCTTTTATATGGTACAATTGGGATTATCCTGGTACTATAATAGTCTTGAAATCTGTTTTCTCCCTTTCATAACTCTAATACATGAGAGATGACCACCAAGTGATTTTGAATATAGGACTGAATTGTCCGAGGGTTGAAAAGGACATCATTTTCTTAAACACTTAGATGCAGGATTTTAAGGTCTTCTTTTATACCAACTTGCTAATTATATTCTTCCCTCACTGAGCTAAAGTTAGTACAGTTGAGATGCTTGTGACTATTTCTGTGGCCTGTGTTCTTCCTCAAGTGAATTGCCAGGTTTGGAACCAACCAAGACTCATCAACCTGCTTTTCATAAAACAGAAAGGTTGTCTTAAATGTCACACATCCAATGGTGTTTCCTCTCACAGACATCAGCTAGTCCACAGTAAAACAAAATTATCCCATAGTCTAACTGAGCTTTAAGCAGACTTCTAGGATTATGGTAATTACTGGCTTTGGAACTATATTCCTGCAGGCACAGAAGACAGCCAAAGTACTATAACTCAAACCCAAAGTAGGTAATTATATTTTATTTTCCATGGACAGTAAATCAGATCATCTGAGGCTGCAGAAGTCTTGTATTTCTAGTCTGCCTCCTCTAATATACATACTGCTCCTAGAAGACAGAAAAATGTCTGGTTGCTTTTTCTCTTTTGTTATTCACCTAATTTGTGAGCAATTTTATTTTTGTCTCATGTTTCTCTGCTTACTCAAGAACACCCAGGAGCTGAAATCTTTCCTTTGCTCTGTTACCTCTTTCAGTATCTCCTTCACAAAATTTCACGCCGTGGGCTGCATGCAGCCACTGTCTGGGAGGCTTCTTGGCAGAAGGGCAAATTTTCCACTCATGCTCAGTTTATGTGTAGTGGGGAACTTATGAAGATAATGCAGACTCAGGAAGCTGTATTTTAGAAGAGCGTTATCCACTTCTGCACTAATTAGTCTGTATATCATGGAGAAACTGAAAGCTTAGGCAAGATGGAAAGTCAGCTGGAAAGAAAATCACACAAAAACAAAGCAAAATAAGATAGAACTCTCATTCTCTTATTGTTCGAGTGCTTTTCCCTGTAATTATTCCATCTAGTTATTATTTCTAGAAATAGCTGAGTGCAATATGTTGAGGAAATATTGCAGCCATAGATCCCAGTGAGAAAATTCTTGCATATTTCTGGACTATGTTGTCATATTTTACTGTCAGCATTTTGTAAAGTTGTGTCAAATTCCCTGTTCAGGTGAATGTTTGTCTCCCAACTTGCTGGTTTTCCAGTGAGCTTAACTTACTCCTTTCCCATAAAACAAGGCTGTTTCTATGCTCTGGATTAATATATCGCAGGTTTTGAGATCGCAGGACTATTATTAGGACACTAGAAAATTTTGACCAACCACCACTTTACTGAATGGACAGAAAATATTGTTTTTAATTTCTTTAAATCTTAAAACATTTTTTTAAAAATAAAATTTACTTAAATGTTTTGTGAGAAAAGTTTTTGAAGCTAAAAATATAAGCTAAGATTCACTGTTATCTGTATATATGAAAACTAGTTTTGAATATTAATAAAATATGCTGGCAAGCATTTTTATATACATAATTATATTTTGCTAAAATGCATTCATGTTTCAGATGGAATATCTAGCTGTCTTTGCCTAACTTAAAATCTCATATGAACTCCACAGTGAATTATTAAAAATAATTTACATGTTTAAGTCCAAAAGGCAGCCTTTTATAAATGAAAGGAGGAAGTGGTACTTGTAAAGTTATTTGGAAACATTTTCAAAATGTAGATAAACCTTGACAAAGATCATGGCTAGTTGATGTTTATTGTGGGTCATTTATTTTATGATCAATATGTGTTGAGTTCCCAAATTATTGCCTCTTCACTAGCAAAATGAGTCTCTTTACTCTAAGAAAAAAAAAGAATCTTAGAAATTCTGAAGAAAACAGCACTTGGAGAAAAAAAAAAAAAACCCTTGTGGTGCCCTCAATCTGGATTCTCAGTTACATTGTGAAGTGAGAAAACAGTACAATATTAAAATAGAGCAGATTCAGGTAATTTGATTGAAGATATCTTCCAGCATCTATGACAATAGAGTTTAAAAATATTTAAATAAGTAAAAGAAAGAGCACATTTTCAAAAAAAAGAAAAAAAAACACAAACAAAAAAATCAACCAACCAAATCAACCAAACAAACAAAAAAACAACTAAACAAAACCAAATAAAAAAAAACCAAAAACCAAAAAACACAGAACAAAGCCAAAGCAAAACAAACAAAAAAAAAGAAAACAAAAAAGCAGCTCCTGTCATACCTTCAGATGAGAAGTTAAATAGACATTGCTCATGAGTACAGACTGCTAAATGTGGAGCAAATCTCTGCATATTAGAGTCTAAAGCTGAGGAAACAGAATTTCCTTTTGGAATTTGCATTTCTAGGAAAAGTTGAAGCAATGAACAAGAAGTCAATGAAAACAACATAATCAGCTATTCATAAATAGAGCCTACGAAAAAAGAGAAAGCAACTAGAATTTTTCATATTGGGAAGATTTGGGCCTGATGGTGGTCTTCATTCAGAAGACTTCTGTGAAGAAGTAATTTACATTTTATATTTGGAAAAATGGGAGATGCTATCACATTTTGTTCTATATGTGTGGAGTATACTAGTATGACATGCAAAAGTAATAGCCTTAGATAACAGGAGGGCTTGGTTGAAAAAATTAGGAAGATTGGAGATGGAAAGGACAGTGCAGGACTGTAATAGATTAGAATGCTGTGTTATGCTTATGGTAAGGACAAAATAGCTGTGGTGACCTCCACTGGGTTTGAAGCGTGGGTTGGGCAGTCTCTGTAATCTGAGGTTTGGGAAATGCCAACGAGGCAGTGGACTAGGGCAGCCTCGTAGTGGTTCTTCCTTATTCAGAGAATAGCACCAGCCCTGAGACAGCTCAAGAGGTTAAACTTTCATTAGACATCTCTCACCCTGTCCTATACAGTGTTCAAATATTAAATCTTTCTACGCATCTTGAAGATGATTAGTAATTTTAGTGTAAATCTCAACAGAAATCACCCTTTTGGGAATAATTGATACACTGCTATGTGAAGCTATCTGACATTAAAACACAAACACTTATCTAAGAAATGTATCTGTTTAATATATGAAATCTTTGAGCTGAGAAATTCAAATCAGAGGGTGACTGATAGGCATTTTGTGCTGAAAACGTACTATTGATAGTGCTACTGCTTTTTCTAACAGCAGTCATGGTAAGCCTTAGGCATTCTGAAGCCCAAAGCTATTTAATTTATCTTTTGGAAGAATCAATTTGCATATTAGTGTAGGTAGAAGAAGGGTTGAGTTATCTTAGAGAAGATTCATTAAAATATAAGTACTTCATCTAATGACTAGAACATTTTATTTTCTTCTCACTAGGAATTTTCTTTTCAGAATTCTTAAAACTATTATTTTCAATGTGGATGAGAATTGCCACACCAGTCGTTTTAAGCTGCTGTTGAGACTTGGTCTAAAATTTACTAGACTATATGCTAGCTTTTACTAAAACATTTGGGTTTTTTGAGAATGGGATTCTTATACATTGTCCTGTCTTAAATTACAATTTAAAAAGCACTTGAGGATTCCTTTTACAAATGTCTTACTTAGATATTGTACAGTACAAAGGATCAATTCATTACTTCTTGCAAAAACAATAGAAATGAAAATCAAATTACTTTTCAGGATCTCTAAAAGTAAAGGTTCAACTAATGATGGGTGCATTTAGAAAACTTCTCATATTGGCTAATAATTAAAAAAGGATGCCTCCTAATTTTTAAGCTTTGCTTAAATTAAATTCATTGATCTTATCTTAATCTTTTGGGGAAAAAAAATAAAGCAGTATTTTTTTAACTGTCTTCCAGATCTTTCAGACCCTTTAAAATAAATTAAAACCAAATCCGTGATTCTGAGGAAAGGTGCAGGTCTGAAAGTGATAAGATTTGTACATAGCAAAGCTTTCAGAGAAGCAAAGTGGAAGGAGGATACGGTTTAGATCTTTTCGATAGCAGTTTGGAAACAGGCTTGAAATAGCTCCAGTCATTAGCACTACATTAGCTCTTTCTGTGTGTGTACCTATTCTTTTTCTAGCACAGTCACAGAGCCTTGAAAGTAGTGGACAAACAGGTTTTTTACCAGCCCTCTGATGACAAGATGCTTGTTACCTACCTCTTAGACTCAGTATGCCAGAGGAGCAGTATTTAGAACCTTAATAAGGTAGGTAAATTGTGATTGTTGGGGGGATGGGATATTACTATTTAAAAACAAAAGAAAGTGAAGATCTAGGTTTTCTGTGCTTATCTAGCATAAAGCTTGCGACGAAAGGGAAAATGCAGCAACCAATACCATTCCATGTCTTTATGTTATGAATAATTATGAAAGGTGCCTGCAATCTTCACATTCAAAATATTGTTCAATTGCAGGTTCCCAGTTCTGCTCCAGTGTAAGGTAAAAGCTCCAACCATCTTTAAAGTGACTGGGTTAGGATTTTTCAACAATTGTCATAGAGCAACAGAGAAAAAATGGGGTTGTATTCCTTGTTTACAAACTTATTAATATTCTGGCTTATGGCTGTAGCCTGGATCACTATTGGCCTTGAATTTGAACTCTGGAGTTTGTAATTCCTCATCATGTCCTCAGACCATTTGATCTAGACCTTGAAATCTTCCTCTCCACAAAATGGTGAAAAAAGAAATTAGTTTTAACATGAAATTGATTTCCTGAAATTCCATGAGACTGCTCCTCCTCATGATACTTTGCTAACAACTTAACGATTCCATTTATTTCTTAATCAATACACAGCAAGGACCCCAGTGACTTACCTCTAAGGCTTTAAAAACATCTATAATTTTAGCCTTGAGGATGCCTTACAAAATTGGAACATGTAGTTATTTTTATTCCCTTCTGCTGAAGAGCAAATACTTGCAGGTACAAAGGAGTTACCCATTAGTTGTATATTTGGAGACTCAAAGATAGAAAGGTTCAGTGTATTTTTGCTGTGTCATATTTGGTCAACAGATGTTACTTACTTTATGTCCTGAGCAGAAATTTTGTACTTCTAATTATTTATTAAAAACAAACAAACAACAAAAAAAAAGGCAGAGAAAGTGAATTTACTTGGAGCTAAGGGATTTCAAAATGTGATTTATCTGTGCAAAAAAAAGAATGCTACTAAGATGAAAGAAAGCCACAAAAACTGAGATCTTCCCCTCTGTTTACTGTGATATAATTTGTAATTGGAGTTTTTGTTTAATATAAACTTTATACAAAGACAGTGGAAACAATGAATCCAGTATGAAGAAGTAATCTGCTGTTGAAACTTAACTCAAAATTATACAATGCATTTTTTTACTAGTATTTAAAGGCTCTAGTTATTCTTTACTAGTAGATGTTACATGTGAGTCCTGAGAATTGATTTTGGCTTAGCTTACTGCCCGTCTAATGCTTAGGTGTTGTGAGGGTATCGATAAAAAGTTCTAAGTTTCACACTTGGGATTCTTGGGGCTGTTCGGTGCAGGAGATGGACTTTGTGGGTCCCTTCTAACTCAGAATAATCTGTGATTCTGTGATCTTTTCTTCTTCTTGTCTACTTTGTAAGTGCTCAGGACTGCAGACAGACACAGCCATCTGCTGCTCTCTCACGTAGAGTTTCTGCAAGTGAATTTAAATGGATGCTGAACTCACTCCTTAATCTCCATAGAACAGTCAGTCTGGAAACATAACACTGATAGGCTTTTCTGTGTGAGAACAATTTAAAAGCACTTTCTGTATAGAATAGTCCTTTTTTTCTCGGGCTCCCACAGTAACATACACTTAAGGCTTACGGCTACATTTAAGCGATGAATGGCTCTATGGACTTCATGCACTAAAGTGCTTTACTTGATCAAGTTTATTTCAGAGACTTCTAAGATGACAAAAGGTTTACAGAATCAGACACACAGACAGACTGACATGAGTAAATTTCATCAGAACATAGGTAATATATCCAGTAACCAAGGGGTTTTTTTGTTTGTTTGGGGTTTTTTTGATAACCTAATGAATATTCCAGGAAAAAAAAACTTACAGAAGAATGAAGATGGCATAGAGGAAAAATAGAGTGGTAGATGTCAGAGGGAAAAAAAAAATAGGGATAAGTAGAAATAATTATGAAAGTAAAAATAATTTTGTAATTTTGAGTCTGGTATATTGATCCTGTCTCAAAGCAAATACGAACACAGAATTAAGCACAGCTTCTATTTATAGTGTGTGCAAAAAGGTTGCATATTGCAGGCATTTGCTGGTTTCAGCTTACAAATTCGTGGGTCCTTGGCTCCTACCTGTATCAGATCTATCTGGAGTCAGTCTGTGCTGTCTGCATATATGCACAGTTTCCACGTCCTTTTCTGAAACTCAGATTTTACCAGTCCACTTTGCTGAATTTTTGCCCTGATTGCTATTGCTATTCAGGTGTATGTCTGTGAAATATGCTACAATATGTGCTATGCCAGCTTGCTGTGCTAGCTGCAACAGCTTTCAGAACTAACCCCTTGAGCTTACCCCCCTTTCTCAGAGATGTGATGAAAAGAGGAAAAACCTGTTCCAGCCTTCCCTAGTTAAATGCTTTGAAGGGAAAAGTCCTTTTTAACACTTGCTAATGCATGCAGGTGGTCCTCTAGTATATGATATATATATCTTCTCTGTGCAGATCTGTGTGGGAATGTGGGACTTAATTTCCCTGTTCTGGGACCTTTGAAATCAATGAATTGTCTCCGGATGAGCTGAAGCAAATAAACCTGTTGCTGTAAAGTTGTCACCTGATAGGGACATCTCTCAGGGAAAAAGGACATGACGTGTATGACAGTCTACAAATAATTGCCAGGAATGAAGATTTTTTTAAAAAACCAAACATTTATTTTTCAAAGGTAATAATAGATCAGTGTATATATCAGGAAACGAGCAAGAAATTTTCCCTCCTTTCTAAATTAGGCAAAAAGAGGAATAAATACTAGCTTCTGGCAGCTATGTTTCCACTGGTGTCCTAAATCTCATAATCCTGGACAAATATTTGAGCACTACCATGCTGTTAGGAGTTAAAGCACCAGCAGGAAAACTAAAGTTATTATGTCCTGCCATTGTAATGCAGTGCCACACTTCCAACTGCTTCTCAGACATCCATTCCAGAGACAGGACAGAAAAAGAGAAGTATTTTTAAGATGCAGCGTCTGTATTAGTGCTGCAGGAGTTCTTGGTGATCCTGGTTTTGCCAGCAGAATACTCAAGTGATGGGCAGGGTGGAAGCCTCAGTGTTTTCCAGTAGGTCTGTGAAGTTTGGGTGTGAGGGCAAGAAACCTGAAGGACACATGTAAATTACTCCCACCCCTCGGGTGGGCCATGACTACTATGGGCATCCTGGGAATGGGTGAGGTGTGGTGAGGAAGCCACGTGCCCTGAAGCTTCAGACAGCCAGTAAATACCATGTGTTTTAATAAACCATTTGAAAGTGGCTTGGTGCTTATCTGCACCAGTTTCAAAGGTCTTATGAACACTCTCAACCAGCGAAGGACAGGCCTTCCATGTTGACATATTTTGGTGGAATCTGTAAGACAAGAGTATTTACCAAAAATTTATTATAATACACAAACTGTACGTAAATTGTTGTGTCAAAAGTTTTGTCAAACTACCACTATTATTACAGTACAGGCAATTCTGTGCTTTCATGCACACTCTCTAGGCAGTTATTGATTAAAAGTAACCAATCTATTATAGCTTTGCAGTGCTTTTCAAAAATAGATTTTCTGCATGTGTAACATGGATTATTAAGTTACTTAGATGAATTGTTTGTCATTTTTATTTGCATTTCCAGTTTGAATTTGCACTTGTAGAACAGCATGTTTTACAAAACAAACTTTGCACAATCAGATAATATATTTTCGTTATCTTTATCTTACCATTCTATCTCTATGTACTAATTATCTGAATAACTAATGTATTTGATATTAATTTTTTCTGATAACTATAAAAGTTTTCATTTCATAAATAAAAAGAAATATGTAAAGCAGTCCAATCTGTATACGTCAGAAGACACACAGATGTATTGAAAATCCTGTTGTGCTTTTTCACTATTCTGGATACTTCCAAATGTGAGGAACCTGATTGTTCCCTTTGGGCCTTTTTTTCTTTCTGAAACATTATCAGATAAAAGCACATGATATGTCATTAAGGGCTTTATTATTTTTTTTTCCTACACAGCTTCATCAAGGCTTGGTTGTAAAGAGCAAATCTTTATCCAAAAGTGTTTTTAGTTTTATGAAATTTGATTTTAAGCAAGAAGTATTAAGGGTAATGGGGAAAAGCTAAAGAAATAGACATATGCATTGTTAACTTTAATGCCATTACTGTATGACAATATTCTAAAGAAATGAGATAAAATCTAAAGAAGCAGTGCTAGATGACTGCTCGCTTTATCAGCAGTTTTGACTGTCTCTTGCAAACTGGCTTCTCAAGTTTTATTGGAAAGGGCACTTTATTCCCCGAATTCGAGGTGTAAGAGTTATACTAACTGTAATGTGCTGCTATGCTGATAATAATGATGGTGCTTTCTGTCTAAAAATCACTATAAAATTGAAAGAAGTTGTCTTGAATTTACAATAATATTTCCAAACCCAATTCCAGTATCTGAAATTATGCATACTACATATGTCATGTGGTGCAATTGTAAGTCAGAGGACAAAGACTTCTTTCCCATTTTACCCTGCTGGAGGAGAGACACTTTATCTAGAGAGTATGAGGGATTTAGCTGACAGAGAAAACCGACTACGAAAAAATTAGAAATACTGTGGCTCTGTGTTATTAGAAGAGCACAGAGAGCATGGTGTGTCAAGGGCTGGGCACAGAAGGCATCTGCCTGGGAAGCTGTGTAGTCACCTGCAGCTGGAGAGCTGCTCAACTCTCCTGGTTTCAGTCCTTGAGCAAGGGCTCCCCCAACAACAGAAGTGCGTCCTCATCATTCTGCCTACAGATTTAGCAGCTGAAGTTTATTTTTAAAATATTAAGCTTCTACAAACACTAAGTATTAGCAACCAGCCAGTCTTCCAAGATCTCATTTGATAGACACTCAGGAAAATGCTACAGCTTAAGGCTTTTAAGAAGAAAATGTGCAGGTTTTTTGAGGGCTTCCTGTAGGCATTCTTAGCACTGGCTCTTTGAAAACTGTCTTATATGAGCCCAAGTAAAAATTATTTGTTAGAGCTTCTCAAATGTAATTCTACATTATGCCAAACATATTGGTCAGTTCATGGGAGGAATCTTATAGGAGATAATTAGTTAGTTGTCCTGAAATTGGGTGGATTTTGTCCAAAGTAGATAGTCTTTGATGTATCACAAGAACATCTATATGAAAGAAGTATCATCTGTACCAAATTACTTTCACTAAACAGCTCCCATTTAGTGTAAAGGAGTTTGTTTAATTTTTGTCTGCTAGCTTGATGATATCAAATGTAACCAGTAATTATGGCATCCTGTAGATCCCAGATTTGTAGAATAAAATATAAGATGTCTGGTAGTTTCAGGTTTGAAGTCAGTATCTTGTCAAATCTTAGAGAGATCCCAGCAGGTTGAGCCTGAGGAGATAGAGATATTAATCTATAAAAGAACCTGTATTACATGGAAGATTCTCTTGACTTAGAGTGATACTTATTTCCTTCAGAAGCGAATTCCCTATTCTCCTTTTTCTGTTTGTGGAAAAACCTAAAATGAGTTGTTCTAAGCTCTTGAAGGAAAGTGAAAAACCTCCACCCAGAATGTGAAAAATTGAAAATTCTAAAACAACTGTGTGCCCTTCCTATGTTCCTGTCTTAATTTAGAATATACAGATACTGTATCTTTGGACGTTTCTTCATTCTAAATCACTAAAAATATGATAGCTACTCTTTGCTGCTATTACTACCCAAATACTGATAATTTAGATGAACTTTTCCCTCCAAAAACCAGGGAGCAGCCTCCTTCTTTCCCCTATTTTATTTCAGCAGAACTTGCACTGTAGAAACAAAATAACTTTGAAATATTCATTGAAAATATACATGTTGAATGGTGAAATTGGTGTAGCAAGTAGCTGGATAACTGGCACAGAACAGTATGCCTTTAACACTGTTCTATGAATGCTAAAAGAATCCTTACAGACAGGTGATGATTAATAAAGTATTTAATTTATTTCTCTTTGCTGTTTCTGTAAACATGTATTGATTATGGTAGCAAATTCTACTGGATTGAATATTCTCAGAGATACTTATTCTGGATGTGATACAAGAATTCAGGAAAAGTCAACTGTCTGAAAACAAATGATCAGTGAGGTCTTTTGTATTGAAATGTTCTCTTTCCCAAAGGAGGAGACATTTTTTATCACAGATCTATAACATCTGTTGATATTTTCTTTACACCATTGTCTTTAATGTAGAATGGATTTGCTCTGGCACCAAGTTACCGAGCATTAGGTCAAATATCCATTTCTTTATTGTGATGTGTGAATTCAGAAGCACAAATTGCAAGCAATTGTCCTGACTTCTCACATTTTAGCATAATATGCCGTGTGGTCCACGAGCCCATTCATCATTAAAGTCCAGTATGGTAATAATTCTTCTTTGGCCTGGGATAGTGTATTTTACATTCTGACTTCTGAATGAATGCAAATGGATGCCTATGCCTACAGGATGTAGGCAAATATGTTGCTTGGGCTTTATTTCAGCGTTTATCCTTCTACCTAGAGCCTGTTGCCTGATTACTTAGTTTCTAGCACTACTATTTATGGGAGGTCTAAGGCAAAAGTGGCTTAGTATGTTTCCTGTAGCTAAGAAATGCCGGAAGTCAGTGATGTCAAGATTTTGGTACATACTGCAGTGAGTTTCAGTAGGCAGAGAAGTGATATAATTCATGCCTGTGGCTGGAAAAGCAGAAAGTGTATCTTGGTAGGAGCTTTGTTCTTGGACCATTGAGCACAGTGCAACTGCAACCCGATCCACAAATGCTATTTGAATGAATATTTCCCAGGAATGCTTTGTTCCAAATGGAGGCAGAAGTATGACAAAGTAAGAAAGTGCAACTGTGCTGACAGCGAACATCTTGAAACATCAGCAGCTGTGCATTAAACCCTCGAGTGTCGGCAACTACGCAGGAATCCTTTATGGTCGCTGTAGGTTATATCTGACAGAAGACTGCAGCTCCTGTCAGGAGTGGTTTTATATGTTTCCAGCCCCAGGCAAACAGGCAGCAATGTATGCATTGTAGCCATATCACTTGCACTGGTTCACAGCATAAAAAATTCATCTTGACAATGAAGAACAGCTAAAACAAGACCTCAAGTCAAACTTCTTTTAAAAAATAGGATTTCTTGAAGTCATTGTCTTGTCTTTTGTATAGTCAGATGATGCTTTGAAAAGAGCTTGGTAAATAATGAGAAGCTGATTCACCCAGAGATAATTTTAGCCACAGTCTTGATTCAGATTTACTGTCAAAAACATGCAAAGAGCAGAAAGGTGCTAGAAAGCTCCTCCTAGCTTGAATTCATTATCTTCAAAAGCAATGGGCACATCACATCTCAAAAGCCTCATATATTTTCTTTCTAAAGAGTGTCTCAATGTTTTCAGACAACAGCTGTTACTGTGAACATCTGGAACTTCTTGTGAAGCTGTGGCAAACATAAATCATTACAATATTGTCTATAGGCAAGCAACTGTGCTACTGAAAAGTTAATGACAAACAAACTAAATGCATTATAGTAATCAATGGTGTTTTCATCTCCTTAGGGTTTCTTTCAAAACCTCTTAAATTACACTCTGGTTGAAAATGTTATGACTTAGGGTGGGGGAACAGAACAACAGCAACACCCACCCAACACACACAAAAACAAAGTTTGCAAATGTGAATACAGCATTCAGTTCTCCTTATACAATGAGATTTTTCAAGCCGTGAAAGGAAATATTGCCTGCATCAATCTTAAGGTTTTGTGAGGCATCTGAGTTTGAGAATGTAAAAGTTGTCTATGCAAAATCTTAGGGCCTTGCTAGAGCTTCCAGACAGTGGTAAATTTAGCCAGTTTTTCCTCTCTTGCCTTTGGCATCAGCTGGTACCATATGGCTGAATCATTCACATTTAGAATGCGAGATCTTTTCAGTCACAAAGGGGTAGATAGTTCCTGCTACTTTGTCTGTCATAAGATGCAGAGATCGTGGTGGAGCCAGGGCAGTGTAAATAAGTCCTTCACATTCACATCATTCAAATTAAAAGACTTACATGGAGTGCCTGTGCAAGAACTGCAGACAATTTGTACTCTGTAAGGGTCCTTGTGCATAAGGTGCACTTTATCTACACAATGTGTCACAGAAGTGATGTCATTCTTACATCACAAAATGTTTATGGAAATTAAAAATATTTGCTAATCATAAAATAGTATTCCAGTAGGCATTTCAGAGGGTCACTTAACTTTAGCTATATTTTGTTGCCTCTATGTCACAATTTCTTAGTAGGTCAACTTTTTAGGAAATTGTGAATTTTTAAGTATAAACATTTAATTTGGAAATATAGGTAGTGTAAAGCTGAGTTATGTGTATACAATATGCTATTTTCACCTTTTCTGGTGCTATGCTGTTTCATTTAGGTTCTAACAAATCCTCATTGGAACTAAGAGCATGATAAAAGTAACAGCTTCTATCTCAGAAATAAAGCTGCAAATTTGTGTGGTTGTTACACCTCAGCTTGTTGCAAAGGAGGAAAAAGTAGTAATTCTGCTGCATTTAGAGAGCATGAGTTAGATGTCCTTTGAAGATCTACAGACTCTTCCTTTGTTTGTGTTAACAAAGGATTATTAAGGAAGATGCTCTTGAACGTGAATATTACCAGTTACGCAGTTACTGCTACCTTCTCACTTGGTGACAAACATAGTTTTGGTTTCTGGTGGAAATTGGGGATTGTAGAAGTTAGTTTCAGTGTGTGACAGTCTCGTAAAGGTAAGTTAGATATTGCTAAGTGAACTATCCAGGTCCCTGAAAGCAGGATGAGGTAAGCCAGACTGAAGTGTCTGCAAATTAGAGCTAGATCAAGAAGTGCTGCTTCACTCCTCATTCCTCTGCACATGTACGATTCCCCAAGGCATCTCTTGCCTTTAGCTTCTCTTCTCTCAATCCCAGACCTACTGAACTAATGCTGTAACCTGACTATAAAGCTCACAATAGTTATACTCTACCTCCAAAATGAAACTTTCTCTGTAACAGATAAAGAGCCTCTGCTCTATTCATAACCATATAAAATATTTTCCAAGGCTCTTACCTGTATGCACAGAAACAAACATAAGTGACCTTTCATTTCAGCTCTCTCAACTACCCAGTGCCCTGAGAGAGATGAAAGTGGCCAGGAATTTCACCTGTTCATTTGTGCACATGGTCATTTAATACTGAAATCTTACACCAGTGTTCACATCAATGAAGATATTTACAAAAAATTTTCACTTCATTGGTTTAACTTTTGCAGGTCGAGTTTTTTTATATAGCCTTTATATGGTAATATAAGAAGTGATTATATCAATGTAGTTTTTGATCAGATTGTCATTAAAGTATCTGTTTTGAATATGCACAGTGTCTATAGCAACTCTGCACAGGCTACTATCAGACTCTCTGCCTTAGGCTCATTTTCACCAGGCATTATAGAAGTGATGAGCTCAGTCAAAATATGCTATACAAGTGGTTATCTCAATTTTCTGGTTCAGCAAATAACATTGCTCTAGAGGTTTTGTGGTGATGGTTTACTATAATACAGTGTAAAATGTAATGGTGTGGAGAATATTGGTGAGCAGCTAAAGGCCAAAATCATGGAGCTGTTTGAGCTAATTCAGGGGCAGTATTTTGAGGTTATAGTAACATCCTCTTATGTGTCCAGTGTTATATAGAAATGCCATAAATCAATCTGAAAAGGGACTGAAACAGCACACAAAGTATGAAGTGCTACATATCTCTGGTAGTTATAAACAGTTTCTTCTCATTGGTCCAACTGATAATATTTCAAATGTTTTGAGACTTTACAGTAGCACTCTTGATGACTTTCATGGACATTAAGATTGATAAAGCTTCAATATTTTGGCATAAAGTAGAAGGTGTTTGCAAGAGGGATGACCGCTTCAGACTGTAGTTTTCTAAGGCTTCCTGGTGCTACACAATGTAGAAAGATGTAGCTAGAGGAACTTCCTTTTACCAGAGTCATAAACAGTATATTAGAATAATCATACAGATATGAAATTGAAACAATGCAAACAAAAAAACCCACACAATGAAAAACAATGTAAATGTCAAAACAATGTAATATAATTCAATGAATCTTAGACAGTTCACACATATCCCTGAGAACTCTTTAGAAATGACTGTGTTTTGAGGTGCATTTCACCTCAACTGAGCAAAAAGTAAGATTTTTCTTAAGCCACTTCAGCATTGGAAGTACCACCTGTGTGCTTAACACTTGACTTGAAGTGTTGCCTTTGTTGACACTGCGTCCAGACAACCTAAAAGTTTCTCTAAGTTTTCTCATTGTTTCCCTTTATTCTCAAGTTTCTCTCTATCCTTTTTTGACTAGTATTTTTCCTCTGTTTTCTCTTTCCTTTTTTATTTCCCTCCTGGTTCCCTAGGGAGATTAGGTTCATGGTAGTTAAACGATTCATAGAAATAGCTAAGAATCAAAGGTAGCCAGTCTGGGAGTCTAACATAGTAGGCTGAACCACTGGGTTGCTTTCAAATTTCATCTTCTGTCTTGCCATGCCAGAGCTATCTGTCAGTTTAGCACTCTCAGCTTGGATGTTCTCATGTTACAATCAGATGGCAAGAGAGTTTTTCTGAATGGTAAAATAGAGGATCAGAGACAAACAGATGTTTTTATTGAATGGATGTATGATATGAATTATTAAGGAACAAACAAACAATAATGCCTCCAGTAAGGTTACTTTTACTGAAATTGAAGTGATTATTAGTTTTAGTAATAGAAAACCAATTTGAAGTGTTAACACTGACTTGAGCTTACAATTCAGAGACAAACAATCGAAAGAAATTTTGCATAGCATGATGATTTTTTTTTTGTTTGAAAAATCCAGTCAATTAATTTATATTCATCAGAAGAAGTTTTATGCAATGCGATGTGTTGTCATGAGTCTCAGAGTCCAAATTACATACAGTCCCTTTACAATGTCTTCATAAATATGAAGAAGAAAAAGGCATGCTCTTGTTTTTGTTTCTTTTATCTCTAAAGATGTCGGTTTCTGTGATAGGAAAGAATTAGATTGTATACCAAATGGAACAGAGGATGAAGAAGATTAGATAAAGCATTCTAAGTCTTAAATGGAACTCCCCAAAATTGAACTAACCATTAAAAAAATAGATCTATTTAATAGTTGTCTTTCTCTACCTCCCACCTTCCCCAAATACTCTTGAACAAGGACCCCAGATTCCTTATTCTCCCTGTGTCTCTTACTTATGGTAGCCCATCTACTTCTCTAATGAAAACTAGAGGATTTGGGGTTCGGGGTGCTTATCTAAATGGAGAACTGTATTAGGTCTTGGAAAACTAAATTAATTAGGTGAGGAAGAATAAAGGGAAGGAGGAAGTTTAAAAAGAAGATAGAGAAAAACCATTCAGACTCTCAAGTGATGCCAAGGTGATCCTCAAGGTTTTCCCATGAGCCTGAAAGTCTCAAAATGGCATAACTACAGAATGTATTCATTCTCTGTTTCAGTTTCAACACTTGCTTATATACCTGCTTTCAGTTTTGAATATGGGCATTCTTTCTGCATAATGCTGTTGGGCTTTGTCTGAAGTTTGAAGAGTATAATGATATTTTAAAAATTCAGCTTAGAATATTTTCATCAGTGGAATATCCCAGGCTTTTTAAGGCTCCAGAAGGAGTCATGTGCAAGTCTTTCCATGTAATAATGCTGTGAGGTTTTTGGCACACACAAATGAGAGAGCAATAAGTACCATACTTTCTCTGTTATGCATTTAAGAGATGAGTGAGTATATGCATATACTGTTTATATGTAATCATTTAAATTCACTTTACTTGTACTAAGTAAGCTGGTTTTTTCTAAGAAGTTGTTTCCTTATATGTGTGAATCCATTAATTTACTTAGAAAAAAACCCCTAACATAAAGCCTGGCAATATTTACTGAAAACTGTGGATTTTTATATATGCTAGGTGTAATTAATGAGATCAGGAAGAGATCTTCAAATAATTTCAGGGAAGAACAAAAGTTTCAGCAAAAAATCCCGACTAAGCATGTTCTGAAGCATAGGCAGGAATTTGTTCATCAGAATGAAAAACAATTGCTCCTTACCTTCCCAAAATGGTAAATGATCCTGGCAATCATGATTAGAACATGACTTGTGGGAATTAGGAAAGATGTGAAGATGTGTGCAACTTCTGATTTAGGTAGAGCAGAGTCTTCTCTTTTGCTTTCCAGGCCTCTGACCATCAAATCTTTTGTTTCAAAGTGAGACCATTTTTAGGGGAAAGAAGTTGCTTGCTCAGTGGAAGTGTTTACCTTTTTTTTTTTTTTTTTTTTATTGAAGGAGAAATAGAGCAATGTTTCCTCAGAAACTGAGGAAGATGAGGAGATGCACACTGCACTAGTGCACTACACTGCACTAGTGTAGTGCAGTGGAGCTTTAAGTGAGTTTTAATTCTGTGAGACATTTAAACGTTAATTAAAACATGGCAAGTGGTCATGCATTGCTTCCTCATACAAATTGCATTTGGTAACATCAGCTAAGAACCAACTATGTAGGAGAAAGCTGCAAGGTCCTAGACAAGACAATGATCATCTTGTTTATTTCTCAACTATAACACTTCATTCTGTTCCTGTTAATATTCATCATCATCATGGCTGGGCTTCACAAACGAAGATTTGGGAAGGATTCTATCCACACTTGCTACGAGTGCGCTGGTGGCTAAAAAGGCCAATGCGAGTTAGGTCCAGTTACAAAAGGCACAGCGGAAGGACTCCTTAGTGGTATCGACAAGACATGGTTCTTTCTGTGTTGTCTTTTCTCCTCAAGAGTCATCCTGCATGTGTTCTCAGAAGACCTCCAGACCTCTCGATTGAAGGCCAGAGTAGATCAATGATGATGATCAATATGGTCAAGGCTGAGATATTGTTTCAGGGAGTCCTTGTATCTCCTCTTCGAGGCTTCTCTCTTGTGTCAGCCGGTGGCAAGCTCAGCATGGAGCACGATCTTAGGGAGGTGGTGGTCCTTCATCCTGGAGACATGTCTTGCCCAGTACAGCTGTGTTCTCATCAACATGGCCTCAATGCTCATAACTGCTGCCTGTTCAAGAACAGACATATTAGTCACATAATCTGACCAGTGGATGTTTAGGATTGTACAGAGACAGGGTTGATAGAAGCGTTCTAGGAGTCGCAGGTGGTGGCAGTAAGTGACCCACGATTCGGAACCATATAAAAGAGTAGACAGCACAATGGCTCTGTAAACACTGATCAGGTGTTTATTTTACCAAACTCTTTTATGGAGTTTTCCAAAGGCACTGCATGCCTTTGCTAACCTGTTGTCTTTCTCTCCGTCATTCTTACCGTCTGAGGAGAAGATGCTTGCTGGGTAATTAAACTCCTGGACTGATTTGAGCTCTGATTCTCCAATGGTGATGTTGGGATAATGAAAGACTTCCTGAGGTGCAGGTTGATAGAAAACTTCTGTCTTCTTCAAACTGACTTCCAGCCCAAAAAGCTCAGCAGCCTCTGCAAAGCAGGATGTTAAACACTGCGGAGCTGCTTTTGTGTAGGCGACAAGGGTGGCGTCATCAGCATAAAGCAGCTCACAGATAAGATGATTTAAGGTCTTAGTGTGGGCCTTCAGTTGCCTTAGGTTGAATAAATAAATAAATTTAATGGAATGTACTGGTTTACTCCAGCAAAATCTCAGACCAGTGTATAGGCAGGAAACAGAGCTTTTTGTTTGTTTTTTGTTTGATATAAATTTTCTTTTCTTACCGTAAGGCTTGTTTCTTTAAGTAGTTCCTTGACATAAATAGGACCATTTATGGATGTTTGTTTTTATTCAGTATGAGTAAAACTGGCAGATTCTGACTCCTTGTAGGATTTTTACAGTATGTTCTCTGTTATAAATTACTTGTACGTCATACTGGGGAAAACCTTTCAGGAATGAGCCTCAATGAATCAAAATTACACTGCTTTATACTATTTTAAGCATATATAAGATTAAAGCAGATTAAAGTCTTTAAACTACATTTTATGATTATCTTACTAGATCATAAAATATATACTAGTCTAGAAAAGATGATGTTGCAAACACAACAATAAAGATGAACAAAAAAAAGGATAACTTTGGGACTTGAAACACATAAGATGATGTTATAGCGTCACACTTGTCATTTATTTCATTGATGATCCTACGTAGTATGAAAGATTGTGGATATTTAATCATCAAAATCTAGGAAATTAGGTTTGAAACATCATTTTTATGTATGAAAGTATGAAAATGGGGGGGAGAAGTCTTACATTTTGCTATTTACCTAATCATCATTCCAAGTTGATTTTGAAAAAAAATAATGCATTAAACCCCAGTGTATTCTATTGCACTTGCCAGCTACTCTAAAGCACAGGTAACATAAAAGATACACCAGTAGGTTCAGTAGCAACTGCAAACATCCTTCTCTTGCCAGTGACTAAGGACTTATTTACCACTAGCTTATCTATGAAAGTAGTTTCTGTGGATTGAGGAAACAAATTAATCTTTTCCGGTTTTCTCGACACCAGAAAACATAATAGGAGAACTTTGCATGAAGGGAGGTTATAAATCAATGACCCATAGGAGATGCCTGAAAAGAAGCGAAGGCTCAGAAGTGATTGGACTTCACAAGGATCATAAAAGTTACTAAGCAGACAATAATTAGAATCATGTTTTTCAGTGAGTTCCTCAGGTAGAATCTCAGACCATACGGAGTGAAACAGAAGAATGTTTCTCCCATCTTTTTTTACTCATCTCTCATCTTTAGCATCATGGCTTGAAGCTCCTTGATCTTGTAGCATAAAAATAAGTGTCAGGAACTGTTTTTCACGTGAAAAGGAATAACAGGACCTTTGTTTCAGCTTACAGCATATGTTCAGGTCAGTCCCTCCTGGTATACTTTTCAGCCACTTGTTCTGTGCTTATACCCAAAGGCTGACTCTGCCTATTTCCGTAGGCCTGGGTGAAATGGAGATAAACAGTGGAAGTAGTTCAGCTGCCTAAGGAACACATCTCTATTATTCCTGCTTCTTTTTGACTGTCTGCTACAAATCAGACATTCTCCAAGCAGTATCTCAGGCAATGAACAGATTGTTGAATTTTGATGTATACTTGCGAGCATTTGGTAAGATGCATCCCGTCCAAAAGAGGATCGCACTGTGTAAATATCAGAGCTGCACAACTGCAGCTCAGTCTCTCAAGGGTAAGCTTGCTTTTTTGTGAACTGATGGACTCAGATGAATAATTTCAGGATTATTTTAAATGGTTCTGAAGTGTAGTTATTGATAACGTAGTGAATAAAAGAAGCACATTTTTTGAGGTAGTACTGAGATTTACTGAGAGTACATTTTTTTAATACATTCCTACTACTACTTTAATGGAAACAGACATTTGTCCTTTGCAGGCATACTTTGAGACACTTGATTTTCTTATTTTAAGTGAAAAGAATAATTTTCCGATGAAGCATGGCTATGGAACGCTGAGTATCTTGTAAACAATTACTAATTAAGGAAAACACATACATCAGGATGAAGTGGAAGTTTCCCATTTATGTGTTAGACTCACAGACCTATGAGAAACCATGGAGTATTACTGGTAGTTGGCAAACTAGCTATTTGGACTGTAAGGCCCAAAGAAATTTAGCAATTTACTAATCTAATTTAGGGATTTTATTAAAAAAAAACCCTACAAAACACACAGACCTTCCCCCCACTAAAAAAAAACCAAACCAAACCAAAACACAACTCCCCCCCAAAACCCAAATGCCTTAATTTTATCTAAACTTTTAAGAAATTCAATAATTTGAGGTTCCAGGTGAAGTTTATATAGCTCCTCCTTTTGTTTTTGCCCTAGATACCTTAGATTCTGCATCATGTGTATTTCAACAACTTCTGCATACTAATTTCATCATCATTTTGCTCAGTACAGAAAGAAAGCCTACAACTGAAATAGAAAAGCTTTTAGAAATACAAGGGCTTCAAGTGATCTAATAAGAAAGTAGGATCTGTAAAATATACAGTGACTAAAAGACATCCTCTGCAATAATGTATCATAATCAGATTATTTTTCCACTAAGTACTAAGCAGAAGCCTTTCGACAACTATATTAGGCCCACAATGAGATCTCTATAAAAAAGAAAAATCCAGCTGCTGGTCTCCTGAGGAGCAATACATAGTAAAAGAACCTGACCCACCAGATTTTGACTGTAGCACTTTTTTTTTTTTTTAATGTGTGTATTCACTTTCATCTGCTTGTTGCTGGTGTTATTTTTTTTTTAATTTTAGAGGTGTTTGAAATGTATTTGGAAAGCTGAGGTAAATCTTAGCAATTAGGAAGTACACCTAAAAGAAGAGCATTTTGGTATTTCTTCACAGTTTACTTTCATGAAATAAAAAATGCCAAAGATCAATGAAAGCAAAAAAGATACAATTATTGGTACTGCCATTTTTTCTAATATTTGTGGGAACTAGTTCCATCCAAAGGTTTCCTCCCACTGCATAGTAATGTGCAATGCAAATAGTTACACTATACAGCCACTGCAATTGTTTACTAAAAAAACCAGGCTTGCCATCACTGGTCAGCCCTGGATAGAATTTTAAAAAAAAAAAACAATATTCTGTTTTTCTGTTACAGTAGAATGACCATTATCTCTGCTTCAGATAAACTTGAATGTAGCACAGAGTAAAAACTTATGCATATTTAGTAGAAATCTACAAACTGTAAAACATTTGCCTTCTTTTGCTGTAACTTTTAGTGATTTCTAATTGTACTTTATGGAGTATTTGTCCATGGTATGATCTATTGTCTTCAAACCAAGTCTGAAAATGCCTGGCTTATTTCAGGTTATTCTCTGTTTTATTTCCATACAAAAAAAATCAGCCTATCCTTTGGGGCTTGAAAATTATTTTGTGGTTTTATCATTTTAAAGGAAAAATAATTGTTGTAACCTTTCCTATTTATTAATATTACGGAATAGAGAAAGAGTAGCCTACTTATGTCCTTAGAAATAAAATAACATCATATTCTGTAGAAAAAGCATATTATTAACTTCAAAAGTAAATGCTTAAAAATGAAGAAATGGCAGAATATTCTAGAAATACTCATTCTTCAGAGGTATTTGTATGGATTAATCAGCTGTATAATTCATATTTTATTTTCTATATCCTGTTACCAGATTGTGTAGGTATCTCACTAACAGCAATCAGCAAGAATTTGGCTATGTTTCAAATCTGCTGCTCAGCTGCAGGCAGTCTGTTGTTTCTTACTGATCTATTGGTTCAATATCTGGAAGTGACTTTCTCCTGTCCATACAGAGATTTTTCTTCTCCTATACGAATCATACTCACGAGACTTAACATGAAGACAAATTCAAGTTTCCATCATATGATTATAGCGGTTGAACTACTTCTGTGACAAAAGCAAATGGATGTCAGTATGCAACTGATTATTCAGACAAAACAATTGTGTGATAACTTGAAAACAGTTCAGTAGCAACTCTGCGAGTGGAAGGCTCAAGTATTTGTTTCAAACTTTGGAAGACTGTCTTAGAAATTCTCATTACTGGACATAAGCCTAAATAACTCACCTTCTCCACACATTTATCTTCAGGTGAGGCAGTGAAACGTGATATGTGACAGCAATCACCATTACTGAAAGCTAATGGTACATCCAGGGCATTTAAATGTCTCAGTAGTGATTGTTCATGCGAAACATGTGAGGCTGCAGTCTTCATTGCACCTGAGAGTCTCTTCCAGCTAGATCCTCATAGCAAAAAGTTAGTTCCTTTTCAACTAACAAATGAGCAGTAATGGAAGAGCTAAAGGCACCCATAAAAAACAGTTCTGACCTATTTTGATATCCTGAGTACCTACTAACTGTGGATAAAATTAACACTCCGAGGAATTCACATTTTCGTCCCAAGTCCCTCAGAAGGAAGGCACATACAGCAGGTATAAACATTGGTCCTAAAATTAGCTGTTGCTAGAGAGAGAACTCTTATAATTAGATTTTAATTAATTCTTATCTCAGTTAAAAGATAATTAGAAAGTAATTGTGTTCTTGTAAAGTATCCATTGTCTGATTTCTGATGTAACATGTAGTTTTCAGAGGAATTTTATGAGCCACAAGAATACCTCTGATTTATATCATGTGCTTGTTTGTGGGTGTGGGTGGCATCACAGTTGATTATAATATGTATTTGGAATCCAGGAAAAAAAAATCTAAATTAAATACACTTTACCAAATGAACTAATATGGCTTGAGAAAATAGACAAGTTTTTGTGCCATATATACCTTGTTGCTTTTCTTAATTTCCTTTTTTTCTTTTAACAAAATGAAAAATCTGCTTATTTACCTGAACAGTGTAGTGAATCAAGTGAATGAAAAAGTTTCTGGTTTATGAGGGATGAATAGATTTCTCTTTATTCTTCTTGCCAAGGAGTTAATTACTACATTGGTATGGTTGGTCTTTAAGAGTTGTACTCTCAAAAGCAGTCTGTTACAAAATAGACTTTTTTTTTCATCTGAGAGAATAATAAGTTCTGTGGAAAAAGATGAAAGTAGCAAGAAAAATGTCTGGTTTTAAAGGTTTTTAGACTATATTGCTTTCAACATAAGCTGATAAATTCATTTGTTTAGGTGCTTGAAGAGAAGTAAATTAAAGAATCCTGTGTACAGGAGTGAAAATGCTATGATCCTGTAACTTGAGAGCAATTGTTCAGCAACCTGGGTGTTTCAAAATTGTAGTTTTGATTAAGATACCATGTGTTAGTGTTGGCTGAACTACAGCTCTAGCTAGCTCCCGGTAGATATTCAGTGTTCTAAAGTCTTATTTACTTCATGACATCTTGCAGTTGAATAGAACTGTAAAATCTGGGTCCTCCTGTAGACTAGAAAAAAGAAATTAGAGGACAGTCACTGATGCTCATATTTGAAAATTGTGGGGTTTTTTTTAATGCTGCATTCAAGTTCCTAGCCGTTACTTCATATATCCCAGCTTAGTTATTTTCAACATGGATGTATATAGTTTTATTTATTTCTCCAGAATTGCATGTATTCCAGAGGTGAGTTTCTCCTATGTATTGTCAGCTCTTCAATCTTTTTTGTATGTTTAAGATTGCAGGCAGAATATCATGCTCAAATTAAGTGATAAGTATTCTCAAAAACAGACTACATACATAAGTCTTGCCTTACTTGTCTATTGACCATTCTTGGCAAACTTGCTGAGATTTCAAGGACTCAGGAAACCTGCTGGTTCTTCCTAACCTACTGGGAGCCACTGGAGCATCTTTAATATAAGGACCTTTAAGACTGGTCATTAAACACTGGGGAATATTAGACAACACTATACACATTTGTCATAGTCTGAATTCCCTTTAATATAAAGTGACTTTGTGGTAGCTGGTTTTTGCCTTTTGAAGTAAAATACAGGGATGACATGAGTAATTTTCTGTAGGAACTGTAACATTTCTCTGTAAGAAGACAGTAATAGTATCCTGTGTTCTCCCAAAAGGTGGTTATAATGGCCGTTGGTCAAATCTTGCTTTTATTAAATCAAAGCTTTTGTTCAGTTTAGCTCAGGATTGCTTATACTTATATCCCCAACCCTTTAGACCTGAGCAGATGCCATTTTCTGTATTTTTTCATCTCTTGTACAGAAAATCAAAATTATAAAGGCTTATCACTTCTTTTGTTTTTCTTTCAATCTAATCAAGATTTTATGCTTCCTGCTTTTCACATTATAGCTTTGACAGTCACAGGAAAACCACACGCATTATTCCAGTGCACAAAACTCAATTTTCTCCCATCTTGTACTGCTTCAATGACTCCTCTTAATTCCATTAAAAAAAGAGAAGAAAAGAAAAAGAACCTTCTGAAGTATCACATGAACACGTACATTTCTCTGTCACTTGATGTGACAACTGAATAGAGAAACACATACCCACAGGCTTTATTTCAACTTGTTAATATATAATGTGATTTAGTGCCATTACACTGGTATAAAACTCTATTTGTTGCAGGTACTATTAGTAAGCAATAATTACTGCATTTCTAGTCACCGTTACTTATTTACCTTTAAGAAGAATATTTAAATATCAAATGAGTATTAAAAAAAATCCAATGGAAAAGTTTCAAATAGTAATGTTTTTGTTGAAAGAGGGAGTATTGCAATTCCAATGAAAAACATTTGAATAACATGAGGAAGAGCGGGAAGAGTATTTTAAAAGAATTGGCTACTTATACTTTCAATGTAAAATGCAGATTAAATATTAAAAGTTATATTCTAAATTAGTGTAGAAGGCAAAAATATTTATTTCAGAAGTAAATATTTAAACATTACCAAAACTGAACATTCATCTTGAGATTCAAAATGAATTTCTTAAAAAAATCCTATACAATTTGCTTTTTGTTATGATTATTTTACTTGTTGAATTTCTCATAGAAATTATATTTTTTAAGCAGTTATAATTACATCTAGATCATCAAGACCAATTCAGACCTCTGACGAATTAAAAGTTATCTCAATTACCATTTGTCTTGTCTTTTAAAGAATTCAGTGGAATTTTCATGAGCAATTATTTATGCATAGTATTTAAAAAAATATGAGGAAATACTTGTCTATATAAAACAGATGGAAATACCTCTTATAGTAGGATTTTGAAAGGGAAACAAATGATTTCCCAGTGTCAGAGCCTTAGCTGATATTGCTAATTTCCTGTCTTGGAATACTAAATGCAACATTGGTCTGTTAATTTCTTTTTTAATTAGCATTTAAAATGTCTTTTTTTCTTTCCACACTTTGGAAAATGTAACATAATTGATCTTTATTTCATAAAGGACTGCAGTCGAACGCTAAGAATTATGGCTGACTTGTGGAAGCATACATTTCCTGGTATAATTATAGGGTGATCAAGCCTTGCCATAACTTGGCAGTTCCACAATAAAATAAAGCCCCAAGGTATATGCCATTGCAGCTTCCTTGCTGAGTGGCTTGCATAAGCTCTGCTGTTATTTCTTGGCCACTGTGAATCTTGAAGATTAGCAAATCTTAAAACAAGGGCTGAAATACACTTGTTCTGTTAATGAAGTCTCAAAATCCCAGTATGGAAAAAACTTTTGTTGAAGTGCTGATAAATCTCTTCATACAGTTCATTGCCTGCAAGGAGAGGAACACAGCTTAGGTGTATAGATAAAGCCAAAAGATTTAGTCTGTAAGAAAAACAAAATAAAGTAATTATGTCATTCTGCATTGTAAATATTATTTTCAGTTTAGGTTTTGGAATGCAGTATTGGAGAGAGCATTCTGTCTCCCCTCTGGCCAAAAAATAGTTTTGCAACCCAGAGATAGAATTTATGTCAGTGCCCAATATGGTTATTTTTATATTGACAGTTTAAAAAAATTTCTAGTATAATTGCATGTAAGTGAGCAACAGTGCTGTGTGTCTTCAGCCATTTTATTTTTCTATTTTCCTACATTAAGTTTAAACTTCTCATATCAGGCCCACAGCATTATACCTAAGTAGTTGTGTCATTATTTTTGTAGGTTTATTAGAATATTAGCAGTGTTTTCATGTAACTTCATCATTAATTTATATCGAATCTAGTACAACAGTAACATTAACTAAAATGTTAATCCAATTTTATACTTTAGCCCTTTTGGTCATCTAGTTTCACTTTCTTGAAAGCAAGGAGAAAGACTAAATGGATTAAAGCACAAGGGATATCAGCTAGTGTTTCATCCATCCTATTCATAAAGTCCATTGCACAGTCTTATGAGCCTGACTTCTGCCATTTTAGAATTACAGTCTCTTTAACGTGGTACATGATACAATATGTGTGAAATAATGGAAAACATCATAAGGTGGGTGTAAGATCAAGCTGACAAGAAAAAGAAAAATTTCAAAGAATCCTTCATTTGCACATAAAGTAAGTCATAATTCCTCAGTTTATCTTCTCTTTGAAGTTTTACACAGCTATCCTTTTGAAAAAGAAATGTCTTTGGTTTAGATACAAGAGGCAGTTCTTCAATCTTCTGTTCTTTCTCTTTATTCTTTCTGTTTGTCCAATATAATCTTACCACTTTCATAGCTCATTCCACCTCCAAAGGTTATTCAAACATGAGTTCCCCATCTGCTACACAGCTTTAACATTCCCACTTGCACAAGCAAAAAAACCAAGTGCAAAGGCAGTAGTTAGTAAACTAGATGTACTGGGATTGTTCTGTAAGCCCTGATGCAAGCTGGCATCAAACACTCTGCTGTCCGTACCACCACACTCTCTTAGCTGCAGAAGTACACCAACCACACACAAGCTATTGGGAATGGCCTCTGACCCATCCCAGCTCCAAAGCATGGCTGTTGTTTGAAGGATGACTAGCTACTTTCATCCAAAGCCATGCTGGCAACTATTCTAACAATAAATGTGTCTAATCTAACATTAGATAATGATCAAGTTCCGAAGTCCCAGAGGATTCTTTTTTTTAGCATTGCTTAATTTATTAGTAAAGGTAAAGAAAGGGATGCTAAGTGGTTTGATCCTAAAAAAGTAAACAAAAAGTAAACTTAGAGTTTGGGCTTGGTTCCTAGTCCTGTAGTTAGTTATTTCTCCAGACAATAATGTTTTTTTTTCTCGTGATCAATAAAAAACTTGATTGATTAGTGGTTCGGGGAAATGTATTCTAAGACACCACACAAATTGTGAAAGTACTGTTCTTAGGCACTTTTCCTCAATTTTAAAGTCCTCTTATCTGGAATTTGTTACGTAAGTTGAATACACCAAACTATTTCAAACACCCCCTCCTACCCACACACCCATTAGCGTGATTAATAAGAATAGTTTGAATATCTCATGTTGTATAATTCTTCATAGAACTTACATGTAGAAGTACTTTGATTATAGTTCTGTTTGCATTTTCTGAGGAAAAGAGTATCACGATCAGGTATCATTTTCATTTTACTTACAACTTCACTATCTGGTGTGGGAGAAAACAATATAAATAATCTCAGATTATAGTTATTTCAGAAATCTTACAGCTAAATGATTCTCTTTGCACAAGTGAGTGCTAGTATTTCATCAATGCCTATATAATGTTTTTCTTTGGCTCAGTCTCTTATTGTCTATGCATGGGTCATTTTTACTGTTTTGAACAACCACAGAATTTTGGAATTAAGCAGCCCATGAGTTACTAAGAGCACAGTCTAGAAGTCTGGTGTGTTGCAAAAGGACCCAAAAACACTGTTTACAGAGCATACCTATGAGACCTTTAAATACTTGTACCTCTGTGAAGGATTTCCCACTATGGGGGAGTTGCACACTTATCATTCCATATAACATACACGCTGGGGGGTAAATGGATTGAGAGCAGCCCTGCTGAGAAGGACTTGGGAGTGCTGGTGGACAGAGGCTGGACTTGAGCCAGCAATGTGCACTTGCAGCCCAGAAAGCCAGTTGCATCCTGAGCTGCATCAAAAGAAGTGTGGGCAGCAGGTTGAGGGAGGTGATTCAGCATCTCTTTTCCTCTGTCGTGCAATCCCACCTGGAGTGCTTTTATCAACTCTGGGACCCCTAGCACAGGACATAGACTTGTCGGAGCTAGTCCAGAGGAGAGCCATGAAGATGCTCAGAGAACTGGAGCATCTTTCCTATGAGGAAAAGCTGAGAGAGTTGGAACTGTTTAGCCTGGAGAAGAGAAGGCTGTGGGTGACCTTGTTATGGCCTTTCAGTGACTAAAGGGGGCCTACAAGAAAGCCAGGGAGGGACTGTTTACAAGGGCATGTAGTAATAGAACAAGGGGGAATACGTTTACACTGAAAGAGAATACATTTATATTGGATGTTAGGAAGAAATTCTTTGCTGTGAGGCAATGGAACAGCTGCCCAGAGAAGTTGTGGATGCCCCATTCCTGCCAGTGTTCAGCGCCAGGTTGGATGGGGCTCTGAGCAACTTGGTCTAGTGGAAGACGCCCTTGCCCACAACAGGGGGGTTGGAACTAGATGGTCTTTGGGGTTCCTTCCAACCCAAATCATTCTATGATTCCTTAAGATGATCTTTGCTCTTGTTTTCTGGGGAAGAGCTGCCTATGAAATAATGAGAAGGAAAAGCAATTAGGACAGAAGTGTTGGAGCAGCTGCAGAAACTGCCTCTCGGCACATCTCCAACTAGGCAGATTAGGCTGTTTTGAATGTATTTAAGAACTGCACTTACTGGGGAGAAAAGAAAGCAGCCATCAACAGAAATACTTCCTAAAATTGCCTTAAAATATTCACCTAACAATATGAATGGTGCATGGCATTTTTGTTAGTGTGAACAGCTTCTCCCCTCAGCTTATTTTGCTTTTACTGAAACATCTGTAACAAATACTGTGCTCAGGAGAGCCTGTGGGTATACCTCACACTTTTCATTTACAAAAGTAATCCATGTCTCTTGTCTCATGCAACTTTGCTAGAATGTCAGTAGTTTGCAAAAGTCACCCAGACTTCAAGGGAAAACAACTTTTACTGAACACTCCTTAGATGGAAACATAAAATATTTATACTCTTGAAATAAGCAATTTGATCATTCAGTCACTTTATATGTACCTCATTGTGTAAGCATTCCTCTACAGGCTCCTTTCTTTATTAAATATAGTTTTATTAGTACAAAATTGTCAAGAGTTAAAAGGATTGCATATGCTATTTTTGGTAGCATGAATGATAAGCGTAGCATTTATAAAGAAAGAATTCTTGTGGAGTTAAAACTCATGCATATCTATGAGAGCTTAACTCAAGAGCTCTGGAATGAGTCCAACCTTAGAAAGTTCCCATGGGGTTTCTTGAGCTGTGCAAGTTGGAAAGAGCTTTTAGCTAAGTTACTGATACTTAAAATAACCAAAGGGCATTTTTAAACGTTTATCGCTAAAAGCAATAAACCACAGCTCAGCACAAGCTGTGTTAACTCTGCTGTCAGGACAGATGTCTGCTGGGCAGACAGCAAACATAAATTATTGTGCAAGCTACAGTAATTATGTTTTGTGCCAGCTCTCCCATTTTTGAGATGAATACTAGAGGGTCTCCATACTACTGCTGTTACAAATGGCCCTGACCAAACCTGAATGCTGTTTAAGTTCATCAACCTCACCATCTAGATGGAAACCTGTGGGACGTTTGCTTGTGTGTCAAGTCCTTATGTCTTATTTCTATACTTTAACCTTGCTGTACTCACCTATGCAACTTTATAGATACAACATGAAATGGAGAAATTGAATGGCTGTCTTGCATGTCTAATTAATATACAATGGAGTTTTAATATTTTATTTTTTAATATTTTAATGTCTATTGTCTGAATATCTCACCTATAGTTGAGTCACCCATATTCCTTTCAGTCCTGAAACGTTTTTTCAGCTTTCTGCATCTTATACTTCTGGAAAATGTCATATGCTACTGTATAAGGCTCTCGTTCAACATTTTGCACTCAATTTCTTCCAATCTAACACTGCTAAATCTGGTAAAAGACAGTAGTGAACCAAATTCACAGTCTCTGACCTTTCAAGCCCCTAGGTCGATTGTGTTTGAAAATACCTTTCTTTTAATAATCTCCCTCAACTGCATTTTTCTCTTGTCCTGCTGGCATAGTATATTCTATCCCTAAATTGCTAAATTCAGCCTATCATAGCGTTCAAGTCTCCAAACATGAAAACTACCTACCTTTGAGTACCTGGTGATCAATCAGCATTTCACATTATTATTTTTCATGCTAAAAGCTATTCTGTGTGATTTTTAAGGACTTGCCAAATTTATTAATTAAGTAATTTTCTTCTTCATTCTCTATAATTAGGCTTGTCCTTACTAAAGAAACTCAGTTTTACAGCCTGATATGACTAAGGATAGTTTCAATAACTTAAAAAAAAATATTTGGACTTTTTTCATAAAAAGACAACTTGCAAAGACTTCAGAAATGTGTAGTATTAACAATAATTTAATACAAATAGATAACATACCATATGTCAAGTTACACAAGACACCTGGAACTGATTACACATGTGTCATGAAGTCCTGAGATGAGTGCAGACATAGTATATATGTGTTTTCAAAGGCAAATGGTAAACGGCAGAACTGCAAAGTTTCTTTTTTCAAGGTGGTTTGCTCAAATAAGGGAAAGGAAAAACAGGAATGGTTTGTAGCAATTTAATTTTATAATCTCTTTTGCTGATTTGTGCATGAGGGACAGTTGTTGATCAGTGGATGACAGGTGAAGCCATCCCTGTTCCCATTAGGAGGCATGCAGTGGCAGGTGAGTGAGAAATGTTGATGTTAATATGAAAGGAAAATTAAATGAGAACTGAATAAATTTATAGATATGGCTGGTCTGTTCTTGAGTAATGTCTATTTTTTTCTGCCTTTGATCAATTGTTACCTTGGGTCCCCTTTAATGCAAAGAACCTATGAAACTATAAGATGTCCCAATATAAAAAATAATTACCTGATTGTTTTCATTATCTATAGCTATAGTTTGATACAAATAGATAAATAAAATAGTGCATTTCATGCCTGTAATTATCTATTTCCTGTAATCTCAAGTAGTTATTTTGAAGTAATATGATGTGCCAGGAAAACAGAATGCAGCAGAGTTTTTATATGTATTTTAGTAATATTTGAAGGAAGCCCACCATAAGGAAATGGGCTTTCAGTTTCTTAATGCTTTTTTTTTTTTTGTACCACTGAAATTTTTACCATTTATATTGCTTTTTTAGAAAAAACAAATAATCCAGATGAAAAACTATAAAAAAGTGCCTGAATCAAAAGTACCTTTGTTGTTTATGGCCTTTCTCTGTTCTGTGCATGCATGTATGCTTGCATTGTGTATAAAACCAGGCTCCTGCTTTTAGATTTTCCCAGCTCATTCACAGTGGGCAGTAGACCTTGTGTGCTTATTTTATCTTTTGCTTGACTTACTGCTTGATTCATATGATCAAATGCAACATTTCATTTCCAGTCTTACAGATGACAGAATAAAATCCAGAATGAATTTCTGCAGATGTCAGAAAGGTCAGGGAAGAAAGATAGATACAGGTTTGCTCCTATTTAGTTTCCTGAAAAATCAGAAATAATTATATACAAAATCAAATTATTTCTTTAATCTTATCTTTACAGTATTTGATTTTTTTAATTAATAATTTAAGAAATATTATCTTTTCATTTATTCTATGTTTTTCTTCTATTTATTAACATTTTGTTAAAGAATTCTGCTCCTGGGTTTGTGTTAATGGATTTCTAGAAAGTATGGTAGTCTTTCAGAGGTTGATGAGATAGTTAAAAGTCCTAAGGTTTCCACCTACCAGCACACTTCAGGATTTGACAATAATAAGTAATGTTTTATTTTTGTTGACATTGTTCAGCTAAGCTGTAAAGGTCTAACCAATTTAGCAAATACATACATGGTAAACAACTTGTCTAGTCTTCTGATCTACTATGTTTAAAAAACTGTGTTTCCTCTAAAGTCTTGATGTAAATACTGTACATATGATTTTACAATATTGAAATGATTCCCAAAGTTCTGATGCTGACCACAGAGTTAAAACTCCTTTTATTTTTATTTAATTTTGCTTTCTTCAGTTAGTTGGGCTGCCATGGGGAAAGAAAAACATTCTAGCTTTTGCCTGTATTTTTATTAAAGTCACACTACTAAAGTCACACTGCTACTATGTCTGCACTCATCTCAGGACTTCTCTAATATTAGAGACTAGCAGGGTAATATTGCTGTTAGTGCCTTAAAATCTTCACTTTGATGATCTTGTTAAAATTACTTTAAGAAATCAATGTGGGTTTTTTAACTCGTCTTTGCAGAAATTTTGTATTACTAACAATTTCCAAAGCTATTTTTTGGTCAGAGTTACAGCTGGATTACTGTAGAAGAAAAATGACTGAATCCTGATTGCTCTTTCATTAAGTCTTCTTGGTGGGCAAGGCCTTCATTCTAATTCTTGGATGTCAGAAATGAAAGTAATTTTTGTTTTTTAATACATATTTTGATACATGGAAATATGTTGTAATTTTCAAAAAGTAAATACTTTTATCTGATGAATAAAAGTTTATTAATCTTGTAATTTGGTAGTATTGGGAAAGACTAGAACAAGACCACAGGAGACAATAGCTGGATTGAAATAATGACAAACTAATTAAAAATTAAGTAAATGGAAATAACAGTGATTATGTTCAGGAACCTTAGCAAACCTGGTAACTTGAAATTTTAAACTAGAAAAAAAAATAATATGAGCTCTTGTATAAGTAATAGATATTGATCTTTTAGTCCTACATGGTATAAAATTTATCCTAAATTGGTTGATTTTCTTTTTGAAGAAGCAGATAATATTCATGTTTTTTTTAGTTCTGTGCAACACCAGTTCTTCACTTGAATGTGTGTTCCACAGGAGTATTTTCTTGGTTTTAAGTTGAAGAGCAATCAGACTCACTTGATTTTGCATGTTGATATGTTGACCAGAGTCAGCGTTTTAGATTTTACAAGCCATGCACAAAAGGTGTCTCAACAAGGTTATTGTTTTTTGAGTGAGAACACCTGACTACTCTCTCACTCAGAACAGGAGTTTGAAAGCAGGAAGAAACACTGTGCTGCTACCTTGGAATGATTAATAGAAATTGAACAACTTCAATTTCTGTGAGCTGTAGGGGGATCAATGATAAAGCATACAAATCTTGTACATTTGAAACATGTTAAGACTACCTAGATGGAAACTTAACTGACTTTTCATCCTTTCTTTCTTAGAACTGTTTGGAAAAAAATGTGAAAGAAATCCTTGTGTTCAGTGTTAGCTTTTTATTGCGTGGGCTTGTAGCATTTTGTTTCGTGTTGAAACAAGGGCATGGTTTTCTAAATTTCTGTGGCAGCAGAAGTGTTTTTTAAGCAGAGGAAGCTATCGTTCTGCACAAGAAAATAGGAGTTTAAAAAAAAAATCACATAGAACATCTACAGTTTGACTTTCACAAAAATAAAGAAAAATATAACCCAGACATGCATTTTTTTTGTTTTTGTTTTTTTTTCTTTCTGTTGTCTTTTTAATACAGGTATCACTTCTGGTTTTCTTATGGGAAAGAAAGAACAAAGCAAACAATGGTCACTTTAGCTTGTACTGTAACTTCAAATCTTCTCACAACCTGAGCATATGAGTTGATGTAAATTCTTAGTGTTTGAGCAGTTCTATTGTGTAAGACTCTTTCCAAGTTCAGTTATCATCTTGTCTCCCTAAGCCTGCTCAGCTGCAGTTTTCAAGCAATGGAATTTTTTTATAATTGTTTTCTTTCAAAATGTTTCCGTTCTCTGAGAAGGTGCACAGGATACCCAGGCCTCTGAATGTGTGCATGCTGAGCACTAAGGAAATTTCCTCTGCAAGTTGAGAATTTGTGAGCATGAATTCCCAAGAACTTTCTCATTTCTTCTGTGTCATATGTCAATCTGCTGGAATTTTGGGCATGATGAATACTAATTCAGAACTGTTTTGCTGCTTTTTTTTCTGCCTGCAATAATAGAGAAGAAATCTACATTCTTCCACGTAGCCTTAACAGGTAATAATAAGATGTACTAGAATGTTTTTGTTCAGTTGCTCAGTCAAAGACTGAGCATGACTACATGTTATTTGTAAGGATCAATTAGGAACAGGAGTGACTTCCAGCAAGTTATTTCTTCTTGAGACCTCTGCCTCCTAATTTTTTGAAGGTTTGAATTTTCAAAGGGAAATACTAAATAATGTAAGGGAACAGTTTTCAGGTAAACTTTAAAATCTCTGAAATATTAATTCAGTGAAGTTAGGCTAGTCTAGGAGAAAAAATACAATTTCAGTGAAAGATTTTAAATAATCAGATGTAATGCAGAGGCAAATGCCTTTTTTAGATATCATCAGACACCAATGCAGGCCTGGCTTGGGCTTTGTTTCCACTCAGTCTGTCAGAATGAGCTATTGTAGAATTTTGCAAGATGAAGCTGAATGAAGGCTCTGTGTCAACCAGATGCTGTCTCAGCAATCACCCCAAGCACACTTCACACCAGCAGAGTCCCTTTTGAAAGTTTCGGAAGGACAATGTGTTAAAATACTTTGATGTGTCCTGATCATATTCAGACCACTAGAGATTATTTCTCATCTGAATGTCTTCCTTTTTATTTTATTTAATATCAATGATGATACATTTCTCAACACAATTACTCTGTGAAAGCTTTTAGTTTAAAGGAAAAAGAATCTTGTGAGCTCCTCTCAACAGGGCCAGTGTCATCTTTAGTCTCTCTAAAACACTTAACCCAACAGGGCTCAAGGGATGCACTACCTGATCTTGAAACAGGAGTCGACAGTCCTCACCCTCATTGCACCTTGTTTGGCTCTGCCGAAGGGGAAAAATGTTGCTTCCTAATTCTAGATCTGTGTACTCAAAGGATAAATAATTTTGCACTCTCAATCCATTATGTCTACACACTCTGTCCATATGTTTTGATAGTGAGTGTTTAGAAAAAGATATTCCACGTTAATACATGGCTAACACAGAGGAGAATGATTTTGTGAAAAACACATGTAGGTTAATAACATGATAATTCCTGTTCATGAGCACCACAACAAGGTCTGGTTCCCCAACCCCTCCCCAGATGTTTGAACAACTTCCTGTGCAATCCTGTTACTTCGCTCCAGAGAAAAATAATTCTGCGTTCGAACTCTGATTTCCATATGAATCCAGTAACTGTTGTTTTTTGTAACTCTGTTTCCAAGAATCCTTGCTTTTATGTAAAAAAAAAGAAAAAGAAGAAAATTAAAATTTCTTGTGGAGAAAGTTTTTATATGCATGGAATGATTCATTTTTCAAATTGCTAAGTAGATGAGGAAGAAAGTAATCATAGAAATTAAGTTATCCTGTTTTAGAGAAAGGTTAATTTTTCAGTAGTGTTAATACAAAATAAAAAAATGTGTATTTACTTCTGCTTTCTATTTACAAAGGAATGTGATAATATGCTTTTGCCACAGTAAGATGATAAAACACATTTTATTTTTTCACAGTCAAAACTGAATTAAACAATAATTATTAGTGCTAAGAAGAGGACAAAGAAGCAGTAAGGTTAGAGAAGTGAAAAAAAATCTGGAAAACAAATTTCTTTTTCTTTTACTTTTTTCTTCTGGAGAACCTTTTCTATCTTATGGAAAGATCTATATCACTATAGTATTTACTTGCTCATTGAACCTAATCTTATTCGAGAGTAAGGAATACTTTACAAACAATTTATTTAAACCTGGATATCATTTAAGAAGTGCTTATGCATGCTTATTACTCCCAAATAATATCAAATATAGCTAGCATGAAAGTCGGAACTGTGCTCTAAAATTTGTGGATGTTTTTATATTTCTGAAATAAGCAGAGGAAAAAGATTTGAAAACATACTCTAGCTGGTCTGAAACAAAATCCTTTTTGCTATATTCATATGACTTTAAAACTATAGATCTGTTGTTATGTGTCTACAAAAGCCTACCACGGCATTCTGAGACAAAATTAATTGTTCCTTTTTTATATTTAAATTACAAATTATTTATAAAATAAACTGTATTTATTAATATACATATGTGCACACACATGCTTGAAAGTATTTTTAAGTTTGTATGAATGTATGTGAACTTATTTTGCCTAAATTTATACTGTTTATAGTCTAAGTATAGTGTATAGTGTATTCCTAAATTATGTAGTGAAGATCATTTACTGTTGAGTCAAATAAACAGTTGTGCAAAAATAATTCAGAGGGCAAGTCAGGGCATAAAAATGAGAGCAGAAACTGTAAGACAAGATGGACAGAAAAAAAAAAGAAAACAAACAAACAGAAAAGAACATTTAGAACCATGAGAGCTCAGAGGGTCAAAAGTTGTGCAGAAAATAAGCATAAGGGAGGCAGAAAGAAAGTATATCTTAACTAGGTCTGCTTAACAACCAACAAAATCCTAATTCACCTTGTTTTTGTGTTGGGATGGATAAGCTAGCTGACCAGCTGCTAGACCTTCTGTATATCTACTAATTTCAAACTTCAGAAGACCTTGCATTTTTTTAGTGTAGTCACTTTGACAACTGACTGCTGAGTACTGGGAGTGTGCTTAGCACCATGTTGCCCAAAGGTGAAGGGGGATTAAAGGAATGCAAAGCATTGCTGAAGAAGGGACAGTGGCAGACCAGAAGTCAGAAATAAGAATACAGAACATATCCCTAGGCTGGCCTAATCTGAATTAAAAGAATCAAGCAGAAAGCTTGGCTGTCAGACTATCAACCTTGACTACCAAGACTCATAAGGAAACGAGTTTTGAATTCTGGTGTCAGAAGAACTAGATCCTGAGTTTCTGATGTGAATAGCTGATAAAAACTAGGGTGGAGGGGTAAACTTGAAGCATAACCCAAGGCCTTTTGCTGCACATTAACAGTGCTCGTAGCAAGATATTGTGTTCACTTCTATCTCACTAAACCTGCAAACCTACTTACTCCATTCTGTGGTCTTGGTATTCATCTCTCTTTCAGCAGATACATCTTGTAAATGTTTTGGGGTACTTTTAGTTTGTTATTTTGTGGGGGGGGGGTTAAGGAGAGTGAAGAGGTGCTGCTGACCTCTCTGTATTTTCCTCAGGGACTTTTCTCAAGTCCTTGTTTACTGGTCTGTTTTCAAACATTATCACACTCTTTGAACCTCTTTTGTAGGGAATCTACTTCATACCTTTCTCTGACAGGTGTCACATACTATAAAAGCTGAACAAATGTAGCAATTAATATTGCCTCGTGCCATTTGTACTCCTTGTCACAAAGAAGAAAAGTAGTCTCAGTCTGTGCAGTCCACCATCCACACCAAGACTGTATCTAACCTGGCAATCTCCTGAGTTGCTTCATTGACGTTTCCTATGGGAATATCTTTGCTCTTGCTTTTTCTTACTTCATATCTGTTTATAAGTAGCATCAGATACTATTCCATCCTCTCACTTATGTCCAGATGGGAAGCAACCATTTGATATTGTAAAAATAGGAACTTTTTCAGGTATATTTCTAAATGGGACACTATTACAGGTTTTTTCCAGTTGTTTCAATATATAATCATTTCTGTTTAACCCTGGTGTTTCAAGGACTTCTAAGTATATGCGCTCAAAGAAATGTAGGAATTTAAAACAAGTGTTCTTTGTACAGACCTTGGATCTCCACTAAAAGATCTTTTTTTTTTCCTAAAAGGGAATTTAAAAAATATACCGTTAAAAACCCAAAAATGTATTTTCCAATATATCTTCCTTCTTAAGTAGAACATGGGGAAAAAAAAACAACAAAGGTCTACTGGCATGTTACCTTAAGGTGCCCAAGGCAACAAGCTAGGATAAGGCTTAATCACTGGTATGTAACACAGTCATGATGACAATTAAAACCCTGCTCTCTATCCCAAATCCATTCCTAATTTTACAGAATACCTCATGTAAGATAGGTGCAATCAGGGAGCTGAAGTGGTTTACTGGTGCTTCATTTTGCTTGCTTTAGAAATATATCCGACTCTCATCACGGGTAGCCATACATTTAAATGAAAATATTAAAAAATGTTTTGAAGGGATTTTTCACATAGACGTGTGACATGTTTTTTGCTCCATTTGAAATAACTGCCTGAATGTTAAGATCTCAACTGAAATGAAATCAGAAAACCTATAAATATGTTGCTGGGTCAACCTGTTGTGAAGTATGGAAAAGCATTCCATCATAATAGCAAGTTTTGGTTTGTTTGGTTTTCCCCCTTGAAGCAGCTTAACACTATTCTAGTTTTCCACAGATTTTTATCCGTATACCTGTATCCTCTCTTCCATGTGACCTTCATTTCCCCTAAGACACCCTTTCCCATACTGTCCTCAAGGGATTAAAAGGAGGGCATGAAAACAAACAAAAAGAGGGATTTATGCTTAAGTATGTTTATCAGTATGTGTTGTTGTTCACAGTGCATAGTAGAAGTTAGGATGCTGAACATACACACCTGTCCTGTAGCAAATGTCTCTGATCCTTTTCTGAGCACAGGCATTTTCTTAGTGCAACTGACCAGATGAGGAATAAATTTTGTGTAAAATCCTTTATGCATGCTCTAAGAGATCTTTTAATCATGCATCAAATGGTCAATAACTGCAGTCACATGAGGCTCAAATGCTCAAGCAGAGAAGACACTAGAAAGAAATAATAAAAGTAGAAGAGTAAGACCTTTTCCCAGTAAGTTACCAAGTTAAATTAAATTAAATTAAAATACTGTTACAGAACTTTATGTAGCCTATTAAATTTCTTAAATTATTTTTGTGTCACTTCCTAACACTAAAATACCTTATTAGAGATGAGAGCAGATTGAGGTGGAATAGTGATTTCTTTTAGCAAGTGGCAACATTATCTTTTTATGAATTGGAATATTGTTATGGTTGCTAATTTGGCTTCCAGATCATACCTCATATGTATGGAACTTAACTCTTACACTTAACACTTCAATAGTTTCACAGTACTTTTTTTATTTATGTGTAAAATAATGCATGTAAAGGGAAAAGAAGGTAAGAAAGATGGAGATGTTTCTAAAATATAGTTTATTTAAAATATAGCAAATGTAAAAAAGGTAGAGATGTAAGTTCTTCTTTTTTTTTAATTGGGTTTATTTTTTTTATAAGAGATAAAAGAAAATTAAAGTATTTGCAATGACATTGATTTTTCTTGGTCAGTGGGTCATAGTCAAATGCCATTTTCCTGGCATTGACCACCAAGCCCTAGAGAAAATTTTACCATCATGTTCAGATGATGAAGTAAGGCCAAAAAAACCCCACAGATATAATAAGAACTTGTATGCAAAGCAATTAGGACTCATACTACGGCAATACCCTTCCTTTAAATGGATGCAGAAACTAAATGTATGGCTGAAATACAACTCCAGTAGAAAAGGCACTCTCCTCATTATTTTGTAGAATGAAAGAGACTAAACAGTCATTTTACACTGTAAATACAAGGACAGAAAAGATTAAAACTCTTGGAATGCAATTATGCCCAGTGTCTACACACTACTG
This sequence comes from Manacus candei, assembly GCF_025592945.1. Classification (NCBI taxonomy): domain Eukaryota; kingdom Metazoa; phylum Chordata; class Aves; order Passeriformes; family Pipridae; genus Manacus; species Manacus candei. Next base: position 1,178,358 of record NW_026138143.1, read on the forward strand.
CATTTCCTCTTATAAAGAAAGTCTTAACAGTCTCTGTGGTTTAGCTGTGTTCCTTTAAAGTACTAAAACATTTACATGCCAGTAGAATAAATCCATCTGGTTTTTATATATACATATATATGCAACTATGTTTATGTGTAAGTATATATATACATGTACACTTTTTTTTTTTTGGTTGAGTCCTAATTTCCTAGAAATAAGCTTTCAGCTATGTCCAAATGGCTCAGAAATATGCTTTTGTGAAGTAAGGAAAAATAGGAACAGTTACAGCATAAAAATATTTAAAGTATGAATGGACCAGGAGTGCATATTCAGAAACCCAAAATATTTTGAGAAATGTACGTTCTTAACTGTGGCATGGGTGATACACCATAGATGCACTATGCTTTGCTTCTGTACCCAAGTTTCCCTTTCCTAGATTACTGGAAAAACTCTCCTATTATGTACTGGAGGTTAATTTCATTGCCTGATATCTACTCTTGACTGACTAAGCATAAGTAACAACTTCTTGCACTAGACATCAGTCTGCAAGCAAGTAAACCAAAGACAATCTTGTGTGACACTGCAGTATCTCTGGAAACCATAACTATAAATTACAGAAGAGTTGGAAGGAAAAGTATACCAAATGTAGTCAAGAGATTTCAGAGATGTTTCTGAAAGTATTCCTCTGTCTAAAACTTCCATCATTCAATAGTGGTTATGAATTAGAACTGTGATCTCATGAACCATTAGAAATACCAAGTCAAAGTTCTGACCGAAAAAAGCTGCCCAAAAATAAGAGAAAAGTAGTTGAAATTTAATGGTTAGTATAAAAAATATTGGAATATCTATCAGGAAGATAATTCAATAGAGAAAAGTGTTAAGCTGGTCAAAAGTGAATGTGACGTCAGGGGCTAAAGAAGATTACTTACGAAGTGTAAATGTCAAAGAAATGTCTTCTATTTTCCTACTGAAAAAGCAAAACCTGAGGAAAAGCTGACAGTGTTAGAGCAAAGCATGAAATACTTAAGCAATAATCCAGTGTATTTCCACGTTTGTACTTAGAAGTATGAACAAAAGGTAGTGGTTAATGAATTTGATGAGTGAACAAAAATCATGTGAAACTACTTGTGATTTAGGAGAATAGTATAAAGTCTTACAAACAGTGTTGCTATTTGACTGGTTTTTTGAAGGTTAAAGAACCATCTCTAAATCTCAACACTCCCGTATATGTTCATTATTATCAATTATTCATCAATTATTATGAATTAGGTTATTTCATGCTGTGAGATACCCCTCAGGTGTGAAAGAATGCCATGAAGACACCACAGTGCTCTATTAGCTTACTTTGTACCATTTGCAGACAATAAGAGAGCGTGCTTGGCTCCATTGAGGATGCCTGGATGATGGTATGCGACCATCTCATCTGGGGCAGATATTTGTCAGATATTCTAGGTGGGCTCAAACACATATAAAAAGTTTAAGTTAAACATTTTTTTAATTTGGACTACTTAAGGAATCAATGGGATATTCTGGAATATCTTGCTGATGTAGAAACAAATTTTGAATGGTGTCTATCACTAGTAATAGTGGGGCTGGACACTTCTGTAATATATCTTAAAGCTTGTCTTACCTTCAAAACACTTCTGAATTTTAGGGCATTTAGGCCTCATATGAACATTGCTAATATATGCAATGTAAATCACTATCTAAAATTAATTGGTTCTTTTCACTGCAGGAGGACAATAAATCTAAATTTATTAAATGATTGATATTCAATGTGATTCAACTTTCCCTACTTCCAGTTCTGCTGCAACTTTTGTTGTGGCTGCATTTAATTGCTGTCCGTGTACTTGGTTCTTGTTTAGGAATGAGAAACAGTACTGTTATATACCAGATGGTATACAAATAGTTCATGAGGCGTGCTGGGATTATGAAAGTTGAAATAGAACATGCACATATAAAATTATCTTTGTATATATTTTTAATGAGAGTATCTGGGTGGATATGTCTCTTCTTACAATGGTATTCAAAATGATCAGATGGCACAAAGAGCAAAAAATGAACTTTTCTCCCTCAACCTGAGGATTCTCTTTGCAATAGAATGAAATTAAATGCTGTCTCCTAGTTAAACTGTACACTTTTTATAAATAAGTTAGCGCTGGAGACATAACCTCAATCTATAAAACATGACTGAGAAAATAGCAAAGAATAAAAAGCAGACAGACAGTAGTCAGAGAAAAGTCAATCAGTTTGAAACAGACTGAGCAGTAGTTTGCAATATTAGACAGCTTGTGACCTTTTAATATCTTTCGCTTGTCATGGCTTGAACGCTTAAAAGGAAGTGCCATCATTTGTTATGAAAAAAAGAATACTATACAGAAAATGATTAAGTTTTGATGATATGGATTTGGGGTTTTTTTTAATCTTTAAAATAAATGTGGAAATATCTTTTTCTTTAGGTTCAGAGTGCTACTTAGTGATGTGCTTTTTGGAATTATTAAGTAGTGCTGCTAAATCACATGCCTATAAAAGCTGGAGAAGAGCAAAAGATAATAACCTAATGAGAATTAGTTTTGATTATTTGAATTTTCGTTATAAATCCTCAAGGCAAGGATGGAGTAGTGTCATTCTCTTTTTTTATTACTCTAGTAAAAATGAATAAAAACTGAAGTTGAAATTTTAATACCTAAAAAAAGTAATTATAAATTCTAATAGATGACAGATCACATAAGCGTGAGTTCTGAGCAGTTTAATAGATAGATACAGTGTTCCTTTTTCATTAGTCAAAGGTCATAGTCTATCAATAAAACATCAATTAGATCTCATGATTGTAGAACAATTACTGGGTGTATATTGATTTGATGATTTTCGCAAAATATATTTTTGGTCTATAAAAGTGGAACAGAGAAAATCATAAATCCTTCCTTCTAAAACTGTATACAGTTGGGTATGACTATATGGTAGATTAATAATGAGATATAACTAATATATATGAAGCTACTTGATTAATTCATTGATAATAAGTAGAATATCATAGTCAAGATTTGTCTTCAAAAATCCATCCTCTGTCAACAGACTTAGTTGGACAATGAAAAAACAACCTAGCCAAATCAAGAGACTTTAAATTTTTTTGAATTAGTCTTCCCAATTAGTGAAGGCAAAGTTTACAGAGCATTTCAGGATGCCTTTTACCTTTGCCTGAATTCTTCTTGATACTAAAACATTATTTGAGGTTGCTGTTTCACTACCTGTTGTATATATTATGAAAAAAAGAAGAAAACATAACAGAAACTATAGTGTCAACAAGCTATTAATGATACACACTTGGTCCTTTCATCTTACTAACCATAAAAATGTAGGTACAAAATATTTGTGGTATTCTGTATTTCAGGAGCACTAGAGAAAATGCATGGAGTGGGTGACGAAATATGCATGTAGTTTATGACATAGAACTCTGGACCAAAGTTAATTAAACTTTTTGCTTCTTTGCTTGGCATGGTTGAGTAAAAATGGATAAAATAACTTCACTTTTAAAGTTATAGAAAAATTCATGAAATTTAAAGAAGTAAAATTGAGAAGCAAGGTCTTGAGCATTATTTAAAAATATATTTCCTTTTGGCCGAGCTTTCAATTCAGTATTCATGCAACCATAAAATTTCTGTTTCAAAAACAAAGTACCTAGGAATTCCCCATTATTTTCATACTTTTTTGTTGTTGTTGTTTTTGTTTGTTTGTTTGGGTTTTTGGGTTTTGTTTGTTTGTTTGTTTTCCTAAATACCAGGCTTTTCAGGCATTTTTTATGAATTGTAGTACATATATGTGGATTTGCAACCACTGTGACAACACACAATACAGAGGGACATGGATTTAAGTAGGAAATATGTCCTCCTGTTACAGAAATATCAAATCTTCCTGATGTTCGGTGGTTTGTTTTAGGCAAGAGACTTGGACAATGTTAAAGCAAAGTATAATTCCTTAAACCTAATGTACTGAAACATGTTAAAATTACTTCATATCATACTGCCTGGAGTGGTTTTGAAACTTGTTCAAGTGTTAAATCTCTCCTTGAAAAAAGCTTAAATAGCTAAGGAGAAAAGGTTTTTATTTTCCTTTGTAAAACTGCTGTTGCCCACTCTCGTACTGAAGTACCTTGTAATGCCTAGTGTAGTCTGGAACTGGAAATACACTTGGGGAATCAAATTACACCTGGGAAACTGAAAACCCAAGTGCTATCTACTCTTCTGGATCTGTATAAAGAAAATCCTGTCTGTTAAGAAAATGTCAGCTGCATGTAGAGTAGAAATTACATTTATTATTATATTCACTATTTAAAAAAGTGGTTCTGTGAGAGGAAGCAAAATTTTGAGTAGGAAAATAATACAAAAATTAAGAGCATAGGAATGTAAAATTCTGCTACAACATTCTCTTTTATAATCTAAGGCATATGAATATTTAAATTGTTTATATGGAAGGCTTCTAAACAATAGAAATGCCTTTCCTATTGCTCTTTCCTTTAGTTGAAAATGGTAATTATTACCCATGTCAATGCAGCTTCCATTTATATTCATTAAAGGTTTCTTTCTGCTCATGCCTACTTATGCCCAGTGATATCACAGCAGTTTTCTCATCCCTGGTATTTGTCCTTGCCTGACAGCTTTCCTGCCCACTGTTGGTGGCTTTTTCTTCCTCCTTACCTGCAGATATCATCCCAGTTATTGTGACCTCATTGCTAGTAATTCTCTGAGGTATCTCCTTTTTACCTTCCTTTGCCTTCAGCTACCTATGTTACCTTCAGCAGCAGCCTCTTTTCATTTCCAGGTAATTGCACCCTCTGTCCTTTTTCCTCAAGAGCTTTTTCATTAAGAGCTGTAGGCATCACTTCTCAGAGTCATGTTCTGGTATTAGGGGTGTGAAAAGAATTGAATGATCCTCCGGGAACACAGTATGTCCAAGCTGCACCAGGATGCTAGTGATTAGCTCACACACACATATATATATTTCTATGAATGATTTTCCATTTTCATTAGAGATCTACTTTCCTCCTCTGACTTTTCTGACACACAGACTGTTCCCTCTAATTCATAGGGCTACTGAGATCACCTTCCATATTTGCTGATGCAGAAACCCTAGATTTCACTTTGAATCCTGTCTGGTTTCCATTATTTGTTTTAAATTTCCTGAGTTTTGGAAAGTTTTGATTATTTTTATTTATCCCCCTTTCTGCTATGTTTCATGCTGTTCTCTGCACAGCTTACCTAGGATTTTTAGAGATAGGGAAATCCACCTAGTGTGGTCCTCTTGTTGTTAGGTAGTGAAAAAATCCTTCCAGATTATTATTATTTCTTTTAAATATCCCAGTGTCTGCTTAAGGCAACAGCAATGTTCATCCGTGGTCCAAACTGGCAAGTAGAGTGTTTTGCGAACAAAGCTCCATCGATAGGCAAATCTCAGTAAGTAAAAAAAGACTACCACCAACAGTAGTCGTCTGTCATTGACAAATATATGGATATTTTGAATATATGGAATTCTTACGAAGTAGACTAAGAAGTCTACTCTTTACGTGCTTACATTGTCTCACAGACCATAGGTGAAGCACTCCTCACTGGGGAGAACTGTGTTGTAGTTTAAATTATTTTAAAGAGAATATATATTTCTTGAACTTAGACAAGAAGAATTGTAAATATTGTTTGAATTACTTCATGTTAATCATGAGAAAAATATGTAGTTTTATCTTCTAGCCTACCGGATGTTATTATCCAAGAAAAACAAAGTAATTTGCAGGCACCAAGTTTACACTCTTTGTCTCACTTTGTGAATAGAGACCACTTCTGGGAAACAGTTTCTAGTGCATCAGACGTTGAAAACTGCTGGAATAGGTGCTTGCACATGAATTAAACACAAGTAACCTGGTATTTGACAACTATTCTATTTAATTTTCTGTAACTGTGATTGAAGCTACAGCTAGCAGTCTGTCAGAAATACATTTCCTAGTTTGTTGAAGCATTTTGACACAATCCAGTCATAAAACTTGTTGAAACTCTCCAAAGTGAAATTATTTATTATTTTAAAATTTATTGGTTAATTTGAAAACAAATCATATGAGCATAGGAAAGGATCTGCTATAGACATCGTAGGTGGTAACATCCAGTTATGTGCTGTTTGTTGCTACCAACCACATTTGTGTAAGGACTTAGAGAAATGAAGGCTCTGCCTCTCCAAGTTAGATTTCTTAGCCTTGGTAACTGTATTTGAAGTTTATGTTGGAATTTTCCCCCTGTTGCTGGTACCAGAAATCTCTTCCCAACTTCTTTCAAAATTTTAGTAATGGATATTTGATGACCATTGCAGTTTTTATCATATCTTTGTCTTTCTCTTACTAACATTTGATTTATTCAATTATTTTAGAAACAGTAGTCATAAGGATTCTTCCTTTTTTTCTTTGTGTTATGTGTACTAAGCACATCAGTTCTTCTCTGGTAAGACAGACTTTCTGTTTCCCTGCTTCATCTATTTTCTATATACCACTTTCATGTTTTAGGGCTATAAAGATGAATTGCCCATACAACGAACAGGGAAGTTTTCCGATACCTCATAAAATGGTATTAATATTTACTGATTTGTGTTGGAGAAAAAAACCTCTGAAACATATGAAGATCAAGTTTATATTTTCTATTGCAATATAGCAGGGACTCAGCAATATGTGCCTGTACTGCATAGAACAGAACAAGAACAATTTAAGCTTGGCTGTAATTAATCAGATGAAAGATCCCTCTATTGTGTCTCTGACATTTTTCATAAAGAAATACCGGGGGGAAAAAAATTGGTGGGAATATGTATAATGCTTCCATGTAAAATGCTTCTGTCTTCTAATTAGTTTCAGCACAAAGACTTCTTGAGTCATGTGTGGTATTGTGTTTTTAGTAACCCCCAGTGGATCCTCTCCTATGTGCTTTTGCAGTTTCCATTATTAATCCCACACAGGCCTAGAGTACCCACGAGTTTTGTGGCAATAAATTTTATAAGTTGTTGTCCCTTTGCTGAGTTTCATTTTTTTTAATGTTTTGAACCTACATTCATTTGATGTCCAGTTTATCTTTAGCCACAAAGAGAGTGTTGATCCCTCTTATGCTCTCTCCACATTCCTTGTGATTTTGTAGACCTTCTTCATATTCCAATGAAGTAATTTATTTTCCAAATCAAAGGCATCCATATTATTTAGTTGTTCCTCATAGAGAAGTTTCAGTTCCTATCTCTTTTATATGCTTTTTGAGATGAGGATTTATGTTCAAACTGTAGATGGACAATTGTTTCCAGTGGTCTGACTGTATTTTCTGTACTCCTGTACTAGCATTTAATTTACTTCTTATCTGCTACTGAGCATTGATTTCAGTGTTTCTTGGAACTACCCTTTATAATCCTAAGGTCTCTCTTCTGAATAGTAATGGTTAGCTCAGAGCTCATCATTTTTATGCGAAATTAGGATATTCTTTTCCCCATGTGGCACTTTACATTTATCTACATTTAATTTCAGTCATTCAGCCTCATAAGACATATTCCACTGCAGTTCTTCATAGTGCTCTCTCGCCCTTACCACTCACTCTAAATAATTTAGTACCATCAGCAAACTTTCTCATCTCTCTCCTTACCATCCTTTCCATATAGTTTATGAATATGCTGAACACTGCAGATATCAACAAAATTGCTCTGGAGATTTCCCCTGTTAGAATTCAACATTGTCTAATGCTTCTCTTTTAACCATTTAAGGACTTTCCTCATACTATAACTGCTTCATCACCTGAAAAGTCTTCGATGAGGGATAATTTCCAGTCTTATGGAAAGCTCAATTGACTACATTAATCGGAACTCTTTTATCCATATGCATATTTGCTCTTTCAGTGGGTTGGTCATGAAGGATTTTTTTGTAAAAGCCAAGCTTACTCTTCTCAAGCAGGTCATAATTACTCAGGTGTCTGCAGTAATTCTATTCTTTATTCTAGTTTATAAGACTTTTCCTGACACAGTGACAAGGTTACTGATCTGTTTTTAGCCTGACTCTTCTGGGGACGATTTTTCAGAATTGTCACCCTCCTATGGTGAGGCACCACAGCAGTTTTACACGAGAAATTATTCACCATTGTTAATAGTTTAGCTGTTTTATCCCAAGTTGCTTTAGAACCCGTGACTGAATACTGTCTGACTTCTGTGATTTCTTACTTTTCATTTTAACTGTTGCTCCGAAGCTGCTTCAAACTGAATCTATGACAAAATCCCTTATAAAGAAGAAATGCACGAGGGCGATCACCCCAGTTTTATCCACAGAACGCAAAGAATGTATTTAACTTCTCTGCTGTAGATTTCCTTTTATATTCTGTTTATATCTACTTATCTGTTGGTATGCAAAGTGCCTGGCAGTCTGTGTTCTTTTGACATGTCTGAAGAAGTATTTATTACTCATTTTGGTATCTGATAATGGGATCCATATAGCTCACTTTTCTGTTCCGATCAAGTATGATCAACCCTGCTGCTTAAGGAGAGGATAATTTGACCTTTATTGAGATATAAGCAAGGAGTGTAGGATTGTACAGATTTTCACTGACAGAGGAACTTTTTGTTGTTGTTAGAACCATTCTGTTTAGGAAAATGCTTGTGAAATCCTTTTAAAAATTCACACAAAAATCGAATACTTATTGTTTTCTTTTTAAAACCTCAATTTTTTCTAATAATTAAAGTAAAAGAATTTTTGAAAATGTACTATTTCTTCACTATAAAAACTTAAGAAAATTCTGGATGAAGCATGCAAGGTTTCACTGATAAAAAGCACTACTGTGCGTTCTGAGAGTGTCTTATCCTATTGAGCAGGCAGCACTTAAAGTTTCTGCTGTTTCTGAAACATGAAGTCAACTTGAAATAAACTAGAGACTTAATCAGACCCAGCAACTACTCAATATATCCACTAATTTCCAGATTTCTGCTGTTCTCAGGCCTTTGTCAGCAGAAGTTGACAGAAATGTGGGTGTATTTGATGGCTCTATAATTGCAAATTACAATTATTTTATTTTTGCTGTTCTTTCTTCTTCCCTTCCCCACTGAGTTCTGTTTCCTGTTTTTAGCTTTTGAGAGCTCAATACTATCATCACCACAGTGATTGAGTCTTTCTACTTTTATAATTTCTATGATCTTTTAAAATGGATCAGTACACTTACAGTCTGAGAAGAAATGTTTATTTTAAATTCATAATTTAAGTAGAAATATAAATAGTGTAGATGCCTGTAGATGTCTAAATTGACAAACTTTCCCCTGAATAAAAATGCTGTGCCTCACTTGGGCCTTAAACAGGTCAGGTCAGTTGTTAAAATATTTCAATCCCTATGTCAAGATATATGTCAAAGGCAAGTATGTAGTTACTGCTCCACACAACAATTTTCCAGCATAGCCCTAAGGGTTTAATGCTGCTTTCAGGAATACAGCATTGTATAGCTGTGATTAGAAACAACTTCTTATATATTCTCATCATTTACTGCAATAGTTCTTTTTCCCTTAACGCAAAAGAATATGTGAGAAGTCAACCCTCAGCATTCTGATTTACAGATGATCTGCAAAGAAAGCAGAGCTGACTTACTGATTGACCTGTTGGAGCAAAAGATAAAATACTCAGTATTCTTGCTGAGAAAAGTTCTAAAATCCTTTCTCCTAGGAGCACCTCTCACGAGTGAACAAATCACCTTCCTAAACACAGACAGTGACTTAGATGTCTAGGTATTCTACTGAGATACACTGGGGTTATTTGGAAACAGAGTCAAAAACCTGAGCTACAGTTGTAAAATATAAATGAACATTCAGAAACTTTTCTTTATATTCTTACGCTGACACTCGACTTAGATATATTTTGATTTTATAACCATCTTTTATCCCGAATGAAAAAGTAGTGTAAAGATGCACTGTTTTAAAACTAGGTTTTGTTAGCTATGGATTTAATGAGGAATAATAACTGTGTGGTATGTGACGGTTCTGGATTTCATAAACATAGAACTCCAGTAACAGTCTTTAAAAAAAAAATCAAACCGTCTCATCTGTATTATTTGTATTAATTTCAAAAGTGCAATTTTTTCATTTTTCTCTTTACAGTACCACTCTATAGATCCAGGTTAACACTTGAAACTGAAGGCCTTTGTGCTAGATTTTGGAATCATGAATTGAATGCAAAGTGATTTGAGCCATATTATTTCACTCAATTATTGAGTCTAAACATGGTAATGAATTTGCTGACCCAGACAAATGATGCCAGCATAAATGCAATCTAATAGGATTTTCGCATTTTTTATTCCCAAGCATTAGTCTTTTGAAACAACTGAACCCAAAGGCAAAACTATTGATCAGTGTAACTGAAGAAATATATATGAATTTGCATACAAACCTTCTACTCTACATGTTTCTATGGCATAGAATGCCTAGAATACATCTATTTGTACAAATAATCCTTACCAAAACAGGTAGACCTTTATCTAAAATTCTTGTCTGAACTAATATTCTAGTACTAGAAGATAAGTAGAGAGCTCTAGGGTAAGATTAATCTCATACACGTTCATTTACTTAATCTAGGTACCCAGTACCAGCTGAGACACCTCAGGCATGCTATCTGGCCCCAAGTTCTTGGCTAGTATCAGATCTACTGTGTCACATCTGCCGAGTTGGTGGGGATGTCTTGGTATTCTAGCATGTCCGTCACTAGACACTTGAATTTAGCACCTAAATTAAGGTCTTGAATCATAGAATGTTAGGGGGTTGGAATGGACCTTAAAGATCATCCAGTCCCAACCCCCTCTGCCATGTGCAGGGACATCTCCCACTAGACCAGGTTGCTCCAGACCTTATCCAACGTGGCCTTGAACACTGCCAGGGTTGGGGCATCTACCTCCCTGTAGGGTAGACACTGTTCCAGTGTCTAACCACCCTCACTGTAAAAATTTCTTCCTAATATCTGACCTAAATTTCTCCTCTTTCAATTTGTACCCATTACTCTCTGTCCTATCACCATTGTTCCTGACAAAGAGTCCCTCTCCGGCTTCTCTACAGGCCCCCTTCAGATACTGGAAGGTTGCTGTGACTTCTCCACGCAACCTTTTCTTCTCCAGGCTGAACAGTCACAACTTTCTCAGCATCTCTTCATAGGGGAGGTGCTCTAGTCCTCTTATCACTTTGTGGCCGTTCTCTGGACTTGCTCCAACTTTTCCACATCCTTCATATGTTGGGAACACCAAAACTGTACTCAGTACTCCAGGTAGGGTCTCACGAGAGCAGAGCAGAGGGGCAGAATCACCTCCTTTGACCTCCTGGCCATGCTGCTTTTGATGCAGCCCAAGATTTGGTTGGCTTTATGGACTGCGACTGCACACTACCAGCTCACAGTGAGTTTTTCATCAACCATCAACCATCAAGTCTCTCTTCTCAGGGCTGCTGTCAGTCCCTTCTCCACTCAACCTGTAGATGTGCTTGGGATTGCTGGGACCCAGGTGTAGGACCTTGCACTTAATTCTGTTGAACTTAATGAGGTTTACATTGGCCCACCTCTCAAACCTATCTAGGTCCGTCTGGATGGCATCCCTTCCTTCCAGCATGTTGGGATGCATTTCTCCTGAGCTTGGAGGAGGTGATCTAGCATTCAGCTGGCATTCTTGGGCCCCTTTGCCTTCCAGGGCTCTATCCCATGGGTCTCTACTTGAAGAGACCAGCATCTGGCCTCATGAAGTCCAGGACAGTGAGCTTGCTGCATGCCCTCCTCACTGTTCTGAGGATCTCAAACTCCCCCATTTTGTGGTAACTGCAGCTATGGCTGCCTTGGAACATTACTTACCGCACCAGTTCATCTCTGTTGGGGAGTACAAGGCCCAGTATGGCATCTCTTCTTGTTGGCTCTTCAAGCCAACATACACAACTTGTATGTTGATGTTCTTGTTGATACATTCAAGGAAACTCCAGGACTGTTTGTGCCCTGCTGTGTTGTCCCTCCAATAGATATCAGGGTCATTTAAATCCCCCATGGGGACCAGGTCTTGTGAGCATGGGGCCACTCCTATCTGCCTATAGAAGGTTTAATCCACAACATCCTCTTGATCAGGTGGCCTGTAACAGACCCCCACCATAACATCCCCTGTCCATGCCCTCCTTTAATCTTCACCCACAAGCTCTCAGCTGGCTCCTCATCCTTCCCTGGGCAGAGTTCCATACTCTCCAGCTGGTTACTGACATAGAATTCTACACCCTCTCCTCATCTCCCTAGTCTGTCTTTCCTAAAAAGCGTAAGACCTTCCATTCCAATGTTCCAGTCATAGGAGCCATCCCACCATGTCTCTGTGATGCCAATGATATCATAACCATGCAGGTGTGCACACATCTCTAGTTCCTCTTGTTTGTTCCCCATACTATGTATGTTCGTGTAGAGGTATCTGAACTGGGCCCCAGATAAAGCCAACTCACTGGCTGGAGTATCTGGAACGGAGTGCCTTTGCACTGTTCCAGGCATCCATTGCAAATATTGGCACTTGACTGGCAGGATTGTGATGGCTAGGGGCTCCCTCCCTCAAAAAGTCCAGTTTAAAGCCCCCTTCACTAGTCTGGCAAGTCCCTAACCAAAGATACTATTTCCCTTCTTTACCAGATGGACCCCACAGGCCCCATTAAACCAGGCTTGGCAGAGTCTCTTGACCGAGGTGAAACCATAGCTGGTTCTTTTCTGGTTTGATGGGTGATGACTCACTCTTTGAGTTCTGCATCCTACCTTTGTGACCTGCCTGCATGAACTGCCACGCAAACTGCTGTGCCATGCCCTTCTGACATGCCATGTCCTGTTTGCCCACACTTTTTGCCATCCTCCTGGTTGTTTGCAGCCCCTGGAGCTGCTTAAATCTCCCTTGGATGCTCCTGACAATGCCCTCTCCTCGCCTGATTGGCTATCAGGTCCTGACAGGGCTTTGGGCTGCTGATCAGGTGTCCCTGAGCTCTGGAACTGCTCTGTACAGCACAATCCAACAGCCACACCCTGATTTACCTCAGTCGCTGCTGCTGTCACCTCACCAATGGACTCTTGAAGTTGAACACCTTTACCCCAACTCAGAGGAATATCTCATTTCAGGATGGTATTTATGGTTGTCATGGTTTGAATTTTGTGTTCCCCCAGGGGCTAAGAAAAGTGGTAGACCCCAAGGGGTGGAAACCCCTGGAAGTTTTGAAGTTCTGCCCAATGGGCGCTCCTGCAAAAATGTCAACATCCCACAAGCTCACCGGAAAAGAAGAGCTGTAGTTTGGTTGTTGAGGAGAGGTGGCCATGTTGTAGAGCCACGAGGAAGGGGTTCTGAGCCCCTCGGGCCCTCTGGGGCCTCCCAGCCCCTGGCTGGGGGGCTGCAGGGACCTGGAACAGCATAAAGCTGGGCTAGGTGCCTGTAGTTATGCCGGGAGATGTTTTCTCCATGGGCGCAGAGCAGCAGCCGGCTCTGACCAGAGAAACGGTGGCAGAGAGCCAGAGCAGATAACACCTGAACTGAAGGAGCAGCAGAAACAACATGCAGCACCGCAGAGAGAAGACTCCTGGAAAGAGAGCCGAGGAGAAAGAGAGCCAGCAGTCTGAGAGACAGAGTTCTGGGGGTAAGACTGTACCAGATCCCCTAAAACTCCCTTGAGACCCCTCTTGGAGAAGAGGGACATGGACTCCTATTTAGGAGAAGAGTTTTAGACATGCAGCACCAGAGAGAGAGAGGAGCTGAGAAGCTCAGAGCGTCCTGGAGTTGGACCAGGACGACCAGAGGAATGCGGGGGGAGTTGACCTTGGCTCCCCCCCCTTGCACTGCTGCCACGGTGGCAACCTGAGAGACAGGGCACAGAGGCCCTGCAAGGAGCTGAGTCTCCTGGAGATACCAGACTGTCACAAAGCCCCCTGTGCTCATGATATGACGTGGTGATACGACCTTGTCTGGGGTTACAAAGCCCACAGAAGATCCCTCGGTTGGAGGCGATGGGGCCGAGAGAGACTTGAATACCTCCCTCGTGGATGCTGGCAGAAAACCAGCTATCAGCTGCTGCATGTGGAGAAGACAGACAGACTGCTGCCTCAGAAGATGCTGCTGTTCAAAGACTGAAAGGGATCTGCCCTTCTTTCCCTCCTGGACTTTTATTTGGAGGGGAGAAGAGATCTGATCCACTGTAAATACATATGTCATGGTAGAGATAGTTTGTGATCATGTGTATAATGTGATATGGTATTTATTTGTACAGTCATTGTAATATATTCCCTTTCCCCCACTTTGTGTGTTTTGTCTGGAAAAACCCATCTCACATTAGGTTGAGATGTGGGAGGGGGAATGGAGCTAGGGAATTGGATTTGGGGACTATCTCAAACCATGACAATGTTTTAACCATTTAACCTAATTCTACATAATTGTAAGCTGTAACATCCCATCTTCAAGGGCTAGTTCTTATTTCTCAGACCCAGATCTGTGAGGGAAAGATATACCACTCTTTCTGTACTGGCAGGGAGATATTTTAGCTCTGCTATGAAATGCTCTCTACTTCTCCTTCTAAACACTTAACACTGTTTGCCTTTCCAGTGTGGCTCAAAACACACATTATACCAGGACTGTGCCAAGCTATTGTGAGAAAGAAGCTATTGGGCTAGGTACTTGCCTTCAGTCCCCTCTCTACCTTCTACATTAGCAGCTGTTTTTCTACGTGTTGCTATGACAGAGAGCAAAAGTAAGGCTTCCTCAAGTGTTATAATTCCAAAAAGAACATCAGTACTTTAGATATACAATATAAAGCTGTTTAAAAGCCCAGCATAGTCATCTGCTGCTTGAGATAGATAGCTTGCAAAATATAAATTCACTAGCGTCTCTAAACATGTTCTCTAATTTTTCACTCTCTACGTTTCTTAGGGATGGAGGATGTAAATCATTTTGCATACATCAATGCAAATGCAATTCAACTTAGGACTGCCATGTAGTCTAATTGGCTTTAAAATGGAATTTTGTTTTTTGAGTGCTAATTTTCAGGTAATGACTTTCTAATTGATTTTCTTTTTATGAAGGACCATTGATTCACTCCCTTCAATGAAATTCAGTTGGCTTCCCAAGGGAATTTATGAAAAGCTGCTGAAAACAAGGATCTATCAGTGCTGCTTACTTTCCACCTTGCTTTGCTCTCCATTCTGTCTAAAGTATACGCTTTATTTTTTCCATGAGCAGGCTTAGACAAGGCTAGACACTCATATTTTGTATAGATATGAGTGTGAAACAGTCTCTTTAAAACACCAAACATTTTTAATCAATGATTAATTGAATTTTTGTGACATTCTTCCTAAAAACTAGGTGTTAACCATAGTCTCATATATTAATATGAAAGATATTTAATATTTTTATCAGTTATACCATGAAAACATTCTGGATCACACAGAAGTTATCTGAACAAAAAGGATTGACAATTTTTAGATGGAAGTATGAGCTATTGTTACCATATTGCTTATATCATTGGCATCAGTGAGAGATGACTTTGTATGAAGCACACTGGAGATTGCCTGCAAGTTTTCTGGTACAGTACAGTATAGCAATGCCAGCTAGATGATAATGCATAATGTTAGTAATAACTGGAAATCTTTCGGTGATCCTGTTTTAGAAGGAGTTTGAACCCTAGTGTTTAAAACAGTGAAACAACTGTGAATCAGTTCCACAAAAAAGTGAATGGAAACCCATACTGTTATTTTATTCTGATTTTACACATCCACTGTGGGAAGAGGGAGGGAGGAGGGAGGCTAGTGTCTTTAAAAAAAAGCCTGTAAAGATTTTGCAAGCCAGATCATATTATCATTTTGCAAGCTGTTCCAGACAAGTTAATTTTGCTTAATTATCTATTATTTAGGTTATAGAAGCTATATATCTTAATTATCTATTATTTAGGTTATAGAAGCTTAGTCAGTGTTTTCCTGTCCTAGTTTGCCACATTCTTACAAAGGAGAAGAAATCCGTGATAGTAAACCATTCTTAAATATGAGCAAAATATGTAATGAGATCCTGTGACTGGATGAACAAATCAAGTAGAAATAATGCATATTTTTAGCACTGAATATAAGTAGCACTGGAAGAGCTTCCATAGGGGTGTGTTAAATTTGATTTTCCATCACTTTCAGTTTTGAAATCAAGACTGAATAACTTTATGAATGCTGCACTATAGCACTCATTACCTAAACTATTGTGTGGGGGTTGACATTGTGGCTACTGAATTCCAGACTAGATTATTATTATAATGCTCCCTTCTAGCCACAAAAATCAATGAATGTTTGTCATTTGAATTTTATTTTTTTTTCTTAAGAGAACAGGGATGTAAAAATGGTGCATGGATTCATTTTGTTTTTAAAGGATCAGTGCATAAATAATAGCTAATTAATTCTCAACAAACACTTCTGAGAGTATTATCTCTGTTTCACAGACAGAATGAGTTTCAGAGACTTTGGGATGTTAGTCTTGGTTCACATAGTAAGTAAGCAACAAAACGCAAATGCCAGCAGTCGTTCCTGACTGCTGTGCTTGTGGTATTACAAGTATTTACAGAGTTTTATCAAATGGCTGTAAAGACATTTCCTGCAGAAGCTTCCTGTGATCCTGTAGAGAAACATTATGATAGCCTCTTCCACCTGAAGAACTCCGAATTTGTTTTGAGCACTTGCAAGCATGTTTTCAAAATACTCTCAAGCGATATCCTAATTAGTCTAGAAGTCAGGGAAAGGGAAATATAGGGAACTCCCGTTTCCTTTGTCTTTCCTCTCCTCTTTCATAAAGATAACCACAAAGAATGTTTTTTGTTTCTCTCATATCGGTTTTAGGGAAAGGAATATAGCAGACTAATAAACAGCAATAAGATAATGGTGTCTTCACTACAAAAGCCAGTGATGCTAAGAATGCCTGCCACTACTGGAAGGCAGCAATGTTTGTGTGATGTAGCTTTGGAAAAAAAAGAATATGTGAAAAGATTCACTGTGTATCTGCCAGCCTTTTCCAGGTAAATTAGGACCTTTGCATAGGAACAGAACTGCAACCACCTTTTCCGTGCTGCAGCGAGTCCTTGTCACAGGAAAATTAAATCATATAGGACAAATACTAGACCTCAGTAATAAAGATCTTTGTACATCAGAATTTCCACCTTCTCATTCCACATGAGTAGTAAAACACACGATTCTGTTAGTGGCATAGGTATTGCTCTACTGACATCCAAATCTCCTTTTCATTCAGTGGCTATAGAGACCATCAGCCCTGATCAGTGGTAGACTCAAGACACTGCAATAAAGTCATGCTAAACTCAAAATATTGCTACCTCCTTGGCCAGGGAAGCATGTATCCTGGCTGCCAAAGATAAATAAACCAGAAATATCTGAGTCAGATAAAATTGCCCTTGCTGTGTGAGGAAAAACTTGCACACAACTAGTGATCAATTGACTCTAAATGTTCAATCCCCTAAGACTGAACAAATTTAGCAAGTTTCTATTAGGAGAAAATTGGGCTGTTACATCACTGTATTACTTATGTAATGAATTATAAAGAAAATAAGTGAATAGGTGATCAAAATTTTAAAATCCTTCCCTCTTCCAATTATTGTTGTCAAACTAGATTCACCTTTGTTGATCATTCAGCAAGATTTTTGATTTATGGAAGTTCTCCTGTTTCAGATGCTAAGAGCTATTTGAGAGCATTTCACTTAAAAGATGAATGGTTATACAGTCACTTTCAGAGTAGTAGTTGATGTGAACCTGAACAAAACAATATCATAGGGAGATTACAGATGCATATTATCTCTGTCAAAGGGAAAAAAATACAACTTCTAAGGCATACAGTTGCAAAAGAAGTAATGGGATGAAATCAGATTATGTACTTTAAAGCAAAAATAGGACCTTCAGTATTTCTTATTCTATTATTGTCTGTTTTAATAAGGCATCTAACAGTATACTGAATCCACAGAGGTTTCCGACCAAAGGTTACTCAGTCTAAATTTCTGACATGGATACCAGGCACTTTTAGAATGAAGGCTGAGAATGGACTTCAACAGAAACACAAGTATTCTGCATTCTTTCTGTCATTCTCATGACAGAAAAAAAAAAGGAAAAAAACCCCAGATATTCCTTTACACATTCCTTTGTAAAGTATTCTTGTGTCTTCTTGGTATCATTTTAAAAAACTAAGTGGTTAAAACTGTCCTTATTGCTCTAGAAAGATGAGCAGCTATAGAATGCACGTCAAAGGGCAAGCAGGCATGTTTGAAGACTGTCACATACTGTAACTCTGCCTTTGGGGATTTCTTAGTAATATTCCTCTGAACAGTTTGAAAGGATTATTCTGAAGAGTCCTACTCCAGGTATTCTTCCTGAAATAGGAATTTAGTGTTTGCTTGCATGAAATTTTGCTTATGCTTCTCTGCATTTTGAGCCCTTTTAACCTTATACTGAGTTTTAGAAAGGACCCACATGTTTTTCATTGAAGTTTCCCATATTTATATTTTGATTAGATTTCTTTTTTGCTGATATCATGGGTCACAGACCAAAAGGTTCTAAACCTGTGAACCTTTGTCAAGGAGATCTTGACTTAAGGTGGCGATTTTCAGAGTATGGAGTCTGCCTAGGGTGAACAGGAGAAAAGGAAAGAGAAATGGTTAATGAGTTCCTGTTTCATAGTTAACTTTGGTAACTACATCAGTCTTTGGAGTTCTTGGTTTTAGAGTATGTGAAGTATTTTGGATAAGTTACTTTTATTTTTTTTCCTCTTGAAATGTTCAGAAAGTACTGCACCTACAACCAGAAACTGAGATGTGTTAGTGTTAGGTGGCAATAGCATTAATTTTCTTTCTTTTTTCTTTTTTTTTTTTTTCTAGTCATTGTTAAATTTTGACTTAATATTTTCTGTCTTTTATAAATATAATAACTCGGAAACATGCAAAAACAAGCAAACAGATTCAAAATTATTTTTAACGCCTACTTCTTGTTTCTATAATTTTGAATTAATTATGTAATGTTTTAATAGGACTTAAGGAGAGTTAAGACAGGTTTAAAGACAGCTTTTTTTTCTTTATTATCCAGTCTTTCTTCCCATTATTGGGAAGCTTATCTGAATTATGGAGAACACAAGTACTATTTGCAATTAACTATAATCCCAGCATTAAAAAGATACAGAAAGTATACTAGAAAAACACCTGACTATTTAATTTTTGTCTTCAAAGTTTTTTTATTTTATCTCAATATGCAATATTAACTTGATACTTGAAGCAAGTAGTATACAATACCGGACATTATTTCCCACAGCTTGATTTACAGTTGCATTCTTGTAAGTAACCATTTCAGATATGACACATGTTTTGGTTCACAGTTATTTTGTGCATGCTAATAGTCGAGGCAGAATTGCAATGATATAAAAGGCAGTCTCTGGACTTTTCTGTGATTTCACATAGGAATGAAAACTACTTATAACTAAGAAAAGTTTAACTTGAAAATTGACTATCCTGATTTAGTCACGACTCAAAAGAATATAAAAAGTGTAGTGATTTTGATTAATAATTATAAATTGAAGACACAAATCAGTATTTTTTTTCATGGGTCAAGAATGTTGTTTAGATTAATTTGTAACCAGTAGGAGCTCAAAAGCTTTATTTATTTAGTTGCTATGCCCTTATTGAGTATAGATGATTCTCAAGTGTATTTAAAATAGGTTTTGCATTTGTACTTTTTCCTGCAGAGTGTTTGAGTCTTATAATCCAATGCACTAAGTGCAGAGAGTGTGGAATGACATTTCTGATTTTATATTTGCTTCTCATAAGTGCACTCTCTAGGAATGGCCTCAACTGTTTGGGTTGAAAAGTAACCCTGTAGAGTAGTGGAGATGTGTAGAAGAAACACAAGAAACTTTGAGTCGAGGGGTGCCTAAGGAGTAGGTACTGTTCTGAAAATTACTAAAAAACTATTTTAAAAGCATCGAAGTGTGAAAAAATTTCTAAGTACATCAGTATTAGAGAGAAAAAGAAGCCAAGGACCGCTCTGGGTTCCTCTGTGTTTGCCTTTCTTCTCCAGGTGAGAACTCCTGTTACTGTTGAGCTCTGTAGCCCAGCAGCCAGTGATCAGAGCTGTTGCTGTTATTATTTCAGTAATGATTGCAACTGTGCTTAGTTATTTTGGAAACACATTCTTCCTGTCTCCCTTCCATTCTACAGAAGATGTAACAGAAATAATTTTTGTTCTATATTAATGAATAAAATCTCACAACTCCCATGCAGAAAAGCAAGTTTTATTCTGTCTGTGTAAACATTTCACACTGATTTTTTGTATTCTTTTTCTTTTAACATGAATCAGTTGCTGGACAACTTTTGAAACTAAATTGTTGATTGTATTCTCTAATTTGTAAAATACATTTACATTGTATCCATGAAAATTTATATTTTACTGTGCAGCCACTGAAGAGTGGCAAGCTTTTAATTTAGTTTCTATCTCCCACTTTGCTTGACTGACCACAAAAGGCTCAGATTTCTAATTTAGGCACCCATGTTAGTGTTTGACTAAGTGCTTAGTAGATATTATTTTATTTTTCAACCCCATAAAATAAATTAATTTTTACTCCATATTCTATGTGTGGAATTGAGACGGTGAAAGATTAAGTCAAAACTACCTAATCATTCTGTGTCCCCAGAAACTGTACTAAGTGCCCCTCAAAACATTTTTGCAACTTACTTGTCTAGCATCACGTGGGAACTGTCACAGAGAAAATCCAGCATATATGCTATAAAGCACACCCTATAAGTTACCTTCACCCTATATGTTACCCCCTTTGCCACAGGCTTGGACACTACACATATTTCAGTTTCTCATGCAAATAAAGGAACTATCTAAAAAGTGTCAGTCTTCCTCATTATGAAACCCCAAGTTGCCCATGGAATGGGTCCTGTGATGTCTAAGAGTTAAAATCTATCTAGTTTATTTAAGACTACGAGTAAGATAATTATTACTCCCCGATGTGTTAAAAAAATTTTACTAATAATGCAATCAGTTGATCTTGACAAGAAAGGTGTAAGTTTATTCAGTGTCTGGAAGGTTGTATTTTCTCAATTAAAATCAAAGTGTTAATACTGGATCTTAAATCTTGGGAACAGATTTCATCAGCAGATTTGCCAAATCAAAGTCATCTGTATTTCTTCTTAAAATTAGATATGGTTAAAAATGAAGAAAAAAACAACACTTTGGAGCCTCAAGGTACTGCAACCTCAGTCGTTTAGTGTATCAGGATGAATAATCACTATTTTCTCTCCAGGTATTGAATGAATCTCTGGAGAATAAATAGCAGGTAATTATGG
The DNA here is from genome assembly GCF_025592945.1 of Manacus candei. NCBI lineage: Eukaryota > Metazoa > Chordata > Aves > Passeriformes > Pipridae > Manacus > Manacus candei. Next base: position 1,199,700 of record NW_026138143.1, read on the forward strand.
AAATAAATGAATATCATAATGATATTCAGGAATTCATTAAGACTCTGCAGGAAACATTATTTCTACTAGCAGTGTTGACTTTACAACCCTAATGATATTTTAATATTTTTGGTGTATAGCTTAGGTTTTAAAAAATTTTAGATTTTCACTATTTTATGTCATACTGAACAAAACCTGCATGGTTCAGCACAGAGGTTGAAATTTCTCATTCATTATGCAGACCTTAAAATAATCTATTAGCTTTGTGAATAGCTGTAGTAGAATTTTTTCATATTATGTTTGGTACCTGCACCAAAAGAGAAGAATATGTTTGCTGATGAGATATTTGGCACACCTCTGGAATGTTATGTTCAATTTCAGGATGTAGAGAAGTGTGACACTGTTGGTAACTTTGCTGTGATGCCATCTCTGATGTCCCATAAAGTAAAATTTAACAATATCCATATGTCTGTGTCCTCTTGCTCATGAGTAAAGGTTAGGGGAATGGGGTTATTAAGTGGATTTCTGGGGAAAAAAAAAAACAAACAAAAAAAACCAAAAAAAAATCTCCAGTCTATACCCATGTGCACTCTCAAATGTCCTCCTGCAAATATTCCAGTAATATAAAGTTAACAAGGGATTGCTACCCTGTCCTGGAAAGCAGTCAGTTTCCCTAGAAAATCCACAGATAAGTTGGTATTATTTCTACGCATGAATAACATATGAGCAATTAATATGTAGAAGTATGATAAAAGGAATTAATTCTTGGGTTTGGGGTTTACGAGCAGGATGGAGAGGTAGTTCTTCATTATGAATTTTGGCTTAAGGCTTCATTACTTAAAGTAGATTACACAAAGATAATATCCTACAGTAGTGTCGGAAGAGAAAAGAAAGTTTTACTTGCATCCAGTTCACTGAGTCACGTCCTGGAAGCAGTAGCTGTGATGGTGTGGGGATTTTTTTTTGTTTGTTTGGGTTTTTTTTGTTTTTATTTCATTTTATTTTTAGGCTTTGTTTGTTTCTATATATGAGTTTAATTTGTTTCTTTTTAAAAAGAAAAACTGCGAACATCAATAAACCATGTTAAAACTCAGTGACAGATTTGATAACGAAGCTCATATTTTTAATTTTTCTTTCAGGTATCTGAAATTATACCAAGGGTATTTTATCTTGCTCTATGATTCCTCCAATTCTGTTTTCAAATTTTAAAAACATTTTCTAGGAATCACTGTACAAAACTGAAATCTATGAACTATCTGTGAACAGAAGTAGAAAAATATTTCTTGAAATGTACAGATTTCTTGAGGTTCCTGTTAAAATAATAAAAAATAAATGTTCCTGTAGGTGAAATCGAGTTCTTTTTAAGTACAGCAATAGTTAGCAGGCTATAAAATGTTAGCATATTTTGTTACGAAGATCAATAATGTTATGTTACTGAATCATTAAGTTTTGCTTGGAGATGTGAAAGGGTACAAGACAACAAATACAGCTTTTGGCATTATTCTTTGCATGTAGTGATAATTGCATTACATTATACATTAAATTATGATGCACACGGGGTTAATATATGTTTTCAGCATACAAAACCAGATTTTGAACCTGAAAGTAAACTCCTTAGGAATCAATAGAGAATATGAGGATGTCACGTGAACAAAATGATGGGTCTGCTTAAAAAATGCTAGGAAACATTTTGAACATAGAAAAAATAAATTTTGAAAGATGTATTATTTTATAGTAAAAGCCTGTTAGTAGATGTTCCTTACTCTAAGTATGTGAGTAGTTTTCCATAAATTGTTGTTGCTACACATATAGCATTGATTTTATTTATATAAAACAGAGATGTGTCGCTGAAGTATATGGATAAATACTGAAATTGGGAACTTGCTGTTAGTTCGTATGAGCACACCAACATCAGCATTATAATGATCCACTTGTTAATCCTGAGCTCTTAGGAATTTTGGTCATTTTATAATGATGATTCTCAAAGATGAGATTCAGCACCTGATGAAGGTGCAACATTTGAGGATTTCATCATTTGAAGATAAGGGAAATACCTACTATTGTTTTTAAGTGCTTTCAGACACTGTTTTTCTATTCAGGTGCATTTCTGTGTGAGATGATTATGAAGAATGCTGTAGAAATACTGTTTTGCTTTCAACATATTTGGTTTTAGGGAAAGAGTAGAGTATGCAAGCTGTAGTGTTACTGATTTTGCTGTTCAATGAAGAGAATGAAGAAATGTTTCCAAAGATTACTGCTTCCTATCACCTATTCTTATTCCACGTGAAATTACAGAAACATGACAAAACCGAACTAAAATGTAGGCAACCCAAATCTGTTCCGTTCTGATGTGTTAATTTTTTCTCTTTATTTGCTATTATTCTTTCCTTCTGCAACCAGTTTTCCTACCACATGTTGGTTTTATCTCTTTTTTTGCCTCCCTTCTCCTTGAAGTTAATCTCCTAACACTTTCCTTTATCCGGTGTTTTTATTCCATTATTTGAGTTTACATGATACATTTGGGCTGGATTTTCATAGATATAGAGTAATGTTTCACCAGCAAGAAGGTACTTACGAAGTTCATTTTTTGTATGTTTGGTTTTTTTTTTAATATCCATGTGGTAAAATAGGAACACATTTTTGAAATGTTGTCTTCTCTGAAATCTGCTGTGGATTTCAGTCAGCTTGTGCAGAACCAGTAAGTGATGTGAATTTTTCCAGGGCCCTGGATTTGAACTGCTCTGCTATGTGAAACACCATTCCACTGCACTGCTGGCCAAGAACTTCCAGTACCTAGCCTGTCCTGCTCCTCTCCTTGATAGTGCAGAGTCTTGAGAACTCAAGTGAAGAAAGTTTCTAGATTTTCTTTGCTGTGCAGGCAGAGGGCTGACAGCCATAACCAAAGCTGTCAACTTCTCAAGTTTGTGGTCCTTTTAGTTTTTGGAAAAGTATTTGTTTTGGAATTTGGGCGTTTTCCTATAAAATAAGTCTTTAGGGTTTAGTCGACTTCATGCTTAACTCACCTTGGAGTCCTTAAGAAAAACCTAGTTAATTTTGTCACAGACATATTCTACCTGCCTGTGGATGTTTCCATACTTTATAATATGATGCTTCTATTAATTTCCATGCAAATACTGTTTCTGCTGTTTACAGAGCTATAGTACCATGGAACATAGACTCTGTAGAGTTGTCACTATTGCATCGTCAAAATAAAGCTAGAAGCATAGATTTCTTTTTCAGAAACTCAGAGCCATAAATTATTCTTTGCTTAAAATGCCAATGGGAAAATAGAACTATCAAGAATATAATAGTAAGTATATATTTAAAGTAGTGACAAAAATTACTAGTAATTAAAGAAAATTTAAAAAATTGGTAGTTATTCCTCTTTTTACAGGAAAAGAAATGTCATTCTACTATTCCATACATTGCCCAATTTTTACATCACCCTAGAAAGAGCCTACATTGAAGTAATTTTAATACTTGTCTCTGAATAGGTCATTAATTCGGATGGAGAATTCTTCACCTGAATTAAGTCAGGTGAAGAATCAATTTTGCCTTAAAGTAACTTAGGTTCTCTGGTATATATGTCATGATATTCTTGGGTGAAGTGCAGGTTTTTTTCTCTGCTTCACAAATTGCTGAAAGATTGCAAATATCTTTTTGTTTATTTAGTTGATGATCTGACAAACATTCTTTCATTGTTTTACTCTTTGATTAAAGTATGAAAATTTCCGTTTTTGTTCAGTTAATAACATTTCATTCATTTTTTGCACCTTCTTACTTCAGAGATAAATTTTTTAGTGCTGAATTTCTTTTTAATCCTTTGTTGTAAAATGTACTCAAAGCATTTTCCCAAATTGAGATCTTAAAATGCATTTGCTGTATCCATACAGCTGAGTAGAGTAAAACTGTTGCAAAGTGTTCCTTTACAGGAAACTAAAACCATTTTGATCAGTTTTATTTAACTACTACTGTTAAGCTGCATGTAACTTCACTACAATACTACTATGAATTTATCATTTAGCTTTAACATTTATAATCATTGATTAGAATATCATTTTTCTGGAAATACAGGAAAAAAATTGTCTGAATCTTAACTTTCCCTAACTTTTCTTCTAAATTTCCCAAATCCTTACCTTCACTTTTCTCAGGTTCTTTATTTACGAAAAGAAAATTATATTGAATGTCTCTACTATGTCTCTCTGTATGGTGGTGTGGCTGAAGATTATTGATGAAGCCAAAGTGAATTTCAAAGATCATACAGCTCTTTTTGCTGCTACTGATGTTAAAGAAGACTACTGAGTCAAACATTTATTTGTTTGTTTATTTATTTATTTAAAAACTTGATTAGTTGACCCGTTAAAATAAATTATCTGTCCTATAAACCTGCCCTGTTAATTTTTGAAAATTAGTTGGAGCTAAACAAATTTTGCTCTTAAGGATTACAGTCACGAAAATCTTAGTGAATACTTTTGAAAACTCCATTCAATGTATGTTCAAAAGCACTGTTTAGAAAAGATCTGGGGTCTTATTCTCTTACCTGTCTTCGTCCTTATTACATTGCTGTCCTGTGGAGAACTGCCTTTGAGAAAAGTGGTTGTTGCTCATCGCATTCCCAATCTTTTCATTGCAATGTGAGCTGTAACATAAAGCTGCTTACAGAAGTCAGTATCCAGTACAAGATGAGAAATGATTTATGGAACAGAGGATTTTGGAGTTGGACTTATGAGACAGTCCTCTCTGTTTTACAGAAAAGTGAGCCATTTTGTTCATTTTCCCAGTTTGGGTTAAAGAAAAACTGTGAAAAGCAGACCTCTGGCAGTAATACTTAAGCAAGCTAATGAGATTAATAATCTGAAAAACTTGTTTAATTTATATAGGTATTTCTACCTTTTTCTGAAAAAATAATTTTGCAATTTCAATTTATTTTTTTTTAGCCCTGTTAAAAAGAAAATCTTCTGTTAGAGATGTGGGTCTAAATTATACTTTTAAATCTATTAACTAGAAAAGAAGATTTTGCAACAGTGGTGCATAATTCCCAAACTCCTGTAAATTGATTTTTCAGCCTTGCAATCATGGATTTGGGCCTGATATTTGCATTATCCACAAAGCAGGTATTACTGTACCTCATTTATTTAAGTGAAGGCTGCGTTTAAAAGATATTGTTCTGCTGGAGACTAAATGGAATGCATTTTACTAATCAGGGAAACTAATGGGAGGCTATCTTGTTCTGTATTGACTATGTTTATGCATTCACCAGAGGTCACTAGATCATATACCAAAAGGAACCCTCAAAATACCAAATGCATGCTGGTTTCAGCTTTAAGTCTTTCTGACAAAGGACTGGGAAAGCACAAGTCAGGGCGCAAGTTTGGTGAGCTACAGAATATATTTTTGATTTTGAGAATAATTTTTCATCAATAATCTATCAAATTATATAGAAAATATCTTGTCCTCCTATATTCAGCTTCCTTTGACCCTAATACTTCTAATTAGAAAAAAACCCCAAACAACTAAACAAGACCTAAAGCAAAACAACCAGTAAACCTCTACATCAGTAGAGTTTTGGTAAGATTATACCAAGCAACACAAAATTAAGACATGCCCAAAAGCAATTTACTCTTGAAATATGGAGCACTACTTTACATGCCCACTAAAATACATATTTTTAAAGGAATCAAAGTTTTTATTCCCTCCATGAACTTCTGTGATTCCTAGAACAAGACCGAAAAAACAGGCAACTTCTCAATAGGATTTTTGTCTTTGTTCAGTGTGTGCTTTCCTTTGTTGGTTATTGCCTTCTCAGAAGACTGAACTGTTCATTTCCTTATACTACTCGTATATATGTGTTTCACAGACACTAATTAACATCTCTTACAAACTCATCTGAGGAGTACCATCATCATAATTTAGTACATTAATAGCTGCAGCACAGAAAAATTAAGGTGAATGCAATTGTTAGTATATGTTATAATTTTTTGAGTCCACCAAGTAAGGGATCCTGTGCATCTTCTTTACATCTACCCAGATCTACTGTGCATGGTACAAAATAATTAGTCTTCTAAGATATATTTTTTGGAATAAGTAGTATCTGGGCATGTAATTAGCTATTGCTATAGCTGTATGCAAAGGACCAACTTAAATTTTCCCTCTTTCAATATTTTGATGACTATAGTTTGCAATTGTACTCCTTATTCTTTGGGTTTTTTTGTTCCACTATAGGTATTTATTATATATAGGTTTTATATATATTTATTCAGATGCTAACTGTGTAGATAATACTGCTGAATATTTTTCTCTGCAGCAAAAATATCTTTTTAACGAGGATGTAAAAAAATTTCTATTTTCATAATCTCTCTCTCTTAATGTATCACCTTTCCGATGTTCTTTATGACTACTCCATTCATTGTTAAAAAAATTTCCCCTGAAAATGTTGAGATTAACATTTACCATCACTGCATGAATGGATTGTAAATGGACAAGACAAAAAAAAAATATTCTATTGAATTAACTAATAGGCAGCTTCATGCTATGGAATATTTTACCAATAGGTACAGAACTACAAATAGTGACCTAAATATTAATTAATTGATTTTCAAACTCCCTTGAATGCTCTTGTGTCCTTTCCTGACCTTCACAGGTCAGGAATTGGCAGTGCTGTGGGAGACAACTATGGTTAGGAAAGAACCTGGTCACTTACTTTTCAGCAAGTAGTGCATCAAAAGTAAATGAGGATTTTTAAGTTCTTAGAAATTTCAGAAGTTGCAGTAGTAAGAAAGTTCTTTCAATATTCATATTTACAGGATGACTGCTGTGTATAATCTTACTGATGGAGGGTAGGTAGCTTCTTCCCCAGACCAACCACTCTGGCTGGACACTTTTATTAACATGTTAATAACTGAGTAAAAGATTAGTGATGGAAAATGGATTGCCCTCTTATCTAGTGGCAGGCGTTCCACGATTTAAACATATCTGTGGTGGATGAAGAGGTCTCAATGCTACTGTTTTAGTACTCTTATGCAACTTGGTAAATCAACTGTTCATTTTTTCACTATCCAAGAAACATTTAAAACAAACGTCAATGTATCCTAGACATTCAGAAGACTTCACTACTTAATGTTTTCCTTCAGAAAAAAATCTTTACAGCATGTGAGATAGATTTAATACAATAATTTCCTCTTTTTTTTCTTCTTTCCCTTAGGCATTTCCTGGAAATACAAACTCTGACAGTGTGGTCCGGCACGATTTACAACATCCCGTTATTGCTCGCTATGTAAGGATAGTTCCTTTGGACTGGAACGAAGAGGGTCAAATTGGGTTAAGAATTGAAGTCTATGGCTGCTCCTATTGTAAGTTTTTCTATGATGATCCTTTTTTTTCCCCCTAAATACAAACTGGTTTTGGATCTCAGATTAAAGTTGAATCTCAAATACTTTTACCTTAGACCAGTTAAAATGGGATTGCTGCTTGTATTACTCAGGGTTTCAGGAAATATTTATTGGAACCTTAACTCTGAGTTGCTAGTTTGTTCTTCTCTGGAAGGTGCAACCTTGGAATTCATGGTAGTACTTTGAAGTTGCTTCTTTTTATCTTCATGGTTTCTTTAGCAGAAGGCTTTGACTATTGTAAAAGCTTGAATGTTCAGGAAAATATAGTATTCAAACAAATGTCATGTTGGGTCCTGAGGAGAAAAATGGAAACAAGACATCAATTATGGCCTGGTGCTAGAGATAAAATTAAGGTGATAAATAAGAATTCTATCAGAGTAGCTCAGGTTGTCTAAATATGTGATGTGTTTTTCAAAGGTATTGCCTTGAGTATTTGAATATGTCTTTGGAATTTCATTTGAAATCTGGATGAGCAATGGTACAAATGCTCCTGTAGTTAAGAGCAGAACTGATAATGTTTTTTGAAAAGCAAGGGTAATTTCTAAATGCCCTTCCTTCAGTGCTTAAAGAAAATCTGCAAACCTGCAGAAAATGGAGCGTATGATGCCCTATTTCTAAGTATCTATTTTTATCCTGGCTTTACTGGTATTTTAGCTGGAAAATACTATTTGAGATTTGTCTTTTAATAACCAGACATTAGAATAAAGTGGGGAACACACATCTGTAAGTCTCATCCATTCACTTCACTGAGTGACATAAAACATATGGGAGCCCTCTGATATTCTAACAAAAAAGAAAAACTGATTTCACTTGTTGTTTTGAATTGATTAGGTAGTTAAAGGACTACATACTTTTGTTCAACAAGAACAATGAAGTATAGATTTTTGGGTTTATTTTTCTTATTTTTATATCATGAATTAAAGCCCTGTTATAAAAGTGCATATTAAACCACAGAGAGTTTCACAGTAGCTGCAGGAACTTAGTTGAGAAATAAAATAAAACTTTGTGATGTTGGTGCTGCAGTGCTGAGGGCATGCATGGATGAATAAATTTTTAAAACAACAACAGGAGGACCTGTTGCAATAAGACAAAGGGTAATGGTTTTAAACTAATAGAGGGTCAGCTTAGATTAGATATAAGAAGGATATTTTTTACAATGAGGGTAGTAAAACACTGGAACAAGTTGCCCAGAGAGGTGGTGGATGCTCCATCCCTGGAAACATTCAAGGTCAGGTTGGATGGGGCTCTAAGCAACCCAATTTAGTTGAAGATGTTCCTGCTCATTGCAGAGGGATTGGACTAGATGACCTTTAAAGGTCCCTTCCAACCCATACTATTCTATAAATCTAGAATTCTACAATACCTAAGGAACTGTGGGTTACTCCAAAGTTAACTCTTACTCAAAGAGAAACTGAGCTTCTGAAGTTTTAAGTATAACTGATTATTCAGTACATGGCTCTTAATAAACTAATGTTTACCATCATAATACTAAAATGTTTTATGTACTGTTTGAAGTGTACCAAACACTATAGCATGGTTAATTTTCCAGCATAATAAATGCTCATTTTTAAGTATACCTCCTTACTTGTATATTAAATGCAAATTCAGGTGTTTGATACAAGAAACCAGCATCTAGTTTACTGTCAAATATAACTCTCTTTAAATTAAAAACGGTAGCAGAATCAAACAATGAACATCATGATATTTACTGTAATATTTAGAGGTAAAAAATGGTTGCTTTTTTTTGAAATAGATAGAAAAAATACTGTAGGTACATAACAAGATGCTTTAGAGGCTAGAACTAAATATGAGAAAAAAATAAACTGTCTTGACAAAACTATTTTAGTTCTTTGATGATAAGTTGTTTGATGAACTTTTAGAGGAGAATAAAAAGCATCTGGCAAGGACACAATGTATGGAACTATAAAAGTACTGATAAAATGTGTCTTCACAGAAGAATTAAGGTGACTCAATGTAATTTTGTAATTTTGCTGAATGAGTATTGCTGGTCTGTTTGTACTAGAAGGGATTTCAATAATTGTTGGTGTTTTTTCAAGATAAGATTAATTATAATATATTGCAGTTTTATGTGTATGGGGACTTTTCTTTTAACAACCCTCCTAAAATACCTGTGTGGTTTTTACGTCCAGAATTGGGCTGCTCCCAAAGTGGTATCAGTAGAGAGCAGCAGAGCAGTTCAGAAGAAAAACTAAAAAATCACTATATAAAAAGATAAGAAGGCAGCCCTTTGGTATGACTACTGGAACAAGGGATTACTGTGTACAAATTCCCAGCTTGTCCTCAAATGAATTATTTGGAACCAGGTGTATAATGCTACACCTTTCTATGTAGATGTGTCCTTTGGCAGAGGCCAAGTTTTTAACCTTATGATTAGAAGTGCATATATTTGCATATAAATATCAGCACTGTCATTAAACAGTGTGATTTGCAGATTAATTCTGCTGTCATGTAAGGAGCTGACCATTTTGATAATCACCAATTTTAAAAACCTGATTAAAAGACAGGCTTCTAGTCAAATCCGCACCAAATTTTGGAACTGCTACCTAAATAAAAAGGCTGCCCAATATATTGCAATTGTAATTTTTTTAAGTTAATAGATTCATAATTAATATATTCTTTTTAAAAATATTTTAGAGGGCACATTTTCAGATGCAAAAATGAGATATTTTCTCACATTGCAAGCAAGATTTAATTGGGAAGCCATACACTTAGTGACTATAAAAACTCTTTTCTTGCAACTTAGCATCAGGTTATTAAGAAAAATGCTTCCTTGTATTGAACTGCTTATTCAAAGGTCGGGTTATTAATTGCCATAATTTCTGGTTCCCATTTTGTTTGAATATACATGTAAGATACACATTTAATTTTTCTGCGCAAAAAGTGAAATCCATGTCTTTTCTTGCCCAGCAAATTAAGTTAAAAAGGTGTGTTTTCCAGGGAGGCATTAGAGCTCACATCTGTTCCCTAGAGAATTTAATAGCATTACCAAAGCTTCTTTTTTTTAGTGTTGTTTTGCTTAAAGTTTAAAATCTGTGCTGCGTTTGAAACTTCATCTATGTATTTTGTGTAGATGAGATCTGTAAGGTTGTCTTCTGACAGAAGAGTTCATAGAAGTTACCAAAAAAGAATTAAGACCTCATTCTACACCAAGATTCAGAATTAAATTTGTATTTTTTTTCTGTGAATAAATGGTAATATCATATTTAGAAAATATTTTCATTCTCTATAAGGCAAAACTGACTATGTCTTATTTAAAAAGATAATGAAATCGGGTAAAGAATTTGCTTCATAGCTATATTAATGGAGGAGTTGCATGAGCAAATAAGCTTGAAAAATCACAGCAAATAGACTATAACATAACATTGTTTAGTCAATGGGACTTTTAGCCTGTATTTTAAAATTATCTATTTCATACTCCATAAAGGGAAAAAGGGTCTTTACACTTTCAGTGACATCATATATCAAAAAGCAAGTCACAAAGAAGAGAGTATAACCAAAGGCAAAATATCCAGTGAAATCAGTTAAGTGAAAACTGATGGCAAAATTTTATTCATGCTCTTTTGGAGGCAGGGAGCAATGACACATAATGTGTATCTTCCACCATGTTCACTGTTATGAATTTTTGAGACAGGCAGCAAAGACATGGCATCTGGAGGCTATGACAAGTACAATACAGTACATTTTACTACTTATTTGTGAAGATCATAATAAGCTCCTGCAGGATCACAACCATGTGAATAGTTCCCTTAATCTCCATCCTGTGGAAGATGAATGCCTACAAAAAAAGGCAAGAGGCATATTATAGCATAGGCTTTGGCTATGCTTTTCAAGAAAACTGTATGAGGCCTTCTGGGTCCTAAAACCCTTTGAGGGGAAAACACTCCCTGATACCTTTATTCACAGAGGGTTTTTTATATGGTTGTGCTGATTTTCTGGATCTAAACCATACATCTGCACCTTTTTTGATGCAATTGCACATCTGACAGTAAGAATTTTCAGATTCCAGATGACTCATTTTTGAAGTGTAGGATATACTTGAAAAAAAAAAATCACTTGGAGATGGCAGAAAGCCATGCAAATACTCAATATACTCAAGGTAAATAAGTGGCAGGAACAATTATAAAGCTTCATGAATAATGGCTGCAAGCTGAGCTCTTTCCATTCTCTGATCAACTCTATTTGCTAATCCTTAGAAAGCAGTGGGACTGAACAAATGTCACCTGAGTTGCACTGGCAGAAATGTTCTTTTCAGATATTGTACTGATCTATGTCAAATGTTACTGTTTCGATTTCCTGATGGGTGACAGGTTTTGTTTGTTTGTTTGTTTGCTTGGTTTTGTTTAAGGTTTTTTTGAGGGGGAGGGAAAAGAAGAAAAATAGTAACAACAGTCTTGTGGTTATTCATGAAATAATGAATATTTGTATGGTGAGCATATATACAGATAGTAAAGTGAACAAAACTTTGGTCATGTAAACGTTACGAGAACAAAAATAAGGTTTGGAAACGCAGTTAAGGGGTGAGCCAAGTGAATGTTTGCAAGAGCTGATTAGGAAGTACTGAAGTGCTAAAACCTGTGGGCTGAGTGGATCTTTTGGTTGTTGTAGTTAATCCTGCCTGCCTGCAGTGACTTTGACTTAAGACATTGTTTCCTTTGGCAGTTAATTCCACATTCAGCTATACTTACTACTAGGAAATTTACTTATTAGAAATCTCTTTTGCTTGATTTCATGCTCTTGGCACTAACTAACTATCCATGTCTGACTTGCTGTCTCAAATGGTTGCCATGCACACTTAGAGAACCCCATACTGTACAGAATAATCTATTGCATCCAAATGTCAAAGTGACTATTCAATGCAGATGAGAAAGCCACTATTACTTCCCTTTTGTTGAATCTTACTAAGTTTCACTTGGCCAGATTCAATTTTATACCCTGGACATTTTATTTCACCGGCGTATAGCATAAAAAAAGTATGAGCTAAAGACCCTTGAAGCGTCATGTTTGCTATTGAAACACCCTGGGGTAAATAAAATACAGCTCTATATAAATATAAATGTATGTATACATATTTCTGCTCTTACACTTTTGGTACCTGTGTGAATATACACCTAAATAGAGAAAATATTACTGTAGTCCAATAATCTGCATAAAATTTCCTACTTCTTCTTATCATATTTTATTGCTTACAGTAAGTTTGCCACTAAGCTCCCTGGTCAGACTTTTCTGTCCACCTAAGTGGTGAAACTGCATAAAAATACTAATTAGCAGAACAGAGGAATCATTTTTAAGTGTTTATTTTGTAAAATCATAAGTTATTATATTTCTAACAATATTACTAACTTGCTGTAGGTGACAGTGCTTTGAATATGCAGGGATTTTAATGTGGGGAAAAACACAGAACTAAAACAATCATGTATCAGAGGTTGCTGTGAGCTGCACAAGCTTTCCTTATGACAGTGGATGGGACAGGTAATAGTTCTGCTAAGCATCCAACTGTTTTTCCCCTTTTCTCTTCAATTTCAGTATTCCTGTACTGGGAATTTCTCTACCTATTTGGGCCTATGTGTTTGATTTTTAGTCATCATCTTCACAGCTCATCTGTTGCAAACATAGCCTGATATTCTCTTTCTGACATTAAATGCACATGGCTGAATACTCACATCTAAACTATGGAAAGGGAGGGAAATGAACTGTGAACTTTTTCTTTTCAAACTTTTTAAGATCTGTTTGAATATGTGCTCTATTGGTAAGCTTCCTTCCTTCTTAGTGTATTTTTTCTACCTTTTTGCCATGCAAGATAATTGGGTTTTTCCTAAAGGTCATGCAAATGGATACATTTTATCCTCCAGATATTTGAGATGATTGTGACTGTTCCTGTCTACGTGATCACATATTTTGACATGAAAATTAAGTAAGAATGGGCTTGAATCCATTTCTTACTTTTGATTATTACCACTAACCAACATGGGTCTCTTTTGGTAGTAGGTACCACTTATATGTTAAAATATCTATCCCCTACATTTTTGAAGTATTTTGAAAAATAAGGGTTTGTTGTAGTGTATTAAGAAATACATTTCTAGAATGAGAAGATTCAGGTTGAAACAGAAAAGAAAATATTTCCAAATACTTAATTGTTCTAAATTAAATATTTCAGAAAGATTTGACATAAAATGAATTTGAAAATATGTTTATCTTTTATTCTTCATCTTTACATTAATCTGATACAATATGGTTGTTTCTTCCTGTCAACTTTTTACAACTAGTAGCAAAATGAAAAATTCATTACTTTTCACTTCCAGTTGTAATGAGGTTACTGGTGGATATTCTCAAGCACCACAGCTTTGAGAACTGCAACAACTGTGCGTATTCTTTACAGGTTCATTTGTTATCTGACAATGAAAGTACAATCAATCAGAGAAAAAGAAGTATATTTTGTCTGAATATATTGCCCACCAGCTTGTTCAGTTGTATTCTCAGGCAGTTTTCTATTACACTTGAATATTTTTTTAATCATTCAGCATTTCCTTTAGAAGGATGTAGGCAGCTGGCTTGTTTGAAAAGGCTTTTTGAGTGTGCGTGTGTGTGTGTGTGTGTGTGTGTGTGTGTGTGTGTGTGTGTGTGTAATTAAGTAAAATTTGTCCCTGCTAAATAAACAAAATGTATCACCAAGTATGATAAAATCTTGCAGATTTGATGAAGGCTTATTAAAGTCAGCTCTGTCTCTTCTCTTGTGGAAAAAAGAAGTATCCCTCAATTAACAGCTGAAAAAGTAAAACATGAGAGTAAAGTTAGAGTATGCTTTTCCACAAAGTAAGGATGGTAGCATTCAGGTAAATGCAATCAAAAACTTCAGTCTAATCACAGTAGTCTTGCCTTTAATCTTTTTTTTGCCTGAATGAACATTCATGATGATTTTGCCCAGCATTATTTTCTTCCATTCCTGTAAGTGGTGATTGATCCATTTGTCCATGATGACTTATTCACTAGAGAAATCAGATGGGTTTTTTCTCATTAAATAAAAAACTTCAGCAGATTTCAAACTATAGGTCTTGGTTCTGTACCATTGATTTGGAACCTGAAGGGCCTCACTGGTATTTGTTTTCTTGAATGTCTGGAAAAAATATATTAAGGATGCAGTTACTTCCAGACTCAGTTCAATTTATTCTGCTCTTTCCCTAAAGTTTGGATGAAGATGATGCATTTTGTATTTTTTATTTTAAGCATGGCAAATGGAGTCTTGCTATGAGTAAATTCTTATTTCCTCTCTCCCAAAGGTTTGTGTTCTCTGATAAGAAACTGCATATATCAAAAGGTCAACATTGTTGTCAGGAAATAAGAAGATTTAACTCTTCATAGTAATGCTTTTGTAAGGTAAAAATGAGCCTTGGCATTTACATGCAGTATATCCCTACACAGAGTTTTATTTCTGGATGAAGTACTGTATTAAAGGTGGAGTCTCATGTTCATTAGCATACCTTTGGAAAATTAGGTCACTCTGATGCCAACTTTTCTCTGAATCCTCTAAAACAGGGAAAAAGTTCAGGTTTTTCCACCTCATAAGGGTGACAGAGTATGGTCCTTCTCTAGTGGCCAATGAAGGTCCTCTTACCCTTCACTCACTGCTACCATTGCCCTTAAAGAGAAGATAATAGTACAGCTGGAAGGGACCTATAACAGTCCAATTGCTTGACCACTTCAGGACTGACTAGAAGTTAAATTATTGTGTTAAATAAATTGTCCAAATACCTCTTAAGCACTGTAGCTCTATGAATTGCCTTCACCAGACTGCGAGGGGTGCTTTTCCAAGGTAAACTGAAGAACGCATCAGCCTGCTCCTGGCTACATCTGTGCCGTGTGTTAATGCTTGTGAGCATCAGCTCTGAAACAGAGTCAGAAAAATAAAATTAAATTCTGTTTCCAGCTGTAACCTTTGTGTTATATATCCTTGAAAGACTGCTGGCATTTCAAGCAAATAGTCTCTTTGTTATTTGTCTCATGGTGAGCACAGGGAATGGAAAAGAGTGAAATAGAACGGAATGGAATAGAACAGAATGGAATAGAACACAACCAAACAGTTATGTCATGTTACACTTTGAGTTCTATATGAGAAGCTACAACCTAGTAGATAGGTAATCTTTGAGTGTATTTTCCTGGCAAATTGAATTCTGAGATCTACATTTACTAAGAAAAAAAGTTGTTATATGGACGATAATTATATACATATATACCTATTTTGTGTACTTAATCTGAGTACATAAAATAGTATTTTTTTCTAAATAAACAGCTGTCCTTCCTATACAATCTAGAAACTCAGAAAACCAACCTCTTCAAAAAAGTGTTTAGAAATTTTATAGTTTAAAAATATATCTTTAAATAATGAAGAAATTTATAGAAATTTTGAAAAACCTGTAAGTTATTTGAAAAGGGAGAGAAATAAGTAATTTTTTATACCTTCTTAATTCTGTATATTCATCAGATTTTATCAGCCAGGATTTTATAGTTTCATATTGATTATTGTTAAAAAAATAATGAGTAGCTTAATATGGAATGGAATCCAATCCCACAAATCCTCTGGGAACTTTTCTGCATAGTTGTGTTTCTATCTTTTCATTTCCAAATTGATGAGGTAATTGGAATTTAATTCTTTCAGTATGGACATGTTCCTTATTGCTTTTTCATTCCTCAAGATGATATGTATTTAATTGTCTTCTCGGCTTTAAATAAATTGAAGATCTTGGGAAACCAGTGTTCCAAAACCATAGGTATAAGAGAAAAAATCCTTGGAGCATCAATGATTTCCTTACCTAAAAAATCCCCTATAAACTGATTAGGAATAACTGCAACTCATGTACCAAACCTACATACAAGCTTGGTGATGCTGTTTTTGTAGTGATTTGTTTTAGTAATTCCCTTTGATTACACCAAGTCAGACCTATGCTATTTTGTTAAGTGGTAGTAAATCAGTAAAGAGAAGCAAACTTTCAGTAAACATGTACTGGTCAGAGAAGTAATTGCTCATTTACTTCAAGGTAGCTGTAGTAGAGGATGTTGGCAATAGTGTGATACGAAAACAGCCTGTTGAGCTGCAGCACATACTAAAAGAGAAACAGATAGTGTGGGTTTACAGTCATAAATTTAGCTGAGTTCTCTTGCCTTACTGGTGAGTCGTGACTTGTATTAATTCAGCTTATTGATGGCTTACAGTAAATGGTTGTTAAACTGAGGTAACAGTTTTAATAAACATCTTCAGTACTGCCCTTTTATTGACTGCTGTTCTAGGAGAGTCAAAAAGAACCTAGTCAAGTCTGTGTTTCAGCTGTTTATCATTGCAACCTTTCTCTCACTGATCAAATTTTTCTCTTTCCTCTGTTTTTAGTTCTTTTCTCCAAAAGCTTCCATTATGACTCCTGCCTCATTGCTTTAATTGTATGTAGTTTCCTGATTCCAGTCCTTTCTTGTCTGACTTTTCATAAATATAGTGTGAAAAATGAGGGAACATTCAGGATTTTTTTTCTGAATTTTGAATGATAGAAGAAATGCACAGTCCCTTTCATGCATTTAGATAATGAATTTGTGACCAACTTGTGAGTAAAAATTAATTGTCTGGTAGTTCTCACCTGTGGAAAAATGTTAGCATAATTTCAGTTGAACTGTTTTATACTTCGGGGACTTTGTAATTCTTTTTAAAATATGGGTATGTGGTAGTGAGCGTAACTAAATTTGAGGTGATTTTTGGAAATGTGAGGTTCAGGATATTTAATAAATTTCAATTTGATAAATTTGATAAATTTCAAACTCACTTGAGAGATACATCTTTCACCACAGTCAAATTCAACAAAGGACTTCTGTAAATTTAGAAATAAGATTACTTGTAGCAGCTTTAGGGGTAGGTGTTTGTTATCATTAGATGTAGTGTAATTAATCACAAGTATTAATTGTATAAAACATTGATTTTAAAAGCAAACCAGCAAGATAATTGCCCAGGCACTGAGTATGCCTCTGAAAACCTAAGCTAGGTGGTAGTAGAAATCACCTAATATGAATATTGGAAGACAGTACCATACCCTACATTCTGCTGAAGGTTCCTTCTGATTTGTCGTAAATTTTGGAGGCAGTAGAGGAGAAAGAAGCTGTTTTTCCACTGCAAACTTATAATAAGACCTGGTGTCATCATACCACAGGCTTTCTGGTAACTGTGTATTAAATGCTTACAACCATTTTCATGCAATTTATGCCGGCGAGACTTCAACTTGGGCACATCTGAGTTATTTGGCAATTCTACTGAAAATCTCTAATTTTCCATTACTCCACCTTAATTCTGACCCTAGTTTTAACAGCTATGTCTTAGAACAACTGCAGACACAGTGAAAGAAATACCACTTTATGGCACTGTATTTTCCACAGATGAGTGGGGAAATTAGGACAACTGATCTTCTTTCATAATGCAGACATTAAATACTCATTGTGAATAAACCAACTTCTTCCTTTTATTACATCCTGCTGTAAAGAGAAGCTTTATCAAGCTAGGCAAGCGCATACTCCCAGATTATTTTACCCAAGAGAGATCTTAGCTATCTTTTCCATGCACTTCGAATTTTGTTTATGTTAGTAGATAGATAAAGTGAGTATTATTCTTGTATTTGGGTGTACAAATTTCTATGTTACCAATAGAATCCTTAGTTTGAGCTGAAGGAAAAATACTTTGACCAATTCAAATCCCATTGAACCTCAGAAAATCATCACTCCAAAATTACATTAGGATAGGCTGAAAGATTTATTCCTTTCCTAATAATTTCTGATAATTTTGAAAAGTTTCCTGCTCAGCTGTGTGAGAAAACCCAGCTAGACATTTAATACCCATTTTTTAACTTGTTGTTTTACTTTCTTACGCCTTAAAAGTTGAAAACACTTAGCATAACTAAGTGTTAGTTTGTAAAAGAATGAAGCTAGAATATCTCAACAATAAATAAGAAATGTTTTTTTGTTGTCACACACTTTACAAACAACTTTTAATGAAGTTTATCTTTGGATTTTCTTTATTTTTCCATTGAAAGTTTTAAGACAAAAATCATTGGGTTATGCTGAAAAACATGCTGCTACAAAATTTTCCTCCATCAGTACTAAAACCAATAGCAACAAAATACTTTTAAATTTGTGCCTTAGTTTCTTTTCTTTCAAAGAAACTTTCCTTGTTCTTATTGAGGGGCCATTTCCCTTGACTTTAGGGGAATTATAGCAAAGCTGTATTTCACAGCTTGAAGAAAACATGGTATTTAAAATCACAAACAAAATAACTTAGGACATTTAAAGAAAATTGGAATAGTTCATTTTTTTTTTTAATTTTGTACATGTTTTCCTTAGGTTGCATAGCTCAAGAGTAGAGCTTATATTATTCAGCTATATAAGAATGTTGGCATAGAATGTATTTTTATTCACTTTTTTTTTTGCATCTGCTGTTTCAAAGGGTGTCAGTCTGTTACTGTCAGCTTTCAGGCATTACCTTTTTCTTGACTTAGTTTTCTGAAATCAAACATTACTTGACTATGCAATCAGCATTATGTGATGATAAACTGCATTGACTCTCAGGAATTTCTGTTCAGGTACTACCAGAAGAGACTCATGCTGAATCTGCTCTACCTGAAGACTGATTGTCGTTTTTAGTGAAGTTTTACAATTATATACTATAAACAAAGAAGAGTCAGTTTAATAAAATAATGCAAACCAAAGCATAGGATCAACATAATGCTACAAGTTGTTCCACCATAGGTGACTTTGTAAAGTAAATGCACCTACATATGGTTGGTCCTATCAAATGTTTTGCTGACCAAGCAAACCTACACAAGCACTGTGCTGCTGAAGACACTTTATATCCTACTGTCTTGCAAATTCCGTGGTCAATTCCAGATATAAGAATTTATTTTTTTTAAACAAAGTGTAAAAGAGTAAAAAAAAAAAAAAAGAAATAGAAAAAGAAAGGGGCAATAAGCTGGAAAAAGGAGCAAGTTGAACAGAGGAGAGAAAGCTGTGAGCCTCCCATTGTAAGGTCTGTCCAAACACAGCTAAAGGTGATAGTAGTGACAGGAGCAACAAGATCCTTTCTCTGACTCACTGTGGCCATGTAGTCTATACCTAGTTCAGGATCAGGACTGTGCAACCAGTGGGGATAAAGCAGGTTCAGGGGATAAGGCAGAAGTTAGATCCAGGGAAGATGAATGCATGGGTTTACAATAAAAGTTGCTCTTTATTTCATCCTTTTCCCTCTGGCGTCTGCATTAAATCTTAGTTTCTAATGGTGATATGAGTCCTTCACGTTCATGTCCATCCAGTAGGCCCAATTTCTGATATCTCTCTTCAGATCCATTGATTTTCAGTCTCAAATTCCTTCTCTTTGTCAGATATGATATTCACTCAGCTTACTGGTTTTCTGCTTAAATTTATTTCAGCCTCTTGCTTTTCGAGATTTTTTTCATACTTTTGTGAACAACTTTGTAGAATAAAGAGACCTGGATTTCTGTTGTCTTCAAAGATTTGAAGTATAAGCCTTTCCCAAAGATGCTGATCTTTTAACAGTAAATCAGCTTTGATTAGATGTTGCTTCATGTATTATGTATCGCGAACAAACACCTTACTTGGCATTAAATTGAATTTTATACCAAAAAAATTATTAAAATAATTATTAAAATAATTATTAAAATAATTATTAAAATTTCTGAATCTTATATCTCAAATTCTGGATTTGTATTTTTTATTTGATCAAAACTTAAAAACCTAATTAGATTTTTTACAGATAAAAAAAAGCTATAAAACTGATATTTGTTTCCATTATGCATTTTTAACCATTAACATTGCAAATGTTAATTATTTTTTTTCCTGATGATGGGTAAGAGATAGGGAGAAAGAAGTTGGCATTTTTTGAGGAAAAAACTACATTTTGATTTTAAGCTTTACAGTAAAACAAGTTATGACCATTTACTTCAAGGATAGTATTTGGAAAAGAAACTTTATTCAATTTTAAACATTTACAACAGCATATTGTCTCCTTTCAAAAAGTAGGAGCTAGCTTTTGTAACCACTTATTTATTCAGGGTACACTTAGCAGCATCAAACCCCCTCGAAGTTCTGCAGACATTTGCAATCCAAAAGGAACTTTACCCAAGTGTTTCAGAGCAAAATATGCTGATTGGGACATTTAGTCTACCACTTGAAGACCCTGACTTCATTCTCGTGAAAGTGAAAAAAAAAAAGAAAAAAAGTTATGACCCCAGAATAAACTATCAGAACACTATCAGAAATAAAGCAAAGGAATCAGTACTTTGTTCACAGTCAATGCAGTAAGACCCCTGAATCAATCTGGTATTTTTTTAATAAGACATAATCTACAATGAGACATAAGAAGAAATGTTTTTCATCTGCTTAGTGCTCAAAAACTTAAAATATGCAACAATATTGTCATAATGAAAACATATTAACAATTGCTGACATGTCATATTCAATCCATACAAACCTGGGGAGGTACAAGTGTAAAATAAACAGAAGAAAACTGAGTTGGGCATTTGTTGTTTAGTTTCAAAAGTAAATTTACAATTCACAACAGTTCCGGTACATGCTCTTGTTTCTCAAACAGCATGAGATCAAAGGCTCCCTAGAAGAAGTACAGTAGCACTGGCAGTAGGGGGATGCATGGATGAACTCTTGTACTGAGAAACTGTTGGCCTGTCAGGCTGATGTCTAGTACTTGGTTCTGTAAAGTTTCTGGGGCTGGAAATAATCAAGCTTAGTCATTCTTTGCTAGTGTGTGAGAGAGAAGCAGGTGGACTTTTAGATTCTTGGATACCCTTACTTGTGTGCTTCCTGTTTTTCAGTGATAAGGACATGTGAGCATTTCTACATCTCCTTTATTTCATTGAAATTTACATAGCATACTTATTAGAATTCTGATTCGAAACCTCATAATGTGAAAGAAGAGTAATTTTTTGTCATGGTATCTAGGCCTTCTCGTCCAACATGAAAACTAGCAAACTAAGATCTATTCTTCCTGTCTTGTTACATGATGAGAACAATAAATGCTGCTATCAAAGTTTACATGCCTAATCTTAAATTTCTTAGTCTGTCTTTGAAGACTTAAAAGGAAAAGAAAGGTTTTTAAAGTTCTCTGTGCCTATAAACTTTCCTGTAAGTATCACACACAGCTTGTTTTAAATGCTTGCAATAGTTAATGTGTACCATTTCACACAATCGCATAAAGGGTTGTCAGCATTTAGGAATCAATTCTGGGAAAGTTGCATTGAAAAATCTTCTCAAATGTTTTCAAGTTAGCAGCCTATATAAGAGGAGTAGGATTACTCTGACTCTCTTGATACTTACATAAAAATATTTTCTCTAGAATGTTGCTGTAATTGGACAACATTTGCTTTTCAGTGTCAGATGGGTCAGAGATTAAAGAATTACCTGGGTTATAGCCTATATACCCTAACAGGATACCCAGACTACTTGTCTCATGCAAGGTTACCATTCCAACATGAGTAAAGCACAAAATACTGAAAACGCTTCGTACTTTATCAGTGTAAATAAAAAAAATATTGGAACTCTTGCAAACAAAAAACATATATAAAAAAAAAATTATTGGTGGCCCTATACAAGATACCGCTAAGGGATAAAAGTTTAATACTTAACCTTCCAAATATTTTCTTTACAAAAATATAAATAACATAAACCAGATCAGATTTACGTACTGTGCTAGTTAAATCTGTGCTGTTAAGAAGTATTTAAAACTTTATTTTTTGATGACTTTGGAGTTTCTATTTGTTTGTCTCTGACTGTCTCATACAGTTCATTAGGTACTCATATCAGTTGGTTTTCATCTTGGATGAACTGCAATTTCATGAAAGAAGGTTAAATTTAGAGCAACTTTATTTTCTTCTCTGTTTTCTTGAATCTGTGTATCTAATAATATTCTTCTATATTTCTATTCAGGAACTATGGATTTGATGTTAATGAAGAGACTTGATTTCTTAGAAAATCAAAATTCCAATTTATTTCCCCTACATAAAGACAAAGACTAGAATTCATATGAAGTAGTTTCTTTCACAGGAGACATTGTTGGCAGAAATTGTATTGGATAAGAAATTGTATTGGATAAGCTAAAGAGTCTTTGGTCCCTTTACATCTAGCTACAACAACTTGCTTATAATAATAACTAAACATTTACCACTTGACCATACCATTCTGGATGATAGAAATGTTTCAGAGAAGTAAAACTCTTCCATGTGTTTTATTGCACTTCCTTGGTACCTTTCTTACTTTTCAAGTACAATTTTTCAGTGCAGTCAGGTTTTTTAAATATATTACTGGGGATGTAGATAAGTAAATAGAAGAAGCATAAAAATACCAAATAACATTCAGAATAGCAACATTTAGGCAAATAACCACTATATTCTCTGAAAAATCAGAAGTAGTTTCTAGCATTGCTAGCAAAATATGTTACTAAATTAGATCACAATTCCGATATTGTACTTTTTTATTGTCCTCAGGCTGTACAAAGTTAATAATTCATCTCTGTCATGGAATATGAAATTTCTTAAAATGCAGAAAAACATTCTGATTCCTCTAGAGGAATTTTCTCAAATTTTGTGTTTATTTTACAGAAACAGCTCTGTTTTTCAGAATTTTTTTTTATTGAATATTACTTTAAGGGAATGCCCTTTTTTTCATGGTTCTCCCAAAACACTTTCATTCAATATTTCAACATTCAGATTTTTCAAAACACTCAAATTTTGTAAAACTCCTAGGAATTTTCTAATTGCAGTAACATGCAGATTTCTATAGACTCAAATGCAGTGCTGTGCTCAGATGAAACAGGCAATTCAGCGGCATAGTCTGGAAATATTACTTATCTAAAATATGTATGACATTAACTAGGAAAAAATGATCATTTTAAGATTGTGTTTTATACCTTTGTTCTGACCAGATGCCTGAACTTTACCAGTTACACATGCACTCCCCCCAAAAAAGTGAATTAAACATTTATAAATCCTTGAATTTTGTCACCAAGTAGAAATTAAAATTCAAATATGTTGTCACATTACTAGGTACTGCATAGTGAAAAGGAACTGTTTTTAAAATATTCCTTTTTATTTTTATGAATGAAGTGTCAAAGCACAAAGAAACTCTGATAATATCCAAAAATTTGTTTTCTTGAAATCCATAGTAATTTAATTCAATTCAATTACTTATTAAAAATCATTGATTTGTCTTTTTTTATAGTTGATAAGAAGAAAAGAGAAATATTTTTTTAAAGTCCAAAAATAACACATGTTGCAGTTCAACGAGCATGAGATATTCAGTGTTCACCTTTGTTATAAGAATAACATCATCCTTCAACTGTGTGCACTGTGTAATCAGAAATCAAAAAATCCTATTTATACGAAGGATTATGTCTTTTCTAGCAGCTCAGTACTGGTCATACCAGATTTCATATGAGATTTATTATAGTATGTTCATTGGTAATAACAATATCCACACTTCAGATATTTTGTTACTGAAATACTGGTGCAGTCATTTGGAAGCTGTCCAAAAGTAATACGGATTTTACAAAGAAAATGAAATTATATACATCTAATGCAGGAAGGCATGTAAGGAGAAATGAGGTACTCATAAGAAAATTGCACCATTAGCATACATCAGAAAACACTAGTCAGTTAAACCTGTTTTTAACTATACTGACACAGAGAGGCAGAGGCTTTGACCCTCTGACAGAGGAACTTAGACACACAACGAAACTATCCTCTGAGAAAAGGCCATGAGAGGTGCGTTCTACAAGTACCTGAAAGGAGATTGTAGTGAGGTGACATTCAACTTCTTCGCCCAAATAATAAGTGATAGACTAAGAGGAAATGGCCTCAAGTTACACCAAGGGAGGGTTTCGATTAGGTATTGGAAAAATATATAGGAATATACATAGGAAAAATTTCTTCACCAAGAAAGCTACAGAGCATTGGAACAGGCTGCCCAGGGAAGTTTTTGAGTCACCATCTCTGGAAGCATTTAAAAAAATAGTGAATAGGGGCATAGTTTAGTGATGAAGATGGCAGTGTAAGCTGAATGGTTGGACCCGATGATCTTAGAGATCTTCCCCATCCTAAATGTTCTATCATGATTCTTGATTTAAAAAACATAATAGTTTTAGAATGTATTTGTCTCTTTGCATCCATATAGCAAACACAGCCCCACAAACTTTCTTTCGCTGGTAACATAACATGGGTGTTCCCTGGTGATGAAGACCTGCCACCCACCAGGTACAGTACATCTGCAGTTTCTCAAGAGCTACATTCTCCTTCCTGTAGCAGCAGTCCAGTGTTTCATATATTTAGTGTACTGTATTTTGTTTTCATTTATATTTTCATGAACATTTATATTGTGGACTGTCAAACACTGTGTGGTCATAAAAGCCTGAGAAAGAGACAAGTGGGAAAAATCTGTTCTGCTATTCAATTTGTAAATATAGTTGAATGTTTCTGATACAAAATATTAGTGTTAGATACTGACTTTGCTAAAGAAAGTCATGCATATAATAAATCAGCAAGCTATAAAAAGATTCATGTTGTCAGGCCCCAGGTATTATCAGTTGGAGTCAGAACGACTATCAACATGTTCTCTCATGGCTCAAGAGCAAGAAAATGATAAGATTTTGAACAATAAGGCTAAGGACATAATTTATAAACTATAGATTCAGGCAGAAAGTGTTGTACTGGGATCAATATATTCAAAGAAGGATATATAAATTATATGATTTAATCTTGTTTAGTAGCTTAGTGGTGGTAGTGGCAGTTATTTTCCTGGGGATAAGAATTTTGTTTGAGTGTAGCATAAAGTACACAAAGGAGGAGCTCAAAATTAGAAACAGAGCAAGGCAAGGTGATTTTCTTTTCAAGCAAGATAAATTTCTTTCCATATTTAAATTACGAACTTATCATCTACTACTTGTATTAAGAATCCTTTGATGGTCATTAGAAAAGTGGAGAGAAGTCCTGTAGTACCAAGCTCTTTCTGAAGCATGATAAAAAAAGGCATTTAAGACAGGATGAATACCTCCTCTTCTCTCATCTGTTTTCCTGAGCATTAATCTATGTCCAAATGAATATGTACATATTTATGTATTCCTAATGCAGACAGTAGAACAAAATGCATATTTTTTAAATTCCTTATAGTTACCATAATACTGTTTCTTTCTGTTCCCAGGTGAGTAGATAAATTTTTAAACAATATATTTATGCAGAGAATTTTGAGTACAGATATTCCCCTGTTTGTGCCTCTTTGCCAGCCTAGATTAGGTGTTCTTCTCTTTTAGCTCATCTTGTTAAGGTTGCAAATTATCTACCTAGGGTATAAATTTGACAGACAGGTAAGTACATGGAATCACTAGTGGAGATTATGTGGTATGAACCACTTTAAATTTGCACTATGGGCCATAATGAAATATGAGCCCATCATAGGTCAGAGCCTTAGATAGACTGTCGGGAATAGATCTGGAAAGGAATAAAGAAAAATAGATAGTATTAAAAATGGTGAATGCACTTCACAAGGTGGAATGCTCCCTTCTTGGGAGGCAGAATTCTGCTCTATTGTAGGGCCAGACTTCTGGATGAGCCTCGAAGTAGGTATTCTTTTTCTTGTGTTTATTCTTTACTGCTATGCAGTTTCTAATCAAGTCTAATTCTAGGAGAAGTACTTTCCCGTGACTGTCTATTTTCTTTTGAATTTTGCCTTCAATCCTCCAAAAAGATAATTATTGGATTGCTAATATCTGATAGCATATAAGGCTTTCCCAGAAGAAATATTTGCAGTATAAAGCTGAAGGTTGTTGGTAGACTGTGTTTGGTGCACCTACCCTGCTTTTTGCTGAATTCCCTCTCCTGGGAGATGGGCAGAAAAATGTAAGGATAGTGAAACCCTCATGTATTGAGATGGTGATGTTTACTAAGAAAAGCAAAATCTGCACACACAAGCAAAGCAGAAAGAGGAATTCATTCACTGCTTCCCATCGGCAGGCAGATGTCCAGCCAAATCCTAGGAAACAGGGTTTCAGAATGCCTTATGGTTACTTGGGATGCCACAACCACAGATGTCCACCCCTTCCTTCTGCTTTCCCAGAGCTTTCATTGCTTAGCATGACGTCATTTGATATGGAATATCCCTCTGGTCAGTTTGGGTCAGCTGTCTTGGCTATGTCCCCTTTCAACCTTTTGTCCACTCACAACCCACTGACATTGGGGGGTGGCAGGTATGTGGATACAGAGACTTGTTGCCGTGCAAACCCCACACAGTAGCTGCCAAAACTCTGGTCTGTTTAACACATGGCACCTCATGGGCTGCTCTCAAGAAGGTTAAATTTCTAACTTCATCCTTGCCAGACCTTATACAGAGATAAAGCAAGAAAATTTTCACTTCAACCATCCTAATGTTTATAACTCTCTTTATCTACCTCTCAAGAAGTGGAGAGGAA
This sequence comes from Manacus candei, assembly GCF_025592945.1. Lineage (NCBI taxonomy): Eukaryota > Metazoa > Chordata > Aves > Passeriformes > Pipridae > Manacus > Manacus candei. The sequence goes on from NW_026138143.1 coordinate 1,226,589, forward strand.
GCTGGAAGCTGTTTTTGAAACAGGCCAGCTTCAGCCTCACCAGCTGGAACATGAAATCTGCCATATGCATTGTGATAGCTTTGGAAGATTTTAAAGTTGCAGGAGGTTCTTTCTGTCTGATTTTTCTAAGTTCATTTCTAATATTAACCCTCAACTGATAATCAATGTAGTATGTAATCAAGTAGTAGGATGGATAAATCCATCATACTGTGATGGATAAATGTAAGCTATGTAAGTCAGAATAAATTTATAATGCATTTATTACCTTGCAATCTAATAGTATAGGCTATTCTAATAATGAATATCTTGTTTGTCAGTCATCTATTTTGAATGGTGTTATAGGTTAGGATTTTTTTCAGTGTTGTCAGAAAATATTTATATAACACTGTGGAGTACATGCTGGCTTGTGAATCTAGCAGCATCAGAGTACTCTGTGAACCCAAATGCAAGTTTTCCATTGAGATGGATTTTTTGGGGTTTTTTTAAGGAGCAATCCACACATTTAATAGAGATAGTTTAATAATGTTATAAAATAAAACTTTTCAGCAAAGTGTCATTTCCATTGAATGTTACAAGCGTTTTGAAAAAATATTATAAGGCCTCCAGTCTTGGTTCATTCATTTCTGAAAAGTAATCAGATGTAGTAATTTTTACTATTGTGATAGAAATTTTTAAATGCGTAAATGGATTCGCATTGATTACCTTTGCAAGGATATAGCATACTGAGTTGGAGGAGTTAGAGGGGTACTCAAATCATCCTCTCACTGTATATTTCATTGTGGGTTTTGAAACAAATTGAGATATGTTCAACAATTTGAGTAGCCAACTTTGTCTCTGATTGTGGAATGTCTCAGTGACCCATATTTCTGCCTTTAAGGTATGTCCTAAGGTACATACCAAATTTGCATAGAATGAGTTTGCCTGACAACAAGAAAACTTCCATGTAATACCTATGGAGAAGTTATTTCAGAACAATATTTATATGATAAGCATAAATAGGATAACTCTCTTAGGTAAAATGACAGGAAGAGATATGCAGGAGAAGGTTTGTAATTTTTCTGTTTGTTAATGTGCTATGCCCATGGTGAGCCCAGCTGTTAATAATCTCATCACACTGCAGACCACATGTTTTTCCTCTAGAATTTGAAGCAGTGTACTTGATCTGAGGATTGGAGAAATTTTCTGGTTTTTGGAGGAGCTGTTGAGATCATTGTTTTTGCTAGCAATATTTATTTTAGAGTAAGATAAACTGTTCTTTACAATTCTTGGAATTATTTACATCAGAGTGCCTAGGGATATATCTACAAGGTATATAGATGTCTAGAGATTCATGTTTTCTCAGACTTATAGATGGGAGTATGTCTTCATAATTTTGAAAATCCTTCTAGCTGTTGTTCTGAATCTTCGGGATTTGCAGTACTACTAAAAATCTGGTCTTCAAATGATGAATAAAAAGATATGTCTCTCCCCAGACCACTGTTAATTAGAACAACCTAGATCAGAATACATTTTCTTCCAAGCTTCAGAAACCTTAGATTTCAGATACTTTGAGGAGTCATTTTTATCTCTTACTTGTATTGGTGTTATGTTTTAAATATTTTACCATAATAAGCTGCATGCCACCTGTGAAGATAGAAATTATGCTCAGTGAAGTATATAATTTTCAGTTATGCAAGAAACACTTTTATTTCTGTAATCAGAACATGAGATGCGAGATGAGTTAAAGCTGATTTTACAAGCCCACATTTTTATCAGAGTAAAAATTAAAAATAAATTCTTCCATATGTAGTTACAAAATAAAATTTATAAAAATTACATTTTTCCTTTTTTTTTAATTATGTCAGCTAGTATATTTGGTATAATATTTTAGATTTTACAGGGGGATAGAGATTACTTACTTTTTTATGATTTTTTATTATTTTGCCTAAAATTTTTTAACATGTCTGTAAAAAAATTGTGCTTTCCTGTTGAACTATTAGAAATTTGATCTAATTAATTAGCCAACTCTTCAAAAATAATTAAAATAATATATAATCACTCTTGATAAGTATTTGTACTTTCCATACTACTGGTAACAAAGGCTCATTACCATCACAAAATTATATTTTAGGAGATGTTCTAGGTTCTTCAGTATTATTATGGCCTAAAAATTCAAGGTACGAAGTCAGAAAGGAGGTATCTTTTTTTTACATGAAATAGAATCTGTTTAAGATAGCAGAAAAGCCACCTCTGAGTGATGGAGAATAAAGAAGCATCATTAAATACTGTAGTTTCCAGTAAGTGAAGATGTACTTATTCCTCGTTTCCTGCCTCATCATGATATTTGCAATGTATAGTCTGACATAAGAAATGCTTTAGTAATTACAAGACTTATTCTAAACTGTATAAACTGCTTTTGCAAGTTGTACTGTATTTTGTTGATCCCAATTAATTTTTGTGGTTTCGGTGGTTATTTAGGGTGAAAAAAGTAATATACCCCTTAGTTTCAGACATTGCATAGCTTTTGATATCAGAAGGAACCCGTAGATATTATTATATTTCCTGCATAAGAATATTAAAAAGGTCCAAAATTTCTATTTGTGATATATAAAACAGGTTAAAAGAAGAATCAAAAATTAATTAAGTGGTTGTTGTTACTATTCAAAACCAGTACAAATAGATTTATTTCATTTTAAAAGAAAAAATACTATTTTTTAATATATAAATATAGAAATGAAAATTATGTGATCGGATGCGTCCTGAGTATCTTCTAGTTAGTACAACACAAAATCTGCTGGTAGTAGTCATTTAATTTGCAGGAATTTCTAGGGTAATATCACTTGTTTCCAGAGAAACTGCCAAATGGTTCCTTAAAGATGTGATCAGTTCTGATCAGTGGGACCTTATTTCCCACAACCACCATCCTCTCAGCTGTCCTGGTTCCTAGGAGTAACTGGTTAAAGGGCAACCTTTAAGTGAATGCTAAATTCTGAAGAAGAGGAGCTTGGTTTGGGTAGTTTCTTTATCATACCTGTACAGTGCTGTAAGACAAGACTACAACTTCAGTTCTTGTGAGGTACATGCACTCTGGCCCTTTTGAAGGGTATCTTCGAAGTGCCTTCTTTATATGACTTCACAAAAGTTATAAATGAACTTTAAGGTGCTTAACTGTGAAATGCAAACACTTAAAAAGAGATAGCCTTGGTATTAAAACTGAGGAAGAAGCAGGAAAAGAAAAAGAAGGGACGTGACAGAGATAGAGAAGGAGCTCGCTGGTAGGAATAAGAATTATTTATGGGAAATGAACTACATTCTTGACAAAGGCTTTATAAGGTTGTGGGCATGGGCGAAAGATGAGACAGTAACAAATGCATGAACATCACACGTAAGTAATTCTAACAATAAATATTTCCCACAAACCTCCTCCTCCTGTATTTCTTTGTAATGATTTCACTGACTTATCTTCTCAGTAAAAGTCTAATTAGATTGCAAAGAGTAGCACATTAATTAACAGATAAACTAACAGTATTAAACAGCAATACTCTAGAAGCTGACTCTGGTCTTCCTAATTAGTCAGCTCTCTCAGCGTGAAGCAGGAAATGCAACTAACACAACAATATAACATAAAGGGCAAGAGGGTCCATTAGGCTGACAGACAGTGGAAAAAAAAAAGAGAGAGGAGAAAAGAAAATCTGAAACACCACTTATGTTCAGTGATCTATAACTTCTCCAAGAGTTGCACTAAGATTATAGCAGATTTATATTCAGCATATTTGATCAGTTTTAATATCATCCAGTTTTCTTAGGAAAAGAGTCTCAAAGAGTCAAATAACAGGGATCAAAATATTGTCTTTATGTTGTCTTAATTAATATGAGAGCTATGTAATTGTTTATTTAGGCAGTTAGGCAAAATGTTTCTTCCTATTCACTTGGTAGAACTGAACTGGGCTTGGTAGAACAGTAGATTTCTTTTTGTTTCAAGGTATTTCAAGTTTCTCTTTCAAGCTGTGTATTTTTTTTTTATGTTTTACTGTTTCATTTTTATGTTTTACTGCTTAAAGTTCAATGAAAAAGGGTTGTGACTGGAAGCTTTATGTGTGTGAAGGACATACTCTAGATGAGAAATGCCCATTGAGTTCAGTGAGATTTTTGCCATTAGTACCTTAGGCAATGAGATATTAGTATTGCAAATATTAACTCAAAAGCTGGATACCCACACTTTCACACATCCCTTGAGCAAAAACAGACTACAAAACTGACTTGTGCATCATGGGCTGAAGATAAGTGGCATACCTAGAAGAAGCAAAAAGAGATTTGTTTTCCTTCATTGAGATTAAAAGGAACCTGGAGAATCCTGTATTTAAATTAAAATTTAATTTATTGTGCACCTCTTACAGTATGAACCAAGTCTAAATATGTTGCTGAATCAGTTGTATACAAAGCCTGTGAAAGAAAGTATAGGTAATTTGGACAATGCTCGCCTTTGTCAATGAGACAGTGCATTTACTGTCTCTTTGTAAAGGTCAATTTAAATATTAGTATTTTTAAATGGTTTGTTTCATCTGTTTATTTTATCTGAAGAAAGGCAGAACTGTTCCTTAAGAGAAGAGAAGACCGAATAAAGGTTGCCCATAGGATTTGGGGAGACTAAGAATTGTTGTTTATGCTAAGCATCTTTTGCATTAAAATAAAGTTTGCCATAACATGGATACATGCTCTCATAGGAGAGCAGCAGATATACTTGAAAGTACTACTGTTGCAGAGTGATCTACTCTAAAATTCAAAGCAATACTGATGCTACTGAAGCTGAAATAGCTTTGGTAGTGATGGGATTTTCTTGTAATAATGCTTCAGTGTGGACAAGGTCATCTGAAGCAGTTTAAGCACCTTTAAATGAAAAGAGTGTACAGTCCATTTGATATCCCCTTGGCTTTAATTACATCTGCCTGCACAGTAGTGCCCCCAGGGATCAAGGGTCTTTGGAAGAAAACAGTTCTAAGGACTCAAAAGGTTACTATCAGAAGGATCCACCTTTAAATTAGTGGATAAGATATGGGTTGGGGGTTTTTTGATTGTTTTTGGTTTTATCGTTTTAACTTTTATTATGTCTTTTCTTTAAAAATAAAATGCTGGAAATAAATTTCCTTAAATATCTTAGAAAATTCAGAGAGGAATTTTTTTTTTTCCTGTGGAAAAAGATTAAGAATTAAAAGTCAATAGGAACTGGAGGTCTCCTAATTTTCAATATGGCTAAAGACTTTTTTCCCCCAGACCGATATCTCTCCAGGTAATGGAGAGATACTCTACATATATTTCACTATTGTATCTTCTTCCGACTTTTTTCAGTAAATAGAAGATAGCTTTATAACTATGCTTTGAAAGCATACCTCTTTGAAGAAGTTTCACTCCCCAGAACTGTCCCAGTAGTAGTTTGGTGTCTGTCAAGCAGGAAGAAATTTTGGTTCAGTTCCACATCATATGATATCTCTGATTGAGCAGAGCTTCAGCAGAATGGCAGTCATTTGCAAACTCCTTAATTAACTGGGACTGACAGTGCATGTCAGTGGGTTTTTATCTATGCAGAATTCTTTCCATACTATCATAAGCATCTTGCAAAATCCTTAAAGCATCCTGAAAAAAAAAAAAAAACAAACCATAAACATTCATACCTTTCATCTTCTGTTTTCCCTGTGTTTATTCCTTGTTGCAAGTAAGCCTGACTTTCCACAGGAGCTAAATTCTGTGGAGAGGGAAATATTGCTTTGATGCAAGGATGAGAGTAGTGTCTAATTTCACTGGGAGTTTACATAAGTTCATAAAAAAAACAAAAGCTACCAATATAAGCAATTCTGTATCTTTATTTCCTTCTCTTCCACCAAAAAATCAAGATTACTTGACAAGCAATTTTAGGATATGTAGCTTGGGTGTCCTTTCTCCTTGGTCTTTGATTTCTAACCAGATATATCTCCTATGAAACACTATGAAAAGTCTATATATTATTTAATGCAGTGGCTCAGAGAAGCAGAAGAGCATAGAAGGAAACATTATCCTGGCAAAGAACCCCAAAGGCTGAAAAAATAAAAAGATAAGCAGTGGCATACAGAGTGGCATACAGATCACATTTACTAGGAGGCACTGAATTTACGCTTTCCAATCCAGTTTAGCAATTATAAGAGAGGGTTATTTTTCTGCTCAAAAATCATTCCCCTTGCAGTCTAGTAATGTGCACTACTCTACTCAGTTGCAGGATGCTAATGATACAAAGCTATTCTCTAAAGCAATAATGTTGGGCCAGATTAACAATTTACCTATATGCAAACACAGGCATTAGTACCTACACCAGGACAGCACTGCAGGTACACTTTTCACTGTTCGTGAATACAAAGTATGCCATTTTTTGGCATTGTTTGAGTGTGTTTGCTTGTTTCACTTGAAAATGGAAATTAAAGGCGCAGATAGTGTAAAACTATTGTAAAGCAAGAAGCTTTTTGGGTTTGTTAGGAAAACCAGTGTGAGTTATTTGTTACACGAAGTAGAGCAGAATTAATACTCAGGGATTTTTTCACCATATTTGTAAGTATGCAAATGGTAGCTCTTCCTCACTTGCTACACATTAAATATTTTTTGCGTTTCTTGTCCGTATACTACTGCCTTGTTGATCTTAATTTTACATTAGCAATTCTTACATTTTGATGAAACTCTCCAGAAATTAATGGACTGTAACCCATAAGTAAAAATTAAAGACTAACAATAATTCAGATTATTATAGAAGATTAACTTGTATAAAAGTTAAGAGTATGATATTTTTTGCAAATTCTTATACTTAGTGACGTGTGAAGAGAACTTGTAAATTTTTTTTTTTAATTTTTGTATTTCAATTGAATAGTGATCAATGAGTTTATTCAAGACTAGGATTTTGTAAGAAGAAAAAAGCAGTGGAGATAGTCTTGGAGGGGTATTTTTTTAAGTGCATGAGTCCTCCATTGATTGAGAATATGACTCTTTTTTAGTAACTGTAATGTGTTTGTTATGAAAATGTCTGCTTAGATAGCAGTAATTAGTTAGCAGTTTTCAAATTGATGCAAATACATAGGAACCTGTTTACAATTTTAAATATTTATATAAAATGGCTTATTTTGCTCCCATTGATTTCTGACAGAGTAGATTGTTCTTACTGGTTTTGATCATCAAAGACACATTTACGTAAGTATTTATACATTGATCCCCTAACCACTATTTCAGAATTTATTTTGCCTCATCAAAGGAAAAAAAGTCAAATGTATGTTTTGATTTTTTTTCCCTTAAAAAAGAATTCATGCATAGAGCAGGAGTTAGACAGATGTCTTTGTTAAATAAATGGAAGTCTAATCCTTCACTGGTATAAGTCTAGTGATTAAAAAACTAGTTTCTGATAGAACATCTTAAGAAAGTCAGGAGTCTGGAAACTGATTTGAGATATTCTGTTGCTTCAGCAGTACTTTCATTAGGGAAAATTGCTGGACAAGGAGAGCAACAGCATTGACTGGACAAAGAGTCATTGCATACACAAACTAAACATGAATTTTCAGGTTAGTAACCTCTGTAACCCTGGTTTTCACCTACTGAAGACTCATATTTTAAAACATATTGACAATATATTTATATTTGACGCTGATTTTTTTTGTTTTAGGATGCTGCCACTTGGACAGAAAAAAGCTTGTGTCCATTGTTTGTTACCTTAGATAGGATTTTTCTACTTATATAGTGTTCTTCCATATCTATAAATTCTTTCTCCCATACACATGTAACAGAAACTTTCTGACGCAAAAGTAAGCAATTTTCCTTTATACAAACCATGTATGCAATACATGGCTATCACATTACATGCTATGTTGTATTCCAGTGTGGTAAACCAAGAGAGACGTCTGCTATGCACTTTACTTATTTGATTTGTTCTAAACAATGTTGCCTGGATAAAGGGTGAAAAAATGTGTTCAAACACTAAATCTATCGCAACCCAATCCAGAAGAAAAATTTCTCTGAATACCTTGTTCCAGCACAAAGGAAAAGCAGTTTTGAAGAATGGAATGTGGCATTTTTAAGCAATAAAATTTACTTTTCCACATTTGAGTTTTAAGAAAGCATCATCCCCTTTTATTCATGTGCAGCATTCATTGCTTCATGATTGAATAGTAGCATCTTATGAACTTGGAGCAAGTTATCTATACACACTTGCATGCATTTTTTACCCAACTCCAACAATCTTGAGCGTTATTCTCTCTTTTAAATGTAATTAAACATAGTCTCATTAAACATAATTGATTATACCCTAAGTAGGGGCTATGAAATTTCATCCATTGTGTGAAAAAGAATATTTGAGGTTGTGAGAGTCAATAATGTACAGATCTGTTTGAATAATTTTAAAAAAGCAGATACAGTCATTAACAAGTTTTTTTAATATAACTGCTGATGAATGTATTTCATTATTTTCCATCAAGAAGTAAAGCTACCTGACTGCTTGGTCTTAAGATCATATATGACTGTCTCTTGCACCTTACAAGCTCTGTCAGGAGCCTGTAACTAAAGAGAAAAACACTATGAAAATGTTTGAGGAAACAAAGCAATAGTTTTAGTTTCTAGTGTTGGTATTTACTTTAGAGCTTGAGAAGTTAAACAAAATTAACCCATTAGGACTGAAAAAGCAAATCAGTAGTCAGGGATGAAGAATTGAAATTATAACAGTAATGTACTTCAACACCTGTGATTGTATGTATTGCACCTGCTGCATATTAATCCATGTTCACTGGAGCTGAGCAGGTTCCTTTTACACTTCCTGAGAAGATCTTCTCATCTTTCTGTCTTTTTTTAGCTGTTAGTGATGGAGAATGATCCAGTTGAGGAGACTGAATTGCTGGCACTGACTGCAGGGAAGCCTGAAATGCATGGTGCAATTCACAGAGGAGGAACAGCCAGTCACATAGCTGAGATACCATAAGCAAACTCATGCTGAAGAGACTGTTCTAGCAAGTGGGAAGTTTGAAGGTCTTAAACTCTGCAATACCAACAAATCTTGAACAGTAAAGCCTGCTAGAAGTTATAGATAAGTCATGTCTGGCAGTAGGGAGGGGAACACAATATATCACTGCCCTTGGAAAGTGCAGCCTGATAAGCACAAAGAAGGAAAATCTCTTGCCAGTAAACGCAAATCTCCTGTTTCCTGTTTCAGGTCAGAAAAAAGGTGAAAACCCAGTTAACTGAAACTCAGTGCTTCTGGCAGAATAAAATGTGCAAATAGGCTTTGAGCAGGTGGGTTGTAGTAGGTGATTTCTAGAGATCCCTTTGAACCTTCATGACTTTGTGATTATGTGCTCTTACCTGCTGTACTTCTTGTTATGGAGAACATTTCTGCAACCAAAAAGTTTTTTGCCTCTCAGGGAACTATTTCACTCCATTCATGTGATATAATGCAAGGTAAGCATTTCATATTGCTGTATATTGAATCATTCAGGGATTTGATTTCTATGGAATGTAAACAGTGTTGCAAGTTAAGCTGATGCAGTACCGGGTCCTTAAATTTTTGCTAACTGTTATTCACATACAGCACTTATTCACTTAAAATTGGAAACTGTATGCCCTATAGCAATAGCACTTTAATCACTGGGGGCTGTTTCCATGTTAAATTATTAGACTTTCACTTGACCAAAGTAGAACTTAATCAATGTAGATCATCTGAAAATAAAGCTTTGACTCATAACCTTGAATATGAGTGGGGCTTTTTCATTATACACACTGAAATACAAACAGAGGATAGAAAACCACTGGATTCAGCCATCATTAAGTTCACATTTGATCCATGCACAATAGAGTTTGGGGCTCAGATTTGATAGCTTCCAAATTTGAAACCCATACCTCTTCTCTCATCACAATGTGCAATATGACACTGAGTAAAGAATAAGTTAGAGGTATTGTGACTCCTGGGATGGTCTCGTGCAAGGTTGGACTCAATGATCCTTGTGGGTCGCTTCCAACTCAGCATATTCTGTGATTCTGTGAGCTTAGATATGTTGGATATTAGGCAGGAGAAAAATATATTTGACTGAATTATTTATCTTGAATTATCTGCCCAGTATGAAGTTCCAGTGGTCTACTTTCTCTATGCTGTGCTAAACACAAGGTATTTGTCTCTGATTAATTTGGAAATACAGCAAAGAAAATGAACTCTATAAATGTGCAAATTTATTCTACTATCATTTATGCTAAAGAATTTTCCTGTATTAACTCATCCTTTTGAATTGAAATGTAGTAGCTGAATATAGCAATATGCTCCATTTCAGTGTCTGTTTCCCTAAAATAAATTGGTGCAGAAAGATGGAATTAGTAGCAGCAGCAAACTGACAGAAAAAAGGGAAGACAATGCATCTATTAAAAATTGTTTTCAGTGGCACACAATTTTGTGCCTTAGACAATAGTGAGGTTACTCACTAGGATAAATGTGAGTGTTCCCTGGCCAAAACTGAGATTCAGTCTTGCGTCCCTTGCTCTTTAGAGTCAACTGCAGAAGTCTGAATCACAATTGTGAGATTTTTACTGTATTTATTTTTTACTGTGAGATTTAACTGAGTACAGGAGCTTGAAAATGTCCATCTCCATGTTCCTTAATCATTGTGTATGCAGCTCACTTTGAAAGTTCAATTTAAATATGAGCTCCATGATTGGAAGTGAAGAATATGTGTTTGAGAGTCTTTATGTGAATAAAGCCTATAGAATGTGAGTTAGAAAGAAGAATTTGGCCTAGAGTAATAAGTATTCTGAGAGCATCCAGACATTAAAAGACGTGGAAAGATTATATAACATGGGATGATTGAATTGGGTGGCATCAGCTTAAAAAGAAATCATAAAGACAAATTCGAAATCAGTATTTTGTAGGTCAGCTGTATGTCTTCCTGTTTTCTTGAAGCTGTAAACATTAAAACCAGGGCTCCGGCTATTCATCCATTTCCTTAATGTTTTAATAGATTGTCTTGTCCATTTTGTAGCTTATTTATTTACTGGGTAAATTGACTGTAAATGTTGGAGGACACGACACAACTTCTTTCTTTGCTGTAGGTTTTTCTTTTTTTTCCACTAAGTAATGAGTGAACTCAGCAGTTTAATGAGGACTGAGACCTGTTTTGGCCATTTGCTGTGTGAGAGTCAGAATTGTCCTTTTTTATTGACCCGGAGCTCTTGTGATTTACTTTTTTAATAAACAGTGAAAACATTACTAGAGGTTAGCTGTTTTCAAGTAAATTAAGTTCTATACTGTACCTGGTTTCAGAGTTTAATTATATACCTTAATGTTTCCATTGAGATCCAATATCAAATGATGGGTTTCAAAATGAAGAGGAGAACTGTGTATTTATGGCTTCAAGAAACTCTTCTGACTTGTAAGTCAGCATGATAAAATACAAAAAGCAGAATTTCTTTAGAGTATTTGAATTATACATGTATTTTTAACAAATTTATTTCAAAGTTCCATAACTAGAGAGTAGTAAATCATAGAGAACATTTTGCTGCTTCTAGTGCATAGCTGTAAGGTGTCTGAATTTTAATTTTCATCATCATAAATGAACTTGCAATGCTATACATATGAAAACTTTTCAAAGAATAAAAACTCATATATTAAACTTCTGTCTTGTCCATTCAGTGAATATTATTGTACTATAACCATGTTTGTTACCACCAGAAACACTGCCTTTGGTAAAAGGGATTGATTTTGGGACTTACTGCGCCTCACTTTATCAGTGATGAATGCAGATGATGTTCATGCTAGCATAATTTTGACACAAAGGCTAAATAGTTTAATTTGCATTTGTTCAAAGGTAGTTAAAAATACTCAGCTCTTCAAGCTCAAGATTCAGCAGGTCTTAATAACAACCTTCAATTTTGTTTCTTAATTTGAATTTTAACTATTTAATAAAATTACTTTAAAGAGAAGTAAACATCAACAGTAAGATCAGTTACATTTTCAGGACAAAATACGTTAAAAAGCCTTGTTTATAAAATATCATTCCAATATGTAGGTAAAATCAAAGGTTTTCTGATTGACAAAAACCCCAACCAACCTCCTTGTTCAAGCAGTGAAATCATTGAAATTAGGCAGAGAAACAAATTGCCATGAAAGCTGTTTTTTGTGATCCTCAGTCTCCTCTCTTCGCTAGGAATAGACTTCTCCAAATAGAAATCTCATTGCATGCACTGTAATTGACTTTCTGGAGTCACAAGGCAGAGTAGATTATGGAAGGAATAGTTTTTCTCTGAGGTGAAGATAATCTTAGATTGCAGTCTTACCTCAGTTCTCTCTGGCACTGTTAGTAGTCCACTATGGGAACACATAATTCAATATGATCTGTTTTGTCGAATGTGGTTAGGATGTGTAAGCTTAAAACTCAATTGTAAAATACACTATAAATGTGTTCATTTTGTCATTTATCCAATTTCTAGTACAATCATAGCACATTTAAAGATGTTCCTATTTGTTTTTTAAATGAAGTTGTCTTTTTGAAATTTGAAGAATTAATGAAAGATTGACTTGAAATTCTTATGTTCCATTAGATCTGGAAAAAAAATATCATCAACTATAGTGCTAAGTGGTCAAAAAATCATCCTAATTACATACACCTTTAAGACAATAATTTTGTGGCATATTTGGAGGCTTAATCTAAGTTTATACATCTGTCTTTCGAATGTTTTAATGTTTTCTTCCGTGTATGCTGTAAGTAATGCAGAAGTTAGTTGTAACTGCAGAGCTCTGCACTGGTGTGTACACTCGTCAAAAAATTATTATCTTAAACAACAATTAGTTTATGTAAAAATTTAGTTTAATAGCTATGTCTTCTAGTTCTTTTTCATTTTACTTGTTGCATTTGTTTCTTGTTAGAGAGAAAATTATAACAGACAAAGAACTACATGTTTACAGACATTTGCACAAGAACTAGCAAAATGAGTAGTAGTATGCCATCATTATAATAACAATTGTGATAATAATAATAATAGGAAAAAATGTCTGTGCTTTGAAATTCAGAATGCTTTTGGTATATCTTCAGTGGATATTATACTCAGAACTTGGCAAAGCATTCTCATCACCTTAGGGAATACTACCTCAGATTTATTTTCAGTTTTTGGCAGGGAAATAAAATACAAGACTGAAGTTTGTGTCTTTTATCCAAGAAATGAGTTAAAAATAGACTTTGACAAAACACGCTTTGCTACTTTGCTACTGCATTGCTACATATACATTGTACCGAACATAAAGAAAAGCAAGGAATGAGTTCTACACCTCCTAGTAAAGGTATTTTTTTCTCTTTCAAGCACTGACATCACCTGACAGATAATGACAGGATTCAGATTCAGTGCGGTGGAAGCTGAGCAGGCAAAGAAACTTAAGATTCATTTTCCTTCACCATATCCCTCTAGAATATGAAGTATTATACGTTATTGTATATGCAAGATACATTTATATCTGCATTAGGCTGAGGATTTTTCACCTTTGTGGCAGATGCATTGCCTTTTGAAAAAGAGAGTAAAGGCAATGTCAGTTTTGCTGTAGCAAACTTCAATCCGCTGAGTTGCCCATGCCCTTACAGCTGGGCTGTAGCGCCTGAAGGCAGTGTTCAGACATGGTACCTTTGGCTCTCTGCCTCATTGTAAGAAAACATAAAAGGGGAGACAATCTTTTGACTGCTGTGCTGGGCCATGGCTTCCTCGGGTTTTTTTGGTGCAATGAAATGTATCAGTGCATCTCTAACATGAACTCGGCTAACTTGGTTCCACTGAGGCTTAAGCTGCAAAGACTCCAGTGGAAAATTCAACATGCTATCATGTTGACAGTATACTGGAAAACTGATTGGAGTTTTCTGAAGTAATATCTGTATATATATCATTTTTTCTTGTGTAATTACAAAATAAGCTTTGGGTTTGGTATGATTTTGAGCCTTATCCTTTGCTTTGTTAGAAGAAAACATATTTTTTTGCTGTTAAAATATGTAAGTAATATATTGTTTATGTGCTTATATTTCTCAAAATGATATTTTAGTACCTGTGACTAATAGCTACAACAAGTAAAACTACAGATGTGTAAAACTTTGGCCCAGCCAGAGATGCTTTGATACATCCCTGATATTTTCAGATGGTAGACGCGCAGACGGTTAATGCCATCTACTAGTATACTACTAGTACATCAGATGAAAGGTTCACATTTTGGACTAAGAAAAGTCCATCTTTTCCCTAAAACTCGTTTGATCTAAACAGAAGCTTCAAGCAGATGCAATAATGGAGGAGAGAGAACAGAGTGAGAATTTCACCAAAGGTCGCTGTGTGTCAGTAGTACAGAAGTTTTGTATCTTGAATCCCACTGAAATATTCTGTACAGGCTTTGAAGAATCAATCATTTAGAGATCAGTAGCAGTTTAAAATATATGTACATGTTAAATTTGCAATTTAAGTGGAGAAACATATTGCCATGGTTTTTGTTCACTGTATGGTAAACCCTTTTCTGGACAGCACTTTACTGTTCTGCTTTGTTCTGATCACTGTTATTTTACTGTGTCAGGTAGCAGGGATTTTTAGAAACTCCAGGCAGCACCTTGATCAAAGTAGCTAACTAGCTGTGAGGAAGTCTCAGTACTGAGTCATTGTGAATGAACACTTCTCTATTCACATGCTGACATTGAGGACTGTTATGGGAGGAAATAGAGAAGTTCTGGAGCTTGAGTCTGATTTGAGGGGTTTTATTTATAATTATTCCATAAATTATTTTGAAGCATCAAATAGAACATCTTCAAACAGATTTGATGCCCTTCTCAAATTTTACCAAATCCTGCATGTAGCCAAAAGTACAGGAAAAAAGACAGTATGAAGTATGAAGTATACAGTATGAAAACCTGGGACCGGTGATTTATTTTTCTTTGAGATTTGGGAATGGGGTCACATTTGTCATCCAGATCCATCCCAATCTTTGCAAGGCTTTCTGACTTGATTATTTTTTAGAGGAAAATTGATGATACCATTAACTAATGAAATGTTTTTAATGTGGCATCTCAGACATATAGTGGGGTAAGACCTAACATATCTCCCTAGCCAATTGAAAGTGGTGTTATATTTTTACTGTGTCAGCAGTGTTTTCTAATCCACCCATATAATAGCAAACCTAGCAGGGCAGAAAACAAATTGAAAGTAATCAGATCCGTACTTCCTATTTACATATAATTAAAACCCAAATTCTCAGTTTTTCTTCCCCCATCTTTCTGTATTTTCTTCTTTTTCTTTCTCTTTTTTTCACTTTATCTTTTCTTAAAAATGACTTCTCCATTGCAGCAGTATCATCTGAGAACAGTCATATGTCACTGAATGCAGGTAAATGTATTTGTGATGGCTTTGGTCTCTTTCCTACATATGCTGATGGATGAGTGGCTAAGGATGAGAAAAAATATACATTCACACTGCAGTGATAGGAATTATATGATTTACTGTCTGAGTACCATTCTGCACCATGGTAATTATCATGATATTAAATAGCTGAGTGTCATCATAGAAGGAACACAAGTCATTAACACAGTCTACATATGATAACTCTTAAACATAATTGCTATGTAATATTTCGGTGATTGAATTAGCATGCAGACATGAGACATGTTTGCATGCTGCCAGCAAAGCTATGCAAAAAAAAAAAAAAAAAAAAGAAGCTGCTTAATCAGAGATTACTACTGTTTCTGTCTTTAATTGAATGCTTTTCAAAACATGGCAATTCAGGGACAAGTTTTGGAAAAATGTGCCACTTGTACTCGGCCTTGTTAAGGTGTGTAATTTTCTTCGATGAATGACGGGAAGAACACATATGTATAACGGCAACTATGGCATAGGTACAAAAGTGATACTTGCCTTTACATGGGCATCTTGTGAATCCACAAACCCACAGGAGTCAGGTTAATGTCCTGATCAGCTTTTGATCAGGTGCCTGACTGTTAAGGTAACTTTTGCAGATGTTACAAGATAGTACTAACTGGCCTTAGGGGAAAGATGATATACCCCCTATAACCATCAGAAAGTAAATGTAACAAATTTCAATACTAGACAAACTCTGACAATGTAAGAGAAATCACGTTTTTATGATGTATATTTGATATGAAGATTGCTTAAGCTGTAATGTCCATCAATTTTCTTTCACTTGGAACATTTTTGCAAGGCAGTAGTATGTAGATTCAAAAGAATATGATCTCTATAGCAAATTTGCTTTACTTAAAAGTATGATTTTTGTGATAAAAGAGTGATTTTATTTGTAACTATTTTTTCTATAGACAGATTTCATTATTTTCTAAAAGTTGTTCTCCAAAAACTACATACAAAAATCTCAAGAATTAATGTCTTGCATCTCTTGACGGCTTGTAAGACAAGCAAAACCAACAGGTTGATGTAATCTTTGTTACAATATTTTTCTAACCATTTTCTTTATTTCTTCAAAAAAGTAATAATTCCAGAAGTAATGGATTACCTGATTCATGAGCAAATACAATATAACTGCACCTCTGAAGTCCTGTAATGTTGCTTCTGAATGCATCTGCATCTATGCCTGAAAAAATGTCCCGATAACTTTTAAATGGATTTATTGCACTACAAATTCAACATATTAATTTAATTTTGAGCTGATTCACATTACTGGAATTTATCATTCAGAATAACCAGATCAGACTGAGAGTTTTAGTTGCACTTAGAGCTTAATACATATTTATTATGGAAATGTGTATTGTAAGATATAATTTATAAAGAAAAATAATATTTCTAATATATATGACTGCATTCTGACAAAAATTATATATATATATTAAATATTAATAATTATGGGATATTTCAGTCAGTTTGTAATGCTCATGGTTTTTGTTCTGAATAAAATTTCACCATTTAGTTGCCATAAACAGTAAGGGGATCAAAATATATTATTTCATCAGAAGTCTTTGCAGATTTAGGGATATTTGGCCATATAAATTCAAATTGAAATACATGCAGTTAGGCATAGTATACAGGGTGTTTAAATGGAGTTTTAAAAGATACTGCTGTGTTAAGTAAACAACAAAAATGTATTTGTATCTGTGTTTTTGAAAGAAGCTGAAAGATTTAAGTTATGAATTTTACAAAATTGCAAGCAGTCATTGAAGAGTAGCCCACAGAAGTAGGCAAAAATCAGATGTGGTTGAATTTTTGTTAATTCTTTTTAAGAATTTTACTTAATGACTATTGTTGTTAGTTACTAACAATAAAGGTTGTTAGTTGTGAACAGTGAGGATAAAATACTCATACAAATAGTAACGAAGACAATGGTGATTGATTATTACTTAGCAGTTTACAAAGCAGTTATTACTAAGTTGTTATTATTAAGTTCTTATTAAGTTATTATTACTTAAGCATTTCTTAAATCTGTATAAATTTTTAGAGATAAGTATCTCTTTGAAATCTTTTACCAAGTTCATCTTAAATTACGAGATTCAATGCTCAGCAGAAGTACGTCTGTTGAACGGAGTCAAGTTCTGCAGCTATTTTTACTGTTGGATTCAGCATCCAGAAAAACCTGGAAAATAGGTGTTCATTCTTTAAAGTAGAGCTTAAGTCATGAAAATAAGACAACATGAAATTTTGTAGTGTCATTATACAATGTTTATATCAATATTGGATTGACCTTAAATGATTGCATCCCTCAACTTTTTTTCACATATTTTGAATAAAACCAAACCTAGAACAAAATTTAGCTCAAAGGACAGATTTTTTTTTTTCTTCTCAAAATTACTTATGACTCAACCTATCCGCAACTTCCTGAGTTAGCCAAGGCTTATGTCTATGTTTTACACACATTCTAAAATTGCCAGGCAATTTCTTTGCGTTCATGTTTTACTGTTCACAGTCCTTACAAATACCCATACTGAACTTGAAAGAGGTATCAAATGAATTATTAATGACCACTCCGAAATTTGTCTTTCATTTTCAACTATAATTAGGAAAACGTACATGGCAGCAAAAATATTTGAGTACAGTTGTAGTATTTGTTCTCCCAAATCTGCCTTTTTTTTACATTCTGTGGATTAAATTTATATTCTTTCAGGTTCCTAGTTTTTATAGTATTAAATTATGGTTGAGAAAATGTATTTACAATGCATATCACACTTGCACATTTTTTATTCTCTTCAGGTGCAATCTGCATATGTCATGTCTGTTTTTCCAGTGGCCTCAGGAATATATAATCACTCATCGGCAATGTTATTTGCTTTTTCCTTTAGGGGCTGATGTTATCAATTTTGATGGCCATGTAGTGTTACCATACAGATTCAGGAACAAGAAAATGAAAACACTGAAAGATGTCATCTCTCTGAAATTTAAGACCTCTGAAAGCGAAGGTGTAATCTTCCATGGAGAAGGACAGCAAGGAGACTATATCACCTTGGAACTGAAGAAAGCCAAACTTGTTCTAAATTTAAATTTAGGTATGGTTTGATTGTTTAGTTTTGTGGTAGTTTTTAACTCTTCCACAAAAATTTTAGGTCAAATATTTCATCTTCTTTTTCACAGTAATATGATAAGCCACATCATTTAATAAAATAATTTGATGAAAATATTATTAATTCCCTTTCTATATGTTGAGGGTTTTTTCTCTCCTTTTTTATTTTGTGTGACATACTCTGAAAATAAGATCATATAGAAAAGCAGCTTCAGCAAGATATTGCCTTTACACAAACAAAAAAAAAAAAAGCTTGCTAGAATTATATTTGGCCTCAGCTGTGGTTTTGTGTGAGAGGACACTGTCATCACTTCTAGAAGAATAAAGGTCACCTTTAGGAACCTCATAGAAAAAGAAAGTACCAATCTAGGAAGCTACAGGCCACATGATGTTCAGCAGCCTTTCTAGAGTGTGCGAAGTAGGAATAAGAAAGGAAAAGAGAAAGATTGCTTTATCAGGCAATCTTATGATGAAATCTTGCATATGTTACTTTAATTCCAGCATCCTTTTTCCCTCCCAGCTAAAGACTACAGTCTCATGAGTCACTGGATTTATAAAGTACATTTATTATGAAAAAAATACACATTTATCTGGTTTCAGGTATTTTTTCCCTTAAAAAAAAGAACCCTAGAAAAAAATTTCATGCAACTTTCCTTAGTTCTCTTGCAGACATGTGAAGAGGAAATTGTTCCATTCATTATTTACATTGAATAGTACTTATTTCCACTAGCACTTTCTCCTACTCTCCTTATAACAATCAATATGAACAGATGAGGAGGAGGAAAGCACATATTCTTATAGTAGTTATGTATTCTTAACAATTTTAATTGCAGTAGTAACCCATTCATTTCAAGTTCCTCTGTATTCTTTAGTTCAGTCTGTCTTTATAAGCTATGATAACTTCTATATATGTGCTTCGTGAGGATGTTCTTAAATCACTAGGCTGATAAATAGGACTAGACCAATAAATGGGACTAGGCCCTGTGACACACACTCACTCAATAAACAGAAGAAATACTTCATAGTATTATTCTTCCTCTGCCTGAGAGTATTGTCTTTGCACCAGAGACAGTAAAAAAGGATGTTCATCTTGGCTGGTGAGATCCAGTGACTTAGTTTCAAAAATCAGGGCGCAGGGGAAGGATGAGGAGACAGAGGTGGATTTAGGTTTCGCTTTGCACTGGATTTGACTTTGCATTGAAGAAACTGAGGCTCAACAACATACATGAAATTTTATTTTATCTTTTAACCAACAGGATCAGTGGCCTTCAGCATAAAGGCCATATGGTCATTTGTAGGCAAGTAATGTCTTAAACCATGGCAGTGTGATTTGCCAGAACGTATTATCAACATGCACAAACCTTAATGTCTGAGTTGCAAGTATACTTGGTGGTAAGAAATTCACAGTCTCAGAAATGCTTTAGGTCCTCATGCATTCAGAACATGGAAGATTGCACTGAGTTATTGGGTAGTGCAGCAATTTTTTAGACTTACTGCTGAATTAGTCATTTGCTGCTTCAGTTGAGATCCATGCTATCAACCTTTGCTGGCTTAGCTATGTCAGTCAGATGGCAACGAGATGTGATCTCTGACTAGCGCAGCTGCACTGGCAACCCCCCCTGGAAAGCAAAACTGTACTCTTGCTGGTAGTCTGACTTCCAGAATAGGGAGATTGCTGCAGGAGGAGAGATTGAAATAAGCTGTATTAGCAGAAGATGTTTTTTGCAGCTGTTAGCTCAGTCTGCATTGAGCCTTTTCCTGTCTGCTTGCTGGTATACTGTACTGGCAGAGGCCACAAAGCATAGAACTCAGAGTGAAAAGGCTTGTTGTTGCCAAAGACTTATCAGACTCCATGTCCTCCTCAATAGTCATAAATCAGTACAGTTCCAATGCAGCTCAGGACATGGCCCAGAGGTAACAGCTTTTCATTTCTGTAGTGTAGGATTTAAAACACAGAAACCCCATAGTTGAAAACAACTTTACAGCTAGAAGTTGATATTGCTTCTCTGATTTGCCTCCAAATAACTACTATTATGAATTCATACATATTTATACAACACAATGATCAGATACTTGCTGTATTTGGTCTGGTTATTTGTATTTATGGCAGCAACTCACCACTGGGCAGAACTCAACTTCATAGCAAAGTGACTTTCTCCAGTTTATTGTATATCTGTATATCCAGTTTATCGTATATCATGTGAAATATTGACAGAGCAAGGGGAAAATGTTTGTCTAACTGGTATGAGGTGAGAATTGCTATTGTTTCTGTTCTCAGGCAGCAACCAGCTTGGGTCCATTTATGGTCACACATCTGTGATGACAGGCAGCCTCTTGGATGATCACCACTGGCACTCCATTGTCATAGAGCGCCACGGGAGAAACATCAATCTCACCCTAGACAGACACATGCAGCACTTCAGAACCAATGGAGAATTTGATTACCTGGACCTGGATTATGAGGTAGATAGTGAAACTTCTTTATTTTCATTCAAATTGGTTTTATAAACATAAGTCCAATAAGAAAAAAAAACTAACACAATTTAAGATGTTTTGGTACTTTTTTTGTACCTCTGTTTTAAGTATTTCTTCCCTTACATTTCCTGAAATTTTCTTTCCAATGGTGTTCTCTTCTAAGTGTAAATTATGTTTCTGTTCATTAGCCTACCAAATCCCATCTGGAATAACAGTAATCCTAGGCCTTTTTTTTTAAAGTGTGAGATCTGTGCTATTCAACAAGCTAAGCATATATGACTTTTAAAAGCTCTAAAAGCAGCTGCTCTAACAAGAAAGTAGATTTTTAAAAAGTATGGTACAATCTGTTATTGCACTCAGGTGATAATTTTGCACTTGAATCTGAAAGCATTATTCTGTGGTGACAATATTTACTTTAAGCAAATGAAGCAGATTAGAACTTTTTACTAATATGGATCTTGATCTGTCTTATCTTAGGTAGATGCTTCCTTGTATTTTCACGAATATGGCATCAGTAACTTTTTTTTATAAAGAAGTAATAAAGAGCTAGGAAAGTTGTAAGAAAACTTATTTAATCATCCAGGTTAAAGCACACAACTGTGGGTAATAATTAAATGTGGATTTGTTGTTTGATTACACTCTGGCTTCTACAATTATGAACTTGTTCAGTTGCTCAAAATTGTTACATGAAGTTCAGCATGTTGGTTATTGCAAACTTTGTATAATATTAACTTGCACTCTTTGCTTTCTAATGATAATTAATGTGGTTGGCCTAGCCAAATATGTAATTTCTACTCTTACAACTTATTAAGCAGTGAGAAGGAATCAAAATGATGTAACAGAAAAAAGTTTGATTTAACTTCTGTACTGAAATTTTTACAGACAATCTTTTGATCAAGAACATATGAATGTTTGAGAAAGTTACTTATGATTGTGCTACTGATTCAAATATTTACTTATATTCCAACAAATCTTTACAGATACGTTCTTTTCTAGCAGTTATAATGAGAAAATAATGAGCAAATGTGCTTGTACCTCTATTACTTACTGAGCACTGGAGATCTGAATTGAGCTACTGAAAACTCACATAAATAGACATTCAAGTGAGTGAGCTACAGAAAATGTTAAGCTGAATGCAATATACCAGATTTGGGCAATTTTTTGCATATATATGTGTGTGTATATATACAGATATATGCACACACATATATATACACATATACATGGAGCATGTTTACATAACAAATATATTCCATACAATAAATTTATCCATAGTAACAGTAGAATTCAGTTAAGTCACCTTCCCATACTCTCTGACCTTGAGAGACCTCACTGGCAGTTCTCAAAGGTACATTTCATTCTCTGTATACATGGATCCCCTTGTGTTAAAGGAATTTATTTGAGTGTGTGCGTATATGTTTCTGTGGTTCATATAAACTCAAGAGCCTTAACCTCTTCTCCTTTCTTTCTTCTCAATTATCTCACTGGTTTTGGAGTCAGTCATCAGAATAAATTTATGTGTGTTGCCTTTGTGATTAACAGTGGATTAACCTGAAAGAATCAAAACAACTTCTCACAGACAAAATAGTTTCTAGGTTAATCTCTTTCAGAAAAGTTGACACAAAAGAGGAATAAACATTAGTTCTGATTGCATTTTCAAAGTCAAAAAAATAATCCTGTAAGTTGCTCTTAACTCACTGTCATGGTATGTGTTTTTTGCTATTTTTCTTCTTTTCTATAAAATTCTTTCTCTTCTATTTTGTCTCATCCAAGTCTTTGAGTGGTTGTCTTCATCTTTATGTAGCTGATTTGGCCTGCTAAATCATGTGGTAACTCCTCATTGACTATAACTGCATCATAAAAGCATGTTCCTTATAGTAGAAGATCCTTCTGTCTAACAGAGGATAACATCTTTATGTGATTCTGTAAATTCTTCTAGATGAAGCAGATATATAAGAATTAAGGGAAAATAATGTACTGTATTGGAGCCCACCATTGCTGTGCTGTAGTCTGAGCTCTGGCACATGGTTAGAGCTAAATTAATCATTTGAATCAGATTATCTGGCTAATTTCATGTCTACTTTTGTTTAGAAAAAATACTGGGATGGACATTTATGCCAATTTCTTTGTTTGAAATGGATATTGTCTGGTAGCAATCAGAAGAGTAGTTCATATATGAACAACCGTGATGTATGTCTGTTCACAATTTGGACAATTGTAATAATACTTGGGATTTCCTACCATAAATATTTGCAATCACAAATTCATTACAGATATTTTTAGGCTTTTGCAGTGCTTATCTAATACACCCTTTTTCTTCTAACAGTGTAACCAGCTCTCTCATTTTCCACGTTTGAGTATGCAAAGAAAACAAATGCATCTACAGTAAATGGATTGAAAAGTCTTTGCCTTCTAGTAACTATATGCCATTTTCTATTTCATTCATAGATAACCTTTGGAGGCATGCCTTTTTCTGGGAAGCCAAGTTCTAACAGCAGAAAAAATTTCAAAGGCTGCATGGAGAGCATCAACTACAATGGCAATAATATCACTGACCTTGCCAGGAGGAAGAAATTGGAACCCTCGAATGTGGTAAGAGCATAATTTAATGGTCATCTGCACCTCTGCTTCTCCTTCTAAAGAATAGTAGAAGGTTTATGAGTGTGTGTAGCTGATATCCTTGTGGTATACTTGTGGTATACTGGAATAATATAGAACACAAAACAAATTTTACCACAAACCCAAAGATCTTATTGTATGTACATTTGTGAATTATTGTTGTTATTATTATTATTATCATCCTCATCATTATCACATCTGAGCATTTTACTTCTGGGGTCTTGTTTCATATTTCCAAAATTAGCATCAGATAACTACTTTTTAAAAGAATATCAACTGAACCAGTAAGTACTTCTTTCTTTTCCTCTCAAATTATAGTAGTCCAAAACCAGTGCAGACAAGATTTATTATTAAATTCATTGCAGCTTTCTTGTGGCTTTTAATCCTGGTATATTCCATTCCTTCTGAGTTAGCTGGATTACTGGAGTGCAAAAGTCTTTGTAAGGGAATGCTTCTACAGGCTTTTCTGGTAGGTCTGAAAAGCCTCAGGGTATTAGACTTGAAAATCATTGTTTTACTTATTAACATTGCAGAACTTATTATTAGCATTTTATTCTATTTTTGATCTTGCTTAAGTGTTCATAGTTGCTTTCATGTTCAGACTTCTGGCTTTACGGGCAGGGTGATTAAGAAAGAATGTACTTTAATTATTGTGGTTTTAAGGCTTTAAAACTCTGTTCCTGAAACTACTTGCTGGCATATAAGGCAATATGGGTAAGAAATAAATGTATTATTGCCATGAGTTTGAGATGGTTTGAATAACTTTTCAAGGCTTTCTTCAGTACAACCTTACAGCCTTCACTAAGTCCTGCTAAAAATATGCAGGTTTCCACTACTGTTTTTCTCTTAATGTAATAAATAGTTATACAAACACAGTGATGATGTCATGTAAAGGATTGACTAACATTTAATTGCTCCTTGGATAGTAAAACTGAAGTTCCATCTGATTCTATAAACGCTAGGGCTAAATGGTCCAGAATAATCTTGAATGTGTGTTGTTTGCCAATACAAACTCAGTAATAGAGCCTGATATCTAGAACAGTTTCTGTATATGAATTTCTTCAGTGTTGTCAAAGGCAAAGAGCATGATATTTATGCCATGCAGTAAGACTCCAGTTTTAGAATTTTTTTGACCCATTCTCATGAACTCCTGTATCTCTGATGACTTTTTTGGATTTTTTTTCTTCAAAATTGCCTGTGCTTTACTTCCTGCAGGGTATTTTCAGCTGTATTGTAACCATGATTTCAAAGATTGATGCCTGATTTAGGAAAAGATCTTTGTATGTCTTTGCATTTTGCGCGGTCGAACCCATTGCAAGGTAGCGGGACATAATCTTTCTGAGCAGAAGTGCTACTTAACAGGTTTCTGTATTGCAAATCCTATCCTTTAAAATCCTAGCCACAACTAGCAGACCTGTAAAGTCTCTGAAAAATCATCATTCTTGTTTTTATTTGTTTCTTTGCTTTTAAAATTCCGTTGCCCGTAATATGAAAGTAAAATCCTCAAAAAAACCTTGACAATATTAGTGCTACATCAAGAGGTTATGGAATGATAGTTTAATTTGATGATTCTGTTGATTTCCAATTCTGAGAATGGCTATAAAAATAGAAGTGACCTTTGTTTTCAGTAGAATTACTTTAATTGCTTCAGCCCTTCAAAAGCAAAATCAATTTTACTCTAAATCAAGATGAATTTTTATGATTTTTACAAAACCTTTTTCCCTCCTAGTTTTTAGCCTGATTTAGCATGCAAAAAAAGACTTGTTTGAAACTGCTGTTGTTGCTAAGCATTATTATGATGGTGGTACTTAAGCAATCCAACAGGGATCAAAGCTGCATTGTAGGAGATATACAAACTCATAACAGTAGTCACACCCTGTCCCAAAGAGGACCAAGACATAAAAAAGTGTAATGAGGGTGAGAACAAACAAAGTAAGCTGTGTGGTGATGAGGATATCATAAGGGAGGGAAAAAATTCAGAGGAAAGAAGGATTTTAAAGAGGTGTGAGACAGAAGAAAATAATATTCTTAGATGAAGATATTTGAATTTCAGAAGTCACACAGTGAAAGAGACTTGTCAAGTTAATTTTACAGAACGAGGAGGCCCAGAAAATCAGAGATGATGATCATTTGTCTCTGAAAAAAAATTAAATTAAATAATTATGTCTCATATACATGTGTAAAGAAACACCTCCATGCATCTTTTAAACTTATTGAAGAGTAAGAGTGAAAAGACAAATTAAAAGTATTTTAAATCTAAAATACAGTCAAACACTGACTTCAGTAATATATTTGTTTTAGATTTAGAGGGTAATAATAAGGGGTAAAAAGTTTGTGAGTCTTTTGTTATGTTTAAAATGGCAACAGCTCTTAAGGAAGACCAAGACAAAGGGATGGTCTTGAGCAGTTATTGTTCTTGTTGGTGGAGCCTGATTTGTTCTCACCAATGAGTCAGAAGAGAGTAACGGAGAAAAGGCCAGCTGAGACAGAGAATATCAGGTATCTGCTTTTCTCCTGAATCAAGTTGTAAACAAGAGTTGGCAGTGGCTGACTACGCAGTAGATGCTAACGTCTGTATGCAACTCGACTCAGGACTAAAACAGAAACAGGGAACATGCTAGTAAACTATCTTCCAGTCCATCTTTTCCATGTTTTTTAGTAAAATATAACAAGCTTTCTAGGACTTTCATTACCTTGCATAAATGAATAATATTGACCCTTGTACCAATACTGAGAAAAGACTAGGATATGTGGTTAACAATAAGTAGTACAGAGAAATTCGAGTGTAGGAATTTAGTCATTTTATCAGATTTTCCTACCTAGAGGTATATTAAGGGCAAACAATGTGAGTGCTAATTGTATTTAGTTTCCACAGAACAGTCTCTCCAGTTTTAAAGTCTGTAACTGAAAAATGCAGAGGCGAATCATATTTGCTATTCTCCATCCTTATATTCAGTAGGTCTATGCTTCACCCAATTCTGCCTCTCCTATGCCATGTACTATTGAGTGGAATAATATGCAAATTTAAGCTGAGTGTTTTATTTAAATTATTTATATTAACCAAACATCGTGTTAAGTTCAAAAATATGTAATAAACTATTTTAATAAAAATGCAGAAATAACACAAAAAACATTAGCATACAGCACATTGTCTGTACTTTATGAACCATCCTGATTTAGCAGGCAGCATAGTCTTAATAAACTCATTGCTTCTCTTTTGGGAACTGCCTATTTGGCCAGTAGGTTTATTAATTGGGAAAAGTTTTAAGACCCAGTAGTATTTACACAAGGGATAATATTTGAATTTGGATAAGCAAAATTGATTTATAAGAAGTAAACACGAATCTAATTTGCCGTACAGATTAAAGATTATGATACAAGGCTCAAACTACACAAAATCAGTTATTTTTACCTTTTCCCTATCAATGTATTTTGAAAAGTTCTCTGATAAGACCAACAGTTTCAATATTAATGCACAGTATATATTTGACTTCCAGATGTCATTGTCCAGAGAACTATTCAGCAAGTCACTCTGAATCTACAGAAGAGGATCTCATTCTCTTTGAAAAATGGGGAGGCTATTATAGAGACAAGCTGCAGATTAATTTGAACTCTTGACCTAGAACTAGTGAGTAATCTATATAAGATGGACTGTACTTAAAAGAGGAGTCATCTTGTGAACTCCAATCATAGAAGGAATCAATAATCCAGTTCATATTAATCTGAATAGCTCAGTAGGGAAAATGCTAACTATCAAAGAAATTAGAATTATGTGTTACTTCTTCAAGAAACTTTTTATGCAGCTAGGCTGTCCATGGGAAATGCATTCACTGATGTGAAAAAGGATTTGAATCCATTCAGTGCCATTAACATTAATAGGTGTTATACATGCAAGTATCCAAAACATCAGCATGACAGAAGACTATCAATTGAGTACAAAAGCCTTCTTGTAACAAGGAAATTGTTAGTTCCTCTCGGTAACAAGGCAGCAAAAGAAACTCAAAATGTCTAACAGAATGCTCTCTGAGCACCTCTTAATTGGTATCTGTGACTGAACCATGAGATGTCATCTCTTAAAAAATGCTGTTGCCTTCTCAGTCTACACAGCACTGCCTTAACTATGTAACAGAAGTTGTTTCTAATTGAGGGTGACATTACACTGAGAATGATAACCAAGGGTTACAGACAGTCTGGACTTATTTTTATAATTGCTGTCCTGTTATAAGTTTCTATGATGACCATGGACAACCCAAGTTTATCTGTGATTCATTTATTTGTCTTTGAAGTGGAAACATTAAAGTTTTCATTCCAGTCTTAGATTACAACTCTTCAGGCCAAAGTCTACCTTTTATTTTGCATATGTACAGTACAAAATATAATAGGGCCACTGCTAGAAAAAACAGAAAATCAGCAACAACATTATAATAGTAACAATAACAATAATATTAATAGCACATCTTTATATGCAATCTGCATTGATTATAGTAGTCTCTAGGCTGAAAAAATCTGGAATACTTTTCTGAGGTACTATGAATTTAGTGGAATCTTACAATTTTGCTTATATTTTTGCTTCTTTCTTTGTGTTTTATTTAGGGAAATTTAAGTTTTTCTTGTGTGGAGCCACATACAGTGCCTGTCTTTTTCAATGCCACCAGTTACCTTGAGGTTCCTGGTCGTCCAAGCCAGGATCTGTTTTCGGTCAGCTTCCTTTTCCGAACCTGGAATCCAAATGGACTTCTTGTCTTCAGTAACTTTGCGGATGACCTGGGAAATGTTGAAATTGATATAAACGAAGGCAAAGTCAGTGTCCACATCAATGTCACCCAAGTGAAGAAGAACCGGATAGATATCTCGTCAGGTAAGTGTGAGGGTTTTTTTTTTTTTAAGTTTGGTATCATTTTTGTTGGTGTTGTTTAAAAGCATCATGTACCTAAAACTTAAAACAATCATTTTACAAAATTTAAAATTTATATTGCAACTGCATTAAATCCTTTATTGTATGTTTTGCTGAGTAAGAGATCTAAGAATATGAAACAGTTGTTAGATTAAAAAAGAAGATATACTGTGTAAATACAGTGATTAAGACAAGTTACATAGAATGCTGTGGGAAAACATTTGGATCAATTGTAAGTGATTCACTGGAATCATGAAGCAGACATTGCTTTGCATTTAAAATCACAGAAACTGAGAGTTGCCATCAGATAGTCTGTTCTTAGCAGTTTTCTTTGTCTCCCATAGATCCTTCCCTGCTGTCTGTTCTGTATTTGTCAGGGATCATTTTTTCACAGTGCTAGCAGATCACAGCAAGAGTGCTTATGTCCTATTGAATGTTCTCCTTTGGTCTTCCAATAGACACTTAATTGTTCCTTCATTTATTTAACTGCACATCCTGCCTCCTGAAGATTTCACTGTATTTAATTTTTCATTAAATTCTCTGTTTCCTGATCAATCTTTTTCATCTTTATTGACAGGATAAGTCATCTCAGTACTTTATTCTTGGACTATGTAATATAAAAATTATACTGTTAAAATTATGAAAATGGTTTTGTGTATCTGAAGCTTCTGCACTTATTGTTTGGAGGTCAAAATTACCTTTAGCCTAAGTATGAGATATTCCTGTCTGTCATGCCTTAGTTCCCTCTCTTATTCTATTGTTACTGCTTTTAAAATGCCACAGGTAGTTGATGTTAGCATTAGCAATGTCTAGATAACTTTCTATAGATCACTTCTTTTTTTTTCCAACATCCATTTTATTTTCTTCTTTAATGATACTAGATACTGTTTAACTTGTGCTCTGCTTGTGCCTTCAGTTACTTTCAAACCACAACCTCAGTTCTATACATTTGATTAAAGTAGTTAAATCTATCCGTATTATGAAAATTTGGTATTCATTTTATATGTGCTGAAACCAATCAGAGATTATTACATATCTTATAGTCTAATATGTCTGAATTCTGTGTTACAAATGAAAAGCAACAGACTTGTGCTGAACTGGCAAACCAGAATCTCAGATTTTATTTGACCTGTCTGTAACTTTTTTAACAGTGACCAAACAACTAGTACATGCCCTGTCCTGGACTTCAGACAGGTGAATGGTAGAGACAATAAAGAGAAGGCAGAAAACAGTAATAAATTTTTTACGTCAGTAAGATGTACACTCTGATGTCCCTAACAAAATACTGAGTGAAACAGAATATTTTATGTTAATGTGCAGTTGAGCCTTCAGTTTGTAGTACATATGAAAGGGACAAAAGAGATTAGTCCTTGTAGTTAGAATTACTGTCTGATTTTGCTTACTGAGCAAATTATTTCCTTTTTTTTTCATTGCCAATTGGACCTTCAAAACAGGTCTCTAAACAGTAAAAAATTCCTTCCCTACCCTACCCTGCCCAGCATTCTGTTAAGCATTCAGTAAGCACTGTTTACCTGTGAACAGACTGGCAAAACTGTTTTACAAAGTCAACAACTTTGATTTTATTTTTTCCTACATTACTCTCATTAAGACACTACTGCCATTTGATTGATGAGAGTTATGTTAATAAACTTGCTGTTAGTAAGCAGAAAATCAGGTCCACTGAGACCTGAAATAAAGTTTTAATTAGAAAAATAAGCTACTGACTGTGCAGAATTACACAGGTGAAATACTTAAAGCTTGTGTATAAATCAAGAGTTAAACATGTTATTGACTTTTTCTCTGCAGAGTAAACTGTGATTAATATCTTCACAATTGTATATGTCCCAGAATAGGGATTAATAATAGGAGAGAATCTCAGAAAACTGTCAAGAGATTTATCTTTACTGCTCCATATGGTTTTGACTAAATTCTGCTTTTGTCACTATGAGATTCACACAAACTCCCTAGAACTTGTTGGATTTACCCAAGGGATTGATGGAAACAATGCCAGGCTGAGAAGGTGGAAGAAAGAAGTGTTCTTGCTTTTAGGACTTTTTAGAAGAATATTTCCAATATAGTTTTGCATACTAAAGGATTGTGATATTCTGCTACAGTTTAAAAGTAATTTAGTTTAATATAAACTACCTGTTTACCCTAAGAACCTACTTAATATTTGTGATCTTGGAAGAATAAGTTGCTGTTGAAGTTGTATTTATTTAAAAGCTTTAACAAGCTAGTGTCTTCTTTCTTGAGCACAGAAAAACCAGCAACTGTAAAATGTCATACTCCTAAATCCCTCTTAGCTATAAAAACTTTTATGAAACTTTTCCCAAAGCCACATGCAAATGCTGTTCAGAGCAGGGTTAAGCCACAGCCTGTGTCCCAATCGCCTCCTTTTCTTCCACTTAGTTTTATCTACCTCCTTCAGCAACTTAACCCAAATACCTTCCTAATGAAACCAAACTTTTCTGAGGCTTTCAACATGGGAAAAAATTGGTAACTCATTAACAAACACATAGAGTATTGCTTTGCTCAAAGAAACAATAGTAACATTCAAAAAAATACTCATGAGGAATCATCTAATTGCTTTACAATGTTTTTTTTTAAGCAACCTCCAAATTCCTGTTTGAATATAGAATAGAACTTCTCTGCCTCTGGAGAAAAGGTGAAGTTTCCATGGTGGCAGATTCGAAAATAATTTTGATTTATGCTTTGTTTACTTTCTCACTTGTCTTTTCATAGTCAGCTTTGACCTTTCATATTTAAACATTCTCTGCTCAACTTAAATACTAGAGGATCTATGAAGCTCCCTTGGATTTTACCACACAATACAAATGATAAGTCATTAAAAAAGGACATAATCTCCCTTGGACCATCATATCTTAACAGAAAAATTTTCAATGTCGAAAATCTCCTTCCTTTAACTCAAATTTATCTGCTTGCAACTCCTTTTTTTCCTGTTCCAACTCTATTAGTTCACATCTTGTATTAGCTGCTACTCAAGACTTCCTTCAGTTCCTCCTGTCAAGCATAAACTTATTAGAACTTGGAATATGAACATCTTTTTGTCATATTTATCTGTATTAAATAAATCAGACTTCTCCCTGTGGAATCTCTGGGAAGCTTTCCACCCTTCTGTCTTTCTGCTAGATCTCAAGTCATCTGAATTGCAGTTCATTTATATTTTAGACCTTGGGTTAAGATAGCATCCTTCAGGCAATAAAATGTCTCTCTATGACAGATCTAAAGTGGTACTCTTCCAGTGACAATTCCCAGGGGCACTTTATGTGGGGATCGAGAAGTATTTTTGCCTGGATTGCTAAATGAAGGCTTAAATAGGGAATGTGTATACACAGAGCAAAAGTGCACTTCTGGTGGGAAGATAACATTTCCCACTAGGTCTTTCTCATATTCCTGGTACTGGGTTATACACTGAATGTTAGTAAGTAGAGGCAGATACCCGCGAGGCACTTGTCAGCATGATCGAGATGAGAGACAGAAATTCTGTCCATGAAAGGCACATGATGACAACATCAGAAGAGTCTGAATGTTAGAAAATTAAATTCTTCACAGCCAGTTTTGTCTCTCTGTTTCTCTCTGTATGTTTATTTTTGGCTATTGATCTTAAGCAGTGAATGCAACTGCATGAATAAATATTTGCATTTTTGAATTCCACAGAACTGAGACACAGGTATGCTTATAGTAGTTATTATAATTTTTACAGTACATTTTTCTTGTAGTCTGTTTTAGCATCCTGGTACAGTAGACTCAAACCAATCAGAGCAAGAAATAGAGTTCTTGATTGCAGACTCTATTTTGCCTAAGAAAACTCATGAGTTTAGTTCAGGTTTTTGTGAATTCCACTTCATCAGTCACTGATTTTTGATGGAGAGTTGCCTACAAGCTATGCATTCTAAAACACAGATGTACCATTTTCAGATATGTCCCTGAGAGTAATTTAGCTGTTTGTTGGTTGTACTGGTTCCTTGCAAACATGGAGGAACCCCAGAATCAAGAAAGTAGGGTGCTCCCCTGGACAAGTTTCCTAAATTTATCCAGGAGACTGAAGTTCAGTTTACGTGTTTTGACCTCATTTCCTCTGGGCTGTAGAACAGAGTTAGAGAGAACCTTTGCTAGTCACTCTCTATATTAGCAGCTGAAGATGAAATAAGTCTCTTTACAACTACTATTTAAGCATTGAATTTTCTTCAGGGAAAAAAAAAACAAAAACAAAAAATTAGTAGTTAAATGATAATTTTAACTTGCTGCTCAAATGAGTGTAATTTATGTGAGAGGATCTGGACGATACTAGTTGGAAACTTACCCTTCTAACTTTTTTTTTTAATTCACTAGGTTTACAGGAAGTGGAATCATTTTAGTTGCTTTCTATGTTACCTTTTCCTACTGCGACCACATCAGTTATTGCTAGTTTGGTTCTAGTCAAGTCTGAAAATTTTGATTTTGACTGATGAATGAAAGATAAGCCCCTTAGCTCTGAATGCTACAGAGGTGCCTAGTATTTTGAAGTTACTTTAGTAAGAACATAGATTTTTACTTCAGTGGATTCTATCTGCATGTTTTTGTGGAACACCAGAGAGCATGAAGAGACATGTCATTAACACTTGGTTTAGCAAGCCAAGGATGTTTAGTTAAAACAAGCACTGCCTCTTGGACCAGAAAGATGGTGATGTTGGAAAGGACATTGCAAAATACACTTTTGTTTGCATTTTAAACTCTTCCAGGTCTTGCATGTTCTGATTGACATGAATTTGGTTTTTTCCATTATTACTTTCCTTTTAGATTAGTTATAAAGAACTAAACAAAAGGATATGACAGAGTCAGAAGCCATAGTTATATTTGTTGTGTTTATGCACAACCTGACAGCAGTATCCCCAGGACAACCCTGAGTATTCATATAATATAAAGGAAATTAATGGAATGTTTTCTAATATCCGAAAGACTGAATATGAGAAATGTTACATTCTTTCCACCAGTATAGTAGTTTGCCATCTCTGCCTCCTCTTCCATAAAGGTGTTTTTTTGAGAAAGCCTTTTTCCAGGATTCACACACCTATGCAGAACAAGGCTTGTCATAGATTGCAACAGGTGGCAGCTGCACCATAATGTCAGCCAGTTCTTTCAACAATGGCATGAGTGCCTTCCAGAACCATTGGCTTAAACTTACTAATTTTGTGAAAGCCTGGTTTGCAGTTAATGACAGGATGTGGTGGTTCCTATAAACTTTTCTGTAGATGTTAGTACTACTTGAGAAATACCATTGGACTTCGTGATGTGCTAACTTTTTAATTCACCATGGAGCAGATTTATTTTTCCTTCAAACTAGTGGGAAAATGTAGGAAATCTATTTGAAGTCTGGTTTTACTTCTATTTCAGAGAGAAGTAGTTGACTGAGCACATCTAACCCTGTAATGGTCCAATAAAGTTAACATGATCCCAGATATAGAGGCAAAACCTGGAATGATTTCTTGAACACACGAGTGCTACTTAAGGGTCTCGGGGGCTTACATGCTAATGAGGAGGCAGGGGTATTCCAAACAGGGGTTTCCACAATCTATTAGCATTTTCAGTAACAGGGGTGATATAAGGGGAAAAATGATTTTACGTTTCTCAGATACAGTATTTACAATTTGGGGGAAAAGGTTTGATATTTCCAGTAAGCAGGGTTACATTGGGGAAGGGTGATCAGCTTTACCCAAAAGAAGGATTTACACAGGAAGGGAGAAAACAATGGGATATCTGATAGCATAAAGCAAAGTCTCTCTACATCTTGCTGGGGGAGATCAGGACAAT
Organism: Manacus candei; assembly: GCF_025592945.1. Taxonomy (NCBI): domain Eukaryota; kingdom Metazoa; phylum Chordata; class Aves; order Passeriformes; family Pipridae; genus Manacus; species Manacus candei. Next base: position 1,260,866 of record NW_026138143.1, read on the forward strand.
GGATCTTGTCTGGTCTTTTAGATGGTGTTTTTTTCCCCAACCTCTGTGGACCAACACTTCCTGTTTAATCCTGGCAATTCTTTTTCTGCTGATATTCGAATTTCAGACTGCAACATAACCCAGCGTATGATTAATCACTTGTCATAACTTAAAGATATACTGCTACTGCCTATTTAGTCTGGCAGTTTTGATAGTCTGTAAATGGCAATGAGTAAGTGGAGTAGTAGAGAGTAAAAAGAATGCACTCACTTTTTAATTGATAGTATAAGTTATAGCCACTGTACATGTGTATATGTACCATTGTGCATATAACCATGTATCACTAGTAGAATTTACTCAGCTAATTTGCCAACTATACACAAACTTCACAGACCATCGGTATTTGGTCAAATAATAAAACCATTTGAATGAGTTGAGGAGACCCTTGGAGGTCCTTGTTTCATCTCAAGGTCCTGTTGCTATGACTGTCCTCTTTGGAAACAGGCTGCATCACTTCTAATATCATGTTTCAACTGCATCAATAGTTTCTCTGCCATCAGCACCACGATCCAGGAATAGTTCATTGGATAGACTGGTCTGGAGTCTATTACAATAGATTTGCTTTGTATGAACAAAGCAGATCTTAACTCTGCCAGGCTGGCTTGTCCTTCAGTACTTGTGTGCAAGAGTCTGTCCCCTTACAGGCTCTCATGCTCTTTCCTTCCCCCCTGCTCCACTTCCTACCCCTTTCTGTAGACACAACATATTCTGGGTGTCATGGTTTAAAAAGTACAAATATCACAGAGTATGGGGTGAACTTCCTATTATTCACCACTTCATGAAGAGATATCCATTTTTAGAACCAAAGCATTCACAATGTGTCTCAGACCCAAAGAAGGACGTGCAGGGTCAGGGGCAGAGCCTGAACTGTTGTGGTAAGACTGCTGTAACTGTGATCATGTAATGCCAATCACACGACAGGCATGAAGCAGTGAGTGTTGTGCGTGGCTTACACAGGGTGGGCACGTGGGACAATAAGATGAGACCCCAGAGAGTGGCTACTGCTCCAGAAACTGCTGCATGGTAGGGACAGAAATGGAGGGACCAGCCATGAGCACTGCAGATGTGAGCTGTGTTGGGTGAACTGTCCAGGGTAACATGGATCATTCCTTGGGCCTGATTGCAAAGACAGCAGAGACACAACCTGTGTTTTTTCAGAAGAAAAAACCACAGCAGAGAGTGTGCAGACTAGAAGGTGGCTTACAGATGTAGAAGCGAAGGGAAAGTTTGCAACTTTGGAAAAGTATCCTCCTTTACTTCAAAGTTCATTGTTTTAGAAAAAACTTTCATAGGCATAAAACCTTGCTGGGACAGGAAAATGGTTGTTAGGGTTTTAAAAGAAATTAGAAGAGGGGAGAAGAAAAAATACTGGAGACCCAGTCTCCACTTAAAACATAAGACAATTATTTTCTGTACACTTAAAAAAGGTGTTTAGGGACAGACTGGGAGATCAAACGTCATGAACATGTACTATGTAATAGTCTTTTTAAAAAAAGGGTACAGAATCTTCAGGCAGGGGGCTACATAACAGTGTGCAGAACCACTGTGGTATGAAGCTATCAACTACGTAAATTAAACCTGCCTGTGCTCTTTTCACCTCTTTATCTTCTCCAAATGCAAGGGAAAAGAAGAATGTTCTTTACTTTTAAAGTCTGAATTTGCTGCATTTGCACTTTGAGTAAAAGCATGAATAATCTGTGTAGTGCAAATGTCCTTGCAAGTCATTTGAGTTTACCAGGATTTTTGCAATTTTTAATTCTTAATCTTATTTATCAGTAATCCTTGTGTAGGTGTCCCACAACATCTCTAGCCAATTACTTACGGGAAAAAAATTAAAAATCATTGTAATATCAAATGCCATTTCGGGGGGGGGAGGGGGGAACATGTCCTAATTACAGGCATTGAACTTAAATTTATGTGCTGGGAACTGACACTCAATATCTTCTTTTTCATTGCTATTCAGGAACCTGGGAAAAATAGATTATTATCTGTGACAGGTTTCTGGCAGTCCCTCTTGGTTTGACAGTGTTATTTTAGAGAGAAGAGAGAGTCACTTTTGTATATAATGAAAGGAAGAGTTGTCAAGCATCCATGCATATTTTATGTTGCATAAAACTTAAGTGCTAGAGGAAAGATTCTGTTTTCAGTCATGCCATTGTAAATTCATAGTGCTTCTGCTGACCTCCTGGTTTGCATCAATGACATCTAGCTCAAAGGATGAATTTCATCTTTTACACAAGCAATGCAGCTCTTCTAAGTCAGCTTGGCCCTTGCTGTTTTTTTTGGTTAGCACAATCATGCACAACTGTTATGTGTATCGTGGCACTTTGGCATTTTCTACTGACATTGACAGAAGTAAAAGCAGTTTCTATCAAAGTGCTTCCTTCAAATGGCATCATGCACCGTGTGCACTGTCTATTTTTTTTTTGCAGCTTGGTTGACAGAAGTGGTTATTCTTTGCTAAAAAAATAGACTTGGGGAAAAAAAACATTTTCTAGTTCTATGTTGCTTGCTCTGCCTTTACTTTGGTCTTGTAAAAGATGGTGAATCCCTTCAGGCATTTTTGCACATTGCTTCTTTTCATTTCCAAATGTTGCTGAAGCAGCATCACATGAGCATTGAGGTGAAACAGAGCAACCAAAGTACTTGGGTTTCTATAAGCTGAACAGCAGATGATATTGTCTTTAAAAAGCTTACTCATTAAGTTTATATGTTTGATTGGGGAAAAAAATCTCAATTCTCTTACTGTGAGGCAGCCACTATAAAATACATAATTGTAGCACTACCCAATTTCTACTCAGACACTGTTCCACAGAGGACAAATACTAAAAATTCTATGCATATCCTTTGTAGAATATTTACTTAGTAAAGGAAAATGTGTTTAAAGGCATGACTTCCCCTATGTCTTTTCAATGAAACATATGTATGTACAACATTTTAAGGATCTATTCTTTTAAAATGCAAAAAATTACTTTCTTTTCTTTTTTCAGATTTCAAATAGTGGCATGTTATATTGCATGCTCTCAAGAATAAAGGTTTCATTGATTAACCTTTTGTAGCTCTTTTAACAGCTCATTTTATGCATATTAGCGCATGCATTAAAATCAACTGCCAAGTGGAATCAGCTTTTCCACAGCACTAGCACACGATTTCTAGCAGAGAAAAATAGCATTCTTAACGTTTTCATGTTGGTACTTAGATAATTACCTGTGAAAACAGTAATAGCAGATCCCATGTCTCTCAGTTCTGGAATTTGCAGCACAAAGCTGATATTCTTGACAGTACAGAATTTGGGAAAGAATAACGTGGTGCAGAGGAATCTATAGGAGGGCTAGACAGGTTTCCATAGTGTTGGCAACAAGTGATGTTTCATCAAATTTGCTGTGTGATAAAGCTTTGTCATATGCTATAAAGCACTATCTGGTCCCGGGGGGATGACCTTCATATTCCAAAGCATCCTCCAAAGGCACAGAACTAAGCAGAAAACAGCTCTGCATTCTTTACCTTCCCAGGCACCTGTGAAACACGCAGACACACACACACACACATACACATATATACACATATATATATATATACCTATGTATATATATATAAATAAAATAAGCAGAATGTTGTTTTACTGGGAGACCACTGTAAAAAACAACAACAAAAACAACCCTCCCCAAAAAACCACCACCAACAAACAACAACAAAACCCCCAAGAAATTACTAAAACATTTTTTTTCCTTTGGCAGGATGACACTGAGTTATATTTCTCTTGAACAAACTTGGAGCACAAAGAATACACTTACCTCTTCTCCCTTCTTCTTATTTCTGGCTTTGAGCAATCCAATCCAAAGTGTTCTTTACTGATTTTGTTTGCAGGAAAATGCTGTTATGAATGTGATGTTTGATTCATCTTTCTTTTAATATAATATTTCCTGAGGCAGACCTTTATCTTTGGGAACTTTTGTTTGTGGAATTATACAGTTCCATTTTTTACTAAAAGTAATGATTATAATAAAACTATATTAATACTATTAACAAACTTTTATACTAATAATACTAATGTTACTTTTATGTTAGTAGTACTTTGGTGTAGCTCTTTCTCATATCATATTTTACATGCAGAAGAGGAAGTTTTTCCTTTCATTTTAATTATCTATGGAAAGTGCATTTGTCTGTTCAGTTATGTCACCCAAATCTTACAAAGTAGAATTATTTTCTAATACTATTAATAGCTTTTGTCAAATTAATTTTCTATTTAAAAAAAAGGATGAGTATTGTCATAAAAGTGAGGAGCAAATTGTAGTAGGTGTAAAATTAAAGAACGTACTCTTTTTGGGGATCATTGACATCATTACAACAGAGTTGAATAGAATGAAATCATTGCATTCAATAGCTGCATTTCAGCTATTGGATCAAAACTTTCAACTCAGATCTGGTTTTGTCATTTTTAAGTTTAACCAGGATTTTAAATATCCATAGTCATAAGCAAATATGAAATCTTGTTAACTTAAAGTTCTGATTACAGTGACACACTGAAGTAGTAACAGGTTATGAAACATTGCAGTAGATCAATGTTTTGCCTATTGTGTTTAGTGATTCACATGTAACATACAGGAGTCTGAAGCAGCCACTTTTGTCTCCACTCAAAACCAGTATAGTCTCTTAGGAAACCTGATATTATGTTGAGTTGTTGAGCACCTTGATAGCTGCCATGTATCCTCAGTTCACACTGGAAATGGCAGAAGTTTCCAATGGTACATAGTAGTGGAGAGCCCAGAAAAACTATGATGCTGACACTTACAGCCCTGAAGTCCAAGTCTTGGGCCAAATTAAATCAAATGAGAATTTGAATCTGAGAAAAGCTTTGCAATACAGATTTTTTTAAAACCTAGTTGTTTGAAAGTTACTCTGCAGATTATCCAAGTGCAGCAGCAAGAGGTCCAAGAATGTGCAAGGTCCTTTCCTCTGAGTATTCATGGCAGCTCACACCATGTCAATGATGCCTGTCTGGTGCTTGTCAGTACTGTCAGTACTCAATGCCTGCCTCTGGAAGTTCTATTTTCAGTTTATTCCATATTCATTTAATGTAAAAGGCAGGTAGGGAAGTGACAACAGGGATCAGAAGGCCTTTTTCAAGAACCTCACTGGTTATCATTTGATCCTTTGAGATTTAGCCTGTCGATTTAAAAACTTTATGTCACAACATTTGAAGGTTTTGCATTGCAAAGAACTGGTTGGGGATATAAAAACTGACTAAGATCTACAGTTCCATACTCTTAACAATCTGATTATTTTTAGTTTGAAAGTTAATTTGAATCTGGAAATATTGCTACCTCAAAAAGGAATATAGCACATATATTTTTTCCACATATAAATTAGTAATATTCAGTAGAAAAAGACTGACTGGTCTTATGAATGTTCTTTTGATCAAGTAGAAAAAATAAAAGCTGTTATTCATTTCAGATTAAACAGGAGTTCAAAATATTATGTCTTTCTATTTAGTGTGTCACAGATTCATCAAAATAATAAAAAATTTTGTTGTGACAGATTTTCTTCAAATAGGACATTTTAAAAGATTGTCACTGCACAGGGTAGAGGACTGGTAGAGGAAATCTAGTAGGGTTCTACCACCTTTACTCTTGAGAGACTGTCTGACAGGTTACAAGGAAATGCCACTTGTCACTCATTATCATGTGTCAGGACTCACCTGTTCCACTCTGAAAGGGAAGGGGAATGATATTTTAAGACTCTCAGGAAAAGATGCCATTGACACTAAACTGTCAAACTTGCAAGGGCCATTGAGGACATTACACAAGGTAAAAACTTACTAAAATAAATCTCCTGGTTTCTACAGATATAAGCTCTCATGTTAAAACTCTGCAGTATTCACTCATTTCCAGTCTGTTTAAGCACAGAGGAGTTACACCTCTATGAATGTACCCATGAACATACACAGACACCAGTCCTTACCTTGTGCATTACACTTACTTTAAAATCAGTGTCAAAGCAGGCAGGATCCTAGAGAATAAACATTAAGATTTTTCTTTATACTTTTCTTTGTCATTCAAGAAGTTCCTGAAACACAAAGTGGGAAAGAGTTGTAGGTCTGCAGAAGATATATAAGAATATCATCAGTCTGTACCTCTTTTCCTTCCTCCTCTTGTTTGAGGTGAGAAAAAACAATTAAAACTCAAGAGATTTGTCTATTTTACTCCTTATTGCTCGGTGAATAGATAACATTAAATTCTGTTGCACTAATAAAATTACTGTGAGAATGATGCATGATACACCATACTATTTAGGAATGGGACTTGGTTCTGGGTAAATGTTTAGCTCATCCTTATGTATTTCAGTATTTGTAAAATGTTTTGTAGAAGGACATTAAAAAGATGTGCTGAGTGTGTTGGTTTTGATTTTTTTTTTAAATTAGGAATGACCTTAATCAAATTTTAATGTTGTAAAATCAAACATAAAGAAGTTGTTTTCTCATTGAAAATATGCTGAGTTACATTTCTTGTCCTGTGCCACCATAATCATTCTTTGAAATTATTTTCAGAATAGTAGCTATGATGGAAAAATCCACATAAAATATGTATAAGGTAGCCAAATTTCATGTGGTTGCTATATATATATATATATATATCTTCATGCAGACAGAATATTTTTAAGATTTTACTAAATTTTGTCCCTCTAGAATCAAATAATTAGTATAAATAAATAAATTAAACACAGCACTTCTTCATTATTATTTATCATTATGAGAAACATGTTGCACTTTGAAAAATAATCTTAAGAGAATACTTAATTTTCTTTGCATAAACTGATCATTGTTATATTGCATTGTGTTATAATTAACTAATATATCAAAAAGGGCTAGCATAATCAAATGCTTCTTCTTTTGACATGCAAACTCTTGCAATGTACAAACACCCAGACAGATGGGAAATACATCAATTGAAAACCTGTCCTATGAAAGTGAATATTTAAAAAATCTTTCAGATTTTAGTGGGCTTTAACAGATTATTTACTCTATAGCATTTTTTCTGCATTTCTACTCCATCCATCATCTAAAGCCTGACATAGTGTCAGTCTTCTGAGTCATTTTGGCAACAAATCAGGAAAATCCAAGTCATTACTCAAGGAAAGCATATGTAGAAGGTGGGGGAAAATGAAAGCAGCCAAACCAAAGTCTAATAAATTGTGTTTAAAACTTCATCTCTCTCTTACTTAGGTTGTGAAGGTACCAGAGAAGTTTATCCACAAGTTGGTAACCCTCAGGCTCAATATTCCTACTACCTGTGTGGTAGAGGAATTATCTAGATTGTCAGAATTTTTATGAAGGTGGCAGGAAGGAAAAGTCACAGAATTTTTAGGTGCAGACATCACGAACGTAAAGACATTAAGAGAATATATTATCTGAGGATAAAAATCTAACCTTGTAACTGAGCATAAAACAAAATTAACAGGAGTAGTACAAAAAGACATGTTTTAAAAAATCATGAGCCTAGTCCTTGCACATTGTGAAATGGCCTTTTAAGTTCAAACTGTGGTTTCATTTCCTTTCAGTTTCTGAGAACTCAAGAGTTTATCATGATGATTTTTTCAGTGCATTTTGTTTTAGTGGTAGGTGAGATCCTCTTGTAATCACTTTTCTCCAGGAATTGTGTCATTTAGTAAAGCCTAAGATACATTAAAATGTGATAAAAGCACAAGAAGCTAGTGGCATGAATTGCTCTGTTGTGATGGCTGGGAGCAATAAGTACTACCTGTCTCTGCTGTTAAGTTTTGAGAGAAATCTACCTTTTCCACTGCTGGTTCCTTATTCTTCAAAAGGCAAAGTAAGTGAGAAGAAGCTTATGCCTCAGAAAACACTAAGAGAGGGATCATGTGGGCAACTAGCTATGGAAAGCTAAGGCCAGATTCTGTACCCATCCATTCCCAGCATTCTGCGAGAGCTGTATATAACAGACCTGAAATATCAGGCGGCAGGCAAAGCTGAAAGGAAGCTTATTTTCTTCAACAACAGGGAACAGGATGAAAAAATATATGTGGAGAGAGAGGGAGGATGGTGGAATAAAGAGAATGAGAGGATCTTTTTATAGACAAACATGAAGTTGTGTGTTCTTACAAACAGACTGAGGAGAAACATTTTATTTCAGTTAGTTGCAACTTGACAGAGGCAGCTCTCCTTACCCAAAGTAGCTCTAGATTAATCATTATTACTTGTATGTTGCTATCAGTGTATTATGGGTATGCTAGAGTGAGTATAGGAATGTGAGATTAAGTGTAGGCAAATGGCCTGACTGCATTCCTTACCAAGTTGGAGGGATAACTTTCATAGCAAACACTGAGCTTCATGATATGTTACACGCATGTGTGATAAATAGTACCCTAGCAGGTTCATATAATTTATGTATGAATGTATGACATACAAAAGTACCTTTGGCTGAAATACAGACATGCCTCCAGTGACTAAAGTAAGTACTTGTCCAGAACTGCTAAATTTTCTTATATGTTTGATGCAAACGTATTATAGAATAGCAAATTGTCTGTAATCTTTATGAAACTGTGAGGAAGGAAAGAGCTTACAATTCTCAGACAGAGATGTCCAAAGATTGAAAAGAAAAATTAGTTTTATCCAATTATAGGAAACCTGTTCTTCTAAAGACATGAATGCAGTAGATAACATTCCATAAACTTACAGTCTTGCAGTACATGTCTATTATCACAGTTTTCTTTGTCATACTTCCTGCAGATTCAGATGCTAGAATAGATGGACTATCCTTGGTTCAGTATGTGGTCTGTGACAGTCACATCTTCTTGAATTTTTTTTGTAGTTTACCTTTAGTTCGGGTACTTGAGCTGGCAACACAACATTCAGCGTTGTTATGACTGATACCTAGTGCAATGGTTTTAATACATCGCTGAGAGTGGGTATACTTATAAAATTTTCAATTTCCATGCCATAAAAATCTTAGACAATCATCTTTAACATTATATCTTTAATGGAGTGATTTTGATGACTCATTCTTTATTTACTCAGATCTATCTTTGAATCCATTTGTGGACCCCACCCTATAGTAACATTCAGTTTTCCATATTTTCCATTAATAATATTTTTCTTTGCATCTTCTTTATTTTATATAAATAAATTTATATTTGAGATATATATAATAATATATGTTTATAGTATTAATATATATTTACATCTATATAAGTAAAAACAATCAAAATAGTATTATGAGAACTAAGAGAGAAGAGGGTCTGAAAATTATAAAAAAATGCTTATTTAAAAACATGGATTGTTTCACAAGCATAATTAAATTTGGAAGAATATATGAACATTTTCTGAAAACATTTCAGTAGTATAGACATCAGGGAGGTATAACAGCTTTTTAAGAGAAAGAATAATTAATGGCATAATAATAAGTGGATATAAACTGACCATGAATTACTTCAGACTATAATTCTGAAGAACAGAACAAGTAGAGCAACAATGTTTTGGTGGGTCCAGATTGTAACAGCAAGAGCGAGTCCCATCTAGCCCTGAATTCAAAAATGTGTATTCCTGGAGAACAATTTCACAACTGCAATATAAAGAAAATTGTGCTGGTTATTAGCATCCTTTCTCTTCTTGGCAAACTCCTCTGGCAGAATAACTATCTGGATTTATTTTTACAGTGCAGAGTTAAACTTAGAGTTAAATTCTGTCAAGTTTTTCCACTTGCTCAAAGTACACTAGTGTCTTGGTTTTTATTCACAGATGATTTGTACTTGCAGAATAAAAAAAAAAAACCAAAACTTACAATAAAAAACCCAACAAAACAACCCCAAACACAAACGAAGCCTACTAAAATTATTTAAGCACATCGCTCCAGAAATAATACTACTGCCAGCTCAGTAAGCTATATACTACTATGTACTGCTTACAGACCTTTTCACTAGCCTTAATTTTCTTGCCAGCCTGGCTCCCTATCTTTTGGGCCAGATTTTCCAACCCTTGCAAAAATTCTTTTATCTCTTCCACCCTATGCACTTAGTAAGCTCTTAAAATATGAACACCCATTGATCTTTTGTCACATACTGTATCTTTTTGCTTCTGTGGACATATGGGTCATTAAAATCCATATTTTTACCTACTCCATGTATTTAGGTTTTTTACCATTACTAGTTTTATTTTCTACCCAGCAAAAGTTGTTCTTCCGTCTGTAATTTTCAGTCTGTTCTTCCTTCTTTGCTCCTTTTGATTTCCTTTTTGTTTGTAACAAGGGTAATTGAAAACACTGAAACTGATATTTGTCAAGTTTATATTCGGGTTTTTTTGAGTTTTTAACAATCAACATGTTGAGTTAAAAGTATAGCAGGATTTCTTTTTAGTAACTCAGCACTATAAATTAATCTGTGTTTTAAGTAAGAAATAAAACAGTGGATTTTTTCATCCAGATTTGCTACATTGGTTTGGTATTTATTATCTGGAATGTACTGACGAGTGGAGATGGGACTGAAATTCTCATAGGTACTACAGATAGCAGAAGAACAGCTACATAGGTTAACCTCTGCTGGTTTGCAAATACCAGAAATAGATATATAATCCTTCCATAAATAGTGATGTCTGTTTAATGTTATTAACATCACATATTTTTTAATGTCCAAACATCATAAAAATGTAAGGGGCAGCTTTTCCTTTGGGAGCAGCAGGTCCATTCCACAGAATAGTGCACCCAACTGCTAGATAACAGTGTTATCATGGGGAGGGAGAGGTGAATCATGATTCATATTGATTCTAAATTTTCCAGTACACACAGTGTCTATAGGCAAATTAATATTTTTTTTTAATTCATGTTTAGCTGTCTTTGTATATCTCACCGCATGGTTTCTCTTCAGAAACTCTTTGTAATTACCTTTGAATTTGATGTTCAGTGTTTCTGAAAAATATTTCTGCTCTAATGAATCAGTAGGCTGGTTCACTAGATTAGACTTCCCTTACCAGACACAATACAGCATATACTTTCATATGTCCTGTCTGAAAAGAACAGGTGTGAACAAGCATGGGCTTGCACAAACTCCTATGAGGTTTAGCAAGATCAAATGGAAATTTTTCCATTACCTCAGACTTGCTTCACTTCTTTTTAACTACAAAATACTTGTTAGGGATTACTATCTCACGCAACATATTCCTAAGGGTAAACATCTCAAATATAAGTGTACTAGTTCTCAACAGCTCATTAAAAACTAATCCATTAACATATTTTTACATGCATCTTTACAATATAAATTATTTATATTCTAGAAAAAAGTTTAAGCATAAAGAAATGTAAATCCACTGCTGGGTAAAATCAGGGGGTTATATTTTTTTGTCTAAACACATTATAATTTCCTACTCTTACCATTAGTCAGAGTTACAATAAAACTTTTAGATGGTTTTTCATGTAGGAATGAATTTTTTTTATTTTAAAAAACAGATATTATTCTTCTAACATCTTAATGTATAGAAAACGTAACATTGTCCATATAATATTTAATTCTTATTCTCTGATGAAGTCCAATTACAGATGTCCTTTTTGTAAAGCAAAATTAGAAACCTGCAGCCAAATAGCCAACAATTTCATCACACTTCTGTGAAAATCTAATATTTGTCGTCTGAATGAATTTTGGCCTAATTGAAATGTATAATTTATGTTGAGTATACTAATAAGAATACATTAACAAGCAAAAAGCCTATGTATTTAAGTGATACAACAACTATACTTTTTAAACTCTGAACTCCACACTTCTATATGCTCTGCTAGAAAATAATGAGGTCTGAATGAACTTTGGATGGAACTGTATTGTGGATTTGGGGAAAATCTGTCTCTGGATGTGTAGAAACTCCACTACATCAGCTAAATAAATATTCCTATTCAATTAGATATCTCATTGCATCAGGTTTAGAGAGTAGTTTTCAAGCAGAGAAACACAGCCCAGCTGGTGACAGAGAAAAGATCAGAGATTGCATGCGTGATCTGCAGTTCTCTCCTTCAGGAGACTCATGAGGAATAGGAACTCTAGGGTTATTACCAGGATTCTGTGGTAATACCAGAAAGAGACTGCTTGACAGAGCAGGAACATTCCTCTCTTTACTTTTTTATATGTGTTTATTTGATTAGATAGTCTAGTTCTTTCGGGAAAAACAAACAAACAAACAAGAAATACAAAACTTCCAGATGAGTCCATTCTTCAAGCTCTAAGCCCGAAACTGTCAAATTCTCCAATTTTATCACTTTATGAAAGTTATTACTTTTGTGTATAGATTTTATTGTCCTTATGTCCTTTAATTACCACAGCTGTTCCACTGCTTATACTTACATTTTTGTCAGCCAGGTACAGTCTGTATTCACATATTTTTTCATGTAACACTCCTATCCTTCAGTGTTGTACTACTCCATGGTAGCAGATGTGTAGCAATATTCCTGCTAGAATATAAAAAAACTACTGTGTGTTTTGCAAGTGCATCATGTATGTACAGATATTTCCTTACATGCTGCATTTTTCCTGTGTTTAGCTCATAAATTTTGCAAGTTATCTCTTGCAACCTGTTCTGCAGCACTGAGGATCTTCTTCCAGAGTTTGTATAACTAAAAATAGTTCAGTAGGACTGTCTGCTTTTAGTTATTTCTTTGTGATTTTTAATCCTTTTGTTTTTCTTGAATCTAGAAGATGAACCTCTTGTTTTGGTTTATATCTGCTTTTTAGAAACATAGACAATATCTGCATTTGTTACCAAATAATTATTAGCAGATTAAGCAGTGTCTAAAGCAGTAAACAATTCCCCTACCAGAAGAGAAACACATCTCTGAATGCAATCATATCCCACCATTATCTTTGTATTGCTGTATATACCAGTATGCTAGCAGTTCTCTTCTAAACTTGTAGTTTTGAAAATAAATAGCTTGGCTTTCAACAGTCCCTTTGAGTTAAGCTTGGCCAACTGATCCTTGATCCACAAACTAAGGCTTTTGAAAAAGCAGGAAAAAAATCCTAAGCACTAATTTAACTAACTCTAAGGTTTGTACTTAGAGGAAGAAGAAAAAGAAACTCAGAAGTGTTGCTGATTAAAAGTGGGATTTGACAAACTGGACAAACTGCCCCTGGAAACTGGGATTTAATTGCTCCTAAAACTGGCAAAAGATAGAATATATTTCGGAAGCTGCAGTACTGTTAGTGTATTTTTTTGAGAGAGACACTGCAGTTTCTGCATCATATGTTGTAATCATAGATTCACCTCCATCTTCTGCTTCTAAAAGGAAAATATCATTCCTAGTTTAGAGAAGAGCATATCTAAATCATGTCCATCTAGTGGAAGGGACAGATGCTAATATGATTATATTACATATCAATGTAGGGTTACCTCACTTCTATCCATTGCTGCACAGTTATGAAATCATCATAACGGAGGAGATGAATCAGCCTTTGGTTAATGTAGCCATACTAATACCTTTGTTCTGCATTCTATGTTGTACCCTTAAAAACTACAGTTTTTAGACCTAGAAGAAATTCCCTGAGTTTAGTGTGAAGATGTTTGATTTGGAGGCCGTTAATTTTATTCCATGCAGGTGTGAAATCTAATCATCCTAATGTTCATCTATAAATTATTATTTTATGCAAGTTCGGTAACCATTTTATTATGCCTATCATGAGCAGAACAAAGTTAAGAAGACTTGTCTGTAATGAAAGTTTTACTTTCATGAATTTTTTTCTTGTTGTGATTTCCTTTACACATAATTTAAAGATTATATTATGTGCATTTGGAGGAAAAAGGGAAGATGCACTCCATTCTTGGGAAGTTAAATGTTTCAATTCACCTAAATCAAAGCAGCAGTAGCAAAGTCACCTCATAATCTTACTGATGTGTGAACTTCAAATATTATGCTGGATGATTTAAATGCTGTGTGAAGGACTAGAGTGTCTTTTTTTTTCAGGATTTTATTAAAAAAAAAGAGAATCAATAAAATTTAAACCAAAGAAAGCTTATTTTCTCAGTGGACTATTAAATTAAAAACGAGTCACGAAATGTACCTCTTCAATAGAAATGAATGATAAAACTTTGCAGTACCCACACAGTTTTTCTAATCACGTCACTTAAATATTATTGTCTGTTGTATATAAGTGGCTAATAATGGTGTTAAAAATGTGAAAAAAAAACCCCACACCAGGATGACTGTCCTGGTGCTTCGTTGAAACTTACAGGCTTACAGTCTGTTTACATTCAAAGCAGAGATGGTAGCTGCACTTTACTGATTCAGGCTGGTGTTCCATCAGCACAGTTCTCTTTGTTCACACTGAATGGCGAGAGTCCCGTTGCCCTGAGACGACTGGGAGACAGCCAAGAGAGACGGTTTCTTTTCTTACATTTTCAGGTTTCTTTCAGTTAGAATCGTAACAAAAGCTTGCTTTCCTTTGATTTTTTTATCACCATCATCTTAAAAATGTTCTCTGGCTGCCTCAATGTGATCTTCCCTGTCTTTTTAGTGTATTTCTACCACTTTTACCAGGCACACAAAAACACATTTGTGCAACTGAACTATGCCTATCTCTACTAGGCTTAGTCTCGTGTATGGAAGAAGCTGGACTACAGGCATCATAACTTGCATGCTGTCTGATTCCCCACTGGCATTATCGTCGTTAAATAAGCAAATGCCTCTGTGTTTCCTTATGTTATTTGGAGATATGTCTTGCAATTTTTATGATGGCAAAGGCCTCCAATTCAGTTCCAGTCATGTCCACCATTTGGACAATGGAGCTGTTTGTAGACTCATCTATGTGGGCTCTCAGACGTGACTGATAATTTGGATTCTTTTAACCTGCTGTTGTTCATCTGATTTAGAGAACATCTTCATGAGTAATTTCAAGGACCTCACTGAAAGTACATTGATCATAGCAGTATCAAATACGGGGATGAGGGGAGAAGGCTACCATGTTAACCATATGTGTTGATGGATGAATAGTAAACTATGATTCCAGTGTGAAAAGAGCTTTCCATGAGACTGAAAATTTTCTGACTCGGTAGTGAAAGAGCATTCTGCATTTTTATGACCATTGTGGCAGGAAGATTCAGTCCATGATTTTACACTGAAAAAGTCTGTAGCAGTTTTGATGTATTCAAATTGAAGATTCAGAAACAATCTGTGAAAATATTCTTTTATTCTTAAACTCTTTTATGATCAGGTTCACATCTGTGGTTCCTGAAGCAGACTTTTCAGCCCAATTGACAAGTCGGTATTTTGCAGTGCAGTGGAAAAAGATGAGAGGCAAGAAGGAAGACTATAATAATAGCCTTGATTGATATGGATTTTTAAACACTTTGTCATTGAATCATGGCTTAGAAGTTCATTATAATGAACTAAAACAATAATCATACCTCAATAATTACAATTATAAAACTAAAATAAAAATTGAAGTCAACCTTGCAGACTTAGTTTGCTGCACACTGAATATCACAAAAGACCAATTTACTCTAAGTTCTCTGAGTATGTTTTGAGAAAGATAATTGTCCTTAGCTAAATCACTGATTCCTACTTTTTAAAATAAGGAAGAATAACATTCACTAGAGAAATAAAAACATTTTTTTAAAAAATCCCCTTGAAAGATAAAAGGTCCATTATTGTCTTATGTGTCAGTATCACAATATAAGTAAATATTGTTTTCTAGACCATAGTCCTTTGTGTGTGTATGTGTGTGTGTTCTTTGGCTTCCTGCTGTGCATTATTCATTTCAGGGTATTCAGCAAAGCAGTTTAAACTGCTCCTGCTCTGAAATATCACATACTTATTGGTTGAAATAATAGTCCTTAGGGTATCACAGAAAGCTTGTATTTTGCAAAGTAACTAATATTCTCTCCTTTGCAGTGATCTAAAGTCAGTACAAGAGGTTATTATATGTATTTTTATTACTTTTGCTTTTAAAGGGACCCCTTTTTTTTAGTTAGGAATTTGCTGTGGTTTGTCTGAAGTCTGTCTGGAGAAAACTTCGTTCTTTTGTAACCCAAAATCTGTTGAAATCATTTGTTTGTGTCTCTTGAACAAATGGTAGATTCAAAATTACTTTCTCAAGCAGCAGCAGAAGACCTCAGTCCAGGAAGAAAACCTCACTGAGGCTGTACTCTCTGATATGGCTATAAGTGCAATGCATGGCCACTGTTGTATTTCAAGTCATGATCACATTTTATGTTTTTATTAGACATGTAAAATCCTCCAATGATTCCAAAGTCAAAGAGTAGGAAATCTAAGGCATAAGACTGCTTTTGCAACCTTAGTTTGGCACCATTTAATGTATGCAGTAAGAAGCTGTCTAATTATATAACTGTTCTCCTTTCCCATATGCCCTGTAAGAATCCATTTAATGTGCAAAATGGTTTATGCATACTTAATAAGTGGTTACTCAATGTTTTGTTTTTTTCTTCATTGCTCAGAAATGTAGCCATAAGCCTAATTGATTGCTGTAAGTACAGAATTACCCCTTTACATGTGGCCTTCCATATGGTACGTATGAGAATGCCTTAAGAAGATTTCTTTATTTCTTTTCACATCTGCAATCCCCTTCATCTGCTTCTGCACATGGTGTGTTGAAGCGCATAAGTAAGAGGTAAAAATGTCCAGTAATGTGATTTGCCTTGGTTGTGATGTGGCATTTTAGATCTTGACTTGCATCTCTTGGTACTGTTTTATATTAAATCCCTGGCCTATCACGTCTCTCTGAAAATAAGGACTGGAATATGTTTGTTTTCTGTTACTAACTATCATTGAATAGAAAATCTGTGGTAGAAGTAAAAGGAAAAGTATCCATTTATTTAGGGCAGCATTTTTTCACTACCTGTGTTTAATTTTCCTGTTTACTACTTTCCTACACACACCCTCACACTTCTGTAACAAATGAGGTGGAAAATTCTATGTGCAACAGCTACATGACTTGAGGCTGTGCCATGACATCATTCTGGACACACATGGGAAAACCTGTGAAATGGAATCACTTTGACAACCCTTTGGAAGGGTCCATAAGCAGAATTAGAAATTTTGCATCGAACCTACAGACCAAAATTGAGCCAATTTTGTACCTCTTCAGTTTGTGCACAGGCAAAGCTCAGAGAGAAATCAGAAGTCATAGGTTATTCTAGGATTCTGGTAGTATATACTGTTTTAGTCAGCCATTTTAGTTGTTCCCTTATTTGACTTGTCAAGTTATGTTTCTTTCCTTTCTTTTGTTGCCTGAGTTAATTTCTGCTGCCCCATTTGCTAAACAGATCTGTAATTCATCTTTTTACCTGTTTGACTGTAGCTTCCTGCCTAGCCAGGCTGAGTCCTTTCCTAGACTGCTGTTTCTCCTTTCCTTATCTAGTTCTTTGACTCTTCCTGCACATTATCTACCTAGCACTTATTCTTCTCCGTGGCTTTACAGTTCCTTCCTACATCTGTTGTGGTTACTACATGCAATTCATTCTTCTCAACATGTGTCTCCCCTGAGGTTTTACGTTCAGGGTTTTTTACCTGAATTCATTTTTCTGACACTATAGATTATTTTCTGATATTTCTTGTATCCATCCCCCTCCCCTTCAGTCCTTGTATGGCTTCATCAAGATAGTTTTTCCAAAATTTCAGCCTTTGCTTGACTAGATGCTCAGGCTTTTCCCTTTTCCAACACCCTGGCTTTTTGTCCTCCCATGATGTCCCTAGCTCTCACTTTTAGTCTATTTTTGTCAGTTCTGTCTCTCCTTCCAGACTCACACTTCTGCTCTTACCATCAACAAGTTCAATGTAATCATGGTTTACTCTTATGCTACTTTTTTCATTCTCCTTCAAAAGTGATTGTCCAATTCCTTCCTCTCTATGCATGAATCAGTGGGTTTTCTTTTCTGGAAGAAAGTAGACAGCAAAGGAGACATGGACTCCTTGCCTTGCAGCAGCCAAAAAAAAAGTAGTCTTCATTCCTTTAAATTGATGTGATCATCAATTTGCCTTCTGGGGATGGGTTTGTTCTTTCTAATTTTAGTGAGTTCTGGGTTTAGCATATATACTAGCACAAATTTTTCTGAAATCTTAGCAATAATATTGATCTAGTCTTGTTGATCATGCACAAATCCTTTTTTTTCCTGAAGATACTTTACAGGTAAAAGTAGAAAAAAATGTTGAAACGTAAAGAACAAAATGTATATAGGTATTATTAAAGTAATTTCCTACCTAATTTCAATTTTATTCAGAAGTTTCTGAATTACTGTAACACCCCTACCCTACCCCCGATTGTAGCAGACAAACTCTGTATTTATTTTTGTTATTCCTAAAAATCTTCATTGTTTGCCTTGAAAACTTTTTAGAGAAAAATAGTAATTTGAAGCAAATAATTATCACAGAGCATTTTTGAAAAAATAATTATAATTTGGGAAGGGTCTAAGCAACTGAAAATGGAATTTTTTTACAGCCAGGACTATAAACCTTAATTGATCCTCATATGTCAAAATACAGGACCTTACTGAAGTAATAGCTGATAAAGAACTTGTCTCCTTATAATATACCTAAAAATGAAAGTAAATAGTATTTTTGATGGAACACCCAATGTACATGCCAAATGTGTCAGTGTAGCCCTTCTGCAGAATACCAAACAGATATAGTCCTTAGGGCATGCTAACTTTCAAAAATGAGAACAGGCAAAATTTTAATAGGTAGTCTTAAGAGAAAGGACAGTTCTTTCTTCCTGCAGAAAGACTATAGTGGAAATGCTTCC
Source organism: Manacus candei (assembly GCF_025592945.1). Lineage (NCBI taxonomy): Eukaryota > Metazoa > Chordata > Aves > Passeriformes > Pipridae > Manacus > Manacus candei. The sequence continues at coordinate 1,279,646 of NW_026138143.1, forward strand.
CAAAATCATTTGACCTCTTTAAATAAGAACTGCATAGAATTGTTCTTTTTTTCACAGGTAGTATGCTAGTGTGTAAGAAACTGAGCAACATTGAGAAAATACAGAAGTTTTCCTGCTTCTAATAAAAAAAAAAAGAAGTGATTGGATTTGCATATCTGCACAAAGGAGAAGCTTGGAGAATGTAGACCATAGGGCAAATAATAAAGTTAGCAACCTTAGTCTCACAGCAACCAGTTTTTGCCTTTCCCCAGACACATGATTAGTGAATGGGAACAGGCATGTTTCAGTATCCCAGTGAATCCCCAGTTATCACTGTACCAGTAAATAACCATTCTCATTTTTAATATTCTGAGGAAAGGAGAAAACAGTGTCAACTGTTTTTATAGTTGCTTCACTAACCAGCTTCTAACCATCTTAGCTCTCCTATACCCTGCCTTGTGTTAGAAGCAGTGCAACATTTAAGTCATCTGAGCTTTCCTGCGTGTCCTAATCACAGTAATAAATGCTCAGGTTACAGGGTACAGCTCTGAGAAATGACAAGAGCATCAATTTTATACTTAATTCTTCATTATATATTTTTCTACTAAATGGTGAAAAAAGGTAGGACTATAAAAAGATGCAAGATGTACAGTAAATGGTATCTTAAATGCATTTATTCTAATGCTTTCCAAATTGTTGTTCATTAATGCAGTGGAAAGTTAGGTGTTTAGATGACACAAGCCCTTCTTGATAGCTGTAAATTAAAGAAAATAAAAATATATGCATAGTCTTTTGATGTCCTTTCTATGATCTGGTTGCTAATGTGATTTTATGCACATTGCATAATGCAGACAGTGAAAGAGAAGTTGTCTTTTTTAAAACTAATGAGATACCTTTGTCAAGGTACAATCTGTTTTCAGGAAAAATGCTGTTTAAAGCAGTACCAGTGTTCTGAATAATGACATTATTGAGCTGTTGACAAAGAAAGAATAATAGATTGTGCAAGAATAACCTCTGGAATTACAGAAGTTATACACTAATTTTAAAATTATTTGTGTAAATGAAATGTGTGTCTGATTTATTCACCTTTTTATATATTTATATACTGATTTACCTTATGGTTTCATTAACAGTCATTTCCAAGTCTTAACTCTGCCTTTATACGCCATGCCAAAATTAATTTTCATGTACATGGTCTCAGTCTTGTCCGTAATGAGTTTCTGCTTCAAAAAGGCATAAATTAATTTTAAAAATTAGCGAGTGATTCCATTTGGTCCTCTCTCTTTTACTAGAAACCTATCTACGTGATGCATAGTATTAGTATCCCACCATCTGCTTCTGCTATTGTTTTTATCCCATTATGGTCTCATAGACAACTAATATCCTAACCAAAAGATTTGAAGAAGGCTATTATAGTTCCATTTAACAGGCTGTTGCCTGAAGTACTGCTGCTTTACTTTGAAATTAACCTGTATTTACACAGGTTTTGGTTTTTTGTTTGGTTGGTTTTTTATCAGGGGAATTTTTGGGATTAGTGTGTTTGTTGTTGGTTTGGATTTTTTTTGTTTGTTTTCTTTCTTCTGTTGGGGTCATATTGGAGCCAATGGATATTTATGCATTTCACTTACTTAGATGACATTTGTCTTACACTGTGAATACAGAGATGACATTTTGAAATGCAGTGTGTCTCATTATAAGTCATTAGTCTATTCAATTCAGTTGGTAGCTGACTGTAAATGAAAAGTAGTTAAAATAGCTGTCCACTTGTGTTTATAATTAGATGCTCAATTTCTCTTTATTTCTCTCTCCTAAACCATGTATTTTGTTCCTCTGCTACATGCTTTCTCAGTTTCTTCTCTGCTGTTACAAAGCATACAGAATTTGTTACAGAGCAGCAACAAAAACTATCCTGAAGAGACCGCATGCACTTTTTCATCACAGACTTTAAAGGTTGCATGGGTGGCAGATACAGCATCTAGGTATGGGTGGTAATGAACCTTTTTCTCTGTAGAACAGTGACTTTTGCAGATTTTGGAGATGACCTGTGCATTTAAGGCACATTAAGGAACATATAGTAAGGAAGAAAAAAAGTAATTTCACTGTGTATGTCTGTATATGTCTGAACTTATTAAGGCTGTTACATTTGGCTTCCTACTGACTCAGAAAGAAATGGTCCTACTGAAAATGTTATGGTAATGAGGTGTTTTGGATTTTTTTCTTTGGACAAAGATTTCCCTGTACTTCAAAAGCTTTCTGTATTTCCATTTCCTTGCAAATAGTTAGGCTTCTTAAACCTTGAAGGATAAGTATCTAGTGCTTATCCTTCCTGGAGCTGGGAAATGGATAACAGATTCAAATGAGGAAATACTTCAGTAAGTGTTGTGAAACATCATGTCCCAGGACAGGAATGCTGCTCTATGACATTATATGTAACGCTGCTGTGTAGCAATCCTGTTGATAACCAAACCTCAAAATACAGTCCTTGAAAGCCACAGAAATACTCTGATGCCCAAAATTTTGTTGGGACTCTATAGATGTTAGGAAGCAATGGGGCAAGTTCTGATGCTACGAGACCTGCCAGAGGCACCACCAGCAACACCAGTATGTTCCGGCATGTACCCCTAAACAGCACATGGTTTGCTTTTCTAATTACTCTTTTTCCTGACTCTCTTTTTACCGCCTTCGTACCTGCCTTATCTGCTCTGCTCTCCTCTCAGGTTAACAAAAACTTTTTAGTAACTACTTTCTCCCCTTTCTTCCCTGTTTTGCTACATCTATACACATATTTGGTATTTCTGATATTGTTACCTAGATGATTTTCACTTATGCAGTATTACTGGAAGAGTTATCAAGAATCTGCTGAGCTTTCAAGACTTCACTCCCCAAATGCACCCAGTGCTTCCCATCAGTGGTCTGTGAAGCCAGACCCTTTCTCACTTTAGTCTGCTTAAGCACTGGAGAAATCCTACTATCCCTCATGGCACTAACTGTAGGTTTTGTCAGCTTCTCATTTTGTAATCCAACATGTCTGACAATTTCTTATATCACATCTGACACTTTTCTGTGTCCTTTAGCATAACCTCAGCAGGAACCCAGTTGGCCTTTTCATTTGCTTAAACCCCTAAGGTGCAATCAAGTCTCAGGGCTGTTCCAAAACTTAAAAGGTAATCTAACTTGCCTGAATAGCCACTTCAATGTGAACTGCAAAAGGAGGCATACCAGTAAGTCTAGAGCTTCTCTTTGACACTGCTAGTCAGTTGTGTATGTTTTGTGGTGTTCATTTAAAATTTAACACAGGAATTGTGCCTAACAGGCACAGAATTAAAATTATTTAGCAACTGTCTACTAATATTGAACAAGTTGCAAACAATGGTAAATTATGTTTTCCATTGTATTTATTCTTGATTCTGCGTATTGAAGACTTATGTCAGCTGAAATTGAATAGATGAAAAAATGAAGTCTAATACTCTAAGTTTTTATATAGCAATGCAGAATGCATGCAAGAGAATAACTTTCAAGAGCTCAAAGAGAATTTATACAGGCCTATTGTCTTGTGAAAATTGTAGTAGGATTTTGTAATCATGGTGAGGGATTTAGACCTGCTCTGTATTTCTTAAAACAGTTCTTCTAGAAGTACTATTTGCCTTTATATTTTTGTGAAGTGCTATTTCAGTAGTTACTCTGGGGGAAGAATGGTATCTCCTGGGTCATACGCCTTCAGTAATGAATGTAAGAAGTAGAACTGAAGTAGGCAAACACTAGTGCTCTCAGGAGACACACTCAGTCCCTGCCTACCCAATACTTAGAGCCTAGGAAAAGTAATTCTAGCACAGAGGGAAAAACCTTAAGAAAGGGTCATATAGGTTGTGATGGTCTAAAAGGTGCAGCATTTTGCAATTATGTAAGAATAATAATTTCAACATGTCCTTTTGTTTGAACATCAGTTTCTTGGGTTAACGTTGCAAATATAATAGTAACTACAAGAATGCCTCAGAAATGTAAGTAGAAAATAAAATATTTGTTTGTCTTTTGTTACCCAGGAAAGTTTAGTTTAGAAGGTCTCTTTTCTCATAATTTTTTCATGCCATTTTAACTGATAGACTACTTTGTTATACTATATTTTCTTCTTAAAAGTAATCATAATGAGGGTTTTTTTGATTATACTCTGAGATTATCTTTCTTTTGTTTCTACAAATCTATGTTAAGAAGAGTTCTCAATGCACGAGAATGAGTCATTGTTAGTGTTATGTGGCTCATACCTTAGAATTATATGTCATTCATTTGAAATTGCAACAGAATCCTGATGGATTATTTTCGTTGAGATATGTAGGTGTGATCAGTGATTGGATTTTAAATTGCATGAAACCATTATCTCAATACAGAACACTTTCTTGAATTGCTCTCCTATTGTTCTTCTGGTGTATACCTAGATAGCAATGGATGGTGGATGGCTTCTAGTTGCTCAGATTTCATGGTGATGTTTTGATTTGAGAAATCATATGAGAAGGAATATAATATGTGTAACAGGCCAACAGTGAGCTGAAAATTTATGCACGAAGAGATAGGTAATGTAGATCTAAATTTGTCCTTCTAATGCTGGAAAGAGAGCCTACCAGCTCTATACAAATAAAACACTTGAAAGCAAGCTGAATGCTAAGGCTGAAGTGGAATCTTTGGTATTTCAGAGATAGTTAAAACCTGTTTTCCTATTGGTTGCATCAAAATAAAACATTCTTTTTCCTTACTTGGCATTACCAAGGAACTGGAGATAAGCGACTCTGTGGAAGAAGAAAAAATGGAGCAAAGAGTGAGGATTTAGAGAATCCAAAAAGTATTTGTCTTGACTTAGAGAAAAAATGGACATCCTTGGATGTTCATCTTTAAAAAAGATCCTTGGATCTTTTTAAAAGAGGAAAAACTGTAATGGAAAGGAGGGCATAGGAGAAGGATGCTTAGGAAACGGATTCAATGCTGCATGTTAACTGAGATATATTGATGTATATAGGTTGATTTCAAATTTATAATGATTTGATCTGAGGGAACCAGAGATTATAATGCATGAGATAGTTGTCTGTGACAGTGGGGAGTTAGACTTAATACTGAGGGAGATTATTTCACTCCTGTGTAGCCTATTTCAGTTCCTCCTGCACCACAGGTTTTTGAAGGTGACAATACTGTGATCCATACTGAAACAGAAGACATCATGAGATAAAACACATAGTCTACATTTACAAATAAAAGTTTATTTAGTAGGATGTTTTCAATAAAGAGAAACATCTACAATTCTGTTTTTCTTGAAATCCTCCTGCTTTTGTGTGCTAATCTACAATTCTCTTCAACATTAAAAAAAAAAGGGATAAATTTTGCCATCGACCTGTGGGTTTATGGAAAGAAGAATACAGGTGCCCAACATTTAATCACTTGTGGTTTGGTAGATTCATAATCTCAGTCTGGAATTTATGTAATTCTTCATGTAGAAATAACGATTACCCACACATTTTTTTCATTCATAAAACAGGGAAAGCAAATACAATGGTTTACATTGTTCAAAGATAAAAAAATAGACTTCCTTTATTCTATATTCATACAATGGATTTTATACCCTTGAGTGTGTCATTAGCAGTTCATATAAAAAACCCCATGCAGTTTTCCACTGAAAAATAATTTTCATTCCTTCCCTGTCACTTTCATACAGTGTACAGTAGGCTGAACATTAATCTTTTCTACATATGTGTGTTAATTATCAACTTTTTTCTTAATATAGTACTGTATTAAATATAACTAAAAATTAATATTATCAAAAAAGAGAAAAAAATATAAAAACATTCCTAGCAATTTCCTGTTTTGTAATGTCCTTCTCACAGAATATTTTTTCCTTCATGAAAGAAACTCAAAAACACTAAAAAAAAGTTACAAAAAAAAATACAAAAGCATTACAATATAGGCCACATGGATATCAAAATAATTCTCTCTTTTCTTTTTTTCATTTTTCTCTGAATTTTAAAAATCTTGTAAGGACCTATTCCAAAAAGGGAGATTTATATGTTGTATATTTTCAGTCATATTTGAAACAAACTTTAATGCTGCGTGTGCAAATGAAAATTATGCTGTCCCTTTGTGAAACAACAGAAATGTATCTATAACATCCAAAAGAACTGAAATGGAAATTTGAGCATAAAGAACAAACTTTACTTAATTTGACAGTGCTTTGAAAATTTTGGAATATTTGATTTTCCTGACTGATTGTTTATCTACTGAAAATCGATGTCCAAAATGTCTGTCTCAGATTAAGTCTTTCTATGAATCTTCAAATGCTTTAGTATCCTTTAAGAAAGGCTTTTTAATTAATATGTAAATATATGGATAGTATGCAAGGTACACTCTATACTCTTATTATTCACCTTTTTTTTTTAACAGAACGTAAAATTAAAAAAAAAATTGACTGTAACAGATTTTTAAAAGAAATGTGACTTTTTGCTTCTTTGGATTACATAGCCAGCTTTTTTATTTCTTTGTATGTCTCTGTTACATTTACCTGAGATTGTCCAGCATGAAAGGCAGTAGAAAAAATCCAGGATTTTTAAAAAACTTCTGTAGAATAGAAAAACACCCAATGAAGGTGGAGTAGAAAAAACAAAGTCGAGGCTTTTTGTGCTACTTGGTATGCCATATCAGTACTCTAAAGATACATTTGAAAATTTGCACAGATAACCAAGTTGCTCATCCTTCTATTATTTTTCCCCTCTACCTTACTGTGGAATGAGAAATAGGGTTTTAAGGAAATTAGGCAAATACAGATTGTGATCTTAAAACTCCCGTAATTTGCTCTGTTGTTGTGATAGATATTTTAGTGTATCTGCTAATGTTTGGCAGGTTGCCCACATAGAAAGTTAGCATGCTGTTCAGTCTTATATCTCTTTAATTAAACTATTACTATCCAGCTTTTTTTAAGGTCTCATTGTGAAGCATATGTGAAAGAAACAAAAATTGCATAATTAATATCTCGGGCTATTAATAATAAGTAAACTGGGTATAGTTACAAAAAAATAACTAAGGTTCTGGAAATTAAATCGCCTTAAAATTCTTGTTTGCCACTTACATCTCTTGAAAATTCCCCCGGATTGGATTTAGTACACCTGTGTGAAAACAGCAATCTTCCCAGATCTCCAGGTTTTGCTTTTCGTTGCAGCTATTGGGCAATGCTGGACAGGTCCACTACTTTGAGGCACTTATGTTAAAGAAGTATTAATATAGAATAGAGTCATAGAATGGTTTGGGACTGAAGGCACCTTAAAGATCATCTAGTTCCAACTCCCCTGCCATGACACCTTCTAGTAGACTAGGCTGCTTCACGTCCAGTCCAGCATGGTCTTTAACACTGACAGGGATGGATCATCCACAACTACTCTGGACAAACTGTTCAAATGCCTCACCATGTTAACAGTAAAGAAATTATTAGATACTGTCTAATCTAAACCTGCTCTCTTTCAGTTAGAAGTTTGAAGACATTCCCCCTTGTCCTGTCACTGCATGTCCTTCAGAAGAGTCCCTCTCCAGCTTTCTTAGAAGTCCCCTCTAGGTATTGGAAGGTCCTCTTAAGGTTTCCCCAAAGCCTTCTCTTCTCCAGGCTGTGCAGCCCCATCTCTCTCAGCCTGGCTTCATAACAGAGATGCTCCAGCCCCCAGTCATCTTCATGGCCCTCCTCTGGACCCACTCAAGTAGAACCATATCTTTCTTATGCTGGCAAACCCAGAGCAGAATGTATACAAGCCCAGACAAAAAATAAAGTTCTGGAGGCTGCATGTTTCAGTCATGGCTTCTTTCAGTCTCCTAAAATTCAGAATTCTGAAGGCTGTAAATAAGAATTGTACAAGTTCAATGCAGCAGAAAACTGTAAGGAAAACAAAGCCCCTTTCCTTCATGGTGCTAAGATTAAAACGTGTTTTCTTTTCGGTTTTTTACACCAGTAAACAGGTGTATCTTTAAAATTGCTGTTCCATGTGGGATTTGATCTGCCTTAAGGTTGTGTCATACAAATGAGGATTTATATTCAGTTTCTAAAAGTCGGGGGTTTTTATATATATATTATACATTCCTCAGTTAATTTCAAGTCATCTGGAATGCCTGTAAGTTGAAACATTGCTGTACTCACCCATTAATCTTTTATTAGTTAAGAGCAGACCTTTGAACTCAGAAGCAAACTGAAGCCTGTGGAGGTCACAAAACAAGTTTGTATGTCTTTTGCAGTTAATCCCGTTTATAGGTTCCATTTTCTGAAGCTTAAATTTGTTTTCCAGTCCATTGGAAGGGGATTTATTTTGTACTGTTCTGAGGTGATCAGAACAGTGAGTCATATCTCTGAGAGATCCTTTAGTATGGCCAGAAGATGAGTGAGCCACAGGTCTCCTGATCTCTGCTGTTGATAGCAGAAGGTAAAAAAAAAAATCCTCCTCCAGCACTGCAGAACTGCTTAGTGGTCACAGCTGATTACAATGCAGATTTACATTACTTAGGAGTAAGATGGATACTGCATGCTCCCTCAAGATGTCATATAGTTTCTGGGAACAGGATTCTCCAACGAGCAGAGTGGTGAGATGAGCAAGAGATAGGCAATGTCTCTGCAGATTCCAGCATTCTTGGAATTATTTCCGCAGAGCAGAACTTTCCCGCATCCCTGATGTATATGTCCTTTATAGCAGTATAGACATGGAGGGAAATGCTTTGTCTCCTAGTAATAGAGAACACTGTGCTCTTTTGATTTTTATTTTACCAACTTTTGGCTGAAAAACCATGCTCTATAACATTTCTGTTCTTCATATTCTTTCTTCCCCCCTTACATATAATAAAGATTAATTCTCTGGAGGGTATTTTTCACCCCTGAGGACAAGAAGCTGTGTTCTTATATCATGGTGAATTTACATGTAAATGTAGTCAGAATTAAATTAAAGTCTCCAAGTAAAGAATAAATTTGGTGCTTGTAGACTGTTTTAATTCCATTCCTTGCAAATAATATTTTTCTTCTGTTTTTAATGTTCATAAAATACTTGAATGTTTAAAAGCCTTTAAGAAAACAGCACTAATAGTTTGTTGTACAAGAAGCCAGTATGCATTTGCTAAGGCAGAGTCAGGGAAAATGTTGGTTTTTTTCTCTATATGAGCCCATAAATTATGTTGTCATCAGCAAGGATTACGCAGAAAGAAGTCGGAAAGCACAGATTCTTCCATAACAGAACAGATTTCTGTGGGACAGTGTGGCTGGTGATGTGTGTGCAAGTAACTTCAGAGCTTACTGCTAAGTCCTGTCAACACTGTCAGGCTTCATGTTTTTTGCTTTAGTTCAGTAAAAGGAATAGAGACTGGGTTTCTTTATTTCTTTGCTTTAACAAAGAGGGAGCTTCAGAGCCCAGAGTGGAAACATGGGCCTTTGAGTTTATAAACAATTGTTTTTACAAATACTAAACTCACTACTATGCAAGGTGACGTGTACCAGAGTGCATTGACAGTAGATACAGGCCACACAAATGTTAAATTCATCAATCCACTGCTCCACTGACTAAAAAGTCACCTTGAAGTTCAACCGTGTCTCAGGGGTGTATCAGATTTCATACCTCATTTTTATCTTGGGCTAGTACTTACAAAAATCATATATACTCATGCTTTCCATTAGGAGTTCTATCTTGGGAAGAATTACTGAATTTAATCTTCTGCTTTTGAAGATCATAATGGAATACAGGACACTGTTTCCAAAGTTCCCTAAAAATGAATCTGTATGAATCTGTGGCATATGGCATACATGTGTTCACTAATCTTTGAGTTTTTGACTGTTAATGCTTTATCCTTGTAGAGAAATCCCCTGAAATGTAATTTACAATTATAGTATTATACAATCATAGATTACATTGGTTGAACTGCACTCCATCTAGCAAACTAAATTACAGCAGTCAGATCTTTACGGATTAGTATACCATCAACTTCTGTAGATGAAGAGAGAACCTCTTAGTATTTATAGAGATTTTTTTTTCAGTCATACTAACTCCTCGGGTTGCAGAATAAACAGGATTTTGGGACACAACATAACCAGGCTGCGTGACACTAAAGATTGTTAGGATATCCAGCACCCTTGCTCAGCATTGAGGTTTTGCTGTTGCTATGCTTTATATAATACCTAGAAAATTCAACTGAGCTAATACTTTCAGGAGGGAGGAAGAATTTTCTTTCTTTTTCATTTTTTTTTAACCCTTGGGTGTAAATCGTGTTTGGCCTGGAAATTGTCTGATAGTCAGAAATGCAGGCCCTCATGTAAACAAGAAATGAAAAGTAACAGCTTCTGTTGGAGTATTCCAATATCATTCCCAAGGTGGAATAACAAGCACTTTCAGGAGGAGAAGAAGGAGTCTGAATGTGAGGGAGGTGTAAGGAGCAGAACTCATTTTGTAGTTCCCCTTTCACCTAAATGAGAACTAAATTTATCTGGGCATGCTGCTCTGTGAGGGCTTTGGTGTTGATTTTTTTTATTTCCATAACAAAAATCTAATTTTAGAAATCCATGAGCAAATATCTCTTTTTGTTGTGGAAAAACTAGGACTTGGTTTCTGTTTATAATGGGTTATTGTTTTGGAGTGCAGATTGCATTTGTTTTACATGTTTTGAGCTAAATAAAATCCCTCCTTTCATTTGTTACAAACAAACAAACAAAAAACCCAACAGACAAACAAAAGCAAAAAAAACCCTTTTCTTCTACCATACTTAAAAACCCTACAGATCACATACAGATCATGGCTGGGAGTATTTTGCCATGCTTTTTGTAGTACTTGTGAATAGTACATGTTTCCCAAAAAATGTTGTTTGGTCCACAGTGGTGCAGAGTTTTGACAATAGTATGAATTTTTCATATCTTTTTCTAAGGGAAAGAGGAAAAAAAAACCTTCCAGATCTTTCAGATATGTTATTAACTGTACCTGAAGTTGTACCAACATATGCAAAAATAGGTATAGAAAGAAATATGAACTGACACTTCCATGCAATGCTGTTTCTACTTCATATATGAAAGTGCAGTACCATAACGCTTCTGTCATCTCTAAAATACAACTCAGTTGAAGTTTGCTAAAAGTGGTTCAGTTCTCAGTATTTCTCAGGTCTTATAACTATTCATTCCATTTATGCATTTATCTTTTTTTTCAGTGTAATTTACATAGCATCTTGTTTCATTTCATGTGCTAAAGACTGTCAACTGCTAAGAAAGTCTTCTTAGAAATTTACCAGGAAAAATAAAATAATCCTATGGACAAACAAGCTCACATAAAATGGTACGGGGTTTATTTGCTGGGCTATTTAATCTATAGGGTGCTTTCCAAACAGTGTGGTAGTATGATTAGTAAATAACAGAGTTAAGTAATTTTCCGCAATATCCCAGTGAGATCATTAATCTCCAAAGCAGTCTGCACACAGAAGCTGTAGAAACTCCATCCTTGGAGATTTTTAAAATTTGACTGGTCAAGACCCAGAGCAACTTGATTCAAATTTAAAATTGTGGAGGAGGTAGTTGCTGGAAATGACCTCCAGGAGTAACCTGCAACCTGAGTTGCTCTGTGTTTCTGTGATAGGTAATCAGGGTTTAGGTGGCAGCCTTATGGCTTGTCAGTTTATTTTTCGGTAGAGTGCCGAGAGGAAAGTGTGTGGTTTTGAATAAATCAGTGCAAAGCAAATTTCTGTTAAAGCAATTTCTGTTGAAAAGCAGATTTACACCTTTACATATTTTATTTTATTTTTCTTAAATAGTTGAAATGAGTGCTTAAAACTGCTTGGTGGGTTTGGAGGATCTCTTTCTCTCCCTCCCTACCCCTCTTTCTCTCCTATTTTAATCCCATGAAACATGAAAAAAGACAGAAGGGATTTTTAATCATGCAAATCAGACTGGCTGTTTCAAAACCTTAACTCTGGACATGTGAGGAGTTTTTGAAAATTCACCACTCTAGTCTTTACTTGTAGCTTCTGTAACCATTCGTGTTGTGCATTTTAACTACTGGATTGTCTTTTTAACCAAGATTTGACCTTTCGAACTGCTCATAATTCTTTCTCATCACTGTATTATGGTAGAAAATAGAAGCCTTATCAGGGACTTAGTTTTCTGTCAGAGGCTCTCAAATTAATAAACTCTTCATATCTTTATGAAGGTTTCACTTAACAACATGGTGTTTCTAACATATCAATATGTTAAAATTATTTGGGTGGATTGCGCGGCTTCACTATCTTGAGGATTGAGAGAGGTGAAGAAAGCTGATTAAATATCTAATTGATCTAATATCCCTGAGAGTTTTCTTTCTGGAAACTCTACTTTTAGCATTTGTTTTAAAATCAAGCCCCTCCCCATTTGGCTTTTTTTCAAGCCCTACTGTATCAACAGAAAAATTTTGGTAGAGATAGTTGAGTACAGCATAGTGTCTTTGTATAGTACTTCAAATTTCAGCTGAGTTACAGCAAGAAGCAACTTTCTATCAAAGCAAGCAAAGTTTGTCTATAAGATGGAAAACTGCTTTCAACTAAAAGTCTGTTTTAGCAAAAAGAAAAAAAAAGCAAACTGTGATTTAAAAATAGCCCTTTATCTGAGTTTCTTACAAGGGCCTCAGCTAGCAGTCATAGCAAAGACTGTCTGCCATTGTATTGTTCAAAGATCACCTTTTCAGATAAGAAGCCTCTAGTCCCACACTCACCTTTGCTAAAATAAATGCTTGGAAATGAAATAAGGAGACAAGTATTAATAATATATTGATATAAAGCATCAAGGAAACTGGCCTAAACTCTGTTTAATTTCTATAAATTTTCAATCTGTTTACTTGGGTTCAAAGAGCAGGCAAGTGATAGTGAATATGCTTCATATCTAAATTTCAATGTGCAAGAGTGTTGTCAAAGATTTGTGAATGTCAGTGGGATATTGCATGTCTGATAAGAAAATATCAGGCATTAGGATTTCTATGATTGTAATAAGTACCTCTCAACTTATTTAAACCTGTAATTACATATAACACTTGATGAACCTTCCTTATTACCTCTATCAAACCTTTCTAAATCCTACATGAATTCTTATTTTGTCTCCAAAATATTAATACATTGATATCAGTTTAATTGCAATTGTTTTTATATATGAACAAATATAGTTCTTGTTGACATATAAAACAGCCTACTTAATACTATTTTAGTCTTAAAAATGTTATAATAAATAAATGGACTTTGTCTTAAATTAAAATTATGGTGGAGGTTCTTTTTGCTTTTGGCAATGGAATTTTTTATTTTATTATTCCAACATCTAGACCTATGTCCTTTAGACAGAAATCTGCCTTAGTTTGCCACCTGTTTGATTCTTTTAGTGAAGTGAAACTCCTGTTATTGTTACAGAACAGGCAACGTATGAGCTGTGGCTGCTCACAGAGATAGAAAATCAGGACAGCATTATGGACTTCACTCCAGGTCAGAGAGAGGCTTCCTGGGACAATGAATTCCTAATAACTTGTGGCAGCAAGCAGGCAATATGCACTTTGAACATAAAGCTTTTGCCCAAGGGACATCCCTTTTTTTCTTTTCTATTCCTTTTATACCTTCCTAGAGTTTCAGGTCCCATAGTTAACATAACAAGATTGGTTGTAAGAATTTCGACCCACGGTGTAAAGCAGAATTTAGTATTTACTTTTGCTTCTTTGGACTATCAACACATATTGTATGTTACCTGTTATTGTGTCAATAGAAAGATAAAATAAAAATAGTATAGCTCTGAAGCTTGAGGGCTGATGGCATGTTGCTATGTGTGATGGTCATGGAGCATACTAAAAGAAAGGAATTCAATTACAAGCCTTTAGCATAAATCATCCTGAGCAACGATGTACAGATCACCTTGTCAGATGAGCTTCTACGTGCGGTTGTCTGGCAAACTGGAGAATTTATGAAGCACTAAACTGTGTCACTGTCAGCTGGATTTAACATATAGTAACATTATGCTCACATAAAGCTCTTCATGAATGAGATTTGAAAAATGTTAACTGCACTAATCTCAAAGGATCAATGCAATGAATATGATAGTGTGTCTGTGCTGAATATTTCCACTTAGCTAATCTAAACCTATTAGAGTAACTAAAAGACTAAATTCAAATGAAGAAAAGGAGCTTGAGGTAGTATTAGAGCATAAAACTCCCTGGACAAATTCAGTGCCATTTAATGATATATATATAAAGAGAATTTGTTTTAATCCATAGATAATACTCTGGTGTAGGAAGTATAGATTTCTGAATTCTAGGGTTTTTTGTCTTTTTTCTTTAAATGGGTAAAACTTTTAATTTTTAATGAAACATTAAGTTTTAACAAGATGCATTACCTTATATTAACAGATTCATGTAAGCAAGCATTAGCATGCATGCAGCCTATTTGTCGGAGAAGTCGAGCCTGTGGTCTCTGAAGCCATGCCTTTGTATGCCCCCTTTTAGTTCAGGACAGCAACTGATCACCTTCATATTAGAAAGAGAAAACCAGTTAGGAAGAATAAGAGGAACTCACTATTGCTCTAAATAGATACATTAACCTTCACAGTTTAGCTTTCTCTTAGCCCAATTTGTTTAATCTACATTCATGTGCATCTTACTTACCCAAATACGATGATGAAAATGAATAAGTCATTAAACATATTTGTGTCTCTGTGCAAACTTACTCCCTATAGAATATTGCCTCCATATAGTCTGCTACCTCTTCTGCTGAGCACTCTAATACTTCCTCTAGTCAAGATGGATCTCCTGCCACTTGCTTTTCCTTTGTCATATATTACCCATTATCAGTCCCATGGAGGAATGCGGTCTTACTGAATAATGTGAAATGAGGACTCAGACTTACTTAGCTGCCTCTGGGAGACAGTTGAGGGCCCATCACAATTACAGACTCTGCAGTCTTAAGCTTTGAGGGGTAGCAAAAACCTCAGAAGCTGAGGCCGCAGTGAAGTGGTTCAAGAAACCATAAGGCTAGTGAGATCTGTAGAGCGAGAAATTTGTATGTTGTTAAAGTACTCCCCTCCATTCATGCCTCTAGTATTTTCTCAGAGTTTGTTTTTCTCAGGTCACATTAGGAATTTGATCATATATTCATAAAAATCCTTGTGAATTATTGCCACATTGTTTATTTTTCATGGGCTTATGGCTTTATATCTTCATGATTAAGTCAATCAAAAAAATTATTAGTGTTTTTTGGCAACTGGCTACCAATGTTTAAAAATGTTGTGTCTGGTCAATTTAGGTGGCTTGATCTTAATCATCACCTGGTGTGCTTCCAGTGCCTATTTACAAGATATTGATTTTTTTCTAAACCACAACACAGCCCAAGTTGCTTAAGGGAGAAACAGGTATTGCCTGCTGATAACCAAAGCCTTAGTGTTCAACACTGAGATGGGCAGTGTACTCTTAGCTATACTAAACATATACCCTGGTGTATTAGCTTAAAAAAAAGTCATAAATAGGTAAGTACACTTGTCAGTAGTGGAAGACAGGGTAGCTCCTACATAGTGTATTGAAGTGCCATCTTCAATGGGACCTGATAGCGGATTGTCAAGAAGAAGTGCTAAACTGGAGATATTTATGAATTTACATGCACAGTGTCCTAAAACACACTTGAGCGGCTACTTCTTCTGAAATAAATACATTATATGTGTCTCTTTTTAATTCATGTCTTACTCTGGTACACAGACACTAAACTCAGTGAGGCCAACTAGTAGATGATAACATCTTATCTTTCCAGTGCAATTACCTTTTAAAATGAGGAGAACCTTTCACTGAAAAGATGAACCTGTCCATAGCAGGGCTTTAAAATCTTGAAAGATGATGTGCACGGACAGGTCATTGACTAAGACTAATACTAGACTAAGAGTAAGCTATCTCTTAGTTTTTGTAATAAATCTAAAGCAAGGTTATAGCATCCTTAGGAAACAGTACCTTAATTAGAGGTTATCCTTCAAGGCACACACCATGTCTTATCAGTGCTTCTTTTATCTTAGAGGTGGTTTTGATAGTAGTTCAGTGCTGTGAGCAAGCCATCTATTTGATAATTAACATCCATTTTCCAGTCTTCTTGTTCTTACTTTGAAGATGTTCTTCCTTTTCAATCGATAATTATATTTTTAAATAGAGGATTATGTGATTAAAAGAAAATTGGTGTTAATTTTAAAGACAGTATACTGAAATTCAATTGTTTTCTTATGTGAGGTGACTTTTCTTATGGGAAGTGATCCTACCCCTCTAGTCTGCCCTTACCAGACCCCACCTGGAGTGTTCTGTCCAGCTGTGGTGCCCCCACACAAGAAAGACATTGATCTATTGGAGCAAGTCCAGAGGAGAGCCACTAAGTTGATCAGAGGCCTGGAGCGCTTCTGCTACAAAGACAGGCTGAGAGAGCTGGGGCTGCTCAGCCTGGAGAAAAGAAGGCTCCAGGGAGACCTCATTGTGATTAGATCATTTAGATTAGATATTAGGAAAAAATTCTTAAGGGTGAAATTACATAAAGGTGGTGGGGCACTGGACCAGATTGCCCAGAGGGGTTGTGTTCTCCCTATCCCTGGAAGTGTTCAAGGCCAGGTAGGAAGGGGCTCTGAGTAACCTAGCCTGTTGGAAGGTGTTCCTGTCCATGGCAGGGAAGGTGAGACTAGATGATTTTTAAGGTCTCTTCCAACCCTAACCTTTCTAAGAATCTATGTAGCTTATCTTTTTTGATAACCTAAAGTACATATGGTGGGGATCTTATGGCTTATGTGCTATTTCATTGTTAGCTTTATTTTGATTATTTTATCAGGTCAGAAATACATTTGTATTTACTATGAATTCAGCCTTGAAATTTCTTTTTATTCCCCCAAACACTTCTCTTTTTCCATGCCCCCACTTCACAGATGTATTGTCATGATTTTGATCCATTGTACAATTCAATCTTTAGTGACAACTCAGAATTAACCTTCTTATTGGCTGCTTGTCAGCATAATGAAATAATTTCAGAGCTGTCTGTTTGCCTTCACTGATGTTTTCTATTAAGACTTAGGAAGATCTTATCTTTGTTTGTATTGCAAATAGAAATTGTCTTCAGCTTTGAACAAATTTCTAGCATTGCCCAACTCCATCCTTTACACTTCAGGTCTAATAGTGGTCATTGTAAGTAGTTTGTTATCCTTCCTCCAGCATTTTTTTATTTTAATAATAAAACTACTCTATATTTCCATTAAACTGTGTTAACTGTAGTAGCATTATCTAACAATGAGCTATCCTAGTTGACTTTTCCTGAAGCAGGTTGGTGTTCTGGGTTCAGTTCCAAAACCTATTACAAAATTCAGAGTTTGCCTTTTAAAAGCTTAACTATCAGCTAATAAATTTTTCTTCAGCCTTTTACAGTAAATAACTTCTGCCTCATATCTTCTACAGACATTCTCTCTGTAGAGAGTGTTGAAGAAACACCTTTTTCCCCTGAATTATTTATAGCATGATTTCAACTGTTAAGTTGAAAGCACACATTGTTTCTAAATCCATAATGAAGTTGTTATACCTTTTTCATTTTTAAAGTTCTTTTTCTATGAAGATTTAAATCCCTTTTTTCCATCCTTACATAGGACTCTGACAAAAAGCATGCATAACTTTTTATTCTCATTAATAAGAGTTTGCCCTGGACCACAACCATCTATGTCTAACCAGAAGGTAAAAGAGTTTTGTTATTAAAATTTACCTAGGCAAATATGTTATTTTTGATTGTATTATTGAATCACTGGCAGTAATGTACTATGCATGAATGTCTACTTCTACTGGATACAAAATTAGCAATAGTAAGTATGTTGTATACATGGGAAAATATTTCCCTGATCTGGATACATTTTTATTTCCTAGTTTTATATGTGTTGCTTCTGTCTGCAAAGTGGAATAACAATACCTCAAGATTTTGACTAAATTGTCAGTGAGTAGCTGGCATTATGCAAATGAAGACTAATATGTAAAGAAATAGTTAATGATGTTTGTGGATAGTAAAATTTGTGTTTAATGAATAATCCCCAAGGAAATGAAAATTTAAGTAGTGCAAGTCCTAATGATACTTATAACTGCTGAAAAATTTCAGTGAGCAAAGAGATTGAGCAGACTAAATGAAACATGTGAAATTGTTGTGGTCTAAGGTCCATCATAAATACCAAAATACATATTCCTAGCCTATGTTTATGTATGTTTGTGAACACTAATAAAACACAAGACTTACCATTCAAGGGTAGTATGGGACTCTGAAATGTCTATAAGTTATTCAGGAGTGACTTTGCTTAGTGCCTTGGTGTCACAGAGCTTGGGAAACGGCTTTTTAAATGGGAACACTTTTCCTTACTTCAAGGTTAGTGATTGAGTTTTTAAAATATATGCTCTCTGTACCCTTTTCAGAGATCCATAGTCCCTAACAAGTCCGTATCAATATCTAATCTGATCTAAAGGTGTATCATCTAACTGCATTTGAAAATGCAATTTGAAAAAGAGATTAAGATAAATGCTATTAAAAGATAAAAGATAGATTCATGCACATTCTAATATTTGACTCAAGGTTGTGGTTTGTTTTTTTTTTTGCATTTGTTTCATCTTGTAGTTCAAAACCATTTTCCTGAATACTAAACATAATTTTTGCACAAATGATCAAGGCAATCCATAACTCTGTCTTCCAGAAGACATTTACAAAGCTTTCATCTTTATGTATGATTCCTGTAACAGGGTTCGAACAGGAGGAGAAAAGAATTTTCAAAAATTGGTGAGCTTCAAATAAATGATTTCATTGATTTACTTGTTCATATAGCAAATTATTAAAATAGCCTTTGAACAAAATTGATATTTATCTCCCTGTATTTAATTTAATAGATAAATGTAGTCAACATCAGCAAAAAACTGCTGTCTTTCTTAAACTTTTTCACAGACATGTTTTATTCAAGAGGATTATTCTGTATTTATTGATTATATTAAATGGTATTTTTATTTATTTTCAAGATTTCAGTAATTCCTTACAGTAATGTGGGATAAACAGCAGTCAAGAAATTGAAATGGATTGCAGGAAGAGTACATCAATTTCAAACTTTTTTTTTACTGTCCAATTCTTAAATGACATGTTTAATAAAAAAAAAAAGAATAGGCTATTTTTTTAATGGGTATTAACTCTTCCTCTGATGTTTAACGTGTTAGGTGACTAATTTCAGCTGCCCCAAAATCTATTAGTCCTTGCATCGTTGTCCACATGATATAAAAATACTTGCAAATATTCCTGTAGCTTGAGAATTCACACTTCAGCTGGGCTGCCAGGCAACTGGAAATCCTCGGTAAACACAGAGAAGCCTCAAACACTGCCTAGTCAGTATTTCTTTTGGAAAAATAGGAGTTGTCTGGGAAAACCTGGCATACCTCTGTGTAGTCTTTTGTGGTCTGCATGTCAGGTCAGCATACATAAATATTACTGCATCGGGATAGAAAGTGTGTTAGAAAATCAATCTGTCTTCTTCTTAGTAGTTCTGATTATGCCCTCCTACTTTAATAGCTGGATTTATAGTGCTAGGGTATGACACAAAGAAATAACCACCCCACACACACACACCCCTTTAAAAAATATGAGCTAGAATTGTGAAGTTTTACATGTGAACAGTGAGAATTCTGTGAATATTTTAGATACAAAGTCATTTAAAAGAGTTACAAGCAAATTATTCAATCGCCTTTGAGATATCTAAGAAATTTACAAATGGGTTGAAATCTGAGGGATGCACTATTTTGGTTTCTACTCAATAGATACTAGAAAATAATTCTGAATTAAGATAATTCAACACATGAAAGATTTCCTATGCCATGGAACATATAGGGTAGGGTAAGGCAAATACAGCTATGGTTAAAATCAGGAGTCATGCCCAAAGAATAGGTAGTTGTGGACTAACATTCTAACTTCATAATATTGTCTAGACTAATTGCAAGAAATGATGGAGTTTTCTTTTTTCTTGGAGTATGTGGAGATTGGAAGGCTGAAGTTTTCTGCTTTTACCAAACTTAACACTTAATTTATTTACCTCCTCTATTTGTTGTCTGAATCTGTCAAATCATGTATGTTCATTCACAGAATCATTAAGGTTGGAAAACACTTCCAAGACCATCAAGTCTAACCTTTGACTGAGCACTACCATGTCAACTAAACCATAACACTAAGTGCTGCATCCAGTAATTTTTTCAACACCTCCAGGAACCACTTCCTTGGGCAGCCTGTTCCAATGCTTGACAACCTTTTCAGTGAAGAAATTCTTCCTGATGTTCAGTATGAACCTTCCCTTGTTCAGCTCAAGGCCATTTCCTCTTATCCTGTCACTAGCTGCCTAGGAGAAGAGACTGATCCCCACCTTGCTACCACCTCCTTTCAGGTAGTTGTAGAGAGTGATAAGGTCACTCCTGAACCTCCTTTTCTCCAGGTTAAACAACCACATCTCCCTCAGTTGCTCCTCATATGACTTACTCTTTAGACCTTCCCCAGCTTCGTTGCCCTTCTCTGGACACACTCCAACTACTCAATGTCTTTCTGAAAGTGAGGGGCCCAGAACTGGATACAGTACTTGAGGTGTGGCCTCACCAGTGCTGAGTGCAGAAGGACAATCACTACCGTGGTCCTGCTGGCAGGATACAAGCTAGGATGTATTCCTGATACAAGCTAGGATGACATTGGCCTTCTTGGCCACCTGGGCATGCTGCTGGCTCATGTTCAGCTGGCTGTTGACTAGCACTCCCAGGTCCTTTTCCACTGGGCCACTTTCCAATCACTCTTTTCCCAGCCTGTAGTACTGCATGAGGTTGTTGTGACCAAAGTGCAGGACCCGACAATTCACTTTGCTGGACCTCATGCTATTGGCCTCAGACCATTCATCCAACCTGTCCAGATCCATCTGCAGAGCCTTCCTACTCCCCAGCAAACCAACACTCCCACCCAACTTAGTGTCATTTGCAAACTTATTGGGGACATACTCAATCCCCTCCTCCAGATCATAGATAAAATTATTAAACAGAACTTGCCCCAGTGCTGAGTCCTGGGGAACCCCACTAATCACCAGCCACCATCTGGATGCGGCACCATTCACCACAATGCTCTGGGTCTGGCTGTCAAGCCAGTTTTTATCCCATTGAAGAGTGTAGATGTCCAAACCATGAACTACCAGCTTCTCCAAGAGTATGCCATGGGAAACAGTAATAAAGGTTTGCTGACATTTGCTGACGTGGACAGCATCCACAGCCTTTCCCTCATCCACTAGTGGGTCACCTGGCCTTAAAAGGAGATCACGTTGGTCAAGCAGGATCTACCTTTCTTAAACCTGTGCTGCCTGGGCCTGACCCTCTGTTTGACCTGCACATGCCACGTGCTCACACTCAAGGTAATCTGTTCCATAACCTTCCTGGGCACCGAGGTCAGGCTGACAGGCCTGTAGTTCCCCAGATCCTCCTTCCAATCCTTCTTGTGTATGGGCATCACAGTGGCCAACCTCCAGTCATCCAGGACCTCCCAAGTGAGCCAGGACTGATGATAAGTGATGGAGAATGGCTTGGAGAACTCTTCCGCTGGCTCCCTCAATCCCCTCGGGGGAATCCCATCCAGCCCCATAGACTTGTGAATGTCTAAGTGGCACAGCAGGTCACTAACTACGTCCTCCTGGATTACAGGAGGCTCCCTGTTCCTGTCTACCTGCTCAGGGGGTATGCCCTGAGGACAAATGGTCTTTGTCATTAAGTAGCTCAGCCTTTTCCTCATCCTTGGTGACAGTGTTCTCCCCTGCATCCAATAAAGGATGGAGATTTTCCTTGGCCCTACTTTTGTTGTTAATGTATTTATAAAAACACTTATCTTTCACAGCAGTGGCCAGATTGAGTTTTCACTGAGCTTTTGCCTTTCTAATTTTCTCTCTACATGACCTAAGGACATTCTTGTACTTTTGCAAAGTTGCCTGCCCCTTGTTCGAAAGGTCATAAACTCTTACACCCACAAGAAGTCCAAGGCAGAGGTTTTGTTGACCCCTTCCTTACTTCACCAGGAATAAAAAACTCTATCATTTCATGATCACTGTGCCCAAGACAGCCTTGGGCCACCACGTCTCCCACCAGTCCTTCTCTGCTCGTACTAGCTGTGTCTGGAAGTTATCTTCCACACACTCCAGGAACCTCCCAGACTGCCTCCTCTCCACTGCATTGAGTTTCCAGCAGACATGAGGCAGGTAAAAGTCTCCCACAAGAGCAAGGGCTAGGTAAAAGAAGTAGGCAATGTGATTATAAAAAGTCAGGAAGCCATAAAGTCTTTGAGAATAATTGAGTTATGTGTTGATAAAAGAATTCTTGCAGGATGGTTAGAGACAGAAGGTACTTTACATTATTAATTCATGTCTGCTGTTTCATAATGATTGAACTAACTGGATTTACTTTTAAGAGATCAGTGTCGTGTATAGATATTGTTGCATTTGTAGATCATTATGTACAGGACGAGTCACGAATACCTTTTGTTACTGGAATAAATCCAAAACACAATTCTGATATCCTTTTAAATTATTGAAAATACCAAAATTTTGAAGAGCCATTGTATGCTTACAAAATCTGGGAAAATAAAATAACTGTCATCTCTCTGATTCCAGTGCTAGGTGACTTGCATTTGAGGATCCTTCTGATATATGCTTTAGTTACAGTATCATCAGTAAAAGAGGAATACATATATGAAATCCCTCCTCAAGTAGAATAGGATTTCTCATCAGGTACTTTCCAGAAAATCCCATGACAATATGAAATTCAATCTTGAAAATTAAGATTTCATTATATAATCTAACACCTAAACCACCTAAATGAAATGAAGAAACTTTAAAAAACCTACTAAAATTATCAAAAATATGTCCTAGAATGCAAAGTAGAATAATTAAGGATCTATTTGGCTTCTCAGGATATGTGTCTATATGAAAATATGGCCTGTTTGTAATCACTGACACACTTGCTACTGGGTAGATGCCTGAAACAGAATTGTTAAGCAACAGAGACTCTGTTAAGATGCTGATAGCCTGTAAATGTGTGCAGAAGAGCAGCTATGACAGGATAGCAGAATTGATCCTCTTACTGAATTCTTATGACGTCACTCCAGTGCTACCCACAAAAAAAGTGATCTGTTCCTGGTTTTCCTAGATTTGTTGGATAGTTTTGGAAGGTTGATCACTCATAAGATCAATGGGTATTGGCCTGCTTCCTGGCTACTGTAACTTTAAAACAGAGTCACAGATTCTATGATTACTTCTTATTTCAAAATCATTTTAACTGTTGCTGTAAAATGTTAATTTAAGGGGATTTTTCAAGACCAGAGCTTGTATATGTTTGGGTTTTTTGAAAGACTGAGAATTGTAATGAAAAAGAAAAAGATACATTAATATACAGGATACCAGACTTACAAAGATATTAAATGATATGTTGTCATAAACCCATGCAAACTACAATATAAAAGGTCTATTATTTTACAGTTCGCTGAATTTCCTATTTATGGCAGCACTGTTCCCCATAGTGTATTTTTCTGAGCTTTGTTAGAGGCCATTTTAAATGACCTCTTCAACTAGTCTTTTACAGCTGCCCTGGGAGATTTCAAAGGTCATGTGAAGGGAAATTTCAGGGCACTGTGTTTACCTATAACAACGTTAATGGAACTAATAATGTATTCGCTACATTCTTTAAGGCTAGTTACTGATTGTTAGCATGCTCTTAAGAACTGAAGTAGGCAGTTATTCTGGATTCACTTGAGACTTATACAACAGAAGGGCAAAAAATCAAGAGATTCATGGGATCTTGCATTCCTTCTAATTTTTCGTAATACTTGTTATTTCCTCATCTTTTAGAAAATCTGGTCTTTGTAATATATCCACCATAGGAAAATATTAGCATAATACTTTTTTTTTTTTTTTTCCCAGGAAAAATTATGATTCTGCCCAGTGAATACAGAAATAAAATAGGCTGTGTCAATAGTTAGTAACTGAGGATAATAGATTTAAATACCTCAGATTTCTGGTATTATTTTAGTAAACTACTTTTCTCCCCTACCCATTAGTTTCCCAACTGTGTTAAACTGATGGAAAAGTTAGATAAACACCTTGGCTGGACTATTCCTGTTAAGCTACTCTCATTTATCTAACAGCCCATCAACAACCTGATTGGAGAAGTCAGAAGCTCTTCAGACAGAATGCCCTGACATCCAACATCCTTATTCATGGCAACTGAGAGCAAATTATTGAACCTTGTGCCACAGTGCTTCTTTGTATCACAGGGATAATGTGTCATTCTTCTTGTTTCTTTATTTCCTTGTTTTTTCTTCTGATACATTTGTATTATAAACTCCTCGAGACACCAGTTATCACTTGTTATTTATTGGTGGATTAAGAACTGGAGAAAAAAAAAGGGCTGATTTTGTCTGGGGTAAGTGGGCCCTAATTACTATTGAAAAGCAAAGGCAAATTCATTACTCTGCAAATAGATTTTTGTATACGAGACACTGGATGTACAAGGAAAAAAATCTGCATGAAACACTCAAAAATAGTTTTAAAGA